>NC_083336.1:0-1200000 GCF_963455315.2 Globicephala melas | reverse complement strand
GACATCACACACACACACACACATACACTTCACTATGACTCAATGCACAGCCTGTACCTGCACAGAAACAAACACACACATCACTGTGATGCGATATGCAGCCTATACCAGCACACACACACACACACACACACACACCAAAGTGTGACTAAATGGTCAGCCTACATGAGAACACACAGACACACACATCCTTCACTGTGACGCAATGTACAGTCTATACCAGCCTGCACACACTCACTTGACACTGTGACTCAATGCACAATCTCTAATAACCCACACACGCACACATTCACACCTTATTGTGACTCAATGCACAGCCTATATGTGAACACACACACATACTAACATGCACTCACACATGTCTCATGGTGACTCAATCGTCTATACAAGCACACACACATGGCTCACTGTGAGTCAGTGTCCACTCCATACCAGCACCAAACACACAACACAGCTCACTGTGACTCAAGGCACAGTGTATGGCAGCACACACTCACACAGACACACTCATACCCACATCTCATTGTGCCTCTAAGCCTGTGAAAGCACACGCACAATGAAACAAACACCCCTCACTGTGACTCACTGCACATCCTATACCAGTGCACACACACACACACACACACACATGGCTGACTGTGAATCAATGCACACTCTATACCAGGACACACACACACACACACACGGCTCCCTGTGACTCAGTGCACAGGATATGCTAGCAGACATACACACACAGAGAAGTACATACGGCAACCTGTGATCAATCCACAGCCCATACCTCCACACACGCACATATAATGACATTCAAAAGCACAGCTCAGTGTGATTCAATGCAAATCCTATACCAGAAAGTGTACACACACACACACACAAACCTCCCTATGAATCAGTGCATAGCGTATAACATCACACACATACACCTCACTGTGACTCAATGTGCTGCTGCTACCTGCACATACACACACAAACAACTCAATATGACTCAATGTGCAGGCTGTATCAGCACACACACACACATGTGCACACAGACCTCAGTGTGCCTCAATTGTCAGCCTATACCAGAACACACAGACACACACACCTCCCACTCTGACTCAATGTACAACCTATACCAGCGTGCACACACACTCACATGACACAGTGAATCAAGGCACAATTTTACCAGCACATGCACACACACCTCAGAGTGATTCAAAGCTCAGCCTATACCAGCACACACACACATACACACACAGACATGCACAGATGCAGGCCTCACTGTGACTCAATGCACAGCCTATACCAGTACACACACACACACACCGACACGCACTCACACATGGCTCACTGGTACTCAATAAATCGCCTATACCAGCACACACACACACAGCGCACTGTGACTCAATGCAGTCTGTATCACCACACACTCACACACACACCCATGAGTCAATAAAGCCCATACCAGCACAATAAAGCCCATACCAGCACATAAACTCACATGCACACACACACGCACGAGACTGTGACTGAAAACGCTTCCTGTACCAGCACACACACACACAAACACCTCACTGTGACTCAATGCACAGCCTATACGAGCACACACATACACACACAGCTCACAGTGACTCAATACAGAGTCTATACCAGCGCACACACAGACACACAGCCCACTCTGTCTCAATTGTCACCTAGTTCCAGCACACACACACACACAAACACAAACAGCCGTTCAGGTCAAAGTGGATAAAACCACAGTCCTCACCATCACAGCACACACACACCGCACTACTCACTGTGTCAATGCACAGTCTACACCAGCAAATACACACACACACATACACAAACAACTCCCACACATTCAACTGTGTCTCAGTGCTCTGACTATACCAGCTCCCCACACACACATGGTTCACTGTGACTCAGTACACAGCAAATAACTGTATACACACACCTACACACACATATTGCTCAGTTTGACCTAAAGAACAGTCTGTAGCACCACATACACACATGCACACCTCAGTGACTCAATGTTCAGCCTGTACCATCACACACACACGCATACACAAATACACATACACACACTAATACAGCTCGCTGTGATTCAATGCACAGCCTATAACACCACACAGAGACACCCATCACTGTGACTCGAACTGCAGCTTGTACCTGCACATACACACACAAAGACCCACCTTCTGTGACTCAATTCACAGCCTACTGCAGCATACACACAGAAAAACAACCATCACTGTGATTCAATGCACCACCTATACCACCATACACACAGGGCTCACTGTGAATCAATGCATAGCCTATAGAAGAACACACAAACACTCACTCACATATACCTGACTGTGAATCAGTGAACCACCTATAGCAGCACACACACACACACACAAACATACATGGTTCACTTGGACTCAATGCACTGCCTAAACCAGCACACACACACACAAACACACACACATATGACTCACTGACTCAATGCACAACCTGTACTGGCACACACACAAGGTTTACTGTGACTCAATGCAGAGTCTACACCAACATACAAACACATGGCTCACTGTGACTCAATGTAATGCCTATGCCAGCACACACACACACAGACACATGCATGGCTCTCTCTGATTCAATGCACGTACTATACCATCACAAACACACACACACACACACGCACAGTCACTGTGACACAATGCAGACCCTATACCACAACACTCATGCAAAGACACATATGCACGGCTCTTTGTGACTCTATGCACACCCTATACTATCACATACACACATTCACACATGGCTCATTGTGAATCAGTGCACAGTCTGTAGTTCCAGGTATACACACACAGACACACACCTCAGTGACTCAATGCAAAGCCCATACCATCACACACACACACACATACACACACAGCTCACTGTGAATCAGTGTACAGTGTTCAGCTCCATGTACATACACACACAACACACCTTAGTGAATCAATGCAGAGACCATACCAGCATACACACACACATACACACACCTGAGACTCAATGCTCTGCCTATTCCAGCACACACACACACACACACACGCGCACACATGGCTCACTGTGGTTCAATACCAGCCTGTACCTGCACACACACACACTCTCACACACACCGCCGTGTGACGCAATGCAGTTTATACCACCACACAGACACACAGACACACACAAACATCTCTCTGTGACTCAATGCCAAGCCCATACAAGTAAACAGACACACACAACAATGGCTCACTGAGACTCAATGAACAGTGTATAGTAGCACAAACACATGGCTCAATGTGAGTCAATGCATAGCCTATACCCGCACACACACACACAGAAACACACCTTAATATGGCTCAGTGTACAGCCTATAGCATTACACACACACACAAACACACACCGCTCAGTGATTCAATGCAAATCCCATATCAGCATACACATACACATACACTCACCTAGGTGTGACTCAATTCTCAGCCTATAGCAGCACACACACACACCTTACTGTGACTCATGCAGACTCTACAGCACCAAATACACAACACTAACACAGGGCTGTGATTCAATGCACAGCCTATAACACCACACAGAGACACCCATCACTGTGACTCAAACCGCAGCCTGTACATGCACATACACACACAAAGACCCACTTTCTGTGACTCAATACACAGCCTACTGCAGCACACACACACACACAAACACAACCATCACTGTGACTCAATGCACCTCCTGTACCAGCTTACACACATGCCTCACTGTGAATCAATGCACAGCCTATACAAGAACACACAAACACTCACACATACCTGACTGTGACTCAGTGAACCACCTATAGCAGCACCCACAAACACACACAAACAAACATGGTTCACTTGGACTCAATGCACTGCATATAGCAGCACACACACACACACACATATATGACTCACTGACTCAATGCACAGCCTGTACTGGCACACACACAATTCTTATTGTGACTCAATGCAGAGTCTCCACTAGCATACAAACACATGGCTCACTGTGACTCAATGTAACGCCTATGCCAGCACACACACACAGAGACGCATGCATGGCTCTCTCTGATACAATGCCTGTACTATACCATCACAAACACACACATACACACACGCACAGTCACTGTGACCCAATGCAGAGCCTATACCACAACACCCATGCAAAGACACATATGCACGGCTCATTGTGACTCTATGCACACCCTATACTATCACATACACACATTCACTCATGGTTCATTGTGAATCAGTGCACAGTCTGTAGTTCCAGGTATACACACACAGACACACACCTCAGTGACTCAATGCAAAGCCCATACCATCACACACACACACATACACACACAGCTCACTG
Source organism: Globicephala melas (assembly GCF_963455315.2). Taxonomy (NCBI): domain Eukaryota; kingdom Metazoa; phylum Chordata; class Mammalia; order Artiodactyla; family Delphinidae; genus Globicephala; species Globicephala melas. The sequence goes on along the minus strand of NC_083336.1, from coordinate 1,195,638 downwards.
TGAATCAGTGAACAATCTTCAGCTCCATGTACATACACACACAACACACCTTAGTGAATCAATGCAGAGACCATACCAGCATACACACACACATACACACACCTGAGACTCAATGCTCTGCCTATTCCAGCACACAAACACACACACACACACACACAGGGCTCACTGTGTTTCAATACCAGCCTGTACCTGCACACACACACACTCTCACACACACCGCTGTGTGAAACAATGCAGTTTATACCACCACAAAGACACACAGACACACAGAAACACCTCTCTGTGACTCAATGCCAAGCCCATACAAGTAAACAGACACACACAACAATGGCTCACTGAGACTCAATGAACAGTGTATAGTAGCACATACAAACACATGGCTCAATGTGAGTCAATGCATAGCCTATACCCGCACACACACACACAGAAACACACCTTAATATGGCTCAGTGTACAGCCTATAGCAGTACACACACAGACATCTTACTGTGACTCATGCAGACTCTACAGCACCAAATACACAAACACTAACACAGGGCTGGGATTCAATGCACAGTCCATATCAGCAAAGGCACATACACCACACCACACTGTGAGTCAATGCTCAGATTATACCAGCACACACACACGGCTCACTGTGTCTTAGTGCACAGAATATAACATCACACACACACCCCACACTGTGACTCAATGCACAGCCTGTACCTACACATACACACACACACACCTCACTGTCACAAAATATGCAGCCTATACCAGCACACACACACACACACCCTCAATGTTACACAATGGTCAGCCTATATCAGAACACGCAGACACACACACACAGCACTCTTACTCACTGCACATCCTATACCAGTGCACACACACACACACAAACACATGGCTGACTGTGAATCAATGCACACTCTATACCAGGAAACACACACACACACACACACACATGGCTCCCTGTGACTCAGTGCACAGGATATGCTAGCAGACATACACACACAGAGAAGCACATACGGCAAACTGTGAGTCAATCCACAGCCCATACCTCCACACACGCACACATACTGACACTCAAAAACACAGCTCAGTGTGATTCAATGCAAATCCTATACCAGAAAGTGCACACACACAGACACAAACCTCCCTATGAATCAGTGCATAGCATATAACATCACACACATACACCTCACTGTGACTCAATGTGCTGCCTCTACCTGCACACACACACACACAAAACTCAATATGACTCAATGAGCAGGCTGTACCAGCACACATATACACACATGTGCACACAGACCTCAGTGTGCCTCAATTGTCACCCTATACCAGAACACACAGACACACACACCTCCCACTGTGACTCAATGCACAACCTATACCAGCGTGCACACACACTCACATGACACAGTGAATCAAGGCACAATTTTACCAGCACATGCACACACACCTCAGAGTGATTCAAAGCTCATCTTATACCAGCAAACACACACACACAAACACAGACATGCACAGATGCAGGCCTCACTGTGACTCAATGCACAGCCTATACCAGTACACACACACACACACCAACACGCACTCACACATGGCTCACTGGTACTCAATAAATCGCCTATACCAGCACACACACACACAGTGTACTGTGACTCAATGCAGTCTGTATCACCACACACTCACACACACACCCATGAGTCAATAAAGCCCATACCAGCACAATAAAGCCCATACCAGCACACAAACTCACATGCACACACACACACACGAGACTGTGACTGAAAACGCTTCCTGTACCAGCACACACACACACAAACACCTCACTGTGACTCAATGCACAGCCTATACGAGCACACACATACACACACAGCTCACAGTGACTCAATACAGAGTCTATACCAGCGCACACACAGACACACAGCCCACTCTGTCTCAATTGTCATCTAGTGCCAGCACACACACACACACAAACACACACAGCCGTTCAGGTCAAAGTGGATAAAACCACAGTCCACACCATCACAGCACACACACACCACACTACTCACTGTGACTCAATGCACAGTCTACACCAGCAAATACACACACACACATACACAAACAACTCCCACACATTCAACTGTGACTCAGTGCTCTGACTATACCAGCTCCCCACACACACATGGTTTACTGTGACTCAGTGCACAGCCAATAACTGTACACACACACACCTACACACACATATTGCTCAGTTTGACCTAACGAACAGTCTGTAGCACCACATACACACATGCACACCTCAGTGACTCAATGTTCAGCCTGTACCATCACACACACACACGCATACACAAATACACATACACACACTAATACGGCTCGCTGTGATTCAATACACAGCCTATAACACCGCACAGAGGCACCCATCACTGTGACTCGAACTGCAGCTTGTACCTGCACATACACACACAAAGACCCACCTTCTGTGACTCAATTCACAGCCTACTGCAGCATACACACAGAAAAACAACCATCACTGTGATTCAATGCACCGCCTATACCACCATACACACAGGGCTCACTGTGAATCAATTCACAGCCTATAGAAGAACACACAAACACTCACTCACACATACCTGACTGTGACTCAGTGAACCACCTATAGCAGCACACACACACACACAAACATACACTGCTCATTGGACTCAATGCACTGCCTAAACCAGCACACACACACACAAAGACACACACACATATGACTCACTGACTCAATGCACAACCTGTACTGGCACACACACAAGGCTTACTGTTTCTCAATGCAGAGTCTACACCAGCATACAAACACATGGCTCACTGTGACTCAATGTAATGCCTATGCCAGCACACACACAGAGAGACACATGCATGGCTCTCTCTGATTCAATGCACGTACTATACCATCACAAACACACACACACACACACACGGACAGTCACTGTGACACAATGCACAGCCTATACCACAACACCCATGCCAAGACACATATGCATGGCTCAATGTGACTCTATTCACACCCTACACTATCACATACACACATTCACACATGGCTCATTGTGAATCAGTGCACAGTCTGTAGTTCCAGGTGTACACACACAGACACACCCCTCAGTGACTCAATTCAAAGCCCATACCATCACACACACACACACATACACACACAGCTCACTGTGAATCAGTGTACAGTCTTCAGCTCCATGTACATACACACAGAACACACCTTAGTGAATCAATGCAGAGACCATACCAGCATACACACACACATACACACACCTGAGACTCAATGCTCTGCCTATTCCAGCACACACACACACACACACGGATCACTGTGATTCAATACCAGCCTGTATGTGCACACACACACACTCTCACACACACCGCCGTGTGACTCAATGCAGTTTATACCACCACACAGACACACAGACACACACACACACCTCACTGTGACTCAATGCCAAGCCCATACATGTAAACAGACACACACAACCATGGCTCACTGAGACTCAATGAACAGTGTATACTAGCACATACAAACACAAGGCTCAATGTGAGTCAATGCATAGCCTATACCCGCACACACACACAGAGAAACACCCCTTAATGTGGCTCAGTGCACAGCCTATTGCAGTGCACACACACACACACACACACTGCTCAGTAATTCAATGCAAATCCCATATCAGTATACACATACACATACACTCACCTAGGTGTGACTCAATTCTCAGCCTATAGCAGCACACACACACACCTTACTCTGACTCATGCAGACTCTACAGCACCAAATACACAAACACTAACACAGGGCTGGGATTCAATGCACAGTCCATACCAGCACACCACACTGTGACTCAATGCTCAGATTATACCAGCACACACACACGGCTCACTGTGTCCTAGTGCACAGCATATAACATCACACACACACACACACCACACACTGTGACTCAATGCGCAGCCTGTACCTGCACATACACAAACACACACCTCACTGTGACAAAATGTGCAGCCTATACCAGCACACACACACAGACACACACACCTCAATGTGACATAATGGTCAGCCTATACCAGAACACGCAGACACACACACACATCACTGTGACTCAATGCACAGACTATACCAGCGTGCACACAAACACACAGCACTCTGACTCAATGTACAATGTATACCAAAACATACAAGCATACACACACACCTCAGTGTGTTTCAAAGCACAGCCTATACCAGCACACACACATACACACCTGCACAGATACAGGATTCACTGTGACTCAATGCACAGCCTATAGAAGAACACACACACATACCAACGTGCACACACACATGGCTCACCGTGACTCAATCAATCGCCTATACCAGCACATACACACATGACTCACTGTGACTCAATGCAGTCTTTCGCACAACAGACACACACACCCCATTGAATCAATGAAAGCCCACCAACACACACCCTCTCATAGACACACACACATGGCTCACTGTGACTCAATGCACAGTCTGTATCACCACACACACACATACACCTCAGTTACTCAATGCAAAGACCATACGAGCACACACACACACACACATAACTGATTAAATGCTCCACACAAACTAGTGCACACACACACAGATATGCTCACTGTGATTCAAGGCACAGTCTATACGAGCACATTTACACACAAACAACTCATTTTCACACAATGCGCAGTCTACAGCAGCACACAGACACACATAACTCACTGTGACTCAATCCACAGCCTATATTATCACACAGACACACACAAGGCTCACTGTGACTCAATGACGTTTGTAGCACCACACACACACACACAAACACACACATACACCTCAGTGGCTCAATGCAAACGCATACACTCACAGACACATACCTAACTGTGATTCAGTGCTCAACCTCTACCAGCACACACACGCACACACAGACACACACACACATGCATGGCTCATTCTGACATAATGTACAGTTCTTACCAGCACAAACACAAGCAACATATCTCACTGTAACTCAATGCTCAGACTGTACTTGCACACACACAAGGCTCCCTGTGAGTCAATGCACAGCCTATACCAGCAGAGACACACACACACTGCTCTCTATGACACAGTGCACATCCTGTACCATCACACACACACACAGAGCTTATTGTGATGCAATACAGACTCTACACAACCAAATACACACACACATGCACAGCTCACTGTGATTCCATGCAGACTCCATACCAGTGCACAAAAACACACAGCACACAACTCAGTGTGATTCAATGCTCACTTTATACCAAAACACACATAGACACACACACCGTTCTCTGTGACTCAGTGCACAGTCCATACCAGCACTGCACACACACTCACAGCTCACCTTGAATCAAAGCACAGCCTACCCCAGCAAACACACACACACAGTTCACTGTGACTCAATGCACAGGCTATACCAGCACACACACATATACACACACAGCTTACTGTGACACAATACAGTCTCTACACCACCAAATACACACAGACACACGCACAGCTCCATGTGATTCCATGCACATTCCATGCCAGTGCATACAGACACACAAAACACACCTCAGTTTGACTCAATGCTTACAGTATGTCAAAACATACATAGACAAACACACAGCTCCCTGTTACTCAGTGCACAGTGTATGCTAGCAGAGTTACACACACAAAGAAACACACATGGCTCACTGTGAATCAACACACAGCCTGTACCTCCACACACACACACATACAAACACTCACACACAGCTTAGTGTGACTCAATGCAAAGCATATACCACCACGTGCACTCACACAAACACTCACCTCCCTGTGACTCAGTGCATAGCATATAACATTCCACACACACACACACACCTCACTGTGACTGAATGCACAGCCTGTACCAGCACACACACATACAAAAACTCACACATGGTTGTGACTCAATGTACAATCCACACCAGCACATACACACACACGACACCTGTGTGAGTCAATGCTCAGTTTATACCAGCACAACCACACGGCTCACTGTGACTCAGTGCACAGCGTATGACATCACACACACACACACACACACATACACCTCGCTGTGACTCAATGCACAGCCTGTACCTGCGCATAAACACACACACACATCACTGTGATGCGATATGCAGCCTATACCAGCACACACACACACACCAAAGTCTGACTAAATGGTCAGCCTATATGAGAACACACAGACACACACATCCCTCACTGTGACACAATGCACAGTCTATACCAGCCTGCACACACTCACACGACACTGTGACTCAAGGCACAATCTGTAATAGCCCACACACGCACTCATACACACCTTATTGTGAATCAATGCACAGCCTATATGTGAACACACACATACTAACATGCACTCACACATGTCTCACGGTGACTCAATCGCCTATACAAGCACACACACATGGCTCACTGTGAGTCAGTGCCCACTCCATACCAGCACCAAACACACAACACAGCTCACTGTGACTCAAGGCACAGTGTATGGCAGCACACACACACACAGACACACTCATACCCACATCTCATTGTGCCTCTAAGCCTGTGAAAGCACACACACAATGAAACAAACACCCCTCACTGTGACTCACTGCACATCCTATACCAGTGCACTCACACACACACACACACGGCTGACTGTGAATCAATGCACACTCTATACCAGGACACACACACACACACACACATGGCTCCCTGTGACTCAGTGCACAGGATATGCTAGCAGACATACACACACAGAGAAGCACATACGTCAAACTGTGAGTCAATCCACAGCCCATACCTCCACACACGCACATATACTGACACTCAAAAACTCAGCTCAGTGTGATTCAATGCAAATTCTATACCAGAAAATGCACACACACACACACACAAACCTCCCCATGAATCAGTGCATAGCACATAACATCACACACATACACCTCACTGTGACTCAATGTGTTGCCTCTACCTGCACATACACTCACAAACAACTCAATATGACTCAATGTGCAGGCTGTACCAGCACACACACACATACATGTGCACACACACCTCATTTGCCTCAATTGTCAGCCTATACCAGAACACACAGACACACACACCTCTCACTCTGACTCAATGCACAACCTATACCAGCGTGCACACACACTCACATGGCACAGTGAATCAAGGCACAATTTTACCAGCACATGCACACACACCTCAGAGGGACTCAAAGCTCAGCCTATACCAGAACACACACACACACACACATGCACAGATGCAGACCTCACTGTGACTCTATGCACAGCCTATACCAGAACACACACACATACCAACACGCACTCACACATGGCTCACTGGTACTCAATCAACCGCCTATACAAGCACACACACACACAGCTTGCTGTGACCCAATGCAGTCTGTATCACCACACACTCACACACACAACCATGTGTCAATAAAGCCCATACCAGCACACAAACTCACAAGCGCACACACACACACCTGACTGTGATTGAAAACGCTTCCTGTACCAGCACACACACACACAAACACCTCACTGTGACTCAATGCACAGCTATTATCAGCACACACATACACACACAGCTCACAGTGACTCAATACAGAGTCTATACCAGCACACACACACACACACACATATATTACTCACTGACTCAATGCACAGCCTGTACTGGCACACACACAAGTCTTGCTGTGACTCAATGCAGAGTCTAAACCAGCATACAAACACATGGTTCACTGTGACTCAATGTAATGCCTATGCCAGCACACACACACACAGACACATGCATGGCTCTCTCTGATTCAATGCACGTCCTATACCATCACATACACACACACACACACACGCACAGTCACTGTGACACAATGCACAGCCTATACCACAACACCCATGCAAAGACACATATGCACGGCTCATTGTGACTCCATGCACACCCTATACTATCACATACACACATTCACACGTGGCTCATTGTGAATCAATGCACAGTCTGTAGTTCCAGGTATACACACACAGACACACACCTCAGTGACTCAATGCAAAACCCATACCATCACACACACACACACATACACACACAGCTCACTGTGAATCAGTGTACAGTCTTCAGCTCCATGTACATACACACAGAACACACCTTAGTGAATCAATGCAGAGACCATACCAGCATACACACACACATACACACACCTGAGACTCAATGCTCTGCCTATTCCAGCACACACACGCACACACACGGATCACTGTGATTCAATACCAGCCTGTATGTGCACACACACACACTCTCACACACACCGCCGTGTGACTCAATGCAGTTTATACCACCACACAGACACACAGACACACACACACACCTCACTGTGACTCAATGCCAAGCCCATACATGTAAACAGACACACACAACCATGGCTCACTGAGACTCAATGAACAGTGTATACTAGCACATACAAACACAAGGCTCAATGTGAGTCAATGCATAGCCTATACCCGCACACACACACAGAGAAACACCCCTTAATGTGGCTCAGTGCACAGCCTATTGCAGTGCACACACACACACACACACACACTGCTCAGTAATTCAATGCAAATCCCATATCAGTATACACATACACATACACTCACCTAGGTGTGACTCAATTCTCAGCCTATAGCAGCACACACACACACCTTACTGTGACTCATGCAGACTCTACAGCACCAAATACACAAACACTAACACACGGCTGGGATTCAATGCACAGTCCATACCAGCACACCACACTGTGACTCAATGCTCAGATTATACCAGCACACACACACGGCTCACTGTGTCCTAGTGCACAGCATATAACATCACACACACACACACACCACACACTGTGACTCAATGCGCAGCCTGTACCTGCACATACACAAACACACACCTCACTGTGACAAAATGTGCAGCCTATACCAGCACACACACACAGACACACACACCTCAATGTGACATAATGGTCAGCCTATACCAGAACACGCAGACACACACACACATCACTGTGACTCAATGCACAGACTATACCAGCGTGCACACAAACACACAGCACTCTGACTCAATGTACAATGTATACCAAAACATACAAGCATACACACACACCTCAGTGTGTTTCAAAGCACAGCCTATACCAGCACACACACATACACACCTGCACAGATACAGGATTCACTGTGACTCAATGCACAGCCTATAGAAGAACACACACACATACCAACATGCACACACACATGGCTGACCGTGACACAATCACTCGCCTATACCAGCACATACACACATGACTCACTGTGACTCAATGCAGTCTTTCGCACAACAGACACACACACCCCATTGAATCAATGAAAGCCCACCAACACACACCCTCTCATAGACACACACACATGGCTCACTGTGACTCAATGCACAGTCTGTATCACCACACACACACATACACCTCAGTTACTCAATGCAAAGACCATACGAGCACACACACACACACACATAACTGATTAAATGCTCCACACAAACTAGTGCACACACACACAGATATGCTCACTGTGATTCAAGGCACAGTCTATACGAGCACATATACACACAAACAACTCATTTTCACACAATGCGCAGTCTACAGCAGCACACAGACACACATAACTCACTGTGACTCAATCCACAGCCTATATTATCACACAGACACACACAAGGCTCACTGTGACTCAATGACGTTTGTAGCACCACACACACACACACACAAACACACACACACACCTCAGTGGCTCAATGCAAACGCATACACTCACAGACACATACCTAACTGTGATTCAGTGCTCAACCTCTACCAGCACACACACGCACACACAGACACACACACACATGCATGGCTCATTCTGACATAATGTACAGTTCTTACCAGCACAAACACAAGCAACCTATCTCACTGTAACTCAATGCTCAGACTGTACTTGCACACACACAAGGCTCCCTGTGAGTCAATGCACAGCCTATACCAGCAGAGACACACACACACTGCTCTCTATGACACAGTGCACATCCTGTACCATCACACACACACACAGCTTATTGTGATGCAATACAGACTCTACACAACCAAATATACACACACATGCACAGCTCACTGTGATTCCATGCAGACTCCATACCAGTGCACAAAAACACACAGCACACAACTCAGTGTGATTCAATGCTCACTTTATACCAAAACACACATAGACACACACACCGTTCTCTGTGACTCAGTGCACAGTCCATACCAGCACTGCACACACACTCACAGCTCACCTTGAATCAAAGCACAGCCTACCCCAGCAAACACACACACACAGTTCACTGTGACTCAATGCACAGGCTATACCAGCACACACACATATACACACACAGCTTACTGCGACACAATACAGTCTCTACACCACCAAATACACACAGACACATGCACAGCTCCATGTGATTCCATGCACATTCCATGCCAGTGCATACAGACACACAAAACACACCTCAGTTTGACTCAATGCTCACAGTATGTCAAAACATACATAGACAAACACACGGCTCCCTGTTACTCAGTGCACAGTGTATGCTAGCAGAGTTACACACACAAAGAAACACACATGGCTCACTGTGAATCAACACACAGCCTGTACCTCCACACACACACACATACAAACACTCACACACAGCTTAGTGTGACTCAATGCAAAGCATATACCACCACGTGCACTCACACAAACACTCACCTCCCTGTGACTCATTGCATAGCATATAACATTCCACACACACACACACACCTCACTGTGACTGAATGCACAGCCTGTACCAGCACACACACATTAAAAAACTCACACATGGTTGTGACTCAATGTACAATCCACACCAGCACATACACACACACGACACCTGTGTGAGTCAATGCTCAGTTTATACCAGCACAACCACACGGCTCACTGTGACTCAGTGCACAGCGTATGACATCACACACACACACACACATACACCTCGCTGTGACTCAATGCACAGCCTGTACCTGCACATAAACACACACACACATCACTGTGATGCGATATGCAGCCTATACCAGCACACACACACACACACCAAAGTCTGACTAAATGGTCAGCCTATATGAGAACACACAGACACACACATCCCTCACTGTGACACAATGCACAGTCTATACCAGCCTGCACACACTCACACGACACTGTGACTCAAGGCACAATCTGTAATAGCCCACACACGCACACATACACACCTTATTGTGAATCAATGCACAGCCTATATGTGAACACACACATACTAACATGCACTCACACATGTCTCACGGTGACTCAATCGCCTATACAAGCACACACACATGGCTCACTGTGAGTCAGTGCCCACTCCATACCAGCACCAAACACACAACACAGCTCACTGTGACTCAAGGCACAGTGTATGGCAGCACACACACACACAGACACACTCATACCCACATCTCATTGTGCCTCTAAGCCTGTGAAAGCACACACACAATGAAACAAACACCCCTCACTGTGACTCACTGCACATCCTATACCAGTGCACTCACACACACACACACACGGCTGACTGTGAATCAATGCACACTCTATACCAGGACACACACACACACACACACACACACACGGCTCCCTGTGACTCAGTGCACAGGATATGCTAGCAGACATACACACACAGAGAAGCACATACGTCAAACTGTGAGTCAATCCACAGCCCATACCTCCACACACGCACATATACTGACACTCAAAAACACAGCTCAGTGTGATTCAATGCAAATCCTATACCAGAAAATGCACACACACACACACACAAACCTCCCCATGAATCAGTGCATAGCACATAACATCACACACATACACCTCACTGTGACTCAATGTGTTGCCTCTACCTGCACATACACTCACAAACAACTCAATATGACTCAATGTGCAGGCTGTACCAGCACACACACACATATATGTGCACACACACCTCAGTTTGCCTCAATTGTCAGCCTATACCAGAACACACAGACACACACACCTCTCACTCTGACTCAATGCACAACCTATACCAGCGTGCACACACACTCACATGGCACAGTGAATCAAGGCACAATTTTACCAGCACATGCACACACACCTCAGAGGGACTCAAAGCTCAGCCTATACCAGAACACACACACACACACACATGCACAGATGCAGACCTCACTGCGACTCTATGCACAGCCTATACCAGAACACACACAGATACCAACACGCACTCACACATGGCTCACTGGTACTCAATCAACCGCCTATACAAGCACACACACACACAGCTTGCTGTGACCCAATGCAGTCTGTATCACCACACACTCACACACACAACCATGTGTCAATAAAGCCCATACCAGCACACAAACTCACATGCACACACACACACACACTTGACTGTGACTGAAAACGCTTCCTGTACCAGCACACACACACACAAACACCTCACTGTGACTCAATGCACAGCTATTATCAGCACACACATACACACACAGCTCACAGTGACTCAATACAGAGTCTATACCAGCACACACACACACGCGCACACATGGCTCACTGTGGTTCAATACCAGCCTGTACCTGCACACACACACACTCTCACACACACCGCCGTGTGACTCAATGCAGTTTATACCACCACACAGACATACACACACACACACTTCACTGTGAATCAACGCCAAGCCCATACAAGTAAACAGACACACACAACCATGGCTCACTGAGACTCAATGAACAGTGTATACTAGCACATACAAACTCATGGTTCTATGTGAGTCAATGCATAGACTATACCGGCATACACATACACAGAAACACACCTTAATGTGGCTCAGTGCACAGCCTATAGCAGTACACACACACACACACTGCTCAGTGATTCAATTCAAATTCTATATCAGCATACACATACACTCACCTAGGTGTAACTCAATTCTCGGCCAATAGCAGCACACACACATATCTTACTGTGACTCATGCAGACTGTACAACACCAAATACACAAACATTAACACATGGCTTGGATTCAATGCACAGTCCATAACAGCAAAGGCACACACACCACACCATACTGTGGCTCAATGCTCAGATTATAACATCACACAAACACGACTCACTGTGTCCTAGTGCACAGAATATAACATCACACACACACACACACACCCGACACTGTGACTCAATGCACAACCTTTACCTACACATACACACACACACACCTCACTGTGACAAAAAGTGCAACCTATACCAACACACACACACACACACCTCAATCTGACACAATAGTCAGCCAATATCAGAACATGCAGACACACACACACATCACTCTGACTCACTGCACATCCTATACCAGTGCACTCACACACACAAACACATGGCTGACTGTGAATCAATACACACTCTATACCAGGACACACACACACACACACACATGGCTCCCTGTTACTCAGTGCACAGGACATGTTAGCAGACATACACACACCGAGAAGCACATACGGCAAACTGTGAGTCAATCCACAGCCCATACCTCCACACATGCACACATACTGACACTCAAAAACACAGCTCAGTGTGATTCAATGCAAATCCTATACCAGAATGTGCACACAAACACACACAAACCTCCCTATGAATCAGTGCATAACGTATAACATCACACACATACAACTCACTGTGACTCAAAGTGGTGCCTCTCCCTGCACATACACACACAAACAACTCAATATGACTCAATGTGCAGGCTGTACCAGCACACACACACATACATGTGCACACACACCTCAGTGTGCCTCAATTGTCAGCCTATACCAGAACACACGGACACACACACCTCTCACTCTGACTCAATGCACAATGTATACCAGCGTGTACACACACTCACATGGCACAGTGAATCAATATATAACTGCACACACACACACACACACAGACATGCACAGATGCAGGCCTCACTGTGACTCAATGCACAGTCTATAGCAGTACACACAAACACACCAACACGCACTCACACATGGCTCACTGATACTCAAACAATCGCCTATACCAGCACACACACACACAGCTCACTCTGACTCAATGCAGTCTGTATCACCACACACTCACACACAAACCCATGAGTCAATAAACCCCATACCAACACAATAAAGCCCATACCAGCTCACAAAATCACATGCACACACACACACACGAGACTGTGACTGAAAATGCTTCCTGTACCAGCACACAACACACAAACACCTCACTGTGACTCAATGCACAGCCTATACGAGCACACACATACACACACAGCTCACAGTGACTCAATACAGAGTCTATACCAGTGCACACACAGACACACACACACACACAGCCCACTCTGTCTCAATGGTCATCCAGTGTCAGCACACACACACACACAAACACACACACTCGTTCAGGTCAAAGTGGATAAAACCACAGTCCACACCATCACAGACACACACACACTGCACTACTCACTGTGACTCAATGCACAGTCTACACCAGCAAATACACACACACACACACACACACACCTCCCACACATTTAACTGTGACTCAGTGCTGTGACTATACCAGCTCCCTACACACACATGGTTCACTGTGACTCAGTGCACAGCCAATAACTGTACACACACACACAGATACACACACATATTGCTCAGTTTGACCTAACGAACTGTCTGTAGCACCACATACACACATCCACACCTCAGTGACTCAATGATCAGCCTGTAACATCACACTCACACACGCATACACAAATACACATACACCCACAAATACGGCTCACTGTGATTCAATGCGCAGCCTATAACACCACACAGAGACACCCATCACTCTGACTCAAACCGCAGCTTGTACCTGCACATACACACACAAAGACCCACCTTCTGGTACTCAATTCACAGCCTACTGCAGCACAAACACACACACACAAACACAACCATCACTGTGACTCAATGCACCTCCTATGACAGCATACACACTTGGCTCACTGTGAATCAATGCACAGCCTATACAAGAACACACACACACACCAACACGCACTCACACATGGCTCACTGGTACTCAGTCAATCACCTATACCAGGACACACACACACAGCTCGCTGTGACTCAATAAAATCTGTATCACCACACACTCACACACACACCCATGATTCAATAAAACCCATACCAGCACAATAAAGCCCATACCAGCACACAAAATCACATGCACACACACACACACCTGTCTGTGACTGAAAACGCTTTCTGTACCAGCACACACACACAGAAACACCTCACTGAGACTCAATGCACTGCCTATACGAGCAAACACTTAAACACACAGCTCACAGTGAATCAATACAGAGTCTATACCAGCACACACACAGACACACACAGAGCCCACTCTGTCTCAATGGTCATTCAGTGTTAGCAAACACACACACACACACACACAGATACACACACACACACTCGTTCATGTCAAAGTGGATAAAAACACAGTCCACACCATCACAGACACACACACACTGCACTACTAACTGTGACTCAATGCACAGTATACACCAGCAAATACACACACACATACACACACATCTCCTACACATTTAACTGTGACTCAGTGCTGTGACTATACCAGCTCCCCACACACACATGGTTCACCATGACTCAATGCAGAGCCAATAACTGTACACACACACAAACATACACACACATATGGCTCAGTTTGACCTAACGAAGAGTCTGTAGCACCACATACACACATGAACACCTCAGTGACTCAGTGTTCGGCCTGTACCATCACACACACACACACATACAAAAATACACATACACACAAAAATACGGCTCACTGTGATTCAATGCACAGCCTATTACACCACACAGAGACACCCATCTCTCTGACTCAAACCGCAGACTGTACCTGCACATACACACACAAAGACCCACCTTCTGTGACTCAATTCACAGCCTACTGCAGCACACACACACACAAACACAACCATCACTGTGACTCAATGCACCTCCTATACCAGCATACACCCATGGCTCACTGTGGATCAATGCACAGCCTATACAAGAACACACAAACACACACACACACACATAACTGACTGTGATTCAGGGAACCACCTATAGCAGCACACACACAAACACACAAACATACATGGCTCTCTTGGACTCAATGCACTGCATATACCAGCACACACACACACCCACACATATATGACTCACTGACTCAATGCATAGCCTGTACTGGCACACACACAAGGCTTACTGTGACTCAAGGCAGAGTCTACACCAGCATACAAACACATGGCTCACTGTGATGCAACGTAATGCCTATACCAGCACACACACACAGAGACACATGCATGGCTCTCTCTTATACAATGCACGCACTATACCATCACAAAAACAAACACACACACACACGCACAGTCACTGTGCCACAGTACACAGCCTATACCACAAAACCCATGCAAAGACACATATGCACGGCTCTTTGTGACTCTATGCACACCCTATACTATCACATACACACATTCACACATGGCTCTTTGTGAATCAGTGCACAGTCTGTAGTTCCAGGTATACACACACCGACACAAACCTCAGTGATTCAATGAAAAGCCCATACCATCACACACACACACACATACACACACAGCTCACTGTGAATCAGTATACGGTCTTCAGATCCATGTACATACACACACAACACACCTTAGTGAATTAATTCAGAGACCATACCAGCATACACACACACATACACACACCTGAGACTCAATGCTCTGCCTATTGCAGCACACACACACACACACACACAGCTCACTGTGATTCAATACCAGCCTGTACCTGCACACACACACACTCTCACACACCCCGCCTTGTGACTCAATGCAGCTTATACCACCACACAGACACACAGAAACACACACACACCTCACTGTGACTCAATGCCAAGCCCATACAAGTAAACAGACACACACAACCATGGCTCACTGAGACTCAATGAACAGTGTATACTAGCATATACAAACACATGGTCAATGTGAGTCAATGCTTAGCCTATACCCGCACACACATACACAGAAACACACCTTAATGTGGCTCAGTGCACAGCCTATAGCAGTACACACACACACACACCGCTCACTGATTCAATGCAAATCCCTTATCAGCATACACATACACATACACTCACCTAGGTGTGACTCAATTCTCAGCCTATAGCAGCACACACACACACCTTACTGTGACTCATGCAGACTCTACAGCACCAAATACACAAACACTAACACAGGGCTGGGAATCAATGAACAGTCCATACCAGCAAAGGCACACACACCACACCACACTGTGACTCAATGCTCAGATTATACCAGCAGACACAAATGGCTCACTGTGTCCAAGTGCACAGCATATAACATCACACACACACCCCACACTGTGACTCAATGCACAGCCTGTCCCTACACATACACACACACACACACCTCACTGTGACAAAAAGTGCAGCCTATGCCAGCACACACACACACCTCAATGTGACACAATGGTCAGCCTATACCAGAACACGCAGACACACACACATCACTGTGACTCAATGCACAGACTATACCAGCGTGCACACAAACACACAGCACTGTGACTCAATATACAATGTATACCAAAACACACAAGCATACACACACACCTCAGTGTCACTCAATGCACAGCCTATACCAGCACCACACATACACACCTGCACAGATACAGGGTTCACTGTGACTCAATGCACAACCTATAGAAGAACACACACACATACCAACATGCACACACACATGGCTGACCGTGACTCAATCAATCGTCTATACCAGCACACACACACACGACTCACTGTGACTCAATGCAGTCTTTAGCACAACAAACACAGACACACACACCCATTGAATCAATGAAAGCCCACCAACACACAACACACCCATGGCTCCGTGTTACACAATGCGCAGCCTCTAGCAGCACACACACACCCCCACACTCACAGCCACACATATGCACGGCTCACTGTATCTCAATGTACATCTTATACCGGAACACACACACACACACACACACACAGACACGGCCACACACCACACTGTGACTGAAAGTTCAGAATATACCAGCATGCACACATGAAAACAGCTCACTCACACTCAGTGCATGGCTTATACCATCACGAAACACACACGTGTATCACTATGTGTCAATGCATAAACTATACCAGCATTCACACACACAAACACGACCATGACTCAGTTCACAGACTTTAGAAGCACACACACACACATGGTTCACTGTCACCCAATAACCAGCCTATGCCAGGACAGACACACAAACACACCTCACTGTGAATGAATGCACAGCCTATACCAGTACAGAAACATACTCAAACACACAAGGCACACTGTGACTAATAGCCAGCCTTTAGATGCAGACACATGCACACTCCCACAAACACACTTCACTGTGACACAATGCTCAGCCTGTAGCACAACACACAGACACACATACCCCCAGATGACTGTGAAAAATGCAAAGCATACACCAGCACACACCCACACACACAGTTCAATGTGAATCAATGCACAGCTTATAAAATCACACACAAATGCACACACACACACATGGCTAACTGTGACAGAATGCACAGAATGGAACAGCACACACACACACAATCACACACACACCTCACTGTGATTCACTGTGCAGCCTCTACAAGAGCACTCACACATACACACGGCTCACTGTGACTGAATGCGCAGCCTATACCAGCACACACACGAAAACACACAGCTCACTGTGATTCAATGCCCAGCCTATACTTGCACACACACGCACACTCACACACACACCTCACTGTGACTCAATGCTCAGCCTATACCAGCCCAGAGGTATTCACAAACACACACAGAGCTCACTGTGACAAAATGCTCATTAACTTGAAACAAACAACACACACACACACACACACATGGTTCTCTGTGACTCAGTTCACAGTCTATACTAGCATCACACCCACACTCACAGCTCACTGTGACTTACTGCACCACCTATATAGGCACACACATACACACAAAGCCACAGACACCCACGGCTCACTGTAACTCGGTGTACATCATGTACCGGCAAAACAAACTCACAGCTAAACTGTGACTCAATGCTCAAACTATATCAGCACATGCACACACAAACAGCTCACTGTGAATCAATTGACAGCCTATACCATCACAAACACATAAACAGCTCACTATGAGTCAATGCATAGCCTAGTCTGCATGCATACACACACACACACACACACACACAAACACATGGCCATGACTCAGTTCACAGTCTATACCAGCACATAATCACACATGGCTTACTGTGACAAAACACGCAACTGAACACAGCAAATGTGGACACACACACACCCAGAGACACACATGACTCACTGTGACTCAATGCACTGTCCATATTTGCACAGACACACACACACAGATGGCTCACTGGGACCCTGTGCACAGCCTATAACAACAAACCCTCACAGACACTAACGGATCACTGTGACTCAATGCATAGCCTATATCAACAGGCATACACACACACACACAAATACGGCAATGTGACTCAGTGCACAGCTTATAACAGAACACATGCATGCACACACACAAAAACAAACATGGCTCACTGATACTCAATCCACAGTCTCTAACAGCACACAGACACTCAAACCTCACTGTGTCTGAACACACAAGCTATACTATTACACACACACACAGACACTGACACACATGTCACTGTGACTCAATGCACAGCCTATCTCAGCACACACACACAGACATACAAAGCTGAGACTCAATGCCCAGTGTACACCTGAACAGACACACACACCTCACTGTGACTCAATGCACAGCCTATACCAGCACACAAACACACACATGCACACACACACATGGCTCACTGTGACTCAATGCCCAGCATAAACCTGAAAAGACACACACTATCAGACACAAACATCACTGTTTTCTCATTGCGTGGCTTTTACCACTGCACATAAACACAAACTCACACACACACCTCACTGTGACTCAATGTCCAGCCTATATGTTCACACACAAGCACACACACACACACACACACAGCCACACACATGCACGGCTCACTGTATCTCAATGTACATCTTATACCAGAACACACACACACACACACACAGCTCATTGTGAAACAATGCAAAATGTATAGCAGCAGACACCCACACACCCACACTCACAGTTCAATGTGAATCAAGGCACAGCCTATAAAAGCACACATGCATGCACACACACACACAGCAAACTGTGACTGAATGCCCAGTATGTAACAGCACACACACACACTCATACACACCTCACTGTTAACCAGTGTGCAGCTTCTACAAGCACACTCACATACACAAACGGCTCACTGTAACTGAATGTGCAGCCTATATCAGCACACACACAAACACACACAGCTCACTGTGCTTCAATGTCCAGCCTATACTTGCACACACATGAACACTCACACACACACCACACTGTGACTCAATTCTCAGCCTATGCCAGCCAAGAGGTATTCAAAAACACACACAGAGCTACTGTGACTCAATGCACATTACCTAACAGCACGCACACACACACACACACACACTCACACACATGGCTCATAGTCAGTTCATAGTCTATACCAGCATCACACCATCACTCAAAGCTCACTGTGACTCACTGCTCCACCTATATAAGCACACACATACACACAGAGCCACAGACAGACACGGCTCACTGTATCTCTTCGTAAATCTGTACCAGCAAAACAAACTCACAAAAACACTGTGACTCAATGCTCAAACTATACCAGCACATGTACATGCAAACAGCTCACTGTGACTGAATTGATGGTCTATACCGGCACACACACATACACAGCTCACTATGAATCAATGCACAGCCGGTACCTTCGTGCACAAGTACACACACATGGATGTGACTCAGTTCACAGTCTATACCAACACAACACAAACATGGCTCACTGTGACACAACATGCTGCCTAAACCAGCACACTTTGACACAACACACACACACGCACACACACAAAAGCACAATTCTCACAGTGAGTTAATGCACAGTCCATACCTGCAGATAAATCCATACAAAGTGAGAGCTCACTGGGACTGTGCACAGCCTATATCAAGAAACCCTCACAGACACTAACGGATCACTCTGTGATCACATGCAAACAGCTCACTGTGACTCAATTGACAACCTATACCGTCACAAACACACAAACAGCTCACTATGAGTCAATGCATAGCCTATGTCTGCATGCATACACACACACACACACACACATGGCCGTGACTCAGTTCACAGTCTATACCAGTACACACTCACACATGGCTTACTGTGACACAACACGCAACCGAAAACAGCATATGTGGACACACAGACAGGCAGAGACACACATGACTCACTGTGACTCAATTCACTGTCCATATTTGCACAGACACACACACAGATCGCTCACTGGGACCCTGTGCACAGCCTATAACAACAAACCCTCACAGACACTAAGGGATCACTGTGACTCAATGCATAGCCTATATCAACAGGCAAACACACACACACACAAAAATACGGCCATGTGACTCAGTGCACAGCTTATAACAGAACACATGCATGCACACACACAAAAACAAACATGGCTCACTGATACTCAATCCACAGTCTCTAACAGCACACACACACTCACACTCAATCCTCACTGTGTCTGAGCACACAAGCTATACTATTACACACTCACACAGACACTGACACACATGTCACTGTGACTCAATGTACAGCCTATCTCAGCACACACACACAGACATACAAAGCTGAGACTCAATGCCCAGTGTACACCTGAACAGACACACACACCTCACTGTGACTCAATGCACAGCCTATACCAGCACACAAACACACACATGCACACACACACATGGCTCACTGTGACTCAATGCCCAACATAAACCTGAAAAGACACACACAATCACACACAAACATCACTGTTTCTCAGTGAGTGGCTTTTACCACTGCACACAAACAGAAACTCACACACACATCTCACTGTGACTCAATGTCCAACCTGTATGTTCACACACGTGCACACTCACACACACAGCTCACAGTGAATCAATGCAAAACATATAGCCAAACAACACGCACAACCACACAATAACTCAATGTGAATCAATGCATAGCCTATACCAGCACACATGCATGCACACACACAGACTCAATGCACAGTCTATAGAGTGACACACAGAAACACATGGCTCAGTGTTACACAATGTGCAGCCTCTAGCAGCACACACACACACACACAGCCACACACATGCACGGCTCACTGTATCTCAATGAACATCTTATACCAGAATACACACACACACACACACAGCTCATTGTGAAACAATGCAAAATGTATAGCAGCAGACACCCACACACCCACACTCACAGTTCAATGTGAATCAAGGCACAGCCTATAAAAGCACACATGCATGCACACACACACACAGCAAACTGTGACTGAATGCCCAGTATGTAACAGCACACACACACACTCATACACACCTCACTGTTAACCAGTGTGCAGCTTCTACAAGCACACTCACATACACACACGGCTCACTGTAACTGAATGTGCAGCCTATATCAGCACACACACAAACACACACAGCTCACTGTGCTTCAATGTCCAGCCTATACTTGCACACACATGAACACTCACACACACACCACACTGTGACTCAATTCTCAGCCTATGCCAGCCAAGAGGTATTCAAAAACACACACAGAGCTACTGTGACTCAATGCACATTACCTAACAGCACGCACACACACACACACACTCACACACATGGCTCATAGTCAGTTCATAGTCTATACCAGCATCACACCATCACTCAAAGCTCATTGTGACTCACTGCGCCACCTATATAAGCACACACATACACACAGAGCCACAGACAGACACGGCTCACTGTATCTCTTTGTAAGTCTGTACCAGCAAAACAAACTCACAAAAACACTGTGACTCAATGCTCAAACTATACCAGCACATGTACATGCAAACAGCTCACTGTGACTGAATTGATGGTCTATACCGGCACACACACATACACAGCTCACTATGAATCAATGCACAGCCGGTACCTTCGTGCACAAGTACACACACATGGATGTGACTCAGTTCACAGTCTATACCAACACAACACAAACATGGCTCACTGTGACACAACATGCTGCCTAAACCATCACACTTTGACACAACACACACACACGCACACACACAAAAGCACAATTCTCACAGTGAGTTAATGCACAGTCCATACCTGCAGATAAATCCATACAAAGTGAGAGCTCACTGGGACTGTGCACAGCCTATACAAAGAAACCCTCACAGACACTAACGGATCACTCTGTGATCACATGCAAACAGCTCACTGTGACTCAATTGACAACCTATACCGTCACAAACACACAAACAGCTCACTATGAGTCAATGCATAGCCTATGTCTGCATGCATACACACACACACACACATGGCCGTGACTCAGTTCACAGTCTATACCAGTACACACTCACACATGGCTTACTGTGACACAACACACAACCGAAAACAGCATATGTGGACACACAGACAGGCAGAGACACACATGACTCACTGTGACTCAATTCACTGTCCATATTTGCACAGACACACACACAGATCGCTCACTGGGACCCTGTGCACAGCCTATAACAACAAACCCTCACAGACACTAAGGGATCACTGTGACTCAATGCATAGCCTATATCAACAGGCAAACACACACACACACACAAATACGGTCATGTGACTCAGTGCACAGCTTATAACAGAACACATGCATGCACACACTAAAAAACAAACATGGCTCACTGATACTCAATCCACAGTGTCTAACAGCACACACACACTCACACTGAAACCTCACTGTGTCTGAGCACACAAGCTATACTATTACACACTCACACAGACACTGACACACATGTCACTGTGACTCAATGTACAGCCTATCTCAGCACACACACACAGACATACAAAGCTGAGACTCAATGCCCAGTGTACACCTGAACAGACACACACACCTCACTGTGACTCAATGCAAGCCTATACCAGCACACAAACACACACATGCACACACACACACGGCTCACTGTGACTCAATGCCCAACATAAACCTGAAAAGACACACACAATCACACACAAACATCACTGTTTCTCAGTGAGTGGCTTTTACCACTGCACACAAACAGAAACTCACACACACACCTCACTGTGACTCAATGTCCAACCTGTATGTTCACACACGTGCACACTCACACACACACAGCTCACAGTGAATCAATGCAAAACATATAGCCAAACAACACGCACAACCACACAATAACTCAATGTGAATCAATGCATAGCCTATACCAGCACACATGCATGCACACACACAGACTCAATGCACAGTCTATAGAGTGACACACAGAAACACATGGCTCAGTGTTACACAATGTGCAGCCTCTAGCAGCACACACACACACACACAGCCACACACATGCACGGCTCACTGTATCTCAATGAACATCTTATACCAGAACACACACACACACACACACACACACAGCTCATTGTGAAACAATGCAAAATGTATACCAGCAGACACCCACACACCCACACTCACAGTTCAATGTGAATCAAGACACAGCCTATAAAAGTACACATGCATGCACACACACACACACAGCAAACTGTGACTGAATGCCCAGTATGTAACAGCACACACACACACTCATAAACACCTCACTGTTAACCAGTGTGCAGCTTCTACAAGCACACTCACATACACACACGGCTCACTGTAACTGAATGTGCAGCCTATATCAACACACACACAAACACACACAGCTCACTGTGCTTCAATGCCCAGCCTATACTTGATCCGTTAGTGTCTGTGAGGGTTTCTTGGTATAGGCTGTGCACAATCCCAGTGAGCTATCACTTTGTATGGGTTTATCTGTAGTTATGGACTGTGCATTAAGTCACTGTGAGTCTTGTGCTTCTGTGTGTGTGTGTGTGTGTCAAAGTGTGCTGGTTAGGGCAGCGTGTTGTGTTACAGTGAGCCATGTTTGTGTTGTGTTGGTATAGACTGTGAACTGAGTCACAGCCATGTGTGTGTACTTGTGCACAAAGGTACAGGCTGTGCATTGATTCATAGTGAGCTGTGTATGTGTGTGTGCCGGTATAGACCGTCAATTCAGTCACAGTGAGCTGTTTCCAGGTGCATGTGCTGGTATAGTTTGAGCATTGAGTCACAGTGTTGTTGTGAGTTTGTTTTGCCGGTACAAGATTTACACAGAGATACAGTGAGCCGTGACTGTCTGTGGCTCTGTGTGTATGTGTGGGCTTATATAGGTGGCGCAGTGAGTCACAGTGAGCTTTGAGTGTGGGTGTGATGATGGTATAGACTATGAACTGACTATGAGCCATGTGTGTGAGTGTGTGTGTGTGTGTGTGTGTGCTGTCAGGTAATGTGCACTGAGTCACAGTGAGCTCTGTGTGTGTTTTTGAATACCTCTTGGCTGGCATAGCCTGAGCATTGAGTCACAGTGTGGTGTGTGTGTGAGTGTTCATGTGTGTGCAAGTATAGGGTGGGCATTGAAGCACAGTGAGCTGTGTGTGTTTGTGTGTGTGCTGATATAGGCTGCATATTCAGTTAGAGTGAGCCGTTTGTGTATGTGAGTGTGTTTGTAGAAGCTGCACACTGATTAACAGTGAGGTGTGTATGAGTGTGTGTGTGTGCTGTTACATACTGGGCATTCAGTCACAGTTTGCTGTGTGTGTGTGTGCATGCAAGTGTGCTTTTATAGGCTGTGTCTTGATTCACATTGATCTGTGAGTGTGGGTGTGTTGGTGTCTGCTGGTATACGTTTTGCATTGTTTCACAATGAGCTGTGTATGTGTGTGTGTGTGTGTGTGTTCTCGTATAAGATATACATTGAGATACAGTGAGCCATGCATGTGTGTGGCTGTGTGTGTGGGTGTGTGTGTGCTGCTAGAGGCTGCACATTGTGTAACACTGAGCCATGTGTTTCTGTGTGTCACTCTATAGACTGTGCATTGTGTCTTTGTGTGTGCATGCATGTGTGCTTGTATAGGCTATGCATTGATTCACATTGAGTTAGTGTGGTTGTGCATGTTGTGCGGCTATATGTTTTGCATTGATTCACTGTGAGCTCTGTGTGTGTGAGTGCGCATGTGTGTGAACATATAGGCTGGATATTTTGTCACAGTGAGGTGTGTGTGTGAGTTTGTGTTTGTGTGCACTGGTATAGGCCATGCACTGAGACACAGTGATATTTGTGTGTGTCTTTTGAGGTTTATGCTGGGCATTGAGTCACAGTGAGCTGTGTGTGTGTATGAGTGTGTGTGAGTGTGCTGGTATAGGCTGTGCATTGAGTCAGTGAGGTGTGTCTCTGTGTGTCTGTTTTGGTGTCAGTGTGCATTGAATCACTGTGGGGTGTGTGTGTGTGTGATGTTAGAGACTGTGAAATGAGTCACAGTGAGCCTTGTTTGTGTGTGTGCATGCATGTGTTCTATTATTAGCTGTGCACTGAGTCACATGACCATATTTTTGTGTGTGTATGCTTGCTGATATAAGCTATGCATTGAGTCAAAGTCATCCGTTAGTGTCTGTGAGGGTTTGTAGGTATAGGCTGTGCACAGAGTGCCAGTGAGCCGTCTGTGTGTGTGTGTGTGTCTCTGCAAATATGGACAGTGCATTGAGTCACAGTGAGATGTGTGTGTCTCTGTGTGTGTGTGTCCACATATGCTATTTTAGGCTACTTGTTTTGTCCCAGTAAGCCATTTGTGTGGGTGTTGGTATAGACTGTGAATTGAGTCACGGCGTGTGTGTGTGTGTGCATTCAGATATAGGCTATGCATTGACCAATAAGGAGCTGTGTGGGTGTGTGTGTGCTGGTATAAGCAGTGAATTCTGTCACACTGATCTGTGTGCATGTGAGTGTGCTGGTATAGTTCAAGGATTGAATCGCAGTGAAGGGTGTGTGTGTGTGTGTCTCTTCAGTTGTCAGCTTGACATTGAGTCACAGTGAGCCTTGTGTGTGTCTGTGTGTGCTGATATAGGTGGTGTATTGAGTCACAGTGAGTTTTGTGTGTGTCTGTGTGTGCTGTTAGAGACTGTGGATTGATTCACAGTGAGCCATATGTGTCTGTGTGCATGTATGTGTGCTGCTATAAACTGTGCATTGAGTCACAATGAGCAGTGTGTTTGTGTTTATGCATGCAGATATAGGCTGTGCATTGAGTCACAGTGATCCGTTAGTGTCTGTGATGGTTTGTGGTATAGGCTGTGCACATTCCCAGTTAGCCGTCTCTGTGTATGTGTTTCTGTGTGGGTATACACTGTGCATTGAGTCACTGTGTGTTGTGTGCATCTGTGTGTGTGTGTCAAAGTGTGTTTGTTTAGGCTGTGTGTTGTGTCACAGTGAGCCATGTGTGTGTTGTGTTGGTATAGACTGTGAACTGAGTCTCACACATATGTGTATGTGCATGAAGGTACAGGCTGTGCATCCATTCACAGTGAAGTGTGTGTGTGTGTCTGTGCAGGTGTACGCTGGTTATTAAGTCACAGTGAGCCATGTATGTGAGTGTGCTTGAATACACTGTGAACTGAGTCATGGCCTTTTGTGCATGTGTGTGTGGGGGGGCATGGTGGTATAGGTTTTGCATTGACACATAGTGAGCTGTGTGTGTGTGTTGTGCTGTTATAGGCAAAGCATTGAGTCAGAGTGAGCTGTTTTCATGTGTGCGTTCTGGGATATTCTGACCATTGAGTCACAGTGTGGTGTGTGTGTGTGTGTTCTGGAATAAGATGAACATTGAGATACAGTTAACCGTGTTTATGTGTAGCTGTGTGTGTGTGTGTGTCTGTTGGTAGAGGCTGCGCATTTTGTAACAGTGAGCCATGGGTTTCTGTGTGTCACTCTATAGATTGCACATAGTGTCTGTGTGTGTTCATGCATGTGTGCTTGTATAGGCTATGCATTGATTCACATTGAGCTTTGTGTGTGGTTGTGCGTGTTCTGCTGCTCTATGTTTTGCATTGATTCACAATGAGCTGTGTGTGTGTGAGCGTGCATATGTGTGAACATATAAGCTGGGTATTGAGTCACAATGAGATGTGTGTGTGAGTGTCTGTCTTTGTGCACTGGCATAGGCCATGCAGTGAGACACCGTGAGGTTTGTGTATGAGTGTGTGTGTCTTTTCAGGTGTATGCTGGGCATTGAGTCACAGTGTGCCTTGAGTGTGTGTGCACGTGTGTTGGTGTGTACTGGTATAGGCTGTGCATTTAGTCACAGTGAGCCGTGTGTGTCTGTGGCTGTGTGAGTATGTGTGTGCTTATATAGATTGCACATTGAGTCACAGTGAGCCTTGTTTGTGTGTGTGAATGCATGTGTTCTGTTATTAGCTGTGCACTGAGTCACATGGCTGTGTTTTTGTGTGTGTATGCTTGGTGGTATAGGCTGTGCCTTGAGTCACAATGAAAGTGTGCTTGTGTGTTTATGCATGCAGATATAGGCTGTGCATTTGAGTCACAGTGAACCGTTAGTGTCTGTGAGTGTTTCTTGGTATAGGCTGTGCACAGTCCCAGTGAGCTGTCACTTTGTATGGGTTTATCTGCAGGTATGGACTGTGCATTAAGTCACTGTGAGTCTTGTGCTTCTGTGTGTGTGTGTGTGTGTGTCAAAGTGTGCTGCTTTAGGCAGCATGTTGTGTCACAGTGAGCCATGTTTGTGTTGTGTTGTTATAGATTGTGAACTGAGTCACAGCCATGTGTGTGTACTTGTGCATGAAGGTACCGACTGTGCATTGATTCATAGTGAGCTGTGTATGTGTGTGTGCCAGTATAGACCATCAATTCAGTCACAGTGAGCTGTTTGCATGTGCATGTGCTGGTATATTTTGAACATTGAGTCACAGTGTTGTTTTGAGTTTGTTTTGCCGTTACAAGATTTACACAGAGATACAGTGAGCCGTGTCTGTCTGTGGCTCTGTGTGTATGTGTGTGCTTATATAGGTGGTGCAGTGAGTCACAGTGAGCTTTGAGTGCGGGTGTGATGCTGGTATAGACTATGAACTGACTATGAGCCATGTGTGTGAGTGTGTGTGTGTGCTGTTAGGTAATGTGCATTGAGTCACAGTGAGCTCTGCGTGTGTTTTTGAATACCTCTGGGCTGGCATAGGCTGAGCATTGAGTCACAGTGTGGTGTGTGTGTGGGTGTGCATGTGTGTACAATTATAGGCTGGGCATTGAAGCACAGTGAGCTGTGTGTGTTTGTGTGTGTGCTGATATAGGCTGCACATTCAGTTACAGTGAACCGTGTGTGTATGTGAGTGTGCTTGTAGAAGCTGCACACTAATGAACACTGAGGTGTGTATGAGTGTGTGTGTGTGTTGTTACATACTGGGCATTCAATCACTTTTTGCTGTGTGTGTGTGTGCATGCATGTGTGCTTTTATAGGTTGTGCCTTTATTCACATTAAACTGTGAGTGTGGGTGTGTGGGTGTCTGCTGGTATACGTTTTGCATTGTTTCACAATGAGCTGTGTGTGTGTGTGTGTGTGTGTGTGTTCTGGTATGAGATGTACATTGAGATACAGTGAGCCGTGCATGTGTGTGGCTGTGTGTGTGTATGTGCTGTTAGAGACTGTCGATTGATTCACAGTGAGCCATGTGTATCTGTGGGCATGCATGTATGCTGTAAGAAATTGTTCATTTAGTTACAATGAACAGTGTGTTTGTGTGTTTATGCATGCAGATATAGGCTGTGCATTGAGTCACACTGATCTGTTAGTGTCTGTGAGGGTTTGTTGGTATAGGCTGTGCACAGGGTCTCAGTGAGCCATCTGTGTGTGTGTGTGTGCAAATATGGACAGTGCATTGAGTCACAGTGAGTCATGTGTGTCTCTGGGTGTGTGTGTGTCCACATGTGCTGTGTTCGGTTGAGTGTTTTGTCACAGTAAGCCATGTGTGAGTGTGTGCTGTGAACTGAGTCTGTGAACTGAGTCAAGGCCATGTGTGTGTGTGTGTGTGTATGCATGCAGACATAGGCTATGCATTGACTCATAGTGAGATGTTATGTGTGTGTGATGGTATAGGCTGTCAATTGAGTCACAGTGAGCTGTTTGTGTGTGAATGTGCTGATATAGTTTGAGCATTGAGTCACAGTTTGGTTGTGAGTTTGTTTTGCTGGTACAATATGTACACCGAGTTACAGTGAGCCGTGGGTGTCTGTGGCTGTGTGTGTATGTGTGTGCCTATATAGGTGGTGCATTGAGTCACAGTGAGCTGTGAGTGTGGATGTGATGCTAGTATAGACTGTGAAGTGAGTCCCAGTGAACCATGTGTGTGTGTGTTTGCTTCAAGTTAATGTGCATTGAGTCACAGTGAGCTCTGTTTGTGTTTGTGAATACCTCTGGGCTCGTATAGGCTGAGCATTGAGTCACAGTGAGGTGTGTGTGTGAGTGTGCATGTGTGTGCAAATATAGGCTGGGCATTGAGTCACAGTGAGCTGTGTGTTTTCTTGGGTGTGCTGGTATAGGCTGCGCAATCAGTCACAGTGAGCCATGTGTATGTGTGTGTGCTCTTGTAGAAGCTGAACACTGAATCACAGTGAGGTGTGTGTGTGATTGTGTGTGTGTGTGCTGTTCCATTCTGTGCATTCTGTCACAGTTAGCCGTGTGTGTGTGTGCATTTGTGTGTGATTTTATAAGCTGTGCATTTATTCACATTGAAATGTGTGTGTGGGTGTGTGCTGGTGTATGCTTTGCATTGTTTCACAGTCTGCTGGGTGTGTGTGTGTGTGTGTCTGTGTGTTGTGCTACAGGCTGAGCATTGTGTCACAGTGAAGTGTGTTTGTGTGAGTGTGCATGTCTCTGCATCTACAAGCTGGCTATTAGTCACAGTTTGCCTTGTGTGTTTGTGTATGTTTCTGTACTGGTATAGGCTGTGCATTCATTCACAGTGAGGTGTGTGTGTGTCTGTCCTGGCATAGGCTGGTTTCTGGGTGAAAGTGAGCCATGTGTGTGTGTGTGCTTGTAAAGTCTGTGAACTGAGTCATGGCCGTGTGTGTGTGTGTGAATGCTGGTATAGTTTTTGCATTGACACATAGTGAGCTACGTGTGTGTTTTGTGCTGGTATAGGCCATGCATTGAGTGTGAGTGAGCTGTTTTCATGTGTGCATGTTGGTATATTCTGAACATTGAGTCACAGTGTGGTGTGTCGCTGTGTATGTGTGTGTGTGTGTGTGTTCTGGTATAAGATGTACATTGAGATACAGTGAGCCATGCATATGTGTGGCTGTGTGTGTGGGTGTGGGTGTGTGCTGCTAGAGGCTGTGCATTGTGTAACACTGAGCCATGGGTGTCACTCTATAAACTGTGCATTGTGTTTGTGTGAGTGTATGCATGTGTGCTTGTATAGTCTATGCATTGATTCACATTGAGTTAGTGTGTGGTTGTGCATGTTTTGCAGCTGTATGATTTGCATTGATTCACTGTGAGCTGTGTGTGTGTGAGTGTGCATATGTGTGAACATATAGGCTGGACGTTTTGTCACAGTGAGGTGTGTGTGTGAGTTTGTGTTTGTGTTCACTGGTATAGGCCATGCACTGAGACACAGTGATATTTGTGTGTGTCTTTTCTGGTTTATGCTGGGCACTGAGTCACAGTGAGCCGTGTGTGTGTGTGAGTGTGAGTGAGTGTGCTGGTAGAGGCTGTGCATTGAGTCAGTGAGGTGTGTGTCTGTGTGTCTGTTTTGGTGTCAGTGTGCATTGAATCACTCTGGGGGGGGTGTGTGTGTGATGTTAGAGACTGTGAAATGAGTCACAGTGAACCTTGTTTGTGTGTGTGCATGCATGTGTTCTATTATTAGCTGTGCACTGAGTCACATGACCGTATTTTTGTGTGTGTATGCTTGCTGATATAAACTATGCATTGAGTCAAAGTCATCCGTTAGTGTCTGTGAGTGTTTGTTGGTATAGACTGTGCACAGAGTGCCAGTGAGACGTGTGTGTGTGTGTGTCTGTGCAAATCTGGACAGTGCACTGAGTCACAGTGAGATGTGTGTGTCTCTGGGTGTGTGTGTCCACATGTGCTATTTTAGGATACTTGTTGTGTCCCAGTAAGCCATGTGTGTGTGTGCTGGTATAGACTGTGAATTGAGTCACGTCATGTGTGTGTGTGTGTGTGCATGCAGATATAGGCTATGCACTGACCAATAAGGAGCTGGGTATGTGTGTGTGTGCTGGTATAAGCAGTGAATTCTGTCACACTGATCTGTGTGCATATGAGTGTGCTTGTATAGTCCGAGGATTGAATCACAGTGAGGTGTGTGTGTGTGTGTCTCTTCAGTTGTCAGCTTGACACTGAGTCATATTGAGCCTTGTGTGTGTCTATGTGTGCTGGTATAGGTGGTGCATTGAGTCACAGTGAGTTTCGTGTGTGTCTGTGTGTGCTGTTAGAGAATGTGGATTGATTCACAGTGAGCCATATGTGTCTGTGTGCATGTATGTGTGCTGTTATAAACTGTGTTTATGAATGCCGATATAGGCTGTGCATTGAGTCACAGTGATCCCTTAGTGTCTGTGAGGGTTTGTTGGTATAGGCCGTGCACATTCCCAGTGAGCCGTCTGTGCGTATGTGTTTCTGTGCCGGTATGCACTCTGCATTGAGTCACTGTGTGTTGTGTGCATCTGTGTGTGTGTGTCAAAGTGTGTTTGTTTAGGCTGTGTTGTGTCACAGTGAGCCATCTGTGTGTTGTGTTGGTATAGACTGTGAACTGAGTCTTGACCATCTGTGTATGTTTGTGCATGAAGGTACAGGCTGTGCATCCATTCACAGTGAAGTGTGTGTGTGTGTCTGTGCAGGTGTATGCTGCTTATTAAGGCACAGTGAGCCGTGTGGGTGTGTGTGCTTGAATACACTGTGAATTGAGTCATGGCCATTTGTGCATGTGTGTGTGTGTGTCTGGGCATGCTGGTATAGGTTTTGCATTGACACATAGTGAGCTGTGTGTGTGTGTTGTGCTGGTATAGGCAAAGCATTGAGTCAGGTGAGCTGTTTCATGTGTGCATTCTGGTATATTCTGACCATTGAGTCACAGTGTGGTGTGTGTGTGTGTGTTCTGGAATAAGATGAACATTGAGTAACAGTGAGCCGTGTTTATGTGTGGCTGTGTGTGTGTGTGTCTGCTGGTAGAGGCTGCACATTTTGTAACAGTGAGCCATGGGTTTCTGCGTGTCACTCTATAGACTGCACATAGTGTCTGTGTGTGTGCATGCATGTGTGCTTGTATAGGCTATGCTTTGATTCACATTTAGCTTTGTGTGTGGTTGTGATTCACATTGAGCTTTGTGTGTGGTTGTGCATGTTGTACTGCTATATGATTTGCATTGATTCACAATGAGCTGTGTGTTGTGAGCGTGCATATGTGTGAACATATAGGCTGGGTATTGAGTCACAATGAGGTGTGTGTGTGAGTGTCTGTGTTTGTGCACTGGCATAGGCCATGCAGTGAGACACAGTGAGGTTTCTGTATGAGTGTGTGTATCTTTTCAGGTGTATGCTGGGCATTGAGTCACAGTGTGCCGTGAGTGTGTGTGCATGTGTGTTGGTGTGTACTGGTATAGGCTGTGCATTTAGTCACAGTGAGGTGTGTGTCTATGTGTCTGTGCTGTTGTAGGTGTGCATTGAGTCACAGTGAGGTGTGTGTTGTTAGAGACTGTGAATTGACTCACACTGAGCCTTGTGTGTGTGTGTGTGCACTTGCATAGGCTGTGTATTGAGTCACAGTGAGGTGTGTGTGTCTGTTCAGGTGTAGGCTGGGCATTGAGTCTCAGTTAGCTTTGTGTGTATGAGTGCTGAGATACGCTATGCATTGAGTCACAGTGACAAGTCTGTCAGTGTCTGTCTGTGTGTGTGCTAGTATAGCTTGTGTATTCAGACACAGTGAGGTTTGAGTGTGTGTGTTCTTAGAGACGTGGGTTGAGTCTCAGTGAGCTGCATGTGTGTGTGTCTGCCTGCATGTGTTCTGTTATAAGCTGTGCACTGAGTCACATAGCCATGTTTGGGTGTGTGTGTATGCTTGTAGATATAGGCTATGCATTGAGTCACAGTGATCCGTTAGTGTCTTTGAGGGTTTGTTGTTATAGGCTGTGCCCAGGGTCCCAGTGTGTGTGTCTGTGCAAATATGGACAGTGCATTGAGTCACAGTGAGTTGTGTGTGTCTCTGGGTGTGTGTGTGTCCACATGTGCTGTTTTTGGTTGCGTGTTCTGTCACAGTAAACCCTGTGTGAGTGTGTGCTGTTACAGACAGTGAACTGAGTCCTGGTTATGTGTTTGTGTGTGTGCATGCATATATAGGCTATGCATTGATTCAGGGTGAGCTGTGTGTGTGTGTGCTGGTATAGGCTGTGAATTCGGTCAAACTGATCGTGTGCATGTCAGTGTGTTGGTATAATCTGAGCATTGACTCACAGTGAGGTGTGTGTGTGAGTGTGTGTCTGTTCAGTTGCAGGTTTAGCATTCAGTCACAGTGAGCCTTGTGTGTGTGTGTGCTGATAGAGATTGTGTATTGAGTCACGGTGCGGTTTATGTGTGTTTGTGTGTGTGTGTGTGTGTGCTGTCAGAGACTGTCGATTGATTCATAGTGTGCCATGTGTGTCTGTGGGCGTGCATGTATGCTATAATAAGCTGTACACTTAGTCACAATGAACAGTGTGTTTGTGTGTTTATGCATGCTGATATAGGCTATGCATTGAGTCACAGTGATCCGTTAGTGTCTGTGAGGGTTTGTTGTTATAGGCTGTGCATCTGTTTGCCATCTGTTTGTGTGTGTCTGTGCAAATATGGACAGTGCATTGAGTCACAGTGAGTTGTGTGTGTGTGTCTGTCCACAAGTGCTGTTTTAGGCTGCTCTTTGTGTCACAGTAATCCGTGTGTGGATGTACTGGTGTAGACTGTGAAATGAGTCACGGCCGTGTGTGTTTGTTTGCATATGAAGCTACGAGCTGTGCCTTGATTCATAGTGAGCTGTGTATATGTGTGTGCTGCTACAGGCAGTGAATTCCGTCACAGTGAGCTCTGTGTGTGAGCATGTGCTGGTACAGTTTGAGCATTGAGTCACAGAGTGGTTGTGAATTTCTTGTGCCGGTGTAAGACATACACTGAGTTACAGTGAGTCGTGTGTGTCCGTAACAGTGTGCGTATGTGTGTGCTTATATAGGTGGCACATTGAATCACAGTGAGCCTTGTTTGTTTGTGTGCATGCATGTGTTCAGTTATTCACCGTGCACTGAGTCACATGGCCGTGTTTTTGGATGGGTATGCTTGGTGGTATAGGCTGTGCATTGATTCACAGTGATCCGTTAGTGTCTGTGAGAGTTTGTTGGTATAGGCTGTGCACAGAGTCTCAGTGAGCCATCTCTGTGTGTGCATGTCTGTGCAAATATGGACAGTGCATTGAGTCACAGTGAGTTGTGTGTGTGTCCACATGTGCTGTTTTAGGCTGCCTGTTTTTCATAGAAAGCCGTGTGTGTGTGTGCTCTTATAGACTGTGAACTGAGTCATCCCCTGTGTGTGTGTGTGTGTGCGTGCAGACATAGGCTCTGCTTTGACTAATACTGAGCTCTGTGTGTGTGTGTGCTGGTATAGGCAGTGAATTCAGTCACACTGATCTGTGTACATGTGAGTGTGCTTGTATAATCTGAGGATTGAATCACAGTTATATGTTTGTGTGTGTGTGTGTCTGTTCAGTTGTCGGCTAGGCATTGAGTCACAGTGAGCCTTGTGTGTGTGTGTTTGTGCTGGTATAGGTGGTGTATTGAGTCCCAGTGAGTTTTGTGTGTGTCTGTGTGTGCTGTTAGAGACTGTGGATTGATCCACAGTGAGCCATATGTGTCTTGCATGCATGTGTGCTGTTATAAGCTGTGCATTGAGTCACAATGAGCAGTGTGTTTGTGTGTTTATGCATGCAGATATAGGCTGTGCATTTGAGTCACAGTGATCCGTTAGTGTCTGGGAGGGTTTGTTGGTATAGGCTGTGCACAGTCCCAGTGAGCCGTCTCTGTGTATGTGTTTCTCTGCAGGTATGGACTGTGCATTGTGTCACTGGGAATCGTGTGTATCTGCGTTTGTGTGTGTGTGTGTCAAAGTGTGCTGGTTTAGGCTGCGTGTTGTGTCACAGGGAGCCATGTGTTTGTTGTGTTGGTATAGACAGTGAACTTAGGCACGGCCATGTGTGTGTACTTGTGCACGAAGCTACAGGCTGTGCATTGATTCATAGTGAGATGTGTATGTGTGTGTGCTGGTATAGGCCATCAATTCAGTCACAGTGAGCTGTTTCCATGTCCATGTGCTGGTATAGTTTGAGCATTGAGTCACAGTTTTGTTGTGAGTTTGTTCTGCCGGTCAAGATTTACATTAAGTTACAGTGAGCTGTGTGTGTCTGTGGTTGTGTGTGTATGTGTGTGCTTATATAGGCAGTGCAGTGAGTCACAGTGAGCTGTGAGTGTGGGTGTGATGATGGTATAGACTAAGAACTGAGTCACAGTGAACCATGTGTCTGTGTGTGTGTGTGTGCTGTTTGATAACGTGTGTTGAGTCACAGTTAGCTCTGTGTGTGTTTTTGAATACCACTGGGTTGGCATAGGCTGAGCATTGAGTCACAGTGCGGTGTGTGTGTGAGTGTGCATGTGTGTGCAAGTATAGGCTGGGCATTGAAACATAGTGAGCTGTGTGTGTTCGTGGGTGTGCAGATCAAGGCTGCACATTCAGTCACAGTGAGCCATGTATGTGAGTGTGCTTGTAGAGGCTGCACACTCAATAACAGTGAGGTGTGTATGAGTGTGTGTGTGTTGTTCCATACTGTGCATTCAGTCACAGTTTGCTCTGTGTGTGTGTGCATGCGTGTGTGCTTTTATAGGCTGTGCCTTGATTCACATTGAAGTGTGTGTGTGTGTGTGTGTGTGTGCGGGTACAGGCTGAGCGTTGTGTCACAGTATGGTGTGTGTGTGTGAGTGTGTGTGCCTGCATCTGGAGGCTGAAAATTGGTCACAATGTGCCATGTGTGTTTGTGTATGTTTCTGCACTGGTATAGGCTGTGCATTCATTCTCAGTGAGGTGTGTGTGATTGTCTGTCCAGGTGTAGGCTGGTTATTGAGTCACAGTGAGCCGTGCTTGTGTGTGGCAGTGTGTGTGTGTGTGTGTGTGCTGCTAGAGGCTGCGCATTGTGTAACATTGAGCCATGTGTTTCTGTGTGTCACTCTATAGACTTGGCATTGTGTCTGTGTGTGTGCATGCATGTGTGCTTGCATAGGCTATGCATTGATTCACATTGATTTTGTGTGTGGCTGTGTATGTTTTGCAGCTATATGTTTTGCTTTGATTCACTGTGACCTGTGTGTGTGTGAGTATGCATGTCTGTGAACATACAGGCTGGACATTGAGTCACAGTGACGTGTGTGTGTGAGTTTGTGTTTGTGTGCACTGGTATAGGCCATGCACTGAGACACAGTGATATTTGTGTGTGATTGTGTGTCTTTTCAGGTGTATGCTGGCATTGAGTCACAGTGAGCCATGTGTGCATGTGTGTGAGTGTGTGTGTATGTGCTGGTATAGGCTGTGTATTGAGTCAATGAGTCGTGTGTCTGTTTTGGTGTAAGTGTGCATTGAATCACTGAGGGGTGTGTGTGTGTGTGATGTTAAAGACTGTGAATTGAGTCACAGTGAGCCTTGTTTGTGTGCATGCATGTGTTCAGTTATTCGCCATGCACTGAGTCACATGGCCATGTTTTTGGGTGGGTATGCTTGGTGGTATAGGCTGTGCATTGATTCACAGTGATCCGTTAGTGTCTGTGAGGGTTTGTTGGAATAGGCTGTGCACAGAGTCCCAGTGAGCCATCTCTGTGTGTGTGAGTCTGTGCAAATATGGACAGTGCATTGAGTCACAGTGAGTCGTGTGTGTCTCTGGGTGTGTGTGTGTCCACATGTGCTGTTTTTGGTTGTGTGTTGTGTCACAGTAAGCCCTGTGTGAGTGTGTGCTGTTATAGACAGTGAACTGAGTCACGGCCATGTGTGTGTGTGTGTGTGCATGCATATATAGGCTATGCATTGACTCACAGTGAGCTGTGTGTGTGTGTGTGTTGGTATAGGCTGTGAATTCAGTCACACTGATCTGTGCGCATGTGAGTGTGCTGGTATAGTCTGAGAATTGAGTCACAGTGAGGTGTGTGTGTGAGTGTGTGTGTCTGTTCAGTTGTAGGTTTAGCATTGAGTCATAGTGAGTCTTGTGTGTGTGTGTGCTGAAAGAGATTGTGTACTGAGTCTCGGTGCGGTTTCTGTCTGTTTGTGTGTGTGTGTGCTGTCAGAGACTGTCGATTGATTCACAGTGAGCTATGTGTGTCTGTGGGCATGCATGTATGCTGTAATAAGCTGTGCACTTACTCACAATGAACAGTGTGTTTGTGTGTTTATGCATGCTGATAGAGGCTATACATTGAGTCACAGTGATCCGTTAGTGTCTGTGAGGGTTTGTTGGAATAGTCTGTGCAAAGAGTCCCAGTGAGCCATCTCTGTGTATGTGTTTCTCTGCAGGGATGGACGGTGCATTGAGTCTCAGTGAGTCTTGTGCATCTAGTGTGTGTGTGTGTGTGTGTCAAAGTGTGCTGCTTTAGGCTGTGTCACAGTGAGCCATGTGTGTGTTGTGTTGGTATAGACTGTGAAATGAGTCACGGACTTGTGTGTTTCTTTGTGCATGAAGCTACGGGCTGTGCATTGATTCATAGTGAGCTGTGTATGTGTGTGTGCCAGTACAGGCCGTGAATTCAGGCACAGTGAGCTGTGTGTGTGAGCATGTGCTGGTATAATTTGAGCATTGAGTCACAGTGTGGTTGTGAATTTCTTGTGCCGGTGTAAGATGTACACTGTGTTACAGTGAGCTGTGTGTGTCTGTGGCAGTGTGTGTATGTGTGTGCTTATATAGGTGGCACACTGAGTCACAGTGAGCCTTGTTTGTGTGTGTGCATGCATGTGTTC
Organism: Globicephala melas; assembly: GCF_963455315.2. Taxonomy (NCBI): domain Eukaryota; kingdom Metazoa; phylum Chordata; class Mammalia; order Artiodactyla; family Delphinidae; genus Globicephala; species Globicephala melas. The sequence goes on along the minus strand of NC_083336.1, from coordinate 1,156,381 downwards.
TGTTATTCGCTGTGCACTGAGTCACATGGCCGTGTTTTTGTGTGTGTATGCATTGCGTCACAGTGATACGTTAGTGTCTGTGAGGATTTGTTGTTATAGGCTATGCACAGGGTCCCAGTGAGCCATCTGTGTGTGTGTGTGTCTGTGCAAATATGAACAGTGCATTGAGTCACAGTGAGTTGTATGTGTGTGTGTGTCCACATGTGCTGTTTTAGGCTGCTTGTTGTGTCACAGTAAGCCGTGTGTGTGTGTGCTGGTATAGACTGTGAACTGAGATATTCCATGTGTGTGTTTGTGTGTGTGCATGCAGATATAGGTTATGCGTTGACTAATACTGAGCTGTGTGTGTGTGTGTGTGCTGGTATAGGCAGTGAATTCATTCACACTGATCTGTGTGCATGTGAGTGTGCAGGTATAGTCTGAGGATTGAATCAGAGTGAGGTGTCTGTGTGTGTCTGTTCAGTTTTTTGCTTGGCATTGAGTCACAGTGAGCCTTGTGTGTGTGTGTGTGTGTGCTGGTATAGGTGGTGTATTCAGTCACAGTGAGTTTTGTGTGTGTTTGTGTGTGCTGTTAGAGACTGTGGATTGATTCACAGTGAGCCATGTGTGTCTGTGCTTGCATGTGTGCTTTTATAAGCTGTGCATTAAGTCACAATGAGCAGTTTGTGTGTTTATGCATGCAGATATAGGCTGTGCATTTGAGTCACAGTGATCCGTTAGTGTCTGGGAGGGTTTGTTGGTATAGGCTGTGCACAGTCCCAGTGAGCCGTCTCTGTGTATGTGTTTCTCTGCAGGTATGGACAGTGCATTGTGTCACTGTGAATCGTGTGCGTCCTAGTGTGTGTGCGTGTGTGTGTCAAAGTGTGCTGGTTTAGGTTGCGTGTTGTGTCACAGGGAGCCATGTGTTTGTTGTGTTGGTATTGACAGTGAAATGAGTCACAGCCACGTATGTGTACTTGTGCATGAAGGTACCTGCTGTGCATTGATTCATAGTGAGCTGTATATGTGTGTGTGCTGGTATAGGCCGTCAATTCAGTCACAGTGAGCTGTTTGCGTGTGCACATCCTGGTATAGTTTGAGCATTGTGTCACAGTGTTGTTGTGAGTTTGTTTTGCCGGTATAAGATTTACCCTGAGTTACAGTGAGCCGTGTGTGTCTGTGGCTGTGTGTGTATATGTGTGCTTACATAGGTGGTGCAGTGAGTCAAAGTGAGCTGTGAGTGTGGCTGTGATGCTGGTATAGACTACGAACTGAGTCACAGTGAGCCATGTGTGTCTCTGTGTGTGTGTGTGTGTGTGTGTGTGTGCTGTTAGGTAATGTGCATTGAGTCACAGTGAGCTCTGTGTGTTTTTGAATACCTCTGGGCTGACATAGGCTGAGCATTGAGTCACAGTGAGGTGTGTGTGTGAATGTGCATGTGTGTGCAAGTATAGGCTGGGCATTGAATCACAGTGAGCTGAGTGTGTTTGTGTGTGTGCTGGTATAGGCTGCGCATTCAGTCACAGTGAGTCGTGTGTGTGTGTGAGTGTTCTTGTAGAGGCTGCACATTGAATCACACCGAGGTGTGGTGTGATTGTGTGTTTGTGTGCTGTTCCACACTGTACTCAGTCACAGTTATCCATGTGTGTGTGTGTTCCTGCGTGTGTGCTTTTATAGGCTGTGCCTTCATTCACATTTAACTGTGTGTGTGGGTGTGTGCTGGTATACACTTTGCATTGCTTCACAGTGAACTCTGTGTGTGTGTGTTTGTGTGTGCCAGTACAGGTGGAGCATTCTTTCACAGTGAGTTGTGTGTGTGTGAGTGTGCATGTGTCTGCATCTAAAGGCTGGCAGTTAGTGACCATGTGTGGTGTGTGTTTGTGTATGCTTCTGTACTGGTATAGGCTGTGCATCCATTCACAGTGAGGTGTGTGTGTGTCTGTCCATGTGTAGGCTGGTTACTGAGTCACAGTGAGCCATGTGTGTGAGTGTGTTTGAATACACTGTGAACTGAGTCATGGCCTTTTCTGTGTGTGTGTGTGTGTGTGTGTGTGGGCATGCTGGTATAGGTTTTGCATTGACACATAGTGAGCTGTGTGTGTGTGTTGTGCTGGTATAGGCCATGCATTGAGTTAGAGTGAGCTGTTTTCATGTGTGTGTTCTGGTATATTCTGACAATTGAGTCACAGTGTGGTGTGTGTGTGTGTGTGATCTGGTATAAGATGAACATTGAGATACAGTGAGCCATGTATATGTGTGGCTCTGTGTGTGTGTGTGTGTGTCTGTTGGTAGAGGCTGCGCATTTTGTAACAGTGAGCCATGGGTTACTGTGTGTCACTCTATAGACTGTACATAGTGTCTGTGTGTGTGCATGCATGTGTGCTTTTATAGGTTGATTGATTCACATTGAGCTTTGTGTGTGGTTGTGCGTGTAGTGCTGCTCTATGTTTTGCCTTGATTCACACTGAGCTGTGTGTGTGTGTGCATATGTGTGAACATATAGGCTGGGTATTGAGTCACAATGAGGTGTGTGTGTGAGTGTCTGTGTTTGTGCACTGGCCTAGGCCATGCACTGAGACACAGTGAGGTTTGTGTGTGAGTCTGTGTGTCTTGTTCAGGTGTATGCTGGACATTGAGTCACAGTGAGCTGTGAGTGTTTGTGCATGTGTTGGTGTGTACTGGTATAGGCTGTGCATTGAGTCACAGTGAGGTGTGTGTCTATATGTCTGTGCTGTTGTAGGTGCGTATTGAGTCACAGTGAGGTGTGTGTTGTTAGAGACTATGAATTGAGTCACACTGAGCCTTGTGTGTGAGTGCTTGCATAAGCTGTGCATTGAGTCACAGTGAGGGGTGTGTGTCTGTTCAGCTGTAGGCTGGGCATTGAGTCTCAGTTAGCTTTGTGAGTGTGTGTGCTGAGATACGCTATGCATTGTGTCACAGTGACATGTGTGTCAGTGTGTGTGCTAGTATAGCTTGTGTATTCAGACACAGTGAGGTTTGAGTGTGTGTGCTGTTAGAGACGTGGAGTGAGTCTCAGTGAGCTGTGTGTGTGTGTGTCTGCCTGCATGTGTTCTGTTATAAGCTGTGCACTGAGTCACATGGCCGTGTTTGGGTGTGTGTGTATGATTGTTGATATAGGTTATGCATTGAGTCACAGTGATCCATTAGTGTCTGTGAGGGTTTGTTGTTATAGGCTGTGCCCAGGGTCCGAGTGAGCCATCTGTGTGTGTGTGTCTGTGCAAATATGGACAGTGCATTGAGTCACAGTGAGTCGTGTGTGTCTCTGGGTGTGTGTGTGTCCACATGTGCTGTTTTTGGTTGTGTGTTGTGTCACAGTAAGCCCTGTGTGAGTGTGTGCTGTTATACACAGTGAACTGAGTCACGGCCATGTGTGTGTGTGTGTGCATGCATATATAGGCTATGCATTGACTCACAGTGAGCTGTGTGTGCTGGTATAGGCTGTGAATTCAGTCACACTGATCTGTGCGCATGTGAGTGTGCTGGTATAGTCTGAGCATTGAGTCACAGTGAGGTGTGTGTGTGAGTCATGGTGCGGTTTGTGTCTGTTTGTGTGTGTGTGTGCTGTCAGAGACTGTCGATTGATTCACAGTGAGCTATGTGTGTCTGTGGGCATGCATGTATGCTGTAATAAGCTGTGCACTTACTCACAATGAACAGTGTGTTTGTGTGTTTATGCATGCTGATAGAGGCTATACATTGAGTCACAGTGATCCGTTAGTGTCTGTGAGGGTTTGTTGGAATAGTCTGTGCAAAGAGTCCCAGTGAGCCATCTCTTTGTATGGGTTTCTGTGCAGGTATGGACGGTGCATTGAGTCACTGTGAGTCATGTGCATCTGTGTGTGTGTGTCAAAGTGTGCTGGTTTAGGCTGTGTGTTGCGTCACAGTGAGCCATGTGTGTGTTGTATTGTTATAGACTGTGAACTGAGTCATGGCCATGTGTGTGTGTTTGTGCATGAAGGTACAGGCTGTGCATTGATTCATAGTGAGCTGTTTATGCGTGTGTGATGGTATAGGCCGTCAATTCAGTCACAGTGAGCTGTGTGTGTGAGCATGTGCTGGTATAGTTTGAGCATTGAGTCACAGTGTGGTTGTGAGTTTCTTATGGCGGTACAAGATGTACACTGTATTACAGTGCACCGTGAGAGTCTGTGGCTGTGTGTGTATGTGTGTGCTTATATAGGCTGCACATTGAGTCACAGTGAGCTGTGAGTGTGGGTGTGATGCTTGTTTAGACTGTGAACTGAGTGACAGTGAATTATGTTTGTGTATGTGTGCTGCTAGGTAATGTGCCTTGAGTCACAGTGAGCTCTGTGTGTGTTTTTGAATACCTCTGGGCTGACACAGGCTGACCATTGAGTCACAGTGAGGTGTGTGTGTGAATGTACATGTGTGTGCAAGTATAGGCTGGGCATTGAATCACAGTGAGCTGAGTGTGTTTGTGTGTGTGTTGGTATAGGCTGCACATTCAGACACAGTGAGTTGTTTGTGTGCTTTAACAGCACACACACACACACACATGCACAGATGCAGGCCTCACTGTGACTAAATGCACGGTCAATACCAGTACACACACACACACCAACACGCACTCACACATGGCTCAGTGGTACTCAAACAATCGCCTATACCAGCACACACACACACAGCTCACTGTGACTCAATGCAGTCTGTATCACCACACACTCACACACACACCCATGAGTCAATAAAGCCCATACCAGCACAATAAAGCCCATATCTGCACACAAACTCTCATGCACACACACACGAGACTGTGACTGAAAACTCTTCCTGTACCAGCCCACACACACACAAACACCTCACTGTGACTCAATGCACAGCCTATACGAGCACACACATACACAGCTCACAGTGACTCAATACAGAGTCTATACGAGTGCACACACAGACACACAGACACACACAGCCCACTCTGTCTCAATGGTCATCCAGTGCCAGCACACACACACACACACACTCACACACAAACACACACACTCATTCCGGTCAAATTGGATAAAACCACAGTCCACACCATCACAGACACACACACACTGCACTACTCACTGTAACTCAATGCACAGCCTACACCAGCAAATACACACACACACACACACCTCCCACACATTTAACTGTGACTCAGTGCTGTGACTATACCAGCTCCCCACACACACATGGTTCACTGTGACTCAATGCACAGCCAATAACTGTACACACACACACACACACACACACATATGGCTCAGTTCGACCTAACGATCAGTCTGTAGCACCACATACACACATGCACACTTCAGTGACTCAATGTTCAGCCTGTACCATCACACACAGAAACGCATACACATATACAGATGGACACACAAATACGGCTCGCTGTGATTCAATGCACAGCCTATTACACCACACAGAGACACCCAGCATTCTGACTCAAAACGCAGCCTGTACCTGCACATAAACACACAAAGACCCACCTTCTGTGACTCAATTCACAGCCTACTGCAGCACAAACACACACACATACACAACCATCACTGTAACTCAATGCACCTCCTATACCAGCATACACACATGGCTCACTGTGAATAAATGCACAGCCTATACAAGTACACACACACACACCAACATGCACTCACACATGGCTCACTGGTACTCAGTCAATCACCTATACCAGCACACACACACCTCGCTGTAACTCAATGCAGTCTGTATCACCACACACTCACACACACATCCATGTTTCAATAAAACCCATACCAGCACACAAAATCACGTGCACAAACATACACAGCTGAGTGTGACTGAAAACGCTTCCTGTACCAGCACACACACACAAAAACACCTCACTGAGACTCAATGCACTGCCTATACGAGTACACGCATAAACACACAGCTCACAGTGAATCAATACAAAGTCTAAACCAGCACACACACAGACACACACACAGCCCACTCTGCCTCAATGGTCATAGAGTGCCAGCACACACACACACTCACACACACACAGATACACTCACACACTCGTTCATGTCAAAGTGGATAAAACCACAGTCCACACCAACACAGACACACACACACTGCACTACTAACTGTGACTCAATGCACAGTCTACACCACAAAATACACACACACACATACACACACATATTGCTCAGTTTGACATAATGAACAGTCTGTAGCACGACATACACACATACACTACTCAGTGACACAAAGATCAGCCTGTACCATCACACACACACACACATACAAAAATACACATACACACACAAATACGGCTCACTGTGATTCAATGCACAGCCTATAACACAACACTGAGACACCCATCACTCTGACTCAAACCGCAGCCTGTTCCTGCACATACACACACAAAGACCCACCTTCTGGACTCAATTCACAGCCTACTCAGCACACACACACTCACACACACACACAAACACAACCATCACTGTGACTCAATTCACCTCCTATACCAGAATACACACATGGCTCACAGTTAATCAATGCACAGCCTATACAAGAACACACAAAAACTCACTCACACATACCTGACTTTGACTCAGTGAACCACCTATAGCAGCACACACACACACATACACGGCCACTTGGACTCAATGCCCTGCCTATACCAGCACACACACACACACACACACATATAAGACTCACTGACTCAGTGCACAGCCTGTACAGGCACACACACAAGGCTTACTGTGACTCAATGCAGAGTCTACACCAGCATACAAACACATGGCTCTCTGTAACTCAATGTAATGCCTATGCCAGCACACACACACAGAGACACATGCATGGCTCTCTCTGATTCAATGCATGTACTATACCATCACAAACACACACACACACTCACAGTCACTGTGACACAATGCACAGCCTATACCACAACACCCATGCAAAGACACATATGCACGGCTCTTTGTGACTCTATGCACACCCTATACTATCACATTCAAACATGGCTCATTGTGAATCAGTGCACAGTCTGTAGTTCCAGGTATACACACACAGACACACACCTCAGTGACACAATGCAAAGCCCATACCATCACACACACACACACATACACACACAGCTCACTGTGAATCAGTGTACAGTCTTCAGCTCCATGTACATACACACGCAACACACCTCAGTGAATCAATGCAGAGACCATACCAGCATACACACACACATACAAACACCTGAGGCTCAATGCTCTGCCTATTCCAGCACACACACACACACAGGCACACACACGGCTCACTGTGATTCAATACCAACCTGTACCTGCACACACACACACTCTCAAACACACCGCCGTGTGACTCAATGCAGTTTATACCACCACACAGACACACAGACACACACGAACACCTCTCTGTGACTCAATGCCAAGCCCATACAAGAAAACAGACACACACAACAATGGCTCACTGAGACTCAATCAACAGTGTATAGTAGCACATACAAACACATGGCTCAATGTGAGTCAATGCATAGCCTATACCCACACACACCTACACAGAAACACACCTTAATGTGGCTCAGTGCACAGCCTATTGCAGTACACACAAACACACACACACTGCTCACTGATTCAATACAAATCCCATATCAGCATACACATACACATACACTCACCTAGGTGTGACTCAATTCTCAGCCTATAGCAACACACACACACACCTTACTGTGACTCATGCAGACTCTACAGCACCAAGTACACAAACAATAACACAGGGCTGGGATTCAATGCACAGTCCATACCAGCAAAGGCACATACACCACACCACACTGTGACTCAATGCTCAGATTATACAACCACACACACATGGCTCACTGTGTCCTAGTGCACAACATATAACATCACACACACACACACACGCCCCACACTGTGACTCAATGTGCAGCCTGTACCTGCACATACACGCACACACACCTCACTGTGACAAAAAGTGCAGCCTATACCAGCACACACACACACACACACCTCAATGTGATACAATGGTCAGCCTATATCAGAACACACAGACACACACACATCACTTGGACTCAATGCACAGACTATACCTGTGTGCACACAAACACACAGCACTGTGACTCAATGTACAATGTATACCAAAAAAACACAAGCATACACACACACCTCAGTGTGACTCAATGCACAGCCTATACCAGCACACACACATACACACCTGCACAGATACAGGGTTCACTGTGACTCAATGCACAGCCTATAGAAGAACACACACACATACCAACATGCACACACACATGGCTGACCGTGACTCAATCAATCGCCTATACCAGCACACACACACACGACTCACTGTGACTCAATGCAGTCTTTAGAACAACAAACACAGACACACACACCCCATGGAATCAATGAAAGCCCACCAACACACACACTCTCATACACACACACACACATGGCTCACTGTAACTCAAAGTACAGTCTGTATAACCACACACACACACATACACCTCAGTTAGTCAAAGCAAAGACCATACGAGCACACACACACACATACACAGAAATAACTGATTAAATGCTCCACACATACTAGTGCACACACACACAGACATGCTGACTGTGATTCAAGGCACAGTCTATACGAGCACTGTAACACAGAAACAACTCATTTTGACTCAATGCGCAGTCTACAGCAGCACACACACACACATAACTCACTGTGACTCAATCCACAGCCTATATCAGCACACAGACACACACAAGGCTCACTGTGACTCAATGAAGTCTGTAGCACCACGCACACACACACAAACACACACATACACCTCAGTGACTCAATGCAAAGCCCATACGAACACTCACAGACACACACCTAACTGTGATTCAGTGCTCAACCTCTACCAGCACACAGACGCACACACAGACACACACACACATGCACGGCTCATTCTGACATAATGTACAGTTCTTACCAGCACAAACACATGCAACACATCTCACTGTAGCTCAATGTTCAGACTGTACTTGCACACACACAAGGCTCAATGTGAGTCAATGCACAGCCTATACCAGCAGAGACACACACACACTGCTCTCTGTGACACAGTGCACATCCCGTACCATCACACACACACACAGAGCTTATTGTGATGCAATACAGACTCTACACAACCAAATACACACACACACATGCACAGCTCACTGTGATTCCATGCAGACTCCATACCAGTGCACGAAAACACACAGCATACAACTCAGTGTGATTCAATGCTCACTTTATACCAAAACACACATAGACACACACACGGTTCTCTGTGACTCAGTGCACAGTCCATACCAGCACAGCACACACACTCACAGCTCACCTTGAATCAAAGCACAGCCTACCCCAGCAAACACACACACACAGTTCACTGTAACTCAATGCACAGGCTATACCAGCACACACACATATACACACACAGCTTACTGTGACACAATACAGTCTCTACACCACCAAATACACACACACACACATGCACAGCTCCATGTGATTCCATGCACATTCCATGCCAGTGCATACAGACACACAGAACACACCTCAGTTTGACTCAATGCTCACACTATGCCAAAATATACGTAGACACACACACACGGCTCCCTGTTACTCAGTGCACAGTGTGTGCTAGCAGAGTTACACACACAAAGAAACACACATGGCTCACTGTGAATCAATACACAGCCTGTACCTCCACACATACACACATACAAACACTCACACACAGCTTAGTGTGACTCAATGCAAAGCATATACCAGCACATGCACCCACACACACACTCACCACCCTGTAACTCATGCATAGCATATAACATCACACACACACACACACACCTCACTGTGACTGAATGCACAGCCTGTACCAGAACACACACACACAAATACTCACACATGGTTGTGACTCAATATACAATCCACACCAGCACATACACACACATGACACCTCAGTGGGATCCAATGCTCAGTTTATGCCAGCACAACCACACGGCTCACTGTGACTCAGTGCACAGCATATGACATCACACACACACACACACATACACCTCACTGTGACTCAATGCACAGCCTGTACCTGCACAGAAACAAACACACACATCACTGTGATGCGATATGCAGCCTATACCAGCACACACACACACACACACACACACCAAAGTGTGACTAAATAGTCAGCCTACATGAGAACACACAGACACACACATCCTTCACTGTGACGCAATGTACAGTCTATACCAGCCTGCACACACTCACTTGACACTGTGACTCAATGCACACTCTGAAATGGCCCACACACACACATTCACACCTTATTGTGACTCAATGCACAGCCTATATGTGAACACACACACATACTAACATGCACTCACACATGTCTCACGGTGACTCAATCGTCTATACAAGCACACACACATGGCTCACTGTGAGTCAGTGTCCACTCCATACCAGCACCAAACACACAACACAGCTCACTGTGACTCAAGGCACAGTGTATGGCAGCACACACTCACACAGACACACTCATACCCACATCTCATTGTGCCTCTAAGCCTGTGAAAGCACACGCACAATGAAACAAACACCCCTCACTGTGACTCACTGCACATCCTATACCAGTGCACTCACAAACACACACACACATGGCTGACTGTGAATCAATGCACACTCTATACCAGGACACACACACACACACACACACACGGCTCCCTGTGACTCAGTGCACAGGATATGCTAGCAGGCATACACACACAGAGAAGTGCATACGGCAACCTGTGATCAATCCACAGCCCATACCTCCACACACGCACATATAATGACATTCAAAAGCACAGCTCAGTGTGATTCAATGCAAATCCTATACCAGAAAGTGTACACACACACACACACAAACCTCCCTATGAATCAGTGCATAGCGTATAACATCACACACATACACCTCACTGTGACTCAATGTGCTGCTGCTACCTGCACATACACACACAAACAACTCAATATGACTCAATGTGCAGGCTGTATCAGCACACACACACACACATGTGCACACACACCTCAGTGTGCCTCAATTGTCAGCCTATACCAGAAAACACAGACACACACACCTCTCACTCTGACTCAATGAACAACCTATACCAGCGTGCACACACACTCACATGGCACAGTGAATCAAAGCACAATTTTACCAGCACATGCACACACACCTCAGAGTGATTCAAAGCTCAGCCTATACCAGCACACACACACATACACACACACATGCACAGATGCAGGCCTCACTGTGACTCATTGCACAGCCTATACAAGAACACACACACACACCAACACGCACTCACACATGGATCACTGGTACTCAATCAATCGCCTATACAAGCACACACACACACAGCGCACTGTGACTCAATGCAGTCTGTATCACCACACACTCACACACACACCCATGAGTCAATAAAGCCCATACCAGAATAATAAAGCCCATACCAGCACCCAAACTCACATGCACACACACACGCACGAGAGTTTGACTGAGAACGCTTCCTGTACCAGCACACACACACACAAACACCTCACTGTGACTCAATGCACAGCCTATACGAGCACACACATACACACACAGCTCACAGTCACTCAATACAGAGTCTATACCAGCGCACACACAGACACACACAGCCCACTCTGTCTCAATGGTCATCCAGTGCCAGCACACACACACACACACACAAACACACATACTCATTCAGGTCAAAGTGGATAAAACCACTGTCCATACCATCCCAGACACACACACACCACACTATTCACTGTGACTCAATGCACAGTCTACACCAGCAAATACACACACACATACACACACAACTCCCACACATTTAACTGTGACTCAGTGCTCTGACTATACCAGCTCCCCACACACACATGGTTCACTGTGACTCAATGCACACCCAATAACTGTACACAGACACACACACACACACACATATTGCTCAGTTTGACCTAACGAACAGTCTGTAGCACCACATACACACATGCACACCTCAGTGACTCAATGTTCAGCCTGTACCATCACACACACACGCATACACAAATACACATACACACAAATACGGCTCGCTGTGATTCAATGCACAGCCTATAACACCACACAGAGACACCCATCACTGTGACTCGAACCGCAGCCTGTACCTGCACATACACACACAAAGACCCACCTTCTGTAACTCAATTCACACCCTACTGCAGCACACACACACACACACAAACACAACCATCGCTGTGACTCATAGCACCTCCTATACCAGCATACACACATGGCTCACTGTGAATCAATGCACAGCCTATACAAGAACACACACACACCAACACACACTCACACATGGCTCACTGGTACTCAATCAATCAACTATACCAACACACACACACACAGCTCGCTGTGACTCAATGCAGTCTGTATCACCACACACTCACACACACACCCATGAGTCAATAAAGCCCATACCAGCACACAAACTCACATGCACACACACACACACCTGACTCTGACTGAAAACGGTTCCTGTACCAGCACACACACACCAAAACACCTCACTGTGACTCAATGCACAGCCTATATGTGCACAACATACACACACAGCTCACAGTGACTCAATATAGAATCTATACCAGCACACACAGAGACACAAACACACACACAGCCCACTCTGTCTCAATGGTCATCCAGTGCCAGCACACACACACACACACACATACACACTCGTTCAGTTCAAAGTGGATAAAACCACAGTCCACACCATCTCAGACACATACACACCACACTATTCACTGTGACTCAATGCACAGTCTACACCAGCAAATACACACACACACATACACACACACCTCCCATACATTTAACTGTGACTCAGTGCTGTGACTATACCAGCTCCCCACACACACATTGTTCACTGTTACTCAATGCACAGCCAATAACTGTACACACACACAAACATAAACACAGATATTGCTCAGTTTGACCTAATGAACAGTCTGTAGCACCACATACACACATGCACACCTCAGTGACTCAATGTTCAGCCTGTAACATCACACACACATGCATACACAAATACACATACACACACAAATACGGCTCACTGTGATTCAATGCACAGCCTATACCACCACACAGAGACACCCATCACTCTGACTCAAACCGCAGCCTGTACCTGCACATACACACACAAAGACCCACCTTCTGGACTCAATTCACAGCCTACTGCAGCACACACACACTCACACACACACACAAACACAACCATCACTGTGACTCAATGCACCTCCTATACCAGCATACACACATGGCTCACTGTGAATCAATGAACAGCCTATACAAGAAAACACAAACACTCACTCACACATACCTGAGGTTGACTCAGTGAACCCCCTATTGCAGCACACACACACACACACAAACATACACGGCTCTCTTGGACTCAATGCCCTGTCTATACCAGCACACACACACACACACACACACACACACACACATAAGACTCTCTGACTCAGTGTACAGCCTGTACTAGCACACACACAATGCTTACTGTGACTCAATGCAGAGTCTAAACCAGCATACAAACACATGGCTCACTGTGACTCAATGTAATGCCTATGCCAGCACACACACACAGAAATACATGCATTGCTCTCTCTGATTCAATGTACGTACTATTCCATCACAAACACACACACACACACGCACAGTCACTGTGACACAATGCACAGCCTATACCACAACACCCATGCAAAGACACATATGCACGGCTTATTGTGACTATATGCACACCCTATACTATCACATTCAAACATAGCTCATTGTGAATCAGTGCACAGTTTGTAGTTTTAGGTATACACAGAGACACAAACCTCAGTGACTCAATGCAAAGCCCATACCATCACACACACACACACACACATACACACACAGCTCACTGTGAATCAGTGTACAGTTTTCAGCTCCATGTACATACACACACAACACACTTTAGTGAATCAATACAGAGAACATACCACCATACACACACACATACACACACCTGAGACTCAATGCTCTGCCTATTGCAGCACACACACACACAAACACACACAGCTCACTGTGATTCAATACCAGCCTGTTCCTGCACACACACACACTCTCACACACACCGCCGTGTGACACAATGCAGTTTATACCACCACACAGACACACAGACACACACAAACACCTCTCTGTGGCTCAATGCCAAGCCCATGCATGAAAACAGACACACACAACAATGGCTCACTGAGACTCAGTGGACAGTGTATACTAGCACATACAAACACATGGCTCAATGTGAGTCAATGCATAGCCTATACCCGCACACACACACACACACAGAAACACACCTTAATGTGGCTCAGTGCACAGCCTATTGCAGTACACACACATACACACACACACACTGCTCAGTGATTCAATGCAAATCCCTTATCAGCATACACATACACTCACCTAGGTGTGACTCAATTCTCAGCCTATAGCAGCACACACACACACCTTACTGTGACTCATGCAGACTCTACAGCACCAAGTACACAAACACTAACACAGGGCTGGGATTCAATGCACAGTCCATACCAGCAAAGGCACACACACCACACCACACTGTGACTCAATGCTCAGATTATACCAGCACACACACACAGCTCACTGTGTTCTAGTGCACAGCATATAACATCACACACACAAGCACACCCCCCACACTGTGACTCAATGCGTAGCCTGTACCTGCACATACACGCACACATACCTCACTGTGACAAAAAGTGCAGCCTATACCAACACACACACACACACCTCAATGTGACACAATGGTCAGCCTATACCAGAACACGCACACACACACACACATCACTGTGACTCAATGCACAGACTATACCAGCGTGCACACAAACACACAGCACTGTGACTCAATGTACAATGTATACCAAAACACACAAGCATACACACACACCTCAGTGTGACTCAAGGCACAGCCTATACCAGCACACACACATACACACCTGCACAGATACAGGGTTCACTGTGACTCAATGCACAGCCTATAGAAGAACACACACACATACCAACATGCACACACACATGGCTGACCGTGACTCAATCAATCGCCTATATCAGCACACACACACACGACTCACTGTGACTCAATGCAGTCTTTAGAACAACAAACACAGACACACACACCCCATGGAATCAATGAAAGCCCACCAACACACACACTCTCATACACACACACACACATGGCTCACTGAGACTCAATGTACAGTCTGTATAACCACACACACACACATACACCTCAGTTACTCGAAGAAAAGACCATACGAGCACACACACACACACACACAAATAACTGATTAAATGCTCCACACATACTAGTGCACACACACACAGACATGCTGACTGTGATTCAAGGCACAGTCTATACGAGCACTGTAACACAGAAACAACTCATTTTGACTCAATGCGCAGTCTACAGCAGCACACACAAACACATAACTCACTGTGACTCAATCCACAGCCTATATCAGCACACAGACACACACAAGGGCCACTGTGACTCAGTGAAGTCTGTAGCACCACGCACACACACACAAACACACACATACACCTCAGTGACTCAATGCAAAGCCCATACGAACACTCACAGACACACACCTAACTGTGATTCAGTGCTCAACCTCTACCAGCACACAGATGCACACACAGACACACACACACATGCACGGCTCATTCTGACATAATGTACAGTTCTTACCAGCACAAACACATGCAACACATCTCACTGTAACTCAATGTTCAGACTATACTTGCACATACACAAGGCTCAATGTGAGTCAATGCACAGCCTATACCAGCAGAGACACACACACACTGCTCTCTGTGACACAGTGCACATCCCGTACCATCACACACACACAGCTTATTGTGATGCAATACAGACTCTACACAACCAAATACACACACACACATGCACAGCTCACTGTGATTCCATGCAGACTCCATACCAGTGCACGAAAACACACAGCATACAACTCAGTGTGATTCAATGCTCACTTTATACCAAAACACACATAGACACACACACGGTTCTCTGTGACTCAGTGCACAGTCCATACCAGCACAGCACACACACTCACAGCTCACCTTGAATCAAAGCACAGCCTACCCCAGCAAACACACACACACAGTTCACTGTAACTCAATGCACAGGCTATACCAGCACACACACATATACACACACAGCTTACTGTGACACAATACAGTCTCTACACCACCAAATACACACACACACACATGCACAGCTCCATGTGATTCCATGCACATTCCATGCCAGTGCATACAGACACACAGAACACACCTCAGTTTGACTCAATGCTCACAGTATGCCAAAACATACGTAGACACACACACACGGCTCCCTGTTACTCAGTGCACAGTGTGTGTTAGCAGAGTTACACACACAAAGAAACACACATGGCTCACTGTGAATCAATACACAGCCTGTACCTCCACACATACACACATACAATCACTCACACACAGCTTAGTGTGACTCAATGCAAAGCATATACCAGCACGTGCACCCACACACACACTCACCTCCCTGTGACTCATGCATAGCATATAACATCACACACACACACACACACCTCACTGTGACTGAATGCACAGCCTGTACCAGAACACACACACACAAATACTCACACATGGTTGTGACTCAATATACAATCCACACCAGCACGTACACACACATGACACCTCAGTTTGATCCAATGCTCAGTTTATACCAGCACAACCACACGGCTCACTGTGACTCAGTGCACAGCATATGACATCACACACACACACACACATACACTTCACTATGACTCAATGCACAGCCTGTACCTGCACAGAAACAAACACACACATCACTGTGATGCGATATGCAGCCTATACCAGCACACACACACACACACACACACACACACCAAAGTGTGACTAAATGGTCAGCCTACATGAGAACACACAGACACACACATCCTTCACTGTGACGCAATGTACAGTCTATACCAGCCTGCACACACTCACTTGACACTGTGACTCAATGCACAATCTCTAATAACCCACACACGCACACATTCACACCTTATTGTGACTCAATGCACAGCCTATATGTGAACACACACACATACTAACATGCACTCACACATGTCTCATGGTGACTCAATCGTCTATACAAGCACACACACATGGCTCACTGTGAGTCAGTGTCCACTCCATACCAGCACCAAACACACAACACAGCTCACTGTGACTCAAGGCACAGTGTATGGCAGCACACACTCACACAGACACACTCATACCCACATCTCATTGTGCCTCTAAGCCTGTGAAAGCACACGCACAATGAAACAAACACCCCTCACTGTGACTCACTGCACATCCTATACCAGTGCACACACACACACACACACACACATGACTGACTGTGAATCAATGCACACTCTATACCAGGACACACACACACACACACACGGCTCCCTGTGACTCAGTGCACAGGATATGCTAGCAGACATACACACACAGAGAAGTACATACGGCAACCTGTGATCAATCCACAGCCCATACCTCCACACACGCACATATAATGACATTCAAAAGCACAGCTCAGTGTGATTCAATGCAAATCCTATACCAGAAAGTGTACACACACACACACACAAACCTCCCTATGAATCAGTGCATAGCGTATAACATCACACACATACACCTCACTGTGACTCAATGTGCTGCTGCTACCTGCACATACACACACAAACAACTCAATATGACTCAATGTGCAGGCTGTATCAGCACACACACACACACATGTGCACACACACCTCAGTGTGCCTCAATTGTCAGCCTATACCAGAGCACACAGACACACACACCTCTCACTCTGACTCAATGCACAACCTATACCAGCGTGCACACACACTCACATGGCACAGTGAATCAAGGCACAATTTTACCAGCACATGCACACACACCTCAGAGTGACTCAAAGCTCAGCCTATACCAGCACACACACACATACACACACACATGCACAGATGCAGGTCTCACTGTGACTCAATGCACAGCCTATACAAGAACACACACACACACCATCACGCACTCACACATGGCTCACTGGTACTCAATCAATCACCTATACCAGCACACACACACACAGCTCACTGTGACTCAATGCAGTCTGTATCACCACACACTCACACACACACCCATGAGTCAATAAAGCCCATACCCGAATAATAAAGCCCATACCAGCACACAAACTCACATGCACACACACACGCACGAGTGTGTGACTGAGAACGCTTCCTGTACCAGCACACACACACACAAACACCTCACTGTGACTCAATGCACAGCCTATACGAGCACACACATACACACACAGCTCACAGTCACTCAATACAGAGTCTATACCAGCGCACACACAGACACACAGACACACACAGCCCACTCTGTCTCAATGGTCATCCAGTGCCAGCACACACACACACACACACACAAACACACATACTCATTCAGGTCAAAGTGGATAAAACCACTGTCCATACCATCACAGACACACACACACCACACTACTCACTGTTACTCAATACACAGTCTACACCAGCAAATACACACACACACATACACACACAACTCCCACACATTTAACTGTGACTCAGTGCTCTGACTATACCAGCTCCCCACACACACATGGTTCACTGTGACTCAATGCACACCCAATAACTGTACACAGACACACACATACACACACATATTGCTCAGTTTGACCTAACGAACAGTCTGTAGCACCACATACACACATGCACACCTCAGTGACTCAATGTTCAGCCTGTACCATCACACACACACATGCATACACAAATACACATACACACAAATACGGCTCGCTGTGATTCAATGCACAGCCTATAACACCACACAGAGACACCCATCACTGTGACTCGAACCGCAACCTGTACCTGCACATACACACACAAAGACCCACCTTCTGTAACTCAATTCACACCCTACTGCAGCACACACACACACACACAAACACAACCATCGCTGTGACTCATAGCACCTCCTATACCAAAATAAACACATGGCTCACTGTGAATCAATGCACAGCCTATACAAGAACACACACACACCAACACACACTCACACATGGCTCACTGGTACTCAATCAATCACCTATACCAACACACACACACACACAGCTCGCTGTGACTCAATGCAGTCTGTATCACCACACACTCACACACACACCCATGAGTCAATAAAGCCCATACCAGCACAAAAACTCACATGCACACACACACACATGCACACACACACACACCTGACTCTGACTGAAAACGCCTCCTGTACCAGCACACACACACAAAAACACCTCACTGTGACTCAATGCACAGCCTATATGTGCACAACATACACACACAGCTCACAGTGACTCAATATAGAATCTATACCAGCACACACACAGAGACAAACACACACACAGCCCACTCTGTCTCAATGGTCATCCAGTGCCAGCACACACACACACACACACATACACACTCGTTCAGTTCAAAGTGGATAAAACCACAGTCCACACCATCTCAGAAACACACACCACCACATTATTCACTGTGACTCAATGCACAGTCTACACCAGCAAATACACACACACACATACACACACACCTCCCGCACATTTAACTGTGACTCAGTGCTGTGACTATACCAGCTCCCCACACACACATTGTTCACTGTTACTCAATGCACAGCCAATAACTGTACACACACATACACACAGATATTGCTCAGTTTGACCTAATGAACAGTCTGTAGCACCACATACACACATGCACACCTCAGTGACTCAATGTTCAGCCTGTAACATCACACACACATGCATACACAAATACACATACACACACAAATACGGCTCACTGTGATTCAATGCACAGCCTATACCACCACACAGAGACACCCATCACTGTGACTCAAACCGCAGCCTGTTCCTGCACATACACACACAAAGACCCACCTTCTGGACTCAATTCACAGCCTACTGCAGCACACACACACTCACACACACATACAAACACAACCATCACTGTGGCTAAATGCACCTCCTATACCAGCATACACACATGGCTCACTGTTAATCAATGAACAGCCTATACAAGAACACACAAACACTCACTCACACATACCTGACGTTGACTCAGTGAACCCCCTATTGCAGCACACACACACACACACAAACATACACGGCTCTCTTGGACTTAATGCCCTGTCTAAACCAGCACACACACACACACACACAAATATAAGACTCTCTGACTCAGTGCACAGCCTGTACTGGCACACACACAATGCTTACTGTGACTCAATGCAGAGTCTACACCAGCATACAAACACATGGCTCACTGTGACTCAATGTAATGCCTATGCCAGCACACACACACAGAGATACATGCATGGCCCTCTCTGATTCAATGTACGTACTATACCATCACAAACACACACACACACAGTCACTGTGACACAATGAAGACCCTATACCACAACACCCATGCAAAGACACATATGCACGGCTCTTTGTGACTCTATGCACACCCTATACTATCACATTCAAACATGGCTCATTGTGAATCAGTGCACAGTCTGTAGTTCCAGGTATACACACACCGACACAAACCTCAGTGACTCAATGCAAAGCCCATACCATCACACACACACACACATACACACACAGCTCACTGTGAATCAGTGTACAGTCTTCAGCTCCATGTACATACACACACAACACACTTTAGTGAATCCATACAGAGACCATACCACCATACACACACACATACACACACCTGAGACTCAATGCTCTGCCTATTGCAGCACACACACACACACACACACAGCTCACTGTGATTCAATACCAGCCTGTACCTGCACACACACACACTCTCAAACACACCGCCATGTGACACAATGCAGTTTATACCACCACACAGACACACACAAACACCTCTCTGTGACTCAATGCCAAGCCCATACAAGTAAACAGACACACACAACAATGGCTCACTGAGACACAGTGGACAGTGTATACTAGCACATACAAACACATGGCTCAATGTGAGTCAATGCATAGCCTATACCTGCACGCACATACACAGAAACACACCTTAATGTGGCTCAGTGCACAGCCTATGGCAGTACACACAAACACACACACACACACACCCCGCTTAGTGATTCAATGCAAATCCCTTATCAGCATACACATACACATACACTCACCTAGGTGTGACTCAATTCTCAGCCTATAGCAGCACACACACACACCTTACTGTGACTCATGCAGACTCTACAGCACCAAGTACACA
Organism: Globicephala melas; assembly: GCF_963455315.2. Classification (NCBI taxonomy): domain Eukaryota; kingdom Metazoa; phylum Chordata; class Mammalia; order Artiodactyla; family Delphinidae; genus Globicephala; species Globicephala melas. The sequence goes on along the minus strand of NC_083336.1, from coordinate 1,134,928 downwards.
AACACTAACACAGGGCTGGGATTCAATGCACAGTCCATACCAGCAAAGGCAAACACACCACACCACACTGTGACTCAATGCTCAGATTATACCAGCACACACACACAGCTCACTGTGTTCTAGTGCACAGCATATAACATCACACACACAAGCACACCCCCCACACTGTGACTCAATGCGCAGCCTGTACCTGCACATACACGCACACACACCTCACTGTGACAAAAAGTGCAGCCTATACCAGCACACACACACACACCTCAATGTGACACAATGGTCAGCCTATACCAGAACACGCACACACACACACACATCACTGTGACTCAATGCACAGACTATACCAGCGTGCACACAAACACACAGCACTGTGACTCAATGTACAATGTATACCAAAACACACAAGCATACACACACACCTCAGTGTGACTCAAGGCACAGCCTATACCAGCACACACACATACACACCTGCACAGATACAGGGTTCACTGTGACTCAATGCACAGCCTATAGAAGAACACACACACATACCAACATGCACACACACATGGCTGACCGTGACTCAATCAATCGCCTATATCAGCACACACACACACGACTCACTGTGACTCAAACACAGACACACACACCCCATGGAATCAATGAAAGCCCACCAACACACACACTCTCATACACACACACAAACATGGCTCACTGAGACTCAATGTACAGTCTGTATAACCACACACACACATACACATCAGTTACTCAAAGCAAAGACCATATGAGCACACACACACACACACAAATAACTGATTAAATGCTCCACACATACTAGTGCACACACACACAGACATGCTGACTGTGATTCAAGGCACAGTCTATACGAGCACTGTAACACAGAAACAACTCATTTTGACTCAATGCGCAGTCTACAGCAGCACACACAAACACATAACTCACTGTGACTCAATCCACAGCCTATATCAGCACACAGACACACACAAGGGCCACTGTGACTCAGTGAAGTCTGTAGCACCACGCACACACACACAAACACACACATACACCTCAGTGACTCAATGCAAAGCCCATACGAACACTCACAGACACACACATAACTGTGATTCAGTGCTCAACCTCTACCAGCACACACACGCACACACAGACACACACACACATGCACGGCTCATTCTGACATAATGTACAGTTCTTACCAGCACAAACACATGCAACACATCTCACTGTAGCTCAATGTTCAGACTGTACTTGCACACACACAAGGCTCAATGTGAGTCAATGCACAGCCTATACCAGCAGAGACACACACACACTGCTCTCTATGACACAGTGCACATCCTGTACCATCACACACACACACAGCTTATTGTGATGCAATACAGACTCTACACAACCAAATACACACACACACATGCACAGCTCACTGTGATTCCATGCAGACTCCATACCAGTGCACAAAAACACACAGCATACAACTCAGTGTGATTCAATGCTCACTTTATACCAAAACACAAATAGACACACACACGGTTCTCTGTGACTCAGTGCACAGTCCATACCAGCACCGCACACACACTCACAGCTCACCTTGAATCAAAGCACAGCCTACCCCAGCAAACACACACACACAGTTCACTGTAACTCAATGCACAGGCTATACCAGCACACACACATATACACACACAGCTTACTGTGACACAATACAGTGTGTCATATATACAAGCCTGCACACAATCACTTGACACTGTGACTCAATGCACAATCTGTAATAACCCACACACGCACACATTCACACCTTATTGTGACTCAATGCACAGCCTATATGTGAACACACACACATACTAACATGCACTCACACATGTCTCACGGTGACTCAATCGTCTATACAAGCACACACACATGGCTCACTGTGAGTCAGTGTCCACTCCATACCAGCACCAAACACACAACACAGCTCACTGTGACTCAAGGCACAGTGTATGGCAGCACACACTCACACAGACACACTCATACCCACATCTCATTGTGCCTCTAAGCCTGTGAAAGCACACGCACAATGAAACAAACACCCCTCACTGTGACTCACTGCACATCCTATACCAGTGCGCACACACACACACACACACATGGCTGACTGTGAATCAATGCACACTCTATACCAGGAAACAAACACACACACACACACGGCTCCCTGTGACTCAGTGCACAGGATATGCTAGCAGGCATACACACACAGAGAAGTACATACGGCAACCTGTGATCAATCCACAGCCCATACCTCCACACACGCACACATAATGACATTTAAAAGCACAGCTCAGTGTGATTCAATGCAAATCCTATACCAGAAAGTGTACACACACACACACACAAACCTCCCTATGAATCAGTGCATAACGTATAACATCACACACATACACCTCACTGTGACTCAATGTGCTGCTGTTACCTGCACATACACACACAAACAACTCAATATGACTCAATGTGCAGGCTGTATCAGCACACACACACACACACATGTGCACACACACCTCAGTGTGCCTCAATTGTCAGCCTATACCAGAACACACAGACACACACACCTCTCACTCGGACTCAATGAACAACCTATACCAGCGTGCACACACACTCACATGGCACAGTGAATCAAGGCACAATTTTACCAGCACATGCACACACACCTCAGAGTGACTCAAAGCTCAGCCTATATCAGCACACACACACATACACACACACATGCACAGATGCAGGCCTCACTGTGACTCAATGCACAGCCTATACAAGAACACACACACACACCATCACGCACTCACACATGGCTCACTGGTACTCAATCAATCACCTATACCAGCACACACACACACAGCTCACTGTGACTCAATGCAGTCTGTATCACCACACACTCACACACACACCCATGAGTCAATAAAGCCCATACCCGAATAATAAAGCCCATACCAGCACACAAACTCACATGCACACACACACGCACGAGTGTGTGACTGAGAACGCTTCCTGTACCAGCACACACACACACAAACACCTCACTGTGACTCAATGCACAGCCTATACGAGCACACACATACACACACAGCTCACAGTCACTCAATACAGAGTCTATACCAGCGCACACACAGACACACAGACACTCACAGCCCACTCTGTCTCAATGGTCATCCAGTGCCAGCACACACACACACACACACACACAAACACACATACTCATTCAGGTCAAAGTGGATAAAACCACTGTCCATACCATCACAGACACACACACACCACACTACTCACTGTTACTCAATACACAGTCTACACCAGCAAATACACACATACACACACAACTCCCACACATTTAACTGTGACTCAGTGCTCTGACTATACCAGCTCCCCACACACACATGGTTCACTGTGACTCAATGCACACCCAATAACTGTACACATACACACACATACACACACATATTGCTCAGTTTGACCTAACGAACAGTCTGTAGCACCACATACACACATGCACACCTCAGTGACTCAATGTTCAGCCTGTACCATCACACACACACATGCATACACAAATACACATACACACAAATACGGCTCGCTGTGATTCAATGCACAGCCTATAACACCACACAGAGACACCCATCACTGTGACTCGAACCGCAACCTGTACCTGCACATACACACACAAAGACCCACCTTCTGTAACTCAATTCACACCCTACTGCAGCACACACACACACACACAAACACAACCATCGCTGTGACTCATAGCACCTCCTATACCAAAATAAACACATGGCTCACTGTGAATCAATGCACAGCCTATACAAGAACACACACACACCAACACACACTCACACATGGCTCACTGGTACTCAATCAATCACCTATACCAACACACACACACACACAGCTCGCTGTGACTCAATGCAGTCTGTATCACCACACACTCACACACACACCCATGAGTCAATAAAGCCCATACCAGCACAAAAACTCACATGCACACACACACACATGCACACACACACACACCTGACTCTGACTGAAAACGCCTCCTGTACCAGCACACACACACAAAAACACCTCACTGTGACTCAATGCACAGCCTATATGTGCACAACATACACACACAGCTCACAGTGACTCAATATAGAATCTATACCAGCACACACACAGAGACAAACACACACACAGCCCACTCTGTCTCAATGGTCATCCAGTGCCAGCACACACACACACACACACATACACACTCGTTCAGTTCAAAGTGGATAAAACCACAGTCCACACCATCTCAGAAACACACACCACCACATTATTCACTGTGACTCAATGCACAGTCTACACCAGCAAATACACACACACACATACACACACACCTCCCGCACATTTAACTGTGACTCAGTGCTGTGACTATACCAGCTCCCCACACACACATTGTTCACTGTTACTCAATGCACAGCCAATAACTGTACACACACATACACACAGATATTGCTCAGTTTGACCTAATGAACAGTCTGTAGCACCACATACACACATGCACACCTCAGTGACTCAATGTTCAGCCTGTAACATCACACACACATGCATACACAAATACACATACACACACAAATACGGCTCACTGTGATTCAATGCACAGCCTATACCACCACACAGAGACACCCATCACTGTGACTCAAACCGCAGCCTGTTCCTGCACATACACACACAAAGACCCACCTTCTGGACTCAATTCACAGCCTACTGCAGCACACACACACTCACACACACATACAAACACAACCATCACTGTGGCTAAATGCACCTCCTATACCAGCATACACACATGGCTCACTGTTAATCAATGAACAGCCTATACAAGAACACACAAACACTCACTCACACATACCTGACGTTGACTCAGTGAACCCCCTATTGCAGCACACACACACACACACAAACATACACGGCTCTCTTGGACTTAATGCCCTGTCTAAACCAGCACACACACACACACACACAAATATAAGACTCTCTGACTCAGTGCACAGCCTGTACTGGCACACACACAATGCTTACTGTGACTCAATGCAGAGTCTACACCAGCATACAAACACATGGCTCACTGTGACTCAATGTAATGCCTATGCCAGCACACACACACAGAGATACATGCATGGCCCTCTCTGATTCAATGTACGTACTATACCATCACAAACACACACACACACAGTCACTGTGACACAATGAAGACCCTATACCACAACACCCATGCAAAGACACATATGCACGGCTCTTTGTGACTCTATGCACACCCTATACTATCACATTCAAACATGGCTCATTGTGAATCAGTGCACAGTCTGTAGTTCCAGGTATACACACACCGACACAAACCTCAGTGACTCAATGCAAAGCCCATACCATCACACACACACACACATACACACACAGCTCACTGTGAATCAGTGTACAGTCTTCAGCTCCATGTACATACACACACAACACACTTTAGTGAATCCATACAGAGACCATACCACCATACACACACACATACACACACCTGAGACTCAATGCTCTGCCTATTGCAGCACACACACACACACACACACACAGCTCACTGTGATTCAATACCAGCCTGTACCTGCACACACACACACTCTCAAACACACCGCCATGTGACACAATGCAGTTTATACCACCACACAGACACACACAAACACCTCTCTGTGACTCAATGCCAAGCCCATACAAGTAAACAGACACACACAACAATGGCTCACTGAGACACAGTGGACAGTGTATACTAGCACATACAAACACATGGCTCAATGTGAGTCAATGCATAGCCTATACCTGCACGCACATACACAGAAACACACCTTAATGTGGCTCAGTGCACAGCCTATGGCAGTACACACAAACACACACACACACACACCCCGCTTAGTGATTCAATGCAAATCCCTTATCAGCATACACATACACATACACTCACCTAGGTGTGACTCAATTCTCAGCCTATAGCAGCACACACACACACCTTACTGTGACTCATGCAGACTCTACAGCACCAAGTACACAAACACTAACACAGGGCTGGGATTCAATGCACAGTCCATACCAGCAAAGGCAAACACACCACACCACACTGTGACTCAATGCTCAGATTATACCAGCACACACACACAGCTCACTGTGTTCTAGTGCACAGCATATAACATCACACACACAAGCACACCCCCCACACTGTGACTCAATGCGCAGCCTGTACCTGCACATACACGCACACACACCTCACTGTGACAAAAAGTGCAGCCTATACCAGCACACACACACACACCTCAATGTGACACAATGGTCAGCCTATACCAGAACACGCACACACACACACACATCACTGTGACTCAATGCACAGACTATACCAGCGTGCACACAAACACACAGCACTGTGACTCAATGTACAATGTATACCAAAACACACAAGCATACACACACACCTCAGTGTGACTCAAGGCACAGCCTATACCAGCACACACACATACACACCTGCACAGATACAGGGTTCACTGTGACTCAATGCACAGCCTATAGAAGAACACACACACATACCAACATGCACACACACATGGCTGACCGTGACTCAATCAATCGCCTATATCAGCACACACACACACGACTCACTGTGACTCAAACACAGACACACACACCCCATGGAATCAATGAAAGCCCACCAACACACACACTCTCATACACACACACAAACATGGCTCACTGAGACTCAATGTACAGTCTGTATAACCACACACACACATACACATCAGTTACTCAAAGCAAAGACCATATGAGCACACACACACACACACAAATAACTGATTAAATGCTCCACACATACTAGTGCACACACACACAGACATGCTGACTGTGATTCAAGGCACAGTCTATACGAGCACTGTAACACAGAAACAACTCATTTTGACTCAATGCGCAGTCTACAGCAGCACACACAAACACATAACTCACTGTGACTCAATCCACAGCCTATATCAGCACACAGACACACACAAGGGCCACTGTGACTCAGTGAAGTCTGTAGCACCACGCACACACACACAAACACACACATACACCTCAGTGACTCAATGCAAAGCCCATACGAACACTCACAGACACACACATAACTGTGATTCAGTGCTCAACCTCTACCAGCACACACACGCACACACAGACACACACACACATGCACGGCTCATTCTGACATAATGTACAGTTCTTACCAGCACAAACACATGCAACACATCTCACTGTAGCTCAATGTTCAGACTGTACTTGCACACACACAAGGCTCAATGTGAGTCAATGCACAGCCTATACCAGCAGAGACACACACACACTGCTCTCTATGACACAGTGCACATCCTGTACCATCACACACACACACAGCTTATTGTGATGCAATACAGACTCTACACAACCAAATACACACACACACATGCACAGCTCACTGTGATTCCATGCAGACTCCATACCAGTGCACAAAAACACACAGCATACAACTCAGTGTGATTCAATGCTCACTTTATACCAAAACACAAATAGACACACACACGGTTCTCTGTGACTCAGTGCACAGTCCATACCAGCACCGCACACACACTCACAGCTCACCTTGAATCAAAGCACAGCCTACCCCAGCAAACACACACACACAGTTCACTGTAACTCAATGCACAGGCTATACCAGCACACACACATATACACACACAGCTTACTGTGACACAATACAGTGTGTCATATATACAAGCCTGCACACAATCACTTGACACTGTGACTCAATGCACAATCTGTAATAACCCACACACGCACACATTCACACCTTATTGTGACTCAATGCACAGCCTATATGTGAACACACACACATACTAACATGCACTCACACATGTCTCACGGTGACTCAATCGTCTATACAAGCACACACACATGGCTCACTGTGAGTCAGTGTCCACTCCATACCAGCACCAAACACACAACACAGCTCACTGTGACTCAAGGCACAGTGTATGGCAGCACACACTCACACAGACACACTCATACCCACATCTCATTGTGCCTCTAAGCCTGTGAAAGCACACGCACAATGAAACAAACACCCCTCACTGTGACTCACTGCACATCCTATACCAGTGCGCACACACACACACACACACATGGCTGACTGTGAATCAATGCACACTCTATACCAGGAAACAAACACACACACACACACGGCTCCCTGTGACTCAGTGCACAGGATATGCTAGCAGGCATACACACACAGAGAAGTACATACGGCAACCTGTGATCAATCCACAGCCCATACCTCCACACACGCACACATAATGACATTTAAAAGCACAGCTCAGTGTGATTCAATGCAAATCCTATACCAGAAAGTGTACACACACACACACACAAACCTCCCTATGAATCAGTGCATAACGTATAACATCACACACATACACCTCACTGTGACTCAATGTGCTGCTGTTACCTGCACATACACACACAAACAACTCAATATGACTCAATGTGCAGGCTGTATCAGCACACACACACACACACATGTGCACACACACCTCAGTGTGCCTCAATTGTCAGCCTATACCAGAACACACAGACACACACACCTCTCACTCGGACTCAATGAACAACCTATACCAGCGTGCACACACACTCACATGGCACAGTGAATCAAGGCACAATTTTACCAGCACATGCACACACACCTCAGAGTGACTCAAAGCTCAGCCTATATCAGCACACACACACATACACACACACATGCACAGATGCAGGCCTCACTGTGACTCAATGCACAGCCTATACAAGAACACACACACACACCATCACGCACTCACACATGGCTCACTGGTACTCAATCAATCACCTATACCAGCACACACACACACAGCTCACTGTGACTCAATGCAGTCTGTATCACCACACACTCACACACACACCCATGAGTCAATAAAGCCCATACCCGAATAATAAAGCCCATACCAGCACACAAACTCACATGCACACACACACGCACGAGTGTGTGACTGAGAACGCTTCCTGTACCAGCACACACACACACAAACACCTCACTGTGACTCAATGCACAGCCTATACGAGCACACACATACACACACAGCTCACAGTCACTCAATACAGAGTCTATACCAGCGCACACACAGACACACAGACACTCACAGCCCACTCTGTCTCAATGGTCATCCAGTGCCAGCACACACACACACACACACACACAAACACACATACTCATTCAGGTCAAAGTGGATAAAACCACTGTCCATACCATCACAGACACACACACACCACACTACTCACTGTTACTCAATACACAGTCTACACCAGCAAATACACACATACACACACAACTCCCACACATTTAACTGTGACTCAGTGCTCTGACTATACCAGCTCCCCACACACACATGGTTCACTGTGACTCAATGCACACCCAATAACTGTACACATACACACACATACACACACATATTGCTCAGTTTGACCTAACGAACAGTCTGTAGCACCACATACACACATGCACACCTCAGTGACTCAATGTTCAGCCTGTACCATCACACACACACACGCATACACAAATACACATACACACAAATACGGCTCGCTGTGATTCAATGCACAGCCTATAACACCACACAGAGACACCCATCACTGTGACTCGAACCGCAACCTGTACCTGCACATACACACACAAAGACCCACCTTCTGTAACTCAATTCACAACCTACTGCAGCACACACACACACACACAAACACAACCATCACTGTGACTCATAGCACCTCCTATACCAAAATAAACACATGGCTCACTGTGAATCAATGCACAGCCTATACAAGAACACACACACACCAACACACACTCACACATGGCTCACTGGTACTCAATCAATCACCTATACCAACACACACACACACACAGCTCGCTGTGACTCAATGCAGTCTGTATCACCACACACTCACACACACACCCATGAGTCAATAAAGCCCATACCAGCACAAAAACTCACATGCACACACACACACATGCACACACACACACACCTGACTCTGACTGAAAACGCCTCCTGTACCAGCACACACACACAAAAACACCTCACTGTGACTCAATGCACAGCCTATATGTGCACAACATACACACACAGCTCACAGTGACTCAATATAGAATCTATACCAGCACACACACAGAGACAAACACACACACAGCCCACTCTGTGTCAATGGTCACCCAGTGTCAGCACACACACACACACACACATACACACTCGTTCAGTTCAAAGTGGATAAAACCACAGTCCACACCATCTCAGAAACACACACCACCACATTATTCACTGTGACTCAATGCACAGTCTACACCAGCAAATACAAACACACACATACACACACACCTCCCGCACATTTAACTGTGACTCAGTGCTGTGACTATACCAGCTCCCCACACACACATTGTTCACTGTTACTCAATGCACAGCCAATAACTGTACACACACACACACATACACACAGATATTGCTCAGTTTGACCTAATGAACAGTCTGTAGCACCACATACACACATGCACACCTCAGTGACTCAATGTTCAGCCTGTAACATCACACACACATGCATACACAAATACACATACACACAGAAATACGGCTCACTGTGATTCAATGCACAGCCTATACCACCACACAGAGACACCCATCACTCTGACTCAAACCGCAGCCTGTTCCTGCACATACACACACAAAGACCCACCTTCTGGACTCAATTCACAGCCTACTGCAGCACACACACACTCACACACACACACAAACACAACCATCACTGTGACTCAATGCACCTCCTATACCAGCATACACACATGGCTCAGTGTTAATCAATGAACAGCCTATACAAGAACACACAAACACTCACTCACACATACCTGACGTTGACTCAGTGAACCACCTAATGCAGCACACACACACACACACAAAAATACATGGCTCTCTTGGACTCAATGCCCTGTCTAAACCAGCACACACACACACACACACAAATATAAGACTCTCTGACTCAGTGCACAGCCTGTACTGGCACACACACAATGCTTACTGTGACTCAATGCAGAGTCTACACCAGCATACAAACACATGGCTCACTGTGACTCAATGTAATGCCTATGCCAGCACACACACACAGAGATACATGCATGGCTCTCTCTGATTCAATGTACGTACTATACCATCACAAACACACACACACACAGTCACTGTGACACAATGCAGAGCCTATACCACAACACCCATGCAAAGACACATATGCACGGCTTATTGTGACTCTATGCACACCCTATACTATCACATTCAAACATGGCTCATTGTGAATCAGTGCACAGTCTGTAGTTCCAGGTATACACACACCGACACAAACCTCAGTGACTCAATGCAAAGCCCATACCATCACACACACACACACATACACACACAGCTCACTGTGAATCAGTGTACAGTCTTCAGCTCCATGTACATACACACACAACACACTTTAGTGAATCAATACAGAGACCATACCACCATACACACACACATACACACACCTGAGACTCAATGCTCTGCCTATTGCAGCACACACACACACACACACACACAGCTCACTGTGATTCAATACCAGCCTGTACCTGCACACACACACACTCTCAAACACACCGCCATGTGACACAATGCAGTTTATACCACCACACAGACACACAGACACACACAAACACCTCTCTGTGACTCAATGCCAAGCCCATACAAGTAAACAGACACACACAACAATGGCTCACTGAGACTCAGTGGACAGTGTATACTAGCACATACAAACACATGGCTCAATGTGAGTCAATGCATAGCCTATACCCGCACACACATACACAGAAACACACCTTAATGTGGCTCAGTGCACAGCCTATGGCAGTACACACAAACACACACACACACACCCCGCTTAGTGATTCAATGCAAATCCCATATCAGCATACACATACACATACACTCACCTAGGTGTGACTCAATTCTCAGCCTATAGCAGCACACACACACACCTTACTGTGACTCATGCAGACTCTACAGCACCAAGTACACAAACACTAACACAGGGCTGGGATTCAATGCACAGTCCATACCAGCAAAGGCACACACACCACACCACACTGTGACTCAATGCTCAGATTATACCAGCACACACACACAGCTCACTGTGTTCTAGTGCACAGCATATAACATCACACACACAAGCACACCCCCCACACTGTGACTCAATGCGCAGCCTGTACCTGCACATACACGCACACACACCTCACTGTGACAAAAAGTGCAGCCTATACCAGCACACACACACACACCTCAATGTGACACAATGGTCAGCCTATACCAGAACACGCACACACACACACACATCACTGTGACTCAAAGCACAGACTATACCAGCGTGCACACAAACACACAGCACTGTGACTCAATGTACAATGTATACCAAAACACACAAGCATACACACACACCTCAGTGTGACTCAATGCACAGCCTATACCAGCACACACACATACACACCTGCACAGATACAGGGTTCACTGTGACTCAATGCACAGCCTATAGAAGAACACACACACATACCAACATGCACACACACATGGCTGACTGTGACTCAATCAGTAACCTATACCAGCACGCACACACATGACTCACTGTGACTCAATGCAGTCTTTAGCACAACAATCACAGACACACACACCTCATTGAACCAATGAAAGCCCACCAACACACACACTCTCATACACACACACACACGGCTCACTGTGACTCAATGCACAGTCTGCATCACCACACACACACACATACACCTCAGTTACTCAATGCAAAGACCATACGTGCACACACACACAAACAGAAATAACTGATTAAATGCTCCACACATACTAGTGCACACACACACAGACATGGTGACTGTGATTCAAGGCACAGTCTATACGAGTACAGTAACACACAAACAACTCATTTTGACTCAATGCGCAGTCTACAGCAGCACACTCACACACATAACTCACTGTGACTCAATCCACAGCCTATATCAGCACACAGACACACACAAGGCTCACTGTGACTCAATGAAGTCTGTAGCACCACACACACACACACACAAACACACACATGCACCTCAGTGACTCAATACAAAGCCCATAAGAACACTCACAGACACAGAACTAACTGTGATTCAGTGCTCAACCTCTACGAGCACACAGACGCACACACAGACACACACACACATGCACGACTCATTCTGACATAATGTACAGTTCTTACCAGCACAAACACATGCAACACATCTCACTGTAACTCAATGTTCAGACTATACTTGCACATACACAAGGCTCAATGTGAGTCAATGCACAGCCTGTACCAGCAGAGACACACACACACTGCTCTCTATGACACAGTGCACATCCTGTACCATCACACACACACACAGCTTATTGTGATGCAATATAGACTCTACACAACCAAATACACACACACACACGCACAGCTCACTGTGATTCCATGCAGACTCCATACCAGTGTACAAAAACACACAGCACACAACTCAGTGTGATTCAATGCTCACTTTATACCAAAACACACATAGACACACACACGGTTCTCGGTGACTCAGTGCACAGTCCATACCAGCACTGCACACACACTCACAGCTCACCTTGAATCAAAGCACAGCCTACCCCAGCAAACACACACACACAGTTCACTGTGACTCAATGCACAGGCTATACCAGCACACACACATATACACACACAGCTTATTGTGACACAATACAGTCTCTACACCACCAAATACACACACACACACATGCACAGCTCCATGTGATTCCATGCACATTCCATGCCAGTGCATACAGTCACACAGAACACACCTCAGTTTGACTCAATGCTCATAGTATGCCAAAACATACATAGAGACACACACATGGCTCCATGTTACTCAGTGCACAGTGTATGCTAGCAGAGTTACACACACAAAGAAACACACATGGCTCACTGTGAATCAATACACAGCCTGTACCTCCACACACACACACATACAAACACTCACACACAGCTTAGTGTGACTCAATGCAAAGCATATACCAGCACGTGCACCCACACACACACTTACCTCCCTGTGACTCAGTGCATAGCATATAACATCACACACACACACACACACACCTCACTGTGACTGAATGCACAGCCTGTACCAGAACACACACACACAAATACTCACACATAGTTGTGACTCAATATACAATCCACACCAGCACATACACACACATGACACCTCAGTGGGATCCAATGCTCAGTTTATGCCAGCACAACTACACGGCTCACTGTGACTCAGTGCACAGCCTATGACATCACACACACACACACACACACCTCACTGTGACTCAATGCACAGCCTGTACCTGCACAGAAACAAACACACACATCACTGCGATGCAATATGCAGCCTATACCAGCACACACACACACACACCAAAGTGTGACTAAATGGTCAGCCCACATGAGAACATACAGACACACACATCCCTCACTGTGATGCAATTCATAGTCTATACCAGCCTGCACACACTCACATGACACTGTGACTCAATGCACAATCTGTAATGGCCCACACATGCACACATACACACCTTATTGTGACTCAATGCACAGCCTATATGTGAACACACACACATAATAACATGCACTCACACATGTCTCACGGTGACTCAATCGCCTATACAAGCACACACACATGGCTGACTGTGAGTCACTGTCCACTCCATACCAACACCAAACACACAACACAGCTCACTGTGACTCAAGGCACAGTGTATGGCAGCACACACACACACACAGACACACTCATACTCACATCTCATTGTGCCTCTAAGCCTGTGAAAGCACACGTACAATGAAAAAATCACCCCTCACTGTGACTCATTGCACATCCTATACCAGTGCACTCTCACACACACACACACATGGCTGACTGTGAATCAATGCACACTCTATACCAGGACACACACACACAGACACACAGGGCACCCTGTGACTCAGTGCACAGGATATGCTAGCAGACATACACACAGAGAGAAGCACATACGGCAAACTGTGAGTCAATCCACAGCCCATACCTCCACACATGCACACATAGTGACACTAAAAAACACAGCTCAGTGTGATTCAATGCAAATGCTATACCAGAAACTGCACACACACACACACACAAACCTCCCTATGAATCAGTGCATAGCGTATAACATCACACACATACACTTCACTGTGACTCAATGTGCTGCCGCTACCTGCACATACACACACAAACAACTCAATATGACTCAATGTGCAGACTGTACCAGCACACACACACACACATATGTGCACACACACCCCAGTGTGCCTTAAATGTCAGCCTATACCAGAACACACAGACACACACACCTCTCACTCTGACTCAATGCACAACCTATACCAGCGTACACACACACTCACTTGGCACAGTGAATCAAGGCACAATTTTACCAGCACATGAACACACACCTCAGATTGAGTCAAATCTCAGCCCATACTAGCACACACACACATACACACACACATGCACAGATGCAGACCTCACTGTGACTCAATGCACAGCCTATACCAGAACACACACACACATCAACACACACTCAAACATGGCTCACTGGTACTCAATCAGTCGCCTATACCAGAACGCACACACACAGCTCTCTGTGAGTCAATGCAGTCTGTATCACCACACACTCACACACACACCCATGGGTCAATAAACCCCATACCAGCACAATAAAGCCCATACCAGCACACAAACTCACATGCACACACACACACACGAGACTGTGACTGAAAACGCTTCCTGTACCAGCACACACACACACAAACACCTCACTGTGACTCAATGCACAGCCTATATGAGCACACACATACACACACAGCTCACAGTGACTCAATACAGAGTCTATACCAGCTCACACACAGACACACAGCCCACTCTGTCTCAATTGTCATCTAGTGCCAGCACACACACACACACACACAAACACACAAACACACACAGCCGTTCAGGTCAAAGTGGATAAAACCACAGTCCACACCATCACAGCACACACACACCGCACTACTCACTGTGACTCAATGCACAGTCTACACCAGCAAATACACACATACACAAACAACTCCCACACATTCAACTGTGACTCAGTGCTGTGACTATACCAGCTCCCCACACACACATGGTTCACTGTGAGTCAATGCACAGCAAATAACTGTACACAGACACACACATATTGCTCAGTTTGACCTAACAAACAGTCTGTAGCACCACATACACACATGCACACCTTAGTGACTCAATGTTCAGCCTGTAACATCACACACACACACGCATACACAAATACACATACACACACAAATACGGCTCTCTGTGATTCAATGCACATCCTTTAATACCACACAGAGACACCCATCACTGTGAGTCAAACCGCAGCCTGTACATACACATACGCACACAAAGACACACATTCTGTGACTCAATTCACAGCCTACTGCAGCACACACACACACACACACAAACACAACCATCACTGTGATTCAATGCACAGCCTATACCAACATACACACAGGGCTCACTGTGAATCAATGCACAGCCTATAGAAGAACACACAAAAACTCACTCACACATACCTGACTGTGACTCAGTGAACCACCTATAGCAGCACACACACACACACACACAAACATACACTGCTCATTGGACTCAATGCACTGTCTATACCAGCACACACACACACACAAAGACACACACACATATGACTCACTGACTCAATGCACAGCCTGTACTGGCACACACACAAGGCTTACTGTGACTCAATGCAGAGTCTACACCAGCATACAAACACATGGCTCACTGTGACTCAATGTAATGCCTATGCCAACACACACACACAGAGACACATGCATGGCTCTCTCTGATTCAATGCACGTACTATACAATCACAAACACACACACACGCACAGTCACTGTGACACAATGCAGAGCCTATACCACAACACCCATGCAAAGACACATATGCACGGCTCTTTGTGACTCTATGCACACCCTATACTATCACATACACACATTCACACATGGCTCATTGTGAATCAGTGCACAGTCTGTAGTTCCAGGTATACACACACAGACACACACCGCAGTGACTCAATGCAAAGCCCATATCATCATACACACACACACATACACACACAGCTCACTGTGAATCAGTGTACAGTCTTCAGCTCCATGTACATACACACACAACACACCTTAGTGAATCAATGCAGAGACCATACCAGCATACACACACACATACACATACCTGAGACTCAATGCTCTGCCTATTCCAGCACACACAAACAGACACGCACACACACGCTTCACTGTGGTTCAATACCAGCCTGTGCCTGCACACACACACACTCTCACACACACCGCCGTGTGACTCAATGCAGTTTATACCACCACACAGACACACAGATACACACAAACACCTCTCTGTGACTCAATGCCAAGCCCATACAAGTAAACAGACACACACAACAATGGCTCACTGAGACTCAATGAACAGTGTATAGTAGCACATACAAACACATGGCTCAATGTGAGTCAATGCATAGCCTATACCGGCACACACACACACAGAAACACACCTTAATTTGGCTCAGTGTACAGCCTATAGCAGTACACACACACACATCTTACTGTGACTCATGCAGACTCTACAGCACCAAATACACAAACACTAACACAGGGCTGGGATTCAATGCACAGTCCATACCAGCAAAGGCACACACACCACACCACACTGTGACTCAATGCTCACATTATACCAGCACACACACACGGCTCACTGTGTCCTAGTGCACAGAATATAACATCACACACACACCCCACACTGTGACTCAATGCACAGCCTGTACCTACACATACACACACACACACCTCACTGTGACAAAATATGCAGCCTATACCAGCACACACACACACACACCCTCAATGTTACACAATGGTCAGCCTATATGAGAACACGCAGACACACACACACATCACTCTGACTCACTGCACATCCTATACCAGTGCACTCACACACACACACACACGGCTGACTGTCAATCAATGCACACTCTATACCAGGACACACACACACACACACAAGGCTCCCTGTGACTCAGTGTACAGGATATGCTAGCAGACATACACACACAGAGAAGCACATACGGCAAACTGTGAGTCAATCCACAGCCCATACCTCCACACATGCACACATACTGACACTCAAAACACAGCTCAGTGTGATTCAATGCAAATCCTATACCAGAAAGTGCACACACACAGACACAAACCTCCCTATGAATCAGTGCATAGCATATAACATCACACACATACACCTCACTGTGACTCAATGTGCTGCCTCTACCTGCACACACACACACAAAACTCAATATGACTCAATGAGCAGGCTGTACCAGCACACATATACACACATGTGCACACAGACCTCAGTGTGCCTCAATTGTCAGCCTATACCAGAACACACAGACACACACACCTCCCACTCTGACTCAATGCACAACCTATACCAGCATGCACACACACTCACATGGCACAGTGAATCAAGGCACAATTTTACCAGCACATGCACACACACCTCAGAGTGATTCAAAGCTCAGCCTATACCAGCAAACACACACACACAAACACAGACATGCACAGATGCAGGCCTCACTGTGACTCAATGCACAGCCTATACCAGTACACACACACACACCCCAACATGCACTCACACATGGCTCACTGGTACTCAATAAATCGCCTATACCAGCACACACACACACAGCGCACTGTGACTCAATGCAGTCTGTATCACCACACACTCACACACACACCCATGAGTCAATAAAGCCCATACCAGCACAATAAAGCCCATACCAGCACACAAACTCACATGCACACACACACACACGAGACTGTGACTGAAAACGCTTCCTGTACCAGCACACACACACACAAACACCTCACTGTGACTCAATGCACAGCCTATACGAGCACACACATACACACACAGCTCACAGTGACTCAATACAGAGTCTATACCAGCGCACACACAGACACACAGCCCACTCTGTCTCAATTGTCATCTATTGCCAGCACACACACACACACAAACACACACAGCCGTTCAGGTCAAAGTGGATAAAACCACAGTCCACACCATCACAGCACACACACACCACACTACTCACTGTGACTCAATGCACAGTCTGCACCAGCAAATACACACACACACATACACAAACAACTCCCACACATTCAACTGTGACTCAGTGCTCTGACTATACCAGCTCCCCACACACACATGGTTCACTGTGACTCAGTGCACAGCAAATAACTGTACACACACACACCTACACACACATATTGCTCAGTTTGACCTAACGAACAGTGTGTAGCACCACATACACACATGCACACCTCAGTGACTCAATGTTCAACCTGTACCATCACACACACACACGCATACACAAATACACATACACACACTAATACGGCTCGCTGTTATTCAATGCACAGCCTATAACACCACACAGAGACACCCATCACTGTGACTCGAACTGCAGCTTGTACCTGCACATACACACACAAAGACCCACCTTCTGTGACTCAATTCACAGCCTACTGCAGCATACACACAGAAAAACAACCATCACTGTGATTCAATGCACCACCGATACCACCATACACACAGGGCTCACTGTGAATCAATACACAGCCTATACAAGAACACACAAACACTCACTCACACATACCTGACTGTGACTATGTGAACAACCTATAGCAGCACGCACACTCACACACAAACATACACTGCTCATTGGACTCAATGCACTGCCTATACCAGCACACACACACACACACATATGACTCACTGACTCAATGCACAACCTGTACTGGCACACACACAAGGCTGACAGTGACTCAATGCAGAGTCTACACCAGCATACAAACACATGGCTCACTGTGACACAATGTAATGCCTATGCCAGCACACACACACAGAGACACATGCATGGCTCTCTCTGATTCAATGCACGTACTATACCATCACAAACACACACACACACACACGGACAGTCACTGTGACTCAATGCACAGCCTATACCAGTACACACACACACACACCAACATGCACTCACACATGGCTCACTGGTACTCAATAAATCGCCTATACCATCACACACACACACAGCGCACTGTGACTCAATGCAGTCTGTATCACCACACACTCACACACACACCCATGAATCAATAAAGCCCATACCAGCACAATAAAGTCCATACCAGCACACAAACTCACATGCACACACACACACACAAGACTCTGACTGAAAACGCTTCCTGTACCAGCACACACACACACAAACACCTCACTGTGACTCAATGCACAGCCTATGCGAGCACACACATACACACACAGCTCACAGTGACTGAATACAGAGTCTATACCAGCACACACACAGACACACAGCCCACTCTCTCTCAATTGTCATCCAGTGCCAGCACACACACACACACAAACACACAAACACACACAGCCGTTCAGGTCAAAGTGGATAAAACCACAGTCCACACCATCACAGCACACACACACCGCACTACTCACTGTGACTCAATGCACAGTCTACACCAGCAAATACACACACACACATACACAAACAACTCCCACACATTCAACTGTGACTCAGTGCTCTGACTATACCAGCTCCCCACACACACATGGTTCACTGTGACTCAGTGCACAGCCAATAACTGTACACACACACACCTACACACACATATTGCTCAGTTTCACCTAACGAAGAGTCTGTAGCACCACATACACCCATGCACACCTCAGTGACTCAATGTTCAGCCTCTACCATCACACACACACACGCATACACAAATACACATACACACACTAATACGGCTCGCTGTGATTCAATGCACAGCCTATAACACCACACAGAGACACCCATCACTGTGACTCGAACTACAGCTTGTACCTGCACATACACACACAAAGACCCACCTTCTGTGACTCAATTCACAGCCTACTGCAGCATACACACAGAAAAACAATCATCACTGTGATTCAATGCACCGCCTATACCACCATACACATAGGGCTCACTGTGAATCAATACACAGCCTATACAAGAACACACAAACACTCACTCACACATACCTGACTGTGACTCAGTGAACCACCTATAGCAGCACGCACACTCACACACAAACATACACGGCTCTTTGCACTCAATGCACTGCCTATACCAGCACACACACACACACACACACATATGACTCACTGACTCAATGCACAGCCTGTACTAGCACACACACAAGGCTTACTGTGACTCAATGCAGAGTCTACACCACCATACAAACACATGGCTCACTGTGACTCAATGTAATGCTTATGCCAGCACACACACACAGACACACATTCATGCCTCTCTCTGATTCAATGCACGTAGTCTACCATCACAAACACACACACACAGACACACACACGGACAGTCACTGTGACACAATGAACAGCCTATACCACAACACCCATGCAAAGACACATATGCATGGCTCATTGTGACTCTATGCACACCCTATACTATCACATACACAGATTCACACATGGCTCATTGTGAATCAGTGCACAGTCGGTAGTTCCAGGTGTACACACACAGACACACCCCTCAGTGACTCAATGCAAAGCCCATACCATCACACACACACATACACACACAGCTCACTGTGAATCAGTGTACAGTCTTCAGCTCTATGTACATACACACAACACACCTTAGTGAATCAATGCAGAGACCATACCAGCATACACACACACATACACACACCTGAGACTCAATGCTCTGCCTATTCCTGCACACTCACACACACACGCACACACATGGCTCACTTTGATTCAATACCAGCCTGTACCTGCACACACACACACTCTCACACACACCGCCGTGTGACTCAATGCAGTTTATACCACCACACAGACACACACACACCCACACACCTCACTGTGACTCAACGCCAAGCCCATACAAGTAAGCAGACACACACAACCATGGCTCACTGAGACTCAATGAACAGTGTATACTAGCACATACAAACACATGGTTCAATGTGAGTCAATGCATAGCGTATACCCGCACACACATACACAGAAACACACCTTAATGTGGCTCAGTGCACAGCCTATAGCAGTACACACACACACACACACTGCTCAGTGATTCAATTCAAATCCCATATCAGCATACACATACATTCACCTAGGTGTGACTCAATTCTCAGCCAATAGCAGCACACACACACATCTTACTGTGACTCATGCAGTCTGTACAACACCAAACACAAACACTAACACATGGCTTGGATTCAATGCACAGTCCATACCAGCAAAGGCACACACACCACACCACACTTTGACTCAATGCTCAGATTATACCAGCACACACACACGGCTCACTGTGTCCTAGTGCACAGAATATAACATCACACACACACACACACCCCTCACACTGTGACTCAATGCACAACCTGTACCTACACATACACACACACACCTCACTGTGACAAAAAGTGCAGCCTATACCAACACACACACACACACACCCTCAATGTTACACAATGGTCAGCCTATATCAGAAAACGCAGACACACACACACATCACTCTGACTCACTGCACATTCTATACCAGTGCACTCACACACACAAACACATGGCTGACTGTGAATCAATTCACACTATACCAGGACACACACACATACACACACACGGCTCCCTGTGACTCAGTGCACCGGATATGCTGGCAGACATACACATACAGAGAAGCACATACGGCAAACTGTGAGTCAATCCACAGCCCATACCTCCACACACGCACACAAACTGACACTCAAAAACACAGCTCAGTGTGATTCAATGCAAACCCTATACCAGAAAGTGCACACACACACACACAAACCTCCCTATGAATCAGTGCATAACGTATAACATCACACACATACACCTCACTGTGACTCAAAGTGGTGCCTCTCCCTGCACATACACACATAAACAACTCCATATGACTCAATGTGCAGGTTGTACCAGCACACACACACACACATGTGCACACACACCTCAGTGTGCCTCAATTGTCAGCCTATACCAGAACACACGGACACACACACCTCTCACCCTGACTCAATGCACAACGTATACCAGCGTGTACACACACTCACATGGCACAGTGAATCAATATATAACAGCACACACACACACACACACAGACATGCACAGATGCAGGTCTCACTGTGACTCAATGCACAGTCTATACCAGTACACACAAACACACCAATACGCACTCACACCTGGCTCACTTGTACTGAAACAATCGCCTATACCAGCACACACACACACAGCTCACTGTGACTCAAGGCCGTCTGTATTACCACACACTCACACACAAACCCATGAGTCAATAAACCCCATACCAACACAATAAAGCCCATACCAGCACACAAACACACATGCACACACACACACACAAGACTGTGACTGAAAACGCTTCCTGTACCAGCACACAACACACAAACACCTCACTGTGACTCAATGCACAGCCTATACGAGCACACACATACACACACAGCTCACAGTGACTCAATACAGAGTCTATACCAGTGCACACACAGACACACACACACACAGCCCACTCTGTCTCAATGGTCATCCAGTGTCAGCACACACACACACACACACAAACACACACACTCGTTCAGGTCAAAGTGGATAAAACCACAGTCCACACCATCACAGACACACACACACTGCACTACTCACTGTGACTCAATGCACAGTCTGCACCAGCAAATACACACACACACACACACACACACCTCCCACACATTTAACTGTGACTCAGTGCTGTGACTATACCAGCTCCCCACACACACATGGTTCACTGTGACTCAGTGCACAGCCAATAACTGTACACACACACACAGATACACACACATATTGCTCAGTTTGACCTAACAAACTCTCTGTAGCACCACATACACACATCCACACTTCAGAGACTCAATGATCAGCCTGTAACATCACTCACACACACGCATACACAAATACACATACACCCACAGATACGGCTCGCTGTGATTCAATGCACAGCCTATAACACCACACAGAGACACCCATCACTCTGACTCAAACCGCAGCCTGTACCTGCAGATACACACACAAAGAACCACCTTCTGGTACTCAATTCACAGCTTACTGCAGCACAAACACACACACACAAACACAACCATCACTGTGACTCAATGCACCTCCTATGACAGCATACACACTTGGCTCACTGTGAATCAATGCACAGCCTATACAAGAACACACACACACACCAACACGCACTCACACATGGCTCACTGGTAGTCAGTCAATCGCCTATACCAGGACACACACACACAGCTCGCTGTGACTCAATGAAGTCTGTATCACCACGCACTCACACACACACCCATGATTCAATAAAACCCATACCAGCACAATAAAGCCCATACCAGCACACAAAATCACATGCACACACACACACACCTGACTGTGACTGAAAAAGCTTTCTGTACCAGCACACACACACAGAAACACCTCACTGAGACGCAATGCACTGCCTATACGAGCAAACACTTAAACACACAGCTCACACTGAATCAATACACAGTCTATACCAGCACACACACAGACACACACAGAGCCCACTCTGTCTCAATGGTCATTCAGTGCTAGCACACACACACACACAGATACACACACACACACTCGTTCACGTCAAAGTGGATAAAAACACAGTCCACACGATCACAGACACACACACACTGCACTACTAACTGTGACTCAATGCACAGTATACACCAGCAAATACACACACACACATGCACACACATCTCCTACACATTTAACTGTGACTCAGTGCTGTGACTATACCAGCTCCCCCCACACACATGTTTCACCATGACTCAATGCAGAGCCAATAACTGTACACACACACACACATACACACACATATATCTCAGTTTGACCTAACGAAGAGTCTGTAGCACCACATACACACATGCACACCTCAGTGACTCAGTGTTCAACCTGTACCATCACACACACACACACATACAAAAATACACATACACACAAAAATATGGCTCGCTGTGATTCAATGCACAGCCTATTACACCACACAGAGACACCCATCTCTCTGACTCAAACCGCAGCCTGTACCTGCACATACACACACAAAGACCCACCTTCTGTGACTCAATTCACAGCCTACTGCAGCACACACACACACAAACACAACCATCACTGTGACTCAATGCACCTACTATACCAGCATACACACATGGCTCACTGTGGATCAATGCACAGCCTATAAAAGAACACACAAACACACACTCACACATAACTGTGACTCAGGGAACCACCTATAGCAGCACACACACACACACACACAAACATACACGGCTCTCTTGGACTCAATGCACTGCATATACCAACACACACACACACACACACACACACATATATGACTCACTGACTCAATGCCTAGCATGTACTGGCACACACACAAGGCTTACTGTGACTCAATGCAGAGTCTACACCAGCATACAAACACATGGCTCACTGTGACTCAATGTAATGCCTATGCCAGCACACACACACAGAGACACATGCATGGCTCTCTCTTATTCAATGCACTCACTATACCATCACAAACACACACACACACACGGACAGTCACTGTGCCAGAGTACACAGCCTATATCACAACACCCATGCAAAGACACATATGCACGGCTCTTTGTGACTCTATGCACACCCTATACTATCACATACACACATTCACACATGGCTCATTGTGAATCAGTGCACAGTCTGTAGTTCCAGGTATACACACACAGACACACCCCTCAGTGATTCAATGAAAAGCCCATACCATCACACACACACACACATACACACACAGCTCACTGTGAATCAGTATACGGTCTTCAGCTCCATGTACATACACACACAACACACCTTAGTGAATCAATGCAGAGACCATACCAGCATACACACACACATACACACACCTGAGACTCAATGCTCTGCCTATTGCACCACACACACACACAAACACACACACACACACAGCTCAGTGTGATTCAATACCAGCCTGTACCTGCACACACACACACTCTCACACACACCGCCGTGTGACTCAATGCAGCTTATACCACCACACAGACACACAGACACACACACACACCTCACTGTGACTCAATGCCAAGCCGATACAAGTAAACAGACACACACAACCACGGCTCACTGAGACTCAATGAATAGTGTATACTAGCACATACAAACACATGGCTCAATGTGAGTCGATGCATAGCCTATACCCGCACACACACACACAGAAACACACCTTAATGTGTCTCAGTGCACAGCCTGTAGCAGTACACACACACACACACACCGCTCTCTGATTCAATGCAAATCCCTTATCAGCATACACATACACATACACTCACCTAGGTGTGACTCAATTCTCAGCCTATAGCAGCACACACACACACCTTACTGTGACTCATGCAGACTCTACAGCACCAAATACACAAACACTAACACAGGGCTGGGATTCAATGTACAGTCCGTACCAGCAAAGGCACACACACCACACCACACTGTGACTCAATGCTCAGATTATACCAGCACACACACATGGCTCACTGTGTCCTAGTGCACAGCATATAACATCACACACACACCCCACACTGTGACTCAATGCACAGCCTGTACCTACACATACACACACACACCTCACTGTGACAAAAAGTGCAGCCTATGCCAGCACACACACACACCTCAATGTGACACAATGGTCAGCCTATACCAGAACACGCAGACACACACACATCACTGTGACTCAATGCACAGACTATACCAGCATGCACACAAACACACAGCACTGTGACTCAATGTACAATGTATACCAAAACACACAAGCATACACACACACCTCAGTGTGACTCAATGCACAGCCTATACCAGCACCACACATACACACCTGCACAGATACAGGGTTCACTGTGACTCAATGCACATCCTATAGAAGAACACACACACATACCAACATGCACACACACATGGCTGACCGTGACTCAATCAATCGTCTATACCAGCACACACACACACGACTCACTGTGACTCAATGCAGTCTTTAGCACAACAAACACAGACACACACACCCATTGAATCAATGAAAGCCCACCAACACACAACACACCCATGGCTCCGTGTTACACAATGCTCAGCCTCTAGCAGCACACACACACACCCACACACACAGCCACACATATGCACGGCTCACTGTATCTCAATGTACATGTTATACCGGAACACACACACACATACACGGCCACACACCACACTGTGACTCAAAGTTCAGGATATAGCAGCATGCACACATGAAAACAGCTCACTCACACTCAGTGCATGGCTTATACTATCACGAAACACACATGTGTATCACTATGTGTCAATGCATAAACTATACCAGCATTCACACACACAAACACGGCCATGACTCAGTTCACAGACTTTCCAAGCACACACACACACATGGCTCACTGTCACCCAATAACCAGCCCACGCCAGGACAGACACACAAACACACCTCACTGTGAATGAATGCACAGCCTATACCAGTACAGAAACATACACAAACACACAAGGCACACTGTGACTAATAGCCAGCCTTTAGATGCAGACACATGCACACTCCCACAAACACACTTCACTGTGACACAATGCTCAGCCTGTAGCACAACACACAGACACACATACCCCCAGATGACTGTGAAAAATGCAAAGCATACACCAGCACACACCCACACACACAGTTCAATGTGAATCAATGCACAGCTTATAAAATCACTCACAAATGCACACACACACATGGTTAACTGTGACAGAATGCACAGAATGGAACAGCACACACACACACACAATCACACACACACCTCACTGTGATTCAATGTGCAGCCTCTACAAGAGCACTCACACATACACACGGCTCACTGTGACTGAATGCGCAGCCTATACCAGCACACACACGAAAACACACAGCTCACTGTGATTCAATGCCCAGCCTATACTTGCACACACTCGCATACTCACACACACACCTCTCTGTGAATCAATGCTCAGCCTATACCAGCCCAGAGGTATTCACAAACGCACACAGAGCTCACTGTGACTCAATGCACATTAACTTGAAGCAAACAACACACACACACACACACACACACACATGGTTCTCTGTGACTCAGTTCACAGTCTATACTAGCATCACACCCACACTCACAGCTCACTGTGACTTACTGCACCACCTATATAGGCACACACATACACACAATGCCACAGACACCCACGGCTCACTGTAACTCTGTGTACATCTTGTAGCGGCAAAACAAACTCACAGCCAAACTGTGACTCAATGCTCAAACTATATCAGCACATGCACACGCAAACAGCTCACTGTGAATCAATTGACAGCCTATACCATCACAAACACATAAACAGCTCACTATGAGTCAATGCATAGCCTATGTCTGCATGCATACACACACACACACACACCCCCACATGGCCGTGACTCAGTTCACAGTCTATACCAGCACATAATCACACATGGCTTACTGTGACAAAACACGCAACCGAACACAGCACATGTGGACACACACACACCCAGAGACACACATGACTCACTATGACTCAATGCACTGTCCATATTTGCACAGACACACACACACAGATGGCTCACTGGGATCCTGTGCACAGCCTATACCAACAAAGCCTCACAGACACTAACGGATCACTGTGACTCAATACATAGCCTATATCAACAGGCATACACACACACACAAAAATAAGGCAGTGTGACTCAGTGCACAGCTTATAACAGAACACATGCATGCACACACACAAAAACAAACATGGCTCACTGATACTCAATCCACAGTCTCTAACAGCACACTCACACTCAAACCTCACTGTGTCTGAACACACAAGCTATACTATTACACACTCACACAGACACTGACACACATGTCACTGTGACTCAATGCACAGCCTATCTCAGCACACACACACAGACATACAAAGCTGAGACTCAATGCCCAGTGTACACCGGAACAGACACACACACCTCACTGTGACTCAATGCACAGCATAAACCTGAAAAGACACACACTATCAGACACAAACATCACTGGTTCTCATTGCGTGGCTTTTACCACCGCACATAAACACAAACTCACACACACACCTCACTGTGACTCAATGTCCAGCCTATATGTTCACACACATGCACACTCACACACACACAGCTCACAGTGAATCAATGCAAAACATACAGCCGCACAACATGCACAACCACACACTAACTCAATGTGAATCAATGCATAGCCTATACCAGCACACATGCATGCACACACACAGACTCAATGCACAGTCTATAGAGTGACACACAGAAACACATGGCTCAGTGTTACACAATGCCCAGCCTCTAGCAGCACACACACACACACACAGCCACACACATGCACGGATCACTGTATCTCAATGTACATCTTATACCAGAACACACACACACACACACAGCTCATTGTGAAACAATGCAAAATGTATACCAGCAGACACCCACACACCCACACTCACAGTTCAATGTGAATCAAGGCACAACCTATAAAAGCACACATGCATGCACACACACACACAGCAAACTGTGACTGAATGCCCAGTATGTAACAGCACACACACACATTCATACACACCTCACTGTTAATCAGTGTGCAGCTTCTACAAGCACACTCACATACACACACGGCTCACTGTCACTGAATGTGCAGCCTATATCAGCACACACACAAACACACACAGCTCACTGTGCTTCAATGTCCAGCCTATACTTGCACACACATGAACACTCACACACACACCACACTGTGACTCAATTCTCAGCCTATGCCAGCCCAGAGGTATTCAAAAACACACACAGAGCTACTGTGACTCAATGCACATTACCTAACAGCACACACAAACACACACACTCACACACATGGCTCATAGTCAGTTCATAGTCTATACCAGCATCACACCATCACTCAAAGCTCACTGTGACTCACTGCGCCACCTATATAAGCACACACATACTCACAGAGCCACAGACAGACACGGCTCACTGTAACTCAGTGTAAATCTTTTACCATCAAAACAAACTCACAACAACACTGTGACTCAATGCTCAAACTATACCAGCACATGTACATGCAAACAGCTCACTGTGACTGAATTGATGGTCTATACCGGCCCACACACATACACAGCTCACTATGAATCAATGCACAGCCGGTACCTTCATGCACAAATACACACACATGGGTGTGACTCAGTTCACAGTCTATACCAACACAACACAAACATGGCTCACTGTGACAACATGCTGCCTAAACCAGCACACTTTGACACACACACACACAGACACACAGAAGCACAATTCTCACAGTGAGTTAATGCACAGTCCATACCTGCAGATAAATCCATACAAAGTGAGATCTCACTGGGACTGTGCACAGCCTATACCAAGAAACCCTCACAGACACTAACGGATCATTCTGTGATCACATGCAAACAGCTCACTGTGACTCAATTCACAACCTATACCATCACAAACACACAAAGAGCTCACTATGAGTCAATGCATAGCCTATGTCTGCATGCATACACACACACACACACACACACATGGCCGTGACTCAGTTCACAGTCTATACCAGTACACACTCACACATGGCTTACTGTGACACAACACGCAACCGAAAACAGCATATGTGGACACACACACACGCAGAGACACACATGACTCACTGTGACTCAATGCACTGTCCATATTTGTACAGACACACACACAGATCGCTCACTGGGACCCTGTGCACAGCCTATACCAACAAACCCTCACAGACACTAACGGATCACTGTGACTCAATGCATAGCCTATATCAACAGGCATACACACACACACACAAATACGGCCATGTGACTCAGTGCACAGCTTATAACAGAACACATGCATGCACACACACAGAAACAAACATGGCTCACTGATACTCAATCCACAGTGTCTAACAGCATACAAACACTCACACTCAAACCTCACTGTGTCTGAACACACAAGCTATAATATTACACACTCACACAGACACTGACACACATGTCACTGTGACTCAATGCACAGCCTATCTCAGCACACACACACAGACATACAAAGCTGAGATTCAATGCCCAGTGTACACCTGAACAGACACACACACCTCACTGTGACTCAATGCACAGCCTATACCAGCACACAAACACACACATGCACACACACACATGGCTCACTGTGACTCAATGCCCAGCATAAACCAGAAAAGACACACACAATCACAAACAAACATCACTGTTTCTCAGTGAGTGGCTTTTACCACTGCACACAAACAGAAACTCACACACACACCTCACTGTGACTCAATGTCCAGCCTGTATGTTCACACACATGCACACTCACACACACAGAGCTCACAGTGAATCAATGCAAAACATATAGCCAAACAACACGCACAAATACACACTAACTCAATGTGAATCAATGCATAGCCTATACCAGCACACATGCATGCACACACACAGACTCAATGCACAGTCTATAGAGTGACACACAGAAACACATGGCTCAGTGTTACACAATGTGCAGCCTCTAGCAGCACGCACACACACAAAGCCACACACATGCACGGCTCACTCTATCTCAATGTACATCTTATACCAGAACACACACACACACACACACAGAGCTCATTGTGAAACAATGCAAAATGTATACCAGCAGACACCCACACACCAACACTCACAGTTTAATGTGAATCAAGGCACAGCCTATAAAAGCACACATGCATGAATACACATACACAGCAAACGTGAGTGAATGCTCAGTATGTAACAGCACACACACACACTCATACACACCTCAGTGTTAACCAGTGTGCAGCTTCTACAAGCACACTCACATACACACACGGCTCACTGTAACTGAATGTGCAGCTTATATCAGCACACACACAAACACACACAGCTCACTGTGCTTAAATGCCCAGCCTATACTTGATCTGTTAGTGTCTGTGAGGGTTTCTTGGTATAGGCTGTGGACAATCCCAGTGAGCTATCACTTTGTATGGGTTTATCTGTAGTTATGGACTGTGCATTAAGTCACTGTGAGTCTTGTGCTTCTGTGTGTGTGTGTGTCAAAGTGTGCGGGTTTAGGCAGCGTGTTGTGTTACAGTGAGCCATGTTTGTTTTGTGTTGGAATAGATTGTGAACTGAGTCACAGCCATGTGTGTGTACTTGTGCACGAAGGTACAGGCTGTGCATTGATTCATAGTGAGCTGTGTATGTGTGTGTGCCGGTATAGACCATCAATTCAGTCACAGTGAGCTGTTTGCAGGTGCATGTGCTGGTATAGTTTGAGCATTGAGTCACAGTGTTGTTGTGAGTTTGTTTTGCCGGTACAAGATTTACACAGAGATACAGTGAGCCGTGACTGTCTGTGGCTCTGTGTGTATGTGTGGGCTTATATAAGTGGCACAGTGAGTCACAGTGAGCTTTGAGTATGGGTGTGATGCTGGTATAGACTATGAACTGACTATGAGCCATGTGTGTGAGTGTGTGTGTGTGTGTGCTGTTAGGTAATGTGCATTGAGTCACAGTAGCTCTGTGTGTGTTTTTGAATACCTCTGGGCTGGCACAGGCTGAGCATTGAGTCACAGTGTGGTGTGTGTGTGAGTGTTCATGTGTGTGCAAGTATAGGGTGGGCATTGAAGCACAGTGAGCTGTGTGTGTTTGTGTGTGTGCTGATATAGGCTGCACATTCAGTTAGAGTGAGCCGTTTGTGTATGTGAGTGTGCTTGTAGAAGCTGCACACTGATTAACAGTGAGGTGTGTATGAGTGTGTGTGTGTGCTGTTACATACTGTGCATTCAGTCACAGTTTGCTGTGTGTGTGTGTGCATGCATGTGTGCTTTTATAGGCTGTGTCTTGATTCACATTGTACTGTGAGTGTGGGTGTTTTGGTGTCTGCTGGTATACGTTTTGCATTGTTTCACAATGAGCTGTGTATGTGTGTGTGTGTGTGTGTGTGTTCTGGTATAAGATGTACATTGAGATACAGTGAGCCGTGCATATGTGTGGCTGTGTGTGTGGGTGTGGGTGTGTGCTGCTAGAGGCTGCGCATTGTGTAACACTGAGCCATGGGTGTCACTCTATAAACTGTGCATTGTGTTTGTGTGTGTGTATGCATGTGTGCTTGTATAGTCTGTGCATTGATTCACATTGAGTTAGTGTGTGGTTGTGCATGTTTTGCAGCTGTATGATTTGCATTGATTCACTGTGAGCTGTGTGTGTGTGCATGTGTGTGAACATATAGGCTGGACGTTTTGTCACAGTGAGGTGTGTGTGTGAGTTTGTGTTTGTGTGCACTGGTATAGGCCATGCACTGAGACACAGTGATATTTTTGTGTGTCTTTTCAGGTTTATGCTGGGCACTGAGTCACAGTGAGCCGTGTGTGTGTGTGAGTGTGAGTGAGTGTGCTGGTAGAGGCTGTGCATTGAGTCAGTGAGGTGTGTCTCTGTGTGTCTGTTTTGGTGTCAGTGTGCATTGAATCACTGTGGGGGTGTGTGTGTGTGATGTTTGAGACTGTGAAATGAGTCACAGTGAACCTTGTTTGTATGTGTGCATGCATGTGTTCTATTATGAGCTGTGCACTGAGTCACATGACCATATTTTTGTGTGTGTATGCTTGCTGATATAAGCTATGCATTGAGTCAAAGTCATCCGTTAGTGTCTGTGAGTGTTTGCTGGTATAGACTGTGCACAGAGTGCCAGTGAGATGTGTGTGTGTGTGTGTGCAAATCTGGACAGTGCACTGAGTCACAGTGAGATGTGTGTGTCTCTGGGTGTGTGTGTCCACATGTGCTATTTTAGGATACTTGTTGTGTCCCAGTAAGCCGTGTGTGTGTGTGCTGGTATAGACTGTGAATTGAGTCACGGCATGTGTGTGTGTGTGTGTGCATGCAGATATAGGCTATGCACTGACCAATAAGGAGCTGGGTATGTGTGTGTGTGCTGGTATAAGCAGTGAATTCTGTCACAGTGATCTCTGTGCATATGAGTGTGCTGGTATAGTCCGAGGATTGAATCACAGTGAGGTGTGTGTGTGTGTGTCTCTTCAGTTGTCAGATTGACACTGAGTCATATTGAGCCTTGTGTGTGTCTATGTGTGCTGGTATAGGTGGTGCATAGAGTCACAGTGAGTTTTGTGTGTGTCTGTGTGTGCTGTTAGAGATTGTGGATTGATTCACAGTGAGCCATATGTGTCTGTGTGCATGTATGTGTGCTGTTATAAACTGTGCATTGAGTCACAATGAGCAGTGTGTTTGTGTGTTTATGAATGCTGATATAGGCTGTGCATTGAGTCACAGTGATCCGTTAGTGTCTGTGAGGGTTTGTTGGTATAGGCCGTGCACATTCCCAGTGAGCCATCTGTGCGTTTGTGTTTCTGTGCCGGTATGCACTTTGAATTGAGTCACTGTGTGTTGTGTGCATCTGTGTGTGTGTCAAAGTGTGTTTGTTTAGGCTGTGTTGTGTCACAGTGAGCCATGTGTGTGTTGTGTTGGTATAGACTGTGAACTGAGTGTGTATGTTTGTGCATGAAGGTCCAGGCTGTGCATCCATTCACAGTGAAGTGTGTGTGTGTGTCTGTGCTGGTGTATGCTGCTTATTAAGGCACAGTGAGCCGTGTGGGTGTGTGTGCTTAAATACACTGTGAATTGAGTCATGGCCATTTGTGCATGTGTGTGTGTGTGTGTGTGTGTGTCTGGGCATGCTGGTATAGGTTTTGCATTGACACATAGTAGCTGTGTGTGTGTGTTGTGCTGGTATAGGCAAAGCATTGAGTCAGGTGAGCTGTTTTCATGTGTGCGTTCTGGTATATTCTGACCATTGAGTCACAGTGTGGTGTGTGTGTGTGTGTTCTGGAATAAGATGAACATTCAGTTACAGTGAGCCGTGTTTTTGTGTGGCTGTGTGTGTGTGTGTGTGTGTGTCTGCTGATAGAGGCTGCACATTTTGTAACAGTGAGCCATGGGTTTCTGCGTGTCACTCTGTAGACTGCACATAGTGTCTGTGTGTGTGCATGCATGTGTGCTTGTATAGGCTATGCTTTGATTCACATTTAGCTTTGTGTGTGGTTGTGATTCACATTGAGCTTTGTGTGTGGTTGTGCATGTTGTGCTGCTATATGATTTGCATTGATTCACAATGAGCTGTGTGTTGTGAGCGTGCATATGTGTGAACATATAGGCTGGGTATTGAGTCACAATGAGGTGTGTGTGTGAGTGTCTGTGTTTGTGCACTGGCATAGGCCATGCAGTGAGACACAGTGAGGTTTCTGTATGAGTGTGTGTATCTTTCCAGGTGTATGCTGGGCATTGAGTCACAGTGTGCCATGAGTGTGTGTGCATGTGTGTTGGTGTGTACTGGTATAGGCTGTGCATTTAGTCACAGTGAGGTGTGTGTCTATGTGTCTGTGCTGTTGTAGGTGTGCATTGAGTCACAGTGAGGTGTGTGTTGTTAGAGACTGTGAATTGACTCACACTGAGCCTTGTGTGTGTGTGTTTGTGCACTTGCATAGGCTGTGTATTGAGTCACAGTGAGGTGTGTGTGTCTGTTCAGGTGTAGGCTGGGCATTGAGTCTCAGTTAGCTTTGTGTGTATGAGTGCTGAGATACGCTATGCATTGAGTCACAGTGACAAGTCTGTCAGTGTCTGTCTGTGTGTGTGCTAGTATAGCTTGTGTATTCAGACACAGTGAGGTTTGAGTGTGTGTGCTCTTAGAGACGTGGGTTGAGTCTCAGTGAGCTGCATGTGTGTGTGTCTGCCTGCATGTGTTCTGTTATAAGCTGTGCACTGAGTCACATGGCCATGTTTGGGTGTGTGTGTATGCTTGTAGATATAGGCTATGCATTGAGTCACAGTGATCCGTTAGTGTCTGTGAGGGTTTGTTGTTATAGGCTGTGCACAGGGTCCCAGTGAGCCATCTGTGTGTGTGTGTCTGTGCAAATATGGACAGTGCATTGAGTCACAGTGAGTTGTGTGTGTCTCTGGGTGTGTGTGTGTCCACATGTGCTGTTTTTGGTTGCGTGTTCTGTCACAGTAAACCCTGTGTGAGTGTGTGCTCTTATAAACAGAGAACTGAGTCCCGGCTATGTGTTTGTGTGTGTGCATGCATATAGAGGCTATGCATTGATTCAGGGTGAGCTGTGTGTGTGTGTGCTGGTATACTCTGTGAATTCGGTCAAACTGATCGTGTGCATGTCAGTGTGTTGGTATAATCTGAGCATTGACTCACAGTGAGGTGTGTGTGTGAGTGCGTGTGTCTGTTCAGTTGCAGGTTTAGCATTCAGTCACAGTGAGCCTTGTGTGTGTGTGTGCTGATAGAGATTGTGTATTGAGTCACGGTGAGGTTTGTGTGTGTTTGTGTGTGTGTGTGTTGTCAGAGACTGTCGATTGATTCACAGTGAGCCATGTGTGTCTGTGGGCATGCATGTATGCTGTAATAAGCTGTGCACTTAGTCACAATGAACAGTGTGTTTGTGTATTTATGCATGCTGATATAGGCTATGCATTGAGTCACAGTGATCCGTTAGTGTCTTTGAGGGTTTGTTATTATAGGCTGTGCACAGAGTCTCAGTGAGCCATCTGTTTGTGTGTGTCTGTGCAAATATGGACAGTGCATTGAGTCACAGTGAGTTGTGTGTGTGTGTCTGTCCACATGTGCTGTTTTAGGCTGCTCTTTGTGTCACAGTAAGCCGTGTGTGGATGTACTGGTGTAGACTGTGAAATGAGTCACGGCCGTGTGTGTTTGTGTGCATATGAAGCTACGAGCTGTGCCTTGATTCATAGTGAGCTGTGGATATGTGTGTGCTGCTACAGGCAGTGAATTCCGTCACAGTGAGCTGTGTGTGTGAGCATGTGCTGGTACAGTTTGAGCATTGAGTCACAGTGTGGTTGTGAATTTCTTGTGCCGGTGTAAGATATACACTGAGTTACAGTGAGTCATGTGTGTCCGTGGCAGTGTGGGTATGTGTGTGCTTCTATAGGTGGCACATTGAATCACAGTGAGCCTTGTTTGTTTGTGTGCATGCGTGTGTTCAGTTATTCGCTGCGCACTGAGTCACATGACCATGGTTTTGGGTGGGTATGCTTGGTGGTATAGGCTGTGCATTGATTCACAGTGATCCGTTAGTGTCTGTGAGAGTTTGTTGGTATAGGCTGTCCACAGAGTCCCAGTGAGCCATCTCTGTGTGTGCATGTCTGTGCAAATATGGACAGTGCATTGAGTCACAGTGAGTTGTGTGTGTGTCCGCATGTGCTGTTTTAGGCTGCCTGTTTTTCATAGAAAACCGTGTGTGTGTGTGCTCTTATAGACTGTGAACTGAGTCATCCCATGTGTGTGTATGCGTGTGCGTGCAGACATAGGCTCTGCTTTGACTAATACTGAGCTCTGTGTGTGTGTGTGCTGGTATAGGCAGTGAATTCAGTCACACTGATCTGTGTACATGTGAGTGTGCTTGTATAGTCTGAGGATTGAATCACAGTTATATGTTTGTGTGTGTGTGTCTGTTCAGTTGTCGGCTAGGCATTGAGTCACAGTGAGCCTTGTGTGTGTGTGTTTGTGCTGGTATAGGTGGTGTATTGAGTCCCAGTGAGTTTTGTGTGTGTCTGTGTGTGCTGTTAGAGACTGTGGATTGATCCACAGTGAGCCATATGTGTCTTGCATGCATGTGTGCTGTTATAAGCTGTGCATTGAGTCACAATGAGCAGTGTGTTTGTGTGTTTATGCATGCAGATATAGGCTGTGCATTTGAGTCACAGTGATCCGTTAGTGTCTGGGAGGGTTTGTTGGTATAGGCTGTGCACAGTCCCAGTGAGCCATCTCTGTGTATGTGTTTCTCTGCAGGTATGGACTGTGCATTGTGTCATTGGGAATCGTGTGCATCTGCATGTGTGTGTGTGTGTGTGTGTCAAAGTGTGCTGGTTTAGGCTGCGTGTTGTGTCACAGGGAGCCATGTGTTTGTTGTGTTGGTATAGACAGTGAACTGAGGCACGGCCATGTGTGTGTACTTGTGCACGAAGCTACCGGCTGTGCACTGATTCATAGTGAGATGTGTATGTGTGTGTGCTGGTATAGGCCATCAATTCAGTTACAGTGAGCTGTTTCCATGTCCATGTGCTGGTATAGTTTGAGCATTGAGTCACAGTTTTGTTGTGAGTTTGTTTTGCCGGTCAAGATTTACATTAAGTTACAGTGAGCTGTGTGTGTCTGTGGTTGTGTGTGTATGTGTGTGCTTATATAGGCAGTGCAGTGAGTCACAGTGAGTTGTGAGTGTGGGTGTGATGATGGTATAGACTATGAACTAAGTCACAGTGAGCCATGTGTGTCTGTGTGTGTGTGTGTGTGCTGTTTGATAACGTGCATTGAGTCACAGTTAGCTCTGTTTGTGTTTTTGAATACCACTGGGTTGGCATAGGCTGAGCATTGAGTCACAGTGTGGTGTGTGTGTGTGTGCATGTGTGTGCAAGTATAGGCTGGGCATTGAAACATAGTGAGCTGTGTGTGTTCGTGTGTGTGCAGATCAAGGCTGCACATTCAGTCACAGTGAGCCATGTATGTGAGTGTGCTTGTAGAGGCTGCACACTCAATAACAGTGAGGTGTGTATGAGTGTGTGTGTGTGTTTTTCCATACTGTGCATTCAGTCACAGTTTGCTGTGTGTGTGTGTGCATGCGTGTGTGCTTTTATAGGCTGTGCCTTGATTCACATTGAACTGTGTGTGTGTGTGTGTGTGTGTGTGGGTAGAGGCTGAGCGTTGTGTCACAGTATGGTGTGTGTGTTTGAGTGTCTGTGTGCCTGCATCTGGAGGCTGAAAATTGGTCACAGTGTGCCATGTGTGTTTGTGTATGTTTCTGCACTGGTATAGGCTGTGCATTCATTCTCAGTGAGGTGTGTGTGATTGTCTGTCCAGGTGTAGGCTGGTTATTGAGTCACAGTGAGCCGTGCTTGTGTGTGGCAGTGTGTGTGTGTGTGTGTGTGTGCTGCTAGAGGCTGCTCATTGTGTAACACTGAGCCATGTGTTTCTGTGTGTCACTCTATAGACTTGGCATTGTGTTTGTGTGTGTGCATGCATGTGTGCTTGCCTAGGCTATGCATTGCTTCACATTGAGTTTGTGTGTGGCTGTGTTGTTCTGCAGCTATATGTTTTGCTTTGATTCACTGTGACCTGTGTGTGTGTGAGTATGCATGTCTGTGAACATACAGACTGGACATTGAGTCACAGGGACGTGTGTGTGTGAGTTTGTGTTTGTGTGCACTGGTATAGGCCATGCACTGAGACACAGTGATATTTGTGTGTGATTGTGTGTCTTTTCAGGTGTATGCTGGCATTGAGTCACAGTGAGCCATGTGTGCGTGTGTGTGAGTGTGTGTGTATGTGCTGGTATAGGCTGTGTATTGAGTCAGTGAGTCGTGTATCTGTTTTGGTGTAAGTGTGCCTTGAATCACTGAGGGGTGTGTGTGTGTGATGTTAGAGACTGTGAATTGAGTCACAGTGAGACTTGTTTGTTTGTGTACATGCATGTGTTCGGTTATTCGCCATGCACTGAGTCACATGGCCACGTTTTTGGGTAGGTATGCTTGGTGGTATAGTCTGTGCATTGATTCACAGTGATCCGTTAGTGTCTGTGAGGGTTTGTTGGTAGAGGCTGTGCACAGAGTCCCAGTGAGCCATCTCTGTGTGTGCATGTCTCTGCAAATATGGACAGTGCATTGAGTCACAGTGAGTTGTGTGTGTGTGTGTGTCCACATGTGCTGTTTTAGGCTGCCTGTTTTGTCATAGAAGGCCGTGTGTGTGTGTGCTCGTATTGACTGTGAACTGAGTCATCCCATGTGTGTGTGTGTGCGCGTGCAGACATAGGCTATGCTTTGACTAATACTGAGCTGTTTGTGTGTGTGTGCTGGTATAGGCAGTGAATTCAGTCACACTGATCTGTGTGCATGTGAGTGAGCTTGTATAGTCTGAGGATTGAATCACAGTTATATGTTTGTGTGTGTGTGTGTCTGTTCAGTTGTCGGCTAGGCATTGAGTCACAGTGAGCCTTGTGTGTGTGTGTTTGTGCTGGTATAGGTGGTGTATTGAGTCCCAGTGAGTTTTGTGTGTGTCTGTGTGTGCTGTTAGAGACTGTGGATTGATACACAGTGAGCCATATGTGTCTTGCATGCATGTGTGTTGTTATAAGCTGTGCATTGGGTCACAATGAGCAGTGTGTTTGTGTCTTTATGCATGCAGATATAGGCTGTGTATTTGAGTCACAGTGATCCGTTAGTGTCTGGGAGGGTTTGTTGGTATAGGCTGTGCACAGTCCCAGTGAGACGTCCTGTGTATGTGTTTCTCTGCAGGTATGGACTGTGCATTGTGTCATTGGGAATCGTGTGCATCTGCATGTGTGTGTGTGTGTGTGTGTGTCAAAGTGTGCTGGTTTAGGCTGCGTGTTGTGTCACAGGGAGCCATGTGTTTGTTGTGTTGGTATAGACAGTGAACTGAGGCACGGCCATGTGTGTGTACTTGTGCACGAAGCTACCGGCTGTGCATTGATTCATAGTGAGATGTGTATGTGTGTGTGCTGGTATAGGCCATCAATTCAGTCACAGTGAGCTGTTTGCGTGTCCATGTGCTGGTATAGTTTGAGCATTGAGTCACAGTTTTGTTGTGAGTTTGTTTTACTGGTCAAGATTTACATTAATTTACAGTGAGCTGTGTGTGTCTGTGGCTGTGTGGGTATGTGTGTGCTTATATAGGCAGTGCAGTGAGTCACAGTGAGTTGTGAGTGTGGGTGTGATGATGGTATAGACTATGAACTGAGTCAAAGTGAGCCATGTGTGTCTGTGTGTGTGTGTGTGTGCTGTTTGATAACGTGCATTGAGTCACAGTTAGCTCTGTTTGTGTTTTTGAATACCACTGGGTTGGCATAGGCTGAGCATTGAGTCACAGTATGGTGTGTGTGTGAGTGTGCATGTGTGTACAAGTATAGGCTGGGCATTGAATCATAGTGAGCTGTGTGTGTTCGTGTGTGTGTAGATCAAGGCTGCACATTCAGTCACAGTGAGCCATGTATGTGAGTGTGCTTGTATAGGCTGCACACTGAATAAAAGTGAGGTGTGTATGAGTGTGTTTGTGTGTTGTTCCATACTGTGCATTCAGTCACAGTTTGCTGTGTGTGTGTGTGCATGCGTGTGTACTTTTATAGGCTGTGCCTTGATTCACATTGAACTCTGTGTGTGTGTGTGTGTGTGCTGGTACAGGCTGAGCATTGTGTCACAGTGTGGTGTGTGTGTGTGAGTGTGTGTGTGTCTGCATCTGGAGGCTGAAAATTGGTCACAGTGTGCCATGTGTGTTTGTGTATGTTTCTGCACTGTTATAGGCTGTGCATTCATTCTCAGTGAGGTGTGTGTGATTGTCTGTCTAGGTTTAGGCTGGTTATTGAGTCACAGTGAGCCGTTCTTGTGTGTGGCAGTGTGTGTGTGTGTGTGCTGCTAGAGGCTGCTCATTGTGTAACACTGAGCCATGTGTTTCTGTGTGTCACTCTATAGACTTGGCATTGTGTCTGTGTGTGTGCATGCATGTGTGCTTGCATAGGCTATGCATTGATTCACATTGAGTTTGCATAGGCTATGCATTGATTCACATTGAGTTTGTGTGTGGTTGTGCATGTTCTGCAGCTATATGTTTTGCTTTGATTCACTGTGACCTGTGTGTGTGTGAGTATGCATGTCTGTGAACATTCAGGCTGGACATTGAGTCACAGTGATGTGTGTGTGTGAGTTTGTGTTTGTGTGCACTGGTATAGGCCATGCACTGAGACACAGTGATGTTTGTGTGTGATTGTCTGTGTCTTTTCAGGTGTATGCTGGCATTGAATCACAGTGAGCCATGTGTGCATGTGTGTGAGTGTGTGAGTATGTGCTGGTATAGGCTGTGTATTGGTCAGTGAGGTGTGTGTCTGTGTGTGTGTTTTCGTGTAAGTGTGCATTGAATCACTGAGGGGTGTGTGTGTGTGTGATGTTAGAGACTGTGAATTGAGTCACAATGAGCCTTGTTTGTTTGTGTGCATGCATGTGTTCTATTATTAGCTGTGCACTGAGTCACATGACCGTATTTTTGTGTGTGTATGCTTGCTGATATAGGCTATGCATTGAGTCAAAGTCATCTGTTACTGTCTGTGAGGGTTTGTTGGTATAGGCTGTGCACAGAGTCCCAGTGAGCCGCCTATGTGTGTGTGTGTCTGTGCAAATATGGACAGTGCATTGAGTTACAGTGAGTTGTGTGTGTCTGTGTGTCTGTCCGTCCACATGTACTACTTTAGGCTACTGGTTTTGTCCCAGTAATCCATCTGTGTGTGTGCTGGAATAGACTGTGAACTGAGTCACGACATCTGTGTGTGTATGCAGATATAGGCTATGCATTGACCCATAAGGAGCTGGATGTGTCTGTGTGTGCTGGTATAGGCAGTGAATTCAGTCACACTGATCTGTGTGCATGTGAGTGTGCTGGTATAGTCTGAGGATTGAATCATGGTGAGGTGTGTGTGTGTGTTTGTCTGTTCAGTTGTTGGCTTTGCATTGAATCACAGTGAGCCTTTGTGTGTGTGTGTGCTGGTATAGGTGGTGTATTGAGTCACAGTGAGTTTTGTGTGTGTTGAGTGTGCTGTTAGAGACTGTGGATTGATTCACAGTGAGCCATATGTGTCTTGCATGCATGTGTG
Source organism: Globicephala melas (assembly GCF_963455315.2). Taxonomy (NCBI): domain Eukaryota; kingdom Metazoa; phylum Chordata; class Mammalia; order Artiodactyla; family Delphinidae; genus Globicephala; species Globicephala melas. The sequence continues at coordinate 1,091,757 of NC_083336.1, read as the reverse complement.
CTGTTATAAGCTGTGCATTGAGTCACAAACAGCAGTGTGTTTGTGTGTTTATGCATGCACATATAGGCTGTGCATTGAGTCACAGTGATCCATTAGTGTCTGTGACCGTTTGTTGGTATAGGCTGTGCACATTCCCAGTGATCCGTCTCTGTGTATGTGTTTCTGGGCAAGTATGGACGGTGCATTGAGTCACTGTGAGTCGTGTGCACCTGTGTGTGTGTGTCAAAGTGTGCTGGTTTAGGCTGTGTGTTGCGTCAATGAACCATGTGTGTGTTGTGTTGGTATAGACTGTGACCTGCGTCATGGCCATGTGTGTGTGTTTGTGCATGAATGTACAGGCTGTGCATTGATTCATAGTGAGCTGTTTATGTGTGTGTGATGGTATAGGCCGTCAATTCATTCACAGTAAGTTGTGTGTGTGAGCATGTGCTGGTATAGTTTCAGCATTGAGTCACAGTGTGGTTGTGAGTTTCTTATGGCGGTACAAGATGTACACTGTATTACAGTGCGCCGTGAGAGTCTGTGGCTGGGTGTGTATGCTTATATAGGCTGCACACTGAGTCACGGTGAAGTGTGGTGTGATTGTGTGTTGTGTGCTGTTCCATACTGTGCATTCAATCACAGTAATCCATGTGTGTGTGTGTTCTTGTGTGTGTGCTTTTATAGGCTGTGCCTTCATTCACATTGAACTGTGTGTGTGGGTGTGTGCTGGTATACGCTTTGCATTGTTTCACAGTGAACTCTGTGTGTGTGTGTTTGTGTGTGCCAGTACAGGTGGAGCATTCTTTCACAGTGAGGTGTGTGTGTGTGAGTGTGCATGTGTCTGCATCTAAAGGCTGGCAGTTAGTGACCATGTGTATTGTGTTTTTGTGTATATTTCTATACTAGTATAGGCTGTGCATTCATTCACAGTGTGGCGTGTGTGTGTGTCTGTCCAGGTGTAGGCTGGTTATTGAGTCAGAGTGAGCCGTGTGTGAGTGTGCTTGAATACACTGTGAACTGAGTCATGGCCTTTTCTGTATGTTTGTGTGTGGGTGGGTGGGCATGCTGGTATAGGTTTTGCATTGACACATAGTGAGCTGTGTGTGTGCGTTGTGCTGGTATAGGCCATGCATTGATTCAGAGTGAGCTGTTTTCATGTGTGCGTCCTGGTATATTCTGACGATTGAGTCACAGTGTTGTGTGTGTGTTTGTGTTTTGGTATAAGATGAACGTTGAGATACAGTGAGCCGTTTTTATGTGTGGCTGTGTGTGTGTGTGTGTGTCTGCTGGTAGACGCTACGCATTTTGTAACAGTGAGCCATGGGTTTCTGTGTGTCACTCTATAGACTGTACATAGTGTCTGTGTGTGTGCATGCATGTGTGCTTGTATAGGTTCATTGATTCACATTGAGCTTTGTGTGTGGTTGAGCGTGTTGTGCTGCTCTATGATTTGTATTGATTCACACTGAGCTGTGCGTCTGTGAGTGTGCATATATGTGAACATGTAGGCTGCGTATTGAGTCACAATGGGGTATGTGTGTGAGTGTCTGTGTTTGTACACTGGATAGGCCATGCAATGAGACACAATGAAGTTTGTGTGTGAGTGTGTGTGTCTTTTCAGGTGTATGCTGGGCATTGAGTCACAGTGAGCCATGAGTGTGTGTGCATGTGTGTGTGTGTACTGGTATGGGCTGTGCATTGAGTCACAGTGAGGTGTGTGTCTATGTGTCTGTGCTGTTGGAGGTGTGCATTGAGTCACAGTGAGGTGTGTGTTTTTAGAGACTGTGAATTGAGTCACACTGAGCCTTGTGTGTGTGTGTGTGTGTGTGTGCTTACATAGGCTGTGCATTGAGTCACAGTGAGGGGTGTGTGTCTGTTCAGGTGTAGGCTGTGAATTGAGTCTCAGTTAGCTGTGTGTGTGTGTGCTGAGATACTCTATGCATTGCATCACAGTTACATGTGTGTCAGTGTCTGTGTGTGTGCTAGTATAGCTTGTGTATTCAGACACAGTGAGGTTTGAGTGTGTGTGCTGTTAGAGACGTGGATTGAGTCTCAGTGAGCTGCGTGTGTGTGTGTCTGCCTGCATGTGTTCTGTTATAAGCTGTGCACTGAGTCACATGGCTGTGTTTGGGTGTGTGTGTATGCTTGTTGATATAGGCTATGCATTGGGTCACAGTGATCAGTTAGTGTCTGTGAGGGTTTGTTGTTATAGGCTGTGCACAGGGTCCCAGTGAGCCATCTGTGTGTGTGTCTGTGCAAATATGGACAGTGCATTGAGTCGCAGTGAGTCGTGTGTGTCTCTGGGTGTGTGTGTGTCCACATGTGCTGTGTTTGGTTGTGTGTTGTGTCTCAGTAAGCCCTGTGTGAGTGTGTGTTGTTATAGACAGTGAAATGACTCACGGCCATGTGTGTGTGTGTGTGCATGCATATATAGGCTATGCATTGACTCACAGTGAGCTGTGAGTGTGTGTGTGCTGGTATAGGTTGTGAATTCAGTCACACTGATCTGTGCGCATGTGAGTGTGCTAGTATAATCTGAGCATTGAGTCACAGTGAGGTGTGTGTGTGCGTGTGTGTCTGTTCAGTTGTAGGTTTAGCATTGAGTCACAGTGAGTCTTGTGTGTGTGTGTGCTGAAAGAGATTGTGTACTGAGTCACGGTGTGATTTGTGTCTGTTTGTGTGTGTGTGTGCTGTCAGAGACTGTCGATAGATTCACAGTGAGCCATGTGTGTCTGTGGGCAGGCTTGTATGCTGTAATAAGCTGTGCACTTACTCACAATGAACAGTGTGTTTGTGTGTTTATGCATGCTGATAGAGGCTATGCATTGAGTCACAGTGATCTATTAGTTTCTGTGAGGGTTTGTTGGAATAGTCTGTGCAAAGAGTCCCAGTGAGCCATCTCTGTGTATGTGTTTCTCTGCAGGGATGGACGGTGCATTGAGTCACAGTGAGTCATGTGCATCTGTGTGTGTGTGTGTGTCAAAGTGTGCTGCTTTAGGCTGCGTGTTGTGTCACAGGGAGCCATGTGTTTGTTGTGTTGGTATAGACAGTGAAATGAGTCACAGCCATGTATATGTACTTGTGCATGAAGGTACCTGCTGTGCATTGATTCATAGTGAGCTGTATATGTGTGTGTGCTGGTATAGGCCGTCAATTCAGTCACAGTGAGCTGTTTCCGTGTGCATGTGCTGGTATAGTTTGAGCATTGTGTCACAGTGTTGTTGTGAGTTTGTTTTGCTGGTACAAGATTTACACTGAGTTACAGTGAGCCGTGTGTGTCTGTGGCTGTGTGTGTATGTGTGTGCTTATATAGGTTGCACATTGAGTCACAGTGAGCCTTGTTTGTCTGTGTGAATGTATATGTTCTGTTATTAGCTGTGCACTGAGTCACATGGCTGTGTTTTTGTGTGTGTATGCTTGGTGGTATAGGCTGTGCCTTGAGTCACAATGAAAGTGTGTTTGTGTGTTTATGCATGCAGATATAGGCTGTGCATTTGAGTCACAGTGAACCGTTAGTGTCTGTGAGTGTCTTGGTATAGGTTGTGCACTGTCCCAGTGAGCTGTCACTTTGTATGGGTTTATCTGCAGGTATGGACTGTGCATTAAGTCACTGTGAGTCTTGTGCTTCTATGTGTGTGTGTGTGTGTCAAAGTGTGCTGATTTAGGCAGCGTGTTGTGTCACAGTGAGCCATGTTTGTGTTGTGTTGTTATAGACTGTGAACTGAGTCACAGCCATGTGTGTGTACTTGTGCATGAAGGTACCGACTGTGCATTGATTCATAGTGAGCTGTGTATGTGTGTGTGCCGGTATAGACCATCAAATCAGTCACAGTGAGCTGTTTGCATGTGCATGTGCTGGTATATTTTGAACATTGAGTCACAGTGTTGTTTTGAGTTTGTTTTGCCGGTACAAGGTTTATACAGATTTACAGTGAGCCGTGTCTGTCTGTGGCTCTGTGTGTATGTGTGTGCTTATATATGTGACGCAGTGAGTCACAGTGAGCTTTGAGTGTGGTTGTGATGCTGGTATAGACTATGAACTGACTATGAGCCATGTGTGTGAGTGTGTGTGTGTGCTGTTAGGTAATGTGCATTGAGTCACAGTGAGCTCTGTGTGTGTTTTTGAATACCTCTGGGCTGGCATAGGCTGAGCATTGAGTCACAGTGTGGTGTGTGTGTGAGTGTGCATGTGTGTGCAATTATAGGCTGGGCATTGAAGCACAATGAGCTGTGTGCGATTGTGTGTGTGCTGATATAGGTTGCACATTCAGTTACAGTGAACCGTGTGTGTATGTGAGTGTGCTTGCAGAAGCTGCACACTGATGAACAGTGAGGTGTTTATGAGTGTGTTTGTGTGTTTCTACATACTGGGCATTCAGTCACAGTTTGCTGTGTGTGTGTGTGCATGCATGTGTGCTTTTATAGGTTGTGCCTTGATTACATTGAACTGTGAGTGTGGGTGTGTGGGTGTCTGCTGGTATAAGTATTGAATTGTTTCACAATGAGCTGTGTGTGTGTGTGTGTGTGTGTGTGTTCTGGTATAAGTTGTACATTGAGATACAGTAAGCCATGCATGTGTGTGGCTGTGTGTGTGTGTGTGCTGCTACAGGCCCTGCATTGTGTAACACTGAGCCATGTGTTTCTGTGTGTCACTCTATAGACTGTGCATTGAGTCTGTGTGTGTACATGCATGTGTGCCGGTATAGGCTAATCTTTGATTCACATTGAGTTAGTATGTGGTTGTGCATGTTGTGCAGCTATATGATTTGCATTGATTCACTGTGAGCTGTGTGTGTGTGAGTGTGCATGTGTGTGAACATATAGGCTAGACATTGAGTCACAGTGAGGTGTGTGTGTGAGTTTGTGTGCACTGGTATAGGTCATGCCCTGAGACACATTGATATTTGTGTGTGTCTTTTCAGGTTTATGCTGCTCATTGAGTCACAGTGACCCGAGTGTGTGTGTGAGTGTGTGTGAGTGTCCTGGTATAGGCTGTGCATTGGGTCAGTGAGGTGTGTGTCTGTTTTGGTGTCAGTGTGCATTGAATCACTGTGGGGGGTGTGTGTGTGTGACTTAGAGACTGTGAAATGAGTCACAGTTTGCCTTGTTTGTGTGTGTGAATGCATGTGTTCTATTATTAGCTGTGCACTGAGTCACATGATCGAATTTTTGTGTGTGTCTGCTTGCTGATATAAGCTATGCATTGAGTCAAAGTCATCTGTAAGTGTCTGTGATGGTTTGTTGGTATAGGCTGTGCACAGAGTGCCAGTGAGCCATCTGTGTGTGTGTGTGTCTGTGCAAATATGGACAGTGCATTGAGTCACAGTGAGATGTGTGTGTCTCTGGGTGTGTGTGTCCACATGTGCTATTTTAGGATACTTGTTGTGTCCCAGTAAGCCATGTGTGTGTGTGCTGGTATAGACTGTGAATTGAGTCACGGCATGTGTGTGTGTGTGTGTGCATGCAGATATAGGCTATGAATTCACCAATAAGGAGCTGGGTGTGTGTGTGTGTGCTGGTGTAAGCAGTAAATTCTGTCACACTGATCTGTGTGCATATGAGTGTGCTGTTATAGTCCGAGAATTGAATCACAGTGAGGTGTGTGTGTGTGTGTGTGTCTCTTCAGTTGTCAGCTTGACATTGAGTCACAGTGAGCCTTCTGTGTGTCTATGTGTGCTGGTATAGGTGGTGTATTGAGTCACAGTGAGTTATGTGTGTGACTGTGTGTGCTGTTAGAGACTGTGGATTGATTCACAGTGAACCACATGTGTCTGTGTGCATGTATGTGTGCTGTTATAAACTGTGCATTGAGTCACAATGAGCAGTGTGTTTATGCATGCAGCTATAGGCTGTGCATTGAGTCACAGTGATCCGTTAGTGTCTGTGAGGGTTTGTTGGTATAGGCTGTGCATATTCCCAGTGAGCCGTCTGTGTGTATGTGTTTCTGTGCAGGTATGCACTGTGCATTGAGTCACTGTGTGTTGTCTGCATCTGTGTGTGTGTGTCAAAGTGTGCTTGTTTAGGCTGTGTGTTGTGTCACAGTGAGCCATCTGTGTGTTGTGTTGGTATAGACTGTGAACTGAGTCTCAGCCATGTGTGTATGTCTGTACATGAAGGTACAGGCTGTGAATCCATTCACAGTGAAGTGTGTGTGTGTGTCTGTGCAGGTGTATGCTGCTTATTAAGACACAGTGAGCCGTGTGGGTGTGTGTGCTTGAAAACACTGTGAATTGAGTCATGGCTGTTTGTGCATGTGTGTGTGTGTGTGTGTGTGTGTGGGCATGCCAGTATAGGTTTTGCATTGACACATAGTGAGCTGTGTGTGTGTGTTGTGCTGGTATAGGCCATGCATTGAGTCAGAGTGAGCTGTTTTCATGTGTGCGTTCTGGTATATTCTGAACATTGAGTCACAGTGTGGTGTGTGTGTGTGTGTGTGTTCTGGAATAAGATGAACATTGAGTAACAGTGAGCCATGTTCATGTGTGGCTGTGTGTGTGTGTATCTGCTGGTAGAGGCTGCGCATTTTGTAACTGTGAGCCATGGGTTTCTGCGTGTCACTCTATAGACTGCAAATAGTGTCTGTGTGTGTGCATGCATGTGTGCTTGTATAGGCTATGCATTGATTCACATTGAGCTTTCTGTGTGGTTGTGTATGTTGTGCCGCCCTGTTTTGCATTCATTCACAATGAGCTGTGTGTGTGTGAGCGTGCATATGTGTGAACATATAGGCTGGGTATTGAGTCACAATGAGGTGTGTGTGTGAGTGTCTGTCTTTGTGTACTGGCATAGGGCATGCAGTGAGACACAGTGAGGTTTGTGTATGAGTGTGTGTGTCTTTTCAGCTGTATGCTGGGCATTGAGTCACAGTGTGCCGTGAGTGTGTGTGCATGTGTGTTGGTGTGTACTGGTATAGGCTGTGCATTTAGTCACAGTGCGGTGTGTGTCTATGTGTCTGTGCTGTTGTAGGTGTGCACTGAGTCACAGTGAAGTGTGTATTGTTAGAGACTGTGAATTGACTCACACTGAGCCTTGTGTGTTTGTGTGTGTGTGCTTGCATAGGCTGTGTATTGAGTCACAGTGAGGTGTGTGTGTCTGTTCAGGTGTAGGCTGGGCATTGAGTCTCAGTTAGCTTTGTGTGTGTGAGTGCTGAGATATGCTATGCATTGAGTCACAGTGACAAGTCTGTCAGTGTCTGTCTGTGTGTGTGCTAGTATAGCTTGTGTATTCAGACACAGTGAGGTTTGAGTGTGTGTGCTCTTAGAGACGTGGGTTGAGTCTCAGTGAGCCGCATGTGTGTGTTTATGCCTGCATGTGTTCTGTTACAAGCTGTGCACTGAGTCACATGGCCGTGTTTGGGTGTGTGTGTATGCTTGTTGATGTAGGCTGTGCATTGAGTCACAGTGATCCGTTAGTGTCTGTGAGGGTTTGTTGTTATAGGCTGTGCACAGGGTCCCAGTGAACCATCTGTGTGTGTGTGTCTGTGAAACTATGGACAGTACATTGAGTCACAGTGAGTTGTGTGTGTCTCTGGGTGTGTGTGTGTCCACATGTGCTGTTTATGCTTGTGGTTGTGTCACACTAAGTCCTGTGTGAGTGTGTGCTGGTATAGGCAGTGAACTGAGTCACGGCCATGTGTGTGTGTGTCTGCGTTCAGATACAGGCTATGCATTGATTTAGGGTGAGCTGTGTGTGTGTGTGCTGGTATAGGCTGTGAAGTCGGTCAAACTGATCTGTGTGCATGTCAGTGTGCTGGTATAGTCTGAGCATTGACTCACAGAGAGGTGTGTGTGTCAGTGCGTGTGTCTGTTCAGTTGCAGGTTTAGCATTGAGTCACAGTGAGCCTAGTGTGTGTGTGTGCTGATAGAGATTGTGTATTGTGTCACGGTGCGGTTTGTGTGTGTTTGTGTGTGTGTGTGCTGTCAGAGACTGTCGATTGATTCACAGTGTGCCATGTGTGTCTGAGGGCATGCATGTATGCTATAATAAGCTGTGCACTTAGTCACAATGAACAGTGTGTTTGTGTGTTTATGCATGCTGATATAGGCTATGCATTGAGTCACAGTGATCCGTTAGTGTCTGTGAGGGTTTGTTGTTATAGGCTGTGCACAGAGTCTCAGTGAGCCATCTCTGTGTGTGTTTGTCTGTGCAAATATGGACAGTGCATTGAGTCACAGTGAGTTGTGTGTGTGTGTGTCCACATGTGCTGTTTTAGGCTGCTTGTTGTGTCACAGTAAGCTGTGTGTGGATGTACTGGTGTAGACTGTGAAATGAGTCACGGCCATGTGTGTTTGTTTGTGCATTAAGCTACAGGCTGTGCCTTGATTCATAGTTAGCTGTGTATATGTGTGTGCTGGTACAGGCAGTGAATTCCGTCACAGTGAGCTGTGTGTGTGAGCATGTGCTGGTACAGTTTGAGCATTGAGTCACAGTGTGGTTGTGAATTTCTTGTGCTGGTGTAAGATATACACTGAGTTACAGTGAGTCGTGTGTGTCCGTGGCAGTGTGTGTATGTGTGTGCTTATATAGGTGGCACATTGAATCACAGTGAGCCTTGTTTGTTTGTGTGCATGCATATGTTCAGTTATTCGCCGAGCACTGAGTCACATGGCCGTGTTTTTGGGTGGGTATGCTTGGTAGTATAGGCTGTGCATTGATTCACAGTGATCAGTTAGTGTCTGTGAGGGTTTGTTGGTATAGGCTGTGCACAGAGTCCCAGTGAGCCATCTCTGTGTGTGTGTGTCTGTGCAAATATGGACAGTGCATTGAGTCACAGTGAGTTGTGTGTGTGTGTGTCCACATGTGCTGTTTTAGGCTGCCTGTTTTGTCATAGAAAGCCGTGTGTGTGTGTGCTCGTATACTGTGAACTGAGACATCCCATGTGTGTGTGTGTGTGTGTGCGTGCAGACATAGGCTATACTTTGACTAATACTGAGCTGTGTGTATGTGTGTTCTGGTATAGGCAGTGAACTCAGTCACACTGATCTGTGTGCATGTGAGTGTGCTTGAATAGACTGAGGATTGAATCACAGTTATATGTTTGTGTGTGTGTGTGTCTCTTCAGTTGTCAGCTAGGCATTGAGTCACAGTGAGCCTTGTGTGTGTTGTGTTGGTATAGACTGCGAAATGAGTCACGGCCTTTTGTGTTTCTTTGTGCATGAAGCTACGGGCTGTGCATTGATTCATAGTGAGCTGTGTATATGTGTGTGCCAGTACAGGCCGTGAATTCAGTCACAGTGAGCTGTGTGTGTGAGCATGTGCTGGTATAGTTTGAGCATTGAGTCACAGTGTGGTTGTGAATTTCTTGTGCCAGTGTAAGATGTACACTGAGTTACAGTGAGCTGTGTGTGTCTGTGGCAGTGTGTGTATGTGTGTGCTTATATAGGTGGCACATTGAGTCACAGTGAGCCTTGTTTGTGTGTGTGCATGCATGTGTTCTGTTATTCGCTGTGCACTGAGTCACATGGCCGTGTTTTGGGGTGTGTATGCCTTGTGGTATAGGCTGTGCATTGTGTCACACTGATCCGTTAGTGTCTGTGAGGGTTTGTTAGTATAGGCTGTGCGCAGAGTCTCAGTGAGCCATCTCTGTGTGTGTGTGTCTGTGCAAATATAGACAGTGCATTGAGTCACAGTGAGTTGTATGTGTGTGTGTGTCCACATGTGCTGTATTAGGCTGCTTGTTGTGTCACAGTAAGCCGTGTGTGTGTGTGTTCGTATAGACTGTGAACTGAGATATCCCATGTGTGTGTCTGTGTGTGTGCATGCAGATATAGGTTATGCATTGACTAATACTGAGCTGTGTGTGTGTGTGTGCTGGTATAGGCAGTGAATTCAGTCACACTGATCTGTGTGCATGTGAGTGTAATGGTATAGTCTGAGGATTGAATCTGAGTGAGGTGTTTGTGTGTGTCTGTTCAGTTTTTGGTTTGGCATTGAGTCACAGTGAGCCTTGTGTGTGTGTGTGTGTGTGCTGGTATAGGTGGTGTATTGAGTCACAGTGAGTTTTGTGTGTGTCTGTGTGTGCTGTTAGAGACTGTGGATTGATTCACAGTGAGCCATGTGTGTCTTTGCTTTCATGTGTGCTTTTATACGCTGTGCATTAAGTCACAGTGAGCAGTGTGTTTTTGTCTTTATGCATGCAGATATAGGCTGTGCATTTGAGTCACAGTGATCCGTTAGTGTCTGGGAGGGTTTGTTGGTATAGGCTGTGCACAGTCCCAGTGAGCCGTCTCTGTGTATGTGTTTCCCTGCAGGTATGGACAGTGCATTGTGTCACTGTGAATTGTGTGCGTCTGAGTGTGTTGGGTGTGTGTCAAAGTGTGCTGGTTTATGCTGCGTGTTGTGTCACAGGGAGCCATGTGCTTGTTGTGTTGGTATTGACAGTGAAATGAATCACAGCCATTTATGTGTACTTGTGCATGAATTTACCTGATGTGCATTGATTCATAGTGAGCTGTATATGTGTGTGTGCTGGTATAGGCCATCAATTTAGTCACAGTGAGCTGTTTGTGTGTGCACATCCTGGTATAGTTTGAGCGTTGTGTCACAGTGTTGTTGTGAGTTTGTTTTTCCGGTACAAGATTTACACTGAGTTACGGTGAGCCGTGTGTGTCTGTGGCTGTGTGTGTATGTGTGTGGTTACATAGGTGGGGAAGTTAGTCAAAGTGAGCTGTCAGTGTGGCTGTGATGCTGGTATAGACTACGAACTGAGTCACAGTGAGCCATGTGTGTCTCTGAGTGTGTGTGTGTGTGTGTGTGCTGTTAGGTAATGTGCATTGAGTCACAGTGAGTTCATGTGTGTTTTTGAATACCTCTGGGCTGACATAGGCTGAGCATTGAGTCACAGTGAGGTGTGTGTGTGAATGTGCATGTGTGTGCAAGTATAGGCTGGGCATTGAATCACAGTGAGCTGAGTGTGTTTGTGTGTGTGCTGGTATAGGCTGCGCATTCAGTCACTGTGAGTCGTGTGTGTGTGTGAGTGTTCTTGTAGAGGTTGCACATTGAATCACACTGAGGTGTGGTGTGATTGTGTGTTTGTGTGCTTTTCCACACTGTGCATTCAATCACATTATCCATGTGTGTGTGTGTTCTTGCGTGTGTGCTTTTATAGGCTGTGCCTTCATTCACATTGAACTGTGTGTGTGGGTGTGTGCTGATATACGCTTTGCATTGCTTCACAGTGAACTGTGTGTATGTGTGTTTGTGTGTGCCAGTACAGGTGGAGCATTCTTTCACAGTGAGGTGTGTGTGTGTGAGTGTGCATGTGTCTGCATCTAAAGGCTGGCAGTTAGTCACCATGTGTGGTGTGTGTTTGTGTATGTTTCTGTACTGGTATAGGCTGTGTATTCATTCACAGTGAGGTGTGTGTGTGCGTCTGCCACGTGTAGACTGGTTACTGAGTCACAGTGAGCCATGTGTGTGAGTGTGCCTGAATACACTGTGAACTGAGTCATGGCCTTTTCTGTGTGTGTGTGTGTGTGTGTGTGTGTGGGCATGCTGGTATAGGTTTTGCATTGACACATAGTGAGCTGTGTGTGTATGTTGTGCTGGTATACATCATGCATTGAGTCAGAGTGAGCTGTTTTCATGTGTGTGTTCTGGTATATTCTGACAATTGAGTCACAGTGTGGTGTGTGTGTGTGTGATCTGGTATAAGATGAACATTGAGATACAGTGAGCCATGTTTATGTGTGGCTGTGTGTGTGTGTGTGTGTGTGTCTGCTGGTAGAGGCTGCGCATTTTGTAACAGTGAGCCATGGGTTACTGTGTGTCACTCTATAGACTGTACATAGTGTCTGTGTGTGTGCATGCATGTGTGCTTGTATAGGTTGATTGATTCACATTGAGCTTTGTGTGTGGTTGTGCGTGTTGTGCTGCTCTATGTTTTGCTTTGATTCACACTGAGCTGTGTGTGTGTGAGTGTGCATATGTGTGAACATATGGGCTGGGTATTGAGTCACAATGAGTTGTGTGTGTGAGTGTCTGTGTTTGTGCACTAGCATAGGCCATGCACTGAGACAGAGTGAGGTTTGTGTGTGAGTGTGTGTGTCTTTTCAGGTGTATGCTGGGCATTGAGTCACAGTGAGCTGTTAGTGTGTGTGCATGTGTGTGTGTGTACTGGTATAGGCTGTGCATTGAGTCACAGTGAGCTGTGTGTCTTTGTTTCTGGGCTGTTGTAGGTGTGCATTGAGTCACAGTGAGTTGTGTGTTGTTACAGACTGTGAATTGAGTCACACTGAGTCTTGTGTGTGTGTGTGTGTGTGCTTGCATAGGTTGTGCATTGAGTCACAGTGAGGGGTGTGTGTCTGTTCAGATGTAGGCTGGGCATTGATTCTCAGTTAGCTTTGTGTGTGTGTGTGCAGAGATAGGCTATGCATTGCGTCACAGTAACATGTGTGTCAGTGTCTGTGTGTGTGCTAGTATAGCTTGTCTATTCAGACACAGTGAGGTTTGAGTGTGTGTGCTGTTAGAGACCTGGAGTGAGTCTCAGTGAGCTGCGTGTGTGTGTGTCTGCCTGCATGTGTTCTGTTATAAGCTGTGCACTGAGTCACATGGTCGTGTTTTGGGGTGTGTATGCTTTGTGGTATAGGCTGTGCATTGCATTGCACTGATCCATTAGTGTTTGTGAGGGTTTGTTGGTATAGGCTGTGCACAGAGTCCCAGTGAGCCATCTCTGTGTGTGTGTGTCTGTGCAAATATGGACAGTGCATTGAGTCACAGTGAGTTGTATGTGTGTGTGTTTCCACATGTGCTGTTTTAGGCTGCTTGTTGTGTCACAGTAAGCCGTGTGTGTGTGTGCTGGTATAGACTGTGAACTGAGATATCCCATGTGTGTGTATGTGTGTGTGCATGCAGATATAAGTTATGAGTTTACTAATACTGAGCTGTGGTTGTGTGTGTGCTGGTATAGGCAGTGAATTCAGTCACACTGATCTGTGTGCATGTGAGTGTGCTGGTATACTCTGAGGATTGAATCACAGTGATGTGTGTGTGTGTGTGTTTGTCTGTTCAGTTGTCGGCTTGGCATTGAGTCACAGGGAGCCTTGTGTGTGTGTGTGTGTGTGCTGGTATAAGTGGTGTATTGAGTCACAGTGAGTTTTGTGTGTGTCTGTGTGTGCTGTTAGAGACTGTGGATTGATTCACAGTGAGCCATATGTGTCTTGCATGCAAGTGTGCTGTTATGAGCTGTGCATTGAGTCACAATGAGCAGTGTGTTTGTGTGTTTATGCATGCAGCTATAGGCTGTGCATTGGGTCACAATGATCTGTTAGTGTCTGTGAGGGTTTGTTGGTATAGGCTGTGCACATTCCCAGTGATCCGTCTCTGTGTATGTGTTTCTGTGCAGGTATGGACGGTGCATTGATTCACTGTGAGTCGTGTGTGTCTGTGTGTGTGTGCATCAAAGTGTGCTGGTTTAGGCTGTGTGTTGTGTCACGGTGAGCCATGTGTGTGTTGGGTTGGTATAGACTGTGACCTGCATCATGGCCATGTGTGTGTGTTTGTGCATGAAGGTACAGGCTGTGCATTGATTCATAGTGAGCTGTTTATGTGTGTGTGATGGTATAGGCCGTCAATTCAGTCACAGTGAGCTGTGTGTGTGAGCATGTGCTGGTATAGTTTGAGCATTGAGTCACAGTGTGGTTGTGAGTTTCTTATGGCGGTACAAGATGTACACTGTATTACAGTGAGCCGTGAGAGTCTGTGGCTGTGTGTGTATGTGTGTGCTTATATAGGCTGCACATTGAGTCACAGTGAGCTGTGAGTGTGGGTGTGGTGCTTGTTTAGACTGTGAACTGAGTCACAGTGAATTATATGTGTGTGTGTGTGCTGCTAGGTAATGTGCCTTGAGTCACAGTGAGATCTGTGTGTGTTTTTGAATACCTTTGGGCTGACATAGGCTGACCATTGAGTCACAGTGAGGTGTGTGTGTGAATGTGCATGTGTGTGCAAGTATAGGCTGGGCATTGAATCACAGTGAGCTGAGTGTGTCTGTGTGTGTGCTGGTATAGGCTGCGCATTCAGTCACAGTGAGTCGTGTGTGTGCTATAACAACACACACACACACACATGCACAGATGCAGGCCTCACTGTGACTCAGTGCACAGTCTATACCAGTACACACACACACACCAACACGCACTCACACATGGCTCACTGGTACTCAAACAATCGCCTATACCAGCACACACACACACAGCTCACTGTGACTCAATGCAGTCTGTATCACCACACACTCACACACACACACCCATGAATCATTAAAGCCCATACCAGCACAATAAAGCCCATAACAACACACAAACTCACATGCATGCACACACACACACAAACACCTCACTGTGACTCAATGCACAGCCTATACGAGCACACACATACACACACAGCTCACAGTGACTCAATACAGAGTCTATACCAGTGCACACACAGACACACACACACACACAGCCCACTCTGTCTCAATGGTCATCCAGTGCCAGCACACACACACACACACACACACAAACACACACACTCGTTCAGGTCAAATTGGATAAAACCACAGTCCACACCATCACAGACACACACACACTGCACTACTCACTGTGACTCAATGCACAGTCTACACCAGCAAATACACACACACACACACACACACCTCCCACACATTTAACTGTGACTCAGTGCTGTGACTATACCAGCTCCCCACACACACATGGTTCACTGTGACTCAATGCACAGCCAATAACTGTACACACACACACACATACACACACATATTGCTCAGTTTGACCTAACGAACAGTCTGTAACACCACATACACACATGCACACCTCAGTGACTCAATGTTCAGCTTGTACCATCACACACACAAACGCATACACATATACACATACACACACAAAACGGCTTGCTGTGATTCAATGCACAGCCTATTACACCACACAGAGACACCCATCACTCTGACTCAAACCGCAGCCTGTACCTGCACATACACACACAAAGACCCACCTTCTGTGACTCAATTCACAGCCTACTGCAGAACAAACACACACACACACACACAAACACATCCATCACTGTGACTCAATGCACCTCCTATACCAGCATACACACATGGCTCACTGTGAATCAATACACAGCCTATACAAAACACACACACACACCAACACGCACTCACACATGGCTCACTGGTACTCAGTCAATCACCTATACCAGCATACACACACAGCTCGCTGGGACTCAATGAAGTCTGTATCACCACACATTCACACACACACCCATGATTCAATAAAACCCATACCAGCACAATAAAGCCCATACAACACACAAAATCACATGAACACACACACACACCTGACTGTGACTGAAAACGCTTCCTGTACCAGCACACACACACACAAACACCTCACTGAGACTCAATGCACTGCCTATACGAACACACACATAAACACACAGCTCACAGTGAATCAATACAGAGTCTATACCAGCACACACACAGACACACACACAGCCCACTCTGCCTCAATGGTCATCCAGTGCCAGCACACACACACACACACAGATACACACACACACACTCATTTATGTCAAAGTGGATAAAAACACAGTCCACACCATCACAGACACACACACACTGCACTACTAACTGACTCAATGTACAGTCTACAGCAGCAAATACACACACACACACACACACCTCCCACACATTTAACTGTGACTCAGTGCTGTGACTATACCAGCTCCCCACACACACATGGTTCACCGTGACTCAATGCACAGGCAATAACTGTACACACACACACACATACACACACATATGGCTCAGTTTGACCTAACGAACAGTCTGTAGCACCACATACACACATGCACACCTCAGTGACACAATGTTCAGCCTGTACCATCACACACACACACACATACAAAAATACACATACACACAAAAATACGGCTTGCTGTGATTCAATGCACAGCCTATAACACCACACATAGACACCCATCACTGTGACTCAAACCGCAGCCTGTACCTGCACATACACACACAAAGACCCACTTTCTGTGACTCAATACACAGCTTACTGCAGCACACACACACACAAGCACAACCATCACTGTGACTCAATGCACCTCCTATACCAGCATACACACATGGCTCACTGTGAACCGATGCACAGCCTATACAGGAACACACAAACACACACTCACACATACTTGACTGTGACTCAGTGAACCACCTATAGCAGCACACACACACACACACACAAACATACACGGCTCTCTTGGACTGAATGCACTGCCTATACCAGCACACACACACACACACACACACATAAACACATATATGACTCACTGACTCAATGCACAACCTGTACTGGCACACACACAAGGCTTACTGTGACTCAATGCAGAGTCTACACCAGCATACAAACACATGGCTCACTGTGACTCAATGTAATGCCTATGCCAGCACACTCACACAGAGACACATGCATGGCTCTCTCTGATTCAATGCACGTACTATACCATCACAAACACAAACACACACACACACGCACAGTCACTGTGACACAATACACAGCCTATACCACAACACCCATGCAAAGACACATATGCACGGCCCATTGTGACTCTATGCACACCCTATACTATCACATACACACATTCACACGTGGCTCATTGTGAATCAGTGCACAGTCTGTAGTTCCAGGTATACACACACAGACACACACCTCAGTGACTCAATGCAAAGCCCATACCATCATACACACACATACACACACAGCTCACTGTGAATCAGTATATGGTCTTCAGCTCCATGTACATACACACACAACACACCTTAGTGAATCAATGCAGAGACCATACCAGCATACACACACACATACACACACCTGAGACTCAATGCTCTGCCTATTCCAGCACACACACACACACACACACGGCTCACTGTGATTCAATACCAGCCTGTACCTGCACACACACACACTCTCACACACACTGCTGTGTGACTCAATGCAGCTTATACCACCACACAGACACACACACACACCTCACTGTGACTCAAGGCCAAGCCCATACAAGTAAACAGACACACACAACCATGGTTCACTGAGACTCAATGAACAGTGTATACTAGCACCTACAAACACATGGCTCAATATGAGTCAATGCATAGCCTATACCCGTACACCCATACACAGAAACACACCTAATAGGGCTCAGTGCACAGCCTATAGCAGTACACACACACACACACACCGCTCAGTGATTCAATGCAAATCCCATATCAGCATACACATACACATTCGCTCACCTAAGTGTGACTCAATTCTCAGCCTATAGCAGCACACACACACACCTTACTGTGACTCATGCAGACTCTACAGAACCAAATACACAAACACTAACACAGGGCTGGGATTCAATACACAGTCCATACAGCAAAGGCACACACACCACACCACACTGTGACTCAATGCTCAGATTATACCAACACACACACACAGCTCACTGTGTTCTAGTGCACAGCATATAACATCACACACACACACACACCCTCCCCACACTGTGACTCAATGCACAGCCTGTACCTACACATACTCACACACACATTTCACTGTGACAAAAAGTGTAGCCTATGCCAGCACACACACACACACACCTCAATGTGACACAATGGTCAGCCTATACCAGAACACGCAGACACACACACATCACTGTGACTCAATACACAGTCTATACCAGAGTGCACACAAACACACAGCACTGTGACTCAATGTACAATGTATACCAAAACACACAAGCATACACATACACCTCAGTGTGACTCAAGGCACAGCCTATACCAGCACCACACATACACACCTGCACATATACAGGGTTCACTGTGACTCAATGCACAACCTATAGAAGAACACACACACATAACAATATGCACACACACATGGCTGACCGTGACTCAATCAATCGTCTATACCAGCACACACACACACGACTCACTGTGACTCAATGCAGTCTTTAGCACAACAAACACAGACACACACACCCCATTGAATCAATGAAATCCCACCAACACACAACACACCCATGGCTCCGTGTTACACAATGCGCAGCCTCTAGCAGCACACACACACCCACACACACAGCCACACATATGCACGGCTCACTGTATCTCAATGTACATCTTATACCAGAACACAAACACACACATACACGGCCACACACCACACTGTGACTCAATGTTCAGAATATGCCAGCATACACCCATGAAAACAGCGCACTCACACTCAATGCATGGCTTATAACAGCACAAAACACACACGTAGATCACTATGTGTCAATGCATAAACTATACCAGCATTCACACACACACACGGCCATGACTCAGTTCACAGACTTTACAAGCACACACACACATGGCTCACTGTCACCCAAAAACCAGCCTACGCCAGGACAGACACACAAACACACCTCACTGTGAATGAATGCACAGCCTATACAAGTACAGAAACATACACAAACACACAAGGCACACTGTGACTAATAGCCAGCCTTTAGATGCAGACACATGCACACTCCCACAAACACACTTCACTGTGACACAATGCTCAGCCTGTAGCACAACACACAGACACACATACATCCAGCTAACTGTGAAAATTGCAAAGCATACATGAGCACACACCCACACACACAGTTCAATGTGAATCAATGCACAGCTTATAAAATCACACACAAATGCACACACACACACATGGCTAACTGTGACAGAATGCACAGAATGGAAGAGCACACACACACACAATCACACACACACCTCACTGTGACTCAGTGTGCAGCCTCTACAAGAACACTCACACACTCACGGCTCACTGTGACTGAATGCGCAGCCTATACCAGCACACACACGAAAACACACAGCTCACTGTGATTCACTGCCCAGCCTATACTTGCACACACACGCACACTCACACACACACCTCACTGTGACTCAATGCTCAGCCTATACCAGCCCAGAGGTATTCACAAACGCACACAGAGCTCACTGTGACTCAATGCACATTAACTTGAAGCAAACACACACACACACACACACACACATGGTTCTCTGTGACTCAGTTCACAGTCTATACTAGCATCACACCCACACTCACAGCTCACTGTGACTCACTGCACCACCTATATAGGCACACACATACACACACAGCCACAGACACCCATGGCTCACTGTAACTCGGTGTACATCTTGTACCGGCAAAACAAACTCACAACAAAACTGTGACTCAGTGTTCAAACTATATCAGCACATGCACACGCAAACAGCTCACTGTGACTCAATTGACAGCCTATACCATCACACACACATAAACAGCTCACTATGAGTCAATGCATAGCCTATGTCTGCATGCATACACACACACACACACATGGCCATGAGTCAGTTCACAGTCTATACCTGCAGATAATCACACATGGCTTACTGTGACAAAACATGCAACTGAAAACAGCACATGTGGACACACACACACCCAGAGACACACATGACTCACTGTGACTCAATGCACTGTCCATATTTGCACAGACACACACACACAGATGGCTTACTGGGACCCTGTGCACAGCCTATACCAACAAACCCTCACAGACACTAACGGATCACTGTGACTCAATGCATAGCCTATATCAACAAGCATACCCACACACACAAAAATACGGCAATGTGACTCAGTGCACAGCTTATAACAGAACACATGCATGCACACACACAAAAACAAACATGGCTCACTGATACTCAATCCACAGTCTCTAACAGCACACACACACTCACACTCAAACCTCACTGTGTCTGAATATACAAGCTATACTCTTACACCTCACACAGACACTGACACACATGTCACTGTGACTCAATACACAGCCTATCTCAGCACACACACACAGACATACAAAACTGAGACTCAATGCCCAGTGTACACCTGAACAGACACACACACCTCACTGTGACTCCATGCACAGCCTATACCAGCACACAAACACACACATGCACACACACACATGGCTCACTGTGACTCAATGCCCAGCATAAGCCTGAAAAGACACACACAATCACACACAAACATCACTGTTTCTCAGTGCATGGCTTTTACCACTGCACACAAACACAAACTCACACACACACCTCACTGTGACTCAATGTCCTGCCTATATGTTCACACACATGCACACTCACACACACACAGCTCACAGTGAATCAATGCAAAACATATAGCCGCACAACACGCACAACCACACACTAACTCAATGTGAATCAATGCATAGCCTATACCAGCACACATGCATGCACACACACAGACTCAATGCACCGTCTATAGAGTGACACACAGAAACACATGGCTCAGTGTTACACAATGCGCAGCCTGTAGCAGCACACACAAACACACACAGCCACACACATGCACGGCTCACTGTATCTCAATGTACATCTTATACCAGAACACACACACACAAACACACACAGAGCTCATTGTGAAACAATGCAAAACGTATACCAGCAGACACCCACACACCAACACTCAGAGTTCAATGTGAATCAAGGCTCAGCCTATAAAAGCACACATGCATGCACACACACACACAGCAAACTGTGACTGAATGCCCAGTATGTAACAGCACACACACACATTCATACACACCTCACTGTTAACCAGAGTGCAGCTTCTACAAGCACACTCACATACACACACGGCTCACTGTAACTGAATGTGCAGCCTATATCAGCACACACACAAACACACACAGCTCACTGTGCTTCAATGCCCAGCCTATACTTGATCCGTTAGTGTCTGTGAGGGTTTCTTGGTATAAGCTGTGCACAGTCCCAGTGAGCTGTCACTTTGTATGGGTTTATCTGCAGTTATGGACCCTGCATTATGTCACTGTGAGTCTTGTGCTTCTGTGTGTGTGTGTGTGTCAAAGTGTGCTGGTTTAGGCAGCGTGTTGTGTCACAGTGAGCAATGTTTGTGTTGTGTTGGTATAGACTGTGAACTGAGTCACAGCCATGTGTGTGTACTTGTGCACGAAGGTACCGGCTGTGCATTGATTCATAGTGAGATGTGTATGTGTGTGTGCCGGTATAGACCATCAATTCAGTCACAGTGAGCTGTTTGCATGTGCATGAGCTGGTATAGTTTGAGCATTGAGTCACAGTGTTGTTGTGAGTTTGTTTTGCAAGTACAAGATTTACACAGAGATACAGTGAGCCGTGTCTGTCTGTGGCTCTGTGTGTATGTGTGTGCTTATATATGTGGCGCAGTGAGTCACAGTGAGCTTTGAGTGTGGATGTGATGCTGGTATAGACTATGAACTGACTATGAGCGGTGTGTGAGTGTGTGTGTGTGTGTGCATGCAGATATAGGCTATGCATTGACCAATAAGGAGCCGGGTGTGTGTGTGTGTGCTGGTATAGGCAGTGAATTCAGTCACACTGATCTGTGTGCATGTGAGTGTGCTGGTATAGTCCAAGGATTGAATCACAGTGAGGGGTGTGTGTGTGTGTGTCTCTTCAGTTGTCAGTTTGACATTGAGTCACAGTGAGCCTTGTGTGTGTCTGTGTGTGCTGGTATAGGTGGTGTATTGAGTCACAGTGAGTTTTGTGTGTGTCTGTGTGTGCTGTTAGAGACTGTGGATTGATTCACAGTGAGCCATATGTGTCTGTGTGCATGTATGTGTGCTGTTATAAACTGTGCATTGAGTCACAATGAACAGTGTGTTTTTGTGTTTATGCATGCAGCTATAGGCTGTGCATTGAGTCACAGTGATCCGTTAGTGTCTGTGAGGGTTTGTTGGGATAGGCTGTGCACATTCCCAGTGGGCCGTCTGTGTGTATGTGTTTCTGTGCAGGAATGCACTGTTCATTGAGTCACTGTGTGTTGTGTGCATCTGTGTGTGTGTCAAAGTGTGCTTGTTTAGGCTGTGTGTTGCGTCACAGTGAGCCATGTGTGTGTTGTGTTGGTATACTGTGAACCGAGTCTCGGCCATGTGTGTATGTTTGTGCATGAAGGCACAGGCTGTGCATCCATTCACAGTGAAGTGTGTGTGTGTGTCTGTGCAGGCGTACGCTGGTTATTAAGTCACAGTGAGCCGTGTGTGTGTGTGTATGTGTTTGAATACACTGTGAAATGAGCCATGGCCTTTTGTGCATGTGTGTGTGGGGGGCATGGTGGTATAGGTTTTGCATTGACACATAGTGAGCTGTGTGTGTGTGTTGTGCTGTTATAGGCAAAGCATTGAGTCAGAGTGAGCTGTTTTCATGTGTGCGTTCTGGTATATTCTGACCATTGAGTCACAGTGTGGTGTGTGTGTGTGTGTTCTGGAATAAGATGAACTTTGAGATACAGTGAGCCGTGTTTATGTGAGGCTGTGTGTGTGTGTGTGTCTGCTGGTAGAGGCTGCGCATTTTGTAACAGTGAGCCATGGGTTTCTGCGTGTCACTCTATAGACTGCACATAGTGCCTGTGTGTGTGCATGCATGTGTGCTTGTATAGGCTATGCATTGATTCACATTGAGCTTTGTGTGTGGTTGTGCGTGTTGTGCTGCTCTATGTTTTGCATTGATTCACAATGAGCTGTGTGTGTGTGAGCGTGCATATATGTGAACATATAGGCTGGGCATTGAGTCACAGTGAGCCATGAGTGTGTGTGCATGTGTGTTGGTGTGTACTGGTATAGGCTGTACATTGAGTCACAGTGAGGTGTGTGTTGTTAGAGACTGTGAATTGACTCACACTGAGACTTGTGTGTGTGTGTGTGTGTGCACGCTTGCATAGGCTGTGCATTGAGTCACAGTGAGGTGTGTGTGTCTTTTCAGGTATAGGCTGGGCATTGAGTCTCAGCTTTGTGTGTGTGAGTGGTGGAAAACGTTATACATTGAGTCACAGCGACATGTGTGTCAGTGTCTGTCTGTGTATGTGCTAGTATAGCTTGTGTATTCAGACACAGTGAGGTTTGAGTGTGTGTGCTGTTAGAGACGTGGATTGAGTCTCAGTGAGCCGCATGTGTGTGTGTCTGCCTGCATGTGTTCCGTTATAAGCTGTGCACAGAGTCACATGGCCATGTTTGGGTGTGTGTGTATGCTTGTTGATATAGGCTATGGATTGAGTCACAGTGATCCGTTAGTGTCTGTGAGGGTTTGTTGTTATAGGCTGTGCACAGGGTCCCAGTGAGCCATCTGTGTGTGTGTGTCTGTGCAAATATGGACAGTGCATTGAGTCACAGTGAGTTGTGTGTGTCTCTGGGTGTGTGTGTGTCCACATGTGCTGTTTTTGGTTGCGTGTTGTGTCACAGTAAACCCTGTGTGAGTGTGTGCTCTTATAGACAGTGAACTGAGTCCCGGCCATGTCTTTGTGTGTGTGCATGCATATATAGGCTATGCATTGACTCACAGTGAGCTGTGTGTGTGTGTGTGTTGGTATAGGCTGTGAATTCAGTCACACTGATCTGTGCGCATGTGAGTGTGCTGGTATTGTCTGAGCATTGAGTCACAGTGAGGTGTGTGTGTGTGTGTGTCTGTTCAGTTGTAGGTTTAGCATTGAGTCACAGTGAGTCTTGTGTGTGTGTGTGCTGAAAGAGTTTGTGTACTGAGTCACGGTGCAGTTTGTGTGTGTTTGTGTGTGTGTGTGCTGTCAGAGACTGTGGATTGATTCACAGTGAGCCATGTGTGTCTGTGGGCATGCATGTATGCTGTAATAAGCTGTGCACTTAGTCACAATGAACAGTGTGTTTGTGTGTTTATGCATGCTGATAGAGGCTATGCATTGAGTCACAGTGATCCGTTAGTGTGTGTGAGGGTTTGTTGGAATAGTCTGTGCAAAGAGTCCCAGTGAGCCATCTCTGTGTATGTGTTTCTCTGCAGGGATGGATGGTGCATTGAGTCACAGTGAGTCGTGTGCATCTGTGTGTGTGTGTGTGTGTCAAACTGTGCTGCTTTAGGCTGTGTGTTGTGTCACAGTGAGCCATGTGTTTGTTGTGTTGGTATACACTGTGAAATGAGTCACGACCATGTTTGTCTGTTTGTGCATGAAGCCACAGTCTGTGCATTGATTCATAGAGAGCTGTGTATGTGTGTGTACCGGTATAGGCCATGAATTCAGTCACAGTGAGCTGTGTGTGAGAATGTGCTGGTATAGTTTGAGCATTGAATCACAGTGTGGTTGTGAAATTCTTGTGCCAGTGTAAGATATACACTGAGTTACAGTGAGCCGTGGTGTGTCTGTGG
The DNA here is from genome assembly GCF_963455315.2 of Globicephala melas. Taxonomy (NCBI): domain Eukaryota; kingdom Metazoa; phylum Chordata; class Mammalia; order Artiodactyla; family Delphinidae; genus Globicephala; species Globicephala melas. The sequence goes on along the minus strand of NC_083336.1, from coordinate 1,067,528 downwards.
CAGTGTGTGTTTGTGTGTGCTTATATAGGTGGCATATTGAGTAACAGTGAGCCTTGTTTGTGTGTGTGCATGCATGTGTTCTGTTATTCGCTGTGCACTGAGTCACATGGCCGTGTTTGAGGTGTGTATGCTTGGTGGTATAGGCTGTGCATTGCGTCACAGTGATCCGTTAGTGTCTGTGAGGGTTTGTTGGTATAGGCTGTGCACACAGTCCCAGTGAGCCATCTCTGTGTGTGTGTGTCTGTGCAAATATGGGCAGTGCATTGAGTCACGGTGAGTTGTATGTGTGTGTGTGTCCACATGTGCTGTATTAGGCTGCTTGTTGTGTCACAGTAAGCCGTGTGTGTGTGTGCTGGTATAGACTGTGAACTGAGATATCCCATGTGTGTGTTTGTGTGTGTGCATGCAGATATAGGTTTTGCATTGACTAATACTGAGCTGTGTGTGTGTGTGTGCTGGTATAGGCAGTGAATTCAGTCACACTGATATGTGTGCATGTGAGTGTGCTGGTATATTCTGAGGATTGAATCACAGTGAGGTGTGTGTGTGTGTGTCTGTTCAGTTTTTGGCTTGGCATTGAGTCACAGTGAGCCATGTGTGTGTGTGTGTGTGCTGGTATAGGTGGTGTATTGAGTCACAGTGAGTTTTGTGTGTGTCTGTGTGTGCTGTTAGAGACTGTGGATTGATTCACAGTGAGCCATGTGTATCTGTGTGCTTGCATGTGTGCTTTTATAAGCTGTGCATTAAGTCACAATGAGCAGTGTGGTTGTGTCTTTATGCATGCAGATATAGGCTGTGCATTTGAGTCACAGTGATCCGTTAGTGTCTGGGAGGGTTTGTTGGTATTGGCTGTGCCCAGTCCCAGTGAGACGTCCTGTGTATGTGTTTCTCTGCAGGTATGGACTGTGCATTGTGTGACTGTGAATAGTGTGCATCTGCGTGTGTGTGTGTGTCAAAGTGTGCTGGTTTAGGCTGCGTGTTGTGTCACAGGGAGCCATGTGTTTGTTGTGTTGGTATAGACAGTGAAATGTGTCACAGCCATGTATGTGTACTTGTGCATGAAGGTACCTGCTGTGCATTATTCATAGTGAGCTATATATGTGTGTGTGCTGGTATAGGCTGTCAATTCAGTCACAGTGAGCTGTTTGCGTGTGCATGTGCTGGTATAGTTTGAGCATTGTGTCACAGTGTTGTTGTGAGTTTGTTTTGCCGGTACAAGATTTACACTGAGTTACAGTGAGCCGTGTGTGTCTGTGGCTGTGTGTGTATGTGTGTGCTTATATAGGTTGCACATTGAGTCACAGTGAGCCTTGTTTGTGTGTGTGAATGCATGTGTTCTGTTATTAGCTGTGCACTGAGTCACATGGCTGTGTTTTTGTGTGTGTATGCTTGGTGGTATAGGCTGTGCCTTGAGTCACAATGAAAGTGTGTTTGTGTGTTTATGCATGCAGATATAGGCTGTGCATTTGAGTCACAGTGAACCGTTAGTGCCTGTGAGTGTTTCTTGGTATAGGCTGTTCACAGTCCCAGTGAGTTGTCACTTTGTATGGGTTTATCTGCAGGTATGGACTGTGAATTCAGTCACTGTGAATCTTGTGCTTCTGTGTGTGTGTGTGTGTGTGTCAAAGTGTGCTGGTTTAGGCAGCGTGTTGTGTCACAGTGAGCCATGTTTGTGTTGTGTTGTTATAGACTGTGAACTAAGTCACAGCCATGTGTGTGTACTTGTGCATGAAGGTACCGACTGTGCATTGATTCATAGTGAGCTGTGTATGTGTGTGTGCCGGTATAGACCATCAATTCAGTCACAGTGAGCTGTTTGCATGTGCATGTGCTGGTATAGTTTGAGCATTGAGTCACAGTGTTGTTGTGAGTTTGTTTTGCTGGTACAAGATTTACACAGAGATACAGTGAGCCGTGTGTGTCTGTGGTTGTGTGTGTATGTGTGTGCTTATATAGGCGGCGCAGTGAGTCACAGTGAGCTTTGAGTGTGGGTGTGATGCTGGTATAGACTATGAACTGACTATGAGCCATGTGTGTGAGTGTGTGTGTGTGTGCTGTTAGGTAATGTGCATTGAGTCACAGTGAGCTCTGTGTGTGTTTTTGAATACCACTGGGCTGGCATAGGCTGAGCATTGAGTCACAGTGTGGTGTGTGTGTGGGTGTGCATGTGTGTGCAATTATAGGCTGAGCATTGAAGCACAATGAGCTGTGTGCGTTTGTGTGTGTGCTGATATAGGCTGCACATTCAGTTACAGTGAGCTGTGTGTGTATGTGAGTGTGCTTGTAGAAGCTGCACACTGATGAACAGTGAGGTGTGTATGAGTGTGTGTGTGTGTTTCTACATACTGGGCATTCAGTCACAGTTTGCTGTGTGTGTGTGCATGCATGTGTGCTTTTATAGGTTGTGCCTTGATTACATTGAACTGTGAGTGTGGGTGTGTGGGTGTCTGCTGGTATACGTATTGCATTGTTTCACAATGAGCTGTGTGTGTGTGTGTGTGTGTTCTGGTATAAGTTGTACATTGAGATACAGTGAGCCATGCATGTGTGTGGCTGTGTGTGTGTGTGTGCTGCTAGAGGCTGCGTATTGTGTAACACTGAGCCATGTGTTACTGTGTGTCTGTGAAGTCGGTCAAACTGATCTGTGTGCATATCAGTGTGCTGGTATAGTCTGAGCATTGACTCACAGTGAGGTGTGTGTGTGAGTGCGTTTGTCTGTTCAGTTGCAGGTTTAGCATTCAGTCACAGTGAGCCTAGTGTGTGTGTGTGCTGATAGAGATTGTGTATTGAGTCACGGCGCGGTTTGTGTGTGTTTGTGTGTGTGTGTGCTGTCAGAGACTGTCGATTGATTCACAGTGTGCCATGTGTGTCTGTGCGCATGCATGTATGCTATAATAAGCTGTGCACTTAGTCACAATCAACAGTGTGTTTGTGTGTTTATGCATGCTGATGTAGGCTATGCATTGAGTCACAGTGATCCCTTAGTGTCTGTGAGGGTTTGTTGTTATAGGCTGTGCACAGAGTCTCAGTGAGCCATCTCTGTGTTTGTGTGTCTGTGCAAATATGGACAGTGCATTGAGTCACAGTGAGTTGTGTGTGTGTGTCTGTCCACATGTGCTGTTTTAGGCTGCTTGTTGTGTCACAGTAAGCCATGTGTGGATATACTGGTGTAGACTGTGAAATGAGTCACAGCCATGTGTGTTTGTTCGTACATGAAGCTACGGGCTGTGCCTTGATACATAGTGAGCTGTGTATATGTGTGTGCTGGTACAGGCAGTGAATTCCGTCACAGTGAGCTGTGTGTGTGAGCATGTGCTGGTACATTTTGAGCATTGAGTCACAGTGTGGTTGTGAATTTCTTGTGCTGGTGTAAGATATACACTGAGTTACAGTGAGCCGTGTGTGTCCGTGGCAGTGTGGGTATGTGTGTGCTTATATAGGTGGCACATTGAATCACAGTGAGCCTTGTTTGTGTGTGTGCATGCATGTGTTCAGTTATTTGCCATGCACTGAGTCACATGGCCGTGTTTTTGGGTGGGTATGCTTGGTGGTATAGGCTGTGCATTGATTCACAGTGATCCGTTAGTGTCTGTGAGGGTTTGTTGGTATAGGCTGTGCACAAAGTCCCAGTGAGCCATCTCTGTGTGTGTGTGTCTGTGCAAATATGGACAGTGCATTGAGTCACAGTGAGTTGTGTGTGTGTGTGTCCACATGTGCTGTTTTAGCCTGCCTGTTTTGTCATAGAAAGCCGTGTGTGTGTGTGCTCGTATACTGTGAACTGAGTCATCCCATGTGTGTGTGTGTGTGTGCGTGCAGACAGAGGCTGTGCTTTGATGAATACTGAGCTGTGTGTATGTGTGTTCTGGCATAGGCAGTGAATTCAGTCACACTGATCTGTGTGCATGTGAGTGTGCAGGTATAGTCTGAGGATTGAATCAGAGTTATATGTTTGTGTGTGTGTGTCTGTTCAGTTGTCAGCTAGGCATTGAGTCACAGTGAGCCTTGTGTGTGTGTGTTTGTGCTGGTATAGGTGGTGTATTGATTCCCAGTGAGTTTTGTGTGTGTCTGTGTGTGCTGTTAGAGACTGTGGATTGATCCACAGTGAGCCATATGTGTCTTGCATGCATGTGTGCTGTTATAAGGTGTTCATTGAGTCACAATGAGCAGTGTGTTTGTGTCTTTATGCATGCAGATATAGGCTGTGCATTTGAGTCACAGTGATCCGTTAGTGTCTGGGAGGGTTTGTTGATATAGGCTGTGCACAATCCCAGTGAGCCTTCTCTCTGTATGTGTTTCTCTGCAGGTATGGACTGTGCATTGTGTCACTGGGAATCCTGTGCATATGCATGTGTGTGTGTGTGTCAAAGTGTGCTGGTTTAGGCTGCGTGTTGTGTCACAGGGAGCCATGTGTTTGTTGTGTTGGTATAGACAGTGAACTGAGTCACAGCCATGTGTGTGTACTTGTGCACGAAGCTACCGGCGGTGCATTGATTCATAGTGAGATGTGTATGTGTGTGTGCTGGTATAGGCCATCAATTCAGTCACAGTGAGCTGTTTGCGTGTCCATGTGCTGGTATAGTTTGAGCATTGAGTCACAGTTTTGTTGTGAGTTTGTTTTGCCTGTCAAGATTTACATTAAGTTACAGTGAGCCGTGTGTGTCTGTGGCCGTGTGTGTATGTGTTGGCTTATATAGGCAGTGCAGTGAATCACAGTGAGCTGTTAGTGTGGGTGTGATGATGGTATAGACTATGAACTGAGTCACAGTGAACCATGTGTGTCTGTGTGTGTGTGTGTGTGTGTGTGTGTGTGCAGTTTGATAACATGCATTGAGTCTCAGCTCTGTGTATGTTTTTGAATACCACTGGGTTGGCATAGGCTGAGCATTGAGTCACAGTGTGGTGTGTGTGTGAGTGTGCATGTGTGTGCAAGTATAGGCTGGGCATTGAATCATAGTGAGCTGTGTGTGTTCGTGTGTGTGCTGATCAAGGCTGCACATTCTGTCACAGTGAGCCATGTATGTGAGTGTGCTTGTAGAGTCTGCACACTGAATAACAGTGAGGTGTGTATGAGTGTGTGTGTGTGTTGTTCCATACTGTGCATTCAGTCACAGTTTTGTGTGTGTGTGTGTGCATGCATGTGTGCTTTTATAGGCTGTGCCTTGATTCACATTGAACTGTGTGTGTGTTTGTGTGTGTGTGTGAGCTGGTACAGGCTGAACATTGTGTCACAGTATGGTGTGTGTGTGTGTGTGTGTCTGCATCTGGAGGCTGAAAATTGGTCACAGTGTGCCATGTGTGTTTGTGTATGTTTCTGCACTGGTATAGGCTGTACATTCATTCTCAGTAAGGTGTGTGTGATTGTCCAGGTGTAGGCTGGTTACTGAGTCACAGTCAGCCGTGCCTGTGTGCGGCAGTGTGTGTGTGTGTGTGTGTGTGTGCTGCTAGAGGCTGCTCATTGTGTAACACTGAGCCATGTGTTTCTGTGTGTCACTCTATAGACTTGGCATTGTGTCTGTGTGTGTGCATGCATGTGTGCTTGTATAGGCTATGCATTGATTCACATTGAGTTTGTGTGTGGTTGTGCATGTTCTGCAGCTATATGTTTTGCTTTGATTCACTGACATGTGTGTGTGTGAGTATGCATGTTTGTGAACATACAGGCTGGACATTGAGTCACAGTGACGTGTGTGTGTGAGTTTGTGTTTGTGTGCACTGCTATAGGCCATGCACTGAGACACAGTGATGTTTGTGTGTGATTGTGTGTGTCTTTTCAGGTGTATGCTGGAATTGAGTCAGTGTGAACCATGTGTGCGTGTGTGTGAGTGTGTGTGTATGTGCTGGTATAGGCTGTGTTTTGAGTCAGTGAGGTGTGTGTCTGTGTGTCTGTTTTGGTGTAAGTGTGCATTGAATCACTGAGGGGGGTGTGTGTGTGTGATGTTAGAGACTGTGAATTGAGTCACAGTGAGCCTAGTTTGTGTGTGTGCATGCATGTGTTCTATTATTAGTTGTGCACTGAGTCACATGACCGTATTTTTGTGTGTGTATGCTTGCTGATATAGTCTATGCATTGAGTCAAAGTCATCCGTTGGTGTGTGTGAGGGTTTCTTGGTATAGGATGTGCACAGAGTCCCAGTGAGCCGCCTACGTGTGTGTGTCTGTGAAAATATGAACAGTGCTTTGAGTCACAGTGTGTTGGGTGTGTCTGTGTTTGTTTCCGTCCACATGTGCTACTTTAGGTTACTGGTTGTGTCCCAGTAAGCCATCTGTGTGTGTGCTGGTATAGACTGTGAACTGAGTCATGGCATGTGTGTGTGCATGCAGATATAGGCTATGCATTGACCCATAAGGAGCTGTGTGTGTCTGTGTGTGCTGGTATAGGCAGTGAATTCAGTCACACTGATCTGTGTGCATGTGAGTGTGCTGGTATAGTCTGAGGATTGAATCACAGTGAGGTGTGTGTGTGTGTGTTTGTCTGTTCAGTTGTCAGCATGGCATTGAGTCACAGTGAGCCTTTGTGTGTGTGTGTGCTGGTATAGGTGGTGTATTGATTCCCAGTGAGTTTTGTGTGTGTCTGTGTGTGCTGTTAGAGACTGTGGATTGATCCACAGTGAGCCATATGTGTCTTGCATGCATGTGTGCTGTTATAAGGTGTTCATTGAGTCACAATGAGCAGTGTGTTTGTGTCTTTATGCATGCAGATATAGGCTGTGCATTTGAGTCACAGTGATCCGTTAGTGTCTGGGAGGATTTGTTGATATAGGCTGTGCACAATCCCAGTGAGCCTTCTCTCTGTATGTGTTTCTCTGCAGGTATGGACTGTGCAGTGTGTCACTGGGAATCCTGTGCATATGCATGTGTGTGTGTGTCAAAGTGTGCTGGTTTAGGCTGCGTGTTGTGTCACAGGGAGCCATGTGTTTGTTGTGTTGGTATAGACAGTGAACTGAGTCACAGCCATGTGTGTGTACTTGTGCACGAAGCTACCGGCGGTGCATTGATTCATAGTGAGATGTGTATGTGTGTGTGCTGGTATAGGCCATCAATTCAGTCACAGTGAGCTGTTTGCGTGTCCATGTGCTGGTATAGTTTGAGCATTGAGTCACAGTTTTGTTGTGAGTTTGTTTTGCCTGTCAAGATTTACATTAAGTTACAGTGAGCCGTGTGTGTCTGTGGCCGTGTGTGTATGTGTTGGCTTATATAGGCAGTGCAGTGAATCACAGTGAGCTGTTAGTGTGGGTGTGATGATGGTATAGACTATGAACTGAGTCACAGTGAACCATGTGTGTGTGTGTGTGTGTGTGTGTGTGTGCTGTTTGATAACATGCATTTAGTCTCAGCTCTGTGTATGTTTTTGAATACCACTGGGTTGGCATAGGCTGAGCATTGAGTCACAGTGTGGTGTGTGTGTGAGTGTGCATGTGTGTGCAAGTATAGGCTGGGCATTGAATCATAGTGAGCTGTGTGTGTTCGTGTGTGTGCTGATCAAGGCTGCACATTCTGTCACAGTGAGCCATGTATGTGAGTGTGCTTGTAGAGTCTGCACACTGAATAACAGTGAGGTGTGTATGAGTGTGTGTGTGTGTTGTTCCATACTGTGCATTCAGTCACAGTTTTGTGTGTGTGTGTGTGCATGCATGTGTGCTTTTATAGGCTGTGCCTTGATTCACATTGAACTGTGTGTGTGTTTGTGTGTGTGTGTGAGCTGGTACAGGCTGAACATTGTGTCACAGTATGGTGTGTGTGTGTGTGTGTGTGTGTGTCTGCATCTGGAGGCTGAAAATTGGTCACAGTGTGCTATGTGTGTTTGTGTATGTTTCTGCACTGGTATAGGCTGTGCATTCATTCTCAGTAAGGTGTGTGTGATTGTCCAGGTGTAGGCTGGTTACTGAGTCACAGTCAGCCGTGCCTGTGTGCGGCAGTGTGTGTGTGTGTGTGTGTGTGCTGCTAGAGGCTGCTCATTGTGTAACACTGAGCCATGTGTTTCTGTGTGTCACTCTATAGACTTGGCATTGTGTCTGTGTGTGTGCATGCATGTGTGCTTGTATAGGCTATGCATTGATTCACATTGAGTTTGTGTGTGGTTGTGCATGTTCTGCAGCTATATGTTTTGCTTTGATTCACTGACATGTGTGTGTGTGAGTATGCATGTTTGTGAACATACAGGCTGGACATTGAGTCACAGTGACGTGTGTGTGTGAGTTTGTGTTTGTGTGCACTGCTATAGGCCATGCACTGAGACACAGTGATGTTTGTGTGTGATTGTGTGTGTCTTTTCAGGTGTATGCTGGAATTGAGTCAGTGTGAGCCATGTGTGCGTGTGTGTGAGTGTGTGTGTATGTGCTGGTATAGGCTGTGTTTTGAGTCAGTGAGGTGTGTGTCTGTGTGTCTGTTTTGGTGTAAGTGTGCATTGAATCACTGAGGGGTGTGTGTGTGTGTGATGTTAGAGACTGTGAATTGAGTCACAGTGAGCCTAGTTTGTGTGTGTGCATGCATGTGTTCTATTATTAGTTGTGCACTGAGTCACATGACCGTATTTTTGTGTGTGTATGCTTGCTGATATAGTCTATGCATTGAGTCAAAGTCATCCGTTGGTGTGTGTGAGGGTTTCTTGGTATAGGCTGTGCACAGAGTCCCAGTGAGCTGCCTACGTGTGTGTGTGTCTGTGAAAATATGAACAGTGCTTTGAGTCACAGTGTGTTGGGTGTGTCTGTGTTTGTTTCCGTCCACATGTGCTACTTTAGGTTACTGGTTGTGTCCCAGTAAGCCATCTGTGTGTGTGCTGGTATAGACTGTGAACTGAGTCATGGCATGTGTGTGTGCATGCAGATATAGGCTATGCATTGACCCATAAGGAGCTGTGTGTGTCTGTGTGTGCTGGTATAGGCAGTGAATTCAGTCACGCTGATCTGTGTGCATGTGAGTGTGCTGGTATAGTCTGAGGATTGAATCACAGTGAGGTGTGTGTGTGTGTGTTTGTCTGTTCAGTTGTCGGCATGGCATTGAGTCACAGTGAGCCTTTGTGTGTGTGTGTGCTGGTATAGGTGGTGTATTGAGTCACAGTGAGTTTGTGTGTGTCTGTGTCTGCTGTTAGAGACAGTGGATTGATTCACAGTGAGCCATATGTGTCTTGCATGCATGTGTACTGTTATAAGCTGTGCATTGAGTCACAATGAGCAGTGTGTTTGTGTGTTTATGCATGCAGCTATAGACTGTGCATTGAGTCACAGTGATCCGTTAGTGTCTGTGAGGGTTTTTGGTATAGGTTGTGCACATTCCCAGTGATCCGTCTCTGTGTATGTGTTTCTGTGCAGCTGTGGACGGTGCATTGAGTCACTGTAAGTTGTGTGCGTCTGGGTGTGTGTGTGTGTCAAAGTGAGCTGGTTTAGGCTGTGTGTTGTGTCACAGTGAGCCATGTGTGTGTTTTGTTGGTATAAACTGTGAACTGAGGCACGGCCATGTGTGTGTGTTTGTGCATGAAAGTACAGGCTGTGCATTGATTCATAGTGTGCTATTTATGTGTGTGTGATGGTATAGGCCGTCAATTGAGTCACAGTGAGCTGTGTGTGTGAGCATGTGCTGGTATAGTTTGAGCATTGAGTCACAGTGTGGTTCTGAGTTTCTTATGGGGGTACAAGATGTACACTGTATTGCAGTGAGCCGTGAGAGTCTGTGGCTGTGTGTATGTGTGTGCTTATATAGGCTGCACATTGAGTCACAGTGTGCGGTGAGTGTGGGTGTGATGCTTGTTTAGACTGTGAACTGAGTCACAGTGAATTATGTGTGTGTTTGTGTGTGCTGCTAGGTAATGTGCCTTGAGTCACAGTGAGCTTTGTGTGTGTTTTTGATACCTCTGGGCTGACACAGGCTGAGCATTGAGTCACGGTGAGGTGTGTGTGTGAATGTGCATGTGTGTGCAAGTATAGGCTGGGCATTGAATCACAGTGAGCTGAGTGTGTTTGTGTGTGTGCTGGTATAGGCTGCGCATTCAGTCACAGTGAGTCGTGTGTGTGTGTGAGTGTTTTTGTAGAGGCTGCACATTGAATCACAGTGAGGTGTGGTGTGATTGTGTGTTTGTGTGCTGTTCCATACTGTGCATTCAGTCACAGTTATCCATGTGTGTGTGTTCTTGCATGTGTGCTTTTATAGGCTGTGCCTTCATTCACATTGAACTGTGTGTGTGTCTGCTGGTATACACTTTGCATTTCTTCACAGTGAACAGTGTGTGTGTGTGTTTGTGTGTGCCAGTACAGATGGAGCATTCTTTCACAGTGAGGTGTGTGTGTGTGAGTGTGCATGTGTCTGCATCTAAAGGCTGGCAGTTAGTGACCATGTGTAGTGTGTTTTTGTGTATGTTTCTGAACTGGAATAGGGTGTGCATTCATTCACAGTGACGTGTGTGTGTGTCTGTCCAGGTGTAGGCTGGTTATTGAGTCAGAGTGAGTCATCTGTGTGAGTGTGCTTGAATACACTGTGAACTGAGTCATGGGCTTTTCTCTGTGTGTGTGTGTGTGTGTGTGTGTGTGGGTATGCTGGTAAAGGTTTTGCATTGACACATAGTGAGCTGTGTGTGTGTGTTGTGCTGGTATAGGCCATGCATTGAGTCAGAGTGAGCTGTTTTCATGTGTGCGTTCTGGTATATTCTGACAATTAATCACAGTGTTGTGTGTGTGTGTGTTTTGGTGTAAGATGAAAATTGAGATACAGTGAGCCGTGTTTATGTGTGGCTGTGTGTGTGTGTGTGTTTCTGCTGGTAGAGGCTGCGCATTTTGTAACAGTGAGCCATGGCTTTCTGTGTATCACTCTATAGACTGTACATAGTGTCTGTGTGTGTGCATGCATGTGTGCTTGTATAGGTTGATTGATTTACATTGAGCTTAGTGTGTGGTTGTGTGTGTTGTGCTGCTCTATGTTTTGCATTGATTCACACTGAGCTGTGTGTGTGTGAGTGTGCATATGTGTGAACATATATGCTGCGTATTGAGTCACATTGGTGTGTGTGTGTGAGTGTCTGTGTTTGTGCACTGGCATAGGCCATGCACTGAGACACAGTGAGGTTTGTGTGTGAGTGTGTGTGTCTTTTCAGGTGTATGCTGGGCATTGAGTCACAGTGAGCCATGAGTGTGTGTGCATGTGTGTGTGTGTGTACTTGTATAGGCTGTGCATTGAGTCACAGTGAGGTGTGTGTCTATGTGTCTGGGCTGTTGTAGGTGTGCATCGGGTCACAGTGAAGTGTGTGTTGTTAGAGACTGTGAATTGACTCACACTGAGCCTTGTGTGTGTGTGTCTGTGTGTGCTTACATAGGCTGTGCATTGAGTCACAGTGAGGGGTGTGTGTCTGTTCAGGTGTAGGCTGGGCATTGAGTCTCAGTTAGCTTTGTGTGTGTGTGTGTGCTGAGATACGCTATGCATTGCATCACAGTGACATGTGTGTCAGTGTCTGTGTGTGTGCTAGTATAGCTTGTGTATTCAGACACAGTGAGGTTTGAGTGTGTGTGCTGTTAGAGACGTGGATTGAGTCTCAGTGAGCTGCATGTGTGTTGTCTGCCTGCATGTGTTCTGTTATAAGCTGTGCACTGAGTCACATGGCTGTGTTTGGGTGTGTGTGTATGCTTGTTGATATAGGCTATGCATTGGGTCACAGTGATCCGTTAGTGTCTGTGAGGGTTTTTTGTTATAGGCTGTGCACAGGATCCCAGTGAGCCATCTGTGTGTGTGTGTCTGTGCAAATATGGACAGTGCATTGTGTCACAGTGATTCATGTGTGTCTCTGGGTGTGTGTGTGTTCACAGTGAGCCATGTGTGTCTGTGTGCTTGCATGTGTGCTTTTATAAGCTCTGCATTAAGTCACAATGAGCAGTGTGTTTGTGTGTTTATGCATACAGATATAGGCTGTGCATTTGAGTCACAGTGATCCGTTAGTGTCTGGGAGGGTTTGTTGGTATAGGCTGTGCACAGTCCCAGTGAGCCGTCTCTGTATATGTGTTTCTCTGCAGGTATGGACTGTGCATTGTGTCACTGTGAATCGTGTGCGTCTGCATGTGTGTGTGTGTGTCAAAGTGTGCTGGTTTAGGCTGAGTGTTGTGTCACAGGGAGCCATGTGTTTGTTGTGTTGGTATAGACAGTGAAACGAGTCACAGCCATGTGTGTGTACGTGTTCACGAAAGTACCTGCTGTGCATTGATTCATAGAGAGCTGTATATGTGTGTGTGCTGGTATAGGCCGTCAAATCAGTCACAGTGAGCTGTTTGCATGTGCATGTGCTGGTATAGTTTGAGCATTGTGTCACAGTGTTGTTGTGAGTTTGTTTTGCCAGTACAAGGTTTACACTGAGTTACAGTGGACCGTGTGTGTCTCTGGCTGTGTGTGTATGTGTGTGCTTACGTAGGTGGTGCAGTGAGTCAAAGTGAGCTGTGAGTGTGGCTGTGATGCTGGTATAGACTATGAACTGAGTCAAAGTGAGCCATGTGTGTCTCTGTGTGTGTGTGTGTGTGTGCTGTTTGGTAATGTGCATTGAGTCACAGTGAGCTCTGTGTGTGTTTTTGAATACCCCTGGGCTGGCATAAGCTGAGCATTGAGTCACAGTTGATGTGTGTGTGAGTGTGCTTGTGTGTGCAACTATAGGCTGGTCATTGAATCATAGTGAGCTGTGTGTGTTCGTGTGTGTGCTGATAAATGCTGTGCATTCAGTCACAGTGAGCCGTGTGTGTATGTGAGTGTGCTTGTAGAGGCTGCACACTGAATAACAATGAGTTGTGTATGAGTGTGCGTGTGTTGTTCCATACTGTGCATTCAGTCACAGTTTGCTGTCTGTGTGTGTGCATGCATGTGTGCTTTCATAGGCAGTGCCTTGATTCACATTGAACTCTGTGTGTGTGTGTGTGTGTGTGTGTGTTCTGGTACAGGCTGAGCATTGTGTCACACTGAGGTGTGTGTGTGTGAGTGTGCATGTCTCTGCATCTGGAGGCTGACAATACGTCACAGTGTGCCATGTGTGTTTGTGTATTTTTCTGTACTGGTATAGGCTGTGCATTCATTCTCAGTGAGGTGTGTGTGATTGTCTGTCCAGGTGTAGGCTGGTTATTGAGTCACAGTGAGCCGTGTGTGTGTGTGTGCTTGTATACACTGTGAACTGAGACATGGTGTTGTGTGTGTGTGTGTGTGAATGCTTGTATAGGTTTAGCATTGACACATAGTGAGCTATGTGTGTGTGTTGTGCTGGTATAGGCCATGCATTGAGTCTGAGTGAGCTGTTTTCATGTGTGCATGTTGGTATATTCTGAGCATTGAGTCACAGTGTGGTGTGTGGCTGTGTATATGTGTGTGTGTGTGTGTTCTGATATAAGATGTACATTGAGTTACAATGAGCCGTGCATGTGTGTGGCTGTGTGTGTGTGTGTGCTGCTAGAGGCTGCTCATTGTGTAACACTGAGCCATGTGTTTCTGTGTGTCACTCTATAGACTGTACATAGTGTCTGTGTGTGTGCATGCATGTGTGCTTGTATAGGTTGACTGATTCACATTGAGCTTTGTGTGTGGTTGTGCGTGTTGTGCTGCTCTATGTTTTGCATTGATTCACACTGAGCTGTGTGTGTGTGAGTGTGCATATGTGTGAACATATAGGCTGGGTATTGAGTCACAATGTGGTGTGTGTGTGAGTGTCTGTGTTTGTGCACTGGCATAGGCCATGCACTGAGACACAGTGAGGTTTGTGTGTGAGTGTGTGTGTCTTTTCAGGTGTATGCTGGGCATTGAGTCACAGTGAGCCATGAGTGTGTGTGCATGTGTGTGTGTGTGTACTTGTATAGGCTGTGCATTGAGTCAGAGTGAGGTGTGTGTCTATGTGTCTGGGCTGTTGTAGGTGTGCATCGAGTCACAGTGAAGTGTGTGTTGTTAGAGACTGTGAATTGACTCACACTGAGCCTTGTGTGTCTGTGTGTGCTTACATAGGCTGTGCATTGAGTCACAGTGAGGGGTGTGTGTCTGTTCAGGTGTAGGCTGGGCATTGAGTCTCAGTTAGCTTTGTGTGTGTGTGTGCTGAGATACGCTATGCATTGCATCACAGTGACATGTGTGTCAGTGTCTGTGTGTGCGCAAGTATAGCTTGTGTATTCAGACACAGTGAGGTTTGAGTGTGTGTGCTGTTAGAGACGTGGATTGAGTCTCAGTGAGCTGCATGTGTGTTGTCTGCCTGCATGTGTTCTGTTATAAGCTGTGCACTGAGTCACATGGCTGTGTTTGGGTGTGTGTGTATGCTTGTTGATATAGGCTATGCATTGGGTCACAGTGATCCGTTAGTGTCTGTGAGGGCTTTTTGTTATAGGCTGTGCACAGGATCCCAGTGAGCCATCTGTGTGTGTGTGTCTGTGCAAATATGGACAGTGCATTGAGTCACAGTGAGTCATGTGTGTCTCTGGGTGTGTTGTGTCCACATGTGCTGTTTTTGGTTGTGTGTTGTGTCACAGTAAGCCTTGTGTGAGTGTGTGCTGTTATAGACAGTGAACTGAGTCATGGCCATGTGTGTGTGTGTGTGCATGCATATATAGGCTATGCATTGACTCACAGTGAGCTGTGTGTGTGTGTGTGCTGGTATAGGCTGTGAATTCAGTCACACTGATCTGTGCGCATGTGAGTGTGCTGGTATAGTCTGAGCATTGAGTCACAGTGAGGTGTGTGTGTGAGTGTGTGTGTCTGTTCAGTTGTAGGTTTAGCATTGAGTCACAGTGAGTCTTGTGTGTGTGTGTGCTGGAAGAGTTTGTGTACTGAGTCATGGTGCAGTTTGTGTGTGTTTGTGTGTGTGTGTGCTGTCAGAGACTGTCGATTGATTCACAGTGAGCCATGTGTGTCTGTGGGCATGCATGTATGCTGTAATAAGCTGTGCACTTAGTCACAATGAACAGTGTGTTTGTGTGTTTATGCATTCTGATAGAGGCTATGCATTGAGTCACAGTGATCCGTTAGTGTCTATGCGGGTTTGTTGGAAGAGTCTGTGCAAAGAGTCCCAGTGAGCCATCTCTGTGTATGTGTTTCTCTGCAGGGATGGACGGTGCATTGAGTCACAGTGAGTCATGTGCATCTGTGTGTGTGTATGTGTCAAAGTGTGCTGCTTTAGGCTGTGTGTTGTGTCACAGTGAGCCATGTGTGTGTTGTGTTGGTATAGACTGTGAAATGAGTCACGGCCTTGTGTGTTTCTTTGTGCATGAAGCTATGGGCTGTGCATTGATTCATAGTGAGCTGTGTATGTGTGTGTGCCAGTACAGGCCGTGAATTCAGTCACATTGAGCTGTGTGTGTGAGCATGTGCTGGTATAGTTTGAGCATTGAGTTACAGTGTGGTTGTGAATTTCTTGTGCCGGTGTAAGATGTACACTGAGTTACAGTGAGCTGTGTGTGTCTGTGGCTGTGTGTGTATGTGTGTGCTTATATAGGTGGCACATTGAGTCACAGTGAGCCTTGTTTGTGTGTGTGCATGCATGTGTTCTGTTATTCGCTGTGCACTGAGTCACATGGCCGTGTTTGAGGTGTGTATGCTTGGTGGTATAGGCTGTGCATTGCGTCACAGTGATCCGTTAGTGTCTGTTAGGGTTGTTGGTATAGGCTGTGCACAGAGTCCCAGTGAGCCATCTGAGTGTGTGTGTCTGTGCAAATATGGACAGTGCATTGAGTCACAGTGAGTTGTATGTGTGTGTGTGTCCACATGTGCTGTTTTAGGCTGCTTGTTGTGTCACAGTAAGCCGTGTGTGTGTGTGCTGGTACAGACTGTGAACTGAGATATCCCATGTGTGTGTTTGTGTGTGTGCATGCAGATATAGTTTATGCATTGACTAATACTGAGCTGTGTGTGTGTGTGTACTGGTATAGGCAGTGAATTCAGTCACACTGATCTGTGTGCATGTGAGTGTGCTGGTATAGTCTGAGGATTGAATCACAGTGAGGTGTGTGTGTGTGTGTCTGTTCAGTTTTTGGCTTGGCATTGAGTCACAGTGAGCCTTGTGTGTGTGTGTGTGTGTGTGCTGGTATAGGTGGTGTATTGAGTCACAGTGAGTTTTGTGTGTGTCTGTGTGTGCTGTTAGAGACTGTGGATTGATTCACAGTGAGCCATGTGTGTCTGTGCTTTCATGTGTGCTTTTATAAGCTGTGCATTAAGTCACAATGAGCAGTGTGTTTTTGTGTTTATGCATGCAGATATAGGCTGTGCATTTGAGTCACAGTGATCCGTTAGTGTCTGGGAGGGTTTGTTGGTATAGGCTGTGCACAGTCCCAGTGAGCCGTCTCTGTGTATGTGTTTCTCTGCAGGTATGGACTGTGCATTGTGCCACTTTGAATCGTATGTATCTGCGTGTGTGTGTGTGTGTCAAAGTGTGCTGGTTTAGGCTGCGTGTTGTGTCACAGGGAGCCATGTGTTTGTTGTGTTGGTATAGACAGTGAAATGAGTCACAGCCACGTATGTGTACTTGTGCATGAAGGTACCTGCTGTGCATTGATTCATAGTGAGCTGTATATGTTTGTGTGCTGGTATAGGCCGTCAATTCAGTCACAGTGAGCTGTTTGCGTGTGCATGTGCTAGTAGAGTTTGAGCATTGTGTCACAGTGTTGTTGTGAGGTTGTTTTGCCGGTACAAGATTTACACTGAGTTACAGTGAGCCGTGTGTGTCTGTGGTTGTGTGTGTATGTGTGTGCTTATATAGGTGGTGCAGTGAGTCACAGTGAGCTGTGAGTGTGGCTGTGATGCTGGTATAGACTATGAACTGAGTCAAAGTGAGCCATGTGTGTCTCTCTGTGTGTGTGTGTGTGTGTGCTGTTTGGTAATGTGCATTGAGTCACAGTGAGCTCTGTGTGTGTTTTTGAATACCCCTGGGCTGGCATAAGCTGAGCATTGAGTCACAGTTGATGTGTGTGTGAGTGTGCTTGTGTGTGCAAGTATAGGCTGGGCATTGAATCATAGTGAGCTGTGTGTGTTCGTGTGTGTGCTGATAAATGCTGTGCATTCAGTCACAGTGAGCCGTGTGTGTATGTGAGTGTGCTTGTAGAGGCTGCACACTGAATAACAATGAGTTGTGTATGAGTGTGCGTGTGTTGTTCCATACTGTGCATTCAGTCACAGTTTGCTGTCTGTGTGTGTGCATGCATGTGTGCTTTCATAGGGGGTGCCTTGATTCACATTGAACTCTGTGTGTGTGTGTGTGTGTGTGTTCTGGTACAGGCTGAGCATTGTGTCACACTGAGGTGTGTGTGTGTGAGTGTGCATGTCTCTGCATCTGGAGGCTGACAATACGTCACAGTGTGCCATGTGTGTTTGTGTATTTTTCTGTACTGGTATAGGCTGTGCATTCATTCTCAGTGAGGTGTGTGTGATTGTCTGTCCAGGTGTAGGCTGGTTATTGAGTCACAGTGAGCCGTGTGTGTGTGTGTGCTTGTATACACTGTGAACTGAGACATGGTGTTGTGTGTGTGTGTGTGAATGCTTGTATAGGTTTAGCATTGACACATAGTGAGCTATGTGTGTGTGTTGTGCTGGTATAGGCCATGCATTGAGTCTGAGTGAGCTGTTTTCATGTGTGCATGTTGGTATATTCTGAGCATTGAGTCACAGTGTGGTGTGTGGCTGTGTATATGTGTGTGTGTGTGTGTTCTGATATAAGATGTACATTGAGTTACAATGAGCCGTGCATGTGTGTGGCTGTGTGTGTGTGTGTGCTGCTAGAGGCTGCTCATTGTGTAACACTGAGCCATGTGTTTCTGTGTGTCACTCTATAGACTGTACATAGTGTCTGTGTGTGTGCATGCATGTGTGCTTGTATAGGTTGACTGATTCACATTGAGCTTTGTGTGTGGTTGTGCGTGTTGTGCTGCTCTATGTTTTGCATTGATTCACACTGAGCTGTGTGTGTGTGAGTGTGCATATGTGTGAACATATAGGCTGGGTATTGAGTCACAATGTGGTGTGTGTGTGAGTGTCTGTGTTTGTGCACTGGCATAGGCCATGCACTGAGACACAGTGAGGTTTGTGTGTGAGTGTGTGTGTCTTTTCAGGTGTATGCTGGGCATTGAGTCACAGTGAGCCATGAGTGTGTGTGCATGTGTGTGTGTGTACTTGTATAGGCTGTGCATTGAGTCAGAGTGAGGTGTGTGTCTATGTGTCTGGGCTGTTGTAGGTGTGCATCGAGTCACAGTGAAGTGTGTGTTGTTAGAGACTGTGAATTGACTCACACTGAGCCTTGTGTGTCTGTGTGTGCTTACATAGGCTGTGCATTGAGTCACAGTGAGGGGTGTGTGTCTGTTCAGGTGTAGGCTGGGCATTGAGTCTCAGTTAGCTTTGTGTGTGTGTGTGCTGAGATACGCTATGCATTGCATCACAGTGACATGTGTGTCAGTGTCTGTGTGTGCGCTAGTATAGCTTGTGTATTCAGACACAGTGAGGTTTGAGTGTGTGTGCTGTTAGAGACGTGGATTGAGTCTCAGTGAGCTGCATGTGCGTTGTCTGCCTGCATGTGTTCTGTTATAAGCTGTGCACTGAGTCACATGGCTGTGTTTGGGTGTGTGTGTATGCTTGTTGATATAGGCTATGCATTGGGTCACAGTGATCCGTTAGTGTCTGTGAGGGCTTTTTGTTATAGGCTGTGCACAGGATCCCAGTGAGCCATCTGTGTGTGTGTGTCTGTGCAAATATGGACAGTGCATTGAGTCACAGTGAGTCGTGTGTGTCTCTGGGTGTGTTGTGTCCACATGTGCTGTTTTTGGTTGTGTGTTGTGTCACAGTAAGCCTTGTGTGAGTGTGTGCTGTTATAGACAGTGAACTGAGTCATGGCCATGTGTGTGTGTGTGTGCATGCATATATAGGCTATGCATTGACTCACAGTGAGCTGTGTGTGTGTGTGTGCTGGTATAGGCTGTGAATTCAGTCACACTGATCTGTGCGCATGTGAGTGTGCTGGTATAGTCTGAGCATTGAGTCACAGTGAGGTGTGTGTGTGAGTGTGTGTGTCTGTTCAGTTGTAGGTTTAGCATTGAGTCACAGTGAGTCTTGTGTGTGTGTGTGCTGGAAGAGTTTGTGTACTGAGTCATGGTGCAGTTTGTGTGTGTTTGTGTGTGTGTGTGCTGTCAGAGACTGTCGATTGATTCACAGTGAGCCATGTGTGTCTGTGGGCATGCATGTATGCTGTAATAAGCTGTGCGCTTAGTCACAATGAACAGTGTGTTTGTGTGTTTATGCATTCTGATAGAGGCTATGCATTGAGTCACAGTGATCCGTTAGTGTCTGTGCGGGTTTGTTGGAAGAGTCTGTGCAAAGAGTCCCAGTGAGCCATCTCTGTGTATGTGTTTCTCTGCAGGGATGGACGGTGCATTGAGTCACAGTGAGTCATGTGCATCTGTGTGTGTGTATGTGTCAAAGTGTGCTGCTTTAGGCTGTGTGTTGTGTCACAGTGAGCCATGTGTGTGTTGTGTTGGTATAGACTGTGAAATGAGTCACGGCCTTGTGTGTTTCTTTGTGCATGAAGCTATGGGCTGTGCATTGATTCATAGTGAGCTGTGTATGTGTGTGTGCCAGTACAGGCCGTGAATTCAGTCACATTGAGCTGTGTGTGTGAGCATGTGCTGGTATAGTTTGAGCATTGAGTTACAGTGTGGTTGTGAATTTCTTGTGCCGGTGTAAGATGTACACTGAGTTACAGTGAGCTGTGTGTGTCTGTGGCTGTGTGTGTATGTGTGTGCTTATATAGGTGGCACATTGAGTCACAGTGAGCCTTGTTTGTGTGTGTGCATGCATGTGTTCTGTTATTCGCTGTGCACTGAGTCACATGGCCGTGTTTGAGGTGTGTATGCTTGGTGGTATAGGCTGTGCATTGCGTCACAGTGATCCGTTAGTGTCTGTTAGGGTTGTTGGTATAGGCTGTGCACAGAGTCCCAGTGAGCCATCTGAGTGTGTGTGTCTGTGCAAATATGGACAGTGCATTGAGTCACAGTGAGTTGTATGTGTGTGTGTGTCCACATGTGCTGTTTTAGGCTGCTTGTTGTGTCACAGTAAGCCGTGTGTGTGTGTGCTGGTACAGACTGTGAACTGAGATATCCCATGTGTGTGTTTGTGTGTGTGCATGCAGATATAGTTTATGCATTGACTAATACTGAGCTGTGTGTGTGTGTGCTGGTATAGGCAGTGAATTCAGTCACACTGATCTGTGTGCATGTGAGTGTGCTGGTATAGTCTGAGGATTGAATCACAGTGAGGTGTGTGTGTGTGTGTCTGTTCAGTTTTTGGCTTGGCATTGAGTCACAGTGAGCCTTGTGTGTGTGTGTGTGTGTGTGCTGGTATAGGTGGTGTATTGAGTCACAGTGAGTTTTGTGTGTGTCTGTGTGTGCTGTTAGAGACTGTGGATTGATTCACAGTGAGCCATGTGTGTCTGTGCTTTCATGTGTGCTTT
Source organism: Globicephala melas (assembly GCF_963455315.2). Taxonomy (NCBI): domain Eukaryota; kingdom Metazoa; phylum Chordata; class Mammalia; order Artiodactyla; family Delphinidae; genus Globicephala; species Globicephala melas. The sequence goes on along the minus strand of NC_083336.1, from coordinate 1,047,115 downwards.
TATAAGCTGTGCATTAAGTCACAATGAGCAGTGTGTTTTTGTGTTTATGCATGCAGATATAGGCTGTGCATTTGAGTCACAGTGATCCGTTAGTGTCTGGGAGGGTTTGTTGGTATAGGCTGTGCACAGTCCCAGTGAGCCGTCTCTGTGTATGTGTTTCTCTGCAGGTATGGACTGTGCATTGTGCCACTTTGAATCGTATGTATCTGCGTGTGTGTGTGTGTGTCAAAGTGTGCTGGTTTAGGCTGCGTGTTGTGTCACAGGGAGCCATGTGTTTGTTGTGTTGGTATAGACAGTGAAATGAGTCACAGCCACGTATGTGTACTTGTGCATGAAGGTACCTGCTGTGCATTGATTCATAGTGAGCTGTATATGTTTGTGTGCTGGTATAGGCCGTCAATTCAGTCACAGTGAGCTGTTTGCGTGTGCATGTGCTAGTAGAGTTTGAGCATTGTGTCACAGTGTTGTTGTGAGGTTGTTTTGCCGGTACAAGATATACACTGAGTTACAGTGAGCCGTGTGTGTCTGTGGTTGTGTGTGTATGTGTGTGCTTATATAGGTGGTGCAGTGAGTCACAGTGAGCTGTGAGTGTGGCTGTGATGCTGGTATAGACTATGAACTGAGTCAAAGTGAGCCATGTGTGTCTCTGTGTGTGTGTGTGTGTGTGCTGTTTGGTAATGTGCATTGAGTCACAGTGAGCTCTGTGTGTGTTTTTGAATACCCCTGGGCTGGCATAAGCTGAGCATTGAGTCACAGTTGATGTGTGTGTGAGTGTGCTTGTGTGTGCAAGTATAGGCTGGGCATTGAATCATAGTGAGCTGTGTGTGTTCGTGTGTGTGCTGATAAATGCTGTGCATTCAGTCACAGTGAGCCGTGTGTGTATGTGAGTGTGCTTGTAGAGGCTGCACACTGAATAACAATGAGTTGTGTATGAGTGTGCGTGTGTTGTTCCATACTGTGCATTCAGTCACAGTTTGCTGTCTGTGTGTGTGCATGCATGTGTGCTTTCATAGGGGGTGCCTTGATTCACATTGAACTCTGTGTGTGTGTGTGTGTGTGTGTGTGTTCTGGTACAGGCTGAGCATTGTGTCACACTGAGGTGTGTGTGTGTGAGTGTGCATGTCTCTGCATCTGGAGGCTGACAATACGTCACAGTGTGCCATGTGTGTTTGTGTATTTTTCTGTACTGGTATAGGCTGTGCATTCATTCTCAGTGAGGTGTGTGTGATTGTCTGTCCAGGTGTAGGCTGGTTATTGAGTCACAGTGAGCCGTGTGTGTGTGTGTGCTTGTATACACTGTGAACTGAGACATGGTGTTGTGTGTGTGTGTGTGAATTCTTGTATAGGTTTAGCATTGACACATAGTGAGCTATGTGTGTGTGTTGTGCTGGTATAGGCCATGCATTGAGTCTGAGTGAGCTGTTTTCATGTGTGCATGTTGGTATATTCTGAGCATTGAGTCACAGTGTGGTGTGTGGCTGTGTATATGTGTGTGTGTGTGTGTGTTCTGATATAAGATGTACATTGAGTTACAATGAGCCGTGCATGTGTGTGGCTGTGTGTGTGTGTGTGCTGCTAGAGGCTGCTCATTGTGTAACACTGAGCCATGTGTTTCTGTGTGTCACTCTATAGACTGTACATAGTGTCTGTGTGTGTGCATGCATGTGTGCTTGTATAGGTTGACTGATTCACATTGAGCTTTGTGTGTGGTTGTGCGTGTTGTGCTGCTCTATGTTTTGCATTGATTCACACTGAGCTGTGTGTGTGTGAGTGTGCATATGTGTGAACATATAGGCTGGGTATTGAGTCACAATGTGGTGTGTGTGTGAGTGTCTGTGTTTGTGCACTGGCATAGGCCATGCACTGAGACACAGTGAGGTTTGTGTGTGAGTGTGTGTGTCTTTTCAGGTGTATGCTGGGCATTGAGTCACAGTGAGCCATGAGTGTGTGTGCATGTGTGTGTGTGTGTGTACTTGTATAGGCTGTGCATTGAGTCAGAGTGAGGTGTGTGTCTATGTGTCTGGGCTGTTGTAGGTGTGCATCGAGTCACAGTGAAGTGTGTGTTGTTAGAGACTGTGAATTGACTCACACTGAGCCTTGTGTGTCTGTGTGTGCTTACATAGGCTGTGCATTGAGTCACAGTGAGGGGTGTGTGTCTGTTCAGGTGTAGGCTGGGCATTGAGTCTCAGTTAGCTTTGTGTGTGTGTGTGCTGAGATACGCTATGCATTGCATCACAGTGACATGTGTGTCAGTGTCTGTGTGTGCGCTAGTATAGCTTGTGTATTCAGACACAGTGAGGTTTGAGTGTGTGTGCTGTTAGAGACGTGGATTGAGTCTCAGTGAGCTGCATGTGCGTTGTCTGCCTGCATGTGTTCTGTTATAAGCTGTGCACTGAGTCACATGGCTGTGTTTGGGTGTGTGTGTATGCTTGTTGATATAGGCTATGCATTGGGTCACAGTGATCCGTTAGTGTCTGTGAGGGCTTTTTGTTATAGGCTGTGCACAGGATCCCAGTGAGCCATCTGTGTGTGTGTGTCTGTGCAAATATGGACAGTGCATTGAGTCACAGTGAGTCGTGTGTGTCTCTGGGTGTGTTGTGTCCACATGTGCTGTTTTTGGTTGTGTGTTGTGTCACAGTAAGCCTTGTGTGAGTGTGTGCTGTTATAGACAGTGAACTGAGTCATGGCCATGTGTGTGTGTGTGTGCATGCATATATAGGCTATGCATTGACTCACAGTGAGCTGTGTGTGTGTGTGTGCTGGTATAGGCTGTGAATTCAGTCACACTGATCTGTGCGCATGTGAGTGTGCTGGTATAGTCTGAGCATTGAGTCACAGTGAGGTGTGTGTGTGAGTGTGTGTGTCTGTTCAGTTGTAGGTTTAGCATTGAGTCACAGTGAGTCTTGTGTGTGTGTGTGCTGGAAGAGTTTGTGTACTGAGTCATGGTGCAGTTTGTGTGTGTTTGTGTGTGTGTGTGCTGTCAGAGACTGTCGATTGATTCACAGTGAGCCATGTGTGTCTGTGGGCATGCATGTATGCTGTAATAAGCTGTGCGCTTAGTCACAATGAACAGTGTGTTTGTGTGTTTATGCATTCTGATAGAGGCTATGCATTGAGTCACAGTGATCCGTTAGTGTCTGTGCGGGTTTGTTGGAAGAGTCTGTGCAAAGAGTCCCAGTGAGCCATCTCTGTGTATGTGTTTCTCTGCAGGGATGGACGGTGCATTGAGTCACAGTGAGTCATGTGCATCTGTGTGTGTGTATGTGTCAAAGTGTGCTGCTTTAGGCTGTGTGTTGTGTCACAGTGAGCCATGTGTGTGTTGTGTTGGTATAGACTGTGAAATGAGTCACGGCCTTGTGTGTTTCTTTGTGCATGAAGCTATGGGCTGTGCATTGATTCATAGTGAGCTGTGTATGTGTGTGTGCCAGTACAGGCCGTGAATTCAGTCACATTGAGCTGTGTGTGTGAGCATGTGCTGGTATAGTTTGAGCATTGAGTTACAGTGTGGTTGTGAATTTCTTGTGCCGGTGTAAGATGTACACTGAGTTACAGTGAGCTGTGTGTGTCTGTGGCTGTGTGTGTATGTGTGTGCTTATATAGGTGGCACATTGAGTCACAGTGAGCCTTGTTTGTGTGTGTGCATGCATGTGTTCTGTTATTCGCTGTGCACTGAGTCACATGGCCGTGTTTGAGGTGTGTATGCTTGGTGGTATAGGCTGTGCATTGCGTCACAGTGATCCGTTAGTGTCTGTTAGGGTTGTTGGTATAGGCTGTGCACAGAGTCCCAGTGAGCCATCTGAGTGTGTGTGTCTGTGCAAATATGGACAGTGCATTGAGTCACAGTGAGTTGTATGTGTGTGTGTGTCCACATGTGCTGTTTTAGGCTGCTTGTTGTGTCACAGTAAGCCGTGTGTGTGTGTGCTGGTACAGACTGTGAACTGAGATATCCCATGTGTGTGTTTGTGTGTGTGCATGCAGATATAGTTTATGCATTGACTAATACTGAGCTGTGTGTGTGTGTGTGCTGGTATAGGCAGTGAATTCAGTCACACTGATCTGTGTGCATGTGAGTGTGCTGGTATAGTCTGAGGATTGAATCACAGTGAGGTGTGTGTGTGTGTGTCTGTTCAGTTTTTGGCTTGGCATTGAGTCACAGTGAGCCTTGTGTGTGTGTGTGTGTGTGCTGGTATAGGTGGTGTATTGAGTCACAGTGAGTTTTGTGTGTGTCTGTGTGTGCTGTTAGAGACTGTGGATTGATTCACAGTGAGCCATGTGTGTCTGTGCTTTCATGTGTGCTTTTATAAGCTGTGCATTAAGTCACAATGAGCAGTGTGTTTTTGTGTTTATGCATGCAGATATAGGCTGTGCATTTGAGTCACAGTGATCCGTTAGTGTCTGGGAGGGTTTGTTGGTATAGGCTGTGCACAGTCCCAGTGAGCCGTCTCTGTGTATGTGTTTCTCTGCAGGTATGGACTGTGCATTGTGCCACTTTGAATCGTATGTATCTGCGTGTGTGTGTGTGTGTCAAAGTGTGCTGGTTTAGGCTGCGTGTTGTGTCACAGGGAGCCATGTGTTTGTTGTGTTGGTATAGACAGTGAAATGAGTCACAGCCACGTATGTGTACTTGTGCATGAAGGTACCTGCTGTGCATTGATTCATAGTGAGCTGTATATGTTTGTGTGCTGGTATAGGCCGTCAATTCAGTCACAGTGAGCTGTTTGCGTGTGCATGTGCTAGTAGAGTTTGAGCATTGTGTCACAGTGTTGTTGTGAGGTTGTTTTGCCGGTACAAGATTTACACTGAGTTACAGTGAGCCGTGTGTGTCTGTGGTTGTGTGTGTATGTGTGTGCTTATATAGGTGGTGCAGTGAGTCACAGTGAGCTGTGAGTGTGGCTGTGATGCTGGTATAGACTATGAACTGAGTCAAAGTGAGCCATGTGTGTCTCTGTGTGTGTGTGTGTGTGCTGTTTGGTAATGTGCATTGAGTCACAGTGAGCTCTGTGTGTGTTTTTGAATACCCCTGGGCTGGCATAAGCTGAGCATTGAGTCACAGTTGATGTGTGTGTGAGTGTGCTTGTGTGTGCAAGTATAGGCTGGGCATTGAATCATAGTGAGCTGTGTGTGTTCGTGTGTGTGCTGATAAATGCTGTGCATTCAGTCACAGTGAGCCGTGTGTGTATGTGAGTGTGCTTGTAGAGGCTGCACACTGAATAACAATGAGTTGTGTATGAGTGTGCGTGTGTTGTTCCATACTGTGCATTCAGTCACAGTTTGCTGTCTGTGTGTGTGCATGCATGTGTGCTTTCATAGGCGGTGCCTTGATTCACATTGAACTCTGTGTGTGTGTGTGTGTGTGTGTTCTGGTACAGGCTGAGCATTGTGTCACACTGAGGTGTGTGTGTGTGAGTGTGCATGTCTCTGCATCTGGAGGCTGACAATACGTCACAGTGTGCCATGTGTGTTTGTGTATTTTTCTGTACTGGTATAGGCTGTGCATTCATTCTCAGTGAGGTGTGTGTGATTGTCTGTCCAGGTGTAGGCTGGTTATTGAGTCACAGTGAGCCGTGTGTGTGTGTGTGCTTGTATACACTGTGAACTGAGACATGGTGTTGTGTGTGTGTGTGTGTGAATGCTTGTATAGGTTTAGCATTGACACATAGTGAGCTATGTGTGTGTGTTGTGCTGGTATAGGCCATGCATTGAGTCTGAGTGAGCTGTTTTCATGTGTGCATGTTGGTATATTCTGAGCATTGAGTCACAGTGTGGTGTGTGGCTGTGTATATGTGTGTGTGTGTGTGTTCTGATATAAGATGTACATTGAGTTACAATGAGCCGTGCATGTGTGTGGCTGTGTGTGTGTGTGTGCTGCTAGAGGCTGCTCATTGTGTAACACTGAGCCATGTGTTTCTGTGTGTCACTCTATAGACTGTACATAGTGTCTGTGTGTGTGCATGCATGTGTGCTTGTATAGGTTGACTGATTCACACTGAGCTTTGTGTGTGGTTGTGCGTGTTGCGCTGCTCTATGTTTTGCATTGATTCACACTGAGCTGTGTGTGTGTGAGTGTGCATATGTGTGAACATATAGGCTGGGTATTGAGTCACAATGTGGTGTGTGTGTGAGTGTCTGTGTTTGTGCACTGGCATAGGCCATGCACTGATACACAGTGAGGTTTGTGTGTGAGTGTGTGTGTCTTTTCAGGTGTATGCTGGGCATTGAGTCACAGTGAGCCATGAGTGTGTGTGCATGTGTGTGTGTGTGTACTTGTATAGGCTGTGCATTGAGTCAGAGTGAGGTGTGTGTCTATGTGTCTGGGCTGTTGTAGGTGTGCATCGAGTCACAGTGAAGTGTGTGTTGTTAGAGACTGTGAATTGACTCACACTGAGCCTTGTGTGTCTGTGTGTGCTTACATAGGCTGTGCATTGAGTCACAGTGAGGGGTGTGTGTCTGTTCAGGTGTAGGCTGGGCATTGAGTCTCAGTTAGCTTTGTGTGTGTGTGTGCTGAGAATGGCTATGCATTGCATCACAGTGACATGTGTGTCAGTGTCTGTGTGTGCGCTAGTATAGCTTGTGTATTCAGACACAGTGAGGTTTGAGTGTGTGTGCTGTTAGAGACGTGGATTGAGTCTCAGTGAGCTGCATGTGTGTTGTCTGCCTGCATGTGTTCTGTTATAAGCTGTGCACTGAGTCACATGGCTGTGTTTGGGTGTGTGTGTATGCTTGTTGATATAGGCTATGCATTGGGTCACAGTGATCCGTTAGTGTCTGTGAGGGCTTTTTGTTATAGGCTGTGCACAGGATCCCAGTGAGCCATCTGTGTGTGTGTGTCTGTGCAAATATGGACAGTGCATTGAGTCACAGTGAGTCGTGTGTGTCTCTGGGTGTGTTGTGTCCACATGTGCTGTTTTTGGTTGTGTGTTGTGTCACAGTAAGCCTTGTGTGAGTGTGTGCTGTTATAGACAGTGAACTGAGTCATGGCCATGTGTGTGTGTGTGTGCATGCATATATAGGCTATGCATTGACTCACAGTGAGCTGTGTGTGTGTGTGTGCTGGTATAGGCTGTGAATTCAGTCACACTGATCTGTGCGCATGTGAGTGTGCTGGTATAGTCTGAGCATTGAGTCACAGTGAGGTGTGTGTGTGAGTGTGTGTGTCTGTTCAGTTGTAGGTTTAGCATTGAGTCACAGTGAGTCTTGTGTGTGTGTGTGCTGAAAGAGTTTGTGTACTGAGTCATGGTGCAGTTTGTGTGTGTTTGTGTGTGTGTGTGCTGTCAGAGACTGTCGATTGATTCACAGTGAGCCATGTGTGTCTGTGGGCATGCATGTATGCTGTAATAAGCTGTGCACTTAGTCACAATGAACAGTGTGTTTGTGTGTTTATGCATTCTGATAGAGGCTATGCATTGAGTCACAGTGATCCGTTAGTGTCTGTGCGGGTTTGTTGGAAGAGTCTGTGCAAAGAGTCCCAGTGAGCCATCTCTGTGTATGTGTTTCTCTGCAGGGATGGACGGTGCATTGAGTCACAGTGAGTCATGTGCATCTGTGTGTGTGTATGTGTCAAAGTGTGCTGCTTTAGGCTGTGTGTTGTGTCACAGTGAGCCATGTGTGTGTTGTGTTGGTATAGACTGTGAAATGAGTCACGGCCTTGTGTGTTTCTTTGTGCATGAAGCTATGGGCTGTGCATTGATTCATAGTGAGCTGTGTATGTGTGTGTGCCAGTACAGGCCGTGAATTCAGTCACATTGAGCTGTGTGTGTGAGCATGTGCTGGTATAGTTTGAGCATTGAGTTACAGTGTGGTTGTGAATTTCTTGTGCCGGTGTAAGATGTACACTGAGTTACAGTGAGCTGTGTGTGTCTGTGGCTGTGTGTGTATGTGTGTGCTTATATAGGTGGCACATTGAGTCACAGTGAGCCTTGTTTGTGTGTGTGCATGCATGTGTTCTGTTATTCGCTGTGCACTGAGTCACATGGCCGTGTTTGAGGTGTGTATGCTTGGTGGTATAGGCTGTGCATTGCGTCACAGTGATCCGTTAGTGTCTGTTAGGGTTGTTGGTATAGGCTGTGCACAGAGTCCCAGTGAGCCATCTGAGTGTGTGTGTCTGTGCAAATATGGACAGTGCATTGAGTCACAGTGAGTTGTATGTGTGTGTGTGTCCACATGTGCTGTTTTAGGCTGCTTGTTGTGTCACAGTAAGCCGTGTGTGTGTGTGCTGGTACAGACTGTGAACTGAGATATCCCATGTGTGTGTTTGTGTGTGTGCATGCAGATATAGTTTATGCATTGACTAATACTGAGCTGTGTGTGTGTGTGTGCTGGTATAGGCAGTGAATTCAGTCACACTGATCTGTGTGCATGTGAGTGTGCTGGTATAGTCTGAGGATTGAATCACAGTGAGGTGTGTGTGTGTGTGTCTGTTCAGTTTTTGGCTTGGCATTGAGTCACAGTGAGCCTTGTGTGTGTGTGTGTGTGTGCTGGTATAGGTGGTGTATTGAGTCACAGTGAGTTTTGTGTGTGTCTGTGTGTGCTGTTAGAGACTGTGGATTGATTCACAGTGAGCCATGTGTGTCTGTGCTTTCATGTGTGCTTTTATAAGCTGTGCATTAAGTCACAATGAGCAGTGTGTTTTTGTGTTTATGCATGCAGATATAGGCTGTGCATTTGAGTCACAGTGATCCGTTAGTGTCTGGGAGGGTTTGTTGGTATAGGCTGTGCACAGTCCCAGTGAGCCGTCTCTGTGTATGTGTTTCTCTGCAGGTATGGACTGTGCATTGTGCCACTTTGAATCGTATGTATCTACGTGTGTGTGTGTGTGTCAAAGTGTGCTGGTTTAGGCTGCGTGTTGTGTCACAGGGAGCCATGTGTTTGTTGTGTTGGTATAGACAGTGAAATGAGTCACAGCCACGTATGTGTACTTGTGCATGAAGGTACCTGCTGTGCATTGATTCATAGTGAGCTGTATATGTTTGTGTGCTGGTATAGGCCGTCAATTCAGTCACAGTGAGCTGTTTGCGTGTGCATGTGCTAGTAGAGTTTGAGCATTGTGTCACAGTGTTGTTGTGAGGTTGTTTTGCCGGTACAAGATTTACACTGAGTTACAGTGAGCCGTGTGTGTCTGTGGTTGTGTGTGTATGTGTGTGCTTATATAGGTGGTGCAGTGAGTCACAGTGAGCTGTGAGTGTGGCTGTGATGCTGGTATAGACTATGAACTGAGTCAAAGTGAGCCATGTGTGTCTCTGTGTGTGTGTGTGTGTGCTGTTTGGTAATGTGCATTGAGTCACAGTGAGCTCTGTGTGTGTTTTTGAATACCCCTGGGCTGGCATAAGCTGAGCATTGAGTCACAGTTGATGTGTGTGTGAGTGTGCTTGTGTGTGCAAGTATAGGCTGGGCATTGAATCATAGTGAGCTGTGTGTGTTCGTGTGTGTGCTGATAAATGCTGTGCATTCAGTCACAGTGAGCCGTGTGTGTATGTGAGTGTGCTTGTAGAGGCTGCACACTGAATAACAATGAGTTGTGTATGAGTGTGCGTGTGTTGTTCCATACTGTGCATTCAGTCACAGTTTGCTGTCTGTGTGTGTGCATGCATGTGTGCTTTCATAGGCGGTGCCTTGATTCACATTGAACTCTGTGTGTGTGTGTGTGTGTGTGTTCTGGTACAGGCTGAGCATTGTGTCACACTGAGGTGTGTGTGTGTGAGTGTGCATGTCTCTGCATCTGGAGGCTGACAATACGTCACAGTGTGCCATGTGTGTTTGTGTATTTTTCTGTACTGGTATAGGCTGTGCATTCATTCTCAGTGAGGTGTGTGTGATTGTCTGTCCAGGTGTAGGCTGGTTATTGAGTCACAGTGAGCCGTGTGTGTGTGTGTGCTTGTATACACTGTGAACTGAGACATGGTGTTGTGTGTGTGTGTGTGTGAATGCTTGTATAGGTTTAGCATTGACACATAGTGAGCTATGTGTGTGTGTTGTGCTGGTATAGGCCATGCATTGAGTCTGAGTGAGCTGTTTTCATGTGTGCATGTTGGTATATTCTGAGCATTGAGTCACAGTGTGGTGTGTGGCTGTGTATATGTGTGTGTGTGTGTGTTCTGATATAAGATGTACATTGAGTTACAATGAGCCGTGCATGTGTGTGGCTGTGTGTGTGTGTGTGCTGCTAGAGGCTGCTCATTGTGTAACACTGAGCCATGTGTTTCTGTGTGTCACTCTATAGACTGTACATAGTGTCTGTGTGTGTGCATGCATGTGTGCTTGTATAGGTTGACTGATTCACACTGAGCTTTGTGTGTGGTTGTGCGTGTTGCGCTGCTCTATGTTTTGCATTGATTCACACTGAGCTGTGTGTGTGTGAGTGTGCATATGTGTGAACATATAGGCTGGGTATTGAGTCACAATGTGGTGTGTGTGTGAGTGTCTGTGTTTGTGCACTGGCATAGGCCATGCACTGATACACAGTGAGGTTTGTGTGTGAGTGTGTGTGTCTTTTCAGGTGTATGCTGGGCATTGAGTCACAGTGAGCCATGAGTGTGTGTGCATGTGTGTGTGTGTGTACTTGTATAGGCTGTGCATTGAGTCAGAGTGAGGTGTGTGTCTATGTGTCTGGGCTGTTGTAGGTGTGCATCGAGTCACAGTGAAGTGTGTGTTGTTAGAGACTGTGAATTGACTCACACTGAGCCTTGTGTGTCTGTGTGTGCTTACATAGGCTGTGCATTGAGTCACAGTGAGGGGTGTGTGTCTGTTCAGGTGTAGGCTGGGCATTGAGTCTCAGTTAGCTTTGTGTGTGTGTGTGCTGAGAATGGCTATGCATTGCATCACAGTGACATGTGTGTCAGTGTCTGTGTGTGCGCTAGTATAGCTTGTGTATTCAGACACAGTGAGGTTTGAGTGTGTGTGCTGTTAGAGACGTGGATTGAGTCTCAGTGAGCTGCATGTGTGTTGTCTGCCTGCATGTGTTCTGTTATAAGCTGTGCACTGAGTCACATGGCTGTGTTTGGGTGTGTGTGTATGCTTGTTGATATAGGCTATGCATTGGGTCACAGTGATCCGTTAGTGTCTGTGAGGGCTTTTTGTTATAGGCTGTGCACAGGATCCCAGTGAGCCATCTGTGTGTGTGTGTCTGTGCAAATATGGACAGTGCATTGAGTCACAGTGAGTCGTGTGTGTCTCTGGGTGTGTTGTGTCCACATGTGCTGTTTTTGGTTGTGTGTTGTGTCACAGTAAGCCTTGTGTGAGTGTGTGCTGTTATAGACAGTGAACTGAGTCATGGCCATGTGTGTGTGTGTGTGCATGCATATATAGGCTATGCATTGACTCACAGTGAGCTGTGTGTGTGTGTGTGCTGGTATAGGCTGTGAATTCAGTCACACTGATCTGTGCGCATGTGAGTGTGCTGGTATAGTCTGAGCATTGAGTCACAGTGAGGTGTGTGTGTGAGTGTGTGTGTCTGTTCAGTTGTAGGTTTAGCATTGAGTCACAGTGAGTCTTGTGTGTGTGTGTGCTGAAAGAGTTTGTGTACTGAGTCATGGTGCAGTTTGTGTGTGTTTGTGTGTGTGTGTGCTGTCAGAGACTGTCGATTGATTCACAGTGAGCCATGTGTGTCTGTGGGCATGCATGTATGCTGTAATAAGCTGTGCACTTAGTCACAATGAACAGTGTGTTTGTGTGTTTATGCATTCTGATAGAGGCTATGCATTGAGTCACAGTGATCCGTTAGTGTCTGTGCGGGTTTGTTGGAAGAGTCTGTGCAAAGAGTCCCAGTGAGCCATCTCTGTGTATGTGTTTCTCTGCAGGGATGGACGGTGCATTGAGTCACAGTGAGTCATGTGCATCTGTGTGTGTGTATGTGTCAAAGTGTGCTGCTTTAGGCTGTGTGTTGTGTCACAGTGAGCCATGTGTGTGTTGTGTTGGTATAGACTGTGAAATGAGTCACGGCCTTGTGTGTTTCTTTGTGCATGAAGCTATGGGCTGTGCATTGATTCATAGTGAGCTGTGTATGTGTGTGTGCCAGTACAGGCCGTGAATTCAGTCACATTGAGCTGTGTGTGTGAGCATGTGCTGGTATAGTTTGAGCATTGAGTTACAGTGTGGTTGTGAATTTCTTGTGCCGGTGTAAGATGTACACTGAGTTACAGTGAGCTGTGTGTGTCTGTGGCTGTGTGTGTATGTGTGTGCTTATATAGGTGGCACATTGAGTCACAGTGAGCCTTGTTTGTGTGTGTGCATGCATGTGTTCTGTTATTCGCTGTGCACTGAGTCACATGGCCGTGTTTGAGGTGTGTATGCTTGGTGGTATAGGCTGTGCATTGCGTCACAGTGATCCGTTAGTGTCTGTTAGGGTTGTTGGTATAGGCTGTGCACAGAGTCCCAGTGAGCCATCTGAGTGTGTGTGTCTGTGCAAATATGGACAGTGCATTGAGTCACAGTGAGTTGTATGTGTGTGTGTGTCCACATGTGCTGTTTTAGGCTGCTTGTTGTGTCACAGTAAGCCGTGTGTGTGTGTGCTGGTACAGACTGTGAACTGAGATATCCCATGTGTGTGTTTGTGTGTGTGCATGCAGATATAGTTTATGCATTGACTAATACTGAGCTGTGTGTGTGTGTGTGCTGGTATAGGCAGTGAATTCAGTCACACTGATCTGTGTGCATGTGAGTGTGCTGGTATAGTCTGAGGATTGAATCACAGTGAGGTGTGTGTGTGTGTGTCTGTTCAGTTTTTGGCTTGGCATTGAGTCACAGTGAGCCTTGTGTGTGTGTGTGTGTGTGCTGGTATAGGTGGTGTATTGAGTCACAGTGAGTTTTGTGTGTGTCTGTGTGTGCTGTTAGAGACTGTGGATTGATTCACAGTGAGCCATGTGTGTCTGTGCTTTCATGTGTGCTTTTATAAGCTGTGCATTAAGTCACAATGAGCAGTGTGTTTTTGTGTTTATGCATGCAGATATAGGCTGTGCATTTGAGTCACAGTGATCCGTTAGTGTCTGGGAGGGTTTGTTGGTATAGGCTGTGCACAGTCCCAGTGAGCCGTCTCTGTGTATGTGTTTCTCTGCAGGTATGGACTGTGCATTGTGCCACTTTGAATCGTATGTATCTACGTGTGTGTGTGTGTGTCAAAGTGTGCTGGTTTAGGCTGCGTGTTGTGTCACAGGGAGCCATGTGTTTGTTGTGTTGGTATAGACAGTGAAATGAGTCACAGCCACGTATGTGTACTTGTGCATGAAGGTACCTGCTGTGCATTGATTCATAGTGAGCTGTATATGTTTGTGTGCTGGTATAGGCCGTCAATTCAGTCACAGTGAGCTGTTTGCGTGTGCATGTGCTAGTAGAGTTTGAGCATTGTGTCACAGTGTTGTTGTGAGGTTGTTTTGCCGGTACAAGATTTACACTGAGTTACAGTGAGCCGTGTGTGTCTGTGGTTGTGTGTGTATGTGTGTGCTTATATAGGTGGTGCAGTGAGTCACAGTGAGCTGTGAGTGTGGCTGTGATGCTGGTATAGACTATGAACTGAGTCAAAGTGAGCCATGTGTGTCTCTGTGTGTGTGTGTGTGTGCTGTTTGGTAATGTGCATTGAGTCACAGTGAGCTCTGTGTGTGTTTTTGAATACCCCTGGGCTGGCATAAGCTGAGCATTGAGTCACAGTTGATGTGTGTGTGAGTGTGCTTGTGTGTGCAAGTATAGGCTGGGCATTGAATCATAGTGAGCTGTGTGTGTTCGTGTGTGTGCTGATAAATGCTGTGCATTCAGTCACAGTGAGCCGTGTGTGTATGTGAGTGTGCTTGTAGAGGCTGCACACTGAATAACAATGAGTTGTGTATGAGTGTGCGTGTGTTGTTCCATACTGTGCATTCAGTCACAGTTTGCTGTCTGTGTGTGTGCATGCATGTGTGCTTTCATAGGCGGTGCCTTGATTCACATTGAACTCTGTGTGTGTGTGTGTGTGTGTGTTCTGGTACAGGCTGAGCATTGTGTCACACTGAGGTGTGTGTGTGTGAGTGTGCATGTCTCTGCATCTGGAGGCTGACAATACGTCACAGTGTGCCATGTGTGTTTGTGTATTTTTCTGTACTGGTATAGGCTGTGCATTCATTCTCAGTGAGGTGTGTGTGATTGTCTGTCCAGGTGTAGGCTGGTTATTGAGTCACAGTGAGCCGTGTGTGTGTGTGTGCTTGTATACACTGTGAACTGAGACATGGTGTTGTGTGTGTGTGTGTGTGAATGCTTGTATAGGTTTAGCATTGACACATAGTGAGCTATGTGTGTGTGTTGTGCTGGTATAGGCCATGCATTGAGTCTGAGTGAGCTGTTTTCATGTGTGCATGTTGGTATATTCTGAGCATTGAGTCACAGTGTGGTGTGTGGCTGTGTATATGTGTGTGTGTGTGTGTTCTGATATAAGATGTACATTGAGTTACAATGAGCCGTGCATGTGTGTGGCTGTGTGTGTGTGTGTGCTGCTAGAGGCTGCTCATTGTGTAACACTGAGCCATGTGTTTCTGTGTGTCACTCTATAGACTGTACATAGTGTCTGTGTGTGTGCATGCATGTGTGCTTGTATAGGTTGACTGATTCACATTGAGCTTTGTGTGTGGTTGTGCGTGTTGCGCTGCTCTATGTTTTGCATTGATTCACACTGAGCTGTGTGTGTGTGAGTGTGCATATGTGTGAACATATAGGCTGGGTATTGAGTCACAATGTGGTGTGTGTGTGAGTGTCTGTGTTTGTGCACTGGCATAGGCCATGCACTGAGACACAGTGAGGTTTGTGTGTGAGTGTGTGTGTCTTTTCAGGTGTATGCTGGGCATTGAGTCACAGTGAGCCATGAGTGTGTGTGCATGTGTGTGTGTGTGTACTTGTATAGGCTGTGCATTGAGTCAGAGTGAGGTGTGTGTCTATGTGTCTGGGCTGTTGTAGGTGTGCATCGAGTCACAGTGAAGTGTGTGTTGTTAGAGACTGTGAATTGACTCACACTGAGCCTTGTGTGTCTGTGTGTGCTTACATAGGCTGTGCATTGAGTCACAGTGAGGGGTGTGTGTCTGTTCAGGTGTAGGCTGGGCATTGAGTCTCAGTTAGCTTTGTGTGTGTGTGTGCTGAGATACGCTATGCATTGCATCACAGTGACATGTGTGTCAGTGTCTGTGTGTGCGCTAGTATAGCTTGTGTATTCAGACACAGTGAGGTTTGAGTGTGTTTGCTGTTAGAGACGTGGATTGAGTCTCAGTGAGCTGCATGTGCGTTGTCTGCCTGCATGTGTTCTGTTATAAGCTGTGCACTGAGTCACATGGCTGTGTTTGGGTGTGTGTGTATGCTTGTTGATATAGGCTATGCATTGGGTCACAGTGATCCGTTAGTGTCTGTGAGGGCTTTTTGTTATAGGCTGTGCACAGGATCCCAGTGAGCCATCTGTGTGTGTGTGTCTGTGCAAATATGGACAGTGCATTGAGTCACAGTGAGTCGTGTGTGTCTCTGGGTGTGTTGTGTCCACATGTGCTGTTTTTGGTTGTGTGTTGTGTCACAGTAAGCCTTGTGTGAGTGTGTGCTGTTATAGACAGTGAACTGAGTCATGGCCATGTGTGTGTGTGTGTGTGCATGCATATATAGGCTATGCATTGACTCACAGTGAGCTGTGTGTGTGTGTGTGCTGGTATAGGCTGTGAATTCAGTCACACTGATCTGTGCGCATGTGAGTGTGCTGGTATAGTCTGAGCATTGAGTCACAGTGAGGTGTGTGTGTGAGTGTGTGTGTCTGTTCAGTTGTAGGTTTAGCATTGAGTCACAGTGAGTCTTGTGTGTGTGTGTGCTGAAAGAGTTTGTGTACTGAGTCATGGTGCAGTTTGTGTGTGTTTGTGTGTGTGTGTGCTGTCAGAGACTGTCGATTGATTCACAGTGAGCCATGTGTGTCTGTGGGCATGCATGTATGCTGTAATAAGCTGTGCACTTAGTCACAATGAACAGTGTGTTTGTGTGTTTATGCATTCTGATAGAGGCTATGCATTGAGTCACAGTGATCCGTTAGTGTCTGTGCGGGTTTGTTGGAAGAGTCTGTGCAAAGAGTCCCAGTGAGCCATCTCTGTGTATGTGTTTCTCTGCAGGGATGGACGGTGCATTGAGTCACAGTGAGTCATGTGCATCTGTGTGTGTGTATGTGTCAAAGTGTGCTGCTTTAGGCTGTGTGTTGTGTCACAGTGAGCCATGTGTGTGTTGTGTTGGTATAGACTGTGAAATGAGTCACGGCCTTGTGTGTTTCTTTGTGCATGAAGCTATGGGCTGTGCATTGATTCATAGTGAGCTGTGTATGTGTGTGTGCCAGTACAGGCCGTGAATTCAGTCACATTGAGCTGTGTGTGTGAGCATGTGCTGGTATAGTTTGAGCATTGAGTTACAGTGTGGTTGTGAATTTCTTGTGCCGGTGTAAGATGTACACTGAGTTACAGTGAGCTGTGTGTGTCTGTGGCTGTGTGTGTATGTGTGTGCTTATATAGGTGGCACATTGAGTCACAGTGAGCCTTGTTTGTGTGTGTGCATGCATGTGTTCTGTTATTCGCTGTGCACTGAGTCACATGGCCGTGTTTGAGGTGTGTATGCTTGGTGGTATAGGCTGTGCATTGCGTCACAGTGATCCGTTAGTGTCTGTTAGGGTTGTTGGTATAGGCTGTGCACAGAGTCCCAGTGAGCCATCTGAGTGTGTGTGTCTGTGCAAATATGGACAGTGCATTGAGTCACAGTGAGTTGTATGTGTGTGTGTGTCCACATGTGCTGTTTTAGGCTGCTTGTTGTGTCACAGTAAGCCGTGTGTGTGTGTGCTGGTACAGACTGTGAACTGAGATATCCCATGTGTGTGTTTGTGTGTGTGCATGCAGATATAGTTTATGCATTGACTAATACTGAGCTGTGTGTGTGTGTGTGCTGGTATAGGCAGTGAATTCAGTCACACTGATCTGTGTGCATGTGAGTGTGCTGGTATAGTCTGAGGATTGAATCACAGTGAGGTGTGTGTGTGTGTGTCTGTTCAGTTTTTGGCTTGGCATTGAGTCACAGTGAGCCTTGTGTGTGTGTGTGTGTGTGCTGGTATAGGTGGTGTATTGAGTCACAGTGAGTTTTGTGTGTGTCTGTGTGTGCTGTTAGAGACTGTGGATTGATTCACAGTGAGCCATGTGTGTCTGTGCTTTCATGTGTGCTTTTATAAGCTGTGCATTAAGTCACAATGAGCAGTGTGTTTTTGTGTTTATGCATGCAGATATAGGCTGTGCATTTGAGTCACAGTGATCCGTTAGTGTCTGGGAGGGTTTGTTGGTATAGGCTGTGCACAGTCCCAGTGAGCCGTCTCTGTGTATGTGTTTCTCTGCAGGTATGGACTGTGCATTGTGCCACTTTGAATCGTATGTATCTGCGTGTGTGTGTGTGTGTCAAAGTGTGCTGGTTTAGGCTGCGTGTTGTGTCACAGGGAGCCATGTGTTTGTTGTGTTGGTATAGACAGTGAAATGAGTCACAGCCACGTATGTGTACTTGTGCATGAAGGTACCTGCTGTGCATTGATTCATAGTGAGCTGTATATGTTTGTGTGCTGGTATAGGCCGTCAATTCAGTCACAGTGAGCTGTTTGCGTGTGCATGTGCTAGTAGAGTTTGAGCATTGTGTCACAGTGTTGTTGTGAGGTTGTTTTGCCGGTACAAGATTTACACTGAGTTACAGTGAGCCGTGTGTGTCTGTGGTTGTGTGTGTATGTGTGTGCTTATATAGGTGGTGCAGTGAGTCACAGTGAGCTGTGAGTGTGGCTGTGATGCTGGTATAGACTATGAACTGAGTCAAAGTGAGCCATGTGTGTCTCTGTGTGTGTGTGTGTGTGCTGTTTGGTAATGTGCATTGAGTCACAGTGAGCTCTGTGTGTGTTTTTGAATACCCCTGGGCTGGCATAAGCTGAGCATTGAGTCACAGTTGATGTGTGTGTGAGTGTGCTTGTGTGTGCAAGTATAGGCTGGGCATTGAATCATAGTGAGCTGTGTGTGTTCGTGTGTGTGCTGATAAATGCTGTGCATTCAGTCACAGTGAGCCGTGTGTGTATGTGAGTGTGCTTGTAGAGGCTGCACACTGAATAACAATGAGTTGTGTATGAGTGTGCGTGTGTTGTTCCATACTGTGCATTCAGTCACAGTTTGCTGTCTGTGTGTGTGCATGCATGTGTGCTTTCATAGGCGGTGCCTTGATTCACATTGAACTCTGTGTGTGTGTGTGTGTGTGTGTTCTGGTACAGGCTGAGCATTGTGTCACACTGAGGTGTGTGTGTGTGAGTGTGCATGTCTCTGCATCTGGAGGCTGACAATACGTCACAGTGTGCCATGTGTGTTTGTGTATTTTTCTGTACTGGTATAGGCTGTGCATTCATTCTCAGTGAGGTGTGTGTGATTGTCTGTCCAGGTGTAGGCTGGTTATTGAGTCACAGTGAGCGGTGTGTGTGTGTGTGCTTGTATACACTGTGAACTGAGACATGGTGTTGTGTGTGTGTGTGTGTGAATGCTTGTATAGGTTTAGCATTGACACATAGTGAGCTATGTGTGTGTGTTGTGCTGGTATAGGCCATGCATTGAGTCTGAGTGAGCTGTTTTCATGTGTGCATGTTGGTATATTCTGAGCATTGAGTCACAGTGTGGTGTGTGGCTGTGTATATGTGTGTGTGTGTGTGTTCTGATATAAGATGTACATTGAGTTACAATGAGCCGTGCATGTGTGTGGCTGTGTGTGTGTGTGTGCTGCTAGAGGCTGCTCATTGTGTAACACTGAGCCATGTGTTTCTGTGTGTCACTCTATAGACTGTACATAGTGTCTGTGTGTGTGCATGCATGTGTGCTTGTATAGGTTGACTGATTCACATTGAGCTTTGTGTGTGGTTGTGCGTGTTGCGCTGCTCTATGTTTTGCATTGATTCACACTGAGCTGTGTGTGTGTGAGTGTGCATATGTGTGAACATATAGGCTGGGTATTGAGTCACAATGTGGTGTGTGTGTGAGTGTCTGTGTTTGTGCACTGGCATAGGCCATGCACTGATACACAGTGAGGTTTGTGTGTGAGTGTGTGTGTCTTTTCAGGTGTATGCTGGGCATTGAGTCACAGTGAGCCATGAGTGTGTGTGCATGTGTGTGTGTGTGTACTTGTATAGGCTGTGCATTGAGTCAGAGTGAGGTGTGTGTCTATGTGTCTGGGCTGTTGTAGGTGTGCATCGAGTCACAGTGAAGTGTGTGTTGTTAGAGACTGTGAATTGACTCACACTGAGCCTTGTGTGTCTGTGTGTGCTTACATAGGCTGTGCATTGAGTCACAGTGAGGGGTGTGTGTCTGTTCAGGTGTAGGCTGGGCATTGAGTCTCAGTTAGCTTTGTGTGTGTGTGTGCTGAGATACGCTATGCATTGCATCACAGTGACATGTGTGTCAGTGTCTGTGTGTGCGCTAGTATAGCTTGTGTATTCAGACACAGTGAGGTTTGAGTGTGTGTGCTGTTAGAGACGTGGATTGAGTCTCAGTGAGCTGCATGTGTGTTGTCTGCCTGCATGTGTTCTGTTATAAGCTGTGCACTGAGTCACATGGCTGTGTTTGGGTGTGTGTGTATGCTTGTTGATATAGGCTATGCATTGGGTCACAGTGATCCGTTAGTGTCTGTGAGGGCTTTTTGTTATAGGCTGTGCACAGGATCCCAGTGAGCCATCTGTGTGTGTGTGTCTGTGCAAATATGGACAGTGCATTGAGTCACAGTGAGTCGTGTGTGTCTCTGGGTGTGTTGTGTCCACATGTGCTGTTTTTGGTTGTGTGTTGTGTCACAGTAAGCCTTGTGTGAGTGTGTGCTGTTATAGACAGTGAACTGAGTCATGGCCATGTGTGTGTGTGTGCATGCATATATAGGCTATGCATTGACTCACAGTGAGCTGTGTGTGTGTGTGTGCTGGTATAGGCTGTGAATTCAGTCACACTGATCTGTGCGCATGTGAGTGTGCTGGTATAGTCTGAGCATTGAGTCACAGTGAGGTGTGTGTGTGAGTGTGTGTGTCTGTTCAGTTGTAGGTTTAGCATTGAGTCACAGTGAGTCTTGTGTGTGTGTGTGCTGAAAGAGTTTGTGTACTGAGTCATGGTGCAGTTTGTGTGTGTTTGTGTGTGTGTGTGCTGTCAGAGACTGTCGATTGATTCACAGTGAGCCATGTGTGTCTGTGGGCATGCATGTATGCTGTAATAAGCTGTGCACTTAGTCACAATGAACAGTGTGTTTGTGTGTTTATGCATTCTGATAGAGGCTATGCATTGAGTCACAGTGATCCGTTAGTGTCTGTGCGGGTTTGTTGGAAGAGTCTGTGCAAAGAGTCCCAGTGAGCCATCTCTGTGTATGTGTTTCTCTGCAGGGATGGACGGTGCATTGAGTCACAGTGAGTCATGTGCATCTGTGTGTGTGTATGTGTCAAAGTGTGCTGCTTTAGGCTGTGTGTTGTGTCACAGTGAGCCATGTGTGTGTTGTGTTGGTATAGACTGTGAAATGAGTCACGGCCTTGTGTGTTTCTTTGTGCATGAAGCTATGGGCTGTGCATTGATTCATAGTGAGCTGTGTATGTGTGTGTGCCAGTACAGGCCGTGAATTCAGTCACATTGAGCTGTGTGTGTGAGCATGTGCTGGTATAGTTTGAGCATTGAGTTACAGTGTGGTTGTGAATTTCTTGTGCCGGTGTAAGATGTACACTGAGTTACAGTGAGCTGTGTGTGTCTGTGGCTGTGTGTGTATGTGTGTGCTTATATAGGTGGCACATTGAGTCACAGTGAGCCTTGTTTGTGTGTGTGCATGCATGTGTTCTGTTATTCGCTGTGCACTGAGTCACATGGCCGTGTTTGAGGTGTGTATGCTTGGTGGTATAGGCTGTGCATTGCGTCACAGTGATCCGTTAGTGTCTGTTAGGGTTGTTGGTATAGGCTGTGCACAGAGTCCCAGTGAGCCATCTGAGTGTGTGTGTCTGTGCAAATATGGACAGTGCATTGAGTCACAGTGAGTTGTATGTGTGTGTGTGTCCACATGTGCTGTTTTAGGCTGCTTGTTGTGTCACAGTAAGCCGTGTGTGTGTGTGCTGGTACAGACTGTGAACTGAGATATCCCATGTGTGTGTTTGTGTGTGTGCATGCAGATATAGTTTATGCATTGACTAATACTGAGCTGTGTGTGTGTGTGTGCTGGTATAGGCAGTGAATTCAGTCACACTGATCTGTGTGCATGTGAGTGTGCTGGTATAGTCTGAGGATTGAATCACAGTGAGGTGTGTGTGTGTGTGTCTGTTCAGTTTTTGGCTTGGCATTGAGTCACAGTGAGCCTTGTGTGTGTGTGTGTGTGTGCTGGTATAGGTGGTGTATTGAGTCACAGTGAGTTTTGTGTGTGTCTGTGTGTGCTGTTAGAGACTGTGGATTGATTCACAGTGAGCCATGTGTGTCTGTGCTTTCATGTGTGCTTTTATAAGCTGTGCATTAAGTCACAATGAGCAGTGTGTTTTTGTGTTTATGCATGCAGATATAGGCTGTGCATTTGAGTCACAGTGATCCGTTAGTGTCTGGGAGGGTTTGTTGGTATAGGCTGTGCACAGTCCCAGTGAGCCGTCTCTGTGTATGTGTTTCTCTGCAGGTATGGACTGTGCATTGTGCCACTTTGAATCGTATGTATCTGCGTGTGTGTGTGTGTGTCAAAGTGTGCTGGTTTAGGCTGCGTGTTGTGTCACAGGGAGCCATGTGTTTGTTGTGTTGGTATAGACAGTGAAATGAGTCACAGCCACGTATGTGTACTTGTGCATGAAGGTACCTGCTGTGCATTGATTCATAGTGAGCTGTATATGTTTGTGTGCTGGTATAGGCCGTCAATTCAGTCACAGTGAGCTGTTTGCGTGTGCATGTGCTAGTAGAGTTTGAGCATTGTGTCACAGTGTTGTTGTGAGGTTGTTTTGCCGGTACAAGATTTACACTGAGTTACAGTGAGCCGTGTGTGTCTGTGGTTGTGTGTGTATGTGTGTGCTTATATAGGTGGTGCAGTGAGTCACAGTGAGCTGTGAGTGTGGCTGTGATGCTGGTATAGACTATGAACTGAGTCAAAGTGAGCCATGTGTGTCTCTGTGTGTGTGTGTGTGTGCTGTTTGGTAATGTGCATTGAGTCACAGTGAGCTCTGTGTGTGTTTTTGAATACCCCTGGGCTGGCATAAGCTGAGCATTGAGTCACAGTTGATGTGTGTGTGAGTGTGCTTTTGTGTGCAAGTATAGGCTGGGCATTGAATCATAGTGAGCTGTGTGTGTTCGTGTGTGTGCTGATAAATGCTGTGCATTCAGTCACAGTGAGCCGTGTGTGTATGTGAGTGTGCTTGTAGAGGCTGCACACTGAATAACAATGAGTTGTGTATGAGTGTGCGTGTGTTGTTCCATACTGTGCATTCAGTCACAGTTTGCTGTCTGTGTGTGTGCATGCATGTGTGCTTTCATAGGCGGTGCCTTGATTCACATTGAACTCTGTGTGTGTGTGTGTGTGTTCTGGTACAGGCTGAGCATTGTGTCACACTGAGGTGTGTGTGTGTGAGTGTGCATGTCTCTGCATCTGGAGGCTGACAATACGTCACAGTGTGCCATGTGTGTTTGTGTATTTTTCTGTACTGGTATAGGCTGTGCATTCATTCTCAGTGAGGTGTGTGTGATTGTCTGTCCAGGTGTAGGCTGGTTATTGAGTCACAGTGAGCCGTGTGTGTGTGTGTGCTTGTATACACTGTGAACTGAGACATGGTGTTGTGTGTGTGTGTGTGTGAATGCTTGTATAGGTTTAGCATTGACACATAGTGAGCTATGTGTGTGTGTTGTGCTGGTATAGGCCATGCATTGAGTCTGAGTGAGCTGTTTTCATGTGTGCATGTTGGTATATTCTGAGCATTGAGTCACAGTGTGGTGTGTGGCTGTGTATATGTGTGTGTGTGTGTGTTCTGATATAAGATGTACATTGAGTTACAATGAGCCGTGCATGTGTGTGGCTGTGTGTGTGTGTGTGCTGCTAGAGGCTGCTCATTGTGTAACACTGAGCCATGTGTTTCTGTGTGTCACTCTATAGACTGTACATAGTGTCTGTGTGTGTGCATGCATGTGTGCTTGTATAGGTTGACTGATTCACACTGAGCTTTGTGTGTGGTTGTGCGTGTTGCGCTGCTCTATGTTTTGCATTGATTCACACTGAGCTGTGTGTGTGTGAGTGTGCATATGTGTGAACATATAGGCTGGGTATTGAGTCACAATGTGGTGTGTGTGTGAGTGTCTGTGTTTGTGCACTGGCATAGGCCATGCACTGATACACAGTGAGGTTTGTGTGTGAGTGTGTGTGTCTTTTCAGGTGTATGCTGGGCATTGAGTCACAGTGAGCCATGAGTGTGTGTGCATGTGTGTGTGTGTGTACTTGTATAGGCTGTGCATTGAGTCAGAGTGAGGTGTGTGTCTATGTGTCTGGGCTGTTGTAGGTGTGCATCGAGTCACAGTGAAGTGTGTGTTGTTAGAGACTGTGAATTGACTCACACTGAGCCTTGTGTGTCTGTGTGTGCTTACATAGGCTGTGCATTGAGTCACAGTGAGGGGTGTGTGTCTGTTCAGGTGTAGGCTGGGCATTGAGTCTCAGTTAGCTTTGTGTGTGTGTGTGCTGAGAATGGCTATGCATTGCATCACAGTGACATGTGTGTCAGTGTCTGTGTGTGCGCTAGTATAGCTTGTGTATTCAGACACAGTGAGGTTTGAGTGTGTGTGCTGTTAGAGACGTGGATTGAGTCTCAGTGAGCTGCATGTGTGTTGTCTGCCTGCATGTGTTCTGTTATAAGCTGTGCACTGAGTCACATGGCTGTGTTTGGGTGTGTGTGTATGCTTGTTGATATAGGCTATGCATTGGGTCACAGTGATCCGTTAGTGTCTGTGAGGGCTTTTTGTTATAGGCTGTGCACAGGATCCCAGTGAGCCATCTGTGTGTGTGTGTCTGTGCAAATATGGACAGTGCATTGAGTCACAGTGAGTCGTGTGTGTCTCTGGGTGTGTTGTGTCCACATGTGCTGTTTTTGGTTGTGTGTTGTGTCACAGTAAGCCTTGTGTGAGTGTGTGCTGTTATAGACAGTGAACTGAGTCATGGCCATGTGTGTGTGTGTGTGCATGCATATATAGGCTATGCATTGACTCACAGTGAGCTGTGTGTGTGTGTGTGCTGGTATAGGCTGTGAATTCAGTCACACTGATCTGTGCGCATGTGAGTGTGCTGGTATAGTCTGAGCATTGAGTCACAGTGAGGTGTGTGTGTGAGTGTGTGTGTCTGTTCAGTTGTAGGTTTAGCATTGAGTCACAGTGAGTCTTGTGTGTGTGTGTGCTGAAAGAGTTTGTGTACTGAGTCATGGTGCAGTTTGTGTGTGTTTGTGTGTGTGTGTGCTGTCAGAGACTGTCGATTGATTCACAGTGAGCCATGTGTGTCTGTGGGCATGCATGTATGCTGTAATAAGCTGTGCACTTAGTCACAATGAACAGTGTGTTTGTGTGTTTATGCATTCTGATAGAGGCTATGCATTGAGTCACAGTGATCCGTTAGTGTCTGTGCGGGTTTGTTGGAAGAGTCTGTGCAAAGAGTCCCAGTGAGCCATCTCTGTGTATGTGTTTCTCTGCAGGGATGGACGGTGCATTGAGTCACAGTGAGTCATGTGCATCTGTGTGTGTGTATGTGTCAAAGTGTGCTGCTTTAGGCTGTGTGTTGTGTCACAGTGAGCCATGTGTGTGTTGTGTTGGTATAGACTGTGAAATGAGTCACGGCCTTGTGTGTTTCTTTGTGCATGAAGCTATGGGCTGTGCATTGATTCATAGTGAGCTGTGTATGTGTGTGTGCCAGTACAGGCCGTGAATTCAGTCACATTGAGCTGTGTGTGTGAGCATGTGCTGGTATAGTTTGAGCATTGAGTTACAGTGTGGTTGTGAATTTCTTGTGCCGGTGTAAGATGTACACTGAGTTACAGTGAGCTGTGTGTGTCTGTGGCTGTGTGTGTATGTGTGTGCTTATATAGGTGGCACATTGAGTCACAGTGAGCCTTGTTTGTGTGTGTGCATGCATGTGTTCTGTTATTCGCTGTGCACTGAGTCACATGGCCGTGTTTGAGGTGTGTATGCTTGGTGGTATAGGCTGTGCATTGCGTCACAGTGATCCGTTAGTGTCTGTTAGGGTTGTTGGTATAGGCTGTGCACAGAGTCCCAGTGAGCCATCTGAGTGTGTGTGTCTGTGCAAATATGGACAGTGCATTGAGTCACAGTGAGTTGTATGTGTGTGTGTGTCCACATGTGCTGTTTTAGGCTGCTTGTTGTGTCACAGTAAGCCGTGTGTGTGTGTGCTGGTACAGACTGTGAACTGAGATATCCCATGTGTGTGTTTGTGTGTGTGCATGCAGATATAGTTTATGCATTGACTAATACTGAGCTGTGTGTGTGTGTGTGCTGGTATAGGCAGTGAATTCAGTCACACTGATCTGTGTGCATGTGAGTGTGCTGGTATAGTCTGAGGATTGAATCACAGTGAGGTGTGTGTGTGTGTGTCTGTTCAGTTTTTGGCTTGGCATTGAGTCACAGTGAGCCTTGTGTGTGTGTGTGTGTGTGCTGGTATAGGTGGTGTATTGAGTCACAGTGAGTTTTGTGTGTGTCTGTGTGTGCTGTTAGAGACTGTGGATTGATTCACAGTGAGCCATGTGTGTCTGTGCTTTCATGTGTGCTTTTATAAGCTGTGCATTAAGTCACAATGAGCAGTGTGTTTTTGTGTTTATGCATGCAGATATAGGCTGTGCATTTGAGTCACAGTGATCCGTTAGTGTCTGGGAGGGTTTGTTGGTATAGGCTGTGCACAGTCCCAGTGAGCCGTCTCTGTGTATGTGTTTCTCTGCAGGTATGGACTGTGCATTGTGCCACTTTGAATCGTATGTATCTGCGTGTGTGTGTGTGTGTGTCAAAGTGTGCTGGTTTAGGCTGCGTGTTGTGTCACAGGGAGCCATGTGTTTGTTGTGTTGGTATAGACAGTGAAATGAGTCACAGCCACGTATGTGTACTTGTGCATGAAGGTACCTGCTGTGCATTGATTCATAGTGAGCTGTATATGTTTGTGTGCTGGTATAGGCCGTCAATTCAGTCACAGTGAGCTGTTTGCGTGTGCATGTGCTAGTAGAGTTTGAGCATTGTGTCACAGTGTTGTTGTGAGGTTGTTTTGCCGGTACAAGATTTACACTGAGTTACAGTGAGCCGTGTGTGTCTGTGGTTGTGTGTGTATGTGTGTGCTTATATAGGTGGTGCAGTGAGTCACAGTGAGCTGTGAGTGTGGCTGTGATGCTGGTATAGACTATGAACTGAGTCAAAGTGAGCCATGTGTGTCTCTGTGTGTGTGTGTGTGTGTGTGTGTGCTGTTTGGTAATGTGCATTGAGTCACAGTGAGCTCTGTGTGTGTTTTTGAATACCCCTGGGCTGGCATAAGCTGAGCATTGAGTCACAGTTGATGTGTGTGTGAGTGTGCTTGTGTGTGCAAGTATAGGCTGGGCATTGAATCATAGTGAGCTGTGTGTGTTCGTGTGTGTGCTGATAAATGCTGTGCATTCAGTCACAGTGAGCCGTGTGTGTATGTGAGTGTGCTTGTAGAGGCTGCACACTGAATAACAATGAGTTGTGTATGAGTGTGCGTGTGTTGTTCCATACTGTGCATTCAGTCACAGTTTGCTGTCTGTGTGTGTGCATGCATGTGTGCTTTCATAGGCGGTGCCTTGATTCACATTGAACTGTGTGTGTGTGTGTGTGTGTTCTGGTACAGGCTGAGCATTGTGTCACACTGAGGTGTGTGTGTGTGAGTGTGCATGTCTCTGCATCTGGAGGCTGACAATACGTCACAGTGTGCCATGTGTGTTTGTGTATTTTTCTGTACTGGTATAGGCTGTGCATTCATTCTCAGTGAGGTGTGTGTGATTGTCTGTCCAGGTGTAGGCTGGTTATTGAGTCACAGTGAGCCGTGTGTGTGTGTGTGCTTGTATACACTGTGAACTGAGACATGGTGTTGTGTGTGTGTGTGTGTGAATGCTTGTATAGGTTTAGCATTGACACATAGTGAGCTATGTGTGTGTGTTGTGCTGGTATAGGCCATGCATTGAGTCTGAGTGAGCTGTTTTCATGTGTGCATGTTGGTATATTCTGAGCATTGAGTCACAGTGTGGTGTGTGGCTGTGTATATGTGTGTGTGTGTGTGTTCTGATATAAGATGTACATTGAGTTACAATGAGCCGTGCATGTGTGTGGCTGTGTGTGTGTGTGTGCTGCTAGAGGCTGCTCATTGTGTAACACTGAGCCATGTGTTTCTGTGTGTCACTCTATAGACTGTACATAGTGTCTGTGTGTGTGCATGCATGTGTGCTTGTATAGGTTGACTGATTCACATTGAGCTTTGTGTGTGGTTGTGCGTGTTGTGCTGCTCTATGTTTTGCATTGATTCACACTGAGCTGTGTGTGTGTGAGTGTGCATATGTGTGAACATATAGGCTGGGTATTGAGTCACAATGTGGTGTGTGTGTGAGTGTCTGTGTTTGTGCACTGGCATAGGCCATGCACTGAGACACAGTGAGGTTTGTGTGTGAGTGTGTGTGTCTTTTCAGGTGTATGCTGGGCATTGAGTCACAGTGAGCCATGAGTGTGTGTGCATGTGTGTGTGTGTGTACTTGTATAGGCTGTGCATTGAGTCAGAGTGAGGTGTGTGTCTATGTGTCTGGGATGTTGTAGGTGTGCATCGAGTCACAGTGAAGTGTGTGTTGTTAGAGACTGTGAATTGACTCACACTGAGCCTTGTGTGTCTGTGTGTGCTTACATAGGCTGTGCATTGAGTCACAGTGAGGGGTGTGTGTCTGTTCAGGTGTAGGCTGGGCATTGAGTCTCAGTTAGCTTTGTGTGTGTGTGTGCTGAGATACGCTATGCATTGCATCACAGTGACATGTGTGTCAGTGTCTGTGTGTGCGCTAGTATAGCTTGTGTATTCAGACACAGTGAGGTTTGAGTGTGTGTGCTGTTAGAGACGTGGATTGAGTCTCAGTGAGCTGCATGTGTGTTGTCTGCCTGCATGTGTTCTGTTATAAGCTGTGCACTGAGTCACATGGCTGTGTTTGGGTGTGTGTGTATGCTTGTTGATATAGGCTATGCATTGGGTCACAGTGATCCGTTAGTGTCTGTGAGGGCTTTTTGTTATAGGCTGTGCACAGGATCCCAGTGAGCCATCTGTGTGTGTGTGTCTGTGCAAATATGGACAGTGCATTGAGTCACAGTGAGTCGTGTGTGTCTCTGGGTGTGTTGTGTCCACATGTGCTGTTTTTGGTTGTGTGTTGTGTCACAGTAAGCCTTGTGTGAGTGTGTGCTGTTATAGACAGTGAACTGAGTCATGGCCATGTGTGTGTGTGTGCATGCATATATAGGCTATGCATTGACTCACAGTGAGCTGTGTGTGTGTGTGTGCTGGTATAGGCTGTGAATTCAGTCACACTGATCTGTGCGCATGTGAGTGTGCTGGTATAGTCTGAGCATTGAGTCACAGTGAGGTGTGTGTGTGAGTGTGTGTGTCTGTTCAGTTGTAGGTTTAGCATTGAGTCACAGTGAGTCTTGTGTGTGTGTGTGCTGAAAGAGTTTGTGTACTGAGTCATGGTGCAGTTTGTGTGTGTTTGTGTGTGTGTGTGCTGTCAGAGACTGTCGATTGATTCACAGTGAGCCATGTGTGTCTGTGGGCATGCATGTATGCTGTAATAAGCTGTGCACTTAGTCACAATGAACAGTGTGTTTGTGTGTTTATGCATTCTGATAGAGGCTATGCATTGAGTCACAGTGATCCGTTAGTGTCTGTGCGGGTTTGTTGGAAGAGTCTGTGCAAAGAGTCCCAGTGAGCCATCTCTGTGTATGTGTTTCTCTGCAGGGATGGACGGTGCATTGAGTCACAGTGAGTCATGTGCATCTGTGTGTGTGTATGTGTCAAAGTGTGCTGCTTTAGGCTGTGTGTTGTGTCACAGTGAGCCATGTGTGTGTTGTGTTGGTATAGACTGTGAAATGAGTCACGGCCTTGTGTGTTTCTTTGTGCATGAAGCTATGGGCTGTGCATTGATTCATAGTGAGCTGTGTATGTGTGTGTGCCAGTACAGGCCGTGAATTCAGTCACATTGAGCTGTGTGTGTGAGCATGTGCTGGTATAGTTTGAGCATTGAGTTACAGTGTGGTTGTGAATTTCTTGTGCCGGTGTAAGATGTACACTGAGTTACAGTGAGCTGTGTGTGTCTGTGGCTGTGTGTGTATGTGTGTGCTTATATAGGTGGCACATTGAGTCACAGTGAGCCTTGTTTGTGTGTGTGCATGCATGTGTTCTGTTATTCGCTGTGCACTGAGTCACATGGCCGTGTTTGAGGTGTGTATGCTTGGTGGTATAGGCTGTGCATTGCGTCACAGTGATCCGTTAGTGTCTGTTAGGGTTGTTGGTATAGGCTGTGCACAGAGTCCCAGTGAGCCATCTGAGTGTGTGTGTCTGTGCAAATATGGACAGTGCATTGAGTCACAGTGAGTTGTATGTGTGTGTGTGTCCACATGTGCTGTTTTAGGCTGCTTGTTGTGTCACAGTAAGCCGTGTGTGTGTGTGCTGGTACAGACTGTGAACTGAGATATCCCATGTGTGTGTTTGTGTGTGTGCATGCAGATATAGTTTATGCATTGACTAATACTGAGCTGTGTGTGTGTGTGTGCTGGTATAGGCAGTGAATTCAGTCACACTGATCTGTGTGCATGTGAGTGTGCTGGTATAGTCTGAGGATTGAATCACAGTGAGGTGTGTGTGTGTGTGTCTGTTCAGTTTTTGGCTTGGCATTGAGTCACAGTGAGCCTTGTGTGTGTGTGTGTGTGTGCTGGTATAGGTGGTGTATTGAGTCACAGTGAGTTTTGTGTGTGTCTGTGTGTGCTGTTAGAGACTGTGGATTGATTCACAGTGAGGCATGTGTGTCTGTGCTTTCATGTGTGCTTTTATAAGCTGTGCATTAAGTCACAATGAGCAGTGTGTTTTTGTGTTTATGCATGCAGATATAGGCTGTGCATTTGAGTCACAGTGATCCGTTAGTGTCTGGGAGGGTTTGTTGGTATAGGCTGTGCACAGTCCCAGTGAGCCGTCTCTGTGTATGTGTTTCTCTGCAGGTATGGACTGTGCATTGTGCCACTTTGAATCGTATGTATCTGCGTGTGTGTGTGTGTGTCAAAGTGTGCTGGTTTAGGCTGCGTGTTGTGTCACAGGGAGCCATGTGTTTGTTGTGTTGGTATAGACAGTGAAATGAGTCACAGCCACGTATGTGTACTTGTGCATGAAGGTACCTGCTGTGCATTGATTCATAGTGAGCTGTATATGTTTGTGTGCTGGTATAGGCCGTCAATTCAGTCACAGTGAGCTGTTTGCGTGTGCATGTGCTAGTAGAGTTTGAGCATTGTGTCACAGTGTTGTTGTGAGGTTGTTTTGCCGGTACAAGATTTACACTGAGTTACAGTGAGCCGTGTGTGTCTGTGGTTGTGTGTGTATGTGTGTGCTTATATAGGTGGTGCAGTGAGTCACAGTGAGCTGTGAGTGTGGCTGTGATGCTGGTATAGACTATGAACTGAGTCAAAGTGAGCCATGTGTGTCTCTGTGTGTGTGTGTGTGTGCTGTTTGGTAATGTGCATTGAGTCACAGTGAGCTCTGTGTGTGTTTTTGAATACCCCTGGGCTGGCATAAGCTGAGCATTGAGTCACAGTTGATGTGTGTGTGAGTGTGCTTGTGTGTGCAAGTATAGGCTGGGCATTGAATCATAGTGAGCTGTGTGTGTTCGTGTGTGTGCTGATAAATGCTGTGCATTCAGTCACAGTGAGCCGTGTGTGTATGTGAGTGTGCTTGTAGAGGCTGCACACTGAATAACAATGAGTTGTGTATGAGTGTGCGTGTGTTGTTCCATACTGTGCATTCAGTCACAGTTTGCTGTCTGTGTGTGTGCATGCATGTGTGCTTTCATAGGCGGTGCCTTGATTCACATTGAACTCTGTGTGTGTGTGTGTGTGTTCTGGTACAGGCTGAGCATTGTGTCACACTGAGGTGTGTGTGTGTGAGTGTGCATGTCTCTGCATCTGGAGGCTGACAATACGTCACAGTGTGCCATGTGTGTCTGTGTATTTTTCTGTACTGGTATAGGCTGTGCATTCATTCTCAGTGAGGTGTGTGTGATTGTCTGTCCAGGTGTAGGCTGGTTATTGAGTCACAGTGAGCCGTGTGTGTGTGTGTGCTTGTATACACTGTGAACTGAGACATGGTGTTGTGTGTGTGTGTGTGTGAATGCTTGTATAGGTTTAGCATTGACACATAGTGAGCTATGTGTGTGTGTTGTGCTGGTATAGGCCATGCATTGAGTCTGAGTGAGCTGTTTTCATGTGTGCATGTTGGTATATTCTGAGCATTGAGTCACAGTGTGGTGTGTGGCTGTGTATATGTGTGTGTGTGTGTGTTCTGATATAAGATGTACATTGAGTTACAATGAGCCGTGCATGTGTGTGGCTGTGTGTGTGTGTGTGCTGCTAGAGGCTGCTCATTGTGTAACACTGAGCCATGTGTTTCTGTGTGTCACTCTATAGACTGTACATAGTGTCTGTGTGTGTGCATGCATGTGTGCTTGTATAGGTTGACTGATTCACACTGAGCTTTGTGTGTGGTTGTGCGTGTTGCGCTGCTCTATGTTTTGCATTGATTCACACTGAGCTGTGTGTGTGTGAGTGTGCATATGTGTGAACATATAGGCTGGGTATTGAGTCACAATGTGGTGTGTGTGTGAGTGTCTGTGTTTGTGCACTGGCATAGGCCATGCACTGATACACAGTGAGGTTTGTGTGTGAGTGTGTGTGTCTTTTCAGGTGTATGCTGGGCATTGAGTCACAGTGAGCCATGAGTGTGTGTGCATGTGTGTGTGTGTGTACTTGTATAGGCTGTGCATTGAGTCAGAGTGAGGTGTGTGTCTATGTGTCTGGGCTGTTGTAGGTGTGCATCGAGTCACAGTGAAGTGTGTGTTGTTAGAGACTGTGAATTGACTCACACTGAGCCTTGTGTGTCTGTGTGTGCTTACATAGGCTGTGCATTGAGTCACAGTGAGGGGTGTGTGTCTGTTCAGGTGTAGGCTGGGCATTGAGTCTCAGTTAGCTTTGTGTGTGTGTGTGCTGAGAATGGCTATGCATTGCATCACAGTGACATGTGTGTCAGTGTCTGTGTGTGCGCTAGTATAGCTTGTGTATTCAGACACAGTGAGGTTTGAGTGTGTGTGCTGTTAGAGACGTGGATTGAGTCTCAGTGAGCTGCATGTGTGTTGTCTGCCTGCATGTGTTCTGTTATAAGCTGTGCACTGAGTCACATGGCTGTGTTTGGGTGTGTGTGTATGCTTGTTGATATAGGCTATGCATTGGGTCACAGTGATCCGTTAGTGTCTGTGAGGGCTTTTTGTTATAGGCTGTGCACAGGATCCCAGTGAGCCATCTGTGTGTGTGTGTCTGTGCAAATATGGACAGTGCATTGAGTCACAGTGAGTCGTGTGTGTCTCTGGGTGTGTTGTGTCCACATGTGCTGTTTTTGGTTGTGTGTTGTGTCACAGTAAGCCTTGTGTGAGTGTGTGCTGTTATAGACAGTGAACTGAGTCATGGCCATGTGTGTGTGTGTGTGCATGCATATATAGGCTATGCATTGACTCACAGTGAGCTGTGTGTGTGTGTGTGCTGGTATAGGCTGTGAATTCAGTCACACTGATCTGTGCGCATGTGAGTGTGCTGGTATAGTCTGAGCATTGAGTCACAGTGAGGTGTGTGTGTGAGTGTGTGTGTCTGTTCAGTTGTAGGTTTAGCATTGAGTCACAGTGAGTCTTGCGTGTGTGTGTGCTGAAAGAGTTTGTGTACTGAGTCATGGTGCAGTTTGTGTGTGTTTGTGTGTGTGTGTGCTGTCAGAGACTGTCGATTGATTCACAGTGAGCCATGTGTGTCTGTGGGCATGCATGTATGCTGTAATAAGCTGTGCACTTAGTCACAATGAACAGTGTGTTTGTGTGTTTATGCATTCTGATAGAGGCTATGCATTGAGTCACAGTGATCCGTTAGTGTCTGTGCGGGTTTGTTGGAAGAGTCTGTGCAAAGAGTCCCAGTGAGCCATCTCTGTGTATGTGTTTCTCTGCAGGGATGGACGGTGCATTGAGTCACAGTGAGTCATGTGCATCTGTGTGTGTGTATGTGTCAAAGTGTGCTGCTTTAGGCTGTGTGTTGTGTCACAGTGAGCCATGTGTGTGTTGTGTTGGTATAGACTGTGAAATGAGTCACGGCCTTGTGTGTTTCTTTGTGCATGAAGCTATGGGCTGTGCATTGATTCATAGTGAGCTGTGTATGTGTGTGTGCCAGTACAGGCCGTGAATTCAGTCACATTGAGCTGTGTGTGTGAGCATGTGCTGGTATAGTTTGAGCATTGAGTTACAGTGTGGTTGTGAATTTCTTGTGCCGGTGTAAGATGTACACTGAGTTACAGTGAGCTGTGTGTGTCTGTGGCTCTGTGTGTATGTGTGTGCTTATATAGGTGGCACATTGAGTCACAGTGAGCCTTGTTTGTGTGTGTGCATGCATGTGTTCTGTTATTCGCTGTGCACTGAGTCACATGGCCGTGTTTGAGGTGTGTATGCTTGGTGGTATAGGCTGTGCATTGCGTCACAGTGATCCGTTAGTGTCTGTTAGGGTTGTTGGTATAGGCTGTGCACAGAGTCCCAGTGAGCCATCTGAGTGTGTGTGTCTGTGCAAATATGGACAGTGCATTGAGTCACAGTGAGTTGTATGTGTGTGTGTGTCCACATGTGCTGTTTTAGGCTGCTTGTTGTGTCACAGTAAGCCGTGTGTGTGTGTGCTGGTACAGACTGTGAACTGAGATATCCCATGTGTGTGTTTGTGTGTGTGCATGCAGATATAGTTTATGCATTGACTAATACTGAGCTGTGTGTGTGTGTGTGCTGGTATAGGCAGTGAATTCAGTCACACTGATCTGTGTGCATGTGAGTGTGCTGGTATAGTCTGAGGATTGAATCACAGTGAGGTGTGTGTGTGTGTGTCTGTTCAGTTTTTGGCTTGGCATTGAGTCACAGTGAGCCTTGTGTGTGTGTGTGTGTGTGCTGGTATAGGTGGTGTATTGAGTCACAGTGAGTTTTGTGTGTGTCTGTGTGTGCTGTTAGAGACTGTGGATTGATTCACAGTGAGCCATGTGTGTCTGTGCTTTCATGTGTGCTTTTATAAGCTGTGCATTAAGTCACAATGAGCAGTGTGTTTTTGTGTTTATGCATGCAGATATAGGCTGTGCATTTGAGTCACAGTGATCCGTTAGTGTCTGGGAGGGTTTGTTGGTATAGGCTGTGCACAGTCCCAGTGAGCCGTCTCTGTGTATGTGTTTCTCTGCAGGTATGGACTGTGCATTGTGCCACTTTGAATCGTATGTATCTGCGTGTGTGTGTGTGTGTGTCAAAGTGTGCTGGTTTAGGCTGCGTGTTGTGTCACAGGGAGCCATGTGTTTGTTGTGTTGGTATAGACAGTGAAATGAGTCACAGCCACGTATGTGTACTTGTGCATGAAGGTACCTGCTGTGCATTGATTCATAGTGAGCTGTATATGTTTGTGTGCTGGTATAGGCCGTCAATTCAGTCACAGTGAGCTGTTTGCGTGTGCATGTGCTAGTAGAGTTTGAGCATTGTGTCACAGTGTTGTTGTGAGGTTGTTTTGCCGGTACAAGATTTACACTGAGTTACAGTGAGCCGTGTGTGTCTGTGGTTGTGTGTGTATGTGTGTGCTTATATAGGTGGTGCAGTGAGTCACAGTGAGCTGTGAGTGTGGCTGTGATGCTGGTATAGACTATGAACTGAGTCAAAGTGAGCCATGTGTGTCTCTGTGTGTGTGTGTGTGTGTGTGTGTGCTGTTTGGTAATGTGCATTGAGTCACAGTGAGCTCTGTGTGTGTTTTTGAATACCCCTGGGCTGGCATAAGCTGAGCATTGAGTCACAGTTGATGTGTGTGTGAGTGTGCTTGTGTGTGCAAGTATAGGCTGGGCATTGAATCATAGTGAGCTGTGTGTGTTCGTGTGTGTGCTGATAAATGCTGTGCATTCAGTCACAGTGAGCCGTGTGTGTATGTGAGTGTGCTTGTAGAGGCTGCACACTGAATAACAATGAGTTGTGTATGAGTGTGCGTGTGTTGTTCCATACTGTGCATTCAGTCACAGTTTGCTGTCTGTGTGTGTGCATGCATGTGTGCTTTCATAGGCGGTGCCTTGATTCACATTGAACTGTGTGTGTGTGTGTGTGTGTTCTGGTACAGGCTGAGCATTGTGTCACACTGAGGTGTGTGTGTGTGAGTGTGCATGTCTCTGCATCTGGAGGCTGACAATACGTCACAGTGTGCCATGTGTGTTTGTGTATTTTTCTGTACTGGTATAGGCTGTGCATTCATTCTCAGTGAGGTGTGTGTGATTGTCTGTCCAGGTGTAGGCTGGTTATTGAGTCACAGTGAGCCGTGTGTGTGTGTGTGCTTGTATACACTGTGAACTGAGACATGGTGTTGTGTGTGTGTGTGTGTGAATGCTTGTATAGGTTTAGCATTGACACATAGTGAGCTATGTGTGTGTGTTGTGCTGGTATAGGCCATGCATTGAGTCTGAGTGAGCTGTTTTCATGTGTGCA
Source organism: Globicephala melas (assembly GCF_963455315.2). NCBI lineage: Eukaryota > Metazoa > Chordata > Mammalia > Artiodactyla > Delphinidae > Globicephala > Globicephala melas. The sequence goes on along the minus strand of NC_083336.1, from coordinate 1,011,345 downwards.
TGTTGGTATATTCTGAGCATTGAGTCACAGTGTGGTGTGTGGCTGTGTATATGTGTGTGTGTGTGTGTTCTGATATAAGATGTACATTGAGTTACAATGAGCCGTGCATGTGTGTGGCTGTGTGTGTGTGTGTGCTGCTAGAGGCTGCTCATTGTGTAACACTGAGCCATGTGTTTCTGTGTGTCACTCTATAGACTGTACATAGTGTCTGTGTGTGTGCATGCATGTGTGCTTGTATAGGTTGACTGATTCACATTGAGCTTTGTGTGTGGTTGTGCGTGTTGTGCTGCTCTATGTTTTGCATTGATTCACACTGAGCTGTGTGTGTGTGAGTGTGCATATGTGTGAACATATAGGCTGGGTATTGAGTCACAATGTGGTGTGTGTGTGAGTGTCTGTGTTTGTGCACTGGCATAGGCCATGCACTGAGACACAGTGAGGTTTGTGTGTGAGTGTGTGTGTCTTTTCAGGTGTATGCTGGGCATTGAGTCACAGTGAGCCATGAGTGTGTGTGCATGTGTGTGTGTGTGTACTTGTATAGGCTGTGCATTGAGTCAGAGTGAGGTGTGTGTCTATGTGTCTGGGATGTTGTAGGTGTGCATCGAGTCACAGTGAAGTGTGTGTTGTTAGAGACTGTGAATTGACTCACACTGAGCCTTGTGTGTCTGTGTGTGCTTACATAGGCTGTGCATTGAGTCACAGTGAGGGGTGTGTGTCTGTTCAGGTGTAGGCTGGGCATTGAGTCTCAGTTAGCTTTGTGTGTGTGTGTGCTGAGATACGCTATGCATTGCATCACAGTGACATGTGTGTCAGTGTCTGTGTGTGCGCTAGTATAGCTTGTGTATTCAGACACAGTGAGGTTTGAGTGTGTGTGCTGTTAGAGACGTGGATTGAGTCTCAGTGAGCTGCATGTGTGTTGTCTGCCTGCATGTGTTCTGTTATAAGCTGTGCACTGAGTCACATGGCTGTGTTTGGGTGTGTGTGTATGCTTGTTGATATAGGCTATGCATTGGGTCACAGTGATCCGTTAGTGTCTGTGAGGGTTTTTTGTTATAGGCTGTGCACAGGATCCCAGTGAGCCATCTGTGTGTGTGTGTCTGTGCAAATATGGACAGTGCATTGTGTCACAGTGATTCATGTGTGTCTCTGGGTGTGTGTGTGTTCACAGTGAGCCATGTGTGTCTGTGTGCTTGCATGTGTGCTTTTATAAGCTCTGCATTAAGTCACAATGAGCAGTGTGTTTGTGTGTTTATGCATACAGATATAGGCTGTGCATTTGAGTCACAGTGATCCGTTATTGTCTGGGAGGGTTTGTTGGTATAGGCTGTGCACAGTCCCAGTGAGCCGTCTCTGTATATGTGTTTCTCTGCAAGTATGGACTGTGCATTGTGTCACTGTGAATCGTGTGCATCTGCATGTGTGTGTGTGTGTCAAAGTGTGCTGGTTTAGGCTGAGTGTTGTGTCACAGGGAGCCATGTGTTTGTTGTGTTGGTATAGACAGTGAAATGAGTCACAGCCATGTGTGTGTACGTGTTCACGAAAGTACCTGCTGTGCATTGATTCATAGAGAGCTGTATATGTGTGTGTGCTGGTATAGGCCGTCAAATCAGTCACAGTGAGCTGTTTGCATGTGCATGTGCTGGTATAGTTTGAGCATTGTGTCACAGTGTTGTTGTGAGTTTGTTTTGCCAGTACAAGGTTTACACTGAGTTACAGTGGGCCGTGTGTGTCTCTGGCTGTGTGTGTATGTGTGTGCTTACGTAGGTGGTGCAGTGAGTCAAAGTGAGCTGTGAGTGTGGCTGTGATGCTGGTATAGACTATGAACTGAGTCAAAGTGAGCCATGTGTGTCTCTGTGTGTGTGTGTGTGTGCTGTTTGGTAATGTGCATTGAGTCACAGTGAGCTCTGTGTGTGTTTTTGAATACCCCTGGGCTGGCATAAGCTGAGCATTGAGTCACAGTTGATGTTTGTGTGAGTGTGCTTGTGTGTGCAAGTATAGGCTGGGCATTGAATCATAGTGAGCTGTGTGTGTTCGTGTGTGTGCTGATAAATGCTGTGCATTCAGTCACAGTGAGCCGTGTGTGTATGTGAGTGTGCTTGTAGAGGCTGCACACTGAATAACAATGAGTTGTGTATGAGTGTGCGTGTGTTGTTCCATACTGTGCATTCAGTCACAGTTTGCTGTCTGTGTGTGTGCATGCATGTGTGCTTTCATAGGCGGTGCCTTGATTCACATTGAACTCTGTGTGTGTGTGTGTGTGTGTTCTGGTACAGGCTGAGCATTGTGTCACACTGAGGTGTGTGTGTGTGAGTGTGCATGTCTCTGCATCTGGAGGCTGACAATACGTCACAGTGTGCCATGTGTGTTTGTGTATTTTTCTGTACTGGTATAGGCTGTGCATTCATTCTCAGTGAGGTGTGTGTGATTGTCTGTCCAGGTGTAGGCTGGTTATTGAGTCACAGTGAGCCGTGTGTGTGTGTGTGCTTGTATACACTGTGAACTGAGACATGGTGTTGTGTGTGTGTGTGTGTGAATGCTTGTATAGGTTTAGCATTGACACATAGTGAGCTATGTGTGTGTGTTGTGCTGGTATAGGCCATGCATTGAGTCTGAGTGAGCTGTTTTCATGTGTGCATGTTGGTATATTCTGAGCATTGAGTCACAGTGTGGTGTGTGGCTGTGTATATGTGTGTGTGTGTGTGTTCTGATATAAGATGTACATTGAGTTACAATGAGCCGTGCATGTGTGTGGCTGTGTGTGTGTGTGTGCTGCTAGAGGCTGCTCATTGTGTAACACTGAGCCATGTGTTTCTGTGTGTCACTCTATAGACTGTACATAGTGTCTGTGTGTGTGCATGCATGTGTGCTTGTATAGGTTGACTGATTCACATTGAGCTTTGTGTGTGGTTGTGCGTGTTGTGCTGCTCTATGTTTTGCATTGATTCACACTGAGCTGTGTGTGTGTGAGTGTGCATATGTGTGAACATATAGGCTGGGTATTGAGTCACAATGTGGTGTGTGTGTGAGTGTCTGTGTTTGTGCACTGGCATAGGCCATGCACTGAGACACAGTGAGGTTTGTGTGTGAGTGTGTGTGTCTTTTCAGGTGTATGCTGGGCATTGAGTCACAGTGAGCCATGAGTGTGTGTGCATGTGTGTGTGTGTGTACTTGTATAGGCTGTGCATTGAGTCAGAGTGAGGTGTGTGTCTATGTGTCTGGGCTGTTGTAGGTGTGCATCGAGTCACAGTGAAGTGTGTGTTGTTAGAGACTGTGAATTGACTCACACTGAGCCTTGTGTGTCTGTGTGTGCTTACATAGGCTGTGCATTGAGTCACAGTGAGGGGTGTGTGTCTGTTCAGGTGTAGGCTGGGCATTGAGTCTCAGTTAGCTTTGTGTGTGTGTGTGCTGAGATACGCTATGCATTGCATCACAGTGACATGTGTGTCAGTGTCTGTGTGTGCACTAGTATAGCTTGTGTATTCAGACACAGTGAGGTTTGAGTGTGTGTGCTGTTAGAGACGTGGATTGAGTCTCAGTGAGCTGCATGTGCGTTGTCTGCCTGCATGTGTTCTGTTATAAGCTGTGCACTGAGTCACATGGCTGTGTTTGGGTGTGTGTGTATGCTTGTTGATATAGGCTATGCATTGGGTCACAGTGATCCGTTAGTGTCTGTGAGGGCTTTTTGTTATAGGCTGTGCACAGGATCCCAGTGAGCCATCTGTGTGTGTGTGTCTGTGCAAATATGGACAGTGCATTGAGTCACAGTGAGTCGTGTGTGTCTCTGGGTGTGTTGTGTCCACATGTGCTGTTTTTGGTTGTGTGTTGTGTCACAGTAAGCCTTGTGTGAGTGTGTGCTGTTATAGACAGTGAACTGAGTCATGGCCATGTGTGTGTGTGTGTGTGCATGCATATATAGGCTATGCATTGACTCACAGTGAGCTGTGTGTGTGTGTGTGCTGGTATAGGCTGTGAATTCAGTCACACTGATCTGTGCACATGTGAGTGTGCTGGTATAGTCTAAGCATTGAGTCACAGTGAGGTGTGTGTGTGAGTGTGTGTGTCTGTTCAGTTGTAGGTTTAGCATTGAGTCACAGTGAGTCTTGTGTGTGTGTGTGCTGAAAGAGTTTGTGTACTGAGTCATGGTGCAGTTTGTGTGTGTTTGTGTGTGCGTGTGCTGTCAGAGACTGTCGATTGATTCACAGTGAGCCATGTGTGTCTGTAGGCATGCATGTACGCTGTAATAAGCTGTGCACTTAGTCACAATGAACAGTGTGTTTGTGTGTTTATGCATTCTGATAGAGGCTATGCATTGAGTCACAGTGATCCATTAGTGTCTGTGCGGGTTTGTTGGAAGAGTCTGTGCAAAGAGTCCCAGTGAGCCATCTCTGTGTATGTGTTTCTCTGCAGGGATGGACGGTGCATTGAGTCACAGTGAGTCATGTGCATCTGTGTGTGTGTATGTGTCAAAGTGTGCTGCTTTAGGCTGTGTGTTGTGTCACAGTGAGCCATGTGTGTGTTGTGTTGGTATAGACTGTGAAATGAGTCACGGCCTTGTGTGTTTCTTTGTGCATGAAGCTATGGGCTGTGCATTGATTCATAGTGAGCTGTGTATGTGTGTGTGCCAGTACAGGCCGTGAATTCAGTCACATTGAGCTGTGTGTGTGAGCATGTGCTGGTATAGTTTGAGCATTGAGTTACAGTGTGGTTGTGAATTTCTTGTGCCGGTGTAAGATGTACACTGAGTTACAGTGAGCTGTGTGTGTCTGTGGCTGTGTGTGTATGTGTGTGCTTATATAGGTGGCACATTGAGTCACAGTGAGCCTTGTTTGTGTGTGTGCATGCATGTGTTCTGTTATTCGCTGTGCACTGAGTCACATGGCCGTGTTTGAGGTGTGTATGCTTGGTGGTATAGGCTGTGCATTGCGTCACAGTGATCCGTTAGTGTCTGTTAGGGTTGTTGGTATAGGCTGTGCACAGAGTCCCAGTGAGCCATCTGAGTGTGTGTGTCTGTGCAAATATGGACAGTGCATTGAGTCACAGTGAGTTGTATGTGTGTGTGTGTCCACATGTGCTGTTTTAGGCTGCTTGTTGTGTCACAGTAAGCCGTGTGTGTGTGTGCTGGTACAGACTGTGAACTGAGATATCCCATGTGTGTGTGCATGCAGATATAGTTTATGCATTGACTAATACTGAGCTGTGTGTGTGTGTGTGCTGGTATAGGCAGTGAATTCAGTCACACTGATCTGTGTGCATGTGAGTGTGCTGGTATAGTCTGAGGATTGAATCACAGTGAGGTGTGTGTGTGTGTGTCTGTTCAGTTTTTGGCTTGGCATTGAGTCACAGTGAGCCTTGTGTGTGTGTGTGTGTGTGCTGGTATAGGTGGTGTATTGAGTCACAGTGAGTTTTGTGTGTGTCTGTGTGTGCTGTTAGAGACTGTGGATTGATTCACAGTGAGCCATGTGTGTCTGTGCTTTCATGTGTGCTTTTATAAGCTGTGCATTAAGTCACAATGAGCAGTGTGTTTTTGTGTTTATGCATGCAGATATAGGCTGTGCATTTGAGTCACAGTGATCCGTTAGTGTCTGGGAGGGTTTGTTGGTATAGGCTGTGCACAGTCCCAGTGAGCCGTCTCTGTGTATGTGTTTCTCTGCAGGTATGGACTGTGCATTGTGCCACTTTGAATCGTATGTATCTGCGTGTGTGTGTGTGTGTCAAAGTGTGCTGGTTTAGGCTGCGTGTTGTGTCACAGGGAGCCATGTGTTTGTTGTGTTGGTATAGACAGTGAAATGAGTCACAGCCACGTATGTGTACTTGTGCATGAAGGTACCTGCTGTGCATTGATTCATAGTGAGCTGTATATGTTTGTGTGCTGGTATAGGCCGTCAATTCAGTCACAGTGAGCTGTTTGCGTGTGCATGTGCTAGTAGAGTTTGAGCATTGTGTCACAGTGTTGTTGTGAGGTTGTTTTGCCGGTACAAGATTTACACTGAGTTACAGTGAGCCGTGTGTGTCTGTGGTTGTGTGTGTATGTGTGTGCTTATATAGGTGGTGCAGTGAGTCACAGTGAGCTGTGAGTGTGGCTGTGATGCTGGTATAGACTATGAACTGAGTCAAAGTGAGCCATGTGTGTCTCTGTGTGTGTGTGTGTGTGTGTGTGTGCTGTTTGGTAATGTGCATTGAGTCACAGTGAGCTCTGTGTGTGTTTTTGAATACCCCTGGGCTGGCATAAGCTGAGCATTGAGTCACAGTTGATGTGTGTGTGAGTGTGCTTGTGTGTGCAAGTATAGGCTGGGCATTGAATCATAGTGAGCTGTGTGTGTTCGTGTGTGTGCTGATAAATGCTGTGCATTCAGTCACAGTGAGCCGTGTGTGTATGTGAGTGTGCTTGTAGAGGCTGCACACTGAATAACAATGAGTTGTGTATGAGTGTGCGTGTGTTGTTCCATACTGTGCATTCAGTCACAGTTTGCTGTCTGTGTGTGTGCATGCATGTGTGCTTTCATAGGCGGTGCCTTGATTCACATTGAACTGTGTGTGTGTGTGTGTGTGTTCTGGTACAGGCTGAGCATTGTGTCACACTGAGGTGTGTGTGTGTGAGTGTGCATGTCTCTGCATCTGGAGGCTGACAATACGTCACAGTGTGCCATGTGTGTTTGTGTATTTTTCTGTACTGGTATAGGCTGTGCATTCATTCTCAGTGAGGTGTGTGTGATTGTCTGTCCAGGTGTAGGCTGGTTATTGAGTCACAGTGAGCCGTGTGTGTGTGTGTGCTTGTATACACTGTGAACTGAGACATGGTGTTGTGTGTGTGTGTGTGTGAATGCTTGTATAGGTTTAGCATTGACACATAGTGAGCTATGTGTGTGTGTTGTGCTGGTATAGGCCATGCATTGAGTCTGAGTGAGCTGTTTTCATGTGTGCATGTTGGTATATTCTGAGCATTGAGTCACAGTGTGGTGTGTGGCTGTGTATATGTGTGTGTGTGTGTGTTCTGATATAAGATGTACATTGAGTTACAATGAGCCGTGCATGTGTGTGGCTGTGTGTGTGTGTGTGCTGCTAGAGGCTGCTCATTGTGTAACACTGAGCCATGTGTTTCTGTGTGTCACTCTATAGACTGTACATAGTGTCTGTGTGTGTGCATGCATGTGTGCTTGTATAGGTTGACTGATTCACATTGAGCTTTGTGTGTGGTTGTGCGTGTTGTGCTGCTCTATGTTTTGCATTGATTCACACTGAGCTGTGTGTGTGTGAGTGTGCATATGTGTGAACATATAGGCTGGGTATTGAGTCACAATGTGGTGTGTGTGTGAGTGTCTGTGTTTGTGCACTGGCATAGGCCATGCACTGAGACACAGTGAGGTTTGTGTGTGAGTGTGTGTGTCTTTTCAGGTGTATGCTGGGCATTGAGTCACAGTGAGCCATGAGTGTGTGTGCATGTGTGTGTGTGTGTACTTGTATAGGCTGTGCATTGAGTCAGAGTGAGGTGTGTGTCTATGTGTCTGGGCTGTTGTAGGTGTGCATCGAGTCACAGTGAAGTGTGTGTTGTTAGAGACTGTGAATTGACTCACACTGAGCCTTGTGTGTCTGTGTGTGCTTACATAGGCTGTGCATTGAGTCACAGTGAGGGGTGTGTGTCTGTTCAGGTGTAGGCTGGGCATTGAGTCTCAGTTAGCTTTGTGTGTGTGTGTGCTGAGATACGCTATGCATTGCATCACAGTGACATGTGTGTCAGTGTCTGTGTGTGCGCTAGTATAGCTTGTGTATTCAGACACAGTGAGGTTTGAGTGTGTGTGCTGTTAGAGACGTGGATTGAGTCTCAGTGAGCTGCATGTGTGTTGTCTGCCTGCATGTGTTCTGTTATAAGCTGTGCACTGAGTCACATGGCTGTGTTTGGGTGTGTGTGTATGCTTGTTGATATAGGCTATGCATTGGGTCACAGTGATCCGTTAGTGTCTGTGAGGGTTTTTTGTTATAGGCTGTGCACAGGATCCCAGTGAGCCATCTGTGTGTGTGTGTCTGTGCAAATATGGACAGTGCATTGTGTCACAGTGATTCATGTGTGTCTCTGGGTGTGTGTGTGTTCACAGTGAGCCATGTGTGTCTGTGTGCTTGCATGTGTGCTTTTATAAGCTCTGCATTAAGTCACAATGAGCAGTGTGTTTGTGTGTTTATGCATACAGATATAGGCTGTGCATTTGAGTCACAGTGATCCGTTATTGTCTGGGAGGGTTTGTTGGTATAGGCTGTGCACAGTCCCAGTGAGCCATCTCTGTATATGTGTTTCTCTGCAAGTATGGACTGTGCATTGTGTCACTGTGAATCGTGTGCGTCTGCATGTGTGTGTGTGTGTCAAAGTGTGCTGGTTTAGGCTGAGTGTTGTGTCACAGGGAGCCATGTGTTTGTTGTGTTGGTATAGACAGTGAAATGAGTCACAGCCATGTGTGTGTACGTGTTCACGAAAGTACCTGCTGTGCATTGATTCATAGAGAGCTGTATATGTGTGTGTGCTGGTATAGGCCGTCAAATCAGTCACAGTGAGCTGTTTGCATGTGCATGTGCTGGTATAGTTTGAGCATTGTGTCACAGTGTTGTTGTGAGTTTGTTTTGCCAGTACAAGGTTTACACTGAGTTACAGTGGGCCGTGTGTGTCTCTGGCTGTGTGTGTATGTGTGTGCTTACGTAGGTGGTGCAGTGAGTCAAAGTGAGCTGTGAGTGTGGCTGTGATGCTGGTATAGACTATGAACTGAGTCAAAGTGAGCCATGTGTGTCTCTGTGTGTGTGTGTGTGTGCTGTTTGGTAATGTGCATTGAGTCACAGTGAGCTCTGTGTGTGTTTTTGAATACCCCTGGGCTGGCATAAGCTGAGCATTGAGTCACAGTTGATGTGTGTGTGAGTGTGCTTGTGTGTGCAAGTATAGGCTGGGCATTGAATCATAGTGAGCTGTGTGTGTTCGTGTGTGTGCTGATAAATGCTGTGCATTCAGTCACAGTGAGCCGTGTGTGTATGTGAGTGTGCTTGTAGAGGCTGCACACTGAATAACAATGAGTTGTGTATGAGTGTGCGTGTGTTGTTCCATACTGTGCATTCAGTCACAGTTTGCTGTCTGTGTGTGTGCATGCATGTGTGCTTTCATAGGCGGTGCCTTGATTCACATTGAACTCTGTGTGTGTGTGTGTGTGTGTTCTGGTACAGGCTGAGCATTGTGTCACACTGAGGTGTGTGTGTGTGAGTGTGCATGTCTCTGCATCTGGAGGCTGACAATACGTCACAGTGTGCCATGTGTGTTTGTGTATTTTTCTGTACTGGTATAGGCTGTGCATTCATTCTCAGTGAGGTGTGTGTGATTGTCTGTCCAGGTGTAGGCTGGTTATTGAGTCACAGTGAGCCGTGTGTGTGTGTGTGCTTGTATACACTGTGAACTGAGACATGGTGTTGTGTGTGTGTGTGTGTGAATGCTTGTATAGGTTTAGCATTGACACATAGTGAGCTATGTGTGTGTGTTGTGCTGGTATAGGCCATGCATTGAGTCTGAGTGAGCTGTTTTCATGTGTGCATGTTGGTATATTCTGAGCATTGAGTCACAGTGTGGTGTGTGGCTGTGTATATGTGTGTGTGTGTGTGTTCTGATATAAGATGTACATTGAGTTACAATGAGCCGTGCATGTGTGTGGCTGTGTGTGTGTGTGTGCTGCTAGAGGCTGCTCATTGTGTAACACTGAGCCATGTGTTTCTGTGTGTCACTCTATAGACTGTACATAGTGTCTGTGTGTGTGCATGCATGTGTGCTTGTATAGGTTGACTGATTCACATTGAGCTTTGTGTGTGGTTGTGCGTGTTGTGCTGCTCTATGTTTTGCATTGATTCACACTGAGCTGTGTGTGTGTGAGTGTGCATATGTGTGAACATATAGGCTGGGTATTGAGTCACAATGTGGTGTGTGTGTGAGTGTCTGTGTTTGTGCACTGGCATAGGCCATGCACTGAGACACAGTGAGGTTTGTGTGTGAGTGTGTGTGTCTTTTCAGGTGTATGCTGGGCATTGAGTCACAGTGAGCCATGAGTGTGTGTGCATGTGTGTGTGTGTGTACTTGTATAGGCTGTGCATTGAGTCAGAGTGAGGTGTGTGTCTATGAGTCTGGGCTGTTGTAGGTGTGCATCGAGTCACAGTGAAGTGTGTGTTGTTAGAGACTGTGAATTGACTCACACTGAGCCTTGTGTGTCTGTGTGTGCTTACATAGGCTGTGCATTGAGTCACAGTGAGGGGTGTGTGTCTGTTCAGGTGTAGGCTGGGCATTGAGTCTCAGTTAGCTTTGTGTGTGTGTGTGCTGAGATACGCTATGCATTGCATCACAGTGACATGTGTGTCAGTGTCTGTGTGTGCACTAGTATAGCTTGTGTATTCAGACACAGTGAGGTTTGAGTGTGTGTGCTGTTAGAGACGTGGATTGAGTCTCAGTGAGCTGCATGTGCGTTGTCTGCCTGCATGTGTTCTGTTATAAGCTGTGCACTGAGTCACATGGCTGTGTTTGGGTGTGTGTGTATGCTTGTTGATATAGGCCATGCATTGGGTCACAGTGATCCGTTAGTGTCTGTGAGGGCTTTTTGTTATAGGCTGTGCACAGGATCCCAGTGAGCCATCTGTGTGTGTGTGTCTGTGCAAATATGGACAGTGCATTGAGTCACAGTGAGTCGTGTGTGTCTCTGGGTGTGTTGTGTCCACATGTGCTGTTTTTGGTTGTGTGTTGTGTCACAGTAAGCCTTGTGTGAGTGTGTGCTGTTATAGACAGTGAACTGAGTCATGGCCATGTGTGTGTGTGTGTGTGCATGCATATATAGGCTATGCATTGACTCACAGTGAGCTGTGTGTGTGTGTGTGCTGGTATAGGCTGTGAATTCAGTCACACTGATCTGTGCACATGTGAGTGTGCTGGTATAGTCTAAGCATTGAGTCACAGTGAGGTGTGTGTGTGAGTGTGTGTGTCTGTTCAGTTGTAGGTTTAGCATTGAGTCACAGTGAGTCTTGTGTGTGTGTGTGCTGAAAGAGTTTGTGTACTGAGTCATGGTGCAGTTTGTGTGTGTTTGTGTGTGTGTGTGCTGTCAGAGACTGTCGATTGATTCACAGTGAGCCATGTGTGTCTGTGGGCATGCATGTATGCTGTAATAAGCTGTGCGCTTAGTCACAATGAACAGTGTGTTTGTGTGTTTATGCATTCTGATAGAGGCTATGCATTGAGTCACAGTGATCCGTTAGTGTCTGTGCGGGTTTGTTGGAAGAGTCTGTGCAAAGAGTCCCAGTGAGCCATCTCTGTGTATGTGTTTCTCTGCAGGGATGGACGGTGCATTGAGTCACAGTGAGTCATGTGCATCTGTGTGTGTGTATGTGTCAAAGTGTGCTGCTTTAGGCTGTGTGTTGTGTCACAGTGAGCCATGTGTGTGTTGTGTTGGTATAGACTGTGAAATGAGTCACGGCCTTGTGTGTTTCTTTGTGCATGAAGCTATGGGCTGTGCATTGATTCATAGTGAGCTGTGTATGTGTGTGTGCCAGTACAGGCCGTGAATTCAGTCACATTGAGCTGTGTGTGTGAGCATGTGCTGGTATAGTTTGAGCATTGAGTTACAGTGTGGTTGTGAATTTCTTGTGCCGGTGTAAGATGTACACTGAGTTACAGTGAGCTGTGTGTGTCTGTGGCTGTGTGTGTATGTGTGTGCTTATATAGGTGGCACATTGAGTCACAGTGAGCCTTGTTTGTGTGTGTGCATGCATGTGTTCTGTTATTCGCTGTGCACTGAGTCACATGGCCGTGTTTGAGGTGTGTATGCTTGGTGGTATAGGCTGTGCATTGCGTCACAGTGATCCGTTAGTGTCTGTTAGGGTTGTTGGTATAGGCTGTGCACAGAGTCCCAGTGAGCCATCTGAGTGTGTGTGTCTGTGCAAATATGGACAGTGCATTGAGTCACAGTGAGTTGTATGTGTGTGTGTGTCCACATGTGCTGTTTTAGGCTGCTTGTTGTGTCACAGTAAGCCGTGTGTGTGTGTGCTGGTACAGACTGTGAACTGAGATATCCCATGTGTGTGTTTGTGTGTGTGCATGCAGATATAGTTTATGCATTGACTAATACTGAGCTGTGTGTGTGTGTGTGCTGGTATAGGCAGTGAATTCAGTCACACTGATCTGTGTGCATGTGAGTGTGCTGGTATAGTCTGAGGATTGAATCACAGTGAGGTGTGTGTGTGTGTGTCTGTTCAGTTTTTGGCTTGGCATTGAGTCACAGTGAGCCTTGTGTGTGTGTGTGTGTGTGCTGGTAGAGGTGGTATATTGAGTCACAGTGAGTTTTGTGTGTGTCTGTGTGTGCTGTTAGAGACTGTGGATTGATTCACAGTGAGCCATGTGTGTCTGTGCTTTCATGTGTGCTTTTATAAGCTGTGCATTAAGTCACAATGAGCAGTGTGTTTTTGTGTTTATGCATGCAGATATAGGCTGTGCATTTGAGTCACAGTGATCCGTTAGTGTCTGGGAGGGTTTGTTGGTATAGGCTGTGCACAGTCCCAGTGAGCCGTCTCTGTGTATGTGTTTCTCTGCAGGTATGGACTGTGCATTGTGCCACTTTGAATCGTATGTATCTGCGTGTGTGTGTGTGTGTCAAAGTGTGCTGGTTTAGGCTGCGTGTTGTGTCACAGGGAGCCATGTGTTTGTTGTGTTGGTATAGACAGTGAAATGAGTCACAGCCACGTATGTGTACTTGTGCATGAAGGTACCTGCTGTGCATTGATTCATAGTGAGCTGTATATGTTTGTGTGCTGGTATAGGCCGTCAATTCAGTCACAGTGAGCTGTTTGCGTGTGCATGTGCTAGTAGAGTTTGAGCATTGTGTCACAGTGTTGTTGTGAGGTTGTTTTGCCGGTACAAGATTTACACTGAGTTACAGTGAGCCGTGTGTGTCTGTGGTTGTGTGTGTATGTGTGTGCTTATATAGGTGGTGCAGTGAGTCACAGTGAGCTGTGAGTGTGGCTGTGATGCTGGTATAGACTATGAACTGAGTCAAAGTGAGCCATGTGTGTCTCTGTGTGTGTGTGTGTGTGTGTGTGTGTGCTGTTTGGTAATGTGCATTGAGTCACAGTGAGCTCTGTGTGTGTTTTTGAATACCCCTGGGCTGGCATAAGCTGAGCATTGAGTCACAGTTGATGTGTGTGTGAGTGTGCTTGTGTGTGCAAGTATAGGCTGGGCATTGAATCATAGTGAGCTGTGTGTGTTCGTGTGTGTGCTGATAAATGCTGTGCATTCAGTCACAGTGAGCCGTGTGTGTATGTGAGTGTGCTTGTAGAGGCTGCACACTGAATAACAATGAGTTGTGTATGAGTGTGCGTGTGTTGTTCCATACTGTGCATTCAGTCACAGTTTGCTGTCTGTGTGTGTGCATGCATGTGTGCTTTCATAGGCGGTGCCTTGATTCACATTGAACTCTGTGTGTGTGTGTGTGTGTGTTCTGGTACAGGCTGAGCATTGTGTCACACTGAGGTGTGTGTGTGTGAGTGTGCATGTCTCTGCATCTGGAGGCTGACAATACGTCACAGTGTGCCATGTGTGTTTGTGTATTTTTCTGTACTGGTATAGGCTGTGCATTCATTCTCAGTGAGGTGTGTGTGATTGTCTGTCCAGGTGTAGGCTGTTTATTGAGTCACAGTGAGCCGTGTGTGTGTGTGTGCTTGTATACACTGTGAACTGAGACATGGTGTTGTGTGTGTGTGTGTGTGAATGCTTGTATAGGTTTAGCATTGACACATAGTGAGCTATGTGTGTGTGTTGTGCTGGTATAGGCCATGCATTGAGTCTGAGTGAGCTGTTTTCATGTGTGCATGTTGGTATATTCTGAGCATTGAGTCACAGTGTGGTGTGTGGCTGTGTATATGTGTGTGTGTGTGTGTTCTGATATAAGATGTACATTGAGTTACAATGAGCCGTGCATGTGTGTGGCTGTGTGTGTGTGTGTGCTGCTAGAGGCTGCTCATTGTGTAACACTGAGCCATGTGTTTCTGTGTGTCACTCTATAGACTGTACATAGTGTCTGTGTGTGTGCATGCATGTGTGCTTGTATAGGTTGACTGATTCACATTGAGCTTTGTGTGTGGTTGTGCGTGTTGTGCTGCTCTATGTTTTGCATTGATTCACACTGAGCTGTGTGTGTGTGAGTGTGCATATGTGTGAACATATAGGCTGGGTATTGAGTCACAATGTGGTGTGTGTGTGAGTGTCTGTGTTTGTGCACTGGCATAGGCCATGCACTGAGACACAGTGAGGTTTGTGTGTGAGTGTGTGTGTCTTTTCAGGTGTATGCTGGGCATTGAGTCACAGTGAGCCATGAGTGTGTGTGCATGTGTGTGTGTGTGTACTTGTATAGGCTGTGCATTGAGTCAGAGTGAGGTGTGTGTCTATGTGTCTGGGCTGTTGTAGGTGTGCATCGAGTCACAGTGAAGTGTGTGTTGTTAGAGACTGTGAATAGACTCACACTGAGCCTTGTGTGTCTGTGTGTGCTTACATAGGCTGTGCATTGAGTCACAGTGAGGGGTGTGTGTCTGTTCAGGTGTAGGCTGGGCATTGAGTCTCAGTTAGCTTTGTGTGTGTGTGTGCTGAGATACGCTATGCATTGCATCACAGTGACATGTGTGTCAGTGTCTGTGTGTGCGCTAGTATAGCTTGTGTATTCAGACACAGTGAGGTTTGAGTGTGTGTGCTGTTAGAGACGTGGATTGAGTCTCAGTGAGCTGCATGTGTGTTGTCTGCCTGCATGTGTTCTGTTATAAGCTGTGCACTGAGTCACATGGCTGTGTTTGGGTGTGTGTGTATGCTTGTTGATATAGGCTATGCATTGGGTCACAGTGATCCGTTAGTGTCTGTGAGGGTTTTTTGTTATAGGCTGTGCACAAGATCCCAGTGAGCCATCTGTGTGTGTGTGTCTGTGCAAATATGGACAGTGCATTGTGTCACAGTGATTCATGTGTGTCTCTGGGTGTGTGTGTGTTCACAGTGAGCCATGTGTGTCTGTGTGCTTGCATGTGTGCTTTTATAAGCTCTGCATTAAGTCACAATGAGCAGTGTGTTTGTGTGTTTATGCGTACAGATATAGGCTGTGCATTTGAGTCACAGTGATCCGTTATTGTCTGGGAGGGTTTGTTGGTATAGGCTGTGCACAGTCCCAGTGAGCCGTCTCTGTATATGTGTTTCTCTGCAGGTATGGACTGTGCATTGTGTCACTGTGAATCGTGTGCGTCTGCATGTGTGTGTGTGTGTCAAAGTGTGCTGGTTTAGGCTGAGTGTTGTGTCACAGGGAGCCATGTGTTTGTTGTGTTGGTATAGACAGTGAAATGAGTCACAGCCATGTGTGTGTACGTGTTCACGAAAGTACCTGCTGTGCATTGATTCATAGAGAGCTGTATATGTGTGTGTGCTGGTATAGGCCGTCAAATCAGTCACAGTGAGCTGTTTGCATGTGCATGTGCTGGTATAGTTTGAGCATTGTGTCACAGTGTTGTTGTGAGTTTGTTTTGCCAGTACAAGGTTTACACTGAGTTACAGTGGGCCGTGTGTGTCTCTGGCTGTGTGTGTATGTGTGTGCTTACGTAGGTGGTGCAGTGAGTCAAAGTGAGCTGTGAGTGTGGCTGTGATGCTGGTATAGACTATGAACTGAGTCAAAGTGAACCATGTGTGTCTCTGTGTGTGTGTGTGTGTGCTGTTTGGTAATGTGCATTGAGTCACAGTGAGCTCTGTGTGTGTTTTTGAATACCCCTGGGCTGGCATAAGCTGAGCATTGAGTCACAGTTGATGTGTGTGTGAGTGTGCTTGTGTGTGCAAGTATAGGCTGGGCATTGAATCATAGTGAGCTGTGTGTGTTCGTGTGTGTGCTGATAAATGCTGTGCATTCAGTCACAGTGAGCCGTGTGTGTATGTGAGTGTGCTTGTAGAGGCTGCACACTGAATAACAATGAGTTGTGTATGAGTGTGCGTGTGTTGTTCCATACTGTGCATTCAGTCACAGTTTGCTGTCTGTGTGTGTGCATGCATGTGTGCTTTCATAGGCGGTGCCTTGATTCACATTGAACTCTGTGTGTGTGTGTGTGTTCTGGTACAGGCTGAGCATTGTGTCACACTGAGGTGTGTGTGTGTGAGTGTGCATGTCTCTGCATCTGGAGGCTGACAATACGTCACAGTGTGCCATGTGTGTTTGTGTATTTTTCTGTACTGGTATAGGCTGTGCATTCATTCTCAGTGAGGTGTGTGTGATTGTCTGTCCAGGTGTAGGCTGGTTATTGAGTCACAGTGAGCCGTGTGTGTGTGTGTGCTTGTATACACTGTGAACTGAGACATGGTGTTGTGTGTGTGTGTGTGTGAATGCTTGTATAGGTTTAGCATTGACACATAGTGAGCTATGTGTGTGTGTTGTGCTGGTATAGGCCATGCATTGAGTCTGAGTGAGCTGTTTTCATGTGTGCATGTTGGTATATTCTGAGCATTGAGTCACAGTGTGGTGTGTGGCTGTGTATATGTGTGTGTGTGTGTGTTCTGATATAAGATGTACATTGAGTTACAATGAGCCGTGCATGTGTGTGGCTGTGTGTGTGTGTGTGCTGCTAGAGGCTGCTCATTGTGTAACACTGAGCCATGTGTTTCTGTGTGTCACTCTATAGACTGTACATAGTGTCTGTGTGTGTGCATGCATGTGTGCTTGTATAGGTTGACTGATTCACATTGAGCTTTGTGTGTGGTTGTGCGTGTTGTGCTGCTCTATGTTTTGCATTGATTCACACTGAGCTGTGTGTGTGTGAGTGTGCATATGTGTGAACATATAGGCTGGGTATTGAGTCACAATGTGGTGTGTGTGTGAGTGTCTGTGTTTGTGCACTGGCATAGGCCATGCACTGAGACACAGTGAGGTTTGTGTGTGAGTGTGTGTGTCTTTTCAGGTGTATGCTGGGCATTGAGTCACAGTGAGCCATGAGTGTGTGTGCATGTGTGTGTGTGTGTACTTGTATAGGCTGTGCATTGAGTCAGAGTGAGGTGTGTGTCTATGTGTCTGGGCTGTTGTAGGTGTGCATCGAGTCACAGTGAAGTGTGTGTTGTTAGAGACTGTGAATTGACTCACACTGAGCCTTGTGTGTCTGTGTGTGCTTACATAGGCTGTGCATTGAGTCACAGTGAGGGGTGTGTGTCTGTTCAGGTGTAGGCTGGGCATTGAGTCTCAGTTAGCTTTGTGTGTGTGTGTGCTGAGAATGGCTATGCATTGCATCACAGTGACATGTGTGTCAGTGTCTGTGTGTGCGCTAGTATAGCTTGTGTATTCAGACACAGTGAGGTTTGAGTGTGTGTGCTGTTAGAGACGTGGATTGAGTCTCAGTGAGCTGCATGTGTGTTGTCTGCCTGCATGTGTTCTGTTATAAGCTGTGCACTGAGTCACATGGCTGTGTTTGGGTGTGTGTGTATGCTTGTTGATATAGGCTATGCATTGGGTCACAGTGATCCGTTAGTGTCTGTGAGGGCTTTTTGTTATAGGCTGTGCACAGGATCCCAGTGAGCCATCTGTGTGTGTGTGTCTGTGCAAATATGGACAGTGCATTGAGTCACAGTGAGTCGTGTGTGTCTCTGGGTGTGTTGTGTCCACATGTGCTGTTTTTGGTTGTGTGTTGTGTCACAGTAAGCCTTGTGTGAGTGTGTGCTGTTATAGACAGTGAACTGAGTCATGGCCGTGTGTGTGTGTGTGTGCATGCATATATAGGCTATGCATTGACTCACAGTGAGCTGTGTGTGTGTGTGTGCTGGTATAGGCTGTGAATTCAGTCACACTGATCTGTGCGCATGTGAGTGTGCTGGTATAGTCTGAGCATTGAGTCACAGTGAGGTGTGTGTGTGAGTGTGTGTGTCTGTTCAGTTGTAGGTTTAGCATTGAGTCACAGTGAGTCTTGTGTGTGTGTGTGCTGAAAGAGTTTGTGTACTGAGTCATGGTGCAGTTTGTGTGTGTTTGTGTGTGTGTGTGCTGTCAGAGACTGTCGATTGATTCACAGTGAGCCATGTGTGTCTGTGGGCATGCATGTATGCTGTAATAAGCTGTGCGCTTAGTCACAATGAACAGTGTGTTTGTGTGTTTATGCATTCTGATAGAGGCTATGCATTGAGTCACAGTGATCCATTAGTGTCTGTGCGGGTTTGTTGGAAGAGTCTGTGCAAAGAGTCCCAGTGAGCCATCTCTGTGTATGTGTTTCTCTGCAGGGATGGACGGTGCATTGAGTCACAGTGAGTCATGTGCATCTGTGTGTGTGTATGTGTCAAAGTGTGCTGCTTTAGACTGTGTGTTGTGTCACAGTGAGCCATGTGTGTGTTGTGTTGGTATAGACTGTGAAATGAGTCACGGCCTTGTGTGTTTCTTTGTGCATGAAGCTATGGGCTGTGCATTGATTCATAGTGAGCTGTGTATGTGTGTGTGCCAGTACAGGCCGTGAATTCAGTCACATTGAGCTGTGTGTGTGAGCATGTGCTGGTATAGTTTGAGCATTGAGTTACAGTGTGGTTGTGAATTTCTTGTGCCGGTGTAAGATGTACACTGAGTTACAGTGAGCTGTGTGTGTCTGTGGCTGTGTGTGTATGTGTGTGCTTATATAGGTGGCACATTGAGTCACAGTGAGCCTTGTTTGTGTGTGTGCATGCATGTGTTCTGTTATTCGCTGTGCACTGAGTCACATGGCCGTGTTTGAGGTGTGTATGCTTGGTGGTATAGGCTGTGCATTGCGTCACAGTGATCCGTTAGTGTCTGTTAGGGTTGTTGGTATAGGCTGTGCACAGAGTCCCAGTGAGCCATCTGAGTGTGTGTGTCTGTGCAAATATGGACAGTGCATTGAGTCACAGTGAGTTGTATGTGTGTGTGTGTCCACATGTGCTGTTTTAGGCTGCTTGTTGTGTCACAGTAAGCCGTGTGTGTGTGTGCTGGTACAGACTGTGAACTGAGATATCCCATGTGTGTGTTTGTGTGTGTGCATGCAGATATAGTTTATGCATTGACTAATACTGAGCTGTGTGTGTGTGTGTGCTGGTATAGGCAGTGAATTCAGTCACACTGATCTGTGTGCATGTGAGTGTGCTGGTATAGTCTGAGGATTGAATCACAGTGAGGTGTGTGTGTGTGTGTCTGTTCAGTTTTTGGCTTGGCATTGAGTCACAGTGAGCCTTGTGTGTGTGTGTGTGTGTGTGCTGGTATAGGTGGTGTATTGAGTCACAGTGAGTTTTGTGTGTGTCTGTGTGTGCTGTTAGAGACTGTGGATTGATTCACAGTGAGCCATGTGTGTCTGTGCTTTCATGTGTGCTTTTATAAGCTGTGCATTAAGTCACAATGAGCAGTGTGTTTTTGTGTTTATGCATGCAGATATAGGCTGTGCATTTGAGTCACAGTGATCCGTTAGTGTCTGGGAGGGTTTGTTGGTATAGGCTGTGCACAGTCCCAGTGAGCCGTCTCTGTGTATGTGTTTCTCTGCAGGTATGGACTGTGCATTGTGCCACTTTGAATCGTATGTATCTGCGTGTGTGTGTGTGTGTCAAAGTGTGCTGGTTTAGGCTGCGTGTTGTGTCACAGGGAGCCATGTGTTTGTTGTGTTGGTATAGACAGTGAAATGAGTCACAGCCACGTATGTGTACTTGTGCATGAAGGTACCTGCTGTGCATTGATTCATAGTGAGCTGTATATGTTTGTGTGCTGGTATAGGCCATCAATTCAGTCACAGTGAGCTGTTTGCGTGTGCATGTGCTAGTAGAGTTTGAGCATTGTGTCACAGTGTTGTTGTGAGGTTGTTTTGCCGGTACAAGATTTACACTGAGTTACAGTGAGCCGTGTGTGTCTGTGGTTGTGTGTGTATGTGTGTGCTTATATAGGTGGTGCAGTGAGTCACAGTGAGCTGTGAGTGTGGCTGTGATGCTGGTATAGACTACGAACTGAGTCAAAGTGAGCCATGTGTGTCTGTGTGTGTGTGTGTGTGTGTGTGCTGTTTGGTAATGTGCATTGAGTCACAGTGAGCTCTGTGTGTGTTTTTGAATACCCCTGGGCTGGCATAAGCTGAGCATTGAGTCACAGTTGATGTGTGTGTGAGTGTGCTTGTGTGTGCAAGTATAGGCTGGGCATTGAATCATAGTGAGCTGTGTGTGTTCGTGTGTGTGCTGATAAATGCTGTGCATTCAGTCACAGTGAGCCGTGTGTGTATGTGAGTGTGCTTGTAGAGGCTGCACACTGAATAACAATGAGTTGTGTATGAGTGTGCGTGTGTTGTTCCATACTGTGCATTCAGTCACAGTTTGCTGTCTGTGTGTGTGCATGCATGTGTGCTTTCATAGGCGGTGCCTTGATTCACATTGAACTCTGTGTGTGTGTGTGTGTGTGTGTTCTGGTACAGGCTGAGCATTGTGTCACACTGAGGTGTGTGTGTGTGAGTGTGCATGTCTCTGCATCTGGAGGCTGACAATACGTCACAGTGTGCCATGTGTGTTTGTGTATTTTTCTGTACTGGTATAGGCTGTGCATTCATTCTCAGTGAGGTGTGTGTGATTGTCTGTCCAGGTGTAGGCTGGTTATTGAGTCACAGTGAGCCGTGTGTGTGTGTGTGCTTGTATACACTGTGAACTGAGACATGGTGTTGTGTGTGTGTGTGTGTGAATGCTTGTATAGGTTTAGCATTGACACATAGTGAGCTATGTGTGTGTGTTGTGCTGGTATAGGCCATGCATTGAGTCTGAGTGAGCTGTTTTCATGTGTGCATGTTGGTATATTCTGAGCATTGAGTCACAGTGTGGTGTGTGGCTGTGTATATGTGTGTGTGTGTGTGTTCTGATATAAGATGTACATTGAGTTACAATGAGCCGTGCATGTGTGTGGCTGTGTGTGTGTGTGTGCTGCTAGAGGCTGCTCATTGTGTAACACTGAGCCATGTGTTTCTGTGTGTCACTCTATAGACTGTACATAGTGTCTGTGTGTGTGCATGCATGTGTGCTTGTATAGGTTGACTGATTCACATTGAGCTTTGTGTGTGGTTGTGCGTGTTGTGCTGCTCTATGTTTTGCATTGATTCACACTGAGCTGTGTGTGTGTGAGTGTGCATATGTGTGAACATATAGGCTGGGTATTGAGTCACAATGTGGTGTGTGTGTGAGTGTCTGTGTTTGTGCACTGGCATAGGCCATGCACTGAGACACAGTGAGGTTTGTGTGTGAGTGTGTGTGTCTTTTCAGGTGTATGCTGGGCATTGAGTCACAGTGAGCCATGAGTGTGTGTGCATGTGTGTGTGTGTGTACTTGTATAGGCTGTGCATTGAGTCAGAGTGAGGTGTGTGTCTATGTGTCTGGGCTGTTGTAGGTGTGCATCGAGTCACAGTGAAGTGTGTGTTGTTAGAGACTGTGAATTGACTCACACTGAGCCTTGTGTGTCTGTGTGTGCTTACATAGGCTGTGCATTGAGTCACAGTGAGGGGTGTGTGTCTGTTCAGGTGTAGGCTGGGCATTGAGTCTCAGTTAGCTTTGTGTGTGTGTGTGCTGAGATACGCTATGCATTGCATCACAGTGACATGTGTGTCAGTGTCTGTGTGTGCGCTAGTATAGCTTGTGTATTCAGACACAGTGAGGTTTGAGTGTGTGTGCTGTTAGAGACGTGGATTGAGTCTCAGTGAGCTGCATGTGTGTTGTCTGCCTGCATGTGTTCTGTTATAAGCTGTGCACTGAGTCACATGGCTGTGTTTGGGTGTGTGTGTATGCTTGTTGATATAGGCTATGCATTGGGTCACAGTGATCCGTTAGTGTCTGTGAGGGCTTTTTGTTATAGGCTGTGCACAGGATCCCAGTGAGCCATCTGTGTGTGTGTGTCTGTGCAAATATGGACAGTGCATTGAGTCACAGTGAGTCGTGTGTGTCTCTGGGTGTGTTGTGTCCACATGTGCTGTTTTTGGTTGTGTGTTGTGTCACAGTAAGCCTTGTGTGAGTGTGTGCTGTTATAGACAGTGAACTGAGTCATGGCCACGTGTGTATGTGTGTGTGCATGCATATATAGGCTATGCATTGACTCACAGTGAGCTGTGTGTGTGTGTGTGCTGGTATAGGCTGTGAATTCAGTCACACTGATCTGTGCGCATGTGAGTGTGCTGGTATAGTCTGAGCATTGAGTCACAGTGAGGTGTGTGTGTGAGTGTGTGTGTCTGTTCAGTTGTAGGTTTAGCATTGAGTCACAGTGAGTCTTGTGTGTGTGTGTGCTGAAAGAGTTTGTGTACTGAGTCATGGTGCAGTTTGTGTGTGTTTGTGTGTGTGTGTGCTGTCAGAGACTGTCGATTGATTCACAGTGAGCCATGTGTGTCTGTGGGCATGCATGTATGCTGTAATAAGCTGTGCACTTAGTCACAATGAACAGTGTGTTTGTGTGTTTATGCATTCTGATAGAGGCTATGCATTGAGTCACAGTGATCCGTTAGTGTCTGTGCGGGTTTGTTGGAAGAGTCTGTGCAAAGAGTCCCAGTGAGCCATCTCTGTGTATGTGTTTCTCTGCAGGGATGGACGGTGCATTGAGTCACAGTGAGTCATGTGCATCTGTGTGTGTGTATGTGTCAAAGTGTGCTGCTTTAGGCTGTGTGTTGTGTCACAGTGAGCCATGTGTGTGTTGTGTTGGTATAGACTGTGAAATGAGTCACGGCCTTGTGTGTTTCTTTGTGCATGAAGCTATGGGCTGTGCATTGATTCATAGTGAGCTGTGTATGTGTGTGTGCCAGTACAGGCCGTGAATTCAGTCACATTGAGCTGTGTGTGTGAGCATGTGCTGGTATAGTTTGAGCATTGAGTTACAGTGTGGTTGTGAATTTCTTGTGCCGGTGTAAGATGTACACTGAGTTACAGTGAGCTGTGTGTGTCTGTGGCTGTGTGTGTATGTGTGTGCTTATATAGGTGGCACATTGAGTCACAGTGAGCCTTGTTTGTGTGTGTGCATGCATGTGTTCTGTTATTCGCTGTGCACTGAGTCACATGGCCGTGTTTGAGGTGTGTATGCTTGGTGGTATAGGCTGTGCATTGCGTCACAGTGATCCGTTAGTGTCTGTTAGGGTTGTTGGTATAGGCTGTGCACAGAGTCCCAGTGAGCCATCTGAGTGTGTGTGTCTGTGCAAATATGGACAGTGCATTGAGTCACAGTGAGTTGTATGTGTGTGTGTGTCCACATGTGCTGTTTTAGGCTGCTTGTTGTGTCACAGTAAGCCGTGTGTGTGTGTGCTGGTACAGACTGTGAACTGAGATATCCCATGTGTGTGTTTGTGTGTGTGCATGCAGATATAGTTTATGCATTGACTAATACTGAGCTGTGTGTGTGTGTGTGCTGGTATAGGCAGTGAATTCAGTCACACTGATCTGTGTGCATGTGAGTGTGCTGGTATAGTCTGAGGATTGAATCACAGTGAGGTGTGTGTGTGTGTGTCTGTTCAGTTTTTGGCTTGGCATTGAGTCACAGTGAGCCTTGTGTGTGTGTGTGTGTGTGCTGGTATAGGTGGTGTATTGAGTCACAGTGAGTTTTGTGTGTGTCTGTGTGTGCTGTTAGAGACTGTGGATTGATTCACAGTGAGCCATGTGTGTCTGTGCTTTCATGTGTGCTTTTATAAGCTGTGCATTAAGTCACAATGAGCAGTGTGTTTTTGTGTTTATGCATGCAGATATAGGCTGTGCATTTGAGTCACAGTGATCCGTTAGTGTCTGGGAGGGTTTGTTGGTATAGGCTGTGCACAGTCCCAGTGAGCCGTCTCTGTGTATGTGTTTCTCTGCAGGTATGGACTGTGCATTGTGCCACTTTGAATCGTATGTATCTGCGTGTGTGTGTGTGTGTCAAAGTGTGCTGGTTTAGGCTGCGTGTTGTGTCACAGGGAGCCATGTGTTTGTTGTGTTGGTGTAGACAGTGAAATGAGTCACAGCCACGTATGTGTACTTGTGCATGAAGGTACCTGCTGTGCATTGATTCATAGTGAGCTGTATATGTTTGTGTGCTGGTATAGGCCGTCAATTCAGTCACAGTGAGCTGTTTGCGTGTGCATGTGCTAGTAGAGTTTGAGCATTGTGTCACAGTGTTGTTGTGAGGTTGTTTTGCCGGTACAAGATTTACACTGAGTTACAGTGAGCCGTGTGTGTCTGTGGTTGTGTGTGTATGTGTGTGCTTATATAGGTGGTGCAGTGAGTCACAGTGAGCTGTGAGTGTGGCTGTGATGCTGGTATAGACTATGAACTGAGTCAAAGTGAGCCATGTGTGTCTCTCTGTGTGTGTGTGTGTGTGTGTGTGTGCTGTTTGGTAATGTGCATTGAGTCACAGTGAGCTCTGTGTGTGTTTTTGAATACCCCTGGGCTGGCATAAGCTGAGCATTGAGTCACAGTTGATGTGTGTGTGAGTGTGCTTGTGTGTGCAAGTATAGGCTGGGCATTGAATCATAGTGAGCTGTGTGTGTTCGTGTGTGTGCTGATAAATGCTGTGCATTCAGTCACAGTGAGCCGTGTGTGTATGTGAGTGTGCTTGTAGAGGCTGCACACTGAATAACAATGAGTTGTGTATGAGTGTGCGTGTGTTGTTCCATACTGTGCATTCAGTCACAGTTTGCTGTCTGTGTGTGTGCATGCATGTGTGCTTTCATAGGCGGTGCCTTGATTCACATTGAACTCTGTGTGTGTGTGTGTGAGTGTGCATGTCTCTGCATCTGGAGGCTGACAATACGTCACAGTGTGCCATGTGTGTTTGTGTATTTTTCTGTACTGGTATAGGCTGTGCATTCATTCTCAGTGAGGTGTGTGTGATTGTCTGTCCAGGTGTAGGCTGGTTATTGAGTCACAGTGAGCCGTGTGTGTGTGTGTGCTTGTATACACTGTGAACTGAGACATGGTGTTGTGTGTGTGTGTGTGTGAATGCTTGTATAGGTTTAGCATTGACACATAGTGAGCTATGTGTGTGTGTTGTGCTGGTATAGGCCATGCATTGAGTCTGAGTGAGCTGTTTTCATGTGTGCATGTTGGTATATTCTGAGCATTGAGTCACAGTGTGGTGTGTGGCTGTGTATATGTGTGTGTGTGTGTGTTCTGATATAAGATGTACATTGAGTTACAATGAGCCGTGCATGTGTGTGGCTGTGTGTGTGTGTGCTGCTAGAGGCTGCTCATTGTGTAACACTGAGCCATGTGTTTCTGTGTGTCACTCTATAGACTGTACATAGTGTCTGTGTGTGTGCATGCATGTGTGCTTGTATAGGTTGACTGATTCACATTGAGCTTTGTGTGTGGTTGTGCGTGTTGTGCTGCTCTATGTTTTGCATTGATTCACACTGAGCTGTGTGTGTGTGAGTGTGCATATGTGTGAACATATAGGCTGGGTATTGAGTCACAATGTGGTGTGTGTGTGAGTGTCTGTGTTTGTGCACTGGCATAGGCCATGCACTGAGACACAGTGAGGTTTGTGTGTGAGTGTGTGTGTCTTTTCAGGTGTATGCTGGGCATTGAGTCACAGTGAGCCATGAGTGTGTGTGCATGTGTGTGTGTGTGTACTTGTATAGGCTGTGCATTGAGTCAGAGTGAGGTGTGTGTCTATGTGTCTGGGCTGTTGTAGGTGTGCATCGAGTCACAGTGAAGTGTGTGTTGTTAGAGACTGTGAATTGACTCACACTGAGCCTTGTGTGTCTGTGTGTGCTTACATAGGCTGTGCATTGAGTCACAGTGAGGGGTGTGTGTCTGTTCAGGTGTAGGCTGGGCATTGAGTCTCAGTTAGCTTTGTGTGTGTGTGTGCTGAGAATGGCTATGCATTGCATCACAGTGACATGTGTGTCAGTGTCTGTGTGTGCGCTAGTATAGCTTGTGTATTCAGACACAGTGAGGTTTGAGTGTGTGTGCTGTTAGAGACGTGGATTGAGTCTCAGTGAGCTGCATGTGTGTTGTCTGCCTGCATGTGTTCTGTTATAAGCTGTGCACTGAGTCACATGGCTGTGTTTGGGTGTGTGTGTATGCTTGTTGATATAGGCTATGCATTGGGTCACAGTGATCCGTTAGTGTCTGTGAGGGCTTTTTGTTATAGGCTGTGCACAGGATCCCAGTGAGCCATCTGTGTGTGTGTGTCTGTGCAAATATGGACAGTGCATTGAGTCACAGTGAGTCGTGTGTGTCTCTGGGTGTGTTGTGTCCACATGTGCTGTTTTTGGTTGTGTGTTGTGTCACAGTAAGCCTTGTGTGAGTGTGTGCTGTTATAGACAGTGAACTGAGTCATGGCCATGTGTGTGTGTGTGTGCATGCATATATAGGCTATGCATTGACTCACAGTGAGCTGTGTGTGTGTGTGTGCTGGTATAGGCTGTGAATTCAGTCACACTGATCTGTGCGCATGTGAGTGTGCTGGTATAGTCTGAGCATTGAGTCACAGTGAGGTGTGTGTGTGAGTGTGTGTGTCTGTTCAGTTGTAGGTTTAGCATTGAGTCACAGTGAGTCTTGTGTGTGTGTGTGCTGAAAGAGTTTGTGTACTGAGTCATGGTGCAGTTTGTGTGTGTTTGTGTGTGTGTGTGCTGTCAGAGACTGTCGATTGATTCACAGTGAGCCATGTGTGTCTGTGGGCATGCATGTATGCTGTAATAAGCTGTGCACTTAGTCACAATGAACAGTGTGTTTGTGTGTTTATGCATTCTGATAGAGGCTATGCATTGAGTCACAGTGATCCGTTAGTGTCTGTGCGGGTTTGTTGGAAGAGTCTGTGCAAAGAGTCCCAGTGAGCCATCTCTGTGTATGTGTTTCTCTGCAGGGATGGACGGTGCATTGAGTCACAGTGAGTCATGTGCATCTGTGTGTGTGTATGTGTCAAAGTGTGCTGCTTTAGGCTGTGTGTTGTGTCACAGTGAGCCATGTGTGTGTTGTGTTGGTATAGACTGTGAAATGAGTCACGGCCTTGTGTGTTTCTTTGTGCATGAAGCTATGGGCTGTGCATTGATTCATAGTGAGCTGTGTATGTGTGTGTGCCAGTACAGGCCGTGAATTCAGTCACATTGAGCTGTGTGTGTGAGCATGTGCTGGTATAGTTTGAGCATTGAGTTACAGTGTGGTTGTGAATTTCTTGTGCCGGTGTAAGATGTACACTGAGTTACAGTGAGCTGTGTGTGTCTGTGGCTGTGTGTGTATGTGTGTGCTTATATAGGTGGCACATTGAGTCACAGTGAGCCTTGTTTGTGTGTGTGCATGCATGTGTTCTGTTATTCGCTGTGCACTGAGTCACATGGCCGTGTTTGAGGTGTGTATGCTTGGTGGTATAGGCTGTGCATTGCGTCACAGTGATCCGTTACTGTCTGTTAGGGTTGTTGGTATAGGCTGTGCACAGAGTCCCAGTGAGCCATCTGAGTGTGTGTGTCTGTGCAAATATGGACAGTGCATTGAGCCACAGTGAGTTGTATGTGTGTGTGTGTCCACATGTGCTGTTTTAGGCTGCTTGTTGTGTCACAGTAAGCCGTGTGTGTGTGTGCTGGTACAGACTGTGAACTGAGATATCCCATGTGTGTGTTTGTGTGTGTGCATGCAGATATAGTTTATGCATTGACTAATACTGAGCTGTGTGTGTGTGTGTGCTGGTATAGGCAGTGAATTCAGTCACACTGATCTGTGTGCATGTGAGTGTGCTGGTATAGTCTGAGGATTGAATCACAGTGAGGTGTGTGTGTGTGTGTCTGTTCAGTTTTTGGCTTGGCATTGAGTCACAGTGAGCCTTGTGTGTGTGTGTGTGTGTGTGCTGGTATAGGTGGTGTATTGAGTCACAGTGAGTTTTGTGTGTGTCTGTGTGTGCTGTTAGAGACTGTGGATTGATTCACAGTGAGCCATGTGTGTCTGTGCTTTCATGTGTGCTTTTATAAGCTGTGCATTAAGTCACAATGAGCAGTGTGTTTTTGTGTTTATGCATGCAGATATAGGCTGTGCATTTGAGTCACAGTGATCCGTTAGTGTCTGGGAGGGTTTGTTGGTATAGGCTGTGCACAGTCCCAGTGAGCCGTCTCTGTGTATGTGTTTCTCTGCAGGTATGGACTGTGCATTGTGCCACTTTGAATCGTATGTATCTGCGTGTGTGTGTGTGTGTCAAAGTGTGCTGGTTTAGGCTGCGTGTTGTGTCACAGGGAGCCATGTGTTTGTTGTGTTGGTATAGACAGTGAAATGAGTCACAGCCACGTATGTGTACTTGTGCATGAAGGTACCTGCTGTGCATTGATTCATAGTGAGCTGTATATGTTTGTGTGCTGGTATAGGCCGTCAATTCAGTCACAGTGAGCTGTTTGCGTGTGCATGTGCTAGTAGAGTTTGAGCATTGTGTCACAGTGTTGTTGTGAGGTTGTTTTGCTGGTACAAGATTTACACTGAGTTACAGTGAGCCGTGTGTGTCTGTGGTTGTGTGTGTATGTGTGTGCTTATATAGGTGGTGCAGTGAGTCACAGTGAGCTGTGAGTGTGGCTGTGATGCTGGTATAGACTATGAACTGAGTCAAAGTGAGCCATGTGTGTCTCTGTGTGTGTGTGTGTGTGTGTGTGTGTGCTGTTTGGTAATGTGCATTGAGTCACAGTGAGCTCTGTGTGTGTTTTTGAATACCCCTGGGCTGGCATAAGCTGAGCATTGAGTCACAGTTGATGTGTGTGTGAGTGTGCTTGTGTGTGCAAGTATAGGCTGGGCATTGAATCATAGTGAGCTGTGTGTGTTCGTGTGTGTGCTGATAAATGCTGTGCATTCAGTCACAGTGAGCCGTGTGTGTATGTGAGTGTGCTTGTAGAGGCTGCACACTGAATAACAATGAGTTGTGTATGAGTGTGCGTGTGTTGTTCCATACTGTGCATTCAGTCACAGTTTGCTGTCTGTGTGTGTGCATGCATGTGTGCTTTCATAGGCGGTGCCTTGATTCACATTGAACTCTGTGTGTGTGTGTGTGTGTGTTCTGGTACAGGCTGAGCATTGTGTCACACTGAGGTGTGTGTGTGTGTGAGTGTGCATGTCTCTGCATCTGGAGGCTGACAATACGTCACAGTGTGCCATGTGTGTTTGTGTATTTTTCTGTACTGGTATAGGCTGTGCATTCATTCTCAGTGAGGTGTGTGTGATTGTCTGTCCAGGTGTAGGCTGGTTATTGAGTCACAGTGAGCCGTGTGTGTGTGTGTGCTTGTATACACTGTGAACTGAGACATGGTGTTGTGTGTGTGTGTGTGTGAATGCTTGTATAGGTTTAGCATTGACACATAGTGAGCTATGTGTGTGTGTTGTGCTGGTATAGGCCATGCATTGAGTCTGAGTGAGCTGTTTTCATGTGTGCATGTTGGTATATTCTGAGCATTGAGTCACAGTGTGGTGTGTGGCTGTGTATATGTGTGTGTGTGTGTGTTCTGATATAAGATGTACATTGAGTTACAATGAGCCGTGCATGTGTGTGGCTGTGTGTGTGTGTGTGCTGCTAGAGGCTGCTCATTGTGTAACACTGAGCCATGTGTTTCTGTGTGTCACTCTATAGACTGTACATAGTGTCTGTGTGTGTGCATGCATGTGTGCTTGTATAGGTTGACTGATTCACATTGAGCTTTGTGTGTGGTTGTGCGTGTTGTGCTGCTCTATGTTTTGCATTGATTCACACTGAGCTGTGTGTGTGTGAGTGTGCATATGTGTGAACATATAGGCTGGGTATTGAGTCACAATGTGGTGTGTGTGTGAGTGTCTGTGTTTGTGCACTGGCATAGGCCATGCACTGAGACACAGTGAGGTTTGTGTGTGAGTGTGTGTGTCTTTTCAGGTGTATGCTGGGCATTGAGTCACAGTGAGCCATGAGTGTGTGTGCATGTGTGTGTGTGTGTACTTGTATAGGCTGTGCATTGAGTCAGAGTGAGGTGTGTGTCTATGTGTCTGGGCTGTTGTAGGTGTGCATCGAGTCACAGTGAAGTGTGTGTTGTTAGAGACTGTGAATTGACTCACACTGAGCCTTGTGTGTCTGTGTGTGCTTACATAGGCTGTGCATTGAGTCACAGTGAGGGGTGTGTGTCTGTTCAGGTGTAGGCTGAGCATTGAGTCTCAGTTAGCTTTGTGTGTGTGTGTGCTGAGAATGGCTATGCATTGCATCACAGTGACATGTGTGTCAGTGTCTGTGTGTGCACTAGTATAGCTTGTGTATTCAGACACAGTGAGGTTTGAGTGTGTGTGCTGTTAGAGACGTGGATTGAGTCTCAGTGAGCTGCATGTGCGTTGTCTGCCTGCATGTGTTCTGTTATAAGCTGTGCACTGAGTCACATGGCTGTGTTTGGGTGTGTGTGTATGCTTGTTGATATAGGCTATGCATTGGGTCACAGTGATCCGTTAGTGTCTGTGAGGGCTTTTTGTTATAGGCTGTGCACAGGATCCCAGTGAGCCATCTGTGTGTGTGTGTCTGTGCAAATATGGACAGTGCATTGAGTCACAGTGAGTCGTGTGTGTCTCTGGGTGTGTTGTGTCCACATGTGCTGTTTTTGGTTGTGTGTTGTGTCACAGTAAGCCTTGTGTGAGTGTGTGCTGTTATAGACAGTGAACTGAGTCATGGCCATGTGTGTGTGTGTGTGCATGCATATATAGGCTATGCATTGACTCACAGTGAGCTGTGTGTGTGTGTGTGCTGGTATAGGCTGTGAATTCAGTCACACTGATCTGTGCGCATGTGAGTGTGCTGGTATAGTCTGAGCATTGAGTCACAGTGAGGTGTGTGTGTGAGTGTGTGTGTCTGTTCAGTTGTAGGTTTAGCATTGAGTCACAGTGAGTCTTGTGTGTGTGTGTGCTGAAAGAGTTTGTGTACTGAGTCATGGTGCAGTTTGTGTGTGTTTGTGTGTGTGTGTGCTGTCAGAGACTGTCGATTGATTCACAGTGAGCCATGTGTGTCTGTGGGCATGCATGTATGCTGTAATAAGCTGTGCACTTAGTCACAATGAACAGTGTGTTTGTGTGTTTATGCATTCTGATAGAGGCTATGCATTGAGTCACAGTGATCCGTTAGTGTCTGTGCGGGTTTGTTGGAAGAGTCTGTGCAAAGAGTCCCAGTGAGCCATCTCTGTGTATGTGTTTCTCTGCAGGGATGGACGGTGCATTGAGTCACAGTGAGTCATGTGCATCTGTGTGTGTGTATGTGTCAAAGTGTGCTGCTTTAGGCTGTGTGTTGTGTCACAGTGAGCCATGTGTGTGTTGTGTTGGTATAGACTGTGAAATGAGTCACGGCCTTGTGTGTTTCTTTGTGCATGAAGCTATGGGCTGTGCATTGATTCATAGTGAGCTGTGTATGTGTGTGTGCCAGTACAGGCCGTGAATTCAGTCACATTGAGCTGTGTGTGTGAGCATGTGCTGGTATAGTTTGAGCATTGAGTTACAGTGTGGTTGTGAATTTCTTGTGCCGGTGTAAGATGTACACTGAGTTACAGTGAGCTGTGTGTGTCTGTGGCTGTGTGTGTATGTGTGTGCTTATATAGGTGGCACATTGAGTCACAGTGAGCCTTGTTTGTGTGTGTGCATGCATGTGTTCTGTTATTCGCTGTGCACTGAGTCACATGGCCGTGTTTGAGGTGTGTATGCTTGGTGGTATAGGCTGTGCATTGCGTCACAGTGATCCGTTACTGTCTGTTAGGGTTGTTGGTATAGGCTGTGCACAGAGTCCCAGTGAGCCATCTGAGTGTGTGTGTCTGTGCAAATATGGACAGTGCATTGAGCCACAGTGAGTTGTATGTGTGTGTGTGTCCACATGTGCTGTTTTAGGCTGCTTGTTGTGTCACAGTAAGCCGTGTGTGTGTGTGCTGGTACAGACTGTGAACTGAGATATCCCATGTGTGTGTTTGTGTGTGTGCATGCAGATATAGTTTATGCATTGACTAATACTGAGCTGTGTGTGTGTGTGTGCTGGTATAGGCAGTGAATTCAGTCACACTGATCTGTGTGCATGTGAGTGTGCTGGTATAGTCTGAGGATTGAATCACAGTGAGGTGTGTGTGTGTGTGTCTGTTCAGTTTTTGGCTTGGCATTGAGTCACAGTGAGCCTTGTGTGTGTGTGTGTGTGTGTGCTGGTATAGGTGGTGTATTGAGTCACAGTGAGTTTTGTGTGTGTCTGTGTGTGCTGTTAGAGACTGTGGATTGATTCACAGTGAGCCATGTGTGTCTGTGCTTTCATGTGTGCTTTTATAAGCTGTGCATTAAGTCACAATGAGCAGTGTGTTTTTGTGTTTATGCATGCAGATATAGGCTGTGCATTTGAGTCACAGTGATCCGTTAGTGTCTGGGAGGGTTTGTTGGTATAGGCTGTGCACAGTCCCAGTGAGCCGTCTCTGTGTATGTGTTTCTCTGCAGGTATGGACTGTGCATTGTGCCACTTTGAATCGTATGTATCTGCGTGTGTGTGTGTGTGTCAAAGTGTGCTGGTTTAGGCTGCGTGTTGTGTCACAGGGAGCCATGTGTTTGTTGTGTTGGTATAGACAGTGAAATGAGTCACAGCCACGTATGTGTACTTGTGCATGAAGGTACCTGCTGTGCATTGATTCATAGTGAGCTGTATATGTTTGTGTGCTGGTATAGGCCGTCAATTCAGTCACAGTGAGCTGTTTGCGTGTGCATGTGCTAGTAGAGTTTGAGCATTGTGTCACAGTGTTGTTGTGAGGTTGTTTTGCCGGTACAAGATTTACACTGAGTTACAGTGAGCCGTGTGTGTCTGTGGTTGTGTGTGTATGTGTGTGCTTATATAGGTGGTGCAGTGAGTCACAGTGAGCTGTGAGTGTGGCTGTGATGCTGGTATAGACTATGAACTGAGTCAAAGTGAGCCATGTGTGTCTCTGTGTGTGTGTGTGTGTGTGTGTGTGTGCTGTTTGGTAATGTGCATTGAGTCACAGTGAGCTCTGTGTGTGTTTTTGAATACCCCTGGGCTGGCATAAGCTGAGCATTGAGTCACAGTTGATGTGTGTGTGAGTGTGCTTGTGTGTGCAAGTATAGGCTGGGCATTGAATCATAGTGAGCTGTGTGTGTTCGTGTGTGTGCTGATAAATGCTGTGCATTCAGTCACAGTGAGCCGTGTGTGTATGTGAGTGTGCTTGTAGAGGCTGCACACTGAATAACAATGAGTTGTGTATGAGTGTGCATGTGTTGTTCCATACTGTGCATTCAGTCACAGTTTGCTGTCTGTGTGTGTGCATGCATGTGTGCTTTCATAGGCGGTGCCTTGATTCACATTGAACTCTGTGTGTGTGTGTGTGTGTGTGTGTTCTGGTACAGGCTGAGCATTGTGTCACACTGAGGTGTGTGTGTGTGTGAGTGTGCATGTCTCTGCATCTGGAGGCTGACAATACGTCACAGTGTGCCATGTGTGTTTGTGTATTTTTCTGTACTGGTATAGGCTGTGCATTCATTCTCAGTGAGGTGTGTGTGATTGTCTGTCCAGGTGTAGGCTGGTTATTGAGTCACAGTGAGCCGTGTGTGTGTGTGTGCTTGTATACACTGTGAACTGAGACATGGTGTTGTGTGTGTGTGTGTGAATGCTTGTATTGGTTTAGCATTGACACATAGTGAGCTATGTGTGTGTGTTGTGCTGGTATAGGCCATGCATTGAGTCTGAGTGAGCTGTTTTCATGTGTGCATGTTGGTATATTCTGAGCATTGAGTCACAGTGTGGTGTGTGGCTGTGTATATGTGTGTGTGTGTGTGTTCTGATATAAGATGTACATTGAGTTACAATGAGCCGTGCATGTGTGTGGCTGTGTGTGTGTGTGTGCTGCTAGAGGCTGCTCATTGTGTAACACTGAGCCATGTGTTTCTGTGTGTCACTCTATAGACTGTACATAGTGTCTGTGTGTGTGCATGCATGTGTGCTTGTATAGGTTGACTGATTCACATTGAGCTTTGTGTGTGGTTGTGCGTGTTGTGCTGCTCTATGTTTTGCATTGATTCACACTGAGCTGTGTGTGTGTGAGTGTGCATATGTGTGAACATATAGGCTGGGTATTGAGTCACAATGTGGTGTGTGTGTGAGTGTCTGTGTTTGTGCACTGGCATAGGTCATGCACTGAGACACAGTGAGGTTTGTGTGTGAGTGTGTGTGTCTTTTCAGGTGTATGCTGGGCATTGAGTCACAGTGAGCCATGAGTGTGTGTGCATGTGTGTGTGTGTGTACTTGTATAGGCTGTGCATTGAGTCAGAGTGAGGTGTGTGTCTATGTGTCTGGGCTGTTGTAGGTGTGCATCGAGTCACAGTGAAGTGTGTGTTGTTAGAGACTGTGAATTGACTCACACTGAGCCTTGTGTGTCTGTGTGTGCTTACATAGGCTGTGCATTGAGTCACAGTGAGGGGTGTGTGTCTGTTCAGGTGTAGGCTGGGCATTGAGTCTCAGTTAGCTTTGTGTGTGTGTGTGCTGAGAATGGCTATGCATTGCATCACAGTGACATGTGTGTCAGTGTCTGTGTGTGCGCTAGTATAGCTTGTGTATTCAGACACAGTGAGGTTTGAGTGTGTGTGCTGTTAGAGACGTGGATTGAGTCTCAGTGAGCTGCATGTGCGTTGTCTGCCTGCATGTGTTCTGTTATAAGCTGTGCACTGAGTCACATGGCTGTGTTTGGGTGTGTGTGTATGCTTGTTGATATAGGCTATGCATTGGGTCACAGCGATCCGTTAGTGTCTGTGAGGGCTTTTTGTTATAGGCTGTGCACAGGATCCCAGTGAGCCATCTGTGTGTGTGTGTCTGTGCAAATATGGACAGTGCATTGAGTCACAGTGAGTCGTGTGTGTCTCTGGGTGTGTTGTGTCCACATGTGCTGTTTTTGGTTGTGTGTTGTGTCACAGTAAGCCTTGTGTGAGTGTGTGCTGTTATAGACAGTGAACTGAGTCATGGCCATGTGTGTGTGTGTGTGCATGCATATATAGGCTATGCATTGACTCACAGTGAGCTGTGTGTGTGTGTGTGCTGGTATAGGCTGTGAATTCAGTCACACTGATCTGTGCGCATGTGAGTGTGCTGGTATAGTCTGAGCATTGAGTCACAGTGAGGTGTGTGTGTGAGTGTGTGTGTCTGTTCAGTTGTAGGTTTAGCATTGAGTCACAGTGAGTCTTGTGTGTGTGTGTGCTGAAAGAGTTTGTGTACTGAGTCATGGTGCAGTTTGTGTGTGTTTGTGTGTGTGTGTGCTGTCAGAGACTGTCGATTGATTCACAGTGAGCCATGTGTGTCTGTGGGCATGCATGTATGCTGTAATAAGCTGTGCACTTAGTCACAATGAACAGTGTGTTTGTGTGTTTATGCATTCTGATAGAGGCTATGCATTGAGTCACAGTGATCCGTTAGTGTCTGTGCGGGTTTGTTGGAAGAGTCTGTGCAAAGAGTCCCAGTGAGCCATCTCTGTGTATGTGTTTCTCTGCAGGGATGGACGGTGCATTGAGTCACAGTGAGTCATGTGCATCTGTGTGTGTGTATGTGTCAAAGTGTGCTGCTTTAGGCTGTGTGTTGTGTCACAGTGAGCCATGTGTGTGTTGTGTTGGTATAGACTGTGAAATGAGTCACGGCCTTGTGTGTTTCTTTGTGCATGAAGCTATAGGCTGTGCATTGATTCATAGTGAGCTGTGTATGTGTGTGTGCCAGTACAGGCCGTGAATTCAGTCACATTGAGCTGTGTGTGTGAGCATGTGCTGGTATAGTTTGAGCATTGAGTTACAGTGTGGTTGTGAATTTCTTGTGCCGGTGTAAGATGTACACTGAGTTACAGTGAGCTGTGTGTGTCTGTGGCTGTGTGTGTATGTGTGTGCTTATATAGGTGGCACATTGAGTCACAGTGAGCCTTGTTTGTGTGTGTGCATGCATGTGTTCTGTTATTCGCTGTGCACTGAGTCACATGGCCGTGTTTGAGGTGTGTATGCTTGGTGGTATAGGCTGTGCATTGCGTCACAGTGATCCGTTAGTGTCTGTTAGGGTTGTTGGTATAGGCTGTGCACAGAGTCCCAGTGAGCCATCTGAGTGTGTGTGTCTGTGCAAATATGGACAGTGCATTGAGTCACAGTGAGTTGTATGTGTGTGTGTGTCCACATGTGCTGTTTTAGGCTGCTTGTTGTGTCACAGTAAGCCGTGTGTGTGTGTGCTGGTACAGACTGTGAACTGAGATATCCCATGTGTGTGTTTG
The DNA here is from genome assembly GCF_963455315.2 of Globicephala melas. Classification (NCBI taxonomy): domain Eukaryota; kingdom Metazoa; phylum Chordata; class Mammalia; order Artiodactyla; family Delphinidae; genus Globicephala; species Globicephala melas. The sequence goes on along the minus strand of NC_083336.1, from coordinate 975,180 downwards.
TGTGTGTGCATGCAGATATAGTTTATGCATTGACTAATACTGAGCTGTGTGTGTGTGTGTGCTGGTATAGGCAGTGAATTCAGTCACACTGATCTGTGTGCATGTGAGTGTGCTGGTATAGTCTGAGGATTGAATCACAGTGAGGTGTGTGTGTGTGTGTCTGTTCAGTTTTTGGCTTGGCATTGAGTCACAGTGAGCCTTGTGTGTGTGTGTGTGTGTGTGCTGGTATAGGTGGTGTATTGAGTCACAGTGAGTTTTGTGTGTGTCTGTGTGTGCTGTTAGAGACTGTGGATTGATTCACAGTGAGCCATGTGTGTCTGTGCTTTCATGTGTGCTTTTATAAGCTGTGCATTAAGTCACAATGAGCAGTGTGTTTTTGTGTTTATGCATGCAGATATAGGCTGTGCATTTGAGTCACAGTGATCCGTTAGTGTCTGGGAGGGTTTGTTGGTATAGGCTGTGCACAGTCCCAGTGAGCCGTCTCTGTGTATGTATTTCTCTGCAGGTATGGACTGTGCATTGTGCCACTTTGAATCGTATGTATCTGCGTGTGTGTGTGTGTGTCAAAGTGTGCTGGTTTAGGCTGCGTGTTGTGTCACAGGGAGCCATGTGTTTGTTGTGTTGGTATAGACAGTGAAATGAGTCACAGCCACGTATGTGTACTTGTGCATGAAGGTACCTGCTGTGCATTGATTCATAGTGAGCTGTATATGTTTGTGTGCTGGTATAGGCCGTCAATTCAGTCACAGTGAGCTGTTTGCGTGTGCATGTGCTAGTAGAGTTTGAGCATTGTGTCACAGTGTTGTTGTGAAGTTGTTTTGCCGGTACAAGATTTACACTGAGTTACAGTGAGCCGTGTGTGTCTGTGGTTGTGTGTGTATGTGTGTGCTTATATAGGTGGTGCAGTGAGTCACAGTGAGCTGTGAGTGTGGCTGTGATGCTGGTATAGACTATGAACTGAGTCAAAGTGAGCCATGTGTGTCTCTGTGTGTGTGTGTGTGTGTGTGTGTGTGCTGTTTGGTAATGTGCATTGAGTCACAGTGAGCTCTGTGTGTGTTTTTGAATACCCCTGGGCTGGCATAAGCTGAGCATTGAGTCACAGTTGATGTGTGTGTGAGTGTGCTTGTGTGTGCAAGTATAGGCTGGGCATTGAATCATAGTGAGCTGTGTGTGTTCGTGTGTGTGCTGATAAATGCTGTGCATTCAGTCACAGTGAGCCGTGTGTGTATGTGAGTGTGCTTGTAGAGGCTGCACACTGAATAACAATGAGTTGTGTATGAGTGTGCGTGTGTTGTTCCATACTGTGCATTCAGTCACAGTTTGCTGTCTGTGTGTGTGCATGCATGTGTGCTTTCATAGGCGGTGCCTTGATTCACATTGAACTCTGTGTGTGTGTGTGTGTGTGTTCTGGTACAGGCTGAGCATTGTGTCACACTGAGGTGTGTGTGTGTGAGTGTGCATGTCTCTGCATCTGGAGGCTGACAATACGTCACAGTGTGCCATGTGTGTTTGTGTATTTTTCTGTACTGGTATAGGCTGTGCATTCATTCTCAGTGAGGTGTGTGTGATTGTCTGTCCAGGTGTAGGCTGGTTATTGAGTCACAGTGAGCCGTGTGTGTGTGTGTGCTTGTATACACTGTGAACTGAGACATGGTGTTGTGTGTGTGTGTGTGTGAATGCTTGTATAGGTTTAGCATTGACACATAGTGAGCTATGTGTGTGTGTTGTGCTGGTATAGGCCATGCATTGAGTCTGAGTGAGCTGTTTTCATGTGTGCATGTTGGTATATTCTGAGCATTGAGTCACAGTGTGGTGTGTGGCTGTGTATATGTGTGTGTGTGTGTGTTCTGATATAAGATGTACATTGAGTTACAATGAGCCGTGCATGTGTGTGGCTGTGTGTGTGTGTGTGCTGCTAGAGGCTGCTCATTGTGTAACACTGAGCCATGTGTTTCTGTGTGTCACTCTATAGACTGTACATAGTGTCTGTGTGTGTGCATGCATGTGTGCTTGTATAGGTTGACTGATTCACATTGAGCTTTGTGTGTGGTTGTGCGTGTTGTGCTGCTCTATGTTTTGCATTGATTCACACTGAGCTGTGTGTGTGTGAGTGTGCATATGTGTGAACATATAGGCTGGGTATTGAGTCACAATGTGGTGTGTGTGTGAGTGTCTGTGTTTGTGCACTGGCATAGGCCATGCACTGAGACACAGTGAGGTTTGTGTGTGAGTGTGTGTGTCTTTTCAGGTGTATGCTGGGCATTGAGTCACAGTGAGCCATGAGTGTGTGTGCATGTGTGTGTGTGTGTACTTGTATAGGCTGTGCATTGAGTCAGAGTGAGGTGTGTGTCTATGTGTCTGGGCTGTTGTAGGTGTGCATCGAGTCACAGTGAAGTGTGTGTTGTTAGAGACTGTGAATTGACTCACACTGAGCCTTGTGTGTCTGTGTGTGCTTACATAGGCTGTGCATTGAGTCACAGTGAGGGGTGTGTGTCTGTTCAGGTGTAGGCTGGGCATTGAGTCTCAGTTAGCTTTGTGTGTGTGTGTGCTGAGATACGCTATGCATTGCATCACAGTGACATGTGTGTCAGTGTCTGTGTGTGCACTAGTATAGCTTGTGTATTCAGACACAGTGAGGTTTGAGTGTGTGTGCTGTTAGAGACGTGGATTGAGTCTCAGTGAGCTGCATGTGCGTTGTCTGCCTGCATGTGTTCTGTTATAAGCTGTGCACTGAGTCACATGGCTGTGTTTGGGTGTGTGTGTATGCTTGTTGATATAGGCTATGCATTGGGTCACAGTGATCCGTTAGTGTCTGTGAGGGCTTTTTGTTATAGGCTGTGCACAGGATCCCAGTGAGCCATCTGTGTGTGTGTGTCTGTGCAAATATGGACAGTGCATTGAGTCACAGTGAGTCGTGTGTGTCTCTGGGTGTGTTGTGTCCACATGTGCTGTTTTTGGTTGTGTGTTGTGTCACAGTAAGCCTTGTGTGAGTGTGTGCTGTTATAGACAGTGAACTGAGTCATGGCCATGTGTGTGTGTGTGTGTGCATGCATATATAGGCTATGCATTGACTCACAGTGAGCTGTGTGTGTGTGTGTGCTGGTATAGGCTGTGAATTCAGTCACACTGATCTGTGCACATGTGAGTGTGCTGGTATAGTCTAAGCATTGAGTCACAGTGAGGTGTGTGTGTGAGTGTGTGTGTCTGTTCAGTTGTAGGTTTAGCATTGAGTCACAGTGAGTCTTGTGTGTGTGTGTGCTGAAAGAGTTTGTGTACTGAGTCATGGTGCAGTTTGTGTGTGTTTGTGTGTGCGTGTGCTGTCAGAGACTGTCGATTGATTCACAGTGAGCCATGTGTGTCTGTAGGCATGCATGTACGCTGTAATAAGCTGTGCACTTAGTCACAATGAACAGTGTGTTTGTGTGTTTATGCATTCTGATAGAGGCTATGCATTGAGTCACAGTGATCCATTAGTGTCTGTGCGGGTTTGTTGGAAGAGTCTGTGCAAAGAGTCCCAGTGAGCCATCTCTGTGTATGTGTTTCTCTGCAGGGATGGACGGTGCATTGAGTCACAGTGAGTCATGTGCATCTGTGTGTGTGTATGTGTCAAAGTGTGCTGCTTTAGGCTGTGTGTTGTGTCACAGTGAGCCATGTGTGTGTTGTGTTGGTATAGACTGTGAAATGAGTCACGGCCTTGTGTGTTTCTTTGTGCATGAAGCTATGGGCTGTGCATTGATTCATAGTGAGCTGTGTATGTGTGTGTGCCAGTACAGGCCGTGAATTCAGTCACATTGAGCTGTGTGTGTGAGCATGTGCTGGTATAGTTTGAGCATTGAGTTACAGTGTGGTTGTGAATTTCTTGTGCCGGTGTAAGATGTACACTGAGTTACAGTGAGCTGTGTGTGTCTGTGGCTGTGTGTGTATGTGTGTGCTTATATAGGTGGCACATTGAGTCACAGTGAGCCTTGTTTGTGTGTGTGCATGCATGTGTTCTGTTATTCGCTGTGCACTGAGTCACATGGCCGTGTTTGAGGTGTGTATGCTTGGTGGTATAGGCTGTGCATTGCGTCACAGTGATCCGTTAGTGTCTGTTAGGGTTGTTGGTATAGGCTGTGCACAGAGTCCCAGTGAGCCATCTGAGTGTGTGTGTCTGTGCAAATATGGACAGTGCATTGAGTCACAGTGAGTTGTATGTGTGTGTGTGTCCACATGTGCTGTTTTAGGCTGCTTGTTGTGTCACAGTAAGCCGTGTGTGTGTGTGCTGGTACAGACTGTGAACTGAGATATCCCATGTGTGTGTTTGTGTGTGTGCATGCAGATATAGTTTATGCATTGACTAATACTGAGCTGTGTGTGTGTGTGTGCTGGTATAGGCAGTGAATTCAGTCACACTGATCTGTGTGCATGTGAGTGTGCTGGTATAGTCTGAGGATTGAATCACAGTGAGGTGTGTGTGTGTGTGTCTGTTCAGTTTTTGGCTTGGCATTGAGTCACAGTGAGCCTTGTGTGTGTGTGTGTGTGTGCTGGTATAGGTGGTGTATTGAGTCACAGTGAGTTTTGTGTGTGTCTGTGTGTGCTGTTAGAGACTGTGGATTGATTCACAGTGAGCCATGTGTGTCTGTGCTTTCATGTGTGCTTTTATAAGCTGTGCATTAAGTCACAATGAGCAGTGTGTTTTTGTGTTTATGCATGCAGATATAGGCTGTGCATTTGAGTCACAGTGATCCGTTAGTGTCTGGGAGGGTTTGTTGGTATAGGCTGTGCACAGTCCCAGTGAGCCGTCTCTGTGTATGTGTTTCTCTGCAGGTATGGACTGTGCATTGTGCCACTTTGAATCGTATGTATCTGCGTGTGTGTGTGTGTGTCAAAGTGTGCTGGTTTAGGCTGCGTGTTGTGTCACAGGGAGCCATGTGTTTGTTGTGTTGGTATAGACAGTGAAATGAGTCACAGCCACGTATGTGTACTTGTGCATGAAGGTACCTGCTGTGCATTGATTCATAGTGAGCTGTATATGTTTGTGTGCTGGTATAGGCCGTCAATTCAGTCACAGTGAGCTGTTTGCGTGTGCATGTGCTAGTAGAGTTTGAGCATTGTGTCACAGTGTTGTTGTGAGGTTGTTTTGCCGGTACAAGATTTACACTGAGTTACAGTGAGCCGTGTGTGTCTGTGGTTGTGTGTGTATGTGTGTGCTTATATAGGTGGTGCAGTGAGTCACAGTGAGCTGTGAGTGTGGCTGTGATGCTGGTATAGACTATGAACTGAGTCAAAGTGAGCCATGTGTGTCTCTGTGTGTGTGTGTGTGTGTGTGTGTGTGTGCTGTTTGGTAATGTGCATTGAGTCACAGTGAGCTCTGTGTGTGTTTTTGAATACCCCTGGGCTGGCATAAGCTGAGCATTGAGTCACAGTTGATGTGTGTGTGAGTGTGCTTGTGTGTGCAAGTATAGGCTGGGCATTGAATCATAGTGAGCTGTGTGTGTTCGTGTGTGTGCTGATAAATGCTGTGCATTCAGTCACAGTGAGCCGTGTGTGTATGTGAGTGTGCTTGTAGAGGCTGCACACTGAATAACAATGAGTTGTGTATGAGTGTGCGTGTGTTGTTCCATACTGTGCATTCAGTCACAGTTTGCTGTCTGTGTGTGTGCATGCATGTGTGCTTTCATAGGCGGTGCCTTGATTCACATTGAACTGTGTGTGTGTGTGTGTGTGTTCTGGTACAGGCTGAGCATTGTGTCACACTGAGGTGTGTGTGTGTGAGTGTGCATGTCTCTGCATCTGGAGGCTGACAATACGTCACAGTGTGCCATGTGTGTTTGTGTATTTTTCTGTACTGGTATAGGCTGTGCATTCATTCTCAGTGAGGTGTGTGTGATTGTCTGTCCAGGTGTAGGCTGGTTATTGAGTCACAGTGAGCCGTGTGTGTGTGTGTGCTTGTATACACTGTGAACTGAGACATGGTGTTGTGTGTGTGTGTGTGTGAATGCTTGTATAGGTTTAGCATTGACACATAGTGAGCTATGTGTGTGTGTTGTGCTGGTATAGGCCATGCATTGAGTCTGAGTGAGCTGTTTTCATGTGTGCATGTTGGTATATTCTGAGCATTGAGTCACAGTGTGGTGTGTGGCTGTGTATATGTGTGTGTGTGTGTGTTCTGATATAAGATGTACATTGAGTTACAATGAGCCGTGCATGTGTGTGGCTGTGTGTGTGTGTGTGCTGCTAGAGGCTGCTCATTGTGTAACACTGAGCCATGTGTTTCTGTGTGTCACTCTATAGACTGTACATAGTGTCTGTGTGTGTGCATGCATGTGTGCTTGTATAGGTTGACTGATTCACATTGAGCTTTGTGTGTGGTTGTGCGTGTTGTGCTGCTCTATGTTTTGCATTGATTCACACTGAGCTGTGTGTGTGTGAGTGTGCATATGTGTGAACATATAGGCTGGGTATTGAGTCACAATGTGGTGTGTGTGTGAGTGTCTGTGTTTGTGCACTGGCATAGGCCATGCACTGAGACACAGTGAGGTTTGTGTGTGAGTGTGTGTGTCTTTTCAGGTGTATGCTGGGCATTGAGTCACAGTGAGCCATGAGTGTGTGTGCATGTGTGTGTGTGTGTACTTGTATAGGCTGTGCATTGAGTCAGAGTGAGGTGTGTGTCTATGTGTCTGGGCTGTTGTAGGTGTGCATCGAGTCACAGTGAAGTGTGTGTTGTTAGAGACTGTGAATTGACTCACACTGAGCCTTGTGTGTCTGTGTGTGCTTACATAGGCTGTGCATTGAGTCACAGTGAGGGGTGTGTGTCTGTTCAGGTGTAGGCTGGGCATTGAGTCTCAGTTAGCTTTGTGTGTGTGTGTGCTGAGATACGCTTTGCATTGCATCACAGTGACATGTGTGTCAGTGTCTGTGTGTGCGCTAGTATAGCTTGTGTATTCAGACACAGTGAGGTTTGAGTGTGTGTGCTGTTAGAGACGTGGATTGAGTCTCAGTGAGCTGCATGTGTGTTGTCTGCCTGCATGTGTTCTGTTATAAGCTGTGCACTGAGTCACATGGCTGTGTTTGGGTGTGTGTGTATGCTTGTTGATATAGGCTATGCATTGGGTCACAGTGATCCGTTAGTGTCTGTGAGGGTTTTTTGTTATAGGCTGTGCACAGGATCCCAGTGAGCCATCTGTGTGTGTGTGTCTGTGCAAATATGGACAGTGCATTGTGTCACAGTGATTCATGTGTGTCTCTGGGTGTGTGTGTGTTCACAGTGAGCCATGTGTGTCTGTGTGCTTGCATGTGTGCTTTTATAAGCTCTGCATTAAGTCACAATGAGCAGTGTGTTTGTGTGTTTATGCATACAGATATAGGCTGTGCATTTGAGTCACAGTGATCCGTTATTGTCTGGGAGGGTTTGTTGGTATAGGCTGTGCACAGTCCCAGTGAGCCATCTCTGTATATGTGTTTCTCTGCAAGTATGGACTGTGCATTGTGTCACTGTGAATCGTGTGCGTCTGCATGTGTGTGTGTGTGTCAAAGTGTGCTGGTTTAGGCTGAGTGTTGTGTCACAGGGAGCCATGTGTTTGTTGTGTTGGTATAGACAGTGAAATGAGTCACAGCCATGTGTGTGTACGTGTTCACGAAAGTACCTGCTGTGCATTGATTCATAGAGAGCTGTATATGTGTGTGTGCTGGTATAGGCCGTCAAATCAGTCACAGTGAGCTGTTTGCATGTGCATGTGCTGGTATAGTTTGAGCATTGTGTCACAGTGTTGTTGTGAGTTTGTTTTGCCAGTACAAGGTTTACACTGAGTTACAGTGGGCCGTGTGTGTCTCTGGCTGTGTGTGTATGTGTGTGCTTACGTAGGTGGTGCAGTGAGTCAAAGTGAGCTGTGAGTGTGGCTGTGATGCTGGTATAGACTATGAACTGAGTCAAAGTGAGCCATGTGTGTCTCTGTGTGTGTGTGTGTGTGCTGTTTGGTAATGTGCATTGAGTCACAGTGAGCTCTGTGTGTGTTTTTGAATACCCCTGGGCTGGCATAAGCTGAGCATTGAGTCACAGTTGATGTGTGTGTGAGTGTGCTTGTGTGTGCAAGTATAGGCTGGGCATTGAATCATAGTGAGCTGTGTGTGTTCGTGTGTGTGCTGATAAATGCTGTGCATTCAGTCACAGTGAGCCGTGTGTGTATGTGAGTGTGCTTGTAGAGGCTGCACACTGAATAACAATGAGTTGTGTATGAGTGTGCGTGTGTTGTTCCATACTGTGCATTCAGTCACAGTTTGCTGTCTGTGTGTGTGCATGCATGTGTGCTTTCATAGGCGGTGCCTTGATTCACATTGAACTCTGTGTGTGTGTGTGTGTGTGTTCTGGTACAGGCTGAGCATTGTGTCACACTGAGGTGTGTGTGTGTGAGTGTGCATGTCTCTGCATCTGGAGGCTGACAATACGTCACAGTGTGCCATGTGTGTTTGTGTATTTTTCTGTACTGGTATAGGCTGTGCATTCATTCTCAGTGAGGTGTGTGTGATTGTCTGTCCAGGTGTAGGCTGGTTATTGAGTCACAGTGAGCCGTGTGTGTGTGTGTGCTTGTATACACTGTGAACTGAGACATGGTGTTGTGTGTGTGTGTGTGTGAATGCTTGTATAGGTTTAGCATTGACACATAGTGAGCTATGTGTGTGTGTTGTGCTGGTATAGGCCATGCATTGAGTCTGAGTGAGCTGTTTTCATGTGTGCATGTTGGTATATTCTGAGCATTGAGTCACAGTGTGGTGTGTGGCTGTGTATATGTGTGTGTGTGTGTGTTCTGATATAAGATGTACATTGAGTTACAATGAGCCGTGCATGTGTGTGGCTGTGTGTGTGTGTGTGCTGCTAGAGGCTGCTCATTGTGTAACACTGAGCCATGTGTTTCTGTGTGTCACTCTATAGACTGTACATAGTGTCTGTGTGTGTGCATGCATGTGTGCTTGTATAGGTTGACTGATTCACATTGAGCTTTGTGTGTGGTTGTGCGTGTTGTGCTGCTCTATGTTTTGCATTGATTCACACTGAGCTGTGTGTGTGTGAGTGTGCATATGTGTGAACATATAGGCTGGGTATTGAGTCACAATGTGGTGTGTGTGTGAGTGTCTGTGTTTGTGCACTGGCATAGGCCATGCACTGAGACACAGTGAGGTTTGTGTGTGAGTGTGTGTGTCTTTTCAGGTGTATGCTGGGCATTGAGTCACAGTGAGCCATGAGTGTGTGTGCATGTGTGTGTGTGTGTACTTGTATAGGCTGTGCATTGAGTCAGAGTGAGGTGTGTGTCTATGTGTCTGGGCTGTTGTAGGTGTGCATCGAGTCACAGTGAAGTGTGTGTTGTTAGAGACTGTGAATTGACTCACACTGAGCCTTGTGTGTCTGTGTGTGCTTACATAGGCTGTGCATTGAGTCACAGTGAGGGGTGTGTGTCTGTTCAGGTGTAGGCTGAGCATTGAGTCTCAGTTAGCTTTGTGTGTGTGTGTGCTGAGAATGGCTATGCATTGCATCACAGTGACATGTGTGTCAGTGTCTGTGTGTGCACTAGTATAGCTTGTGTATTCAGACACAGTGAGGTTTGAGTGTGTGTGCTGTTAGAGACGTGGATTGAGTCTCAGTGAGCTGCATGTGCGTTGTCTGCCTGCATGTGTTCTGTTATAAGCTGTGCACTGAGTCACATGGCTGTGTTTGGGTGTGTGTGTATGCTTGTTGATATAGGCTATGCATTGGGTCACAGTGATCCGTTAGTGTCTGTGAGGGCTTTTTGTTATAGGCTGTGCACAGGATCCCAGTGAGCCATCTGTGTGTGTGTGTCTGTGCAAATATGGACAGTGCATTGAGTCACAGTGAGTCGTGTGTGTCTCTGGGTGTGTTGTGTCCACATGTGCTGTTTTTGGTTGTGTGTTGTGTCACAGTAAGCCTTGTGTGAGTGTGTGCTGTTATAGACAGTGAACTGAGTCATGGCCATGTGTGTGTGTGTGTGTGCATGCATATATAGGCTATGCATTGACTCACAGTGAGCTGTGTGTGTGTGTGTGCTGGTATAGGCTGTGAATTCAGTCACACTGATCTGTGCACATGTGAGTGTGCTGGTATAGTCTAAGCATTGAGTCACAGTGAGGTGTGTGTGTGAGTGTGTGTGTCTGTTCAGTTGTAGGTTTAGCATTGAGTCACAGTGAGTCTTGTGTGTGTGTGTGCTGAAAGAGTTTGTGTACTGAGTCATGGTGCAGTTTGTGTGTGTTTGTGTGTGTGTGTGCTGTCAGAGACTGTCGATTGATTCACAGTGAGCCATGTGTGTCTGTGGGCATGCATGTATGCTGTAATAAGCTGTGCGCTTAGTCACAATGAACAGTGTGTTTGTGTGTTTATGCATTCTGATAGAGGCTATGCATTGAGTCACAGTGATCCGTTAGTGTCTGTGCGGGTTTGTTGGAAGAGTCTGTGCAAAGAGTCCCAGTGAGCCATCTCTGTGTATGTGTTTCTCTGCAGGGATGGACGGTGCATTGAGTCACAGTGAGTCATGTGCATCTGTGTGTGTGTATGTGTCAAAGTGTGCTGCTTTAGGCTGTGTGTTGTGTCACAGTGAGCCATGTGTGTGTTGTGTTGGTATAGACTGTGAAATGAGTCACGGCCTTGTGTGTTTCTTTGTGCATGAAGCTATGGGCTGTGCATTGATTCATAGTGAGCTGTGTATGTGTGTGTGCCAGTACAGGCCGTGAATTCAGTCACATTGAGCTGTGTGTGTGAGCATGTGCTGGTATAGTTTGAGCATTGAGTTACAGTGTGGTTGTGAATTTCTTGTGCCGGTGTAAGATGTACACTGAGTTACAGTGAGCTGTGTGTGTCTGTGGCTGTGTGTGTATGTGTGTGCTTATATAGGTGGCACATTGAGTCACAGTGAGCCTTGTTTGTGTGTGTGCATGCATGTGTTCTGTTATTCGCTGTGCACTGAGTCACATGGCCGTGTTTGAGGTGTGTATGCTTGGTGGTATAGGCTGTGCATTGCGTCACAGTGATCCGTTAGTGTCTGTTAGGGTTGTTGGTATAGGCTGTGCACAGAGTCCCAGTGAGCCATCTGAGTGTGTGTGTCTGTGCAAATATGGACAGTGCATTGAGTCACAGTGAGTTGTATGTGTGTGTGTGTCCACATGTGCTGTTTTAGGCTGCTTGTTGTGTCACAGTAAGCCGTGTGTGTGTGTGCTGGTACAGACTGTGAACTGAGATATCCCATGTGTGTGTTTGTGTGTGTGCATGCAGATATAGTTTATGCATTGACTAATACTGAGCTGTGTGTGTGTGTGTGCTGGTATAGGCAGTGAATTCAGTCACACTGATCTGTGTGCATGTGAGTGTGCTGGTATAGTCTGAGGATTGAATCACAGTGAGGTGTGTGTGTGTGTGTCTGTTCAGTTTTTGGCTTGGCATTGAGTCACAGTGAGCCTTGTGTGTGTGTGTGTGTGTGCTGGTAGAGGTGGTATATTGAGTCACAGTGAGTTTTGTGTGTGTCTGTGTGTGCTGTTAGAGACTGTGGATTGATTCACAGTGAGCCATGTGTGTCTGTGCTTTCATGTGTGCTTTTATAAGCTGTGCATTAAGTCACAATGAGCAGTGTGTTTTTGTGTTTATGCATGCAGATATAGGCTGTGCATTTGAGTCACAGTGATCCGTTAGTGTCTGGGAGGGTTTGTTGGTATAGGCTGTGCACAGTCCCAGTGAGCCGTCTCTGTGTATGTGTTTCTCTGCAGGTATGGACTGTGCATTGTGCCACTTTGAATCGTATGTATCTGCGTGTGTGTGTGTGTGTCAAAGTGTGCTGGTTTAGGCTGCGTGTTGTGTCACAGGGAGCCATGTGTTTGTTGTGTTGGTATAGACAGTGAAATGAGTCACAGCCACGTATGTGTACTTGTGCATGAAGGTACCTGCTGTGCATTGATTCATAGTGAGCTGTATATGTTTGTGTGCTGGTATAGGCCGTCAATTCAGTCACAGTGAGCTGTTTGCGTGTGCATGTGCTAGTAGAGTTTGAGCATTGTGTCACAGTGTTGTTGTGAGGTTGTTTTGCCGGTACAAGATTTACACTGAGTTACAGTGAGCTGTGTGTGTCTGTGGTTGTGTGTGTATGTGTGTGCTTATATAGGTGGTGCAGTGAGTCACAGTGAGCTGTGAGTGTGGCTGTGATGCTGGTATAGACTATGAACTGAGTCAAAGTGAGCCATGTGTGTCTCTGTGTGTGTGTGTGTGTGTGTGTGTGTGCTGTTTGGTAATGTGCATTGAGTCACAGTGAGCTCTGTGTGTGTTTTTGAATACCCCTGGGCTGGCATAAGCTGAGCATTGAGTCACAGTTGATGTGTGTGTGAGTGTGCTTGTGTGTGCAAGTATAGGCTGGGCATTGAATCATAGTGAGCTGTGTGTGTTCGTGTGTGTGCTGATAAATGCTGTGCATTCAGTCACAGTGAGCCGTGTGTGTATGTGAGTGTGCTTGTAGAGGCTGCACACTGAATAACAATGAGTTGTGTATGAGTGTGCGTGTGTTGTTCCATACTGTGCATTCAGTCACAGTTTGCTGTCTGTGTGTGTGCATGCATGTGTGCTTTCATAGGCGGTGCCTTGATTCACATTGAACTCTGTGTGTGTGTGTGTGTGTGTTCTGGTACAGGCTGAGCATTGTGTCACACTGAGGTGTGTGTGTGTGAGTGTGCATGTCTCTGCATCTGGAGGCTGACAATACGTCACAGTGTGCCATGTGTGTTTGTGTATTTTTCTGTACTGGTATAGGCTGTGCATTCATTCTCAGTGAGGTGTGTGTGATTGTCTGTCCAGGTGTAGGCTGGTTATTGAGTCACAGTGAGCCGTGTGTGTGTGTGTGCTTGTATACACTGTGAACTGAGACATGGTGTTGTGTGTGTGTGTGTGTGAATGCTTGTATAGGTTTAGCATTGACACATAGTGAGCTATGTGTGTGTGTTGTGCTGGTATAGGCCATGCATTGAGTCTGAGTGAGCTGTTTTCATGTGTGCATGTTGGTATATTCTGAGCATTGAGTCACAGTGTGGTGTGTGGCTGTGTATATGTGTGTGTGTGTGTGTTCTGATATAAGATGTACATTGAGTTACAATGAGCCGTGCATGTGTGTGGCTGTGTGTGTGTGTGTGCTGCTAGAGGCTGCTCATTGTGTAACACTGAGCCATGTGTTTCTGTGTGTCACTCTATAGACTGTACATAGTGTCTGTGTGTGTGCATGCATGTGTGCTTGTATAGGTTGACTGATTCACATTGAGCTTTGTGTGTGGTTGTGCGTGTTGTGCTGCTCTATGTTTTGCATTGATTCACACTGAGCTGTGTGTGTGTGAGTGTGCATATGTGTGAACATATAGGCTGGGTATTGAGTCACAATGTGGTGTGTGTGTGAGTGTCTGTGTTTGTGCACTGGCATAGGCCATGCACTGAGACACAGTGAGGTTTGTGTGTGAGTGTGTGTGTCTTTTCAGGTGTATGCTGGGCATTGAGTCACAGTGAGCCATGAGTGTGTGTGCATGTGTGTGTGTGTGTACTTGTATAGGCTGTGCATTGAGTCAGAGTGAGGTGTGTGTCTATGTGTCTGGGCTGTTGTAGGTGTGCATCGAGTCACAGTGAAGTGTGTGTTGTTAGAGACTGTGAATTGACTCACACTGAGCCTTGTGTGTCTGTGTGTGCTTACATAGGCTGTGCATTGAGTCACAGTGAGGGGTGTGTGTCTGTTCAGGTGTAGGCTGGGCATTGAGTCTCAGTTAGCTTTGTGTGTGTGTGTGCTGAGATACGCTATGCATTGCATCACAGTGACATGTGTGTCAGTGTCTGTGTGTGCGCTAGTATAGCTTGTGTATTCAGACACAGTGAGGTTTGAGTGTGTGTGCTGTTAGAGACGTGGATTGAGTCTCAGTGAGCTGCATGTGTGTTGTCTGCCTGCATGTGTTCTGTTATAAGCTGTGCACTGAGTCACATGGCTGTGTTTGGGTGTGTGTGTATGCTTGTTGATATAGGCTATGCATTGGGTCACAGTGATCCGTTAGTGTCTGTGAGGGTTTTTTGTTATAGGCTGTGCACAAGATCCCAGTGAGCCATCTGTGTGTGTGTGTCTGTGCAAATATGGACAGTGCATTGTGTCACAGTGATTCATGTGTGTCTCTGGGTGTGTGTGTGTTCACAGTGAGCCATGTGTGTCTGTGTGCTTGCATGTGTGCTTTTATAAGCTCTGCATTAAGTCACAATGAGCAGTGTGTTTGTGTGTTTATGCGTACAGATATAGGCTGTGCATTTGAGTCACAGTGATCCGTTATTGTCTGGGAGGGTTTGTTGGTATAGGCTGTGCACAGTCCCAGTGAGCCGTCTCTGTATATGTGTTTCTCTGCAGGTATGGACTGTGCATTGTGTCACTGTGAATCGTGTGCGTCTGCATGTGTGTGTGTGTGTCAAAGTGTGCTGGTTTAGGCTGAGTGTTGTGTCACAGGGAGCCATGTGTTTGTTGTGTTGGTATAGACAGTGAAATGAGTCACAGCCATGTGTGTGTACGTGTTCACGAAAGTACCTGCTGTGCATTGATTCATAGAGAGCTGTATATGTGTGTGTGCTGGTATAGGCCGTCAAATCAGTCACAGTGAGCTGTTTGCATGTGCATGTGCTGGTATAGTTTGAGCATTGTGTCACAGTGTTGTTGTGAGTTTGTTTTGCCAGTACAAGGTTTACACTGAGTTACAGTGGGCCGTGTGTGTCTCTGGCTGTGTGTGTATGTGTGTGCTTACGTAGGTGGTGCAGTGAGTCAAAGTGAGCTGTGAGTGTGGCTGTGATGCTGGTATAGACTATGAACTGAGTCAAAGTGAACCATGTGTGTCTCTGTGTGTGTGTGTGTGTGCTGTTTGGTAATGTGCATTGAGTCACAGTGAGCTCTGTGTGTGTTTTTGAATACCCCTGGGCTGGCATAAGCTGAGCATTGAGTCACAGTTGATGTGTGTGTGAGTGTGCTTGTGTGTGCAAGTATAGGCTGGGCATTGAATCATAGTGAGCTGTGTGTGTTCGTGTGTGTGCTGATAAATGCTGTGCATTCAGTCACAGTGAGCCGTGTGTGTATGTGAGTGTGCTTGTAGAGGCTGCACACTGAATAACAATGAGTTGTGTATGAGTGTGCGTGTGTTGTTCCATACTGTGCATTCAGTCACAGTTTGCTGTCTGTGTGTGTGCATGCATGTGTGCTTTCATAGGCGGTGCCTTGATTCACATTGAACTCTGTGTGTGTGTGTGTGTGTGTGTTCTGGTACAGGCTGAGCATTGTGTCACACTGAGGTGTGTGTGTGTGAGTGTGCATGTCTCTGCATCTGGAGGCTGACAATACGTCACAGTGTGCCATGTGTGTTTGTGTATTTTTCTGTACTGGTATAGGCTGTGCATTCATTCTCAGTGAGGTGTGTGTGATTGTCTGTCCAGGTGTAGGCTGGTTATTGAGTCACAGTGAGCCGTGTGTGTGTGTGTGCTTGTATACACTGTGAACTGAGACATGGTGTTGTGTGTGTGTGTGTGTGAATGCTTGTATAGGTTTAGCATTGACACATAGTGAGCTATGTGTGTGTGTTGTGCTGGTATAGGCCATGCATTGAGTCTGAGTGAGCTGTTTTCATGTGTGCATGTTGGTATATTCTGAGCATTGAGTCACAGTGTGGTGTGTGGCTGTGTATATGTGTGTGTGTGTGTGTTCTGATATAAGATGTACATTGAGTTACAATGAGCCGTGCATGTGTGTGGCTGTGTGTGTGTGTGTGCTGCTAGAGGCTGCTCATTGTGTAACACTGAGCCATGTGTTTCTGTGTGTCACTCTATAGACTGTACATAGTGTCTGTGTGTGTGCATGCATGTGTGCTTGTATAGGTTGACTGATTCACATTGAGCTTTGTGTGTGGTTGTGCGTGTTGTGCTGCTCTATGTTTTGCATTGATTCACACTGAGCTGTGTGTGTGTGAGTGTGCATATGTGTGAACATATAGGCTGGGTATTGAGTCACAATGTGGTGTGTGTGTGAGTGTCTGTGTTTGTGCACTGGCATAGGCCATGCACTGAGACACAGTGAGGTTTGTGTGTGAGTGTGTGTGTCTTTTCAGGTGTATGCTGGGCATTGAGTCACAGTGAGCCATGAGTGTGTGTGCATGTGTGTGTGTGTGTACTTGTATAGGCTGTGCATTGAGTCAGAGTGAGGTGTGTGTCTATGTGTCTGGGCTGTTGTAGGTGTGCATCGAGTCACAGTGAAGTGTGTGTTGTTAGAGACTGTGAATTGACTCACACTGAGCCTTGTGTGTCTGTGTGTGCTTACATAGGCTGTGCATTGAGTCACAGTGAGGGGTGTGTGTCTGTTCAGGTGTAGGCTGGGCATTGAGTCTCAGTTAGCTTTGTGTGTGTGTGTGCTGAGAATGGCTATGCATTGCATCACAGTGACATGTGTGTCAGTGTCTGTGTGTGCGCTAGTATAGCTTGTGTATTCAGACACAGTGAGGTTTGAGTGTGTGTGCTGTTAGAGACGTGGATTGAGTCTCAGTGAGCTGCATGTGTGTTGTCTGCCTGCATGTGTTCTGTTATAAGCTGTGCACTGAGTCACATGGCTGTGTTTGGGTGTGTGTGTATGCTTGTTGATATAGGCTATGCATTGGGTCACAGTGATCCGTTAGTGTCTGTGAGGGCTTTTTGTTATAGGCTGTGCACAGGATCCCAGTGAGCCATCTGTGTGTGTGTGTCTGTGCAAATATGGACAGTGCATTGAGTCACAGTGAGTCGTGTGTGTCTCTGGGTGTGTTGTGTCCACATGTGCTGTTTTTGGTTGTGTGTTGTGTCACAGTAAGCCTTGTGTGAGTGTGTGCTGTTATAGACAGTGAACTGAGTCATGGCCGTGTGTGTGTGTGTGTGCATGCATATATAGGCTATGCATTGACTCACAGTGAGCTGTGTGTGTGTGTGTGCTGGTATAGGCTGTGAATTCAGTCACACTGATCTGTGCGCATGTGAGTGTGCTGGTATAGTCTGAGCATTGAGTCACAGTGAGGTGTGTGTGTGAGTGTGTGTGTCTGTTCAGTTGTAGGTTTAGCATTGAGTCACAGTGAGTCTTGTGTGTGTGTGTGCTGAAAGAGTTTGTGTACTGAGTCATGGTGCAGTTTGTGTGTGTTTGTGTGTGTGTGTGCTGTCAGAGACTGTCGATTGATTCACAGTGAGCCATGTGTGTCTGTGGGCATGCATGTATGCTGTAATAAGCTGTGCGCTTAGTCACAATGAACAGTGTGTTTGTGTGTTTATGCATTCTGATAGAGGCTATGCATTGAGTCACAGTGATCCATTAGTGTCTGTGCGGGTTTGTTGGAAGAGTCTGTGCAAAGAGTCCCAGTGAGCCATCTCTGTGTATGTGTTTCTCTGCAGGGATGGACGGTGCATTGAGTCACAGTGAGTCATGTGCATCTGTGTGTGTGTATGTGTCAAAGTGTGCTGCTTTAGACTGTGTGTTGTGTCACAGTGAGCCATGTGTGTGTTGTGTTGGTATAGACTGTGAAATGAGTCACGGCCTTGTGTGTTTCTTTGTGCATGAAGCTATGGGCTGTGCATTGATTCATAGTGAGCTGTGTATGTGTGTGTGCCAGTACAGGCCGTGAATTCAGTCACATTGAGCTGTGTGTGTGAGCATGTGCTGGTATAGTTTGAGCATTGAGTTACAGTGTGGTTGTGAATTTCTTGTGCCGGTGTAAGATGTACACTGAGTTACAGTGAGCTGTGTGTGTCTGTGGCTGTGTGTGTATGTGTGTGCTTATATAGGTGGCACATTGAGTCACAGTGAGCCTTGTTTGTGTGTGTGCATGCATGTGTTCTGTTATTCGCTGTGCACTGAGTCACATGGCCGTGTTTGAGGTGTGTATGCTTGGTGGTATAGGCTGTGCATTGCGTCACAGTGATCCGTTAGTGTCTGTTAGGGTTGTTGGTATAGGCTGTGCACAGAGTCCCAGTGAGCCATCTGAGTGTGTGTGTCTGTGCAAATATGGACAGTGCATTGAGTCACAGTGAGTTGTATGTGTGTGTGTGTCCACATGTGCTGTTTTAGGCTGCTTGTTGTGTCACAGTAAGCCGTGTGTGTGTGTGCTGGTACAGACTGTGAACTGAGATATCCCATGTGTGTGTTTGTGTGTGTGCATGCAGATATAGTTTATGCATTGACTAATACTGAGCTGTGTGTGTGTGTGTGCTGGTATAGGCAGTGAATTCAGTCACACTGATCTGTGTGCATGTGAGTGTGCTGGTATAGTCTGAGGATTGAATCACAGTGAGGTGTGTGTGTGTGTGTCTGTTCAGTTTTTGGCTTGGCATTGAGTCACAGTGAGCCTTGTGTGTGTGTGTGTGTGTGTGCTGGTATAGGTGGTGTATTGAGTCACAGTGAGTTTTGTGTGTGTCTGTGTGTGCTGTTAGAGACTGTGGATTGATTCACAGTGAGCCATGTGTGTCTGTGCTTTCATGTGTGCTTTTATAAGCTGTGCATTAAGTCACAATGAGCAGTGTGTTTTTGTGTTTATGCATGCAGATATAGGCTGTGCATTTGAGTCACAGTGATCCGTTAGTGTCTGGGAGGGTTTGTTGGTATAGGCTGTGCACAGTCCCAGTGAGCCGTCTCTGTGTATGTGTTTCTCTGCAGGTATGGACTGTGCATTGTGCCACTTTGAATCGTATGTATCTGCGTGTGTGTGTGTGTGTCAAAGTGTGCTGGTTTAGGCTGCGTGTTGTGTCACAGGGAGCCATGTGTTTGTTGTGTTGGTATAGACAGTGAAATGAGTCACAGCCACGTATGTGTACTTGTGCATGAAGGTACCTGCTGTGCATTGATTCATAGTGAGCTGTATATGTTTGTGTGCTGGTATAGGCCATCAATTCAGTCACAGTGAGCTGTTTGCGTGTGCATGTGCTAGTAGAGTTTGAGCATTGTGTCACAGTGTTGTTGTGAGGTTGTTTTGCCGGTACAAGATTTACACTGAGTTACAGTGAGCCGTGTGTGTCTGTGGTTGTGTGTGTATGTGTGTGCTTATATAGGTGGTGCAGTGAGTCACAGTGAGCTGTGAGTGTGGCTGTGATGCTGGTATAGACTACGAACTGAGTCAAAGTGAGCCATGTGTGTCTCTGTGTGTGTGTGTGTGTGCTGTTTGGTAATGTGCATTGAGTCACAGTGAGCTCTGTGTGTGTTTTTGAATACCCCTGGGCTGGCATAAGCTGAGCATTGAGTCACAGTTGATGTGTGTGTGAGTGTGCTTGTGTGTGCAAGTATAGGCTGGGCATTGAATCATAGTGAGCTGTGTGTGTTCGTGTGTGTGCTGATAAATGCTGTGCATTCAGTCACAGTGAGCCGTGTGTGTATGTGAGTGTGCTTGTAGAGGCTGCACACTGAATAACAATGAGTTGTGTATGAGTGTGCGTGTGTTGTTCCATACTGTGCATTCAGTCACAGTTTGCTGTCTGTGTGTGTGCATGCATGTGTGCTTTCATAGGCGGTGCCTTGATTCACATTGAACTCTGTGTGTGTGTGTGTGTGTGTGTTCTGGTACAGGCTGAGCATTGTGTCACACTGAGGTGTGTGTGTGTGAGTGTGCATGTCTCTGCATCTGGAGGCTGACAATACGTCACAGTGTGCCATGTGTGTTTGTGTATTTTTCTGTACTGGTATAGGCTGTGCATTCATTCTCAGTGAGGTGTGTGTGATTGTCTGTCCAGGTGTAGGCTGGTTATTGAGTCACAGTGAGCCGTGTGTGTGTGTGTGCTTGTATACACTGTGAACTGAGACATGGTGTTGTGTGTGTGTGTGTGTGAATGCTTGTATAGGTTTAGCATTGACACATAGTGAGCTATGTGTGTGTGTTGTGCTGGTATAGGCCATGCATTGAGTCTGAGTGAGCTGTTTTCATGTGTGCATGTTGGTATATTCTGAGCATTGAGTCACAGTGTGGTGTGTGGCTGTGTATATGTGTGTGTGTGTGTGTTCTGATATAAGATGTACATTGAGTTACAATGAGCCGTGCATGTGTGTGGCTGTGTGTGTGTGTGTGCTGCTAGAGGCTGCTCATTGTGTAACACTGAGCCATGTGTTTCTGTGTGTCACTCTATAGACTGTACATAGTGTCTGTGTGTGTGCATGCATGTGTGCTTGTATAGGTTGACTGATTCACATTGAGCTTTGTGTGTGGTTGTGCGTGTTGTGCTGCTCTATGTTTTGCATTGATTCACACTGAGCTGTGTGTGTGTGAGTGTGCATATGTGTGAACATATAGGCTGGGTATTGAGTCACAATGTGGTGTGTGTGTGAGTGTCTGTGTTTGTGCACTGGCATAGGCCATGCACTGAGACACAGTGAGGTTTGTGTGTGAGTGTGTGTGTCTTTTCAGGTGTATGCTGGGCATTGAGTCACAGTGAGCCATGAGTGTGTGTGCATGTGTGTGTGTGTGTACTTGTATAGGCTGTGCATTGAGTCAGAGTGAGGTGTGTGTCTATGTGTCTGGGCTGTTGTAGGTGTGCATCGAGTCACAGTGAAGTGTGTGTTGTTAGAGACTGTGAATTGACTCACACTGAGCCTTGTGTGTCTGTGTGTGCTTACATAGGCTGTGCATTGAGTCACAGTGAGGGGTGTGTGTCTGTTCAGGTGTAGGCTGGGCATTGAGTCTCAGTTAGCTTTGTGTGTGTGTGTGCTGAGATACGCTATGCATTGCATCACAGTGACATGTGTGTCAGTGTCTGTGTGTGCGCTAGTATAGCTTGTGTATTCAGACACAGTGAGGTTTGAGTGTGTGTGCTGTTAGAGACGTGGATTGAGTCTCAGTGAGCTGCATGTGTGTTGTCTGCCTGCATGTGTTCTGTTATAAGCTGTGCACTGAGTCACATGGCTGTGTTTGGGTGTGTGTGTATGCTTGTTGATATAGGCTATGCATTGGGTCACAGTGATCCGTTAGTGTCTGTGAGGGCTTTTTGTTATAGGCTGTGCACAGGATCCCAGTGAGCCATCTGTGTGTGTGTGTCTGTGCAAATATGGACAGTGCATTGAGTCACAGTGAGTCGTGTGTGTCTCTGGGTGTGTTGTGTCCACATGTGCTGTTTTTGGTTGTGTGTTGTGTCACAGTAAGCCTTGTGTGAGTGTGTGCTGTTATAGACAGTGAACTGAGTCATGGCCACGTGTGTGTGTGTGTGTGCATGCATATATAGGCTATGCATTGACTCACAGTGAGCTGTGTGTGTGTGTGTGCTGGTATAGGCTGTGAATTCAGTCACACTGATCTGTGCGCATGTGAGTGTGCTGGTATAGTCTGAGCATTGAGTCACAGTGAGGTGTGTGTGTGAGTGTGTGTGTCTGTTCAGTTGTAGGTTTAGCATTGAGTCACAGTGAGTCTTGTGTGTGTGTGTGCTGAAAGAGTTTGTGTACTGAGTCATGGTGCAGTTTGTGTGTGTTTGTGTGTGTGTGTGCTGTCAGAGACTGTCGATTGATTCACAGTGAGCCATGTGTGTCTGTGGGCATGCATGTATGCTGTAATAAGCTGTGCACTTAGTCACAATGAACAGTGTGTTTGTGTGTTTATGCATTCTGATAGAGGCTATGCATTGAGTCACAGTGATCCGTTAGTGTCTGTGCGGGTTTGTTGGAAGAGTCTGTGCAAAGAGTCCCAGTGAGCCATCTCTGTGTATGTGTTTCTCTGCAGGGATGGACGGTGCATTGAGTCACAGTGAGTCATGTGCATCTGTGTGTGTGTATGTGTCAAAGTGTGCTGCTTTAGGCTGTGTGTTGTGTCACAGTGAGCCATGTGTGTGTTGTGTTGGTATAGACTGTGAAATGAGTCACGGCCTTGTGTGTTTCTTTGTGCATGAAGCTATGGGCTGTGCATTGATTCATAGTGAGCTGTGTATGTGTGTGTGCCAGTACAGGCCGTGAATTCAGTCACATTGAGCTGTGTGTGTGAGCATGTGCTGGTATAGTTTGAGCATTGAGTTACAGTGTGGTTGTGAATTTCTTGTGCCGGTGTAAGATGTACACTGAGTTACAGTGAGCTGTGTGTGTCTGTGGCTGTGTGTGTATGTGTGTGCTTATATAGGTGGCACATTGAGTCACAGTGAGCCTTGTTTGTGTGTGTGCATGCATGTGTTCTGTTATTCGCTGTGCACTGAGTCACATGGCCGTGTTTGAGGTGTGTATGCTTGGTGGTATAGGCTGTGCATTGCGTCACAGTGATCCGTTACTGTCTGTTAGGGTTGTTGGTATAGGCTGTGCACAGAGTCCCAGTGAGCCATCTGAGTGTGTGTGTCTGTGCAAATATGGACAGTGCATTGAGCCACAGTGAGTTGTATGTGTGTGTGTGTCCACATGTGCTGTTTTAGGCTGCTTGTTGTGTCACAGTAAGCCGTGTGTGTGTGTGCTGGTACAGACTGTGAACTGAGATATCCCATGTGTGTGTTTGTGTGTGTGCATGCAGATATAGTTTATGCATTGACTAATACTGAGCTGTGTGTGTGTGTGTGCTGGTATAGGCAGTGAATTCAGTCACACTGATCTGTGTGCATGTGAGTGTGCTGGTATAGTCTGAGGATTGAATCACAGTGAGGTGTGTGTGTGTGTGTCTGTTCAGTTTTTGGCTTGGCATTGAGTCACAGTGAGCCTTGTGTGTGTGTGTGTGTGTGTGCTGGTATAGGTGGTGTATTGAGTCACAGTGAGTTTTGTGTGTGTCTGTGTGTGCTGTTAGAGACTGTGGATTGATTCACAGTGAGCCATGTGTGTCTGTGCTTTCATGTGTGCTTTTATAAGCTGTGCATTAAGTCACAATGAGCAGTGTGTTTTTGTGTTTATGCATGCAGATATAGGCTGTGCATTTGAGTCACAGTGATCCGTTAGTGTCTGGGAGGGTTTGTTGGTATAGGCTGTGCACAGTCCCAGTGAGCCGTCTCTGTGTATGTGTTTCTCTGCAGGTATGGACTGTGCATTGTGCCACTTTGAATCGTATGTATCTGCGTGTGTGTGTGTGTGTCAAAGTGTGCTGGTTTAGGCTGCGTGTTGTGTCACAGGGAGCCATGTGTTTGTTGTGTTGGTATAGACAGTGAAATGAGTCACAGCCACGTATGTGTACTTGTGCATGAAGGTACCTGCTGTGCATTGATTCATAGTGAGCTGTATATGTTTGTGTGCTGGTATAGGCCGTCAATTCAGTCACAGTGAGCTGTTTGCGTGTGCATGTGCTAGTAGAGTTTGAGCATTGTGTCACAGTGTTGTTGTGAGGTTGTTTTGCCGGTACAAGATTTACACTGAGTTACAGTGAGCCGTGTGTGTCTGTGGTTGTGTGTGTATGTGTGTGCTTATATAGGTGGTGCAGTGAGTCACAGTGAGCTGTGAGTGTGGCTGTGATGCTGGTATAGACTATGAACTGAGTCAAAGTGAGCCATGTGTGTCTCTGTGTGTGTGTGTGTGTGTGTGTGTGTGTGCTGTTTGGTAATGTGCATTGAGTCACAGTGAGCTCTGTGTGTGTTTTTGAATACCCCTGGGCTGGCATAAGCTGAGCATTGAGTCACAGTTGATGTGTGTGTGAGTGTGCTTGTGTGTGCAAGTATAGGCTGGGCATTGAATCATAGTGAGCTGTGTGTGTTCGTGTGTGTGCTGATAAATGCTGTGCATTCAGTCACAGTGAGCCGTGTGTGTATGTGAGTGTGCTTGTAGAGGCTGCACACTGAATAACAATGAGTTGTGTATGAGTGTGCGTGTGTTGTTCCATACTGTGCATTCAGTCACAGTTTGCTGTCTGTGTGTGTGCATGCATGTGTGCTTTCATAGGCGGTGCCTTGATTCACATTGAACTCTGTGTGTGTGTGTGTGTGTGTTCTGGTACAGGCTGAGCATTGTGTCACACTGAGGTGTGTGTGTGTGTGAGTGTGCATGTCTCTGCATCTGGAGGCTGACAATACGTCACAGTGTGCCATGTGTGTTTGTGTATTTTTCTGTACTGGTATAGGCTGTGCATTCATTCTCAGTGAGGTGTGTGTGATTGTCTGTCCAGGTGTAGGCTGGTTATTGAGTCACAGTGAGCCGTGTGTGTGTGTGTGCTTGTATACACTGTGAACTGAGACATGGTGTTGTGTGTGTGTGTGTGTGAATGCTTGTATAGGTTTAGCATTGACACATAGTGAGCTATGTGTGTGTGTTGTGCTGGTATAGGCCATGCATTGAGTCTGAGTGAGCTGTTTTCATGTGTGCATGTTGGTATATTCTGAGCATTGAGTCACAGTGTGGTGTGTGGCTGTGTATATGTGTGTGTGTGTGTGTTCTGATATAAGATGTACATTGAGTTACAATGAGCCGTGCATGTGTGTGGCTGTGTGTGTGTGTGTGCTGCTAGAGGCTGCTCATTGTGTAACACTGAGCCATGTGTTTCTGTGTGTCACTCTATAGACTGTACATAGTGTCTGTGTGTGTGCATGCATGTGTGCTTGTATAGGTTGACTGATTCACATTGAGCTTTGTGTGTGGTTGTGCGTGTTGTGCTGCTCTATGTTTTGCATTGATTCACACTGAGCTGTGTGTGTGTGAGTGTGCATATGTGTGAACATATAGGCTGGGTATTGAGTCACAATGTGGTGTGTGTGTGAGTGTCTGTGTTTGTGCACTGGCATAGGCCATGCACTGAGACACAGTGAGGTTTGTGTGTGAGTGTGTGTGTCTTTTCAGGTGTATGCTGGGCATTGAGTCACAGTGAGCCATGAGTGTGTGTGCATGTGTGTGTGTGTGTACTTGTATAGGCTGTGCATTGAGTCAGAGTGAGGTGTGTGTCTATGTGTCTGGGCTGTTGTAGGTGTGCATCGAGTCACAGTGAAGTGTGTGTTGTTAGAGACTGTGAATTGACTCACACTGAGCCTTGTGTGTCTGTGTGTGCTTACATAGGCTGTGCATTGAGTCACAGTGAGGGGTGTGTGTCTGTTCAGGTGTAGGCTGAGCATTGAGTCTCAGTTAGCTTTGTGTGTGTGTGTGCTGAGAATGGCTATGCATTGCATCACAGTGACATGTGTGTCAGTGTCTGTGTGTGCACTAGTATAGCTTGTGTATTCAGACACAGTGAGGTTTGAGTGTGTGTGCTGTTAGAGACGTGGATTGAGTCTCAGTGAGCTGCATGTGCGTTGTCTGCCTGCATGTGTTCTGTTATAAGCTGTGCACTGAGTCACATGGCTGTGTTTGGGTGTGTGTGTATGCTTGTTGATATAGGCTATGCATTGGGTCACAGTGATCCGTTAGTGTCTGTGAGGGCTTTTTGTTATAGGCTGTGCACAGGATCCCAGTGAGCCATCTGTGTGTGTGTGTCTGTGCAAATATGGACAGTGCATTGAGTCACAGTGAGTCGTGTGTGTCTCTGGGTGTGTTGTGTCCACATGTGCTGTTTTTGGTTGTGTGTTGTGTCACAGTAAGCCTTGTGTGAGTGTGTGCTGTTATAGACAGTGAACTGAGTCATGGCCATGTGTGTGTGTGTGTGCATGCATATATAGGCTATGCATTGACTCACAGTGAGCTGTGTGTGTGTGTGTGCTGGTATAGGCTGTGAATTCAGTCACACTGATCTGTGCGCATGTGAGTGTGCTGGTATAGTCTGAGCATTGAGTCACAGTGAGGTGTGTGTGTGAGTGTGTGTGTCTGTTCAGTTGTAGGTTTAGCATTGAGTCACAGTGAGTCTTGTGTGTGTGTGTGCTGAAAGAGTTTGTGTACTGAGTCATGGTGCAGTTTGTGTGTGTTTGTGTGTGTGTGTGCTGTCAGAGACTGTCGATTGATTCACAGTGAGCCATGTGTGTCTGTGGGCATGCATGTATGCTGTAATAAGCTGTGCACTTAGTCACAATGAACAGTGTGTTTGTGTGTTTATGCATTCTGATAGAGGCTATGCATTGAGTCACAGTGATCCGTTAGTGTCTGTGCGGGTTTGTTGGAAGAGTCTGTGCAAAGAGTCCCAGTGAGCCATCTCTGTGTATGTGTTTCTCTGCAGGGATGGACGGTGCATTGAGTCACAGTGAGTCATGTGCATCTGTGTGTGTGTATGTGTCAAAGTGTGCTGCTTTAGGCTGTGTGTTGTGTCACAGTGAGCCATGTGTGTGTTGTGTTGGTATAGACTGTGAAATGAGTCACGGCCTTGTGTGTTTCTTTGTGCATGAAGCTATGGGCTGTGCATTGATTCATAGTGAGCTGTGTATGTGTGTGTGCCAGTACAGGCCGTGAATTCAGTCACATTGAGCTGTGTGTGTGAGCATGTGCTGGTATAGTTTGAGCATTGAGTTACAGTGTGGTTGTGAATTTCTTGTGCCGGTGTAAGATGTACACTGAGTTACAGTGAGCTGTGTGTGTCTGTGGCTGTGTGTGTATGTGTGTGCTTATATAGGTGGCACATTGAGTCACAGTGAGCCTTGTTTGTGTGTGTGCATGCATGTGTTCTGTTATTCGCTGTGCACTGAGTCACATGGCCGTGTTTGAGGTGTGTATGCTTGGTGGTATAGGCTGTGCATTGCGTCACAGTGATCCGTTACTGTCTGTTAGGGTTGTTGGTATAGGCTGTGCACAGAGTCCCAGTGAGCCATCTGAGTGTGTGTGTCTGTGCAAATATGGACAGTGCATTGAGTCACAGTGAGTTGTATGTGTGTGTGTGTCCACATGTGCTGTTTTAGGCTGCTTGTTGTGTCACAGTAAGCCGTGTGTGTGTGTGCTGGTACAGACTGTGAACTGAGATATCCCATGTGTGTGTTTGTGTGTGTGCATGCAGATATAGTTTATGCATTGACTAATACTGAGCTGTGTGTGTGTGTGTGCTGGTATAGGCAGTGAATTCAGTCACACTGATCTGTGTGCATGTGAGTGTGCTGGTATAGTCTGAGGATTGAATCACAGTGAGGTGTGTGTGTGTGTGTCTGTTCAGTTTTTGGCTTGGCATTGAGTCACAGTGAGCCTTGTGTGTGTGTGTGTGTGTGTGCTGGTATAGGTGGTGTATTGAGTCACAGTGAGTTTTGTGTGTGTCTGTGTGTGCTGTTAGAGACTGTGGATTGATTCACAGTGAGCCATGTGTGTCTGTGCTTTCATGTGTGCTTTTATAAGCTGTGCATTAAGTCACAATGAGCAGTGTGTTTTTGTGTTTATGCATGCAGATATAGGCTGTGCATTTGAGTCACAGTGATCCGTTAGTGTCTGGGAGGGTTTGTTGGTATAGGCTGTGCACAGTCCCAGTGAGCCGTCTCTGTGTATGTGTTTCTCTGCAGGTATGGACTGTGCATTGTGCCACTTTGAATCGTATGTATCTGCGTGTGTGTGTGTGTCAAAGTGTGCTGGTTTAGGCTGCGTGTTGTGTCACAGGGAGCCATGTGTTTGTTGTGTTGGTATAGACAGTGAAATGAGTCACAGCCACGTATGTGTACTTGTGCATGAAGGTACCTGCTGTGCATTGATTCATAGTGAGCTGTATATGTTTGTGTGCTGGTATAGGCCGTCAATTCAGTCACAGTGAGCTGTTTGCGTGTGCATGTGCTAGTAGAGTTTGAGCATTGTGTCACAGTGTTGTTGTGAGGTTGTTTTGCCGGTACAAGATTTACACTGAGTTACAGTGAGCCGTGTGTGTCTGTGGTTGTGTGTGTATGTGTGTGCTTATATAGGTGGTGCAGTGAGTCACAGTGAGCTGTGAGTGTGGCTGTGATGCTGGTATAGACTATGAACTGAGTCAAAGTGAGCCATGTGTGTCTCTGTGTGTGTGTGTGTGTGTGTGTGTGTGCTGTTTGGTAATGTGCATTGAGTCACAGTGAGCTCTGTGTGTGTTTTTGAATACCCCTGGGCTGGCATAAGCTGAGCATTGAGTCACAGTTGATGTGTGTGTGAGTGTGCTTGTGTGTGCAAGTATAGGCTGGGCATTGAATCATAGTGAGCTGTGTGTGTTCGTGTGTGTGCTGATAAATGCTGTGCATTCAGTCACAGTGAGCCGTGTGTGTATGTGAGTGTGCTTGTAGAGGCTGCACACTGAATAACAATGAGTTGTGTATGAGTGTGCATGTGTTGTTCCATACTGTGCATTCAGTCACAGTTTGCTGTCTGTGTGTGTGCATGCATGTGTGCTTTCATAGGCGGTGCCTTGATTCACATTGAACTCTGTGTGTGTGTGTGTGTGTGTGTGTTCTGGTACAGGCTGAGCATTGTGTCACACTGAGGTGTGTGTGTGTGTGAGTGTGCATGTCTCTGCATCTGGAGGCTGACAATACGTCACAGTGTGCCATGTGTGTTTGTGTATTTTTCTGTACTGGTATAGGCTGTGCATTCATTCTCAGTGAGGTGTGTGTGATTGTCTGTCCAGGTGTAGGCTGGTTATTGAGTCACAGTGAGCCGTGTGTGTGTGTGTGCTTGTATACACTGTGAACTGAGACATGGTGTTGTGTGTGTGTGTGTGAATGCTTGTATTGGTTTAGCATTGACACATAGTGAGCTATGTGTGTGTGTTGTGCTGGTATAGGCCATGCATTGAGTCTGAGTGAGCTGTTTTCATGTGTGCATGTTGGTATATTCTGAGCATTGAGTCACAGTGTGGTGTGTGGCTGTGTATATGTGTGTGTGTGTGTGTTCTGATATAAGATGTACATTGAGTTACAATGAGCCGTGCATGTGTGTGGCTGTGTGTGTGTGTGTGCTGCTAGAGGCTGCTCATTGTGTAACACTGAGCCATGTGTTTCTGTGTGTCACTCTATAGACTGTACATAGTGTCTGTGTGTGTGCATGCATGTGTGCTTGTATAGGTTGACTGATTCACATTGAGCTTTGTGTGTGGTTGTGCGTGTTGTGCTGCTCTATGTTTTGCATTGATTCACACTGAGCTGTGTGTGTGTGAGTGTGCATATGTGTGAACATATAGGCTGGGTATTGAGTCACAATGTGGTGTGTGTGTGAGTGTCTGTGTTTGTGCACTGGCATAGGCCATGCACTGAGACACAGTGAGGTTTGTGTGTGAGTGTGTGTGTCTTTTCAGGTGTATGCTGGGCATTGAGTCACAGTGAGCCATGAGTGTGTGTGCATGTGTGTGTGTGTGTACTTGTATAGGCTGTGCATTGAGTCAGAGTGAGGTGTGTGTCTATGTGTCTGGGCTGTTGTAGGTGTGCATCGAGTCACAGTGAAGTGTGTGTTGTTAGAGACTGTGAATTGACTCACACTGAGCCTTGTGTGTCTGTGTGTGCTTACATAGGCTGTGCATTGAGTCACAGTGAGGGGTGTGTGTCTGTTCAGGTGTAGGCTGGGCATTGAGTCTCAGTTAGCTTTGTGTGTGTGTGTGCTGAGAATGGCTATGCATTGCATCACAGTGACATGTGTGTCAGTGTCTGTGTGTGCGCTAGTATAGCTTGTGTATTCAGACACAGTGAGGTTTGAGTGTGTGTGCTGTTAGAGACGTGGATTGAGTCTCAGTGAGCTGCATGTGCGTTGTCTGCCTGCATGTGTTCTGTTATAAGCTGTGCACTGAGTCACATGGCTGTGTTTGGGTGTGTGTGTATGCTTGTTGATATAGGCTATGCATTGGGTCACAGCGATCCGTTAGTGTCTGTGAGGGCTTTTTGTTATAGGCTGTGCACAGGATCCCAGTGAGCCATCTGTGTGTGTGTGTCTGTGCAAATATGGACAGTGCATTGAGTCACAGTGAGTCGTGTGTGTCTCTGGGTGTGTTGTGTCCACATGTGCTGTTTTTGGTTGTGTGTTGTGTCACAGTAAGCCTTGTGTGAGTGTGTGCTGTTATAGACAGTGAACTGAGTCATGGCCATGTGTGTGTGTGTGTGCATGCATATATAGGCTATGCATTGACTCACAGTGAGCTGTGTGTGTGTGTGTGCTGGTATAGGCTGTGAATTCAGTCACACTGATCTGTGCGCATGTGAGTGTGCTGGTATAGTCTGAGCATTGAGTCACAGTGAGGTGTGTGTGTGAGTGTGTGTGTCTGTTCAGTTGTAGGTTTAGCATTGAGTCACAGTGAGTCTTGTGTGTGTGTGTGCTGAAAGAGTTTGTGTACTGAGTCATGGTGCAGTTTGTGTGTGTTTGTGTGTGTGTGTGCTGTCAGAGACTGTCGATTGATTCACAGTGAGCCATGTGTGTCTGTGGGCATGCATGTATGCTGTAATAAGCTGTGCACTTAGTCACAATGAACAGTGTGTTTGTGTGTTTATGCATTCTGATAGAGGCTATGCATTGAGTCACAGTGATCCGTTAGTGTCTGTGCGGGTTTGTTGGAAGAGTCTGTGCAAAGAGTCCCAGTGAGCCATCTCTGTGTATGTGTTTCTCTGCAGGGATGGACGGTGCATTGAGTCACAGTGAGTCATGTGCATCTGTGTGTGTGTATGTGTCAAAGTGTGCTGCTTTAGGCTGTGTGTTGTGTCACAGTGAGCCATGTGTGTGTTGTGTTGGTATAGACTGTGAAATGAGTCACGGCCTTGTGTGTTTCTTTGTGCATGAAGCTATAGGCTGTGCATTGATTCATAGTGAGCTGTGTATGTGTGTGTGCCAGTACAGGCCGTGAATTCAGTCACATTGAGCTGTGTGTGTGAGCATGTGCTGGTATAGTTTGAGCATTGAGTTACAGTGTGGTTGTGAATTTCTTGTGCCGGTGTAAGATGTACACTGAGTTACAGTGAGCTGTGTGTGTCTGTGGCTGTGTGTGTATGTGTGTGCTTATATAGGTGGCACATTGAGTCACAGTGAGCCTTGTTTGTGTGTGTGCATGCATGTGTTCTGTTATTCGCTGTGCACTGAGTCACATGGCCGTGTTTGAGGTGTGTATGCTTGGTGGTATAGGCTGTGCATTGCGTCACAGTGATCCGTTAGTGTCTGTTAGGGTTGTTGGTATAGGCTGTGCACAGAGTCCCAGTGAGCCATCTGAGTGTGTGTGTCTGTGCAAATATGGACAGTGCATTGAGTCACAGTGAGTTGTATGTGTGTGTGTGTCCACATGTGCTGTTTTAGGCTGCTTGTTGTGTCACAGTAAGCCGTGTGTGTGTGTGCTGGTACAGACTGTGAACTGAGATATCCCATGTGTGTGTTTGTGTGTGTGCATGCAGATATAGTTTATGCATTGACTAATACTGAGCTGTGTGTGTGTGTGTGCTGGTATAGGCAGTGAATTCAGTCACACTGATCTGTGTGCATGTGAGTGTGCTGGTATAGTCTGAGGATTGAATCACAGTGAGGTGTGTGTGTGTGTGTCTGTTCAGTTTTTGGCTTGGCATTGAGTCACAGTGAGCCTTGTGTGTGTGTGTGTGTGTGTGCTGGTATAGGTGGTGTATTGAGTCACAGTGAGTTTTGTGTGTGTCTGTGTGTGCTGTTAGAGACTGTGGATTGATTCACAGTGAGCCATGTGTGTCTGTGCTTTCATGTGTGCTTTTATAAGCTGTGCATTAAGTCACAATGAGCAGTGTGTTTTTGTGTTTATGCATGCAGATATAGGCTGTGCATTTGAGTCACAGTGATCCGTTAGTGTCTGGGAGGGTTTGTTGGTATAGGCTGTGCACAGTCCCAGTGAGCCGTCTCTGTGTATGTATTTCTCTGCAGGTATGGACTGTGCATTGTGCCACTTTGAATCGTATGTATCTGCGTGTGTGTGTGTGTGTCAAAGTGTGCTGGTTTAGGCTGCGTGTTGTGTCACAGGGAGCCATGTGTTTGTTGTGTTGGTATAGACAGTGAAATGAGTCACAGCCACGTATGTGTACTTGTGCATGAAGGTACCTGCTGTGCATTGATTCATAGTGAGCTGTATATGTTTGTGTGCTGGTATAGGCCGTCAATTCAGTCACAGTGAGCTGTTTGCGTGTGCATGTGCTAGTAGAGTTTGAGCATTGTGTCACAGTGTTGTTGTGAAGTTGTTTTGCCGGTACAAGATTTACACTGAGTTACAGTGAGCCGTGTGTGTCTGTGGTTGTGTGTGTATGTGTGTGCTTATATAGGTGGTGCAGTGAGTCACAGTGAGCTGTGAGTGTGGCTGTGATGCTGGTATAGACTATGAACTGAGTCAAAGTGAGCCATGTGTGTCTCTGTGTGTGTGAGTGTGTGTGTGTGTGTGTGCTGTTTGGTAATGTGCATTGAGTCACAGTGAGCTCTGTGTGTGTTTTTGAATACCCCTGGGCTGGCATAAGCTGAGCATTGAGTCACAGTTGATGTGTGTGTGAGTGTGCTTGTGTGTGCAAGTATAGGCTGGGCATTGAATCATAGTGAGCTGTGTGTGTTCGTGTGTGTGCTGATAAATGCTGTGCATTCAGTCACAGTGAGCCGTGTGTGTATGTGAGTGTGCTTGTAGAGGCTGCACACTGAATAACAATGAGTTGTGTATGAGTGTGCGTGTGTTGTTCCATACTGTGCATTCAGTCACAGTTTGCTGTCTGTGTGTGTGCATGCATGTGTGCTTTCATAGGCGGTGCCTTGATTCACATTGAACTCTGTGTGTGTGTGTGTGGGTGTGTTCTGGTACAGGCTGAGCATTGTGTCACACTGAGGTGTGTGTGTGTGAGTGTGCATGTCTCTGCATCTGGAGGCTGACAATACGTCACAGTGTGCCATGTGTGTTTGTGTATTTTTCTGTACTGGTATAGGCTGTGCATTCATTCTCAGTGAGGTGTGTGTGATTGTCTGTCCAGGTGTAGGCTGGTTATTGAATCACAGTGAGCCGTGTGTGTGTGTGTGCTTGTATACACTGTGAACTGAGACATGGTGTTGTGTGTGTGTGTGTGTGAATGCTTGTATAGGTTTACATTGACACATAGTGAGCTATGTGTGTGTGTTGTGCTGGTATAGGCCATGCATTGAGTCTGAGTGAGCTGTTTTCATGTGTGCATGTTGGTATATTCTGAGCATTGAGTCACAGTGTGGTGTGTGGCTGTGTATATGTGTGTGTGTGTGTGTTCTGATATAAGATGTACATTGAGTTACAATGAGCCGTGCATGTGTGTGGCTGTGTGTGTGTGTGTGCTGCTAGAGGCTGCTCATTGTGTAACACTGAGCCATGTGTTTCTGTGTGTCACTCTATAGACTGTACATAGTGTCTGTGTGTGTGCATGCATGTGTGCTTGTATAGGTTGACTGATTCACATTGAGCTTTGTGTGTGGTTGTGCGTGTTGTGCTGCTCTATGTTTTGCATTGATTCACACTGAGCTGTGTGTGTGTGAGTGTGCATATGTGTGAACATATAGGCTGGGTATTGAGTCACAATGTGGTGTGTGTGTGAGTGTCTGTGTTTGTGCACTGGCATAGGCCATGCACTGAGACACAGTGAGGTTTGTGTGTGAGTGTGTGTGTCTTTTCAGGTGTATGCTGGGCATTGAGTCACAGTGAGCCATGAGTGTGTGTGCATGTGTGTGTGTGTGTACTTGTATAGGCTGTGCATTGAGTCAGAGTGAGGTGTGTGTCTATGTGTCTGGGCTGTTGTAGGTGTGCATCGAGTCACAGTGAAGTGTGTGTTGTTAGAGACTGTGAATTGACTCACACTGAGCCTTGTGTGTCTGTGTGTGCTTACATAGGCTGTGCATTGAGTCACAGTGAGGGGTGTGTGTCTGTTCAGGTGTAGGCTGGGCATTGAGTCTCAGTTAGCTTTGTGTGTGTGTGTGCTGAGAATGGCTATGCATTGCATCACAGTGACATGTGTGTCAGTGTCTGTGTGTGCGCTAGTATAGCTTGTGTATTCAGACACAGTGAGGTTTGAGTGTGTGTGCTGTTAGAGACGTGGATTGAGTCTCAGTGAGCTGCATGTGTGTTGTCTGCCTGCATGTGTTCTGTTATAAGCTGTGCACTGAGTCACATGGCTGTGTTTGGGTGTGTGTGTATGCTTGTTGATATAGGCTATGCATTGGGTCACAGTGATCCGTTAGTGTCTGTGAGGGCTTTTTGTTATAGGCTGTGCACAGGATCCCAGTGAGCCATCTGTGTGTGTGTGTCTGTGCAAATATGGACAGTGCATTGAGTCACAGTGAGTCGTGTGTGTCTCTGGGTGTGTTGTGTCCACATGTGCTGTTTTTGGTTGTGTGTTGTGTCACAGTAAGCCTTGTGTGAGTGTGTGCTGTTATAGACAGTGAACTGAGTCATGGCCATGTGTGTGTGTGTGTGCATGCATATATAGGCTATGCATTGACTCACAGTGAGCTGTGTGTGTGTGTGTGCTGGTATAGGCTGTGAATTCAGTCACACTGATCTGTGCGCATGTGAGTGTGCTGGTATAGTCTGAGCATTGAGTCACAGTGAGGTGTGTGTGTGAGTGTGTGTGTCTGTTCAGTTGTAGGTTTAGCATTGAGTCACAGTGAGTCTTGTGTGTGTGTGTGCTGAAAGAGTTTGTGTACTGAGTCATGGTGCAGTTTGTGTGTGTTTGTGTGTGTGTGTGCTGTCAGAGACTGTCGATTGATTCACAGTGAGCCATGTGTGTCTGTGGGCATGCATGTATGCTGTAATAAGCTGTGCACTTAGTCACAATGAACAGTGTGTTTGTGTGTTTATGCATTCTGATAGAGGCTATGCATTGAGTCACAGTGATCCGTTAGTGTCTGTGCGGGTTTGTTGGAAGAGTCTGTGCAAAGAGTCCCAGTGAGCCATCTCTGTGTATGTGTTTCTCTGCAGGGATGGACGGTGCATTGAGTCACAGTGAGTCATGTGCATCTGTGTGTGTGTATGTGTCAAAGTGTGCTGCTTTAGGCTGTGTGTTGTGTCACAGTGAGCCATGTGTGTGTTGTGTTGGTATAGACTGTGAAATGAGTCACGGCCTTGTGTGTTTCTTTGTGCATGAAGCTATGGGCTGTGCATTGATTCATAGTGAGCTGTGTATGTGTGTGTGCCAGTACAGGCCATGAATTCAGTCACATTGAGCTGTGTGTGTGAGCATGTGCTGGTATAGTTTGAGCATTGAGTTACAGTGTGGTTGTGAATTTCTTGTGCCGGTGTAAGATGTACACTGAGTTACAGTGAGCTGTGTGTGTCTGTGGCTGTGTGTGTATGTGTGTGCTTATATAGGTGGCACATTGAGTCACAGTGAGCCTTGTTTGTGTGTGTGCATGCATGTGTTCTGTTATTCGCTGTGCACTGAGTCACATGGCCGTGTTTGAGGTGTGTATGCTTGGTGGTATAGGCTGTGCATTGCGTCACAGTGATCCGTTAGTGTCTGTTAGGGTTGTTGGTATAGGCTGTGCACAGAGTCCCAGTGAGCCATCTGAGTGTGTGTGTCTGTGCAAATATGGACAGTGCATTGAGTCACAGTGAGTTGTATGTGTGTGTGTGTCCACATGTGCTGTTTTAGGCTGCTTGTTGTGTCACAGTAAGCCGTGTGTGTGTGTGCTGGTACAGACTGTGAACTGAGATATCCCATGTGTGTGTTTGTGTGTGTGCATGCAGATATAGTTTATGCATTGACTAATACTGAGCTGTGTGTGTGTGTGTGCTGGTATAGGCAGTGAATTCAGTCACACTGATCTGTGTGCATGTGAGTGTGCTGGTATAGTCTGAGGATTGAATCACAGTGAGGTGTGTGTGTGTGTGTCTGTTCAGTTTTTGGCTTGGCATTGAGTCACAGTGAGCCTTGTGTGTGTGTGTGTGTGTGTGCTGGTATAGGTGGTGTATTGAGTCACAGTGAGTTTTGTGTGTGTCTGTGTGTGCTGTTAGAGACTGTGGATTGATTCACAGTGAGCCATGTGTGTCTGTGCTTTCATGTGTGCTTTTATAAGCTGTGCATTAAGTCACAATGAGCAGTGTGTTTTTGTGTTTATGCATGCAGATATAGGCTGTGCATTTGAGTCACAGTGATCCGTTAGTGTCTGGGAGGGTTTGTTGGTATAGGCTGTGCACAGTCCCAGTGAGCCGTCTCTGTGTATGTGTTTCTCTGCAGGTATGGACTGTGCATTGTGCCACTTTGAATCGTATGTATCTGCGTGTGTGTGTGTGTGTCAAAGTGTGCTGGTTTAGGCTGCGTGTTGTGTCACAGGGAGCCATGTGTTTGTTGTGTTGGTATAGACAGTGAAATGAGTCACAGCCACGTATGTGTACTTGTGCATGAAGGTACCTACTGTGCATTGATTCATAGTGAGCTGTATATGTTTGTGTGCTGGTATAGGCCGTCAATTCAGTCACAGTGAGCTGTTTGCGTGTGCATGTGCTAGTAGAGTTTGAGCATTGTGTCACAGTGTTGTTGTGAGGTTGTTTTGCCGGTACAAGATTTACACTGAGTTACAGTGAGCCGTGTGTGTCTGTGGTTGTGTGTGTATGTGTGTGCTTATATAGGTGGTGCAGTGAGTCACAGTGAGCTGTGAGTGTGGCTGTGATGCTGGTATAGACTATGAACTGAGTCAAAGTGAGCCATGTGTGTCTCTGTGTGTGTGTGTGTGTGTGTGTGTGTGCTGTTTGGTAATGTGCATTGAGTCACAGTGAGCTCTGTGTGTGTTTTTGAATACCCCTGGGCTGGCATAAGCTGAGCATTGAGTCACAGTTGATGTGTGTGTGAGTGTGCTTGTGTGTGCAAGTATAGGCTGGGCATTGAATCATAGTGAGCTGTGTGTGTTCGTGTGTGTGCTGATAAATGCTGTGCATTCAGTCACAGTGAGCCGTGTGTGTATGTGAGTGTGCTTGTAGAGGCTGCACACTGAATAACAATGAGTTGTGTATGAGTGTGCGTGTGTTGTTCCATACTGTGCATTCAGTCACAGTTTGCTGTCTGTGTGTGTGCATGCATGTGTGCTTTCATAGGCGGTGCCTTGATTCACATTGAACTCTGTGTGTGTGTGTGTGTGTGTGTTCTGGTACAGGCTGAGCATTGTGTCACACTGAGGTGTGTGTGTGTGAGTGTGCATGTCTCTGCATCTGGAGGCTGACAATACGTCACAGTGTGCCATGTGTGTTTGTGTATTTTTCTGTACTGGTATAGGCTGTGCATTCATTCTCAGTGAGGTGTGTGTGATTGTCTGTCCAGGTGTAGGCTGGTTATTGAGTCACAGTGAGCCGTGTGTGTGTGTGTGCTTGTATACACTGTGAACTGAGACATGGTGTTGTGTGTGTGTGTGTGTGAATGCTTGTATAGGTTTAGCATTGACACATAGTGAGCTATGTGTGTGTGTTGTGCTGGTATAGGCCATGCATTGAGTCTGAGTGAGCTGTTTTCATGTGTGCATGTTGGTATATTCTGAGCATTGAGTCACAGTGTGGTGTGTGGCTGTGTATATGTGTGTGTGTGTGTGTTCTGATATAAGATGTACATTGAGTTACAATGAGCCGTGCATGTGTGTGGCTGTGTGTGTGTGTGTGCTGCTAGAGGCTGCTCATTGTGTAACACTGAGCCATGTGTTTCTGTGTGTCACTCTATAGACTGTACATAGTGTCTGTGTGTGTGCATGCATGTGTGCTTGTATAGGTTGACTGATTCACATTGAGCTTTGTGTGTGGTTGTGCGTGTTGTGCTGCTCTATGTTTTGCATTGATTCACACTGAGCTGTGTGTGTGTGAGTGTGCATATGTGTGAACATATAGGCTGGGTATTGAGTCACAATGTGGTGTGTGTGTGAGTGTCTGTGTTTGTGCACTGGCATAGGCCATGCACTGAGACACAGTGAGGTTTGTGTGTGAGTGTGTGTGTCTTTTCAGGTGTATGCTGGGCATTGAGTCACAGTGAGCCATGAGTGTGTGTGCATGTGTGTGTGTGTGTACTTGTATAGGCTGTGCATTGAGTCAGAGTGAGGTGTGTGTCTATGTGTCTGGGCTGTTGTAGGTGTGCATCGAGTCACAGTGAAGTGTGTGTTGTTAGAGACTGTGAATTGACTCACACTGAGCCTTGTGTGTCTGTGTGTGCTTACATAGGCTGTGCATTGAGTCACAGTGAGGGGTGTGTGTCTGTTCAGGTGTAGGCTGGGCATTGAGTCTCAGTTAGCTTTGTGTGTGTGTGTGCTGAGAATGGCTATGCATTGCATCACAGTGACATGTGTGTCAGTGTCTGTGTGTGCGCTAGTATAGCTTGTGTATTCAGACACAGTGAGGTTTGAGTGTGTGTGCTGTTAGAGACGTGGATTGAGTCTCAGTGAGCTGCATGTGCGTTGTCTGCCTGCATGTGTTCTGTTATAAGCTGTGCACTGAGTCACATGGCTGTGTTTGGGTGTGTGTGTATGCTTGTTGATATAGGCTATGCATTGGGTCACAGCGATCCGTTAGTGTCTGTGAGGGCTTTTTGTTATAGGCTGTGCACAGGATCCCAGTGAGCCATCTGTGTGTGTGTGTCTGTGCAAATATGGACAGTGCATTGAGTCACAGTGAGTCGTGTGTGTCTCTGGGTGTGTTGTGTCCACATGTGCTGTTTTTGGTTGTGTGTTGTGTCACAGTAAGCCTTGTGTGAGTGTGTGCTGTTATAGACAGTGAACTGAGTCATGGCCATGTGTGTGTGTGTGTGCATGCATATATAGGCTATGCATTGACTCACAGTGAGCTGTGTGTGTGTGTGTGCTGGTATAGGCTGTGAATTCAGTCACACTGATCTGTGCGCATGTGAGTGTGCTGGTATAGTCTGAGCATTGAGTCACAGTGAGGTGTGTGTGTGAGTGTGTGTGTCTGTTCAGTTGTAGGTTTAGCATTGAGTCACAGTGAGTCTTGTGTGTGTGTGTGCTGAAAGAGTTTGTGTACTGAGTCATGGTGCAGTTTGTGTGTGTTTGTGTGTGTGTGTGCTGTCAGAGACTGTCGATTGATTCACAGTGAGCCATGTGTGTCTGTGGGCATGCATGTATGCTGTAATAAGCTGTGCACTTAGTCACAATGAACAGTGTGTTTGTGTGTTTATGCATTCTGATAGAGGCTATGCATTGAGTCACAGTGATCCGTTAGTGTCTGTGCGGGTTTGTTGGAAGAGTCTGTGCAAAGAGTCCCAGTGAGCCATCTCTGTGTATGTGTTTCTCTGCAGGGATGGACGGTGCATTGAGTCACAGTGAGTCATGTGCATCTGTGTGTGTGTATGTGTCAAAGTGTGCTGCTTTAGGCTGTGTGTTGTGTCACAGTGAGCCATGTGTGTGTTGTGTTGGTATAGACTGTGAAATGAGTCACGGCCTTGTGTGTTTCTTTGTGCATGAAGCTATAGGCTGTGCATTGATTCATAGTGAGCTGTGTATGTGTGTGTGCCAGTACAGGCCGTGAATTCAGTCACATTGAGCTGTGTGTGTGAGCATGTGCTGGTATAGTTTGAGCATTGAGTTACAGTGTGGTTGTGAATTTCTTGTGCCGGTGTAAGATGTACACTGAGTTACAGTGAGCTGTGTGTGTCTGTGGCTGTGTGTGTATGTGTGTGCTTATATAGGTGGCACATTGAGTCACAGTGAGCCTTGTTTGTGTGTGTGCATGCATGTGTTCTGTTATTCGCTGTGCACTGAGTCACATGGCCGTGTTTGAGGTGTGTATGCTTGGTGGTATAGGCTGTGCATTGCGTCACAGTGATCCGTTAGTGTCTGTTAGGGTTGTTGGTATAGGCTGTGCACAGAGTCCCAGTGAGCCATCTGAGTGTGTGTGTCTGTGCAAATATGGACAGTGCATTGAGTCACAGTGAGTTGTATGTGTGTGTGTGTCCACATGTGCTGTTTTAGGCTGCTTGTTGTGTCACAGTAAGCCGTGTGTGTGTGTGCTGGTACAGACTGTGAACTGAGATATCCCATGTGTGTGTTTGTGTGTGTGCATGCAGATATAGTTTATGCATTGACTAATACTGAGCTGTGTGTGTGTGTGTGCTGGTATAGGCAGTGAATTCAGTCACACTGATCTGTGTGCATGTGAGTGTGCTGGTATAGTCTGAGGATTGAATCACAGTGAGGTGTGTGTGTGTGTGTCTGTTCAGTTTTTGGCTTGGCA
This sequence comes from Globicephala melas, assembly GCF_963455315.2. Lineage (NCBI taxonomy): Eukaryota > Metazoa > Chordata > Mammalia > Artiodactyla > Delphinidae > Globicephala > Globicephala melas. Next base: position 935,313 of record NC_083336.1, on the reverse strand, counting down.
TTGAGTCACAGTGAGCCTTGTGTGTGTGTGTGTGTGTGTGCTGGTATAGGTGGTGTATTGAGTCACAGTGAGTTTTGTGTGTGTCTGTGTGTGCTGTTAGAGACTGTGGATTGATTCACAGTGAGCCATGTGTGTCTGTGCTTTCATGTGTGCTTTTATAAGCTGTGCATTAAGTCACAATGAGCAGTGTGTTTTTGTGTTTATGCATGCAGATATAGGCTGTGCATTTGAGTCACAGTGATCCGTTAGTGTCTGGGAGGGTTTGTTGGTATAGGCTGTGCACAGTCCCAGTGAGCCGTCTCTGTGTATGTATTTCTCTGCAGGTATGGACTGTGCATTGTGCCACTTTGAATCGTATGTATCTGCGTGTGTGTGTGTGTGTCAAAGTGTGCTGGTTTAGGCTGCGTGTTGTGTCACAGGGAGCCATGTGTTTGTTGTGTTGGTATAGACAGTGAAATGAGTCACAGCCACGTATGTGTACTTGTGCATGAAGGTACCTGCTGTGCATTGATTCATAGTGAGCTGTATATGTTTGTGTGCTGGTATAGGCCGTCAATTCAGTCACAGTGAGCTGTTTGCGTGTGCATGTGCTAGTAGAGTTTGAGCATTGTGTCACAGTGTTGTTGTGAAGTTGTTTTGCCGGTACAAGATTTACACTGAGTTACAGTGAGCCGTGTGTGTCTGTGGTTGTGTGTGTATGTGTGTGCTTATATAGGTGGTGCAGTGAGTCACAGTGAGCTGTGAGTGTGGCTGTGATGCTGGTATAGACTATGAACTGAGTCAAAGTGAGCCATGTGTGTCTCTGTGTGTGTGTGTGTGTGTGTGTGTGTGCTGTTTGGTAATGTGCATTGAGTCACAGTGAGCTCTGTGTGTGTTTTTGAATACCCCTGGGCTGGCATAAGCTGAGCATTGAGTCACAGTTGATGTGTGTGTGAGTGTGCTTGTGTGTGCAAGTATAGGCTGGGCATTGAATCATAGTGAGCTGTGTGTGTTCGTGTGTGTGCTGATAAATGCTGTGCATTCAGTCACAGTGAGCCGTGTGTGTATGTGAGTGTGCTTGTAGAGGCTGCACACTGAATAACAATGAGTTGTGTATGAGTGTGCGTGTGTTGTTCCATACTGTGCATTCAGTCACAGTTTGCTGTCTGTGTGTGTGCATGCATGTGTGCTTTCATAGGCGGTGCCTTGATTCACATTGAACTCTGTGTGTGTGTGTGTGGGTGTGTTCTGGTACAGGCTGAGCATTGTGTCACACTGAGGTGTGTGTGTGTGAGTGTGCATGTCTCTGCATCTGGAGGCTGACAATACGTCACAGTGTGCCATGTGTGTTTGTGTATTTTTCTGTACTGGTATAGGCTGTGCATTCATTCTCAGTGAGGTGTGTGTGATTGTCTGTCCAGGTGTAGGCTGGTTATTGAATCACAGTGAGCCGTGTGTGTGTGTGTGCTTGTATACACTGTGAACTGAGACATGGTGTTGTGTGTGTGTGTGTGTGAATGCTTGTATAGGTTTACATTGACACATAGTGAGCTATGTGTGTGTGTTGTGCTGGTATAGGCCATGCATTGAGTCTGAGTGAGCTGTTTTCATGTGTGCATGTTGGTATATTCTGAGCATTGAGTCACAGTGTGGTGTGTGGCTGTGTATATGTGTGTGTGTGTGTGTTCTGATATAAGATGTACATTGAGTTACAATGAGCCGTGCATGTGTGTGGCTGTGTGTGTGTGTGTGCTGCTAGAGGCTGCTCATTGTGTAACACTGAGCCATGTGTTTCTGTGTGTCACTCTATAGACTGTACATAGTGTCTGTGTGTGTGCATGCATGTGTGCTTGTATAGGTTGACTGATTCACATTGAGCTTTGTGTGTGGTTGTGCGTGTTGTGCTGCTCTATGTTTTGCATTGATTCACACTGAGCTGTGTGTGTGTGAGTGTGCATATGTGTGAACATATAGGCTGGGTATTGAGTCACAATGTGGTGTGTGTGTGAGTGTCTGTGTTTGTGCACTGGCATAGGCCATGCACTGAGACACAGTGAGGTTTGTGTGTGAGTGTGTGTGTCTTTTCAGGTGTATGCTGGGCATTGAGTCACAGTGAGCCATGAGTGTGTGTGCATGTGTGTGTGTGTGTACTTGTATAGGCTGTGCATTGAGTCAGAGTGAGGTGTGTGTCTATGTGTCTGGGCTGTTGTAGGTGTGCATCGAGTCACAGTGAAGTGTGTGTTGTTAGAGACTGTGAATTGACTCACACTGAGCCTTGTGTGTCTGTGTGTGCTTACATAGGCTGTGCATTGAGTCACAGTGAGGGGTGTGTGTCTGTTCAGGTGTAGGCTGGGCATTGAGTCTCAGTTAGCTTTGTGTGTGTGTGTGCTGAGAATGGCTATGCATTGCATCACAGTGACATGTGTGTCAGTGTCTGTGTGTGCGCTAGTATAGCTTGTGTATTCAGACACAGTGAGGTTTGAGTGTGTGTGCTGTTAGAGACGTGGATTGAGTCTCAGTGAGCTGCATGTGTGTTGTCTGCCTGCATGTGTTCTGTTATAAGCTGTGCACTGAGTCACATGGCTGTGTTTGGGTGTGTGTGTATGCTTGTTGATATAGGCTATGCATTGGGTCACAGTGATCCGTTAGTGTCTGTGAGGGCTTTTTGTTATAGGCTGTGCACAGGATCCCAGTGAGCCATCTGTGTGTGTGTGTCTGTGCAAATATGGACAGTGCATTGAGTCACAGTGAGTCGTGTGTGTCTCTGGGTGTGTTGTGTCCACATGTGCTGTTTTTGGTTGTGTGTTGTGTCACAGTAAGCCTTGTGTGAGTGTGTGCTGTTATAGACAGTGAACTGAGTCATGGCCATGTGTGTGTGTGTGTGCATGCATATATAGGCTATGCATTGACTCACAGTGAGCTGTGTGTGTGTGTGTGCTGGTATAGGCTGTGAATTCAGTCACACTGATCTGTGCGCATGTGAGTGTGCTGGTATAGTCTGAGCATTGAGTCACAGTGAGGTGTGTGTGTGAGTGTGTGTGTCTGTTCAGTTGTAGGTTTAGCATTGAGTCACAGTGAGTCTTGTGTGTGTGTGTGCTGAAAGAGTTTGTGTACTGAGTCATGGTGCAGTTTGTGTGTGTTTGTGTGTGTGTGTGCTGTCAGAGACTGTCGATTGATTCACAGTGAGCCATGTGTGTCTGTGGGCATGCATGTATGCTGTAATAAGCTGTGCACTTAGTCACAATGAACAGTGTGTTTGTGTGTTTATGCATTCTGATAGAGGCTATGCATTGAGTCACAGTGATCCGTTAGTGTCTGTGCGGGTTTGTTGGAAGAGTCTGTGCAAAGAGTCCCAGTGAGCCATCTCTGTGTATGTGTTTCTCTGCAGGGATGGACGGTGCATTGAGTCACAGTGAGTCATGTGCATCTGTGTGTGTGTATGTGTCAAAGTGTGCTGCTTTAGGCTGTGTGTTGTGTCACAGTGAGCCATGTGTGTGTTGTGTTGGTATAGACTGTGAAATGAGTCACGGCCTTGTGTGTTTCTTTGTGCATGAAGCTATGGGCTGTGCATTGATTCATAGTGAGCTGTGTATGTGTGTGTGCCAGTACAGGCCGTGAATTCAGTCACATTGAGCTGTGTGTGTGAGCATGTGCTGGTATAGTTTGAGCATTGAGTTACAGTGTGGTTGTGAATTTCTTGTGCCGGTGTAAGATGTACACTGAGTTACAGTGAGCTGTGTGTGTCTGTGGCTGTGTGTGTATGTGTGTGCTTATATAGGTGGCACATTGAGTCACAGTGAGCCTTGTTTGTGTGTGTGCATGCATGTGTTCTGTTATTCGCTGTGCACTGAGTCACATGGCCGTGTTTGAGGTGTGTATGCTTGGTGGTATAGGCTGTGCATTGCGTCACAGTGATCCGTTAGTGTCTGTTAGGGTTGTTGGTATAGGCTGTGCACAGAGTCCCAGTGAGCCATCTGAGTGTGTGTGTCTGTGCAAATATGGACAGTGCATTGAGTCACAGTGAGTTGTATGTGTGTGTGTGTCCACATGTGCTGTTTTAGGCTGCTTGTTGTGTCACAGTAAGCCGTGTGTGTGTGTGCTGGTACAGACTGTGAACTGAGATATCCCATGTGTGTGTTTGTGTGTGTGCATGCAGATATAGTTTATGCATTGACTAATACTGAGCTGTGTGTGTGTGTGTGCTGGTATAGGCAGTGAATTCAGTCACACTGATCTGTGTGCATGTGAGTGTGCTGGTATAGTCTGAGGATTGAATCACAGTGAGGTGTGTGTGTGTGTGTCTGTTCAGTTTTTGGCTTGGCATTGAGTCACAGTGAGCCTTGTGTGTGTGTGTGTGTGTGTGCTGGTATAGGTGGTGTATTGAGTCACAGTGAGTTTTGTGTGTGTCTGTGTGTGCTGTTAGAGACTGTGGATTGATTCACAGTGAGCCATGTGTGTCTGTGCTTTCATGTGTGCTTTTATAAGCTGTGCATTAAGTCACAATGAGCAGTGTGTTTTTGTGTTTATGCATGCAGATATAGGCTGTGCATTTGAGTCACAGTGATCCGTTAGTGTCTGGGAGGGTTTGTTGGTATAGGCTGTGCACAGTCCCAGTGAGCCGTCTCTGTGTATGTGTTTCTCTGCAGGTATGGACTGTGCATTGTGCCACTTTGAATCGTATGTATCTGCGTGTGTGTGTGTGTGTCAAAGTGTGCTGGTTTAGGCTGTGTGTTGTGTCACAGGGAGCCATGTGTTTGTTGTGTTGGTATAGACAGTGAAATGAGTCACAGCCACGTATGTGTACTTGTGCATGAAGGTACCTACTGTGCATTGATTCATAGTGAGCTGTATATGTTTGTGTGCTGGTATAGGCCGTCAATTCAGTCACAGTGAGCTGTTTGCGTGTGCATGTGCTAGTAGAGTTTGAGCATTGTGTCACAGTGTTGTTGTGAGGTTGTTTTGCCGGTACAAGATTTACACTGAGTTACAGTGAGCCGTGTGTGTCTGTGGTTGTGTGTGTATGTGTGTGCTTATATAGGTGGTGCAGTGAGTCACAGTGAGCTGTGAGTGTGGCTGTGATGCTGGTATAGACTATGAACTGAGTCAAAGTGAGCCATGTGTGTCTCTGTGTGTGTGTGTGTGTGTGTGTGTGTGCTGTTTGGTAATGTGCATTGAGTCACAGTGAGCTCTGTGTGTGTTTTTGAATACCCCTGGGCTGGCATAAGCTGAGCATTGAGTCACAGTTGATGTGTGTGTGAGTGTGCTTGTGTGTGCAAGTATAGGCTGGGCATTGAATCATAGTGAGCTGTGTGTGTTCGTGTGTGTGCTGATAAATGCTGTGCATTCAGTCACAGTGAGCCGTGTGTGTATGTGAGTGTGCTTGTAGAGGCTGCACACTGAATAACAATGAGTTGTGTATGAGTGTGCGTGTGTTGTTCCATACTGTGCATTCAGTCACAGTTTGCTGTCTGTGTGTGTGCATGCATGTGTGCTTTCATAGGCGGTGCCTTGATTCACATTGAACTCTGTGTGTGTGTGTGTGTGTGTGTTCTGGTACAGGCTGAGCATTGTGTCACACTGAGGTGTGTGTGTGTGAGTGTGCATGTCTCTGCATCTGGAGGCTGACAATACGTCACAGTGTGCCATGTGTGTTTGTGTATTTTTCTGTACTGGTATAGGCTGTGCATTCATTCTCAGTGAGGTGTGTGTGATTGTCTGTCCAGGTGTAGGCTGGTTATTGAGTCACAGTGAGCCGTGTGTGTGTGTGTGCTTGTATACACTGTGAACTGAGACATGGTGTTGTGTGTGTGTGTGTGTGAATGCTTGTATAGGTTTAGCATTGACACATAGTGAGCTATGTGTGTGTGTTGTGCTGGTATAGGCCATGCATTGAGTCTGAGTGAGCTGTTTTCATGTGTGCATGTTGGTATATTCTGAGCATTGAGTCACAGTGTGGTGTGTGGCTGTGTATATGTGTGTGTATGTGTGTTCTGATATAAGATGTACATTGAGTTACAATGAGCCGTGCATGTGTGTGGCTGTGTGTGTGTGTGTGCTGCTAGAGGCTGCTCATTGTGTAACACTGAGCCATGTGTTTCTGTGTGTCACTCTATAGACTGTACATAGTGTCTGTGTGTGTGCATGCATGTGTGCTTGTATAGGTTGACTGATTCACATTGAGCTTTGTGTGTGGTTGTGCGTGTTGTGCTGCTCTATGTTTTGCATTGATTCACACTGAGCTGTGTGTGTGTGAGTGTGCATATGTGTGAACATATAGGCTGGGTATTGAGTCACAATGTGGTGTGTGTGTGAGTGTCTGTGTTTGTGCACTGGCATAGGCCATGCACTGAGACACAGTGAGGTTTGTGTGTGAGTGTGTGTGTCTTTTCAGGTGTATGCTGGGCATTGAGTCACAGTGAGCCATGAGTGTGTGTGCATGTGTGTGTGTGTGTACTTGTATAGGCTGTGCATTGAGTCAGAGTGAGGTGTGTGTCTATGTGTCTGGGCTGTTGTAGGTGTGCATCGAGTCACAGTGAAGTGTGTGTTGTTAGAGACTGTGAATTGACTCACACTGAGCCTTGTGTGTCTGTGTGTGCTTACATAGGCTGTGCATTGAGTCACAGTGAGGGGTGTGTGTCTGTTCAGGTGTAGGCTGGGCATTGAGTCTCAGTTAGCTTTGTGTGTGTGTGTGTGCTGAGAATGGCTATGCATTGCATCACAGTGACATGTGTGTCAGTGTCTGTGTGTGCGCTAGTATAGCTTGTGTATTCAGACACAGTGAGGTTTGAGTGTGTGTGCTGTTAGAGACGTGGATTGAGTCTCAGTGAGCTGCATGTGTGTTGTCTGCCTGCATGTGTTCTGTTATAAGCTGTGCACTGAGTCACATGGCTGTGTTTGGGTGTGTGTGTATGCTTGTTGATATAGGCTATGCATTGGGTCACAGTGATCCGTTAGTGTCTGTGAGGGCTTTTTGTTATAGGCTGTGCACAGGATCCCAGTGAGCCATCTGTGTGTGTGTGTCTGTGCAAATATGGACAGTGCATTGAGTCACAGTGAGTCGTGTGTGTCTCTGGGTGTGTTGTGTCCACATGTGCTGTTTTTGGTTGTGTGTTGTGTCACAGTAAGCCTTGTGTGAGTGTGTGCTGTTATAGACAGTGAACTGAGTCATGGCCATGTGTGTGTGTGTGTGTGCATGCATATATAGGCTATTCATTGACTCACAGTGAGCTGTGTGTGTGTGTGTGCTGGTATAGGCTGTGAATTCAGTCACACTGATCTGTGCGCATGTGAGTGTGCTGGTATAGTCTGAGCATTGAGTCACAGTGAGGTGTGTGTGTGAGTGTGTGTGTCTGTTCAGTTGTAGGTTTAGCATTGAGTCACAGTGAGTCTTGTGTGTGTGTGTGCTGAAAGAGTTTGTGTACTGAGTCATGGTGCAGTTTGTGTGTGTTTGTGTGTGTGTGTGCTGTCAGAGACTGTCGATTGATTCACAGTGAGCCATGTGTGTCTGTGGGCATGCATGTATGCTGTAATAAGCTGTGCACTTAGTCACAATGAACAGTGTGTTTGTGTGTTTATGCATTCTGATAGAGGCTATGCATTGAGTCACAGTGATCCGTTAGTGTCTGTGCGGGTTTGTTGGAAGAGTCTGTGCAAAGAGTCCCAGTGAGCCATCTCTGTGTATGTGTTTCTCTGCAGGGATGGACGGTGCATTGAGTCACAGTGAGTCATGTGCATCTGTGTGTGTGTATGTGTCAAAGTGTGCTGCTTTAGGCTGTGTGTTGTGTCACAGTGAGCCATGTGTGTGTTGTGTTGGTATAGACTGTGAAATGAGTCACGGCCTTGTGTGTTTCTTTGTGCATGAAGCTATAGGCTGTGCATTGATTCATAGTGAGCTGTGTATGTGTGTGTGCCAGTACAGGCCGTGAATTCAGTCACATTGAGCTGTGTGTGTGAGCATGTGCTGGTATAGTTTGAGCATTGAGTTACAGTGTGGTTGTGAATTTCTTGTGCCGGTGTAAGATGTACACTGAGTTACAGTGAGCTGTGTGTGTCTGTGGCTGTGTGTGTATGTGTGTGCTTATATAGGTGGCACATTGAGTCACAGTGAGCCTTGTTTGTGTGTGTGCATGCATGTGTTCTGTTATTCGCTGTGCACTGAGTCACATGGCCGTGTTTGAGGTGTGTATGCTTGGTGGTATAGGCTGTGCATTGCGTCACAGTGATCCGTTAGTGTCTGTTAGGGTTGTTGGTATAGGCTGTGCACAGAGTCCCAGTGAGCCATCTGAGTGTGTGTGTCTGTGCAAATATGGACAGTGCATTGAGTCACAGTGAGTTGTATGTGTGTGTGTGTCCACATGTGCTGTTTTAGGCTGCTTGTTGTGTCACAGTAAGCCGTGTGTGTGTGTGCTGGTACAGACTGTGAACTGAGATATCCCATGTGTGTGTTTGTGTGTGTGCATGCAGATATAGTTTATGCATTGACTAATACTGAGCTGTGTGTGTGTGTGTGCTGGTATAGGCAGTGAATTCAGTCACACTGATCTGTGTGCATGTGAGTGTGCTGGTATAGTCTGAGGATTGAATCACAGTGAGGTGTGTGTGTGTGTGTCTGTTCAGTTTTTGGCTTGGCATTGAGTCACAGTGAGCCTTGTGTGTGTGTGTGTGTGTGTGCTGGTATAGGTGGTGTATTGAGTCACAGTGAGTTTTGTGTGTGTCTGTGTGTGCTGTTAGAGACTGTGGATTGATTCACAGTGAGCCATGTGTGTCTGTGCTTTCATGTGTGCTTTTATAAGCTGTGCATTAAGTCACAATGAGCAGTGTGTTTTTGTGTTTATGCATGCAGATATAGGCTGTGCATTTGAGTCACAGTGATCCGTTAGTGTCTGGGAGGGTTTGTTGGTATAGGCTGTGCACAGTCCCAGTGAGCCGTCTCTGTGTATGTGTTTCTCTGCAGGTATGGACTGTGCATTGTGCCACTTTGAATCGTATGTATCTGCGTGTGTGTGTGTGTGTCAAAGTGTGCTGGTTTAGGCTGCGTGTTGTGTCACAGGGAGCCATGTGTTTGTTGTGTTGGTATAGACAGTGAAATGAGTCACAGCCACGTATGTGTACTTGTGCATGAAGGTACCTGCTGTGCATTGATTCATAGTGAGCTGTATATGTTTGTGTGCTGGTATAGGCCGTCAATTCAGTCACAGTGAGCTGTTTGCGTGTGCATGTGCTAGTAGAGTTTGAGCATTGTGTCACAGTGTTGTTGTGAGGTTGTTTTGCCGGTACAAGATTTACACTGAGTTACAGTGAGCCATGTGTGTCTGTGGTTGTGTGTGTATGTGTGTGCTTATATAGGTGGTGCAGTGAGTCACAGTGAGCTGTGAGTGTGGCTGTGATGCTGGTATAGACTATGAACTGAGTCAAAGTGAGCCATGTGTGTCTCTCTGTGTGTGTGTGTGTGTGTGTGTGTGTGTGTGCTGTTTGGTAATGTGCATTGAGTCACAGTGAGCTCTGTGTGTGTTTTTGAATACCCCTGGGCTGGCATAAGCTGAGCATTGAGTCACAGTTGATGTGTGTGTGAGTGTGCTTGTGTGTGCAAGTATAGGCTGGGCATTGAATCATAGTGAGCTGTGTGTGTTCGTGTGTGTGCTGATAAATGCTGTGCATTCAGTCACAGTGAGCCGTGTGTGTATGTGAGTGTGCTTGTAGAGGCTGCACACTGAATAACAATGAGTTGTGTATGAGTGTGCGTGTGTTGTTCCATACTGTGCATTCAGTCACAGTTTGCTGTCTGTGTGTGTGCATGCATGTGTGCTTTCATAGGCGGTGCCTTGATTCACATTGAACTCTGTGTGTGTGTGTGTGTGTGTTCTGGTACAGGCTGAGCATTGTGTCACACTGAGGTGTGTGTGTGTGAGTGTGCATGTCTCTGCATCTGGAGGCTGACAATACGTCACAGTGTGCCATGTGTGTTTGTGTATTTTTCTGTACTGGTATAGGCTGTGCATTCATTCTCAGTGAGGTGTGTGTGATTGTCTGTCCAGGTGTAGGCTGGTTATTGAGTCACAGTGAGCCGTGTGTGTGTGTGTGCTTGTATACACTGTGAACTGAGACATGGTGTTGTGTGTGTGTGTGTGTGAATGCTTGTATAGGTTTAGCATTGACACATAGTGAGCTATGTGTGTGTGTTGTGCTGGTATAGGCCATGCATTGAGTCTGAGTGAGCTGTTTTCATGTGTGCATGTTGGTATATTCTGAGTATTGAGTCACAGTGTGGTGTGTGGCTGTGTATATGTGTGTGTGTGTGTGTTCTGATATAAGATGTACATTGAGTTACAATGAGCCGTGCATGTGTGTGGCTGTGTGTGTGTGTGTGCTGCTAGAGGCTGCTCATTGTGTAACACTGAGCCATGTGTTTCTGTGTGTCACTCTATAGACTGTACATAGTGTCTGTGTGTGTGCATGCATGTGTGCTTGTATAGGTTGACTGATTCACATTGAGCTTTGTGTGTGGTTGTGCGTGTTGTGCTGCTCTATGTTTTGCATTGATTCACACTGAGCTGTGTGTGTGTGAGTGTGCATATGTGTGAACATATAGGCTGGGTATTGAGTCACAATGTGGTGTGTGTGTGAGTGTCTGTGTTTGTGCACTGGCATAGGCCATGCACTGAGACACAGTGAGGTTTGTGTGTGAGTGTGTGTGTCTTTTCAGGTGTATGCTGGGCATTGAGTCACAGTGAGCCATGAGTGTGTGTGCATGTGTGTGTGTGTGTACTTGTATAGGCTGTGCATTGAGTCAGAGTGAGGTGTGTGTCTATGTGTCTGGGCTGTTGTAGGTGTGCATCGAGTCACAGTGAAGTGTGTGTTGTTAGAGACTGTGAATTGACTCACACTGAGCCTTGTGTGTCTGTGTGTGCTTACATAGGCTGTGCATTGAGTCACAGTGAGGGGTGTGTGTCTGTTCAGGTGTAGGCTGGGCATTGAGTCTCAGTTAGCTTTGTGTGTGTGTGTGTGCTGAGAATGGCTATGCATTGCATCACAGTGACATGTGTGTCAGTGTCTGTGTGTGCGCTAGTATAGCTTGTGTATTCAGACACAGTGAGGTTTGAGTGTGTGTGCTGTTAGAGACGTGGATTGAGTCTCAGTGAGCTGCATGTGTGTTGTCTGCCTGCATGTGTTCTGTTATAAGCTGTGCACTGAGTCACATGGCTGTGTTTGGGTGTGTGTGTATGCTTGTTGATATAGGCTATGCATTGGGTCACAGTGATCCGTTAGTGTCTGTGAGGGCTTTTTGTTATAGGCTGTGCACAGGATCCCAGTGAGCCATCTGTGTGTGTGTGTCTGTGCAAATATGGACAGTGCATTGAGTCACAGTGAGTCGTGTGTGTCTCTGGGTGTGTTGTGTCCACATGTGCTGTTTTTGGTTGTGTGTTGTGTCACAGTAAGCCTTGTGTGAGTGTGTGCTGTTATAGACAGTGAACTGAGTCATGGCCATGTGTGTGTGTGTGTGCATGCATATATAGGCTATGCATTGACTCACAGTGAGCTGTGTGTGTGTGTGTGCTGGTATAGGCTGTGAATTCAGTCACACTGATCTGTGCGCATGTGAGTGTGCTGGTATAGTCTGAGCATTGAGTCACAGTGAGGTGTGTGTGTGAGTGTGTGTGTCTGTTCAGTTGTAGGTTTAGCATTGAGTCACAGTGAGTCTTGTGTGTGTGTGTGCTGAAAGAGTTTGTGTACTGAGTCATGGTGCAGTTTGTGTGTGTTTGTGTGTGTGTGTGCTGTCAGAGACTGTCGATTGATTCACAGTGAGCCATGTGTGTCTGTGGGCATGCATGTATGCTGTAATAAGCTGTGCACTTAGTCACAATGAACAGTGTGTTTGTGTGTTTATGCATTCTGATAGAGGCTATGCATTGAGTCACAGTGATCCGTTAGTGTCTGTGCGGGTTTGTTGGAAGAGTCTGTGCAAAGAGTCCCAGTGAGCCATCTCTGTGTATGTGTTTCTCTGCAGGGATGGACGGTGCATTGAGTCACAGTGAGTCATGTGCATCTGTGTGTGTGTATGTGTCAAAGTGTGCTGCTTTAGGCTGTGTGTTGTGTCACAGTGAGCCATGTGTGTGTTGTGTTGGTATAGACTGTGAAATGAGTCACGGCCTTGTGTGTTTCTTTGTGCATGAAGCTATGGGCTGTGCATTGATTCATAGTGAGCTGTGTATGTGTGTGTGCCAGTACAGGCCGTGAATTCAGTCACATTGAGCTGTGTGTGTGAGCATGTGCTGGTATAGTTTGAGCATTGAGTTACAGTGTGGTTGTGAATTTCTTGTGCCGGTGTAAGATGTACACTGAGTTACAGTGAGCTGTGTGTGTCTGTGGCTGTGTGTGTATGTGTGTGCTTATATAGGTGGCACATTGAGTCACAGTGAGCCTTGTTTGTGTGTGTGCATGCATGTGTTCTGTTATTCGCTGTGCACTGAGTCACATGGCCGTGTTTGAGGTGTGTATGCTTGGTGGTATAGGCTGTGCATTGCGTCACAGTGATCCGTTAGTGTCTGTTAGGGTTGTTGGTATAGGCTGTGCACAGAGTCCCAGTGAGCCATCTGAGTGTGTGTGTCTGTGCAAATATGGACAGTGCATTGAGTCACAGTGAGTTGTATGTGTGTGTGTGTCCACATGTGCTGTTTTAGGCTGCTTGTTGTGTCACAGTAAGCCGTGTGTGTGTGTGCTGGTACAGACTGTGAACTGAGATATCCCATGTGTGTGTTTGTGTGTGTGCATGCAGATATAGTTTATGCATTGACTAATACTGAGCTGTGTGTGTGTGTGTGCTGGTATAGGCAGTGAATTCAGTCACACTGATCTGTGTGCATGTGAGTGTGCTGGTATAGTCTGAGGATTGAATCACAGTGAGGTGTGTGTGTGTGTGTCTGTTCAGTTTTTGGCTTGGCATTGAGTCACAGTGAGCCTTGTGTGTGTGTGTGTGTGTGTGCTGGTATAGGTGGTGTATTGAGTCACAGTGAGTTTTGTGTGTGTCTGTGTGTGCTGTTAGAGACTGTGGATTGATTCACAGTGAGCCATGTGTGTCTGTGCTTTCATGTGTGCTTTTATAAGCTGTGCATTAAGTCACAATGAGCAGTGTGTTTTTGTGTTTATGCATGCAGATATAGGCTGTGCATTTGAGTCACAGTGATCCGTTAGTGTCTGGGAGGGTTTGTTGGTATAGGCTGTGCACAGTCCCAGTGAGCCGTCTCTGTGTATGTGTTTCTCTGCAGGTATGGACTGTGCATTGTGCCACTTTGAATCGTATGTATCTGCGTGTGTGTGTGTGTGTCAAAGTGTGCTGGTTTAGGCTGCGTGTTGTGTCACAGGGAGCCATGTGTTTGTTGTGTTGGTATAGACAGTGAAATGAGTCACAGCCACGTATGTGTACTTGTGCATGAAGGTACCTGCTGTGCATTGATTCATAGTGAGCTGTATATGTTTGTGTGCTGGTATAGGCCGTCAATTCAGTCACAGTGAGCTGTTTGCGTGTGCATGTGCTAGTAGAGTTTGAGCATTGTGTCACAGTGTTGTTGTGAGGTTGTTTTGCCGGTACAAGATTTACACTGAGTTACAGTGAGCCGTGTGTGTCTGTGGTTGTGTGTGTATGTGTGTGCTTATATAGGTGGTGCAGTGAGTCACAGTGAGCTGTGAGTGTGGCTGTGATGCTGGTATAGACTATGAACTGAGTCAAAGTGAGCCATGTGTGTCTCTGTGTGTGTGTGTGTGTGTGTGTGCTGTTTGGTAATGTGCATTGAGTCACAGTGAGCTCTGTGTGTGTTTTTGAATACCCCTGGGCTGGCATAAGCTGAGCATTGAGTCACAGTTGATGTGTGTGTGAGTGTGCTTGTGTGTGCAAGTATAGGCTGGGCATTGAATCATAGTGAGCTGTGTGTGTTCGTGTGTGTGCTGATAAATGCTGTGCATTCAGTCACAGTGAGCCGTGTGTGTATGTGAGTGTGCTTGTAGAGGCTGCACACTGAATAACAATGAGTTGTGTATGAGTGTGCGTGTGTTGTTCCATACTGTGCATTCAGTCACAGTTTGCTGTCTGTGTGTGTGCATGCATGTGTGCTTTCATAGGCGGTGCCTTGATTCACATTGAACTCTGTGTGTGTGTGTGTGTGTGTGTTCTGGTACAGGCTGAGCATTGTGTCACACTGAGGTGTGTGTGTGTGAGTGTGCATGTCTCTGCATCTGGAGGCTGACAATACGTCACAGTGTGCCATGTGTGTTTGTGTATTTTTCTGTACTGGTATAGGCTGTGCATTCATTCTCAGTGAGGTGTGTGTGATTGTCTGTCCAGGTGTAGGCTGGTTATTGAGTCACAGTGAGCCGTGTGTGTGTGTGTGCTTGTATACACTGTGAACTGAGACATGGTGTTGTGTGTGTGTGTGTGTGAATGCTTGTATAGGTTTAGCATTGACACATAGTGAGCTATGTGTGTGTGTTGTGCTGGTATAGGCCATGCATTGAGTCTGAGTGAGCTGTTTTCATGTGTGCATGTTGGTATATTCTGAGCATTGAGTCACAGTGTGGTGTGTGGCTGTGTATATGTGTGTGTGTGTGTGTTCTGATATAAGATGTACATTGAGTTACAATGAGCCGTGCATGTGTGTGGCTGTGTGTGTGTGTGTGCTGCTAGAGGCTGCTCATTGTGTAACACTGAGCCATGTGTTTCTGTGTGTCACTCTATAGACTGTACATAGTGTCTGTGTGTGTGCATGCATGTGTGCTTGTATAGGTTGACTGATTCACATTGAGCTTTGTGTGTGGTTGTGCGTGTTGTGCTGCTCTATGTTTTGCATTGATTCACACTGAGCTGTGTGTGTGTGAGTGTGCATATGTGTGAACATATAGGCTGGGTATTGAGTCACAATGTGGTGTGTGTGTGAGTGTCTGTGTTTGTGCACTGGCATAGGCCATGCACTGAGACACAGTGAGGTTTGTGTGTGAGTGTGTGTGTCTTTTCAGGTGTATGCTGGGCATTGAGTCACAGTGAGCCATGAGTGTGTGTGCATGTGTGTGTGTGTGTACTTGTATAGGCTGTGCATTGAGTCAGAGTGAGGTGTGTGTCTATGTGTCTGGGCTGTTGTAGGTGTGCATCGAGTCACAGTGAAGTGTGTGTTGTTAGAGACTGTGAATTGACTCACACTGAGCCTTGTGTGTCTGTGTGTGCTTACATAGGCTGTGCATTGAGTCACAGTGAGGGGTGTGTGTCTGTTCAGGTGTAGGCTGGGCATTGAGTCTCAGTTAGCTTTGTGTGTGTGTGTGTGCTGAGAATGGCTATGCATTGCATCACAGTGACATGTGTGTCAGTGTCTGTGTGTGCGCTAGTATAGCTTGTGTATTCAGACACAGTGAGGTTTGAGTGTGTGTGCTGTTAGAGACGTGGATTGAGTCTCAGTGAGCTGCATGTGTGTTGTCTGCCTGCATGTGTTCTGTTATAAGCTGTGCACTGAGTCACATGGCTGTGTTTGGGTGTGTGTGTATGCTTGTTGATATAGGCTATGCATTGGGTCACAGTGATCCGTTAGTGTCTGTGAGGGCTTTTTGTTATAGGCTGTGCACAGGATCCCAGTGAGCCATCTGTGTGTGTGTGTCTGTGCAAATATGGACAGTGCATTGAGTCACAGTGAGTCGTGTGTGTCTCTGGGTGTGTTGTGTCCACATGTGCTGTTTTTGGTTGTGTGTTGTGTCACAGTAAGCCTTGTGTGAGTGTGTGCTGTTATAGACAGTGAACTGAGTCATGGCCATGTGTGTGTGTGTGTGTGCATGCATATATAGGCTATGCATTGACTCACAGTGAGCTGTGTGTGTGTGTGTGCTGGTATAGGCTGTGAATTCAGTCACACTGATCTGTGCGCATGTGAGTGTGCTGGTATAGTCTGAGCATTGAGTCACAGTGAGGTGTGTGTGTGAGTGTGTGTGTCTGTTCAGTTGTAGGTTTAGCATTGAGTCACAGTGAGTCTTGTGTGTGTGTGTGCTGAAAGAGTTTGTGTACTGAGTCATGGTGCAGTTTGTGTGTGTTTGTGTGTGTGTGTGCTGTCAGAGACTGTCGATTGATTCACAGTGAGCCATGTGTGTCTGTGGGCATGCATGTATGCTGTAATAAGCTGTGCACTTAGTCACAATGAACAGTGTGT
Source organism: Globicephala melas (assembly GCF_963455315.2). Classification (NCBI taxonomy): domain Eukaryota; kingdom Metazoa; phylum Chordata; class Mammalia; order Artiodactyla; family Delphinidae; genus Globicephala; species Globicephala melas. Next base: position 919,159 of record NC_083336.1, on the reverse strand, counting down.
TTGTGTGTTTATGCATTCTGATAGAGGCTATGCATTGAGTCACAGTGATCCGTTAGTGTCTGTGCGGGTTTGTTGGAAGAGTCTGTGCAAAGAGTCCCAGTGAGCCATCTCTGTGTATGTGTTTCTCTGCAGGGATGGACGGTGCATTGAGTCACAGTGAGTCATGTGCATCTGTGTGTGTGTATGTGTCAAAGTGTGCTGCTTTAGGCTGTGTGTTGTGTCACAGTGAGCCATGTGTGTGTTGTGTTGGTATAGACTGTGAAATGAGTCACGGCCTTGTGTGTTTCTTTGTGCATGAAGCTATGGGCTGTGCATTGATTCATAGTGAGCTGTGTATGTGTGTGTGCCAGTACAGGCCGTGAATTCAGTCACATTGAGCTGTGTGTGTGAGCATGTGCTGGTATAGTTTGAGCATTGAGTTACAGTGTGGTTGTGAATTTCTTGTGCCGGTGTAAGATGTACACTGAGTTACAGTGAGCTGTGTGTGTCTGTGGCTGTGTGTGTATGTGTGTGCTTATATAGGTGGCACATTGAGTCACAGTGAGCCTTGTTTGTGTGTGTGCATGCATGTGTTCTGTTATTCGCTGTGCACTGAGTCACATGGCCGTGTTTGAGGTGTGTATGCTTGGTGGTATAGGCTGTGCATTGCGTCACAGTGATCCGTTAGTGTCTGTTAGGGTTGTTGGTATAGGCTGTGCACAGAGTCCCAGTGAGCCATCTGAGTGTGTGTGTCTGTGCAAATATGGACAGTGCATTGAGTCACAGTGAGTTGTATGTGTGTGTGTGTCCACATGTGCTGTTTTAGGCTGCTTGTTGTGTCACAGTAAGCCGTGTGTGTGTGTGCTGGTACAGACTGTGAACTGAGATATCCCATGTGTGTGTTTGTGTGTGTGCATGCAGATATAGTTTATGCATTGACTAATACTGAGCTGTGTGTGTGTGTGTGCTGGTATAGGCAGTGAATTCAGTCACACTGATCTGTGTGCATGTGAGTGTGCTGGTATAGTCTGAGGATTGAATCACAGTGAGGTGTGTGTGTGTGTGTCTGTTCAGTTTTTGGCTTGGCATTGAGTCACAGTGAGCCTTGTGTGTGTGTGTGTGTGTGTGCTGGTATAGGTGGTGTATTGAGTCACAGTGAGTTTTGTGTGTGTCTGTGTGTGCTGTTAGAGACTGTGGATTGATTCACAGTGAGCCATGTGTGTCTGTGCTTTCATGTGTGCTTTTATAAGCTGTGCATTAAGTCACAATGAGCAGTGTGTTTTTGTGTTTATGCATGCAGATATAGGCTGTGCATTTGAGTCACAGTGATCCGTTAGTGTCTGGGAGGGTTTGTTGGTATAGGCTGTGCACAGTCCCAGTGAGCCGTCTCTGTGTATGTGTTTCTCTGCAGGTATGGACTGTGCATTGTGCCACTTTGAATCGTATGTATCTGCGTGTGTGTGTGTGTGTCAAAGTGTGCTGGTTTAGGCTGCGTGTTGTGTCACAGGGAGCCATGTGTTTGTTGTGTTGGTATAGACAGTGAAATGAGTCACAGCCACGTATGTGTACTTGTGCATGAAGGTACCTGCTGTGCATTGATTCATAGTGAGCTGTATATGTTTGTGTGCTGGTATAGGCCGTCAATTCAGTCACAGTGAGCTGTTTGCGTGTGCATGTGCTAGTAGAGTTTGAGCATTGTGTCACAGTGTTGTTGTGAGGTTGTTTTGCCGGTACAAGATTTACACTGAGTTACAGTGAGCCGTGTGTGTCTGTGGTTGTGTGTGTATGTGTGTGCTTATATAGGTGGTGCAGTGAGTCACAGTGAGCTGTGAGTGTGGCTGTGATGCTGGTATAGACTATGAACTGAGTCAAAGTGAGCCATGTGTGTCTGTGTGTGTGTGTGTGTGTGTGTGCTGTTTGGTAATGTGCATTGAGTCACAGTGAGCTCTGTGTGTGTTTTTGAATACCCCTGGGCTGGCATAAGCTGAGCATTGAGTCACAGTTGATGTGTGTGTGAGTGTGCTTGTGTGTGCAAGTATAGGCTGGGCATTGAATCATAGTGAGCTGTGTGTGTTCGTGTGTGTGCTGATAAATGCTGTGCATTCAGTCACAGTGAGCCGTGTGTGTATGTGAGTGTGCTTGTAGAGGCTGCACACTGAATAACAATGAGTTGTGTATGAGTGTGCGTGTGTTGTTCCATACTGTGCATTCAGTCACAGTTTGCTGTCTGTGTGTGTGCATGCATGTGTGCTTTCATAGGCGGTGCCTTGATTCACATTGAACTCTGTGTGTGTGTGTGTGTGTGTGTTCTGGTACAGGCTGAGCATTGTGTCACACTGAGGTGTGTGTGTGTGAGTGTGCATGTCTCTGCATCTGGAGGCTGACAATACGTCACAGTGTGCCATGTGTGTTTGTGTATTTTTCTGTACTGGTATAGGCTGTGCATTCATTCTCAGTGAGGTGTGTGTGATTGTCTGTCCAGGTGTAGGCTGGTTATTGAGTCACAGTGAGCCGTGTGTGTGTGTGTGCTTGTATACACTGTGAACTGAGACATGGTGTTGTGTGTGTGTGTGTGTGAATGCTTGTATAGGTTTAGCATTGACACATAGTGAGCTATGTGTGTGTGTTGTGCTGGTATAGGCCATGCATTGAGTCTGAGTGAGCTGTTTTCATGTGTGCATGTTGGTATATTCTGAGCATTGAGTCACAGTGTGGTGTGTGGCTGTGTATATGTGTGTGTGTGTGTGTTCTGATATAAGATGTACATTGAGTTACAATGAGCCGTGCATGTGTGTGGCTGTGTGTGTGTGTGTGCTGCTAGAGGCTGCTCATTGTGTAACACTGAGCCATGTGTTTCTGTGTGTCACTCTATAGACTGTACATAGTGTCTGTGTGTGTGCATGCATGTGTGCTTGTATAGGTTGACTGATTCACATTGAGCTTTGTGTGTGGTTGTGCGTGTTGTGCTGCTCTATGTTTTGCATTGATTCACACTGAGCTGTGTGTGTGTGAGTGTGCATATGTGTGAACATATAGGCTGGGTATTGAGTCACAATGTGGTGTGTGTGTGAGTGTCTGTGTTTGTGCACTGGCATAGGCCATGCACTGAGACACAGTGAGGTTTGTGTGTGAGTGTGTGTGTCTTTTCAGGTGTATGCTGGGCATTGAGTCACAGTGAGCCATGAGTGTGTGTGCATGTGTGTGTGTGTGTACTTGTATAGGCTGTGCATTGAGTCAGAGTGAGGTGTGTGTCTATGTGTCTGGGCTGTTGTAGGTGTGCATCGAGTCACAGTGAAGTGTGTGTTGTTAGAGACTGTGAATTGACTCACACTGAGCCTTGTGTGTCTGTGTGTGCTTACATAGGCTGTGCATTGAGTCACAGTGAGGGGTGTGTGTCTGTTCAGGTGTAGGCTGGGCATTGAGTCTCAGTTAGCTTTGTGTGTGTGTGTGCTGAGAATGGCTATGCATTGCATCACAGTGACATGTGTGTCAGTGTCTGTGTGTGCGCTAGTATAGCTTGTGTATTCAGACACAGTGAGGTTTGAGTGTGTGTGCTGTTAGAGACGTGGATTGAGTCTCAGTGAGCTGCATGTGTGTTGTCTGCCTGCATGTGTTCTGTTATAAGCTGTGCACTGAGTCACATGGCTGTGTTTGGGTGTGTGTGTATGCTTGTTGATATAGGCTATGCATTGGGTCACAGTGATCCGTTAGTGTCTGTGAGGGCTTTTTGTTATAGGCTGTGCACAGGATCCCAGTGAGCCATCTGTGTGTGTGTGTCTGTGCAAATATGGACAGTGCATTGAGTCACAGTGAGTCGTGTGTGTCTCTGGGTGTGTTGTGTCCACATGTGTTGTTTTTGGTTGTGTGTTGTGTCACAGTAAGCCTTGTGTGAGTGTGTGCTGTTATAGACAGTGAACTGAGTCATGGCCATGTGTGTGTGTGTGCATGCATATATAGGCTATGCATTGACTCACAGTGAGCTGTGTGTGTGTGTGTGCTGGTATAGGCTGTGAATTCAGTCACACTGATCTGTGCGCATGTGAGTGTGCTGGTATAGTCTGAGCATTGAGTCACAGTGAGGTGTGTGTGTGAGTGTGTGTGTCTGTTCAGTTGTAGGTTTAGCATTGAGTCACAGTGAGTCTTGTGTGTGTGTGTGCTGAAAGAGTTTGTGTACTGAGTCATGGTGCAGTTTGTGTGTGTTTGTGTGTGTGTGTGCTGTCAGAGACTGTCGATTGATTCACAGTGAGCCATGTGTGTCTGTGGGCATGCATGTATGCTGTAATAAGCTGTGCACTTAGTCACAATGAACAGTGTGTTTGTGTGTTTATGCATTCTGATAGAGGCTATGCATTGAGTCACAGTGATCCGTTAGTGTCTGTGCGGGTTTGTTGGAAGAGTCTGTGCAAAGAGTCCCAGTGAGCCATCTCTGTGTATGTGTTTCTCTGCAGGGATGGACGGTGCATTGAGTCACAGTGAGTCATGTGCATCTGTGTGTGTGTATGTGTCAAAGTGTGCTGCTTTAGGCTGTGTGTTGTGTCACAGTGAGCCATGTGTGTGTTGTGTTGGTATAGACTGTGAAATGAGTCACGGCCTTGTGTGTTTCTTTGTGCATGAAGCTATAGGCTGTGCATTGATTCATAGTGAGCTGTGTATGTGTGTGTGCCTGTACAGGCTGTGAATTCAGTCACATTGAGCTGTGTGTGTGAGCATGTGCTGGTATAGTTTGAGCATTGAGTTACAGTGTGGTTGTGAATTTCTTGTGCCGGTGTAAGATGTACACTGAGTTACAGTGAGCTGTGTGTGTCTGTGGCTGTGTGTGTATGTGTGTGCTTATATAGGTGGCACATTGAGTCACAGTGAGCCTTGTTTGTGTGTGTGCATGCATGTGTTCTGTTATTCGCTGTGCACTGAGTCACATGGCCGTGTTTGAGGTGTGTATGCTTGGTGGTATAGGCTGTGCATTGCGTCACAGTGATCCGTTAGTGTCTGTTAGGGTTGTTGGTATAGGCTGTGCACAGAGTCCCAGTGAGCCATCTGAGTGTGTGTGTCTGTGCAAATATGGACAGTGCATTGAGTCACAGTGAGTTGTATGTGTGTGTGTGTCCACATGTGCTGTTTTAGGCTGCTTGTTGTGTCACAGTAAGCCGTGTGTGTGTGTGCTGGTACAGACTGTGAACTGAGATATCCCATGTGTGTGTTTGTGTGTGTGCATGCAGATATAGTTTATGCATTGACTAATACTGAGCTGTGTGTGTGTGTGTGCTGGTATAGGCAGTGAATTCAGTCACACTGATCTGTGTGCATGTGAGTGTGCTGGTATAGTCTGAGGATTGAATCACAGTGAGGTGTGTGTGTGTGTGTCTGTTCAGTTTTTGGCTTGGCATTGAGTCACAGTGAGCCTTGTGTGTGTGTGTGTGTGTGTGCTGGTATAGGTGGTGTATTGAGTCACAGTGAGTTTTGTGTGTGTCTGTGTGTGCTGTTAGAGACTGTGGATTGATTCACAGTGAGCCATGTGTGTCTGTGCTTTCATGTGTGCTTTTATAAGCTGTGCATTAAGTCACAATGAGCAGTGTGTTTTTGTGTTTATGCATGCAGATATAGGCTGTGCATTTGAGTCACAGTGATCCGTTAGTGTCTGGGAGGGTTTGTTGGTATAGGCTGTGCACAGTCCCAGTGAGCCGTCTCTGTGTATGTGTTTCTCTGCAGGTATGGACTGTGCATTGTGCCACTTTGAATCGTATGTATCTGCGTGTGTGTGTGTGTGTCAAAGTGTGCTGGTTTAGGCTGCGTGTTGTGTCACAGGGAGCCATGTGTTTGTTGTGTTGGTATAGACAGTGAAATGAGTCACAGCCACGTATGTGTACTTGTGCATGAAGGTACCTGCTGTGCATTGATTCATAGTGAGCTGAATATGTTTGTGTGCTGGTATAGACCGTCAATTCAGTCACAGTGAGCTGTTTGCGTGTGCATGTGCTAGTAGAGTTTGAGCATTGTGTCACAGTGTTGTTGTGAGGTTGTTTTGCCGGTACAAGATTTACACTGAGTTACAGTGAGCCGTGTGTGTCTGTGGTTGTGTGTGTATGTGTGTGCTTATATAGGTGGTGCAGTGAGTCACAGTGAGCTGTGAGTGTGGCTGTGATGCTGGTATAGACTATGAACTGAGTCAAAGTGAGCCATGTGTGTCTCTGTGTGTGTGTGTGTGTGTGTGTGTGTGTGCTGTTTGGTAATGTGCATTGAGTCACAGTGAGCTCTGTGTGTGTTTTTGAATACCCCTGGGCTGGCATAAGCTGAGCATTGAGTCACAGTTGATGTGTGTGTGAGTGTGCTTGTGTGTGCAAGTATAGGCTGGGCATTGAATCATAGTGAGCTGTGTGTGTTCGTGTGTGTGCTGATAAATGCTGTGCATTCAGTCACAGTGAGCCGTGTGTGTATGTGAGTGTGCTTGTAGAGGCTGCACACTGAATAACAATGAGTTGTGTATGAGTGTGCGTGTGTTGTTCCATACTGTGCATTCAGTCACAGTTTGCTGTCTGTGTGTGTGCATGCATGTGTGCTTTCATAGGCGGTGCCTTGATTCACATTGAACTCTGTGTGTGTGTGTGTGTGTGTGTTCTGGTACAGGCTGAGCATTGTGTCACACTGAGGTGTGTGTGTGTGAGTGTGCATGTCTCTGCATCTGGAGGCTGACAATATGTCACAGTGTGCCATGTGTGTTTGTGTATTTTTCTGTACTGGTATAGGCTGTGCATTCATTCTCAGTGAGGTGTGTGTGATTGTCTGTCCAGGTGTAGGCTGGTTATTGAGTCACAGTGAGCCGTGTGTGTGTGTGTGCTTGTATACACTGTGAACTGAGACATGGTGTTGTGTGTGTGTGTGTGTGAATGCTTGTATAGGTTTAGCATTGACACATAGTGAGCTATGTGTGTGTGTTGTGCTGGTATAGGCCATGCATTGAGTCTGAGTGAGCTGTTTTCATGTGTGCATGTTGGTATATTCTGAGCATTGAGTCACAGTGTGGTGTGTGGCTGTGTATATGTGTGTGTGTGTGTGTGTTCTGATATAAGATGTACATTGAGTTACAATGAGCCGTGCATGTGTGTGGCTGTGTGTGTGTGTGTGCTGCTAGAGGCTGCTCATTGTGTAACACTGAGCCATGTGTTTCTGTGTGTCACTCTATAGACTGTACATAGTGTCTGTGTGTGTGCATGCATGTGTGCTTGTATAGGTTGACTGATTCACATTGAGCTTTGTGTGTGGTTGTGCGTGTTGTGCTGCTCTATGTTTTGCATTGATTCACACTGAGCTGTGTGTGTGTGAGTGTGCATATGTGTGAACATATAGGCTGGGTATTGAGTCACAATGTGGTGTGTGTGTGAGTGTCTGTGTTTGTGCACTGGCATAGGCCATGCACTGAGACACAGTGAGGTTTGTGTGTGAGTGTGTGTGTCTTTTCAGGTGTATGCTGGGCATTGAGTCACAGTGAGCCATGAGTGTGTGTGCATGTGTGTGTGTGTGTACTTGTATAGGCTGTGCATTGAGTCAGAGTGAGGTGTGTGTCTATGTGTCTGGGCTGTTGTAGGTGTGCATCGAGTCACAGTGAAGTGTGTGTTGTTAGAGACTGTGAATTGACTCACACTGAGCCTTGTGTGTCTGTGTGTGCTTACATAGGCTGTGCATTGAGTCACAGTGAGGGGTGTGTGTCTGTTCAGGTGTAGGCTGGGCATTGAGTCTCAGTTAGCTTTGTGTGTGTGTGTGCTGAGATAGGCTATGCATTGCATCACAGTGACATGTGTGTCAGTGTCTGTGTGTGCGCTAGTATAGCTTGTGTATTCAGACACAGTGAGGTTTGAGTGTGTGTGCTGTTAGAGACGTGGATTGAGTCTCAGTGAGCTGCATGTGTGTTGTCTGCCTGCATGTGTTCTGTTATAAGCTGTGCACTGAGTCACATGGCTGTGTTTGGGTGTGTGTGTATGCTTGCTGATATAGGCTATGCATTGGGTCACAGTGATCCGTTAGTGTCTGTGAGGGCTTTTTGTTATAGGCTGTGCACAGGATCCCAGTGAGCCATCTGTGTGTGTGTGTCTGTGCAAATATGGACAGTGCATTGAGTCACAGTGAGTCGTGTGTGTCTCTGGGTGTGTTGTGTCCACATGTGCTGTTTTTGGTTGTGTGTTGTGTCACAGTAAGCCTTGTGTGAGTGTGTGCTGTTATAGACAGTGAACTGAGTCATGGCCATGTGTGTGTGTGTGTGCATGCATATATAGGTTATGCATTGACTCACAGTGAGCTGTGTGTGTGTGTGTGCTGGTATAGGCTGTGAATTCAGTCACACTGATCTGTGCGCATGTGAGTGTGCTGGTATAGTCTGAGCATTGAGTCACAGTGAGGTGTGTGTGTGAGTGTGTGTGTCTGTTCAGTTGTAGGTTTAGCATTGAGTCACAGTGAGTCTTGTGTGTGTGTGTGCTGAAAGAGTTTGTGTACTGAGTCATGGTGCAGTTTGTGTGTGTTTGTGTGTGTGTGTGCTGTCAGAGACTGTCGATTGATTCACAGTGAGCCATGTGTGTCTGTGGGCATGCATGTATGCTGTAATAAGCTGTGCACTTAGTCACAATGAACAGTGTGTTTGTGTGTTTATGCATTCTGATAGAGGCTATGCATTGAGTCACAGTGATCCGTTAGTGTCTGTGCGGGTTTGTTGGAAGAGTCTGTGCAAAGAGTCCCAGTGAGCCATCTCTGTGTATGTGTTTCTCTGCAGGGATGGACGGTGCATTGAGTCACAGTGAGTCATGTGCATCTGTGTGTGTGTATGTGTCAAAGTGTGCTGCTTTAGGCTGTGTGTTGTGTCACAGTGAGCCATGTGTGTGTTGTGTTGGTATAGACTGTGAAATGAGTCACGGCCTTGTGTGTTTCTTTGTGCATGAAGCTATAGGCTGTGCATTGATTCATAGTGAGCTGTGTATGTGTGTGTGCCAGTACAGGCCGTGAATTCAGTCACATTGAGCTGTGTGTGTGAGCATGTGCTGGTATAGTTTGAGCATTGAGTTACAGTGTGGTTGTGAATTTCTTGTGCCGGTGTAAGATGTACACTGAGTTACAGTGAGCTGTGTGTGTCTGTGGCTGTGTGTGTATGTGTGTGCTTATATAGGTGGCACATTGAGTCACAGTGAGCCTTGTTTGTGTGTGTGCATGCATGTGTTCTGTTATTCGCTGTGCACTGAGTCACATGGCCGTGTTTGAGGTGTGTATGCTTGGTGGTATAGGCTGTGCATTGCGTCACAGTGATCCGTTAGTGTCTGTTAGGGTTGTTGGTATAGGCTGTGCACAGAGTCCCAGTGAGCCATCTGAGTGTGTGTGTCTGTGCAAATATGGACAGTGCATTGAGTCACAGTGAGTTGTATGTGTGTGTGTGTCCACATGTGCTGTTTTAGGCTGCTTGTTGTGTCACAGTAAGCCGTGTGTGTGTGTGCTGGTACAGACTGTGAACTGAGATATCCCATGTGTGTGTTTGTGTGTGTGCATGCAGATATAGTTTATGCATTGACTAATACTGAGCTGTGTGTGTGTGTGTGCTGGTATAGGCAGTGAATTCAGTCACACTGATCTGTGTGCATGTGAGTGTGCTGGTATAGTCTGAGGATTGAATCACAGTGAGGTGTGTGTGTGTGTGTCTGTTCAGTTTTTGGCTTGGCATTGAGTCACAGTGAGCCTTGTGTGTGTGTGTGTGTGTGTGCTGGTATAGGTGGTGTATTGAGTCACAGTGAGTTTTGTGTGTGTCTGTGTGTGCTGTTAGAGACTGTGGATTGATTCACAGTGAGCCATGTGTGTCTGTGCTTTCATGTGTGCTTTTATAAGCTGTGCATTAAGTCACAATGAGCAGTGTGTTTTTGTGTTTATGCATGCAGATATAGGCTGTGCATTTGAGTCACAGTGATCCGTTAGTGTCTGGGAGGGTTTGTTGGTATAGGCTGTGCACAGTCCCAGTGAGCCGTCTCTGTGTATGTGTTTCTCTGCAGGTATGGACTGTGCATTGTGCCACTTTGAATCGTATGTATCTGCGTGTGTGTGTGTGTGTCAAAGTGTGCTGGTTTAGGCTGCGTGTTGTGTCACAGGGAGCCATGTGTTTGTTGTGTTGGTATAGACAGTGAAATGAGTCACAGCCACGTATGTGTACTTGTGCATGAAGGTACCTGCTGTGCATTGATTCATAGTGAGCTGTATATGTTTGTGTGCTGGTATAGGCCGTCAATTCAGTCACAGTGAGCTGTTTGCGTGTGCATGTGCTAGTAGAGTTTGAGCATTGTGTCACAGTGTTGTTGTGAGGTTGTTTTGCCGGTACAAGATTTACACTGAGTTACAGTGAGCCGTGTGTGTCTGTGGTTGTGTGTGTATGTGTGTGCTTATATAGGTGGTGCAGTGAGTCACAGTGAGCTGTGAGTGTGGCTGTGATGCTGGTATAGACTATGAACTGAGTCAAAGTGAGCCATGTGTGTCTCTGTGTGTGTGTGTGTGTGTGTGTGTGTGTGCTGTTTGGTAATGTGCATTGAGTCACAGTGAGCTCTGTGTGTGTTTTTGAATACCCCTGGGCTGGCATAAGCTGAGCATTGAGTCACAGTTGATGTGTGTGTGAGTGTGCTTGTGTGTGCAAGTATAGGCTGGGCATTGAATCATAGTGAGCTGTGTGTGTTCGTGTGTGTGCTGATAAATGCTGTGCATTCAGTCACAGTGAGCCGTGTGTGTATGTGAGTGTGCTTGTAGAGGCTGCACACTGAATAACAATGAGTTGTGTATGAGTGTGCGTGTGTTGTTCCATACTGTGCATTCAGTCACAGTTTGCTGTCTGTGTGTGTGCATGCATGTGTGCTTTCATAGGCGGTGCCTTGATTCACATTGAACTCTGTGTGTGTGTGTGTGTGTGTTCTGGTACAGGCTGAGCATTGTGTCACACTGAGGTGTGTGTGTGTGAGTGTGCATGTCTCTGCATCTGGAGGCTGACAATACGTCACAGTGTGCCATGTGTGTTTGTGTATTTTTCTGTACTGGTATAGGCTGTGCATTCATTCTCAGTGAGGTGTGTGTGATTGTCTGTCCAGGTGTAGGCTGGTTATTGAGTCACAGTGAGCCATGTGTGTGTGTGTGCTTGTATACACTGTGAACTGAGACATGGTGTTGTGTGTGTGTGTGTGTGAATGCTTGTATAGGTTTAGCATTGACACATAGTGAGCTATGTGTGTGTGTTGTGCTGGTATAGGCCATGCATTGAGTCTGAGTGAGCTGTTTTCATGTGTGCATGTTGGTATATTCTGAGCATTGAGTCACAGTGTGGTGTGTGGCTGTGTATATGTGTGTGTGTGTGTGTTCTGATATAAGATGTACATTGAGTTACAATGAGCCGTGCATGTGTGTGGCTGTGTGTGTGTGTGTGCTGCTAGAGGCTGCTCATTGTGTAACACTGAGCCATGTGTTTCTGTGTGTCACTCTATAGACTGTACATAGTGTCTGTGTGTGTGCATGCATGTGTGCTTGTATAGGTTGACTGATTCACATTGAGCTTTGTGTGTGGTTGTGCGTGTTGTGCTGCTCTATGTTTTGCATTGATTCACACTGAGCTGTGTGTGTGTGAGTGTGCATATGTGTGAACATATAGGCTGGGTATTGAGTCACAATGTGGTGTGTGTGTGAGTGTCTGTGTTTGTGCACTGGCATAGGCCATGCACTGAGACAGAGTGAGGTTTGTGTGTGAGTGTGTGTGTCTTTTCAGGTGTATGCTGGGCATTGAGTCACAGTGAGCCATGAGTGTGTGTGCATGTGTGTGTGTGTGTACTTGTATAGGCTGTGCATTGAGTCAGAGTGAGGTGTGTGTCTATGTGTCTGGGCTGTTGTAGGTGTGCATCGAGTCACAGTGAAGTGTGTGTTGTTAGAGACTGTGAATTGACTCACACTGAGCCTTGTGTGTCTGTGTGTGCTTACATAGGCTGTGCATTGAGTCACAGTGAGGGGTGTGTGTCTGTTCAGGTGTAGGCTGGGCATTGAGTCTCAGTTAGCTTTGTGTGTGTGTGTGCTGAGATAGGCTATGCATTGCATCACAGTGACATGTGTGTCAGTGTCTGTGTGTGCGCTAGTATAGCTTGTGTATTCAGACACAGTGAGGTTTGAGTGTGTGTGCTGTTAGAGACGTGGATTGAGTCTCAGTGAGCTGCATGTGTGTTGTCTGCCTGCATGTGTTCTGTTATAAGCTGTGCACTGAGTCACATGGCTGTGTTTGGGTGTGTGTGTATGCTTGCTGATATAGGCTATGCATTGGGTCACAGTGATCCGTTAGTGTCTGTGAGGGCTTTTTGTTATAGGCTGTGCACAGGATCCCAGTGAGCCATCTGTGTGTGTGTGTCTGTGCAAATATGGACAGTGCATTGAGTCACAGTGAGTCGTGTGTGTCTCTGGGTGTGTTGTGTCCACATGTGCTGTTTTTGGTTGTGTGTTGTGTCACAGTAAGCCTTGTGTGAGTGTGTGCTGTTATAGACAGTGAACTGAGTCATGGCCATGTGTGTGTGTGTGTGCATGCATATATAGGTTATGCATTGACTCACAGTGAGCTGTGTGTGTGTGTGTGCTGGTATAGGCTGTGAATTCAGTCACACTGATCTGTGCGCATGTGAGTGTGCTGGTATAGTCTGAGCATTGAGTCACAGTGAGGTGTGTGTGTGAGTGTGTGTGTCTGTTCAGTTGTAGGTTTAGCATTGAGTCTCAGTGAGTCTTGTGTGTGTGTGTGCTGAAAGAGTTTGTGTACTGAGTCATGGTGCAGTTTGTGTGTGTTTGTGTGTGTGTGTGCTGTCAGAGACTGTCGATTGATTCACAGTGAGCCATGTGTGTCTGTGGGCATGCATGTATGCTGTAATAAGCTGTGCACTTAGTCACAATGAACAGTGTGTTTGTGTGTTTATGCATTCTGATAGAGGCTATGCATTGAGTCACAGTGATCCGTTAGTGTCTGTGCGGGTTTGTTGGAAGAGTCTGTGCAAAGAGTCCCAGTGAGCCATCTCTGTGTATGTGTTTCTCTGCAGGGATGGACGGTGCATTGAGTCACAGTGAGTCATGTGCATCTGTGTGTGTGTATGTGTCAAAGTGTGCTGCTTTAGGCTGTGTGTTGTGTCACAGTGAGCCATGTGTGTGTTGTGTTGGTATAGACTGTGAAATGAGTCACGGCCTTGTGTGTTTCTTTGTGCATGAAGCTATAGGCTGTGCATTGATTCATAGTGAGCTGTGTATGTGTGTGTGCCAGTACAGGCCGTGAATTCAGTCACATTGAGCTGTGTGTGTGAGCATGTGCTGGTATAGTTTGAGCATTGAGTTACAGTGTGGTTGTGAATTTCTTGTGCCGGTGTAAGATGTACACTGAGTTACAGTGAGCTGTGTGTGTCTGTGGCTGTGTGTGTATGTGTGTGCTTATATAGGTGGCACATTGAGTCACAGTGAGCCTTGTTTGTGTGTGTGCATGCATGTGTTCTGTTATTCGCTGTGCACTGAGTCACATGGCCGTGTTTGAGGTGTGTATGCTTGGTGGTATAGGCTGTGCATTGCGTCACAGTGATCCGTTAGTGTCTGTTAGGGTTGTTGGTATAGGCTGTGCACAGAGTCCCAGTGAGCCATCTGAGTGTGTGTGTCTGTGCAAATATGGACAGTGCATTGAGTCACAGTGAGTTGTATGTGTGTGTGTGTCCACATGTGCTGTTTTAGGCTGCTTGTTGTGTCACAGTAAGCCGTGTGTGTGTGTGCTGGTACAGACTGTGAACTGAGATATCCCATGTGTGTGTTTGTGTGTGTGCATGCAGATATAGTTTATGCATTGACTAATACTGAGCTGTGTGTGTGTGTGTGCTGGTATAGGCAGTGAATTCAGTCACACTGATCTGTGTGCATGTGAGTGTGCTGGTATAGTCTGAGGATTGAATCACAGTGAGGTGTGTGTGTGTGTGTCTGTTCAGTTTTTGGCTTGGCATTGAGTCACAGTGAGCCTTGTGTGTGTGTGTGTGTGTGTGCTGGTATAGGTGGTGTATTGAGTCACAGTGAGTTTTGTGTGTGTCTGTGTGTGCTGTTAGAGACTGTGGATTGATTCACAGTGAGCCATGTGTGTCTGTGCTTTCATGTGTGCTTTTATAAGCTGTGCATTAAGTCACAATGAGCAGTGTGTTTTTGTGTTTATGCATGCAGATATAGGCTGTGCATTTGAGTCACAGTGATCCGTTAGTGTCTGGGAGGGTTTGTTGGTATAGGCTGTGCACAGTCCCAGTGAGCCGTCTCTGTGTATGTGTTTCTCTGCAGGTATGGACTGTGCATTGTGCCACTTTGAATCGTATGTATCTGCGTGTGTGTGTGTGTGTCAAAGTGTGCTGGTTTAGGCTGCGTGTTGTGTCACAGGGAGCCATGTGTTTGTTGTGTTGGTATAGACAGTGAAATGAGTCACAGCCACGTATGTGTACTTGTGCATGAAGGTACCTGCTGTGCATTGATTCATAGTGAGCTGAATATGTTTGTGTGCTGGTATAGACCGTCAATTCAGTCACAGTGAGCTGTTTGCGTGTGCATGTGCTAGTAGAGTTTGAGCATTGTGTCACAGTGTTGTTGTGAGGTTGTTTTGCCGGTACAAGATTTACACTGAGTTACAGTGAGCCGTGTGTGTCTGTGGTTGTGTGTGTATGTGTGTGCTTATATAGGTGGTGCAGTGAGTCACAGTGAGCTGTGAGTGTGGCTGTGATGCTGGTATAGACTATGAACTGAGTCAAAGTGAGCCATGTGTGTCTCTGTGTGTGTGTGTGTGTGTGTGTGTGTGTGCTGTTTGGTAATGTGCATTGAGTCACAGTGAGCTCTGTGTGTGTTTTTGAATACCCCTGGGCTGGCATAAGCTGAGCATTGAGTCACAGTTGATGTGTGTGTGAGTGTGCTTGTGTGTGCAAGTATAGGCTGGGCATTGAATCATAGTGAGCTGTGTGTGTTCGTGTGTGTGCTGATAAATGCTGTGCATTCAGTCACAGTGAGCCGTGTGTGTATGTGAGTGTGCTTGTAGAGGCTGCACACTGAATAACAATGAGTTGTGTATGAGTGTGCGTGTGTTGTTCCATACTGTGCATTCAGTCACAGTTTGCTGTCTGTGTGTGTGCATGCATGTGTGCTTTCATAGGCGGTGCCTTGATTCACATTGAACTCTGTGTGTGTGTGTGTGTGTGTGTTCTGGTACAGGCTGAGCATTGTGTCACACTGAGGTGTGTGTGTGTGAGTGTGCATGTCTCTGCATCTGGAGGCTGACAATATGTCACAGTGTGCCATGTGTGTTTGTGTATTTTTCTGTACTGGTATAGGCTGTGCATTCATTCTCAGTGAGGTGTGTGTGATTGTCTGTCCAGGTGTAGGCTGGTTATTGAGTCACAGTGAGCCGTGTGTGTGTGTGTGCTTGTATACACTGTGAACTGAGACATGGTGTTGTGTGTGTGTGTGTGTGAATGCTTGTATAGGTTTAGCATTGACACATAGTGAGCTATGTGTGTGTGTTGTGCTGGTATAGGCCATGCATTGAGTCTGAGTGAGCTGTTTTCATGTGTGCATGTTGGTATATTCTGAGCATTGAGTCACAGTGTGGTGTGTGGCTGTGTATATGTGTGTGTGTGTGTGTGTTCTGATATAAGATGTACATTGAGTTACAATGAGCCGTGCATGTGTGTGGCTGTGTGTGTGTGTGTGCTGCTAGAGGCTGCTCATTGTGTAACACTGAGCCATGTGTTTCTGTGTGTCACTCTATAGACTGTACATAGTGTCTGTGTGTGTGCATGCATGTGTGCTTGTATAGGTTGACTGATTCACATTGAGCTTTGTGTGTGGTTGTGCGTGTTGTGCTGCTCTATGTTTTGCATTGATTCACACTGAGCTGTGTGTGTGTGAGTGTGCATATGTGTGAACATATAGGCTGGGTATTGAGTCACAATGTGGTGTGTGTGTGAGTGTCTGTGTTTGTGCACTGGCATAGGCCATGCACTGAGACACAGTGAGGTTTGTGTGTGAGTGTGTGTGTCTTTTCAGGTGTATGCTGGGCATTGAGTCACAGTGAGCCATGAGTGTGTGTGCATGTGTGTGTGTGTGTACTTGTATAGGCTGTGCATTGAGTCAGAGTGAGGTGTGTGTCTATGTGTCTGGGCTGTTGTAGGTGTGCATCGAGTCACAGTGAAGTGTGTGTTGTTAGAGACTGTGAATTGACTCACACTGAGCCTTGTGTGTCTGTGTGTGCTTACATAGGCTGTGCATTGAGTCACAGTGAGGGGTGTGTGTCTGTTCAGGTGTAGGCTGGGCATTGAGTCTCAGTTAGCTTTGTGTGTGTGTGTGCTGAGATAGGCTATGCATTGCATCACAGTGACATGTGTGTCAGTGTCTGTGTGTGCGCTAGTATAGCTTGTGTATTCAGACACAGTGAGGTTTGAGTGTGTGTGCTGTTAGAGACGTGGATTGAGTCTCAGTGAGCTGCATGTGTGTTGTCTGCCTGCATGTGTTCTGTTATAAGCTGTGCACTGAGTCACATGGCTGTGTTTGGGTGTGTGTGTATGCTTGCTGATATAGGCTATGCATTGGGTCACAGTGATCCGTTAGTGTCTGTGAGGGCTTTTTGTTATAGGCTGTGCACAGGATCCCAGTGAGCCATCTGTGTGTGTGTGTCTGTGCAAATATGGACAGTGCATTGAGTCACAGTGAGTCGTGTGTGTCTCTGGGTGTGTTGTGTCCACATGTGCTGTTTTTGGTTGTGTGTTGTGTCACAGTAAGCCTTGTGTGAGTGTGTGCTGTTATAGACAGTGAACTGAGTCATGGCCATGTGTGTGTGTGTGTGCATGCATATATAGGTTATGCATTGACTCACAGTGAGCTGTGTGTGTGTGTGTGCTGGTATAGGCTGTGAATTCAGTCACACTGATCTGTGCGCATGTGAGTGTGCTGGTATAGTCTGAGCATTGAGTCACAGTGAGGTGTGTGTGTGAGTGTGTGTGTCTGTTCAGTTGTAGGTTTAGCATTGAGTCACAGTGAGTCTTGTGTGTGTGTGTGCTGAAAGAGTTTGTGTACTGAGTCATGGTGCAGTTTGTGTGTGTTTGTGTGTGTGTGTGCTGTCAGAGACTGTCGATTGATTCACAGTGAGCCATGTGTGTCTGTGGGCATGCATGTATGCTGTAATAAGCTGTGCACTTAGTCACAATGAACAGTGTGTTTGTGTGTTTATGCATTCTGATAGAGGCTATGCATTGAGTCACAGTGATCCGTTAGTGTCTGTGCGGGTTTGTTGGAAGAGTCTGTGCAAAGAGTCCCAGTGAGCCATCTCTGTGTATGTGTTTCTCTGCAGGGATGGACGGTGCATTGAGTCACAGTGAGTCATGTGCATCTGTGTGTGTGTATGTGTCAAAGTGTGCTGCTTTAGGCTGTGTGTTGTGTCACAGTGAGCCATGTGTGTGTTGTGTTGGTATAGACTGTGAAATGAGTCACGGCCTTGTGTGTTTCTTTGTGCATGAAGCTATAGGCTGTGCATTGATTCATAGTGAGCTGTGTATGTGTGTGTGCCAGTACAGGCCGTGAATTCAGTCACATTGAGCTGTGTGTGTGAGCATGTGCTGGTATAGTTTGAGCATTGAGTTACAGTGTGGTTGTGAATTTCTTGTGCCGGTGTAAGATGTACACTGAGTTACAGTGAGCTGTGTGTGTCTGTGGCTGTGTGTGTATGTGTGTGCTTATATAGGTGGCACATTGAGTCACAGTGAGCCTTGTTTGTGTGTGTGCATGCATGTGTTCTGTTATTCGCTGTGCACTGAGTCACATGGCCGTGTTTGAGGTGTGTATGCTTGGTGGTATAGGCTGTGCATTGCGTCACAGTGATCCGTTAGTGTCTGTTAGGGTTGTTGGTATAGGCTGTGCACAGAGTCCCAGTGAGCCATCTGAGTGTGTGTGTCTGTGCAAATATGGACAGTGCATTGAGTCACAGTGAGTTGTATGTGTGTGTGTGTCCACATGTGCTGTTTTAGGCTGCTTGTTGTGTCACAGTAAGCCGTGTGTGTGTGTGCTGGTACAGACTGTGAACTGAGATATCCCATGTGTGTGTTTGTGTGTGTGCATGCAGATATAGTTTATGCATTGACTAATACTGAGCTGTGTGTGTGTGTGTGCTGGTATAGGCAGTGAATTCAGTCACACTGATCTGTGTGCATGTGAGTGTGCTGGTATAGTCTGAGGATTGAATCACAGTGAGGTGTGTGTGTGTGTGTCTGTTCAGTTTTTGGCTTGGCATTGAGTCACAGTGAGCCTTGTGTGTGTGTGTGTGTGTGTGCTGGTATAGGTGGTGTATTGAGTCACAGTGAGTTTTGTGTGTGTCTGTGTGTGCTGTTAGAGACTGTGGATTGATTCACAGTGAGCCATGTGTGTCTGTGCTTTCATGTGTGCTTTTATAAGCTGTGCATTAAGTCACAATGAGCAGTGTGTTTTTGTGTTTATGCATGCAGATATAGGCTGTGCATTTGAGTCACAGTGATCCGTTAGTGTCTGGGAGGGTTTGTTGGTATAGGCTGTGCACAGTCCCAGTGAGCCGTCTCTGTGTATGTGTTTCTCTGCAGGTATGGACTGTGCATTGTGCCACTTTGAATCGTATGTATCTGCGTGTGTGTGTGTGTGTCAAAGTGTGCTGGTTTAGGCTGCGTGTTGTGTCACAGGGAGCCATGTGTTTGTTGTGTTGGTATAGACAGTGAAATGAGTCACAGCCACGTATGTGTACTTGTGCATGAAGGTACCTGCTGTGCATTGATTCATAGTGAGCTGTATATGTTTGTGTGCTGGTATAGGCCGTCAATTCAGTCACAGTGAGCTGTTTGCGTGTGCATGTGCTAGTAGAGTTTGAGCATTGTGTCACAGTGTTGTTGTGAGGTTGTTTTGCCGGTACAAGATTTACACTGAGTTACAGTGAGCCGTGTGTGTCTGTGGTTGTGTGTGTATGTGTGTGCTTATATAGGTGGTGCAGTGAGTCACAGTGAGCTGTGAGTGTGGCTGTGATGCTGGTATAGACTATGAACTGAGTCAAAGTGAGCCATGTGTGTCTCTGTGTGTGTGTGTGTGTGTGTGTGTGTGTGCTGTTTGGTAATGTGCATTGAGTCACAGTGAGCTCTGTGTGTGTTTTTGAATACCCCTGGGCTGGCATAAGCTGAGCATTGAGTCACAGTTGATGTGTGTGTGAGTGTGCTTGTGTGTGCAAGTATAGGCTGGGCATTGAATCATAGTGAGCTGTGTGTGTTCGTGTGTGTGCTGATAAATGCTGTGCATTCAGTCACAGTGAGCCGTGTGTGTATGTGAGTGTGCTTGTAGAGGCTGCACACTGAATAACAATGAGTTGTGTATGAGTGTGCGTGTGTTGTTCCATACTGTGCATTCAGTCACAGTTTGCTGTCTGTGTGTGTGCATGCATGTGTGCTTTCATAGGCGGTGCCTTGATTCACATTGAACTCTGTGTGTGTGTGTGTGTGTGTTCTGGTACAGGCTGAGCATTGTGTCACACTGAGGTGTGTGTGTGTGAGTGTGCATGTCTCTGCATCTGGAGGCTGACAATACGTCACAGTGTGCCATGTGTGTTTGTGTATTTTTCTGTACTGGTATAGGCTGTGCATTCATTCTCAGTGAGGTGTGTGTGATTGTCTGTCCAGGTGTAGGCTGGTTATTGAGTCACAGTGAGCCATGTGTGTGTGTGTGCTTGTATACACTGTGAACTGAGACATGGTGTTGTGTGTGTGTGTGTGTGAATGCTTGTATAGGTTTAGCATTGACACATAGTGAGCTATGTGTGTGTGTTGTGCTGGTATAGGCCATGCATTGAGTCTGAGTGAGCTGTTTTCATGTGTGCATGTTGGTATATTCTGAGCATTGAGTCACAGTGTGGTGTGTGGCTGTGTATATGTGTGTGTGTGTGTGTTCTGATATAAGATGTACATTGAGTTACAATGAGCCGTGCATGTGTGTGGCTGTGTGTGTGTGTGTGCTGCTAGAGGCTGCTCATTGTGTAACACTGAGCCATGTGTTTCTGTGTGTCACTCTATAGACTGTACATAGTGTCTGTGTGTGTGCATGCATGTGTGCTTGTATAGGTTGACTGATTCACATTGAGCTTTGTGTGTGGTTGTGCGTGTTGTGCTGCTCTATGTTTTGCATTGATTCACACTGAGCTGTGTGTGTGTGAGTGTGCATATGTGTGAACATATAGGCTGGGTATTGAGTCACAATGTGGTGTGTGTGTGAGTGTCTGTGTTTGTGCACTGGCATAGGCCATGCACTGAGACAGAGTGAGGTTTGTGTGTGAGTGTGTGTGTCTTTTCAGGTGTATGCTGGGCATTGAGTCACAGTGAGCCATGAGTGTGTGTGCATGTGTGTGTGTGTGTACTTGTATAGGCTGTGCATTGAGTCAGAGTGAGGTGTGTGTCTATGTGTCTGGGCTGTTGTAGGTGTGCATCGAGTCACAGTGAAGTGTGTGTTGTTAGAGACTGTGAATTGACTCACACTGAGCCTTGTGTGTCTGTGTGTGCTTACATAGGCTGTGCATTGAGTCACAGTGAGGGGTGTGTGTCTGTTCAGGTGTAGGCTGGGCATTGAGTCTCAGTTAGCTTTGTGTGTGTGTGTGCTGAGATAGGCTATGCATTGCATCACAGTGACATGTGTGTCAGTGTCTGTGTGTGCGCTAGTATAGCTTGTGTATTCAGACACAGTGAGGTTTGAGTGTGTGTGCTGTTAGAGACGTGGATTGAGTCTCAGTGAGCTGCATGTGTGTTGTCTGCCTGCATGTGTTCTGTTATAAGCTGTGCACTGAGTCACATGGCTGTGTTTGGGTGTGTGTGTATGCTTGCTGATATAGGCTATGCATTGGGTCACAGTGATCCGTTAGTGTCTGTGAGGGCTTTTTGTTATAGGCTGTGCACAGGATCCCAGTGAGCCATCTGTGTGTGTGTGTCTGTGCAAATATGGACAGTGCATTGAGTCACAGTGAGTCGTGTGTGTCTCTGGGTGTGTTGTGTCCACATGTGCTGTTTTTGGTTGTGTGTTGTGTCACAGTAAGCCTTGTGTGAGTGTGTGCTGTTATAGACAGTGAACTGAGTCATGGCCATGTGTGTGTGTGTGTGCATGCATATATAGGTTATGCATTGACTCACAGTGAGCTGTGTGTGTGTGTGTGCTGGTATAGGCTGTGAATTCAGTCACACTGATCTGTGCGCATGTGAGTGTGCTGGTATAGTCTGAGCATTGAGTCACAGTGAGGTGTGTGTGTGAGTGTGTGTGTCTGTTCAGTTGTAGGTTTAGCATTGAGTCTCAGTGAGTCTTGTGTGTGTGTGTGCTGAAAGAGTTTGTGTACTGAGTCATGGTGCAGTTTGTGTGTGTTTGTGTGTGTGTGTGCTGTCAGAGACTGTCGATTGATTCACAGTGAGCCATGTGTGTCTGTGGGCATGCATGTATGCTGTAATAAGCTGTGCACTTAGTCACAATGAACAGTGTGTTTGTGTGTTTATGCATTCTGATAGAGGCTATGCATTGAGTCACAGTGATCCGTTAGTGTCTGTGCGGGTTTGTTGGAAGAGTCTGTGCAAAGAGTCCCAGTGAGCCATCTCTGTGTATGTGTTTCTCTGCAGGGATGGACGGTGCATTGAGTCACAGTGAGTCATGTGCATCTGTGTGTGTGTATGTGTCAAAGTGTGCTGCTTTAGGCTGTGTGTTGTGTCACAGTGAGCCATGTGTGTGTTGTGTTGGTATAGACTGTGAAATGAGTCACGGCCTTGTGTGTTTCTTTGTGCATGAAGCTATAGGCTGTGCATTGATTCATAGTGAGCTGTGTATGTGTGTGTGCCAGTACAGGCCGTGAATTCAGTCACATTGAGCTGTGTGTGTGAGCATGTGCTGGTATAGTTTGAGCATTGAGTTACAGTGTGGTTGTGAATTTCTTGTGCCGGTGTAAGATGTACACTGAGTTACAGTGAGCTGTGTGTGTCTGTGGCTGTGTGTGTATGTGTGTGCTTATATAGGTGGCACATTGAGTCACAGTGAGCCTTGTTTGTGTGTGTGCATGCATGTGTTCTGTTATTCGCTGTGCACTGAGTCACATGGCCGTGTTTGAGGTGTGTATGCTTGGTGGTATAGGCTGTGCATTGCGTCACAGTGATCCGTTAGTGTCTGTTAGGGTTGTTGGTATAGGCTGTGCACAGAGTCCCAGTGAGCCATCTGAGTGTGTGTGTCTGTGCAAATATGGACAGTGCATTGAGTCACAGTGAGTTGTATGTGTGTGTGTGTCCACATGTGCTGTTTTAGGCTGCTTGTTGTGTCACAGTAAGCCGTGTGTGTGTGTGCTGGTACAGACTGTGAACTGAGATATCCCATGTGTGTGTTTGTGTGTGTGCATGCAGATATAGTTTATGCATTGACTAATACTGAGCTGTGTGTGTGTGTGTGCTGGTATAGGCAGTGAATTCAGTCACACTGATCTGTGTGCATGTGAGTGTGCTGGTATAGTCTGAGGATTGAATCACAGTGAGGTGTGTGTGTGTGTGTCTGTTCAGTTTTTGGCTTGGCATTGAGTCACAGTGAGCCTTGTGTGTGTGTGTGTGTGTGTGCTGGTATAGGTGGTGTATTGAGTCACAGTGAGTTTTGTGTGTGTCTGTGTGTGCTGTTAGAGACTGTGGATTGATTCACAGTGAGCCATGTGTGTCTGTGCTTTCATGTGTGCTTTTATAAGCTGTGCATTAAGTCACAATGAGCAGTGTGTTTTTGTGTTTATGCATGCAGATATAGGCTGTGCATTTGAGTCACAGTGATCCGTTAGTGTCTGGGAGGGTTTGTTGGTATAGGCTGTGCACAGTCCCAGTGAGCCGTCTCTGTGTATGTGTTTCTCTGCAGGTATGGACTGTGCATTGTGCCACTTTGAATCATATGTATCTGCGTGTGTGTGTGTGTGTCAAAGTGTGCTGGTTTAGGCTGCGTGTTGTGTCACAGGGAGCCATGTGTTTGTTGTGTTGGTATAGACAGTGAAATGAGTCACAGCCACGTATGTGTACTTGTGCATGAAGGTACCTGCTGTGCATTGATTCATAGTGAGCTGTATATGTTTGTGTGCTGGTATAGGCCGTCAATTCAGTCACAGTGAGCTGTTTGCGTGTGCATGTGCTAGTAGAGTTTGAGCATTGTGTCACAGTGTTGTTGTGAGGTTGTTTTGCCGGTACAAGATTTACACTGAGTTACAGTGAGCCGTGTGTGTCTGTGGTTGTGTGTGTATGTGTGTGCTTATATAGGTGGTGCAGTGAGTCACAGTGAGCTGTGAGTGTGGCTGTGATGCTGGTATAGACTATGAACTGAGTCAAAGTGAGCCATGTGTGTCTCTGTGTGTGTGTGTGTGTGTGTGTGTGTGTGCTGTTTGGTAATGTGCATTGAGTCACAGTGAGCTCTGTGTGTGTTTTTGAATACCCCTGGGCTGGCATAAGCTGAGCATTGAGTCACAGTTGATGTGTGTGTGAGTGTGCTTGTGTGTGCAAGTATAGGCTGGGCATTGAATCATAGTGAGCTGTGTGTGTTCGTGTGTGTGCTGATAAATGCTGTGCATTCAGTCACAGTGAGCCGTGTGTGTATGTGAGTGTGCTTGTAGAGGCTGCACACTGAATAACAATGAGTTGTGTATGAGTGTGCGTGTGTTGTTCCATACTGTGCATTCAGTCACAGTTTGCTGTCTGTGTGTGTGCATGCATGTGTGCTTTCATAGGCGGTGCCTTGATTCACATTGAACTCTGTGTGTGTGTGTGTGTGTGTGTTCTGGTACAGGCTGAGCATTGTGTCACACTGAGGTGTGTGTGTGTGAGTGTGCATGTCTCTGCATCTGGAGGCTGACAATACGTCACAGTGTGCCATGTGTGTTTGTGTATTTTTCTGTACTGGTATAGGCTGTGCATTCATTCTCAGTGAGGTGTGTGTGATTGTCTGTCCAGGTGTAGGCTGGTTATTGAGTCACAGTGAGCCGTGTGTGTGTGTGTGCTTGTATACACTGTGAACTGAGACATGGTGTTGTGTGTGTGTGTGTGTGAATGCTTGTATAGGTTTAGCATTGACACATAGTGAGCTATGTGTGTGTGTTGTGCTGGTATAGGCCATGCATTGAGTCTGAGTGAGCTGTTTTCATGTGTGCATGTTGGTATATTCTGAGCATTGAGTCACAGTGTGGTGTGTGGCTGTGTATATGTGTGTGTGTGTGTGTTCTGATATAAGATGTACATTGAGTTACAATGAGCCGTGCATGTGTGTGGCTGTGTGTGTGTGTGTGCTGCTAGAGGCTGCTCATTGTGTAACACTGAGCCATGTGTTTCTGTGTGTCACTCTATAGACTGTACATAGTGTCTGTGTGTGTGCATGCATGTGTGCTTGTATAGGTTGACTGATTCACATTGAGCTTTGTGTGTGGTTGTGCGTGTTGTGCTGCTCTATGTTTTGCATTGATTCACACTGAGCTGTGTGTGTGTGAGTGTGCATATGTGTGAACATATAGGCTGGGTATTGAGTCACAATGTGGTGTGTGTGTGAGTGTCTGTGTTTGTGCACTGGCATAGGCCATGCACTGAGACACAGTGAGGTTTGTGTGTGAGTGTGTGTGTCTTTTCAGGTGTATGCTGGGCATTGAGTCACAGTGAGCCATGAGTGTGTGTGCATGTGTGTGTGTGTGTACTTGTATAGGCTGTGCATTGAGTCAGAGTGAGGTGTGTGTCTATGTGTCTGGGCTGTTGTAGGTGTGCATCGAGTCACAGTGAAGTGTGTGTTGTTAGAGACTGTGAATTGACTCACACTGAGCCTTGTGTGTCTGTGTGTGCTTACATAGGCTGTGCATTGAGTCACAGTGAGGGGTGTGTGTCTGTTCAGGTGTAGGCTGGGCATTGAGTCTCAGTTAGCTTTGTGTGTGTGTGTGCTGAGAATGGCTATGCATTGCATCACAGTGACATGTGTGTCAGTGTCTGTGTGTGCGCTAGTATAGCTTGTGTATTCAGACACAGTGAGGTTTGAGTGTGTGTGCTGTTAGAGACGTGGATTGAGTCTCAGTGAGCTGCATGTGTGTTGTCTGCCTGCATGTGTTCTGTTATAAGCTGTGCACTGAGTCACATGGCTGTGTTTGGGTGTGTGTGTATGCTTGTTGATATAGGCTATGCATTGGGTCACAGTGATCCGTTAGTGTCTGTGAGGGCTTTTTGTTATAGGCTGTGCACAGGATCCCAGTGAGCCATCTGTGTGTGTGTGTCTGTGCAAATATGGACAGTGCATTGAGTCACAGTGAGTCGTGTGTGTCTCTGGGTGTGTTGTGTCCACATGTGCTGTTTTTGGTTGTGTGTTGTGTCACAGTAAGCCTTGTGTGAGTGTGTGCTGTTATAGACAGTGAACTGAGTCATGGCCATGTGTGTGTGTGTGTGTGCATGCATATATAGGCTATGCATTGACTCACAGTGAGCTGTGTGTGTGTGTGTGCTGGTATAGGCTGTGAATTCAGTCACACTGATCTGTGCGCATGTGAGTGTGCTGGTATAGTCTGAGCATTGAGTCACAGTGAGGTGTGTGTGTGAGTGTGTGTGTCTGTTCAGTTGTAGGTTTAGCATTGAGTCACAGTGAGTCTTGTGTGTGTGTGTGCTGAAAGAGTTTGTGTACTGAGTCATGGTGCAGTTTGTGTGTGTTTGTGTGTGTGTGTGCTGTCAGAGACTGTCGATAGATTCACAGTGAGCCATGTGTGTCTGTTGTCATGCATGTATGCTGTAATAAGCTGTGCACTTAGTCACAATGAACAGTGTGTTTGTGTGTTTATGCATTCTGATAGAGGCTATGCATTGAGTCACAGTGATCCGTTAGTGTCTGTGCGGGTTTGTTGGAAGAGTCTGTGCAAAGAGTCCCAGTGAGCCATCTCTGTGTATGTGTTTCTCTGCAGGGATGGACGGTGCATTGAGTCACAGTGAGTCATGTGCATCTGTGTGTGTGTATGTGTCAAAGTGTGCTGCTTTAGGCTGTGTGTTGTGTCACAGTGAGCCATGTGTGTGTTGTGTTGGTATAGACTGTGAAATGAGTCACGGCCTTGTGTGTTTCTTTGTGCATGAAGCTATGGGCTGTGCATTGATTCATAGTGAGCTGTGTATGTGTGTGTGCCAGTACAGGCCGTGAATTCAGTCACATTGAGCTGTGTGTGTGAGCATGTGCTGGTATAGTTTGAGCATTGAGTTACAGTGTGGTTGTGAATTTCTTGTGCCGGTGTAAGATGTACACTGAGTTACAGTGAGCTGTGTGTGTCTGTGGCTGTGTGTGTATGTGTGTGCTTATATAGGTGGCACATTGAGTCACAGTGAGCCTTGTTTGTGTGTGTGCATGCATGTGTTCTGTTATTCGCTGTGCACTGAGTCACATGGCCGTGTTTGAGGTGTGTATGCTTGGTGGTATAGGCTGTGCATTGCGTCACAGTGATCCGTTAGTGTCTGTTAGGGTTGTTGGTATAGGCTGTGCACAGAGTCCCAGTGAGCCATCTGAGTGTGTGTGTCTGTGCAAATATGGACAGTGCATTGAGTCACAGTGAGTTGTATGTGTGTGTGTGTCCACATGTGCTGTTTTAGGCTGCTTGTTGTGTCACAGTAAGCCGTGTGTGTGTGTGCTGGTACAGACTGTGAACTGAGATATCCCATGTGTGTGTTTGTGTGTGTGCATGCAGATATAGTTTATGCATTGACTAATACTGAGCTGTGTGTGTGTGTGTGCTGGTATAGGCAGTGAATTCAGTCACACTGATCTGTGTGCATGTGAGTGTGCTGGTATAGTCTGAGGATTGAATCACAGTGAGGTGTGTGTGTGTGTGTCTGTTCAGTTTTTGGCTTGGCATTGAGTCACAGTGAGCCTTGTGTGTGTGTGTGTGTGTGTGCTGGTATAGGTGGTGTATTGAGTCACAGTGAGTTTTGTGTGTGTCTGTGTGTGCTGTTAGAGACTGTGGATTGATTCACAGTGAGCCATGTGTGTCTGTGCTTTCATGTGTGCTTTTATAAGCTGTGCATTAAGTCACAATGAGCAGTGTGTTTTTGTGTTTATGCATGCAGATATAGGCTGTGCATTTGAGTCACAGTGATCCGTTAGTGTCTGGGAGGGTTTGTTGGTATAGGCTGTGCACAGTCCCAGTGAGCCGTCTCTGTGTATGTGTTTCTCTGCAGGTATGGACTGTGCATTGTGCCACTTTGAATCGTATGTATCTGCGTGTGTGTGTGTGTGTCAAAGTGTGCTGGTTTAGGCTGCGTGTTGTGTCACAGGGAGCCATGTGTTTGTTGTGTTGGTATAGACAGTGAAATGAGTCACAGCCACGTATGTGTACTTGTGCATGAAGGTACCTGCTGTGCATTGATTCATAGTGAGCTGTATATGTTTGTGTGCTGGTATAGGCCGTCAATTCAGTCACAGTGAGCTGTTTGCGTGTGCATGTGCTAGTAGAGTTTGAGCATTGTGTCACAGTGTTGTTGTGAGGTTGTTTTGCCGGTACAAGATTTACACTGAGTTACAGTGAGCCGTGTGTGTCTGTGGTTGTGTGTGTATGTGTGTGCTTATATAGGTGGTGCAGTGAGTCACAGTGAGCTGTGAGTGTGGCTGTGATGCTGGTATAGACTATGAACTGAGTCAAAGTGAGCCATGTGTGTCTCTGTGTGTGTGTGTGTGTGTGTGTGTGTGTGCTGTTTCGTAATGTGCATTGAGTCACAGTGAGCTCTGTGTGTGTTTTTGAATACCCCTGGGCTGGCATAAGCTGAGCATTGAGTCACAGTTGATGTGTGTGTGAGTGTGCTTGTGTGTGCAAGTATAGGCTGGGCATTGAATCATAGTGAGCTGTGTGTGTTCGTGTGTGTGCTGATAAATGCTGTGCATTCAGTCACAGTGAGCCGTGTGTGTATGTGAGTGTGCTTGTAGAGGCTGCACACTGAATAACAATGAGTTGTGTATGAGTGTGCGTGTGTTGTTCCATACTGTGCATTCAGTCACAGTTTGCTGTCTGTGTGTGTGCATGCATGTGTGCTTTCATAGGCGGTGCCTTGATTCACATTGAACTCTGTGTGTGTGTGTGTGTGTGTGTTCTGGTACAGGCTGAGCATTGTGTCACACTGAGGTGTGTGTGTGTGAGTGTGCATGTCTCTGCATCTGGAGGCTGACAATACGTCACAGTGTGCCATGTGTGTTTGTGTATTTTTCTGTACTGGTATAGGCTGTGCATTCATTCTCAGTGAGGTGTGTGTGATTGTCTGTCCAGGTGTAGGCTGGTTATTGAGTCACAGTGAGCCGTGTGTGTGTGTGTGCTTGTATACACTGTGAACTGAGACATGGTGTTGTGTGTGTGTGTGTGTGAATGCTTGTATAGGTTTAGCATTGACACATAGTGAGCTATGTGTGTGTGTTGTGCTGGTATAGGCCATGCATTGAGTCTGAGTGAGCTGTTTTCATGTGTGCATGTTGGTATATTCTGAGCATTGAGTCACAGTGTGGTGTGTGGCTGTGTATATGTGTGTGTGTGTGTGTTCTGATATAAGATGTACATTGAGTTACAATGAGCCGTGCATGTGTGTGGCTGTGTGTGTGTGTGTGCTGCTAGAGGCTGCTCATTGTGTAACACTGAGCCATGTGTTTCTGTGTGTCACTCTATAGACTGTACATAGTGTCTGTGTGTGTGCATGCATGTGTGCTTGTATAGGTTGACTGATTCACATTGAGCTTTGTGTGTGGTTGTGCGTGTTGTGCTGCTCTATGTTTTGCATTGATTCACACTGAGCTGTGTGTGTGTGAGTGTGCATATGTGTGAACATATAGGCTGGGTATTGAGTCACAATGTGGTGTGTGTGTGAGTGTCTGTGTTTGTGCACTGGCATAGGCCATGCACTGAGACACAGTGAGGTTTGTGTGTGAGTGTGTGTGTCTTTTCAGGTGTATGCTGGGCATTGAGTCACAGTGAGCCATGAGTGTGTGTGCATGTGTGTGTGTGTGTACTTGTATAGGCTGTGCATTGAGTCAGAGTGAGGTGTGTGTCTATGTGTCTGGGCTGTTGTAGGTGTGCATCGAGTCACAGTGAAGTGTGTGTTGTTAGAGACTGTGAATTGACTCACACTGAGCCTTGTGTGTCTGTGTGTGCTTACATAGGCTGTGCATTGAGTCACAGTGAGGGGTGTGTGTCTGTTCAGGTGTAGGCTGGGCATTGAGTCTCAGTTAGCTTTGTGTGTGTGTGTGCTGAGATACGCTATGCATTGCATCACAGTGACATGTGTGTCAGTGTCTGTGTGTGCGCTAGTATAGCTTGTGTATTCAGACACAGTGAGGTTTGAGTGTGTGTGCTGTTAGAGACGTGGATTGAGTCTCAGTGAGCTGCATGTGTGTTGTCTGCCTGCATGTGTTCTGTTATAAGCTGTGCACTGAGTCACATGGCTGTGTTTGGGTGTGTGTGTATGCTTGTTGATATAGGCTATGCATTGGGTCACAGTGATCCGTTAGTGTCTGTGAGGGCTTTTTGTTATAGGCTGTGCACAGGATCCCAGTGAGCCATCTGTGTGTGTGTGTCTGTGCAAATATGGACAGTGCATTGAGTCACAGTGAGTCGTGTGTGTCTCTGGGTGTGTTGTGTCCACATGTGCTGTTTTTGGTTGTGTGTTGTGTCACAGTAAGCCTTGTGTGAGTGTGTGCTGTTATAGACAGTGAACTGAGTCATGGCCATGTGTGTGTGTGTGTGTGTGCATGCATATATAGGCTATGCATTGACTCACAGTGAGCTGTGTGTGTGTGTGTGCTGGTATAGGCTGTGAATTCAGTCACACTGATCTGTGCGCATGTGAGTGTGCTGGTATAGTCTGAGCATTGAGTCACAGTGAGGTGTGTGTGTGAGTGTGTGTGTCTGTTCAGTTGTAGGTTTAGCATTGAGTCACAGTGAGTCTTGTGTGTGTGTGTGCTGAAAGAGTTTGTGTACTGAGTCATGGTGCAGTTTGTGTGTGTTTGTGTGTGTGTGTGCTGTCAGAGACTGTCGATTGATTCACAGTGAGCCATGTGTGTCTGTGGGCATGCATGTATGCTGTAATAAGCTGTGCACTTAGTCACAATGAACAGTGTGTTTGTGTGTTTATGCATTCTGATAGAGGCTATGCATTGAGTCACAGTGATCCGTTAGTGTCTGTGCGGGTTTGTTGGAAGAGTCTGTGCAAAGAGTCCCAGTGAGCCATCTCTGTGTATGTGTTTCTCTGCAGGGATGGACGGTGCATTGAGTCACAGTGAGTCATGTGCATCTGTGTGTGTGTATGTGTCAAAGTGTGCTGCTTTAGGCTGTGTGTTGTGTCACAGTGAGCCATGTGTGTGTTGTGTTGGTATAGACTGTGAAATGAGTCACGGCCTTGTGTGTTTCTTTGTGCATGAAGCTATGGGCTGTGCATTGATTCATAGTGAGCTGTGTATGTGTGTGTGCCAGTACAGGCCGTGAATTCAGTCACATTGAGCTGTGTGTGTGAGCATGTGCTGGTATAGTTTGAGCATTGAGTTACAGTGTGGTTGTGAATTTCTTGTGCCGGTGTAAGATGTACACTGAGTTACAGTGAGCTGTGTGTGTCTGTGGCTGTGTGTGTATGTGTGTGCTTATATAGGTGGCACATTGAGTCACAGTGAGCCTTGTTTGTGTGTGTGCATGCATGTGTTCTGTTATTCGCTGTGCACTGAGTCACATGGCCGTGTTTGAGGTGTGTATGCTTGGTGGTATAGGCTGTGCATTGCGTCACAGTGATCCGTTAGTGTCTGTTAGGGTTGTTGGTATAGGCTGTGCACAGAGTCCCAGTGAGCCATCTGAGTGTGTGTGTCTGTGCAAATATGGACAGTGCATTGAGTCACAGTGAGTTGTATGTGTGTGTGTGTCCACATGTGCTGTTTTAGGCTGCTTGTTGTGTCACAGTAAGCCGTATGTGTGTGTGCTGGTACAGACTGTGAACTGAGATATCCCATGTGTGTGTTTGTGTGTGTGCATGCAGATATAGTTTATGCATTGACTAATACTGAGCTGTGTGTGTGTGTGTGCTGGTATAGGCAGTGAATTCAGTCACACTGATCTGTGTGCATGTGAGTGTGCTGGTATAGTCTGAGGATTGAATCACAGTGAGGTGTGTGTGTGTGTGTCTGTTCAGTTTTTGGCTTGGCATTGAGTCACAGTGAGCCTTGTGTGTGTGTGTGTGTGTGTGCTGGTATAGGTGGTGTATTGAGTCACAGTGAGTTTTGTGTGTGTCTGTGTGTGCTGTTAGAGACTGTGGATTGATTCACAGTGAGCCATGTGTGTCTGTGCTTTCATGTGTGCTTTTATAAGCTGTGCATTAAGTCACAATGAGCAGTGTGTTTTTGTGTTTATGCATGCAGATATAGGCTGTGCATTTGAGTCACAGTGATCCGTTAGTGTCTGGGAGGGTTTGTTGGTATAGGCTGTGCACAGTCCCAGTGAGCCGTCTCTGTGTATGTGTTTCTCTGCAGGTATGGACTGTGCATTGTGCCACTTTGAATCATATGTATCTGCGTGTGTGTGTGTGTGTCAAAGTGTGCTGGTTTAGGCTGCGTGTTGTGTCACAGGGAGCCATGTGTTTGTTGTGTTGGTATAGACAGTGAAATGAGTCACAGCCACGTATGTGTACTTGTGCATGAAGGTACCTGCTGTGCATTGATTCATAGTGAGCTGTATATGTTTGTGTGCTGGTATAGGCCGTCAATTCAGTCACAGTGAGCTGTTTGCGTGTGCATGTGCTAGTAGAGTTTGAGCATTGTGTCACAGTGTTGTTGTGAGGTTGTTTTGCCGGTACAAGATTTACACTGAGTTACAGTGAGCCGTGTGTGTCTGTGGTTGTGTGTGTATGTGTGTGCTTATATAGGTGGTGCAGTGAGTCACAGTGAGCTGTGAGTGTGGCTGTGATGCTGGTATAGACTATGAACTGAGTCAAAGTGAGCCATGTGTGTCTCTGTGTGTGTGTGTGTGTGTGTGTGTGTGTGCTGTTTGGTAATGTGCATTGAGTCACAGTGAGCTCTGTGTGTGTTTTTGAATACCCCTGGGCTGGCATAAGCTGAGCATTGAGTCACAGTTGATGTGTGTGTGAGTGTGCTTGTGTGTGCAAGTATAGGCTGGGCATTGAATCATAGTGAGCTGTGTGTGTTCGTGTGTGTGCTGATAAATGCTGTGCATTCAGTCACAGTGAGCCGTGTGTGTATGTGAGTGTGCTTGTAGAGGCTGCACACTGAATAACAATGAGTTGTGTATGAGTGTGCGTGTGTTGTTCCATACTGTGCATTCAGTCACAGTTTGCTGTCTGTGTGTGTGCATGCATGTGTGCTTTCATAGGCGGTGCCTTGATTCACATTGAACTCTGTGTGTGTGTGTGTGTGTGTGTTCTGGTACAGGCTGAGCATTGTGTCACACTGAGGTGTGTGTGTGTGAGTGTGCATGTCTCTGCATCTGGAGGCTGACAATACGTCACAGTGTGCCATGTGTGTTTGTGTATTTTTCTGTACTGGTATAGGCTGTGCATTCATTCTCAGTGAGGTGTGTGTGATTGTCTGTCCAGGTGTAGGCTGGTTATTGAGTCACAGTGAGCCGTGTGTGTGTGTGTGCTTGTATACACTGTGAACTGAGACATGGTGTTGTGTGTGTGTGTGTGTGAATGCTTGTATAGGTTTAGCATTGACACATAGTGAGCTATGTGTGTGTGTTGTGCTGGTATAGGCCATGCATTGAGTCTGAGTGAGCTGTTTTCATGTGTGCATGTTGGTA
Organism: Globicephala melas; assembly: GCF_963455315.2. Lineage (NCBI taxonomy): Eukaryota > Metazoa > Chordata > Mammalia > Artiodactyla > Delphinidae > Globicephala > Globicephala melas. The sequence continues at coordinate 886,353 of NC_083336.1, read as the reverse complement.
TATTCTGAGCATTGAGTCACAGTGTGGTGTGTGGCTGTGTATATGTGTGTGTGTGTGTGTTCTGATATAAGATGTACATTGAGTTACAATGAGCCGTGCATGTGTGTGGCTGTGTGTGTGTGTGTGCTGCTAGAGGCTGCTCATTGTGTAACACTGAGCCATGTGTTTCTGTGTGTCACTCTATAGACTGTACATAGTGTCTGTGTGTGTGCATGCATGTGTGCTTGTATAGGTTGACTGATTCACATTGAGCTTTGTGTGTGGTTGTGCGTGTTGTGCTGCTCTATGTTTTGCATTGATTCACACTGAGCTGTGTGTGTGTGAGTGTGCATATGTGTGAACATATAGGCTGGGTATTGAGTCACAATGTGGTGTGTGTGTGAGTGTCTGTGTTTGTGCACTGGCATAGGCCATGCACTGAGACACAGTGAGGTTTGTGTGTGAGTGTGTGTGTCTTTTCAGGTGTATGCTGGGCATTGAGTCACAGTGAGCCATGAGTGTGTGTGCATGTGTGTGTGTGTGTACTTGTATAGGCTGTGCATTGAGTCAGAGTGAGGTGTGTGTCTATGTGTCTGGGCTGTTGTAGGTGTGCATCGAGTCACAGTGAAGTGTGTGTTGTTAGAGACTGTGAATTGACTCACACTGAGCCTTGTGTGTCTGTGTGTGCTTACATAGGCTGTGCATTGAGTCACAGTGAGGGGTGTGTGTCTGTTCAGGTGTAGGCTGGGCATTGAGTCTCAGTTAGCTTTGTGTGTGTGTGTGCTGAGAATGGCTATGCATTGCATCACAGTGACATGTGTGTCAGTGTCTGTGTGTGCGCTAGTATAGCTTGTGTATTCAGACACAGTGAGGTTTGAGTGTGTGTGCTGTTAGAGACGTGGATTGAGTCTCAGTGAGCTGCATGTGTGTTGTCTGCCTGCATGTGTTCTGTTATAAGCTGTGCACTGAGTCACATGGCTGTGTTTGGGTGTGTGTGTATGCTTGTTGATATAGGCTATGCATTGGGTCACAGTGATCCGTTAGTGTCTGTGAGGGCTTTTTGTTATAGGCTGTGCACAGGATCCCAGTGAGCCATCTGTGTGTGTGTGTCTGTGCAAATATGGACAGTGCATTGAGTCACAGTGAGTCGTGTGTGTCTCTGGGTGTGTTGTGTCCACATGTGCTGTTTTTGGTTGTGTGTTGTGTCACAGTAAGCCTTGTGTGAGTGTGTGCTGTTATAGACAGTGAACTGAGTCATGGCCATGTGTGTGTGTGTGTGTGTGCATGCATATATAGGCTATGCATTGACTCACAGTGAGCTGTGTGTGTGTGTGTGCTGGTATAGGCTGTGAATTCAGTCACACTGATCTGTGCGCATGTGAGTGTGCTGGTATAGTCTGAGCATTGAGTCACAGTGAGGTGTGTGTGTGAGTGTGTGTGTCTGTTCAGTTGTAGGTTTAGCATTGAGTCTCAGTGAGTCTTGTGTGTGTGTGTGCTGAAAGAGTTTGTGTACTGAGTCATGGTGCAGTTTGTGTGTGTTTGTGTGTGTGTGTGCTGTCAGAGACTGTCGATTGATTCACAGTGAGCCATGTGTGTCTGTGGGCATGCATGTATGCTGTAATAAGCTGTGCACTTAGTCACAATGAACAGTGTGTTTGTGTGTTTATGCATTCTGATAGAGGCTATGCATTGAGTCACAGTGATCCGTTAGTGTCTGTGCGGGTTTGTTGGAAGAGTCTGTGCAAAGAGTCCCAGTGAGCCATCTCTGTGTATGTGTTTCTCTGCAGGGATGGACGGTGCATTGAGTCACAGTGAGTCATGTGCATCTGTGTGTGTGTATGTGTCAAAGTGTGCTGCTTTAGGCTGTGTGTTGTGTCACAGTGAGCCATGTGTGTGTTGTGTTGGTATAGACTGTGAAATGAGTCACGGCCTTGTGTGTTTCTTTGTGCATGAAGCTATAGGCTGTGCATTGATTCATAGTGAGCTGTGTATGTGTGTGTGCCAGTACAGGCCGTGAATTCAGTCACATTGAGCTGTGTGTGTGAGCATGTGCTGGTATAGTTTGAGCATTGAGTTACAGTGTGGTTGTGAATTTCTTGTGCCGGTGTAAGATGTACACTGAGTTACAGTGAGCTGTGTGTGTCTGTGGCTGTGTGTGTATGTGTGTGCTTATATAGGTGGCACATTGAGTCACAGTGAGCCTTGTTTGTGTGTGTGCATGCATGTGTTCTGTTATTCGCTGTGCACTGAGTCACATGGCCGTGTTTGAGGTGTGTATGCTTGGTGGTATAGGCTGTGCATTGCGTCACAGTGATCCGTTAGTGTCTGTTAGGGTTGTTGGTATAGGCTGTGCACAGAGTCCCAGTGAGCCATCTGAGTGTGTGTGTCTGTGCAAATATGGACAGTGCATTGAGTCACAGTGAGTTGTATGTGTGTGTGTGTCCACATGTGCTGTTTTAGGCTGCTTGTTGTGTCACAGTAAGCCGTGTGTGTGTGTGCTGGTACAGACTGTGAACTGAGATATCCCATGTGTGTGTTTGTGTGTGTGCATGCAGATATAGTTTATGCATTGACTAATACTGAGCTGTGTGTGTGTGTGTGCTGGTATAGGCAGTGAATTCAGTCACACTGATCTGTGTGCATGTGAGTGTGCTGGTATAGTCTGAGGATTGAATCACAGTGAGGTGTGTGTGTGTGTGTCTGTTCAGTTTTTGGCTTGGCATTGAGTCACAGTGAGCCTTGTGTGTGTGTGTGTGTGTGTGCTGGTATAGGTGGTGTATTGAGTCACAGTGAGTTTTGTGTGTGTCTGTGTGTGCTGTTAGAGACTGTGGATTGATTCACAGTGAGCCATGTGTGTCTGTGCTTTCATGTGTGCTTTTATAAGCTGTGCATTAAGTCACAATGAGCAGTGTGTTTTTGTGTTTATGCATGCAGATATAGGCTGTGCATTTGAGTCACAGTGATCCGTTAGTGTCTGGGAGGGTTTGTTGGTATAGGCTGTGCACAGTCCCAGTGAGCCGTCTCTGTGTATGTGTTTCTCTGCAGGTATGGACTGTGCATTGTGCCACTTTGAATCATATGTATCTGCGTGTGTGTGTGTGTGTCAAAGTGTGCTGGTTTAGGCTGCGTGTTGTGTCACAGGGAGCCATGTGTTTGTTGTGTTGGTATAGACAGTGAAATGAGTCACAGCCACGTATGTGTACTTGTGCATGAAGGTACCTGCTGTGCATTGATTCATAGTGAGCTGTATATGTTTGTGTGCTGGTATAGGCCGTCAATTCAGTCACAGTGAGCTGTTTGCGTGTGCATGTGCTAGTAGAGTTTGAGCATTGTGTCACAGTGTTGTTGTGAGGTTGTTTTGCCGGTACAAGATTTACACTGAGTTACAGTGAGCCGTGTGTGTCTGTGGTTGTGTGTGTATGTGTGTGCTTATATAGGTGGTGCAGTGAGTCACAGTGAGCTGTGAGTGTGGCTGTGATGCTGGTATAGACTATGAACTGAGTCAAAGTGAGCCATGTGTGTCTCTGTGTGTGTGTGTGTGTGTGTGTGTGTGTGTGCTGTTTGGTAATGTGCATTGAGTCACAGTGAGCTCTGTGTGTGTTTTTGAATACCCCTGGGCTGGCATAAGCTGAGCATTGAGTCACAGTTGATGTGTGTGTGAGTGTGCTTGTGTGTGCAAGTATAGGCTGGGCATTGAATCATAGTGAGCTGTGTGTGTTCGTGTGTGTGCTGATAAATGCTGTGCATTCAGTCACAGTGAGCCGTGTGTGTATGTGAGTGTGCTTGTAGAGGCTGCACACTGAATAACAATGAGTTGTGTATGAGTGTGCGTGTGTTGTTCCATACTGTGCATTCAGTCACAGTTTGCTGTCTGTGTGTGTGCATGCATGTGTGCTTTCATAGGCGGTGCCTTGATTCACATTGAACTCTGTGTGTGTGTGTGTGTGTGTGTTCTGGTACAGGCTGAGCATTGTGTCACACTGAGGTGTGTGTGTGTGAGTGTGCATGTCTCTGCATCTGGAGGCTGACAATACGTCACAGTGTGCCATGTGTGTTTGTGTATTTTTCTGTACTGGTATAGGCTGTGCATTCATTCTCAGTGAGGTGTGTGTGATTGTCTGTCCAGGTGTAGGCTGGTTATTGAGTCACAGTGAGCCGTGTGTGTGTGTGTGCTTGTATACACTGTGAACTGAGACATGGTGTTGTGTGTGTGTGTGTGTGAATGCTTGTATAGGTTTAGCATTGACACATAGTGAGCTATGTGTGTGTGTTGTGCTGGTATAGGCCATGCATTGAGTCTGAGTGAGCTGTTTTCATGTGTGCATGTTGGTATATTCTGAGCATTGAGTCACAGTGTGGTGTGTGGCTGTGTATATGTGTGTGTGTGTGTGTTCTGATATAAGATGTACATTGAGTTACAATGAGCCGTGCATGTGTGTGGCTGTGTGTGTGTGTGTGCTGCTAGAGGCTGCTCATTGTGTAACACTGAGCCATGTGTTTCTGTGTGTCACTCTATAGACTGTACATAGTGTCTGTGTGTGTGCATGCATGTGTGCTTGTATAGGTTGACTGATTCACATTGAGCTTTGTGTGTGGTTGTGCGTGTTGTGCTGCTCTATGTTTTGCATTGATTCACACTGAGCTGTGTGTGTGTGAGTGTGCATATGTGTGAACATATAGGCTGGGTATTGAGTCACAATGTGGTGTGTGTGTGAGTGTCTGTGTTTGTGCACTGGCATAGGCCATGCACTGAGACACAGTGAGGTTTGTGTGTGAGTGTGTGTGTCTTTTCAGGTGTATGCTGGGCATTGAGTCACAGTGAGCCATGAGTGTGTGTGCATGTGTGTGTGTGTGTACTTGTATAGGCTGTGCATTGAGTCAGAGTGAGGTGTGTGTCTATGTGTCTGGGCTGTTGTAGGTGTGCATCGAGTCACAGTGAAGTGTGTGTTGTTAGAGACTGTGAATTGACTCACACTGAGCCTTGTGTGTCTGTGTGTGCTTACATAGGCTGTGCATTGAGTCACAGTGAGGGGTGTGTGTCTGTTCAGGTGTAGGCTGGGCATTGAGTCTCAGTTAGCTTTGTGTGTGTGTGTGCTGAGAATGGCTATGCATTGCATCACAGTGACATGTGTGTCAGTGTCTGTGTGTGCGCTAGTATAGCTTGTGTATTCAGACACAGTGAGGTTTGAGTGTGTGTGCTGTTAGAGACGTGGATTGAGTCTCAGTGAGCTGCATGTGTGTTGTCTGCCTGCATGTGTTCTGTTATAAGCTGTGCACTGAGTCACATGGCTGTGTTTGGGTGTGTGTGTATGCTTGTTGATATAGGCTATGCATTGGGTCACAGTGATCCGTTAGTGTCTGTGAGGGCTTTTTGTTATAGGCTGTGCACAGGATCCCAGTGAGCCATCTGTGTGTGTGTGTCTGTGCAAATATGGACAGTGCATTGAGTCACAGTGAGTCGTGTGTGTCTCTGGGTGTGTTGTGTCCACATGTGCTGTTTTTGGTTGTGTGTTGTGTCACAGTAAGCCTTGTGTGAGTGTGTGCTGTTATAGACAGTGAACTGAGTCATGGCCATGTGTGTGTGTGTGTGTGCATGCATATATAGGCTATGCATTGACTCACAGTGAGCTGTGTGTGTGTGTGTGCTGGTATAGGCTGTGAATTCAGTCACACTGATCTGTGCGCATGTGAGTGTGCTGGTATAGTCTGAGCATTGAGTCACAGTGAGGTGTGTGTGTGAGTGTGTGTGTCTGTTCAGTTGTAGGTTTAGCATTGAGTCACAGTGAGTCTTGTGTGTGTGTGTGCTGAAAGAGTTTGTGTACTGAGTCATGGTGCAGTTTGTGTGTGTTTGTGTGTGTGTGTGCTGTCAGAGACTGTCGATAGATTCACAGTGAGCCATGTGTGTCTGTGGGCATGCATGTATGCTGTAATAAGCTGTGCACTTAGTCACAATGAACAGTGTGTTTGTGTGTTTATGCATTCTGATAGAGGCTATGCATTGAGTCACAGTGATCCGTTAGTGTCTGTGCGGGTTTGTTGGAAGAGTCTGTGCAAAGAGTCCCAGTGAGCCATCTCTGTGTATGTGTTTCTCTGCAGGGATGGACGGTGCATTGAGTCACAGTGAGTCATGTGCATCTGTGTGTGTGTATGTGTCAAAGTGTGCTGCTTTAGGCTGTGTGTTGTGTCACAGTGAGCCATGTGTGTGTTGTGTTGGTATAGACTGTGAAATGAGTCACGGCCTTGTGTGTTTCTTTGTGCATGAAGCTATGGGCTGTGCATTGATTCATAGTGAGCTGTGTATGTGTGTGTGCCAGTACAGGCCGTGAATTCAGTCACATTGAGCTGTGTGTGTGAGCATGTGCTGGTATAGTTTGAGCATTGAGTTACAGTGTGGTTGTGAATTTCTTGTGCCGGTGTAAGATGTACACTGAGTTACAGTGAGCTGTGTGTGTCTGTGGCTGTGTGTGTATGTGTGTGCTTATATAGGTGGCACATTGAGTCACAGTGAGCCTTGTTTGTGTGTGTGCATGCATGTGTTCTGTTATTCGCTGTGCACTGAGTCACATGGCCGTGTTTGAGGTGTGTATGCTTGGTGGTATAGGCTGTGCATTGCGTCACAGTGATCCGTTAGTGTCTGTTAGGGTTGTTGGTATAGGCTGTGCACAGAGTCCCAGTGAGCCATCTGAGTGTGTGTGTCTGTGCAAATATGGACAGTGCATTGAGTCACAGTGAGTTGTATGTGTGTGTGTGTCCACATGTGCTGTTTTAGGCTGCTTGTTGTGTCACAGTAAGCCGTGTGTGTGTGTGCTGGTACAGACTGTGAACTGAGATATCCCATGTGTGTGTTTGTGTGTGTGCATGCAGATATAGTTTATGCATTGACTAATACTGAGCTGTGTGTGTGTGTGTGCTGGTATAGGCAGTGAATTCAGTCACACTGATCTGTGTGCATGTGAGTGTGCTGGTATAGTCTGAGGATTGAATCACAGTGAGGTGTGTGTGTGTGTGTCTGTTCAGTTTTTGGCTTGGCATTGAGTCACAGTGAGCCTTGTGTGTGTGTGTGTGTGTGTGCTGGTATAGGTGGTGTATTGAGTCACAGTGAGTTTTGTGTGTGTCTGTGTGTGCTGTTAGAGACTGTGGATTGATTCACAGTGAGCCATGTGTGTCTGTGCTTTCATGTGTGCTTTTATAAGCTGTGCATTAAGTCACAATGAGCAGTGTGTTTTTGTGTTTATGCATGCAGATATAGGCTGTGCATTTGAGTCACAGTGATCCGTTAGTGTCTGGGAGGGTTTGTTGGTATAGGCTGTGCACAGTCCCAGTGAGCCGTCTCTGTGTATGTGTTTCTCTGCAGGTATGGACTGTGCATTGTGCCACTTTGAATCGTATGTATCTGCGTGTGTGTGTGTGTGTCAAAGTGTGCTGGTTTAGGCTGCGTGTTGTGTCACAGGGAGCCATGTGTTTGTTGTGTTGGTATAGACAGTGAAATGAGTCACAGCCACGTATGTGTACTTGTGCATGAAGGTACCTGCTGTGCATTGATTCATAGTGAGCTGTATATGTTTGTGTGCTGGTATAGGCCGTCAATTCAGTCACAGTGAGCTGTTTGCGTGTGCATGTGCTAGTAGAGTTTGAGCATTGTGTCACAGTGTTGTTGTGAGGTTGTTTTGCCGGTACAAGATTTACACTGAGTTACAGTGAGCCGTGTGTGTCTGTGGTTGTGTGTGTATGTGTGTGCTTATATAGGTGGTGCAGTGAGTCACAGTGAGCTGTGAGTGTGGCTGTGATGCTGGTATAGACTATGAACTGAGTCAAAGTGAGCCATGTGTGTCTCTGTGTGTGTGTGTGTGTGTGTGTGTGTGTGCTGTTTCGTAATGTGCATTGAGTCACAGTGAGCTCTGTGTGTGTTTTTGAATACCCCTGGGCTGGCATAAGCTGAGCATTGAGTCACAGTTGATGTGTGTGTGAGTGTGCTTGTGTGTGCAAGTATAGGCTGGGCATTGAATCATAGTGAGCTGTGTGTGTTCGTGTGTGTGCTGATAAATGCTGTGCATTCAGTCACAGTGAGCCGTGTGTGTATGTGAGTGTGCTTGTAGAGGCTGCACACTGAATAACAATGAGTTGTGTATGAGTGTGCGTGTGTTGTTCCATACTGTGCATTCAGTCACAGTTTGCTGTCTGTGTGTGTGCATGCATGTGTGCTTTCATAGGCGGTGCCTTGATTCACATTGAACTCTGTGTGTGTGTGTGTGTGTGTGTTCTGGTACAGGCTGAGCATTGTGTCACACTGAGGTGTGTGTGTGTGAGTGTGCATGTCTCTGCATCTGGAGGCTGACAATACGTCACAGTGTGCCATGTGTGTTTGTGTATTTTTCTGTACTGGTATAGGCTGTGCATTCATTCTCAGTGAGGTGTGTGTGATTGTCTGTCCAGGTGTAGGCTGGTTATTGAGTCACAGTGAGCCGTGTGTGTGTGTGTGCTTGTATACACTGTGAACTGAGACATGGTGTTGTGTGTGTGTGTGTGTGAATGCTTGTATAGGTTTAGCATTGACACATAGTGAGCTATGTGTGTGTGTTGTGCTGGTATAGGCCATGCATTGAGTCTGAGTGAGCTGTTTTCATGTGTGCATGTTGGTATATTCTGAGCATTGAGTCACAGTGTGGTGTGTGGCTGTGTATATGTGTGTGTGTGTGTGTTCTGATATAAGATGTACATTGAGTTACAATGAGCCGTGCATGTGTGTGGCTGTGTGTGTGTGTGTGCTGCTAGAGGCTGCTCATTGTGTAACACTGAGCCATGTGTTTCTGTGTGTCACTCTATAGACTGTACATAGTGTCTGTGTGTGTGCATGCATGTGTGCTTGTATAGGTTGACTGATTCACATTGAGCTTTGTGTGTGGTTGTGCGTGTTGTGCTGCTCTATGTTTTGCATTGATTCACACTGAGCTGTGTGTGTGTGAGTGTGCATATGTGTGAACATATAGGCTGGGTATTGAGTCACAATGTGGTGTGTGTGTGAGTGTCTGTGTTTGTGCACTGGCATAGGCCATGCACTGAGACACAGTGAGGTTTGTGTGTGAGTGTGTGTGTCTTTTCAGGTGTATGCTGGGCATTGAGTCACAGTGAGCCATGAGTGTGTGTGCATGTGTGTGTGTGTGTACTTGTATAGGCTGTGCATTGAGTCAGAGTGAGGTGTGTGTCTATGTGTCTGGGCTGTTGTAGGTGTGCATCGAGTCACAGTGAAGTGTGTGTTGTTAGAGACTGTGAATTGACTCACACTGAGCCTTGTGTGTCTGTGTGTGCTTACATAGGCTGTGCATTGAGTCACAGTGAGGGGTGTGTGTCTGTTCAGGTGTAGGCTGGGCATTGAGTCTCAGTTAGCTTTGTGTGTGTGTGTGCTGAGATACGCTATGCATTGCATCACAGTGACATGTGTGTCAGTGTCTGTGTGTGCGCTAGTATAGCTTGTGTATTCAGACACAGTGAGGTTTGAGTGTGTGTGCTGTTAGAGACGTGGATTGAGTCTCAGTGAGCTGCATGTGTGTTGTCTGCCTGCATGTGTTCTGTTATAAGCTGTGCACTGAGTCACATGGCTGTGTTTGGGTGTGTGTGTATGCTTGTTGATATAGGCTATGCATTGGGTCACAGTGATCCGTTAGTGTCTGTGAGGGCTTTTTGTTATAGGCTGTGCACAGGATCCCAGTGAGCCATCTGTGTGTGTGTGTCTGTGCAAATATGGACAGTGCATTGAGTCACAGTGAGTCGTGTGTGTCTCTGGGTGTGTTGTGTCCACATGTGCTGTTTTTGGTTGTGTGTTGTGTCACAGTAAGCCTTGTGTGAGTGTGTGCTGTTATAGACAGTGAACTGAGTCATGGCCATGTGTGTGTGTGTGTGTGTGCATGCATATATAGGCTATGCATTGACTCACAGTGAGCTGTGTGTGTGTGTGTGCTGGTATAGGCTGTGAATTCAGTCACACTGATCTGTGCGCATGTGAGTGTGCTGGTATAGTCTGAGCATTGAGTCACAGTGAGGTGTGTGTGTGAGTGTGTGTGTCTGTTCAGTTGTAGGTTTAGCATTGAGTCACAGTGAGTCTTGTGTGTGTGTGTGCTGAAAGAGTTTGTGTACTGAGTCATGGTGCAGTTTGTGTGTGTTTGTGTGTGTGTGTGCTGTCAGAGACTGTCGATTGATTCACAGTGAGCCATGTGTGTCTGTGGGCATGCATGTATGCTGTAATAAGCTGTGCACTTAGTCACAATGAACAGTGTGTTTGTGTGTTTATGCATTCTGATAGAGGCTATGCATTGAGTCACAGTGATCCGTTAGTGTCTGTGCGGGTTTGTTGGAAGAGTCTGTGCAAAGAGTCCCAGTGAGCCATCTCTGTGTATGTGTTTCTCTGCAGGGATGGACGGTGCATTGAGTCACAGTGAGTCATGTGCATCTGTGTGTGTGTATGTGTCAAAGTGTGCTGCTTTAGGCTGTGTGTTGTGTCACAGTGAGCCATGTGTGTGTTGTGTTGGTATAGACTGTGAAATGAGTCACGGCCTTGTGTGTTTCTTTGTGCATGAAGCTATGGGCTGTGCATTGATTCATAGTGAGCTGTGTATGTGTGTGTGCCAGTACAGGCCGTGAATTCAGTCACATTGAGCTGTGTGTGTGAGCATGTGCTGGTATAGTTTGAGCATTGAGTTACAGTGTGGTTGTGAATTTCTTGTGCCGGTGTAAGATGTACACTGAGTTACAGTGAGCTGTGTGTGTCTGTGGCTGTGTGTGTATGTGTGTGCTTATATAGGTGGCACATTGAGTCACAGTGAGCCTTGTTTGTGTGTGTGCATGCATGTGTTCTGTTATTCGCTGTGCACTGAGTCACATGGCCGTGTTTGAGGTGTGTATGCTTGGTGGTATAGGCTGTGCATTGCGTCACAGTGATCCGTTAGTGTCTGTTAGTGTTGTTGGTATAGGCTGTGCACAGAGTCCCAGTGAGCCATCTGAGTGTGTGTGTCTGTGCAAATATGGACAGTGCATTGAGTCACAGTGAGTTGTATGTGTGTGTGTGTCCACATGTGCTGTTTTAGGCTGCTTGTTGTGTCACAGTAAGCCGTATGTGTGTGTGCTGGTACAGACTGTGAACTGAGATATCCCATGTGTGTGTTTGTGTGTGTGCATGCAGATATAGTTTATGCATTGACTAATACTGAGCTGTGTGTGTGTGTGTGCTGGTATAGGCAGTGAATTCAGTCACACTGATCTGTGTGCATGTGAGTGTGCTGGTATAGTCTGAGGATTGAATCACAGTGAGGTGTGTGTGTGTGTGTCTGTTCAGTTTTTGGCTTGGCATTGAGTCACAGTGAGCCTTGTGTGTGTGTGTGTGTGTGTGCTGGTATAGGTGGTGTATTGAGTCACAGTGAGTTTTGTGTGTGTCTGTGTGTGCTGTTAGAGACTGTGGATTGATTCACAGTGAGCCATGTGTGTCTGTGCTTTCATGTGTGCTTTTATAAGCTGTGCATTAAGTCACAATGAGCAGTGTGTTTTTGTGTTTATGCATGCAGATATAGGCTGTGCATTTGAGTCACAGTGATCCGTTAGTGTCTGGGAGGGTTTGTTGGTATAGGCTGTGCACAGTCCCAGTGAGCCGTCTCTGTGTATGTGTTTCTCTGCAGGTATGGACTGTGCATTGTGCCACTTTGAATCATATGTATCTGCGTGTGTGTGTGTGTGTCAAAGTGTGCTGGTTTAGGCTGCGTGTTGTGTCACAGGGAGCCATGTGTTTGTTGTGTTGGTATAGACAGTGAAATGAGTCACAGCCACGTATGTGTACTTGTGCATGAAGGTACCTGCTGTGCATTGATTCATAGTGAGCTGTATATGTTTGTGTGCTGGTATAGGCCGTCAATTCAGTCACAGTGAGCTGTTTGCGTGTGCATGTGCTAGTAGAGTTTGAGCATTGTGTCACAGTGTTGTTGTGAGGTTGTTTTGCCGGTACAAGATTTACACTGAGTTACAGTGAGCCGTGTGTGTCTGTGGTTGTGTGTGTATGTGTGTGCTTATATAGGTGGTGCAGTGAGTCACAGTGAGCTGTGAGTGTGGCTGTGATGCTGGTATAGACTATGAACTGAGTCAAAGTGAGCCATGTGTGTCTCTGTGTGTGTGTGTGTGTGTGTGTGTGTGTGCTGTTTGGTAATGTGCATTGAGTCACAGTGAGCTCTGTGTGTGTTTTTGAATACCCCTGGGCTGGCATAAGCTGAGCATTGAGTCACAGTTGATGTGTGTGTGAGTGTGCTTGTGTGTGCAAGTATAGGCTGGGCATTGAATCATAGTGAGCTGTGTGTGTTCGTGTGTGTGCTGATAAATGCTGTGCATTCAGTCACAGTGAGCCGTGTGTGTATGTGAGTGTGCTTGTAGAGGCTGCACACTGAATAACAATGAGTTGTGTATGAGTGTGCGTGTGTTGTTCCATACTGTGCATTCAGTCACAGTTTGCTGTCTGTGTGTGTGCATGCATGTGTGCTTTCATAGGCGGTGCCTTGATTCACATTGAACTCTGTGTGTGTGTGTGTGTGTGTGTTCTGGTACAGGCTGAGCATTGTGTCACACTGAGGTGTGTGTGTGTGAGTGTGCATGTCTCTGCATCTGGAGGCTGACAATACGTCACAGTGTGCCATGTGTGTTTGTGTATTTTTCTGTACTGGTATAGGCTGTGCATTCATTCTCAGTGAGGTGTGTGTGATTGTCTGTCCAGGTGTAGGCTGGTTATTGAGTCACAGTGAGCCGTGTGTGTGTGTGTGCTTGTATACACTGTGAACTGAGACATGGTGTTGTGTGTGTGTGTGTGTGAATGCTTGTATAGGTTTAGCATTGACACATAGTGAGCTATGTGTGTGTGTTGTGCTGGTATAGGCCATGCATTGAGTCTGAGTGAGCTGTTTTCATGTGTGCATGTTGGTATATTCTGAGCATTGAGTCACAGTGTGGTGTGTGGCTGTGTATATGTGTGTGTGTGTGTGTTCTGATATAAGATGTACATTGAGTTACAATGAGCCGTGCATGTGTGTGGCTGTGTGTGTGTGTGTGCTGCTAGAGGCTGCTCATTGTGTAACACTGAGCCATGTGTTTCTGTGTGTCACTCTATAGACTGTACATAGTGTCTGTGTGTGTGCATGCATGTGTGCTTGTATAGGTTGACTGATTCACATTGAGCTTTGTGTGTGGTTGTGCGTGTTGTGCTGCTCTATGTTTTGCATTGATTCACACTGAGCTGTGTGTGTGTGAGTGTGCATATGTGTGAACATATAGGCTGGGTATTGAGTCACAATGTGGTGTGTGTGTGAGTGTCTGTGTTTGTGCACTGGCATAGGCCATGCACTGAGACACAGTGAGGTTTGTGTGTGAGTGTGTGTGTCTTTTCAGGTGTATGCTGGGCATTGAGTCACAGTGAGCCATGAGTGTGTGTGCATGTGTGTGTGTGTGTACTTGTATAGGCTGTGCATTGAGTCAGAGTGAGGTGTGTGTCTATGTGTCTGGGCTGTTGTAGGTGTGCATCGAGTCACAGTGAAGTGTGTGTTGTTAGAGACTGTGAATTGACTCACACTGAGCCTTGTGTGTCTGTGTGTGCTTACATAGGCTGTGCATTGAGTCACAGTGAGGGGTGTGTGTCTGTTCAGGTGTAGGCTGGGCATTGAGTCTCAGTTAGCTTTGTGTGTGTGTGTGCTGAGAATGGCTATGCATTGCATCACAGTGACATGTGTGTCAGTGTCTGTGTGTGCGCTAGTATAGCTTGTGTATTCAGACACAGTGAGGTTTGAGTGTGTGTGCTGTTAGAGACGTGGATTGAGTCTCAGTGAGCTGCATGTGTGTTGTCTGCCTGCATGTGTTCTGTTATAAGCTGTGCACTGAGTCACATGGCTGTGTTTGGGTGTGTGTGTATGCTTGTTGATATAGGCTATGCATTGGGTCACAGTGATCCGTTAGTGTCTGTGAGGGCTTTTTGTTATAGGCTGTGCACAGGATCCCAGTGAGCCATCTGTGTGTGTGTGTCTGTGCAAATATGGACAGTGCATTGAGTCACAGTGAGTCGTGTGTGTCTCTGGGTGTGTTGTGTCCACATGTGCTGTTTTTGGTTGTGTGTTGTGTCACAGTAAGCCTTGTGTGAGTGTGTGCTGTTATAGACAGTGAACTGAGTCATGGCCATGTGTGTGTGTGTGTGTGTGCATGCATATATAGGCTATGCATTGACTCACAGTGAGCTGTGTGTGTGTGTGTGCTGGTATAGGCTGTGAATTCAGTCACACTGATCTGTGCGCATGTGAGTGTGCTGGTATAGTCTGAGCATTGAGTCACAGTGAGGTGTGTGTGTGAGTGTGTGTGTCTGTTCAGTTGTAGGTTTAGCATTGAGTCACAGTGAGTCTTGTGTGTGTGTGTGCTGAAAGAGTTTGTGTACTGAGTCATGGTGCAGTTTGTGTGTGTTTGTGTGTGTGTGTGCTGTCAGAGACTGTCGATTGATTCACAGTGAGCCATGTGTGTCTGTGGGCATGCATGTATGCTGTAATAAGCTGTGCACTTAGTCACAATGAACAGTGTGTTTGTGTGTTTATGCATTCTGATAGAGGCTATGCATTGAGTCACAGTGATCCGTTAGTGTCTGTGCGGGTTTGTTGGAAGAGTCTGTGCAAAGAGTCCCAGTGAGCCATCTCTGTGTATGTGTTTCTCTGCAGGGATGGACGGTGCATTGAGTCACAGTGAGTCATGTGCATCTGTGTGTGTGTATGTGTCAAAGTGTGCTGCTTTAGGCTGTGTGTTGTGTCACAGTGAGCCATGTGTGTGTTGTGTTGGTATAGACTGTGAAATGAGTCACGGCCTTGTGTGTTTCTTTGTGCATGAAGCTATGGGCTGTGCATTGATTCATAGTGAGCTGTGTATGTGTGTGTGCCAGTACAGGCCGTGAATTCAGTCACATTGAGCTGTGTGTGTGAGCATGTGCTGGTATAGTTTGAGCATTGAGTTACAGTGTGGTTGTGAATTTCTTGTGCCGGTGTAAGATGTACACTGAGTTACAGTGAGCTGTGTGTGTCTGTGGCTGTGTGTGTATGTGTGTGCTTATATAGGTGGCACATTGAGTCACAGTGAGCCTTGTTTGTGTGTGTGCATGCATGTGTTCTGTTATTCGCTGTGCACTGAGTCACATGGCCGTGTTTGAGGTGTGTATGCTTGGTGGTATAGGCTGTGCATTGCGTCACAGTGATCCGTTAGTGTCTGTTAGGGTTGTTGGTATAGGCTGTGCACAGAGTCCCAGTGAGCCATCTGAGTGTGTGTGTCTGTGCAAATATGGACAGTGCATTGAGTCACAGTGAGTTGTATGTGTGTGTGTGTCCACATGTGCTGTTTTAGGCTGCTTGTTGTGTCACAGTAAGCCGTGTGTGTGTGTGCTGGTACAGACTGTGAACTGAGATATCCCATGTGTGTGTTTGTGTGTGTGCATGCAGATATAGTTTATGCATTGACTAATACTGAGCTGTGTGTGTGTGTGTGCTGGTATAGGCAGTGAATTCAGTCACACTGATCTGTGTGCATGTGAGTGTGCTGGTATAGTCTGAGGATTGAATCACAGTGAGGTGTGTGTGTGTGTGTCTGTTCAGTTTTTGGCTTGGCATTGAGTCACAGTGAGCCTTGTGTGTGTGTGTGTGTGTGTGCTGGTATAGGTGGTGTATTGAGTCACAGTGAGTTTTGTGTGTGTCTGTGTGTGCTGTTAGAGACTGTGGATTGATTCACAGTGAGCCATGTGTGTCTGTGCTTTCATGTGTGCTTTTATAAGCTGTGCATTAAGTCACAATGAGCAGTGTGTTTTTGTGTTTATGCATGCAGATATAGGCTGTGCATTTGAGTCACAGTGATCCATTAGTGTCTGGGAGGGTTTGTTGGTATAGGCTGTGCACAGTCCCAGTGAGCCGTCTCTGTGTATGTGTTTCTCTGCAGGTATGGACTGTGCATTGTGCCACTTTGAATCGTATGTATCTGCGTGTGTGTGTGTGTGTCAAAGTGTGCTGGTTTAGGCTGCGTGTTGTGTCACAGGGAGCCATGTGTTTGTTGTGTTGGTATAGACAGTGAAATGAGTCACAGCCACGTATGTGTACTTGTGCATGAAGGTACCTGCTGTGCATTGATTCATAGTGAGCTGTATATGTTTGTGTGCTGGTATAGGCCGTCAATTCAGTCACAGTGAGCTGTTTGCGTGTGCATGTGCTAGTAGAGTTTGAGCATTGTGTCACAGTGTTGTTGTGAGGTTGTTTTGCCGGTACAAGATTTACACTGAGTTACAGTGAGCCGTGTGTGTCTGTGGTTGTGTGTGTATGTGTGTGCTTATATAGGTGGTGCAGTGAGTCACAGTGAGCTGTGAGTGTGGCTGTGATGCTGGTATAGACTATGAACTGAGTCAAAGTGAGCCATGTGTGTCTCTGTGTGTGTGTGTGTGTGTGTGTGTGTGTGCTGTTTGGTAATGTGCATTGAGTCACAGTGAGCTCTGTGTGTGTTTTTGAATACCCCTGGGCTGGCATAAGCTGAGCATTGAGTCACAGTTGATGTGTGTGTGAGTGTGCTTGTGTGTGCAAGTATAGGCTGGGCATTGAATCATAGTGAGCTGTGTGTGTTCGTGTGTGTGCTGATAAATGCTGTGCATTCAGTCACAGTGAGCCGTGTGTGTATGTGAGTGTGCTTGTAGAGGCTGCACACTGAATAACAGTGAGTTGTGTATGAGTGTGCGTGTGTTGTTCCATACTGTGCATTCAGTCACAGTTTGCTGTCTGTGTGTGTGCATGCATGTGTGCTTTCATAGGCGGTGCCTTGATTCACATTGAACTCTGTGTGTGTGTGTGTGTGTGTTCTGGTACAGGCTGAGCATTGTGTCACACTGAGGTGTGTGTGTGTGAGTGTGCATGTCTCTGCATCTGGAGGCTGACAATACGTCACAGTGTGCCATGTGTGTTTGTGTATTTTTCTGTACTGGTATAGGCTGTGCATTCATTCTCAGTGAGGTGTGTGTGATTGTCTGTCCAGGTGTAGGCTGGTTATTGAGTCACAGTGAGCCGTGTGTGTGTGTGTGCTTGTATACACTGTGAACTGAGACATGGTGTTGTGTGTGTGTGTGTGTGAATGCTTGTATAGGTTTAGCATTGACACATAGTGAGCTATGTGTGTGTGTTGTGCTGGTATAGGCCATGCATTGAGTCTGAGTGAGCTGTTTTCATGTGTGCATGTTGGTATATTCTGAGCATTGAGTCACAGTGTGGTGTGTGGCTGTGTATATGTGTGTGTGTGTGTGTGTTCTGATATAAGATGTACATTGAGTTACAATGAGCCGTGCATGTGTGTGGCTGTGTGTGTGTGTGTGCTGCTAGAGGCTGCTCATTGTGTAACACTGAGCCATGTGTTTCTGTGTGTCACTCTATAGACTGTACATAGTGTCTGTGTGTGTGCATGCATGTGTGCTTGTATAGGTTGACTGATTCACATTGAGCTTTGTGTGTGGTTGTGCGTGTTGTGCTGCTCTATGTTTTGCATTGATTCACACTGAGCTGTGTGTGTGTGAGTGTGCATATGTGTGAACATATAGGCTGGGTATTGAGTCACAATGTGGTGTGTGTGTGAGTGTCTGTGTTTGTGCACTGGCATAGGCCATGCACTGAGACACAGTGAGGTTTGTGTGTGAGTGTGTGTGTCTTTTCAGGTGTATGCTGGGCATTGAGTCACAGTGAGCCATGAGTGTGTGTGCATGTGTGTGTGTGTGTACTTGTATAGGCTGTGCATTGAGTCAGAGTGAGGTGTGTGTCTATGTGTCTGGGCTGTTGTAGGTGTGCATCGAGTCACAGTGAAGTGTGTGTTGTTAGAGACTGTGAATTGACTCACACTGAGCCTTGTGTGTCTGTGTGTGCTTACATAGGCTGTGCATTGAGTCACAGTGAGGGGTGTGTGTCTGTTCAGGTGTAGGCTGGGCATTGAGTCTCAGTTAGCTTTGTGTGTGTGTGTGTGCTGAGAATGGCTATGCATTGCATCACAGTGACATGTGTGTCAGTGTCTGTGTGTGCGCTAGTATAGCTTGTGTATTCAGACACAGTGAGGTTTGAGTGTGTGTGCTGTTAGAGACGTGGATTGAGTCTCAGTGAGCTGCATGTGTGTTGTCTGCCTGCATGTGTTCTGTTATAAGCTGTGCACTGAGTCACATGGCTGTGTTTGGGTGTGTGTGTATGCTTGTTGATATAGGCTATGCATTGGGTCACAGTGATCCGTTAGTGTCTGTGAGGGCTTTTTGTTATAGGCTGTGCACAGGATCCCAGTGAGCCATCTGTGTGTGTGTGTCTGTGCAAATATGGACAGTGCATTGAGTCACAGTGAGTCGTGTGTGTCTCTGGGTGTGTTGTGTCCACATGTGCTGTTTTTGGTTGTGTGTTGTGTCACAGTAAGCCTTGTGTGAGTGTGTGCTCTTATAGACAGTGAACTGAGTCATGGCCATGTGTGTGTGTGTGTGTGTGCATGCATATATAGGCTATGCATTGACTCACAGTGAGCTGTGTGTGTGTGTGTGCTGGTATAGGCTGTGAATTCAGTCACACTGATCTGTGCGCATGTGAGTGTGCTGGTATAGTCTGAGCATTGAGTCACAGTGAGGTGTGTGTGTGAGTGTGTGTGTCTGTTCAGTTGTAGGTTTAGCATTGAGTCACAGTGAGTCTTGTGTGTGTGTGTGCTGAAAGAGTTTGTGTACTGAGTCATGGTGCAGTTTGTGTGTGTTTGTGTGTGTGTGTGCTGTCAGAGACTGTCGATTGATTCACAGTGAGCCATGTGTGTCTGTGGGCATGCATGTATGCTGTAATAAGCTGTGCACTTAGTCACAATGAACAGTGTGTTTGTGTGTTTATGCATTCTGATAGAGGCTATGCATTGAGTCACAGTGATCCGTTAGTGTCTGTGCGGGTTTGTTGGAAGAGTCTGTGCAAAGAGTCCCAGTGAGCCATCTCTGTGTATGTGTTTCTCTGCAGGGATGGACGGTGCATTGAGTCACAGTGAGTCATGTGCATCTGTGTGTGTGTATGTGTCAAAGTGTGCTGCTTTAGGCTGTGTGTTGTGTCACAGTGAGCCATGTGTGTGTTGTGTTGGTATAGACTGTGAAATGAGTCACGGCCTTGTGTGTTTCTTTGTGCATGAAGCTATGGGCTGTGCATTGATTCATAGTGAGCTGTGTATGTGTGTGTGCCAGTACAGGCCGTGAATTCAGTCACATTGAGCTGTGTGTGTGAGCATGTGCTGGTATAGTTTGAGCATTGAGTTACAGTGTGGTTGTGAATTTCTTGTGCCGGTGTAAGATGTACACTGAGTTACAGTGAGCTGTGTGTGTCTGTGGCTGTGTGTGTATGTGTGTGCTTATATAGGTGGCACATTGAGTCACAGTGAGCCTTGTTTGTGTGTGTGCATGCATGTGTTCTGTTATTCGCTGTGCACTGAGTCACATGGCCGTGTTTGAGGTGTGTATGCTTGGTGGTATAGGCTGTGCATTGCGTCACAGTGATCCGTTAGTGTCTGTTAGGGTTGTTGGTATAGGCTGTGCACAGAGTCCCAGTGAGCCATCTGAGTGTGTGTGTCTGTGCAAATATGGACAGTGCATTGAGTCACAGTGAGTTGTGTGTGTGTGTGTGTCCACATGTGCTGTTTTAGGCTGCTTGTTGTGTCACAGTAAGCCGTGTGTGTGTGTGCTGGTACAGACTGTGAACTGAGATATCCCATGTGTGTGTTTGTGTGTGTGCATGCAGATATAGTTTATGCATTGACTAATACTGAGCTGTGTGTGTGTGTGTGCTGGTATAGGCAGTGAATTCAGTCACACTGATCTGTGTGCATGTGAGTGTGCTGGTATAGTCTGAGGATTGAATCACAGTGAGGTGTGTGTGTGTGTGTCTGTTCAGTTTTTGGCTTGGCATTGAGTCACAGTGAGCCTTGTGTGTGTGTGTGTGTGTGTGCTGGTATAGGTGGTGTATTGAGTCACAGTGAGTTTTGTGTGTGTCTGTGTGTGCTGTTAGAGACTGTGGATTGATTCACAGTGAGCCATGTGTGTCTGTGCTTTCATGTGTGCTTTTATAAGCTGTGCATTAAGTCACAATGAGCAGTGTGTTTTTGTGTTTATGCATGCAGATATAGGCTGTGCATTTGAGTCACAGTGATCCGTTAGTGTCTGGGAGGGTTTGTTGGTATAGGCTGTGCACAGTCCCAGTGAGCCGTCTCTGTGTATGTGTTTCTCTGCAGGTATGGACTGTGCATTGTGCCACTTTGAATCGTATGTATCTGCGTGTGTGTGTGTGTGTCAAAGTGTGCTGGTTTAGGCTGCGTGTTGTGTCACAGGGAGCCATGTGTTTGTTGTGTTGGTATAGACAGTGAAATGAGTCACAGCCACGTATGTGTACTTGTGCATGAAGGTACCTGCTGTGCATTGATTCATAGTGAGCTGTATATGTTTGTGTGCTGGTATAGGCCGTCAATTCAGTCACAGTGAGCTGTTTGCGTGTGCATGTGCTAGTAGAGTTTGAGCATTGTGTCACAGTGTTGTTGTGAGGTTGTTTTGCCGGTACAAGATTTACACTGAGTTACAGTGAGCTGTGTGTGTCTGTGGTTGTGTGTGTATGTGTGTGCTTATATAGGTGGTGCAGTGAGTCACAGTGAGCTGTGAGTGTGGCTGTGATGCTGGTATAGACTATGAACTGAGTCAAAGTGAGCCATGTGTGTCTCTGTGTGTGTGTGTGTGTGTGTGTGTGTGCTGTTTGGTAATGTACATTGAGTCACAGTGAGCTCTGTGTGTGTTTTTGAATACCCCTGGGCTGGCATAAGCTGAGCATTGAGTCACAGTTGATGTGTGTGTGAGTGTGCTTGTGTGTGCAAGTATAGGCTGGGCATTGAATCATAGTGAGCTGTGTGTGTTCGTGTGTGTGCTGATAAATGCTGTGCATTCAGTCACAGTGAGCCGTGTGTGTATGTGAGTGTGCTTGTAGAGGCTGCACACTGAATAACAATGAGTTGTGTATGAGTGTGCGTGTGTTGTTCCATACTGTGCATTCAGTCACAGTTTGCTGTCTGTGTGTGTGCATGCATGTGTGCTTTCATAGGCGGTGCCTTGATTCACATTGAACTCTGTGTGTGTGTGTGTGTGTGTGTTCTGGTACAGGCTGAGCATTGTGTCACACTGAGGTGTGTGTGTGTGAGTGTGCATGTCTCTGCATCTGGAGGCTGACAATACGTCACAGTGTGCCATGTGTGTTTGTGTATTTTTCTGTACTGGTATAGGCTGTGCATTCATTCTCAGTGAGGTGTGTGTGATTGTCTGTCCAGGTGTAGGCTGGTTATTGAGTCACAGTGAGCCGTGTGTGTGTGTGTGCTTGTATACACTGTGAACTGAGACATGGTGTTGTGTGTGTGTGTGTGTGAATGCTTGTATAGGTTTAGCATTGACACATAGTGAGCTATGTGTGTGTGTTGTGCTGGTATAGGCCATGCATTGAGTCTGAGTGAGCTGTTTTCATGTGTGCATGTTGGTATATTCTGAGCATTGAGTCACAGTGTGGTGTGTGGCTGTGTATATGTGTGTGTGTGTGTGTTCTGATATAAGATGTACATTGAGTTACAATGAGCCGTGCATGTGTGTGGCTGTGTGTGTGTGTGTGCTGCTAGAGGCTGCTCATTGTGTAACACTGAGCCATGTGTTTCTGTGTGTCACTCTATAGACTGTACATAGTGTCTGTGTGTGTGCATGCATGTGTGCTTGTATAGGTTGACTGATTCACATTGAGCTTTGTGTGTGGTTGTGCGTGTTGTGCTGCTCTATGTTTTGCATTGATTCACACTGAGCTGTGTGTGTGTGAGTGTGCATATGTGTGAACATATAGGCTGGGTATTGAGTCACAATGTGGTGTGTGTGTGAGTGTCTGTGTTTGTGCACTGGCATAGGCCATGCACTGAGACACAGTGAGGTTTGTGTGTGAGTGTGTGTGTCTTTTCAGGTGTATGCTGGGCATTGAGTCACAGTGAGCCATGAGTGTGTGTGCATGTGTGTGTGTGTGTACTTGTATAGGCTGTGCATTGAGTCAGAGTGAGGTGTGTGTCTATGTGTCTGGGCTGTTGTAGGTGTGCATCGAGTCACAGTGAAGTGTGTGTTGTTAGAGACTGTGAATTGACTCACACTGAGCCTTGTGTGTCTGTGTGTGCTTACATAGGCTGTGCATTGAGTCACAGTGAGGGGTGTGTGTCTGTTCAGGTGTAGGCTGGGCATTGAGTCTCAGTTAGCTTTGTGTGTGTGTGTGCTGAGAATGGCTATGCATTGCATCACAGTGACATGTGTGTCAGTGTCTGTGTGTGCGCTAGTATAGCTTGTGTATTCAGACACAGTGAGGTTTGAGTGTGTGTGCTGTTAGAGACGTGGATTGAGTCTCAGTGAGCTGCATGTGTGTTGTCTGCCTGCATGTGTTCTGTTATAAGCTGTGCACTGAGTCACATGGCTGTGTTTGGGTGTGTGTGTATGCTTGCTGATATAGGCTATGCATTGGGTCACAGTGATCCGTTAGTGTCTGTGAGGGCTTTTTGTTATAGGCTGTGCACAGGATCCCAGTGAGCCATCTGTGTGTGTGTGTCTGTGCAAATATGGACAGTGCATTGAGTCACAGTGAGTCGTGTGTGTCTCTGGGTGTGTTGTGTCCACATGTGCTGTTTTTGGTTGTGTGTTGTGTCACAGTAAGCCTTGTGTGAGTGTGTGCTGTTATAGACAGTGAACTGAGTCATGGCCATGTGTGTGTGTGTGTGCATGCATATATAGGTTATGCATTGACTCACAGTGAGCTGTGTGTGTGTGTGTGCTGGTATAGGCTGTGAATTCAGTCACACTGATCTGTGCGCATGTGAGTGTGCTGGTATAGTCTGAGCATTGAGTCACAGTGAGGTGTGTGTGTGAGTGTGTGTGTCTGTTCAGTTGTAGGTTTAGCATTGAGTCACAGTGAGTCTTGTGTGTGTGTGTGCTGAAAGAGTTTGTGTACTGAGTCATGGTGCAGTTTGTGTGTGTTTGTGTGTGTGTGTGCTGTCAGAGACTGTCGATTGATTCACAGTGAGCCATGTGTGTCTGTGGGCATGCATGTATGCTGTAATAAGCTGTGCACTTAGTCACAATGAACAGTGTGTTTGTGTGTTTATGCATTCTGATAGAGGCTATGCATTGAGTCACAGTGATCCGTTAGTGTCTGTGCGGGTTTGTTGGAAGAGTCTGTGCAAAGAGTCCCAGTGAGCCATCTCTGTGTATGTGTTTCTCTGCAGGGATGGACGGTGCATTGAGTCACAGTGAGTCATGTGCATCTGTGTGTGTGTATGTGTCAAAGTGTGCTGCTTTAGGCTGTGTGTTGTGTCACAGTGAGCCATGTGTGTGTTGTGTTGGTATAGACTGTGAAATGAGTCACGGCCTTGTGTGTTTCTTTGTGCATGAAGCTATGGGCTGTGCATTGATTCATAGTGAGCTGTGTATGTGTGTGTGCCAGTACAGGCCGTGAATTCAGTCACATTGAGCTGTGTGTGTGAGCATGTGCTGGTATAGTTTGAGCATTGAGTTACAGTGTGGTTGTGAATTTCTTGTGCCGGTGTAAGATGTACACTGAGTTACAGTGAGCTGTGTGTGTCTGTGGCTGTGTGTGTATGTGTGTGCTTATATAGGTGGCACATTGAGTCACAGTGAGCCTTGTTTGTGTGTGTGCATGCATGTGTTCTGTTATTCGCTGTGCACTGAGTCACATGGCCGTGTTTGAGGTGTGTATGCTTGGTGGTATAGGCTGTGCATTGCGTCACAGTGATCCGTTAGTGTCTGTTAGGGTTGTTGGTATAGGCTGTGCACAGAGTCCCAGTGAGCCATCTGAGTGTGTGTGTCTGTGCAAATATGGACAGTGCATTGAGTCACAGTGAGTTGTATGTGTGTGTGTGTCCACATGTGCTGTTTTAGGCTGCTTGTTGTGTCACAGTAAGCCGTGTGTGTGTGTGCTGGTACAGACTGTGAACTGAGATATCCCATGTGTGTGTTTGTGTGTGTGCATGCAGATATAGTTTATGCATTGACTAATACTGAGCTGTGTGTGTGTGTGTGCTGGTATAGGCAGTGAATTCAGTCACACTGATCTGTGTGCATGTGAGTGTGCTGGTATAGTCTGAGGATTGAATCACAGTGAGGTGTGTGTGTGTGTGTCTGTTCAGTTTTTGGCTTGGCATTGAGTCACAGTGAGCCTTGTGTGTGTGTGTGTGTGTGTGCTGGTATAGGTGGTGTATTGAGTCACAGTGAGTTTTGTGTGTGTCTGTGTGTGCTGTTAGAGACTGTGGATTGATTCACAGTGAGCCATGTGTGTCTGTGCTTTCATGTGTGCTTTTATAAGCTGTGCATTAAGTCACAATGAGCAGTGTGTTTTTGTGTTTATGCATGCAGATATAGGCTGTGCATTTGAGTCACAGTGATCCGTTAGTGTCTGGGAGGGTTTGTTGGTATAGGCTGTGCACAGTCCCAGTGAGCCGTCTCTGTGTATGTATTTCTCTGCAGGTATGGACTGTGCATTGTGCCACTTTGAATCGTATGTATCTGCGTGTGTGTGTGTGTGTCAAAGTGTGCTGGTTTAGGCTGCGTGTTGTGTCACAGGGAGCCATGTGTTTGTTGTGTTGGTATAGACAGTGAAATGAGTCACAGCCACGTATGTGTACTTGTGCATGAAGGTACCTGCTGTGCATTGATTCATAGTGAGCTGTATATGTTTGTGTGCTGGTATAGGCCGTCAATTCAGTCACAGTGAGCTGTTTGCGTGTGCATGTGCTAGTAGAGTTTGAGCATTGTGTCACAGTGTTGTTGTGAAGTTGTTTTGCCGGTACAAGATTTACACTGAGTTACAGTGAGCCGTGTGTGTCTGTGGTTGTGTGTGTATGTGTGTGCTTATATAGGTGGTGCAGTGAGTCACAGTGAGCTGTGAGTGTGGCTGTGATGCTGGTATAGACTATGAACTGAGTCAAAGTGAGCCATGTGTGTCTCTGTGTGTGTGTGTGTGTGTGTGTGTGTGCTGTTTGGTAATGTGCATTGAGTCACAGTGAGCTCTGTGTGTGTTTTTGAATACCCCTGGGCTGGCATAAGCTGAGCATTGAGTCACAGTTGATGTGTGTGTGAGTGTGCTTCTGTGTGCAAGTATAGGCTGGGCATTGAATCATAGTGAGCTGTGTGTGTTCGTGTGTGTGCTGATAAATGCTGTGCATTCAGTCACAGTGAGCCGTGTGTGTATGTGAGTGTGCTTGTAGAGGCTGCACACTGAATAACAATGAGTTGTGTATGAGTGTGCGTGTGTTGTTCCATACTGTGCATTCAGTCACAGTTTGCTGTCTGTGTGTGTGCATGCATGTGTGCTTTCATAGGCGGTGCCTTGATTCACATTGAACTCTGTGTGTGTGTGTGTGGGTGTGTTCTGGTACAGGCTGAGCATTGTGTCACACTGAGGTGTGTGTGTGTGAGTGTGCATGTCTCTGCATCTGGAGGCTGACAATACGTCACAGTGTGCCATGTGTGTTTGTGTATTTTTCTGTACTGGTATAGGCTGTGCATTCATTCTCAGTGAGGTGTGTGTGATTGTCTGTCCAGGTGTAGGCTGGTTATTGAATCACAGTGAGCCGTGTGTGTGTGTGTGCTTGTATACACTGTGAACTGAGACATGGTGTTGTGTGTGTGTGTGTGTGAATGCTTGTATAGGTTTACATTGACACATAGTGAGCTATGTGTGTGTGTTGTGCTGGTATAGGCCATGCATTGAGTCTGAGTGAGCTGTTTTCATGTGTGCATGTTGGTATATTCTGAGCATTGAGTCACAGTGTGGTGTGTGGCTGTGTATATGTGTGTGTGTGTGTGTTCTGATATAAGATGTACATTGAGTTACAATGAGCCGTGCATGTGTGTGGCTGTGTGTGTGTGTGTGCTGCTAGAGGCTGCTCATTGTGTAACACTGAGCCATGTGTTTCTGTGTGTCACTCTATAGACTGTACATAGTGTCTGTGTGTGTGCATGCATGTGTGCTTGTATAGGTTGACTGATTCACATTGAGCTTTGTGTGTGGTTGTGCGTGTTGTGCTGCTCTATGTTTTGCATTGATTCACACTGAGCTGTGTGTGTGTGAGTGTGCATATGTGTGAACATATAGGCTGGGTATTGAGTCACAATGTGGTGTGTGTGTGAGTGTCTGTGTTTGTGCACTGGCATAGGCCATGCACTGAGACACAGTGAGGTTTGTGTGTGAGTGTGTGTGTCTTTTCAGGTGTATGCTGGGCATTGAGTCACAGTGAGCCATGAGTGTGTGTGCATGTGTGTGTGTGTGTACTTGTATAGGCTGTGCATTGAGTCAGAGTGAGGTGTGTGTCTATGTGTCTGGGCTGTTGTAGGTGTGCATCGAGTCACAGTGAAGTGTGTGTTGTTAGAGACTGTGAATTGACTCACACTGAGCCTTGTGTGTCTGTGTGTGCTTACATAGGCTGTGCATTGAGTCACAGTGAGGGGTGTGTGTCTGTTCAGGTGTAGGCTGGGCATTGAGTCTCAGTTAGCTTTGTGTGTGTGTGTGCTGAGATACGCTATGCATTGCATCACAGTGACATGTGTGTCAGTGTCTGTGTGTGCGCTAGTATAGCTTGTGTATTCAGACACAGTGAGGTTTGAGTGTGTGTGCTGTTAGAGACGTGGATTGAGTCTCAGTGAGCTGCATGTGTGTTGTCTGCCTGCATGTGTTCTGTTATAAGCTGTGCACTGAGTCACATGGCTGTGTTTGGGTGTGTGTGTATGCTTGTTGATATAGGCTATGCATTGGGTCACAGTGATCCGTTAGTGTCTGTGAGGGCTTTTTGTTATAGGCTGTGCACAGGATCCCAGTGAGCCATCTGTGTGTGTGTGTCTGTGCAAATATGGACAGTGCATTGAGTCACAGTGAGTCGTGTGTGTCTCTGGGTGTGTTGTGTCCACATGTGCTGTTTTTGGTTGTGTGTTGTGTCACAGTAAGCCTTGTGTGAGTGTGTGCTGTTATAGACAGTGAACTGAGTCACGGCCATGTGTGTGTGTGTGTGCATGCATATATAGGCTATGCATTGACTCACAGTGAGCTGTGTGTGTGTGTGTGCTGGTATAGGCTGTGAATTCAGTCACACTGATCTGTGCGCATGTGAGTGTGCTGGTATAGTCTGAGCATTGAGTCACAGTGAGGTGTGTGTGTGAGTGTGTGTGTCTGTCCAGTTGTAGGTTTAGCATTGAGTCACAGTGAGTCTTGTGTGTGTGTGTGCTGAAAGAGTTTGTGTACTGAGTCATGGTGCAGTTTGTGTGTGTTTGTGTGTGTGTGTGCTGTCAGAGACTGTCGATTGATTCACAGTGAGCCATGTGTGTCTGTGGGCATGCATGTATGCTGTAATAAGCTGTGCACTTAGTCACAATGAACAGTGTGTTTGTGTGTTTATGCATTCTGATAGAGGCTATGCATTGAGTCACAGTGATCCGTTAGTGTCTGTGCGGGTTTGTTGGAAGAGTCTGTGCAAAGAGTCCCAGTGAGCCATCTCTGTGTATGTGTTTCTCTGCAGGGATGGACGGTGCATTGAGTCACAGTGAGTCATGTGCATCTGTGTGTGTGTATGTGTCAAAGTGTGCTGCTTTAGGCTGTGTGTTGTATCACAGTGAGCCATGTGTGTGTTGTGTTGGTATAGACTGTGAAATGAGTCACGGCCTTGTGTGTTTCTCTGTGCATGAAGCTATGGGCTGTGCATTGATTCATAGTGAGCTGTGTATGTGTGTGTGCCAGTACAGGCCGTGAATTCAGTCACATTGAGCTGTGTGTGTGAGCATGTGCTGGTATAGTTTGAGCATTGAGTTACAGTGTGGTTGTGAATTTCTTGTGCCGGTGTAAGATGTACACTGAGTTACAGTGAGCTGTGTGTGTCTGTGGCTGTGTGTGTATGTGTGTGCTTATATAGGTGGCACATTGAGTCACAGTGAGCCTTGTTTGTGTGTGTGCATGCATGTGTTCTGTTATTCGCTGTGCACTGAGTCACATGGCCGTGTTTGAGGTGTGTATGCTTGGTGGTATAGGCTGTGCATTGCGTCACAGTGATCCGTTAGTGTCTGTTAGGGTTGTTGGTATAGGCTGTGCACAGAGTCCCAGTGAGCCATCTGAGTGTGTGTGTCTGTGCAAATATGGACAGTGCATTGAGTCACAGTGAGTTGTATGTGTGTGTGTGTCCACATGTGCTGTTTTAGGCTACTTGTTGTGTCACAGTAAGCCGTGTGTGTGTGTGCTGGTACAGACTGTGAACTGAGATATCCCATGTGTGTGTTTGTGTGTGTGCATGCAGATATAGTTTATGCATTGACTAATACTGAGCTGTGTGTGTGTGTGTGCTGGTATAGGCAGTGAATTCAGTCACACTGATCTGTGTGCATGTGAGTGTGCTGGTATAGTCTGAGGATTGAATCACAGTGAGGTGTGTGTGTGTGTGTCTGTTCAGTTTTTGGCTTGGCATTGAGTCACAGTGAGCCTTGTGTGTGTGTGTGTGTGTGCTGGTATAGGTGGTGTATTGAGTCACAGTGAGTTTTGTGTGTGTCTGTGTGTGCTGTTAGAGACTGTGGATTGATTCACAGTGAGCCATGTGTGTCTGTGCTTTCATGTGTGCTTTTATAAGCTGTGCATTAAGTCACAATGAGCAGTGTGTTTTTGTGTTTATGCATGCAGATATAGGCTGTGCATTTGAGTCACAGTGATCCGTTAGTGTCTGGGAGGGTTTGTTGGTATAGGCTGTGCACAGTCCCAGTGAGCCGTCTCTGTGTATGTGTTTCTCTGCAGGTATGGACTGTGCATTGTGCCACTTTGAATCGTATGTATCTGCGTGTGTGTGTGTGTGTCAAAGTGTGCTGGTTTAGGCTGCGTGTTGTGTCACAGGGAGCCATGTGTTTGTTGTGTTGGTATAGACAGTGAAATGAGTCACAGCCACGTATGTGTACTTGTGCATGAAGGTACCTGCTGTGCATTGATTCATAGTGAGCTGTATATGTTTGTGTGCTGGTATAGGCCGTCAATTCAGTCACAGTGAGCTG
This sequence comes from Globicephala melas, assembly GCF_963455315.2. Taxonomy (NCBI): domain Eukaryota; kingdom Metazoa; phylum Chordata; class Mammalia; order Artiodactyla; family Delphinidae; genus Globicephala; species Globicephala melas. The sequence continues at coordinate 857,237 of NC_083336.1, read as the reverse complement.
TTTGCGTGTGCATGTGCTAGTAGAGTTTGAGCATTGTGTCACAGTGTTGTTGTGAGGTTGTTTTGCCGGTACAAGATTTACACTGAGTTACAGTGAGCCGTGTGTGTCTGTGGTTGTGTGTGTATGTGTGTGCTTATATAGGTGGTGCAGTGAGTCACAGTGAGCTGTGAGTGTGGCTGTGATGCTGGTATAGACTATGAACTGAGTCAAAGTGAGCCATGTGTGTCTCTGTGTGTGTGTGTGTGTGTGCTGTTTGGTAATGTGCATTGAGTCACAGTGAGCTCTGTGTGTGTTTTTGAATACCCCTGGGCTGGCATAAGCTGAGCATTGAGTCACAGTTGATGTGTGTGTGAGTGTGCTTGTGTGTGCAAGTATAGGCTGGGCATTGAATCATAGTGAGCTGTGTGTGTTCGTGTGTGTGCTGATAAATGCTGTGCATTCAGTCACAGTGAGCCGTGTGTGTATGTGAGTGTGCTTGTAGAGGCTGCACACTGAATAACAATGAGTTGTGTATGAGTGTGCGTGTGTTGTTCCATACTGTGCATTCAGTCACAGTTTGCTGTCTGTGTGTGTGCATACATGTGTGCTTTCATAGGCGGTGCCTTGATTCACATTGAACTCTGTGTGTGTGTGTGTGTGTGTGTTCTGGTACAGGCTGAGCATTGTGTCACACTGAGGTGTGTGTGTGTGAGTGTGCATGTCTCTGCATCTGGAGGCTGACAATACGTCACAGTGTGCCATGTGTGTTTGTGTATTTTTCTGTACTGGTATAGGCTGTGCATTCATTCTCAGTGAGGTGTGTGTGATTGTCTGTCCAGGTGTAGGCTGGTTATTGAGTCACAGTGAGCCGTGTGTGTGTGTGTGCTTGTATACACTGTGAACTGAGACATGGTGTTGTGTGTGTGTGTGTGAATGCTTGTATAGGTTTAGCATTGACACATAGTGAGCTATGTGTGTGTGTTGTGCTGGTATAGGCCATGCATTGAGTCTGAGTGAGCTGTTTTCATGTGTGCATGTTGGTATATTCTGAGCATTGAGTCACAGTGTGGTGTGTGGCTGTGTATATGTGTGTGTGTGTGTGTTCTGATATAAGATGTACATTGAGTTACAATGAGCCGTGCATGTGTGTGGCTGTGTGTGTGTGTGTGCTGCTAGAGGCTGCTCATTGTGTAACACTGAGCCATGTGTTTCTGTGTGTCACTCTATAGACTGTACATAGTGTCTGTGTGTGTGCATGCATGTGTGCTTGTATAGGTTGACTGATTCACATTGAGCTTTGTGTGAGGTTGTGCGTGTTGTGCTGCTCTATGTTTTGCATTGATTCACACTGAGCTGTGTGTGTGTGAGTGTGCATATGTGTGAACATATAGGCTGGGTATTGAGTCACAATGTGGTGTGTGTGTGAGTGTCTGTGTTTGTGCACTGGCATAGGCCATGCACTGAGACACAGTGAGGTTTGTGTGTGAGTGTGTGTGTCTTTTCAGGTGTATGCTGGGCATTGAGTCACAGTGAGCCATGAGTGTGTGTGCATGTGTGTGTGTGTACTAGTATAGGCTGTGCAATGAGTCACAGTGAGGTGTGTGTCTATGCTCTTGTAAGTGTGCATTGAGTCACAGTGAGGTGTGTGTTGTTAGAGACTGTGAATTGAGTCACACTGAGCCTTGTGTGTTTGTGTGTGTGTGTGCTTGCATAGGCTGTGCATTGAGTCACAGTGAGGGGTTTGTGTCTGTTCAGGTGTAGGCTGGGCATTGAGTCTCCGTTAGCTTTGTGTGTGTGTGTGCTGAGATACGCTATGTATTGTGTCACAGTGACATGTGTGTCAGTGTCTGTGTGTGCTAGTATAGCTTGTGTATTCAGACACAGTGAGGTTTGAGTGCGTGTGCTGTTAGAGACGTGGATTGAGTCTCAGTGAGCTGCATGTGTGTGTGTCTGCCTGCATGTGTTCTGTTATAAGCTGTGCACTGAGTCACATGGCTGTGTTTGGGTGTGTGTGTATGCTTGTTGATATAGGCTATGCATTGAGTCACTGTGATCCGTTAGTGTCTGTGAGGGTTTGCTGCTATAGGCTGTGCACAGGGTCCCAGTGAGTCATCTGTGTGTGTGTGTCTGTCCAAATATGGACAGTGCATTGAGTCACAGTGAGTTGTGTGTGTCTCTTGGTGTGTGTGTGTCCACATGTGTTGTTTTTGGTTGCATGTTCTGTCACAGTAAACCCTGTGTTAGTGTGTGCTGTTATAGACAGTGAACTGAGTCACGGCCATGTGTGTTTCTTTGTGCATGAAGCTACGGGCTGTGCATTGATTCATAGTGAGCTGTGTATGTGTGTGTGCCAGTACAGGCCATGAATTCAGTAACAGTGACCTGTGTGTGTGATCATGTGCTGGTATAGTTTGAGCATTGAGTCACAGTGTGGTTGTGAATTTCTTGTGCCGGTGTAGGATGTACACTGAGTTACAGTGAGCTGTGTGTGTCTGTGGCAGTGTGTTTATATCTGTGCTTATATAGGTGGCACATTGAGTCACAGTGAACCTTGTTTGTGTGTGTGCATGCATGTGTTCTGTTATAAGCTGTGCATTGAGTCACAATGAAAGTGTGTTTGTGTTTTATGCATGCAGATATAGGCTGTGCATTTGTGTCACAGTTTCTGTACTGGTATAGGCTGTGCATTCATTCACAGTGAAGTGTGTGTGTGTCTGTCCAGGTGTAGGCTGTTTACTGAGTCACAGTGAGCCATGTGTGTGAGTGTGCTTGAATACACTGTGAACTGAATCATGGCCTTTTCTGTGTGTGTGTGTTTGTGTGTGTGTGTAGGCATGCAGGTATAGGTTTTGCATTGACACATAGTGAGCTGTGTGTGTGTGTTGTGCTGGTATAGGCCATGCATTGAATCAGAGTGAGCTGTTTTCATGTGTGTGTTCTGGTATATTCTGACAATTGAGTCACAGTGTGGTGTGTGTGTGTGTGTTCTGGTATGAGATGAACATGGAGATACAGTGAGCCATGTTTTTTTTTGTGTGTGTGTGTGTGTGTCTGTTGGTAGAGGCTGCGCATTTTGTAACAGTGAACCATGGGTTTCTGCGTGTCACTCTATAGACTGTACATAGTGTCTGTGTGTGTGCATGCATGTGTGCTTGTATATGTTGATTGATTCACATTGAGCTTTGTGTGTGGTTGTGCATGTTGTGCTGCTCTATGTTTTGCATTGATTCACACTGAGCTGTGTGTGTGTGAGTGTGCATATGTGTGAACATATAGGCTGGATATTGAGTCACAATATTTGGTGTGTGTGAGTGTCTGTGTTTGGCACTGGCATAAGCCATGCACTGAGACACAGTGAGGTTTGTGTGTGAATTTGTGTGTCTTTTCAGGTGTATGCTGGGCATTGAGTCACAGTGAGCCGTGAGTGTGTGTGCATGTGTGTGTGTGTGTACTGGTATAAGCTGTGCATTGAGTCAGAGTGAGGTGTGTGTCTATGTGTCTGGGCTGTTGTAGGTGTGCATCGAGTCACAGTGAAGTGTGTGTTGTTAGAGACTGTAAATTGACTCACACTGAGCCTTGTGTGTGTGTGTCTGTGTGTGCTTACATAGGCTGTGCATTGAGTCACAGTGAGGGGTGTGTGTCTGTTCAGGTGTAGGCTGGGCATTGAGTCTCAGTTAGCTTTGTGTGTGTGTGCTGAGATATGCTATGCATTGCATCACAGTGACATGTGTGTCAGTGTCTCTGTGTGTGTGTGCTAGTATAGCTTGTGTATTCAGACACAGTGAGGTTTGAATGTGTGTGCTGTTACAAACGTGGTTTGAATCTCAGTGAGACGCATGTGTGTGTGTCTGCCTGCATGTGTTCTGTTATAAGCTGTGCACTGAGTCACATGGCCGTGTTTGTGTGTGTGTGTATGCTTGTTGATATAGGCTATGCATTGAGTCACAGTGATCCGTTAGTGTCTGTGAAGATTTGTTGTTATAGGCTGTGCACAGGGTCCCAGTGAGCCATCTGTGTGTGTGTGTCTGTGCAAATATGGACAGTGCATTGAGTCACAGTGAGTCGTGTGTGTCTCTGGTTGTGTGTGTGTCCACATGTGCTGTTTTGCATTGCCTGTTGTGTCACAGTAAGCCATGTGTGAGTGTGTGCTGGTATAGGCAGTGAACTGAGTCATGGCCTAGTGTGTGTGTGTGTGCATTCAGTTATAGGCTATGCATAAACTCATAGTGAGCTGTGTGTGTGTGTGTGCTGGTATAGGCTGTGAATTCAGTCACACTGATCTGTGTGCATGTGAGGGTGCTGGTATAGTCTGAGCATTGAGTCACAGTGAGGTGTGTGTGTCTGTTCAGTTGTAGGTTTACCATTGAGTCACAGTGAGTCTTGTGTGTGTGTGTGCTGATAGAGTTTGTGTGTTGAGTCACGGTGCAGTTTGTGTCTGTTTGTGTGTGCGTGTGCTGTCAGAGACTGTCGATTGATTCACAGTGAGCCATGTGTGTCTGTGGGCATGCATGTATGCTGTAATAAGCTGTGCACTTAGTCACAATTAATAGTGTGTTTGTGTCTTTATGCATGCTGATATAGGCTATGCATTGAATCACAGTGATCCGTTAGTGTCTGTGAGGGTTTGTTGGAATAGTCTGTGCAAAGAGACCCTGTGAGCTATCTCTGTGTATGTGTTTCTCTGCACGTATGGATGGTGCATTGAGTCACAGTGAGTCGTGTGCATCTGTGTGTGTGTGTGTCAAAGTGTGCTGCTTTAGGCTGTGTGTTGTGTCACAGTGAGCCATGTGTGTGTTGTGTTGGTATAGACTGTGAAATGAGTCATGGCCATTTTTGTCTGTTTGTGCATGAAGCCACGGGCTGTGCATTGATTCATAGAGAGCTGTGTATGTGTGTGTGCCGGTATAGGCTGTGAATTCAGTCACAGTGTGCTGTGTGTGAGCATGTGCTGGTATAGTTTGAGCATTGATTCACAGTGTGGTTGTGAAATTCTTTTGCCAGTGTAAGATATACACTGAGTTACAGTGAGCCATGTGAGTCTGTGGCAGTGTGTGTATGTGTGTGCTTATATAGGTGGCATATTGAGTCACAGTGAGCCTTGTTTGTGTGTGTGCATGCATGTGTTCTGTTATTCGCTGTGCACTGAGTCACATGGCCGTGTTTTTGTGTGTGTATGCTTGGTGGTATAGGCTGTGCATTGTGTCACAGTAATTCGTTAGTGTCTGTGAGGGTTTGTTGGTATAGGCTGTGCACAGAGTCCCAGTGAGCCATCTCTGTGTGTGTGTGTCTGTGCAAATATGGACAGTGCATTGAGTCTCAGTGAGTTGTATGTGTGTGTGTGTCCACATGTGCTGTTTTAGGCGGCTTATTGTGTCACAGTAAGCCGTGTGTGTGTGTGCTGGTATAGACTGTGAACTGAGATATCCCATGTGTGTGTTTGTGTGTGTGCATGCAGATATAGGTTATGCGTTGACTACTACTGAGCTGTGTGTGTGTGTGTGCTGGCATAGGCAGTGAATTCAGTCACACTGATCTGTGTGCATGTGAGTGTGCTGGTATAGACTGAGGATTGAATCACAGTGAGGTGTGTGTGTGTGTTTCTGTTCAGTTATTGGCTTGACATTGAGTCACAGTGAGCCTTGTGTGTGTGTTTGTGTGCTGGTATATGTGGTGTATTGAGTCACAGTGAGTTTTGTGTGTGTCTGTTAGAGACTGTGGATTGATTCACAGTGAGCCAGGTTGTCTGTGTGTTTGAATGTGTGCTTTTATAAGCTGTGCATTAAGTCACAATGAGCAGTGTGTTTGTGTGTTTATGCATGCAGATATAGGCTGTACATTTGAGTCACAGTGATCCGTTAGTGTCTGGGAGGGTTTGTTGGTATAGGCTGTGCACAGTCCCAGTGAGCTCTCACTTTGTATGGGTTTATCTGTAGGTATGGACTGTGCATTAAGTCACTGTGAGTCTTGTGCTTCTGTGTGTGTGTGGGGGTCAAAGTGTGCTGGTTTAGGCAGCGTGTCGTGTCACAGTGAGCCATGTTTGTGTTGTGTTGGTATAGACAGTGAACTGAGTCACAGCCATGTGTGTGTACTTGTGCACAAAGGTACCGGATGTGCATTGATTCATAGTGAGCTGTGTATGTGTGTGTGCCGGTATAGACCATCAATTCAGTCACAGTGAGCTGTTTGCATGTGCATGTGCTGGTATAGTTTGAGCATTGAGTCACAGTGTTGTTTTGAGTTTGTTTTGCTGGTACAAGATTTACACAGAGATACAGTGAGCCGTGTCTGTCTGTGGCTCTGTGTGTATGTGTGTGCTTATATAGGTGGTGCAGTGAGTCACAGTGAGCTTTGAGTGTGGGTGTGATGCTGGTATAGACTATGAACTGACTATGAGCCATGTGTGTGAGTGTGTGTGTGTGTGTGTGTGCTGTTAGGTAATGTGCATTGAGTCACAGTGAGCTCTGTGTGTGTTTTTGAATACCACTGGGCTGGCATAGGCTGAGCATTGAGTCACAGTGTGGTGTGTGTGTGAGTGTGCATGTGTGTGCAAGTATAGGGTGGGCATTGAAGCACAATGAGCTGTGTGTGTTTGTGTGTGTGCTGATATAGGCTGCACATTCAGTTACAGTGAGCCGTGTGTGTATGTGAGTGTGCTTGTAGACTGCACACTGATGAACAGTGAGGTGTGTATGAGTGTGTGTGTGTGCTGTTACATACTGGGCATTCAGTCACAGTTTGCTGTGTGTGTGTGTGCATGCATGTGTGCTTTTATAGGCTGTGCCTGATTCACATTGAACTGTGAGTGTGGGTGTGTTGGTGTCTGCTGGTATACGTTTTGCATTGTTTCACAATGAGCTGTGTGTGTGTGTGTGTGTGTTCTGGTATAAGATGTACATTAAGACACAGTGAGCAGTGCATGTGTGTGGCTGTGTGTGTGTGTGTGTGCTGCTAGCGGCTGCATATTGTATAACACTGAGCCATGTGTTTCTGTTTGTCACTCTATAGACTGTGCATTGAGTCTGTGTGTGTGCATGCATGTGTGCTGGTATAGGCTATGCATTGATTCACATTGAGTTAGTGTGTGGTTGTGCGTGTTGTGTGGCTATATGTTTTGCATTGATTCACTGTGAGCTGTGTGTGTGTGAGTGTGCATGTGTGTGAACATATAGGCTGGACATTGATTCACAGTGAGGTGTGTGTGTGAGTTTGTGTTTGTGTGCAGTGGTAAAAGCCACGCACTGAGAAACAGTGATGTTCCTGTGTGATTGTGTGTGTCTTTTCAGGTTTATGCTGGGCATTGAGTCACAGTGAGCCATGTGTGTGTGTGCATATGTGTGTTTGTGTGCTGGTATAGGCTGTGCATTGAGTCATAGTGAGGTGTGTGTGTCTGTTCAAGTGTACACTGGGCATTGAGTCTCAGCTTTGTATGTCTGTGTGTGTGTGCTGAGATAGGCTGTGCATTGAGTCACAGTGACATGTGTGTCAGTGTCTGTGTGAGTGTGTAATACTATACCTTGTGTATTCAGACACAGTGAGGTTTGAGTTTGAGTGTGTGTGTGCTGTTAGAGACTGTGGATTGAGTATCAGTGAGCCATGTTTGTTTTTGTGTGTGTGCATGCATGTGTTCTGTTCTAAGCTGTGCACTGAGTCACATGGCCGTATTTGTGTGTGTGTGTGTATGCCTGTTGATATAGGCTATGCATTGAGTAATAGTGATCCATCAGTGTCTGTGATGGTTTGTTGGTATAGGCTGTGCACAGGGTCCCAGTGAGCCATCTGTGTGTGTGTGTCTGTGCAAATATGGACAGTGCATTGAGTCACAGTGAGTCATGTGTGTCTCTGGGTGTGTGTGTGTCCACATGTGCTGTTTTTGGTTGCGTGTTCTGTCACAGTAAGCCATGTGTGAGTTTGTGGTGTTGTAGACTGTGAACTGACTCATGGCCATGTGTTTGTGTGTGTGTGTGTGTGTATGTATGCAGACATACGCTATGCATTGACTCATAGTGAGCTGTTTATGTGTATGATGGTATAGGCTGTCAATTGAGTCACAGTGAGCCATTAACATGTGCATGTGCTGATATAGTTTGAGCATTGAGTCACAGTTTTGTTGTGAGTTTGTTTTGACGGTACAAGACGTACACCGAGTTACAGTGAGCCGTGGGTGTCTGTGGCTGTGTGTGTATGTGTGTGCCTATATAGGTGGTGCAGTGAGTCACAGTGAGCTGTGAGTGTGGGTGTGATGCTAGTATAGAATGTGAACTGAGTCACAGTGAACCATGTATGTGTGTGTGTGTGTGTGTGTGTTTGCTTCAAGTTAATGTGCATTGAGTCACAGTGAGCTCTGTTTGTGTTTGTGAATACCTCTGGGCTGGTATAGGCTGAGAATTGAGTCACAGTGAGGTGTGTGTGTGAGTGTGAGTGTGTGTGCAAGTATAGGCTGGGCATTGAATCACACTGAGCTGTGTGTTTTCGTGTGTGTGCTGGTATAGGCTGCGCATTCAGTCACAGTGAGCCGTGTGTGTGTTTGAGTGTTCTTGTAGAGGCTGCACACTGAATCACAGTGAGGTGTGTGTGTGATTGTGTGTGTGTGTGCTGTTCCATTCTGTGCATTCTGTCACAGTTAGCCGTGTGTGTGTGTGCATTTGTGTGTGATTTTGTAAGTTGTGCATTGATTCACATTGAACTGTGTGTGTGGGTGTGTGCTGGTGTATGCTTTGCATTGTTTCACAGTCAGCTGGGTAAGTGTGTGTGTGTGTCTGTGTGTTGTACAGGCTGAGCATTGTGTCACAGTGAAGTGTGTTTGTGTGAGTGTGCATGTGTCTGCATCTAAAGGCTGGCTATTAGTCACAGTGTGCCTTGTGTGTTTGTGTATGTTTCTGTACTGGTATAGGTTGTGCATTCATTCACAGTGAGGTGGGTTTGTGTGTCTGTCCTGGCATAGGCTGGTTTCTGGGTGACAGTGAGCCATGTGTGTGTGTCTGCTTGTAAAGTCTGTGAACTGAGTCATGGCCGTGTGTGTGTGTGAATGCTGGTATAGTTTTTGCATTGACACATAGTGAGCTACGTGTGTGTTTTGTGCTGGTATAGGACATGCATTGAGTGTGAGTGAGCTGTTTTCATGTGTGCATGCTGGTATATTCTGAACATTGAGTCACAGTGTGGTGTGTGGCTGTTTATGTGTTTGTGTGTGTGTGTGTTCTTGTATAAGATATACATTGAGATACAGTGAGCCGTGCATATGTGTGGCTGTGTGTGTGTGTGTGTGTTGCTAGAGGCTGCGCATTGTGTAACACTGAACCATGGGTTTCTGTGTGTCACTCTATAGACTGTGCATTGTGTTTGTGTGTGTGTATGCATGTGTGCTTGTATAGGCTATGCATTGATTCACATTGAGTTAGTGTGTTTGTGCGTTATGTGAGGCTATATGTTTTGCATTGTTTCACTGTGAGCTGTGTGTGTGTGAGTGTGCATGTGTGTGAATATATAGGCTGGACATTTTGTCACAGTGAAGTGTGTGTGTGAGTTTGTGTTTGTGTGCACTGGTATAGGCCTTACACTGAGACACAGTGATATTTGTGTGTGTCTTTTCAGGTTTATGCTGGGCATTGAGTCACAGTAAGCTGTGTGTGTGTGAATGTCTGTTTGTGTGCTGGTATAGGCTGTGCATTGAGTCAGTGAAGTGTGTGTCTGTGTGTCTATTTTGGTGTCAGTGTGCATTGAATCACTGTGGGGGGTGTGTGTGTGTGATGTTAGAGACTGTGAAATGAGTCACAGTGAGCCTTGTTTTTGTGTGTGCATGCATGTGTTCTATTATTAGCTGTGCACTGAGTCACATGACCGTATTTGTTGTGTGTATGCTTGCTGATATAAGCTATGCATTGAGTCAAAGTCATCTGTTAGTGTCTGTGAGGGTTTGTTGGTATAGGCTGTGCACAGAGTGCCAGTGAGCCATCTGTGTGTGTGTGTGTCTGTGCAAATATGGACAGTGCATTGAGTCACAATGAGATGTGTGTGTCTCTGGGTGTGTGTGTCCACATGTGCTATTTTAGGCTACTTGTTGTGTCCCAGTAAGCCGTGTGTGTGTGTGCTGGTATAGACTGTGAATTGAGTCACGGCATGTGTGTGTGTGTGTGTGTGTGCTGTTTGATAAGGTGCATTGAGTCTCAGCTCTGTGTATGTTTTTGAATACCACTGAGTTGGCATAGGCTGAGCATTGAGTCACAGTGTGGTGTGTGTGTGAGTGTGCATGTGTGTGCAAGTATAGGCTGGGCATTGAATCACAGTGAGCTGAGTGTGTTTGTGTGTGTGCTGGTATAGGCTGCGCATTCAGTCACAGTGAGTCGTGTGTGTGTGTGAGTGTTTTTGTAGAGGCTGCACATTGAATCACAGTGAGGTGTGGTGTGATTGTGTGTTTGTGTGCTGTTCCATACTGTGCATTCAGTCACAGTTATCCATGTGTGTGTGTGTTCTTGCATGTGTGCTTTTATAGGCTGTGCCTTCATTCACATTGAACTGTGTGTGTGTCTGCTGGTATACACTTTGCATTGCTTCACAGTGAACAGTGTGTGTGTGTGTTTGTGTGTGCCAGTACAGATGGAGCATTCTTTCACAGTGAGGTGTGTGTGTGTGAGTGTGCATGTGTCTGCATCTAAAGGCTGGCAGTTAGTGACCATGTGTAGTGTGTTTTTGTGTATGTTTCTGAACTGGTATAGGGTGTGCATTCATTCACAGTGAGGTGGGTTTGTGTCTGTCCAGGTGTAGGCTGGTTATTGAGTCAGAGTGAGTCATGTGTGTGAGTGTGCTTGAATACACTGTGAACTGAGTCATGGACTTTTCTGTGTGTGTGTGTGTGTGTGGGCATGCTGGTAAAGGTTTTGCATTGACACATAGTGAGCTGTGTGTGTATATTGTGCTGGTATAGGCCATGCACTGATTCAGAGTGAGCTGTTTTCATGTGTGCGTTCTGGTATATTCTGACAATTAATCACAGTGTTGTGTGTGTGTGTGTTTTGGTGTAAGATGAAAATTGAGATACAGTGAGCGGTGTTTATGTGTGGCTGTGTGTGTGTGTGTGTTTCTGCTGGTAGAGGCTGCGCATTTTGTAACAGTGAGCCATGGCTTTCTGTGTGTCACTCTATAGACTGTACATAGTGTCTGTGTGTGCATGCATGTGTGCTTGTATAGGTTGATTGATTCACATTGAGCTTAGTGTGTGGTTGTGTGTGTTGTGCTGCTCTATGTTTTGCATTGATTCACACTGAGCTGTGTGTGTGTGAGTGTGCATATGTGTGAACATATATGCTGCGTATTGAGTCACATTGGTGTGTGTGTGTGAGTGTCTGTGTTTCCACACTGGCATACGCCATGCACTGAGACACAGTGAGGTTTGTGTGTGAGTGTGTGTGTCTGTTCAGTTGTAGGTTTAGCATTGAGTCACAGTGAGTCTTGTGTGTGTGTGTGCTGAAAGAGTTTGTGTACTGAGTCATGGTGCAGTTTGTGTGTGTTTGTGTGTGTGTGTGCTGTCAGAGACTGTCGATTGATTCACAGTGAGCCATGTGTGTCTGTGGGCATGCATGTATGCTGTAATAAGCTGTGCACTTAGTCACAATGAACAGTGTGTTTGTGTGTTTATGCATTCTGATAGAGGCTATGCATTGAGTCACAGTGATCCGTTAGTGTCTGTGCGGGTTTGTTGGAAGAGTCTGTGCAAAGAGTCCCAGTGAGCCATCTCTGTGTATGTGTTTCTCTGCAGGGATGGACGGTGCATTGAGTCACAGTGAGTCATGTGCATCTGTGTGTGTGTATGTGTCAAAGTGTGCTGCTTTAGGCTGTGTGTTGTGTCACAGTGAGCCATGTGTGTGTTGTGTTGGTATAGACTGTGAAATGAGTCACGGCCTTGTGTGTTTCTCTGTGCATGAAGCTATGGGCTGTGCATTGATTCATAGTGAGCTGTGTATGTGTGTGTGCCAGTACAGGCCGTGAATTCAGTCACATTGAGCTGTGTGTGTGAGCATGTGCTGGTATAGTTTGAGCATTGAGTTACAGTGTGGTTGTGAATTTCTTGTGCCGGTGTAAGATGTACACTGAGTTACAGTGAGCTGTGTGTGTCTGTGGCTGTGTGTGTATGTGTGTGCTTATATAGGTGGCACATTGAGTCACAGTGAGCCTTGTTTGTGTGTGTGCACGCATGTGTTCTGTTACTCGCTGTGCACTGAGTCACATGGCCGTGTTTGAGGTGTGTATGCTTGGTGGTATAGGCTGTGCATTGCGTCACAGTGATCCGTTAGTGTCTGTTAGGGTTGTTGGTATAGGCTGTGCACAGAGTCCCAGTGAGCCATCTGAGTGTGTGTGTCTGTGCAAATATGGACAGTGCATTGAGTCACAGTGAGTTGTATGTGTGTGTGTGTCCACATGTGCTGTTTTAGGCTGCTTGTTGTGTCACAGTAAGCCGTGTGTGTGTGTGCTGGTACAGACTGTGAACTGAGATATCCCATGTGTGTGTTTGTGTGTGTGCATGCAGATATAGTTTATGCATTGACTAATACTGAGCTGTGTGTGTGTGTGTGCTGGTATAGGCAGTGAATTCAGTCACACTGATCTGTGTGCATGTGAGTGTGCTGGTATAGTCTGAGGATTGAATCACAGTGAGGTGTGTGTGTGTGTGTCTGTTCAGTTTTTGGCTTGGCATTGAGTCACAGTGAGCCTTGTGTGTGTGTGTGTGTGTGTGCTGGTATAGGTGGTGTATTGAGTCACAGTGAGTTTTGTGTGTGTCTGTGTGTGCTGTTAGAGACTGTGGATTGATTCACAGTGAGCCATGTGTGTCTGTGCTTTCATGTGTGCTTTTATAAGCTGTGCATTAAGTCACAATGAGCAGTGTGTTTTTGTGTTTATGCATGCAGATATAGGCTGTGCATTTGAGTCACAGTGATCCGTTAGTGTCTGGGAGGGTTTGTTGGTATAGGCTGTGCACAGTCCCAGTGAGCCGTCTCTGTGTATGTGTTTCTCTGCAGGTATGGACTGTGCATTGTGCCACTTTGAATCGTATGTATCTGCGTGTGTGTGTGTGTGTCAAAGTGTGCTGGTTTAGGCTGCGTGTTGTGTCACAGGGAGCCATGTGTTTGTTGTGTTGGTATAGACAGTGAAATGAGTCACAGCCACGTATGTGTACTTGTGCATGAAGGTACCTGCTGTGCATTGATTCATAGTGAGCTGTATATGTTTGTGTGCTGGTATAGGCCGTCAATTCAGTCACAGTGAGCTGTTTGCGTGTGCATGTGCTAGTAGAGTTTGAGCATTGTGTCACAGTGTTGTTGTGAGGTTGTTTTGCCGGTACAAGATTTACACTGAGTTACAGTGAGCCGTGTGTGTCTGTGGTTGTGTGTGTATGTGTGTGCTTATATAGGTGGTGCAGTGAGTCACAGTGAGCTGTGAGTGTGGCTGTGATGCTGGTATAGACTATGAACTGAGTCAAAGTGAGCCATGTGTGTCTCTGTGTGTGTGTGTGTGTGTGTGTGTGCTGTTTGGTAATGTGCATTGAGTCACAGTGAGCTCTGTGTGTGTTTTTGAATACCCCTGGGCTGGCATAAGCTGAGCATTGAGTCACAGTTGATGTGTGTGTGAGTGTGCTTGTGTGTGCAAGTATAGGCTGGGCATTGAATCATAGTGAGCTGTGTGTGTTCGTGTGTGTGCTGATAAATGCTGTGCATTCAGTCACAGTGAGCCGTGTGTGTATGTGAGTGTGCTTGTAGAGGCTGCACACTGAATAACAATGAGTTGTGTATGAGTGTGCGTGTGTTGTTCCATACTGTGCATTCAGTCACAGTTTGCTGTCTGTGTGTGTGCATGCATGTGTGCTTTCATAGGCGGTGCCTTGATTCACATTGAACTCTGTGTGTGTGTGTGTGTGTGTTCTGGTACAGGCTGAGCATTGTGTCACACTGAGGTGTGTGTGTGTGAGTGTGCATGTCTGCATCTGGAGGCTGACAATACGTCACAGTGTGCCATGTGTGTTTGTGTATTTTTCTGTACTGGTATAGGCTGTGCATTCATTCTCAGTGAGGTGTGTGTGATTGTCTGTCCAGGTGTAGGCTGGTTATTGAGTCACAGTGAGCCGTGTGTGTGTGTGCTTGTATACACTGTGAACTGAGACATGGTGTTGTGTGTGTGTGTGTGTGAATGCTTGTATAGGTTTAGCATTGACACATAGTGAGCTATGTGTGTGTGTTGTGCTGGTATAGGCCATGCATTGAGTCTGAGTGAGCTGTTTTCATGTGTGCATGTTGGTATATTCTGAGCATTGAGTCACAGTGTGGTGTGTGGCTGTGTATATGTGTGTGTGTGTGTGTGTTCTGATATAAGATGTACATTGAGTTACAATGAGCCATGCATGTGTGTGGCTGTGTGTGTGTGTGTGCTGCTAGAGGCTGCTCATTGTGTAACACTGAGCCATGTGTTTCTGTGTGTCACTCTATAGACTGTACATAGTGTCTGTGTGTGTGCATGCATGTGTGCTTGTATAGGTTGACTGATTCACATTGAGCTTTGTGTGTGGTTGTGCGTGTTGTGCTGCTCTATGTTTTGCATTGATTCACACTGAGCTGTGTGTGTGTGAGTGTGCATATGTGTGAACATATAGGCTGGGTATTGAGTCACAATGTGGTGTGTGTGTGAGTGTCTGTGTTTGTGCACTGGCATAGGCCATGCACTGAGACACAGTGAGGTTTGTGTGTGAGTGTGTGTGTCTTTTCAGGTGTATGCTGGGCATTGAGTCACAGTGAGCCATGAGTGTGTGTGCATGTGTGTGTGTGTGTACTTGTATAGGCTGTGCATTGAGTCAGAGTGAGGTGTGTGTCTATGTGTCTGGGCTGTTGTAGGTGTGCATCGAGTCACAGTGAAGTGTGTGTTGTTAGAGACTGTGAATTGACTCACACTGAGCCTTGTGTGTCTGTGTGTGCTTACATAGGCTGTGCATTGAGTCACAGTGAGGGGTGTGTGTCTGTTCAGGTGTAGGCTGGGCATTGAGTCTCAGTTAGCTTTGTGTGTGTGTGTGCTGAGATACGCTATGCATTGCATCACAGTGACATGTGTGTCAGTGTCTGTGTGTGCGCTAGTATAGCTTGTGTATTCAGACACAGTGAGGTTTGAGTGTGTGTGCTGTTAGAGACGTGGATTGAGTCTCAGTGAGCTGCATGTGCGTTGTCTGCCTGCTTGTGTTCTGTTATAAGCTGTGCACTGAGTCACATGGCTGTGTTTGGGTGTGTGTGTATGCTTGTTGATATAGGCTATGCATTGGGTCACAGTGATCCGTTAGTGTCTGTGAGGGCTTTTTGTTATAGGCTGTGCACAGGATCCCAGTGAGCCATCTGTGTGTGTGTGTCTGTGCAAATATGGACAGTGCATTGAGTCACAGTGAGTCGTGTGTGTCTCTGGGTGTGTTGTGTCCACATGTGCTGTTTTTGGTTGTGTGTTGTGTCACAGTAAGCCTTGTGTGAGTGTGTGCTGTTATAGACAGTGAACTGAGTCATGGCCATGTGTGTGTGTGTGTGCATGCATATATAGGCTATGCATTGACTCACAGTGAGCTGTGTGTGTGTGTGTGCTGGTATAGGCTGTGAATTCAGTCACACTGATCTGTGCGCATGTGAGTGTGCTGGTATAGTCTGAGCATTGAGTCACAGTGAGGTGTGTGTGTGAGTGTGTGTGTCTGTTCAGTTGTAGGTTTAGCATTGAGTCACAGTGAGTCTTGTGTGTGTGTGTGCTGAAAGAGTTTGTGTACTGAGTCATGGTGCAGTTTGTGTGTGTTTGTGTGTGTGTGTGCTGTCAGAGACTGTCGATTGATTCACAGTGAGCCATGTGTGTCTGTGGGCATGCATGTATGCTGTAATAAGCTGTGCACTTAGTCACAATGAACAGTGTGTTTGTGTGTTTATGCATTCTGATAGAGGCTATGCATTGAGTCACAGTGATCCGTTAGTGTCTGTGCGGGTTTGTTGGAAGAGTCTGTGCAAAGAGTCCCAGTGAGCCATCTCTGTGTATGTGTTTCTCTGCAGGGATGGACGGTGCATTGAGTCACAGTGAGTCATGTGCATCTGTGTGTGTGTATGTGTCAAAGTGTGCTGCTTTAGGCTGTGTGTTGTGTCACAGTGAGCCATGTGTGTGTTGTGTTGGTATAGACTGTGAAATGAGTCACGGCCTTGTGTGTTTCTTTGTGCATGAAGCTATGGGCTGTGCATTGATTCATAGTGAGCTGTGTATGTGTGTGTGCCAGTACAGGCCGTGAATTCAGTCACATTGAGCTGTGTGTGTGAGCATGTGCTGGTATAGTTTGAGCATTGAGTTACAGTGTGGTTGTGAATTTCTTGTGCCAGTGTAAGATGTACACTGAGTTACAGTGAGCTGTGTGTGTCTGTGGCTGTGTGTGTATGTGTGTGCTTATATAGGTGGCACATTGAGTCACAGTGAGCCTTGTTTGTGTGTGTGCATGCATGTGTTCTGTTATTCGCTGTGCACTGAGTCACATGGCCGTGTTTGAGGTGTGTATGCTTGGTGGTATAGGCTGTGCATTGCGTCACAGTGATCCGTTAGTGTCTGTTAGGGTTGTTGGTATAGGCTGTGCACAGAGTCCCAGTGAGCCATCTGAGTGTGTGGTATGTGCAAATATGGACAGTGCATTGAGTCACAGTGAGTTGTATGTGTGTGTGTGTCCACATGTGCTGTTTTAGGCTGCTTGTTGTGTCACAGTAAGCCGTGTGTGTGTGTGCTGCTACAGACTGTGAACTGAGATATCCCATGTGTGTGTTTGTGTGTGTGCATGCAGATATAGTTTATGCATTGACTAATACTGAGCTGTGTGTGTGTGTGTGCTGGTATAGGCAGTGAATTCAGTCACACTGATCTGTGTGCATGTGAGTGTGCTGGTATAGTCTGAGGATTGAATCACAGTGAGGTGTGTGTGTGTGTGTCTGTTCAGTTTTTGGCTTGGCATTGAGTCACAGTGAGCCTTGTGTGTGTGTGTGTGTGCTGGTATAGGTGGTGTATTGAGTCACAGTGAGTTTTGTGTGTGTCTGTGTGTGCTGTTAGAGACTGTGGATTGATTCACAGTGAGCCATGTGTGTCTGTGCTTTCATGTGTGTTTTTATAAGCTGTGCATTAAGTCACAATGAGCAGTGTGTTTTTGTGTTTATGCATGCAGATATAGGCTGTGCATTTGAGTCACAGTGATCCGTTAGTGTCTGGGAGGGTTTGTTGGTATAGGCTGTGCACAGTCCCAGTGAGCCGTCTCTGTGTATGTGTTTCTCTGCAGGTATGGACTGTGCATTGTGCCACTTTGAATCGTATGTATCTGCGTGTGTGTGTGTGTGTCAAAGTGTGCTGGTTTAGGCTGCGTGTTGTGTCACAGGGAGCCATGTGTTTGTTGTGTTGGTATAGACAGTGAAATGAGTCACAGCCACGTATGTGTACTTGTGCATGAAGGTACCTGCTGTGCATTGATTCATAGTGAGCTGTATATGTTTGTGTGCTGGTATAGGCCGTCAATTCAGTCACAGTGAGCTGTTTGCGTGTGCATGTGCTAGTAGAGTTTGAGCATTGTGTCACAGTGTTGTTGTGAGGTTGTTTTGCCGGTACAAGATTTACACTGAGTTACAGTGAGCCGTGTGTGTCTGTGGTTGTGTGTGTATGTGTGTGTTTATATAGGTGGTGCAGTGAGTCACAGTGAGCTGTGAGTGTGGCTGTGATGCTGGTATAGACTATGAACTGAGTCAAAGTGAGCCATGTGTGTCTCTGTGTGTGTGTGTGTGTGTGTGTGTGCTGTTTGGTAATGTGCATTGAGTCACAGTGAGCTCTGTGTGTGTTTTTGAATACCCCTGGGCTGGCATAAGCTGAGCATTGAGTCACAGTTGATGTGTGTGTGAGTGTGCTTGTGTGTGCAAGTATAGGCTGGGCATTGAATCATAGTGAGCTGTGTGTGTTCGTGTGTGTGCTGATAAATGCTGTGCATTCAGTCACAGTGAGCCGTGTGTGTATGTGAGTGTGCTTGTAGAGGCTGCACACTGAATAACAATGAGTTGTGTATGAGTGTGCGTGTGTTGTTCCATACTGTGCATTCAGTCACAGTTTGCTGTCTGTGTGTGTGCATGCATGTGTGCTTTCATAGGCGGTGCCTTGATTCACATTGAACTCTGTGTGTGTGTGTGTGTGTGTGTTCTGGTACAGGCTGAGCATTGTGTCACACTGAGGTGTGTGTGTGTGAGTGTGCATGTCTCTGCATCTGGAGGCTGACAATACGTCACAGTGTGCCATGTGTGTTTGTGTATTTTTCTGTACTGGTATAGGCTGTGCATTCATTCTCAGTGAGGTGTGTGTGATTGTCTGTCCAGGTGTAGGCTGGTTATTGAGTCACAGTGAGCCGTGTGTGTGTGTGTGCTTGTATACACTGTGAACTGAGACATGGTGTTGTGTGTGTGTGTGTGTGAATGCTTGTATAGGTTTAGCATTGACACATAGTGAGCTATGTGTGTGTGTTGTGCTGGTATAGGCCATGCATTGAGTCTGAGTGAGCTGTTTTCATGTGTGCATGTTGGTATATTCTGAGCATTGAGTCACAGTGTGGTGTGTGGCTGTGTATATGTGTGTGTGTGTGTGTTCTGATATAAGATGTACATTGAGTTACAATGAGCCGTGCATGTGTGTGGCTGTGTGTGTGTGTGTGCTGCTAGAGGCTGCTCATTGTGTAACACTGAGCCATGTGTTTCTGTGTGTCACTCTATAGACTGTACATAGTGTCTGTGTGTGTGCATGCATGTGTGCTTGTATAGGTTGACTGATTCACATTGAGCTTTGTGTGTGGTTGTGCGTGTTGTGCTCCTCTATGTTTTGCATTGATTCACACTGAGCTGTGTGTGTGTGAGTGTGCATATGTGTGAACATATAGGCTGGGTATTGAGTCACAATGTGGTGTGTGTGTGAGTGTCTGTGTTTGTGCACTGGCATAGGCCATGCACTGAGACACAGTGAGGTTTGTGTGTGAGTGTGTGTGTCTTTTCAGGTGTATGCTGGGCATTGAGTCACAGTGAGCCATGAGTGTGTGTACATGTGTGTGTGTGTGTACTTGTATAGGCTGTGCATTGAGTCAGAGTGAGGTGTGTGTCTATGTGTCTGGGCTGTTTTAGGTGTGCATCGAGTCACAGTGAAGTGTGTGTTGTTAGAGACTGTGAATTGACTCACACTGAGCCTTGTGTGTCTGTGTGTGCTTACATAGGCTGTGCATTGAGTCACAGTGAGGGGTGTGTGTCTGTTCAGGTGTAGGCTGGGCATTGAGTCTCAGTTAGCTTTGTGTGTGTGTGTGCTGAGATACGCTATGCATTGCATCACAGTGACATGTGTGTCAGTGTCTGTGTGTGCGCTAGTATAGCTTGTGTATTCAGACACCGTGAGGTTTGAGTGTGTGTGCTCTTAGAGACGTGGATTGAGTCTCAGTGAGCTGCATGTGTGTTGTCTGCCTGCATGTGTTCTGTTATAAGCTGTGCACTGAGTCACATGGCTGTGTTTGGGTGTGTGTGTATGCTTGTTGATATAGGCTATGCATTGGGTCACAGTGATCCGTTAGTGTCTGTGAGGGCTTTTTGTTATAGGCTGTGCACAGGATCCCAGTGAGCCATCTGTGTGTGTGTGTCTGTGCAAATATGGACAGTGCATTGAGTCACAGTGAGTCGTGTGTGTCTCTGGGTGTGTTGTGTCCACATGTGCTGTTTTTGGTTGTGTGTTGTGTCACAGTAAGCCTTGTGTGAGTGTGTGCTGTTATAGACAGTGAACTGAGTCATGGCCATGTGTGTGTGTGTGTGTGCATGCATATATAGGCTATGCATTGACTCACAGTGAGCTGTGTGTGTGTGTGTGCTGGTATAGGCTGTGAATTCAGTCACACTGATCTGTGCGCATGTGAGTGTGCTGGTATAGTCTGAGCATTGAGTCACAGTGAGGTGTGTGTGTGAGTGTGTGTGTCTGTTCAGTTGTAGGTTTAGCATTGAGTCACAGTGAGTCTTGTGTGTGTGTGTGCTGAAAGAGTTTGTGTACTGAGTCATGGTGCAGTTTGTGTGTGTTTGTGTGTGTGTGTGCTGTCAGAGACTGTCGATTGATTCACAGTGAGCCATGTGTGTCTGTGGGCATGCATGTATGCTGTAATAAGCTGTGCACTTAGTCACAATGAACAGTGTGTTTGTGTGTTTATGCATTCTGATAGAGGCTATGCATTGAGTCACAGTGATCCGTTAGTGTCTGTGCGGGTTTGTTGGAAGAGTCTGTGCAAAGAGTCCCAGTGAGCCATCTCTGTGTATGTGTTTCTCTGCAGGGATGGACGGTGCATTGAGTCACAGTGAGTCATGTGCATCTGTGTGTGTGTATGTGTCAAAGTGTGCTGCTTTAGGCTGTGTGTTGTGTCACAGTGAGCCATGTGTGTGTTGTGTTGGTATAGACTGTGAAATGAGTCACGGCCTTGTGTGTTTCTCTGTGCATGAAGCTATGGGCTGTGCATTGATTCATAGTGAGCTGTGTATGTGTGTGTACCAGTACAGGCCGTGAATTCAGTCACATTGAGCTGTGTGTGTGAGCATGTGCTGGTATAGTTTGAGCATTGAGTTACAGTGTGGTTGTGAATTTCTTGTGCCAGTGTAAGATGTACACTGAGTTACAGTGAGCTGTGTGTGTCTGTGGCTGTGTGTGTATGTGTGTGCTTATATAGGTGGCACATTGAGTCACAGTGAGCCTTGTTTGTGTGTGTGCATGCATGTGTTCTGTTATTCGCTGTGCACTGAGTCACATGGCCGTGTTTGAGGTGTGTATGCTTGGTGGTATAGGCTGTGCATTGCGTCACAGTGATCCGTTAGTGTCTGTTAGGGTTGTTGGTATAGGCTGTGCACAGAGTCCCAGTGAGCCATCTGAGTGTGTGTGTCTGTGCAAATATGGACAGTGCATTGAGTCACAGTGAGTTGTATGTGTGTGTGTGTCCACATGTGCTGTTTTAGGCTGCTTGTTGTGTCACAGTAAGCCGTGTGTGTGTGTGCTGCTACAGACTGTGAACTGAGATATCCCATGTGTGTGTTTGTGTGTGTGCATGCAGATATAGTTTATGCATTGACTAATACTGAGCTGTGTGTGTGTGTGTGCTGGTATAGGCAGTGAATTCAGTCACACTGATCTGTGTGCATGTGAGTGTGCTGGTATAGTCTGAGGATTGAATCACAGTGAGGTGTGTGTGTGTGTGTCTGTTCAGTTTTTGGCTTGGCATTGAGTCACAGTGAGCCTTGTGTGTGTGTGTGTGTGTGCTGGTAGAGGTGGTGTATTGAGTCACAGTGAGTTTTGTGTGTGTCTGTGTGTGCTGTTAGAGACTGTGGATTGATTCACAGTGAGCCATGTGTGTCTGTGCTTTCATGTGTGCTTTTATAAGCTGTGCATTAAGTCACAATGAGCAGTGTGTTTTTGTGTTTATGCATGCAGATATAGGCTGTGCATTTGAGTCACAGTGATCCGTTAGTGTCTGGGAGGGTTTGTTGGTATAGGCTGTGCACAGTCCCAGTGAGCCGTCTCTGTGTATGTGTTTCTCTACAGGTATGGACTGTGCATTGTGCCACTTTGAATCGTATGTATCTGCGTGTGTGTGTGTGTGTCAAAGTGTGCTGGTTTAGGCTGCGTGTTGTGTCACAGGGAGCCATGTGTTTGTTGTGTTGGTATAGACAGTGAAATGAGTCACAGCCACGTATGTGTACTTGTGCATGAAGGTACCTGCTGTGCATTGATTCATAGTGAGCTGTATATGTTTGTGTGCTGGTATAGGCCGTCAATTCAGTCACAGTGAGCTGTTTGCGTGTGCATGTGCTAGTAGAGTTTGAGCATTGTGTCACAGTGTTGTTGTGAGGTTGTTTTGCCGGTACAAGATTTACACTGAGTTACAGTGAGCCGTGTGTGTCTGTGGTTGTGTGTGTATGTGTGTGCTTATATAGGTGGTGCAGTGAGTCACAGTGAGCTGTGAGTGTGGCTGTGATGCTGGTATAGACTATGAACTGAGTCAAAGTGAGCCATGTGTGTCTCTGTGTGTGTGTGTGTGTGTGTGTGTGTGTGCTGTTTGGTAATGTGCATTGAGTCACAGTGAGCTCTGTGTGTGTTTTTGAATACCCCTGGGCTGGCATAAGCTGAGCATTGAGTCACAGTTGATGTGTGTGTGAGTGTGCTTGTGTGTGCAAGTATAGGCTGGGCATTGAATCATAGTGAGCTGTGTGTGTTCGTGTGTGTGCTGATAAATGCTGTGCATTCAGTCACAGTGAGCCGTGTGTGTATGTGAGTGTGCTTGTAGAGGCTGCACACTGAATAACAATGAGTTGTGTATGAGTGTGCGTGTGTTGTTCCATACTGTGCATTCAGTCACAGTTTGCTGTCTGTGTGTGTGCATGCATGTGTGCTTTCATAGGCGGTGCCTTGATTCACATTGAACTCTGTGTGTGTGTGTGTGTGTGTTCTGGTACAGGCTGAGCATTGTGTCACACTGAGGTGTGTGTGTGTGAGTGTGCATGTCTCTGCATCTGGAGGCTGACAATACGTCACAGTGTGCCATGTGTGTTTGTGTATTTTTCTGTACTGGTATAGGCTGTGCATTCATTCTCAGTGAGGTGTGTGTGATTGTCTGTCCAGGTGTAGGCTGGTTATTGAGTCACAGTGAGCCGTGTGTGTGTGTGTGCTTGTATACACTGTGAACTGAGACATGGTGTTGTGTGTGTGTGTGTGAATGCTTGTATAGGTTTAGCATTGACACATAGTGAGCTATGTGTGTGTGTTGTGCTGGTATAGGCCATGCATTGAGTCTGAGTGAGCTGTTTTCATGTGTGCATGTTGGTATATTCTGAGCATTGAGTCACAGTGTGGTGTGTGGCTGTGTATATGTGTGTGTGTGTGTGTTCTGATATAAGATGTACATTGAGTTACAATGAGCCGTGCATGTGTGTGGCTGTGTGTGTGTGTGTGCTGCTAGAGGCTGCTCATTGTGTAACACTGAGCCATGTGTTTCTGTGTGTCACTCTATAGACTGTACATAGTGTCTGTGTGTGTGCATGCATGTGTGCTTGTATAGGTTGACTGATTCACATTGAGCTTTGTGTGTGGTTGTGCGTGTTGTGCTGCTCTATGTTTTGCATTGATTCACACTGAGCTGTGTGTGTGTGAGTGTGCATATGTGTGAACATATAGGCTGGGTATTGAGTCACAATGTGGTGTGTGTGTGAGTGTCTGTGTTTGTGCACTGGCATAGGC
The DNA here is from genome assembly GCF_963455315.2 of Globicephala melas. Lineage (NCBI taxonomy): Eukaryota > Metazoa > Chordata > Mammalia > Artiodactyla > Delphinidae > Globicephala > Globicephala melas. The sequence goes on along the minus strand of NC_083336.1, from coordinate 833,963 downwards.
CATGCACTGAGACACAGTGAGGTTTGTGTGTGAGTGTGTGTGTCTTTTCAGGTGTATGCTGGGCATTGAGTCACAGTGAGCCATGAGTGTGTGTGCATGTGTGTGTGTGTGTACTTGTATAGGCTGTGCATTGAGTCAGAGTGAGGTGTGTGTCTATGTGTGTGGTGTGCATCGAGTCACAGTGAAGTGTGTGTTGTTAGAGACTGTGAATTGACTCACACTGAGCCTTGTGTGTCTGTGTGTGCTTACATAGGCTGTGCATTGAGTCACAGTGAGGGGTGTGTGTCTGTTCAGGTGTAGGCTGGGCATTGAGTCTCAGTTAGCTTTGTGTGTGTGTGTGCTGAGATACGCTATGCATTGCATCACAGTGACATGTGTGTCAGTGTCTGTGTGTGCGCTAGTATAGCTTGTGTATTCAGACACAGTGAGGTTTGAGTGTGTGTGCTGTTAGAGACGTGGATTGAGTCTCAGTGAGCTGCATGTGTGTTGTCTGCCTGCATGTGTTCTGTTATAAGCTGTGCACTGAGTCACATGGCTGTGTTTGGGTGTGTGTGTATGCTTGTTGATATAGGCTATGCATTGGGTCACAGTGATCCGTTAGTGTCTGTGAGGGCTTTTTGTTATAGGCTGTGCACAGGATCCCAGTGAGCCATCTGTGTGTGTGTGTCTGTGCAAATATGGACAGTGCATTGAGTCACAGTGAGTCGTGTGTGTCTCTGGGTGTGTTGTGTCCACATGTGCTGTTTTTGGTTGTGTGTTGTGTCACAGTAAGCCTTGTGTGAGTGTGTGCTGTTATAGACAGTGAACTGAGTCACGGCCATGTGTGTGTGTGTGTGCATGCATATATAGGCTATGCATTGACTCACAGTGAGCTGTGTGTGTGTGTGTGCTGGTATAGGCTGTGAATTCAGTCACACTGATCTGTGCGCATGTGAGTGTGCTGGTATAGTCTGAGCATTGAGTCACAGTGAGGTGTGTGTGTGAGTGTGTGTGTCTGTTCAGTTGTAGGTTTAGCATTGAGTCACAGTGAGTCTTGTGTGTGTGTGTGCTGAAAGAGTTTGTGTACTGAGTCATGGTGCAGTTTGTGTGTGTTTGTGTGTGTGTGTGCTGTCAGAGACTGTCGATTGATTCACAGTGAGCCATGTGTGTCTGTGGGCATGCATGTATGCTGTAATAAGCTGTGCACTTAGTCACAATGAACAGTGTGTTTGTGTGTTTATGCATTCTGATAGAGGCTATGCATTGAGTCACAGTGATCCGTGAGTGTCTGTGCGGGTTTGTTGGAAGAGTCTGTGCAAAGAGTCCCAGTGAGCCATCTCTGTGTATGTGTTTCTCTGCAGGGATGGACGGTGCATTGAGTCACAGTGAGTCATGTGCATCTGTGTGTGTGTATGTGTCAAAGTGTGCTGCTTTAGGCTGTGTGTTGTGTCACAGTGAGCCATGTGTGTGTTGTGTTGGTATAGACTGTGAAATGAGTCACGGCCTTGTGTGTTTCTCTGTGCATGAAGCTATGGGCTGTGCATTGATTCATAGTGAGCTGTGTATGTGTGTGTACCAGTACAGGCCGTGAATTCAGTCACATTGAGCTGTGTGTGTGAGCATGTGCTGGTATAGTTTGAGCATTGAGTTACAGTGTGGTTGTGAATTTCTTGTGCCGGTGTAAGATGTACACTGAGTTACAGTGAGCTGTGTGTGTCTGTGGCTGTGTGTGTATGTGTGTGCTTATATAGGTGGCACATTGAGTCACAGTGAGCCTTGTTTGTGTGTGTGCATGCATGTGTTCTGTTATTCGCTGTGCACTGAGTCACATGGCCGTGTTTGAGGTGTGTATGCTTGGTGGTATAGGCTGTGCATTGCGTCACAGTGATCCGTTAGTGTCTGTTAGGGTTGTTGGTATAGGCTGTGCACAGAGTCCCAGTGAGCCATCTGAGTGTGTGTGTCTGTGCAAATATGGACAGTGCATTGAGTCACAGTGAGTTGTATGTGTGTGTGTGTCCACATGTGCTGTTTTAGGCTGCTTGTTGTGTCACAGTAAGCCGTGTGTGTGTGTGCTGGTACAGACTGTGAACTGAGATATCCCATGTGTGTGTTTGTGTGTGTGCATGCAGATATAGTTTATGCATTGACTAATACTGAGCTGTGTGTGTGTGTGTGCTGGTATAGGCAGTGAATTCAGTCACACTGATCTGTGTGCATGTGAGTGTGCTGGTATAGTCTGAGGATTGAATCACAGTGAGGTGTGTGTGTGTGTGTCTGTTCAGTTTTTGGCTTGGCATTGAGTCACAGTGAGCCTTGTTTGTGTGTGTGTGTGTGCTGGTATAGGTGGTGTATTGAGTCACAGTGAGTTTTGTGTGTGTCTGTGTGTGCTGTTAGAGACTGTGGATTGATTCACAGTGAGCCATGTGTGTCTGTGCTTTCATGTGTGCTTTTATAAGCTGTGCATTAAGTCACAATGAGCAGTGTGTTTTTGTGTTTATGCATGCAGATATAGGCTGTGCATTTGAGTCACAGTGATCCGTTAGTGTCTGGGAGGGTTTGTTGGTATAGGCTGTGCACAGTCCCAGTGAGCCGTCTCTGTGTATGTGTTTCTCTGCAGGTATGGACTGTGCATTGTGCCACTTTGAATCGTATGTATCTGCGTGTGTGTGTGTGTGTCAAAGTGTGCTGGTTTAGGCTGCGTGTTGTGTCACAGGGAGCCATGTGTTTGTTGTGTTGGTATAGACAGTGAAATGAGTCACAGCCACGTATGTGTACTTGTGCATGAAGGTACCTGCTGTGCATTGATTCATAGTGAGCTGTATATGTTTGTGTGCTGGTATAGGCCGTCAATTCAGTCACAGTGAGCTGTTTGCGTGTGCATGTGCTAGTAGAGTTTGAGCATTGTGTCACAGTGTTGTTGTGAGGTTGTTTTGCCGGTACAAGATTTACACTGAATTACAGTGAGCCGTGTGTGTCTGTGGTTGTGTGTGTATGTGTGTGCTTATATAGGTGGTGCAGTGAGTCACAGTGAGCTGTGAGTGTGGCTGTGATGCTGGTATAGACTATGAACTGAGTCAAAGTGAGCCATGTGTGTCTCTGTGTGTGTGTGTGTGTGTGTGTGTGTGCTGTTTGGTAATGTGCATTGAGTCACAGTGAGCTCTGTGTGTGTTTTTGAATACCCCTGGGCTGGCATAAGCTGAGCATTGAGTCACAGTTGATGTGTGTGTGAGTGTGCTTGTGTGTGCAAGTATAGGCTGGGCATTGAATCATAGTGAGCTGTGTGTGTTCGTGTGTGTGCTGATAAATGCTGTGCATTCAGTCACAGTGAGCCGTGTGTGTATGTGAGTGTGCTTGTAGAGGCTGCACACTGAATAACAATGAGTTGTGTATGAGTGTGCGTGTGTTGTTCCATACTGTGCATTCAGTCACAGTTTGCTGTCTGTGTGTGTGCATGCATGTGTGCTTTCATAGGCGGTGCCTTGATTCACATTGAACTCTGTGTGTGTGTGTGTGTGTGTGTTCTGGTACAGGCTGAGCATTGTGTCACACTGAGGTGTGTGTGTGTGAGTGTGCATGTCTCTGCATCTGGAGGCTGACAATACGTCACAGTGTGCCATGTGTGTTTGTGTATTTTTCTGTACTGGTATAGGCTGTGCATTCATTCTCAGTGAGGTGTGTGTGATTGTCTGTCCAGGTGTAGGCTGGTTATTGAGTCACAGTGAGCCGTGTGTGTGTGTGTGCTTGTATACACTGTGAACTGAGACATGGTGTTGTGTGTGTGTGTGTGAATGCTTGTATAGGTTTAGCATTGACACATAGTGAGCTATGTGTGTGTGTTGTGCTGGTATAGGCCATGCATTGAGTCTGAGTGAGCTGTTTTCATGTGTGCATGTTGGTATATTCTGAGCATTGAGTCACAGTGTGGTGTGTGGCTGTGTATATGTGTGTGTGTGTGTGTTCTGATATAAGATGTACATTGAGTTACAATGAGCCGTGCATGTGTGTGGCTGTGTGTGTGTGTGTGCTGCTAGAGGCTGCTCATTGTGTAACACTGAGCCATGTGTTTCTGTGTGTCACTCTATAGACTGTACATAGTGTCTGTGTGTGTGCATGCATGTGTGCTTGTATAGGTTGACTGATTCACATTGAGCTTTGTGTGTGGTTGTGCGTGTTGTGCTGCTCTATGTTTTGCATTGATTCACACTGAGCTGTGTGTGTGTGAGTGTGCATATGTGTGAACATATAGGCTGGGTATTGAGTCACAATGTGGTGTGTGTGTGAGTGTCTGTGTTTGTGCACTGGCATAGGCCATGCACTGAGACACAGTGAGGTTTGTGTGTGAGTGTGTGTGTCTTTTCAGGTGTATGCTGGGCATTGAGTCACAGTGAGCCATGAGTGTGTGTGCATGTGTGTGTGTGTGTACTTGTATAGGCTGTGCATTGAGTCAGAGTGAGGTGTGTGTCTATGTGTGTGGTGTGCATCGAGTCACAGTGAAGTGTGTGTTGTTAGAGACTGTGAATTGACTCACACTGAGCCTTGTGTGTCTGTGTGTGCTTACATAGGCTGTGCATTGAGTCACAGTGAGGGGTGTGTGTCTGTTCAGGTGTAGGCTGGGCATTGAGTCTCAGTTAGCTTTGTGTGTGTGTGTGCTGAGATACGCTATGCATTGCATCACAGTGACATGTGTGTCAGTGTCTGTGTGTGCGCTAGTATAGCTTGTGTATTCAGACACAGTGAGGTTTGAGTGTGTGTGCTGTTAGAGACGTGGATTGAGTCTCAGTGAGCTGCATGTGTGTTGTCTGCCTGCATGTGTTCTGTTATAAGCTGTGCACTGAGTCACATGGCTGTGTTTGGGTGTGTGTGTATGCTTGTTGATATAGGCTATGCATTGGGTCACAGTGATCCGTTAGTGTCTGTGAGGGCTTTTTGTTATAGGCTGTGCACAGGATCCCAGTGAGCCATCTGTGTGTGTGTGTCTGTGCAAATATGGACAGTGCATTGAGTCACAGTGAGTCGTGTGTGTCTCTGGGTGTGTTGTGTCCACATGTGCTGTTTTTGGTTGTGTGTTGTGTCACAGTAAGCCTTGTGTGAGTGTGTGCTGTTATAGACAGTGAACTGAGTCACGGCCATGTGTGTGTGTGTGTGCATGCATATATAGGCTATGCATTGACTCACAGTGAGCTGTGTGTGTGTGTGTGCTGGTATAGGCTGTGAATTCAGTCACACTGATCTGTGCGCATGTGAGTGTGCTGGTATAGTCTGAGCATTGAGTCACAGTGAGGTGTGTGTGTGAGTGTGTGTGTCTGTTCAGTTGTAGGTTTAGCATTGAGTCACAGTGAGTCTTGTGTGTGTGTGTGCTGAAAGAGTTTGTGTACTGAGTCATGGTGCAGTTTGTGTGTGTTTGTGTGTGTGTGTGCTGTCAGAGACTGTCGATTGATTCACAGTGAGCCATGTGTGTCTGTGGGCATGCATGTATGCTGTAATAAGCTGTGCACTTAGTCACAATGAACAGTGTGTTTGTGTGTTTATGCATTCTGATAGAGGCTATGCATTGAGTCACAGTGATCCGTGAGTGTCTGTGCGGGTTTGTTGGAAGAGTCTGTGCAAAGAGTCCCAGTGAGCCATCTCTGTGTATGTGTTTCTCTGCAGGGATGGACGGTGCATTGAGTCACAGTGAGTCATGTGCATCTGTGTGTGTGTATGTGTCAAAGTGTGCTGCTTTAGGCTGTGTGTTGTGTCACAGTGAGCCATGTGTGTGTTGTGTTGGTATAGACTGTGAAATGAGTCACGGCCTTGTGTGTTTCTCTGTGCATGAAGCTATGGGCTGTGCATTGATTCATAGTGAGCTGTGTATGTGTGTGTACCAGTACAGGCCGTGAATTCAGTCACATTGAGCTGTGTGTGTGAGCATGTGCTGGTATAGTTTGAGCATTGAGTTACAGTGTGGTTGTGAATTTCTTGTGCCGGTGTAAGATGTACACTGAGTTACAGTGAGCTGTGTGTGTCTGTGGCTGTGTGTGTATGTGTGTGCTTATATAGGTGGCACATTGAGTCACAGTGAGCCTTGTTTGTGTGTGTGCATGCATGTGTTCTGTTATTCGCTGTGCACTGAGTCACATGGCCGTGTTTGAGGTGTGTATGCTTGGTGGTATAGGCTGTGCATTGCGTCACAGTGATCCGTTAGTGTCTGTTAGGGTTGTTGGTATAGGCTGTGCACAGAGTCCCAGTGAGCCATCTGAGTGTGTGTGTCTGTGCAAATATGGACAGTGCATTGAGTCACAGTGAGTTGTATGTGTGTGTGTGTCCACATGTGCTGTTTTAGGCTGCTTGTTGTGTCACAGTAAGCCGTGTGTGTGTGTGCTGGTACAGACTGTGAACTGAGATATCCCATGTGTGTGTTTGTGTGTGTGCATGCAGATATAGTTTATGCATTGACTAATACTGAGCTGTGTGTGTGTGTGTGCTGGTATAGGCAGTGAATTCAGTCACACTGATCTGTGTGCATGTGAGTGTGCTGGTATAGTCTGAGGATTGAATCACAGTGAGGTGTGTGTGTGTGTGTCTGTTCAGTTTTTGGCTTGGCATTGAGTCACAGTGAGCCTTGTTTGTGTGTGTGTGTGTGCTGGTATAGGTGGTGTATTGAGTCACAGTGAGTTTTGTGTGTGTCTGTGTGTGCTGTTAGAGACTGTGGATTGATTCACAGTGAGCCATGTGTGTCTGTGCTTTCATGTGTGCTTTTATAAGCTGTGCATTAAGTCACAATGAGCAGTGTGTTTTTGTGTTTATGCATGCAGATATAGGCTGTGCATTTGAGTCACAGTGATCCGTTAGTGTCTGGGAGGGTTTGTTGGTATAGGCTGTGCACAGTCCCAGTGAGCCGTCTCTGTGTATGTGTTTCTCTGCAGGTATGGACTGTGCATTGTGCCACTTTGAATCGTATGTATCTGCGTGTGTGTGTGTGTGTCAAAGTGTGCTGGTTTAGGCTGCGTGTTGTGTCACAGGGAGCCATGTGTTTGTTGTGTTGGTATAGACAGTGAAATGAGTCACAGCCACGTATGTGTACTTGTGCATGAAGGTACCTGCTGTGCATTGATTCATAGTGAGCTGTATATGTTTGTGTGCTGGTATAGGCCGTCAATTCAGTCACAGTGAGCTGTTTGCGTGTGCATGTGCTAGTAGAGTTTGAGCATTGTGTCACAGTGTTGTTGTGAGGTTGTTTTGCCGGTACAAGATTTACACTGAATTACAGTGAGCCGTGTGTGTCTGTGGTTGTGTGTGTATGTGTGTGCTTATATAGGTGGTGCAGTGAGTCACAGTGAGCTGTGAGTGTGGCTGTGATGCTGGTATAGACTATGAACTGAGTCAAAGTGAGCCATGTGTGTCTCTGTGTGTGTGTGTGTGTGTGTGTGTGTGTGTGCTGTTTGGTAATGTGCATTGAGTCACAGTGAGCTCTGTGTGTGTTTTTGAATACCCCTGGGCTGGCATAAGCTGAGCATTGAGTCACAGTTGATGTGTGTGTGAGTGTGCTTGTGTGTGCAAGTATAGGCTGGGCATTGAATCATAGTGAGCTGTGTGTGTTCGTGTGTGTGCTGATAAATGCTGTGCATTCAGTCACAGTGAGCCGTGTGTGTATGTGAGTGTGCTTGTAGAGGCTGCACACTGAATAACAATGAGTTGTGTATGAGTGTGCGTGTGTTGTTCCATACTGTGCATTCAGTCACAGTTTGCTGTCTGTGTGTGTGCATGCATGTGTGCTTTCATAGGCGGTGCCTTGATTCACATTGAACTCTGTGTGTGTGTGTGTGTGTGTGTTCTGGTACAGGCTGAGCATTGTGTCACACTGAGGTGTGTGTGTGTGAGTGTGCATGTCTCTGCATCTGGAGGCTGACAATACGTCACAGTGTGCCATGTGTGTTTGTGTATTTTTCTGTACTGGTATAGGCTGTGCATTCATTCTCAGTGAGGTGTGTGTGATTGTCTGTCCAGGTGTAGGCTGGTTATTGAGTCACAGTGAGCCGTGTGTGTGTGTGTGCTTGTATACACTGTGAACTGAGACATGGTGTTGTGTGTGTGTGTGTGAATGCTTGTATAGGTTTAGCATTGACACATAGTGAGCTATGTGTGTGTGTTGTGCTGGTATAGGCCATGCATTGAGTCTGAGTGAGCTGTTTTCATGTGTGCATGTTGGTATATTCTGAGCATTGAGTCACAGTGTGGTGTGTGGCTGTGTATATGTGTGTGTGTGTGTGTTCTGATATAAGATGTACATTGAGTTACAATGAGCCGTGCATGTGTGTGGCTGTGTGTGTGTGTGTGCTGCTAGAGGCTGCTCATTGTGTAACACTGAGCCATGTGTTTCTGTGTGTCACTCTATAGACTGTACATAGTGTCTGTGTGTGTGCATGCATGTGTGCTTGTATAGGTTGACTGATTCACATTGAGCTGTGTGTGTGGTTGTGCGTGTTGTGCTGCTCTATGTTTTGCATTGATTCACACTGAGCTGTGTGTGTGTGAGTGTGCATATGTGTGAACATATAGGCTGGGTATTGAGTCACAATGTGGTGTGTGTGTGAGTGTCTGTGTTTGTGCACTGGCATAGGCCATGCACTGAGACACAGTGAGGTTTGTGTGTGAGTGTGTGTGTCTTTTCAGGTGTATGCTGGGCATTGAGTCACAGTGAGCCATGAGTGTGTGTGCATGTGTGTGTGTGTGTACTTGTATAGGCTGTGCATTGAGTCAGAGTGAGGTGTGTGTCTATGTGTCTGGGCTGTTGTAGGTGTGCATCGAGTCACAGTGAAGTGTGTGTTGTTAGAGACTGTGAATTGACTCACACTGAGCCTTGTGTGTCTGTGTGTGCTTACATAGGCTGTGCATTGAGTCACAGTGAGGGGTGTGTGTCTGTTCAGGTGTAGGCTGGGCATTGAGTCTCAGTTAGCTTTGTGTGTGTGTGTGCTGAGATACGCTATGCATTGCATCACAGTGACATGTGTGTCAGTGTCTGTGTGTGCGCTAGTATAGCTTGTGTATTCAGACACAGTGAGGTTTGAGTGTGTGTGCTGTTAGAGACGTGGATTGAGTCTCAGTGAGCTGCATGTGTGTTGTGTGCCTGCATGTGTTCTGTTATAAGCTGTGCACTGAGTCACATGGCTGTGTTTGGGTGTGTGTGTATGCTTGTTGATATAGGCTATGCATTGGGTCACAGTGATCCGTTAGTGTCTGTGAGGGCTTTTTGTTATAGGCTGTGCACAGGATCCCAGTGAGCCATCTGTGTGTGTGTGTCTGTGCAAATATGGACAGTGAATTGAGTCACAGTGAGTCGTGTGTGTCTCAGGGTGTGTTGTGTCCACATGTGCTGTTTTTGGTTGCGTGTTGTGTCACAGTAAGCCTTGTGTGAGTGTGTGCTGTTATAGACAGTGAACTGAGTCACGGCCATGTGTGTGTGTGTGTGCATGCATATATAGGCTATGCATTGACTCACAGTGAGCTGTGTGTGTGTGTGTGCTGGTATAGGCTGTGAATTCAGTCACACTGATCTGTGCGCATGTGAGTGTGCTGGTATAGTCTGAGCATTGAGTCACAGTGAGGTGTGTGTGTGAGTGTGTGTGTCTGTTCAGTTGTAGGTTTAACATTGAGTCACAGTGAGTCTTGTGTGTGTGTGTGCTGAAAGAGTTTGTGTACTGAGTCATGGTGCAGTTTGTGTGTGTTTGTGTGTGTGTGTGTGCTGTCAGAGACTGTCGATTGATTCACAGTGAGCCATGGGTGTCTGTGGGCATGCATGTATGCTGTAATAAGCTGTGCACTTAGTCACAATGAACAGTGTGTTTGTGTGTTTATGCATTCTGATAGAGGCTATGCATTGAGTCACAGTGATCCGTTAGTGTCTGTGCGGGTTTGTTGGAAGAGTCTGTGCAAAGAGTCCCAGTGAGCCATCTCTGTGTATGTGTTTCTCTGCAGGGATGGACGGTGCATTGAGTCACAGTGAGTCATGTGCATCTGTGTGTGTGTATGTGTCAAAGTGTGCTGCTTTAGGCTGTGTGTTGTGTCACAGTGAGCCATGTGTGTGTTGTGTTGGTATAGACTGTGAAATGAGTCACGGCCTTGTGTGTTTCTCTGTGCATGAAGCTATGGGCTGTGCATTGATTCATAGTGAGCTGTGTATGTGTGTGTGCCAGTACAGGCCGTGAATTCAGTCACATTGAGCTGTGTGTGTGAGCATGTGCTGGTATAGTTTGAGCATTGAGTTACAGTGTGGTTGTGAATTTCTTGTGCCGGTGTAAGATGTACACTGAGTTACAGTGAGCTGTGTGTGTCTGTGGCTGTGTGTGTATGTGTGTGCTTATATAGGTGGCACATTGAGTCACAGTGAGCCTTGTTTGTGTGTGTGCATGCATGTGTTCTGTTATTCGCTGTGCACTGAGTCACATGGCCGTGTTTGAGGTGTGTATGCTTGGTGGTATAGGCTGTGCATTGCGTCACAGTGATCCGTTAGTGTCTGTTAGGGTTGTTGGTATAGGCTGTGCACAGAGTCCCAGTGAGCCATCTGAGTGTGTGTGTCTGTGCAAATATGGACAGTGCATTGAGTCACAGTGAGTTGTATGTGTGTTTGTGTCCACATGTGCTGTTTTAGGCTACTTGTTGTGTCACAGTAAGCCGTGTGTGTGTGTGCTGGTACAGACTGTGAACTGAGATATCCCATGTGTGTGTTTGTGTGTGTGCATGCAGATATAGTTTATGCATTGACTAATACTGAGCTGTGTGTGTGTGTGTGCTGGTATAGGCAGTGAATTCAGTCACACTGATCTGTGTGCATGTGAGTGTGCTGGTATAGTCTGAGGATTGAATCACAGTGAGGTGTGTGTGTGTGTGTCTGTTCAGTTTTTGGCTTGGCATTGAGTCACAGTGAGCCTTGTGTGTGTGTGTGTGTGTGTGCTGGTATAGGTGGTGTATTGAGTCACAGTGAGTTTTGTGTGTGTCTGTGTGTGCTGTTAGAGACTGTGGATTGATTCACAGTGAGCCATGTGTGTCTGTGCTTTCATGTGTGCTTTTATAAGCTGTGCATTAAGTCACAATGAGCAGTGTGTTTTTGTGTTTATGCATGCAGATATAGGCTGTGCATTTGAGTCACAGTGATCCGTTAGTGTCTGGGAGGGTTTGTTGGTATAGGCTGTGCACAGTCCCAGTGAGCCGTCTCTGTGTATGTGTTTCTCTGCAGGTATGGACTGTGCATTGTGCCACTTTGAATCGTATGTATCTGCGTGTGTGTGTGTGTGTCAAAGTGTGCTGGTTTAGGCTGCGTGTTGTGTCACAGGGAGCCATGTGTTTGTTGTGTTGGTATAGACAGTGAAATGAGTCACAGCCACGTATGTGTACTTGTGCATGAAGGTACCTGCTGTGCATTGATTCATAGTGAGCTGTATATGTTTGTGTGCTGGTATAGGCCGTCAATTCAGTCACAGTGAGCTGTTTGCGTGTGTATGTGCTAGTAGAGTTTGAGCATTGTGTCACAGTGTTGTTGTGAGGTTGTTTTGCCGGTACAAGATTTACACTGAGTTACAGTGAGCCGTGTGTGTCTGTGGTTGTGTGTGTATGTGTGTGCTTATATAGGTGGTGCAGTGAGTCACAGTGAGCTGTGAGTGTGGCTGTGATGCTGGTATAGACTATGAACTGAGTCAAAGTGAGCCATGTGTGTCTCTGTGTGTGTGTGTGTGTGTGCTGTTTGGTAATGTGCATTGAGTCACAGTGAGCTCTGTGTGTGTTTTTGAATACCCCTGGGCTGGCATAAGCTGAGCATTGAGTCACAGTTGATGTGTGTGTGAGTGTGCTTGTGTGTGCAAGTATAGGCTGGGCATTGAATCATAGTGAGCTGTGTGTGTTCGTGTGTGTGCTGATAAATGCTGTGCATTCAGTCACAGTGAGCCGTGTGTGTATGTGAGTGTGCTTGTAGAGGCTGCACACTGAATAACAATGAGTTGTGTATGAGTGTGCGTGTGTTGTTCCATACTGTGCATTCAGTCACAGTTTGCTGTCTGTGTGTGTGCATGCATGTGTGCTTTCATAGGCGGTGCCTTGATTCACATTGAACTCTGTGTGTGTGTGTGTGTGTGTGTTCTGGTACAGGCTGAGCATTGTGTCACACTGAGGTGTGTGTGTGTGAGTGTGCATGTCTCTGCATCTGGAGGCTGACAATACGTCACAGTGTGCCATGTGTGTTTGTGTATTTTTCTGTACTGGTATAGGCTGTGCATTCATTCTCAGTGAGGTGTGTGTGATTGTCTGTCCAGGTGTAGGCTGGTTATTGAGTCACAGTGAGCCGTGTGTGTGTGTGTGCTTGTATACACTGTGAACTGAGACATGGTGTTGTGTGTGTGTGTGTGAATGCTTGTATAGGTTTAGCATTGACACATAGTGAGCTATGTGTGTGTGTTGTGCTGGTATAGGCCATGCATTGAGTCTGAGTGAGCTGTTTTCATGTGTGCATGTTGGTATATTCTGAGCATTGAGTCACAGTGTGGTGTGTGGCTGTGTATATGTGTGTGTGTGTGTGTGTTCTGATATAAGATGTACATTGAGTTACAATGAGCCGTGCATGTGTGTGGCTGTGTGTGTGTGTGTGCTGCTAGAGGCTGCTCATTGTGTAACACTGAGCCATGTGTTTCTGTGTGTCACTCTATAGACTGTACATAGTGTCTGTGTGTGTGCATGCATGTGTGCTTGTATAGGTTGACTGATTCACATTGAGCTTTGTGTGAGGTTGTGCGTGTTGTGCTGCTCTATGTTTTGCATTGATTCACACTGAGCTGTGTGTGTGTGAGTGTGCATATGTGTGAACATATAGGCTGGGTATTGAGTCACAATGTGGTGTGTGTGTGAGTGTCTGTGTTTGTGCACTGGCATAGGCCATGCACTGAGACACAGTGAGGTTTGTGTGTGAGTGTGTGTGTCTTTTCAGGTGTATGCTGGGCATTGAGTCACAGTGAGCCATGAGTGTGTGTGCATGTGTGTGTGTGTACTAGTATAGGCTGTGCAATGAGTCACAGTGAGGTGTGTGTCTATGCTCTTGTAAGTGTGCATTGAGTCACAGTGAGGTTTGTGTTGTTAGAGACTGTGAATTGAGTCACACTGAGCCTTGTGTGTTTGTGTGTGTGTGTGCTTGCATAGGCTGTGCATTGAGTCACAGTGAGGGGTGTGTGTCTGTTCAGGTGTAGGCTGGGCATTGAGTCTCCGTTAGCTTTGTGTGTGTGTGTGCTGAGATACGCTATGTATTGTGTCACAGTGACATGTGTGTCAGTGTCTGTGTGTGCTAGTATAGCTTGTGTATTCAGACACAGTGAGGTTTGAGTGCGTGTGCTGTTAGAGACGTGGATTGAGTCTCAGTGAGCTGCATGTGTGTGTGTCTGCCTGCATGTGTTCTGTTATAAGCTGTGCACTGAGTCACATGGCTGTGTTTGGGTGTGTGTGTATGCTTGTTGATATAGGCTATGCATTGAGTCACTGTGATCCGTTAGTGTCTGTGAGGGTTTGCTGCTATAGGCTGTGCACAGGGTCCCAGTGAGTCATCTGTGTGTGTGTGTCTGTCCAAATATGGACAGTGCATTGAGTCACAGTGAGTTGTGTGTGTCTCTTGGTGTGTGTGTGTCCACATGTGTTGTTTTTGGTTGCATGTTCTGTCACAGTAAACCCTGTGTGAGTGTGTGCTGTTATAGACAGTGAACTGAGTCACGGCCATGTGTGTTTCTTTGTGCATGAAGCTACGGGCTGTGCATTGATTCATAGTGAGCTGTGTATGTGTGTGTGCCAGTACAGGCCATGAATTCAGTAACAGTGACCTGTGTGTGTGATCATGTGCTGGTATAGTTTGAGCATTGAGTCACAGTGTGGTTGTGAATTTCTTGTGCCGGTGTAGGATGTACACTGAGTTACAGTGAGCTGTGTGTGTCTGTGGCAGTGTGTTTATATCTGTGCTTATATAGGTGGCACATTGAGTCACAGTGAACCTTGTTTGTGTGTGTGCATGCATGTGTTCTGTTATAAGCTGTGCATTGAGTCACAATGAAAGTGTGTTTGTGTTTTATGCATGCAGATATAGGCTGTGCATTTGTGTCACAGTTTCTGTACTGGTATAGGCTGTGCATTCATTCACAGTGAAGTGTGTGTGTGTCTGTCCAGGTGTAGGCTCTTTACTGAGTCACAGTGAGCCATGTGTGTGAGTGTGCTTGAATACACTGTGAACTGAATCATGGCCTTTTCTGTGTGTGTGTGTTTGTGTGTGTGTGTAGGCATGCAGGTATAGGTTTTGCATTGACACATAGTGAGCTGTGTGTGTGTGTTGTGCTGGTATAGGCCATGCATTGAATCAGAGTGAGCTGTTTTCATGTGTGTGTTCTGGTATATTCTGACAATTGAGTCACAGTGTGGTGTGTGTGTGTGTGTTCTGGTATGAGATGAACATGGAGATACAGTGAGCCGTGTTTTTGTGTGTGTGTGTGTGTGTGTCTGTTGGTAGAGGCTGCGCATTTTGTAACAGTGAACCATGGGTTTCTGCGTGTCACTCTATAGACTGTACATAGTGTCTGTGTGTGTGCATGCATGTGTGCTTGTATAGGTTGATTGATTCACATTGAGCTTTGTGTGTGGTTGTGCATGTTGTGCTGCTCTATGTTTTGCATTGATTCACACTGAGCTGTGTGTGTGTGAGTGTGCATATGTGTGAACATATAGGCTGGATATTGAGTCACAATGTTTTGTGTGTGTGAGTGTCTGTGTTTGGCACTGGCATAAGCCATGCACTGAGACACAGTGAGGTTTGTGTGTGAATTTGTGTGTCTTTTCAGGTGTATGCTGGGCATTGAGTCACAGTGAGCCGTGAGTGTGTGTGCATGTGTGTGTGTGTGTACTGGTATAAGCTGTGCATTGAGTCAGAGTGAGGTGTGTGTCTATGTGTCTGGGCTGTTGTAGGTGTGCATCGAGTCACAGTGAAGTGTGTGTTGTTAGAGACTGTAAATTGACTCACACTGAGCCTTGTGTGTGTGTGTCTGTGTGTGCTTACATAGGCTGTGCATTGAGTCACAGTGAGGGGTGTGTGTCTGTTCAGGTGTAGGCTGGGCATTGAATCTCAGTTAGCTTTGTGTGTGTGTGTGCTGAGATATGCTATGCATTGCATCACAGTGACATGTGTGTCAGTGTCTCTGTGTGTGTGTGCTAGTATAGCTTGTGTATTCAGACACAGTGAGGTTTGAATGTGTGTGCTGTTACAAACGTGGTTTGAATCTCAGTGAGACGCATGTGTGTGTGTCTGCCTGCATGTGTTCTGTTATAAGCTGTGCACTGAGTCACATGGCCGTGTTTGTGTGTGTGTGTATGCTTGTTGATATAGGCTATGCATTGAGTCACAGTGATCCGTTAGTGTCTGTGAAGATTTGTTGTTATAGGCTGTGCAAAGGGTCCCAGTGAGCCATCTGTGTGTGTGTGTCTGTGCAAATATGGACAGTGCATTGAGTCACAGTGAGTCGTGTGTGTCTCTGGTTGTGTGTGTGTCCACATGTGCTGTTTTGCATTGCCTGTTGTGTCACAGTAAGCCATGTGTGAGTGTGTGCTGGTATAGGCAGTGAACTGAGTCATGGCCTAGTGTGTGTGTGTGTGCATTCAGTTATAGGCTATGCATAAACTCATAGTGAGCTGTGTGTGTGTGTGTGCTGGTATAGGCTGTGAATTCAGTCACACTGATCTGTGTGCATGTGAGGGTGCTGGTATAGTCTGAGCATTGAGTCACAGTGAGGTGTGTGTGTCTGTTCAGTTGTAGGTTTACCATTGAGTCACAGTGAGTCTTGTGTGTGTGTGTGCTGATAGAGTTTGTGTGTTGAGTCACGGTGCAGTTTGTGTCTGTTTGTGTGTGCGTGTGCTGTCAGAGACTGTCGATTGATTCACAGTGAGCCATGTGTGTCTGTGGGCATGCATGTATGCTGTAATAAGCTGTGCACTTAGTCACAATTAATAGTGTGTTTGTGTCTTTATGCATGCTGATATAGGCTATGCATTGAATCACAGTGATCCGTTAGTGTCTGTGAGGGTTTGTTGGAATAGTCTGTGCAAAGAGACCCTGTGAGCTATCTCTGTGTATGTGTTTCTCTGCACGTATGGATGGTGCATTGAGTCACAGTGAGTCGTGTGCGTCTGTGTGTGTGTGTGTCAAAGTGTGCTGCTTTAGGCTGTGTGTTGTGTCACAGTGAGCCATGTGTGTGTTGTGTTGGTATAGACTGTGAAATGAGTCATGGCCATTTTTGTCTGTTTGTGCATGAAGCCACGGGCTGTGCATTGATTCATAGAGAGCTGTGTATGTGTGTGTGCCGGTATAGGCTGTGAATTCAGTCACAGTGTGCTGTGTGTGAGCATGTGCTGGTATAGTTTGAGCATTGATTCACAGTGTGGTTGTGAAATTCTTTTGCCAGTGTAAGATATACACTGAGTTACAGTGAGCCATGTGAGTCTGTGGCAGTGTGTGTATGTGTGTGCTTATATAGGTGGCATATTGAGTCACAGTGAGCCTTGTTTGTGTGTGTGCATGCATGTGTTCTGTTATTCGCTGTGCACTGAGTCACATGGCCGTGTTTTTGTGTGTGTATGCTTGGTGGTATAGGCTGTGCATTGTGTCACAGTAATTCGTTAGTGTCTGTGAGGGTTTGTTGGTATAGGCTGTGCACAGAGTCCCAGTGAGCCATCTCTGTGTGTGTGTGTCTGTGCAAATATGGACAGTGCATTGAGTCTCAGTGAGTTGTATGTGTGTGTGTGTCCACATGTGCTGTTTTAGGCGGCTTATTGTGTCACAGTAAGCCGTGTGTGTGTGTGCTGGTATAGACTGTGAACTGAGATATCCCATGTGTGTGTTTGTGTGTGTGCATGCAGATATAGGTTATGCGTTGACTACTACTGAGCTGTGTGTGTGTGTGTGCTGGCATAGGCAGTGAATTCAGTCACACTGATCTGTGTGCATGTGAGTGTGCTGGTATAGACTGAGGATTGAATCACAGTGAGGTGTGTGTGTGTGTTTCTGTTCAGTTATTGGCTTGACATTGAGTCACAGTGAGCCTTGTGTGTGTGTTTGTGTGCTGGTATATGTGGTGTATTGAGTCACAGTGAGTTTTGTGTGTGTCTGTTAGAGACTGTGGATTGATTCACAGTGAGCCAGGTTGTCTGTGTGTTTGAATGTGTGCTTTTATAAGCTGTGCATTAAGTCACAATGAGCAGTGTGTTTGTGTGTTTATGCATGCAGATATAGGCTGTACATTTGAGTCACAGTGATCCGTTAGTGTCTGGGAGGGTTTGTTGGTATAGGCTGTGCACAGTCCCAGTGAGCTCTCACTTTGTATGGGTTTATCTGTAGGTATGGACTGTGCATTAAGTCACTGTGAGTCTTGTGCTTCTGTGTGTGTGTGGGGGTCAAAGTGTGCTGGTTTAGGCAGCGTGTCGTGTCACAGTGAGCCATGTTTGTGTTGTGTTGGTATAGACAGTGAACTGAGTCA
The DNA here is from genome assembly GCF_963455315.2 of Globicephala melas. NCBI lineage: Eukaryota > Metazoa > Chordata > Mammalia > Artiodactyla > Delphinidae > Globicephala > Globicephala melas. The sequence continues at coordinate 816,468 of NC_083336.1, read as the reverse complement.
CAGCCATGTGTGTGTACTTGTGCACAAAGGTACCGGATGTGCATTGATTCATAGTGAGCTGTGTATGTGTGTGTGCCGGTATAGACCATCAATTCAGTCACAGTGAGCTGTTTGCATGTGCATGTGCTGGTATAGTTTGAGCATTGAGTCACAGTGTTGTTTTGAGTTTGTTTTGCTGGTACAAGATTTACACAGAGATACAGTGAGCCGTGTCTGTCTGTGGCTCTGTGTGTATGTGTGTGCTTATATAGGTGGTGCAGTGAGTCACAGTGAGCTTTGAGTGTGGGTGTGATGCTGGTATAGACTATGAACTGACTATGAGCCATGTGTGTGAGTGTGTGTGTGTGTGTGTGTGCTGTTAGGTAATGTGCATTGAGTCACAGTGAGCTCTGTGTGTGTTTTTGAATACCACTGGGCTGGCATAGGCTGAGCATTGAGTCACAGTGTGGTGTGTGTGTGAGTGTGCATGTGTGTGCAAGTATAGGGTGGGCATTGAAGCACAATGAGCTGTGTGTGTTTGTGTGTGTGCTGATATAGGCTGCACATTCAGTTACAGTGAGCCGTGTGTGTATGTGAGTGTGCTTGTAGACTGCACACTGATGAACAGTGAGGTGTGTATGAGTGTGTGTGTGTGCTGTTACATACTGGGCATTCAGTCACAGTTTGCTGTGTGTGTGTGTGCATGCATGTGTGCTTTTATAGGCTGTGCCTGATTCACATTGAACTGTGAGTGTGGGTGTGTTGGTGTCTGCTGGTATACGTTTTGCATTGTTTCACAATGAGCTGTGTGTGTGTGTGTGTGTGTTCTGGTATAAGATGTACATTAAGACACAGTGAGCAGTGCATGTGTGTGGCTGTGTGTGTGTGTGTGCTGCTAGCGGCTGCATATTGTATAACACTGAGCCATGTGTTTCTGTTTGTCACTCTATAGACTGTGCATTGAGTCTGTGTGTGTGCATGCATGTGTGTTGGTATAGGCTATGCATTGATTCACATTGAGTTAGTGTGTGGTTGTGCGTGTTGTGTGGCTATATGTTTTGCATTGATTCACTGTGAGCTGTGTGTGTGTGAGTGTGCATGTGTGTGAACATATAGGCTGGACATTGATTCACAGTGAGGTGTGTGTGTGAGTTTGTGTTTGTGTGCAGTGGTAAAAGCCACGCACTGAGAAACAGTGATGTTCCTGTGTGATTGTGTGTGTCTTTTCAGGTTTATGCTGGGCATTGAGTCACAGTGAGCCATGTGTGTGTTTGCATGTGTGTGTTTGTGTGCTGGTATAGGCTGTGCATTGAGTCATAGTGAGGTGTGTGTGTCTGTTCAAGTGTACACTGGGCATTGAGTCTCAGCTTTGTATGTCTGTGTGTGTGTGTGCTGAGATAGGCTGTGCATTGAGTCACAGTGACATGTGTGTCAGTGTCTGTGTGAGTGTGTAATACTATACCTTGTGTATTCAGACACAGTGAGGTTTGAGTTTGAGTGTGTGTGTGCTGTTAGAGACTGTGGATTGAGTATCAGTGAGCCATGTTTGTTTTTGTGTGTGTGCATGCATGTGTTCTGTTCTAAGCTGTGCACTGAGTCACATGGCCGTATTTGTGTGTGTGTGTGTATGCCTGTTGATATAGGCTATGCATTGAGTAATAGTGATCCATCAGTGTCTGTGACGGTTTGTTGGTATAGGCTGTGCACAGGGTCCCAGTGAGCCATCTGTGTGTGTGTGTCTGTGCAAATATGGACAGTGCATTGAGTCACAGTGAGTCATGTGTGTCTCTGGGTGTGTGTGTGTCCACATGTGCTGTTTTTGGTTGCGTGTTCTGTCACAGTAAGCCATGTGTGAGTTTGTGGTGTTGTAGACTGTGAACTGACTCATGGCCATGTGTTTGTGTGTGTGTGTGTGTGTATGTATGCAGACATACGCTATGCATTGACTCATAGTGAGCTGTTTATGTGTATGATGGTATAGGCTGTCAATTGAGTCACAGTGAGCCATTAACGTGTGCATGTGCTGATATAGTTTGAGCATTGAGTCACAGTTTTGTTGTGAGTTTGTTTTGACGGTACAAGACGTACACCGAGTTACAGTGAGCCGTGGGTGTCTGTGGCTGTGTGTGTATGTGTGTGCCTATATAGGTGGTGCAGTGAGTCACAGTGAGCTGTGAGTGTGGGTGTGATGCTAGTATAGACTGTGAACTGAGTCACAGTGAACCATGTATGTGTGTGTGTGTGTGTGTGTTTGCTTCAAGTTAATGTGCATTGAGTCACAGTGAGCTCTGTTTGTGTTTGTGAATACCTCTGGGCTGGTATAGGCTGAGAATTGAGTCACAGTGAGGTGTGTGTGTGAGTGTGAGTGTGTGTGCAAGTATAGGCTGGGCATTGAATCACACTGAGCTGTGTGTTTTCGTGTGTGTGCTGGTATAGGCTGCGCATTCAGTCACAGTGAGCCGTGTGTGTGTGTGAGTGTTCTTGTAGAGGCTGCACATTGAATCACAGTGAGTTGTTTGTGTGATTGTGTGTGTGTGTGCTGTTCCATTCTGTGCATTCTGTCACAGTTAGCCATGTGTGTGTGTGTGCATTTGTGTGTGATTTTGTAAGTTGTGCATTGATTCACATTGAACTGTGTGTGTGGGTGTGTGCTGGTGTATGCTTTGCATTGTTTCACAGTCAGCTGGGTAAGTGTGTGTGTGTGTCTGTGTGTTGTACAGGCTGAGCATTGTGTCACAGTGAAGTGTGTTTGTGTGAGTGTGCATGTGTCTGCATCTAAAGGCTGGCTATTAGTCACAGTGTGCCTTGTGTGTTTGTGTATGTTTCTGTACTGGTATAGGCTGTGCATTCATTCACAGTGAGGTGGGTTTTTGTGTCTGTCCTGGCATAGGCTGGTTTCTGGGTGACAGTGAGCCATGTGTGTGTGTGTGCTTGTAAAGTCTGTGAACTGAGTCATGGCCGTGTGTGTGTGTGTGAATGCTGGTATAGTTTTTGCATTGACACATAGTGAGCTACGTGTGTGTTTTGTGCTGGTATAGGACATGCATTGAGTGTGAGTGAGCTGTTTTCATGTGTGCATGCTGGTATATTCTGAACATTGAGTCACAGTGTGGTGTGTGGCTGTTTATGTGTTTGTGTGTGTGTGTGTTCTTGTATAAGATATACATTGAGATACAGTGAGCCGTGCATATGTGTGGCTGTGTGTGTGTGTGTGTGTTGCTAGAGGCTGCGCATTGTGTAACACTGAACCATGGGTTTCTGTGTGTCACTCTATAGACTGTGCATTGTGTTTGTGTGTGTGTATGCATGTGTGCTTGTATAGGCTATGCATTGATTCACATTGAGTTAGTGTGTTTGTGCGTTATGTGAGGCTATATGTTTTGCATTGTTTCACTGTGAGCTGTGTGTGTGTGAGTGTGCATGTGTGTGAATATATAGGCTGGACATTTTGTCACAGTGAAGTGTGTGTGTGAGTTTGTGTTTGTGTGCACTGGTATAGGCCTTACACTGAGACACAGTGATATTTGTGTGTGTCTTTTCAGGTTTATGCTGGGCATTGAGTCACAGTAAGCCGTGTGTGTGTGAATGTCTGTTTGTGTGCTGGTATAGGCTGTGCATTGAGTCAGTGAAGTGTGTGTCTGTGTGTCTATTTTGGTGTCAGTGTGCATTGAATCACTGTGGGGGGTGTGTGTGTGTGATGTTAGAGACTGTGAAATGAGTCACAGTGAGCCTTGTTTTTGTGTGTGCATGCATGTGTTCTATTATTAGCTGTGCACTGAGTCACATGACCGTATTTGTTGTGTGTATGCTTGCTCATATAAGCTATGCATTGAGTCAAAGTCATCTGTTAGTGTCTGTGAGGGTTTGTTGGTATAGGCTGTGCACAGAGTGCCAGTGAGCCATCTGTGTGTGTGTGTGTCTGTGCAAATATGGACAGTGCATTGAGTCACAATGAGATGTGTGTGTCTCTGGGTGTGTGTGTCCACATGTGCTATTTTAGGCTACTTGTTGTGTCCCAGTAAGCCGTGTGTGTGTGTGCTGGTATAGACTGTGAATTCAGTCACGGCATGTGTGTGTGTGTGTGTGTGTGTGCTGTTTGATAAGGTGCATTGAGTCTCAGCTCTGTGTATGTTTTTGAATACCACTGAGTTGGCATAGGCTGAGCATTGAGTCACAGTGTGGTGAGTGTGTGAGTGTGCATGTGTGTGCAAGTATAGGCTGGGCATTGAATCACAGTGAGCTGAGTGTGTTTGTGTGTGTGCTGGTATAGGCTGCGCATTCAGTCACAGTGAGTCGTGTGTGTGTGTGAGTGTTTTTGTAGAGGCTGCACATTGAATCACAGTGAGGTGTGGTGTGATTGTGTGTTTGTGTGCTGTTCCATACTGTGCATTCAGTCACAGTTATCCATGTGTGTGTGTGTTCTTGCATGTGTGCTTTTATAGGCTGTGCCTTCATTCACATTGAACTGTGTGTGTGTCTGCTGGTATACACTTTGCATTGCTTCACAGTGAACAGTGTGTGTGTGTGTTTGTGTGTGCCAGTACAGATGGAGCATTCTTTCACAGTGAGGTGTGTGTGTGTGAGTGTGCATGTGTCTGCATCTAAAGGCTGGCAGTTAGTGACCATGTGTAGTGTGTTTTTGTGTATGTTTCTGAACTGGTATAGGGTGTGCATTCATTCACAATGAGGTGGGTTTGTGTCTGTCCAGGTGTAGGCTGGTTATTGAGTCAGAGTGAGTCATGTGTGTGAGTGTGCTTGAATACACTGTGAACTGAGTCATGGACTTTTCTGTGTGTGTGTGTGTCGGTGGGTGGGCATGCTGGTAAAGGTTTTGCATTGACACATAGTGAGCTGTGTGTGTGTATTGTGCTGGTATAGGCCATGCACTGATTCAGAGTGAGCTGTTTTCATGTGTGCGTTCTGGTATATTCTGACAATTAATCACAGTGTTGTGTGTGTGTGTGTTTTGGTGTAAGATGAAAATTGAGATACAGTGAGCCGTGTTTATGTGTGGCTGTGTGTGTGTGTGTGTTTCTGCTGGTAGAGGCTGCGCATTTTGTAACAGTGAGCCATGGCTTTCTGTGTGTCACTCTATAGACTGTACATAGTGTCTGTGTGTGCATGCATGTGTGCTTGTATATGTTGATTGATTCACATTGACCTTAGTGTGTGGTTGTGTGTGTTGTGCTGCTCTATGTTTTGCATTGATTCACACTGAGCTGTGTGTGTGTGAGTGTGCATATGTGTGAACATATATGCTGCGTATTGAGTCACATTGGTGTGTGTGTGTGAGTGTCTGTGTTTCTACACTGGCATAGGCCATGCACTGAGACACAGTGAGGTTTGTGTGTGAGTGTGTGTGTCTTTTCAGGTGTATGCTGGGCATTGAGTCACAGTGAGCCATGAGTGTGTGTGCATGTGTGTGTGTGTGTACTTGTATAGGCTGTACATTGAGTCAGAGTGAGGTGTGTGTCTATGTGTCTGGGCTGTTGTAGGTGTGCATCGAGTCACAGTGAAGTGTGTGTTGTTAGAGACTGTGAATTGACTCACACTGAGCCTTGTGTGTGTGTGTCTGTGTGTGCTTACATAGGCTGTGCATTGAGTCACAGTGAGGGGTGTGTGTCTGTTCAGGTGTAGGCTGGGAATTGAGTCTCAGTTAGCTTTGTGTGTGTGTGTGCTGAGATACGCTATGCATTGCATCACAGTGACATGTGTGTCAGTGTCTGTGTGTGCGCTAGTATAGCTTGTGTATTCAGACACAGTGAGGTTTGAGTGTGTGTGCTGTTAGAGACATGGATTGAGTCTCAGTGAGCTGCATGTGTGTTGTCTGCCTGCATGTGTTCTGTTATAAGCTGTGCACTGAGTCACATGGCTGTGTTTGGGTGTGTGTGTATGCTTGTTGATATAGGCTATGCATTGTGTCACAGTGATCCGTTAGTGTTTGTGAGGGTTTTTTGTTATAGGCTGTGCACAGGATCCCAGTGAGCCATCTGTGTGTGTGTCTGTGCAAATATGGACAGTGCATTGAGTCACAGTGAGTCGTGTGTGTCTCTGGGTGTGTTGTGTCCACATGTGCTGTTTTTGGTTGCGTGTTGTGTCTCAGTAAGCCTTGTGTGAGTGTGTGCTGTTATAGACAGTGAACTGAGTCACGGCCATGTGTGTGTGTGTGTGCATGCATATATAGGCTATGCATTGACTCACAGTGAGCTGTGTGTGTGTGTGTGCTGGTATAGGCTGTGAATTCAGTCACACTGATCTGTGCGCATGTGAGTGTGCTGGTATAGTCTGAGCATTGAGTCACAGTGAGGTGTGTGTGTGAGTGTGTGTGTCTGTTCAGTTGTAGGTTTAGCATTGAGTCACAGTGAGTCTTGTGTGTGTGTGTGCTGAAAGAGTTTGTGTACTGAGTCATGGTGCAGTTTGTGTGTGTTTGTGTGTGTGTGTGCTGTCAGAGACTGTCGATTGATTCACAGTGAGCCATGTGTGTCTGTGGGCATGCATGTATGCTGTAATAAGCTGTGCACTTAGTCACAATGAACAGTGTGTTTGTGTGTTTATGCATTCTGATAGAGGCTATGCATTGAGTCACAGTGATCCGTTAGTGTCTGTGCGGGTTTGTTGGAAGAGTCTGTGCAAAGAGTCCCAGTGAGCCATCTCTGTGTATGTGTTTCTCTGCAGGGATGGACGGTGCATTGAGTCACAGTGAGTCATGTGCATCTGTGTGTGTGTATGTGTCAAAGTGTGCTGCTTTAGGCTGTGTGTTGTGTCACAGTGAGCCATGTGTGTGTTGTGTTGGTATAGACTGTGAAATGAGTCACGGCCTTGTGTGTTTCTCTGTGCATGAAGCTATGGGCTGTGCATTGATTCATAGTGAGCTGTGTATGTGTGTGTGCCAGTACAGGCCATGAATTCAGTCACATTTAGCTGTGTGTGTGAGCATGTGCTGGTATAGTTTGAGCATTGAGTTACAGTGTGGTTGTGAATTTCTTGTGCTGGTGTAAGATGTACACTGAGTTACAGTTAGCTGTGTGTGTCTGTGGCAGTGTGTGTATGTGTGTGCTTATATAGGTGGCACATTGAGTCACAGTGAGCCTTGTTTGTGTGTGTGCATGCATGTGTTCTGTTATTCGCTGTGCACTGAGTCACATGGCGGTGTTTGAGGTGTGTATGCTTGGTGGTATGGGCTGTGCATTGCGTCACAGTGATCCGTTAGTGTCTGTGAGGGTTTGTTGGTATAGGCTGTGCACAGAGTCCCAGTGAGCCATCTGAGTGTGTGTGTCTGTGCAAATATGGACAGTGCATTGAGTCACAGTGAGTTGTATGTGTGTGTGTGTCCACATGTGCTGTTTTAGGCTGCTTGTTGTGCCACAGTAAGCCGTGTGTGTGTGTGCTGGTACAGACTCTGAACTGAGATATCCCATGTGTGTGTTTGTGTGTGTGCATGCAGATATAGTTTATGCATTGACTAATACTGAGCTGTGTGTGTGTGTGTGCTGGTATAGACAGTGAATTTAGTCACACTGATCTGTGTGCATGTGAGTGTGCTGGTATAGTCTGAAGATTGAATCACAGTGAGGTGTGTGTGTGTGTGTCTGTTCAGTTTTTGGCTTGGCATTGAGTCACAGTGAGCCTTGTGTGTGTGTGTGTGTGTGCTGGTATAGGTGGTGTATTGAGTCACAGTGAGTTTTTTGTGTGTCTGTGTGTGCTGTTAGAGACTGTGGATTGATTCACAGTGAGCCATGTGTGTCTGTGCTTTCATGTGTGCTTTTATAAGCTGTGCATTAAGTCACAATGAGCAGTGTGTTTTTGTGTTTATGCATGCAGTTATACGCTGTGCATTTGAGTCACAGTGATCCGTTAGTGTCTGGGAGGGTTTGTTGGTATAGGCTGTGCACAGTCCCAGTGAGCCGTCTCTGTGTATGTGTTTCTCTGCAGGTATGGACTGTGCATTGTGCCACTTTGAATCGTATGTATCTGCGTGTGTGTGTGTGTGTCAAAGTGTGCTGGTTTAGGCTGCGTGTTGTGTCACAGGGAGCCATGTGTTTGTTGTGTTGGTATAGACAGTGAAATGAGTCACAGCCACGTATGTGTACTTGTGCATGAAGGTACCTGCTGTGCATTGATTCATAGTGAGCTGTATATGTTTGTGTGCTGGTATAGGCCGTCAATTCAGTCACAGTGAGCTGTTTGCGTGTGCATGTGCTAGTAGAGTTTGAGCATTGTGTCACAGTGTTGTTGTGAGGTTGTTTTGCCGGTACAAGATTTACACTGAGTTACAGTGAGCCGTGTGTGTCTGTGGTTGTGTGTGTATGTGTGTGCTTATATAGGTGGTGCAGTGAGTCACAGTGAGCTGTGAGTGTGGCTGTGATGCTGGTATAGACTATGAAGTGAGTCAAAGTGAGCCATGTGTGTCTCTGTGTGTGTGTGTGTGTGTGTGCTGTTTGGTAATGTGCATTGAGTCACAGTGAGCTCTGTGTGTGTTTTTGAATATCCCTGGGCTGGCATAGGCTGAGCATTGAGTCACAGTTGATGTGTGTGTGAGTGTGCTTCTGTGTGCAAGTATAGGCTGGGCATTGAATCATAGTGAGCTGTGTGTGTTCGTGTGTGTGCTGATAAATGCTGTGCATTCAGTCACAGTGAGCCGTGTGTGTATGTGAGTGTGCTTGTAGAGGCTGCACACTGAATAACAATGAGTTGTGTATGAGTGTGCGTGTGTTGTTCCATACTGTGCATTCAGTCACAGTTTGCTGTCTGTGTGTGTGCATGCATGTGTGCTTTCATAGGCGGTGCCTTGATTCACATTGAACTCTGTGTGTGTGTGTGTGTGTGTGTTCTGGTACAGGCTGAGCATTGTGTCACACTGAGGTGTGTGTGTGTGAGTGTGCATGTCTCTGCATCTGGAGGCTGACAATACGTCACAGTGTGCCATGTGTGTTTGTGTATTTTTCTGTACTGGTATAGGCTGTGCATTCATTCTCAGTGAGGTGTGTGTGATTGTCTGTCCAGGTGTAGGCTGGTTATTGAGTCACAGTGAGCCGTGTGTGTGTGTGTGCTTGTATACACTGTGAACTGAGACATGGTGTTGTGTGTGTGTGTGTGAATGCTTGTATAGGTTTAGCATTGACACATAGTGAGCTATGTGTGTGTGTTGTGCTGGTATAGGCCATGCATTGAGTCTGAGTGAGCTGTTTTCATGTGTGCATGTTGGTATATTCTGAGCATTGAGTCACAGTGTGGTGTGTGGCTGTGTATATGTGTGTGTGTGTTCTGATATAAGATGTACATTGAGTTACAATGAGCCGTGCATGTGTGTGGCTGTGTGTGTGTGTGTGCTGCTAGAGGCTGCTCATTGTGTAACACTGAGCCATGTGTTTCTGTGTGTCACTCTATAGACTGTACATAGTGTCTGTGTGTGTGCATGCATGTGTGCTTGTATAGGTTGACTGATTCACATTGAGCTTTGTGAGTGGTTGTGCGTGTTGTGCTGCTCTATGTTTTGCATTGATTCACACTGAGCTGTGTGTGTGTGAGTGTGCATATGTGTGAACATATAGGCTGGGTATTGAGTCACAATGTGGTGTGTGTGTGAGTGTCTGTGTTTGTGCACTGGCATAGGCCATGCACTGAGACACAGTGAGGTTTGTGTGTGAGTGTGTGTGTCTTTTCAGGTGTATGCTGGGCATTCAGTCACAGTGAGCCATGAGTGTGTGTGCATGTGTGTGTGTGTGTACTTGTATAGGCTGTGCATTGAGTCAGAGTGAGGTGTGTGTCTATGTGTCTGGGCTGTTGTAGGTGTGCATCGAGTCACAGTGAAGTGTGTGTTGTTAGAGACTGTGAATTGACTCACACTGAGCCTTGTGTGTCTGTGTGTGCTTACATAGGCTGTGCATTGAGTCACAGTGAGGGGTGTGTGTCTGTTCAGGTGTAGGCTGGGCATTGAGTCTCAGTTAGCTTTGTGTGTGTGTGTGCTGAGATACGCTATGCATTGCATCACAGTGACATGTGTGTCAGTGTCTGTGTGTGCGCTAGTATAGCTTGTGTATTCAGACACAGTGAGGTTTGAGTGTGTGTGCTGTTAGAGACGTGGATTGAGTCTCAGTGAGCTGCATGTGTGTTGTCTGCCTGCATGTGTTCTGTTATAAGCTGTGCACTGAGTCACATGGCTGTGTTTGGGTGTGTGTGTATGCTTGTTGATATAGGCTATGCATTGGGTCACAGTGATCCGTTAGTGTCTGTGAGGGCTTTTTGTTATAGGCTGTGCACAGGATCCCAGTGAGCCATCTGTGTGTGTGTGTCTGTGCAAATATGGACAGTGCATTGAGTCACAGTGAGTCGTGTGTGTCTCTGGGTGTGTTGTGTCCACATGTGCTGTTTTTGGTTGTGTGTTGTGTCACAGTAAGCCTTGTGTGAGTGTGTGCTGTTATAGACAGTGAACTGAGTCATGGCCATGTGTGTGTGTGTGTGTGCATGCATATATAGGCTATGCATTGACTCACAGTGAGCTGTGTGTGTGTGTGTGCTGGTATAGGCTGTGAATTCAGTCACACTGATCTGTGTGCATGTGAGTGTGCTGGTATAGTCTGAGCATTGAGTCACAGTGAGGTGTGTGTGTGAGTGTGTGTGTCTGTTCAGTTGTAGGTTTAGCATTGAGTCACAGTGAGTCTTGTGTGTGTGTGTGCTGAAAGAGTTTGTGTACTGAGTCATGGTGCAGTTTGTGTGTGTTTGTGTGTGTGTGTGCTGTCAGAGACTGTCGATTGATTCACAGTGAGCCATGTGTGTCTGTGGGCATGCATGTATGCTGTAATAAGCTGTGCACTTAGTCACAATGAACAGTGTGTTTGTGTGTTTATGCATTCTGATAGAGGCTATGCATTGAGTCACAGTGATCCGTTAGTGTCTGTGCGGGTTTGTTGGAAGAGTCTGTGCAAAGAGTCCCAGTGAGCCATCTCTGTGTATGTGTTTCTCTGCAGGGATGGACGGTGCATTGAGTCACAGTGAGTCATGTGCATCTGTGTGTGTGTATGTGTCAAAGTGTGCTGCTTTAGGCTGTGTGTTGTGTCACAGTGAGCCATGTGTGTGTTGTGTTGGTATAGACTGTGAAATGAGTCACGGCCTTGTGTGTTTCTTTGTGCATGAAGCTATGGGCTGTGCATTGATTCATAGTGAGCTGTGTATGTGTGTGTGCCAGTACAGGCCGTGAATTCAGTCACATTGAGCTGTGTGTGTGAGCATGTGCTGGTATAGTTTGAGCATTGAGTTACAGTGTGGTTGTGAATTTCTTGTGCCGGTGTAAGATGTACACTGAGTTACAGTGAGCTGTGTGTGTCTGTGGCTGTGTGTGTATGTGTGTGCTTATATAGGTGGCACATTGAGTCACAGTGAGCCTTGTTTGTGTGTGTGCATGCATGTGTTCTGTTATTCGCTGTGCACTGAGTCACATGGCCGTGTTTGAGGTGTGTACGCTTGGTGGTATAGGCTGTGCATTGCGTCACAGTGATCCGTTAGTGTCTGTTAGGGTTGTTGGTATAGGCTGTGCACAGAGTCCCAGTGAGCCATCTGAGTGTGTGTGTCTGTGCAAATATGGACAGTGCATTGAGTCACAGTGAGTTGTATGTGTGTGTGTGTCCACATGTGCTGTTTTAGGCTGCTTGTTGTGTCACAGTAAGCCGTGTGTGTGTGTGCTGCTACAGACTGTGAACTGAGATATCCCATGTGTGTGTTTGTGTGTGTGCATGCAGATATAGTTTATGCATTGACTAATACTGAGCTGTGTGTGTGTGTGTGCTGGTATAGGCAGTGAATTTAGTCACACTGATCTGTGTGCATGTGAGTGTGCTGGTATAGTCTGAGGATTGAATCACAGTGAGGTGTGTGTGTGTGTGTCTGTTCAGTTTTTGGCTTGGCATTGAGTCACAGTGAGCCTTGTGTGTGTGTGTGTGTGTGCTGGTATAGGTGGTGTATTGAGTCACAGTGAGTTTTGTGTGTGTCTGTGTGTGCTGTTAGAGACTGTGGATTGATTCACAGTGAGCCATGTGTGTCTGTGCTTTCATGTGTGCTTTTATAAGCTGTGCATTAAGTCACAATGAGCAGTGTGTTTTTGTGTTTATGCATGCAGATATAGGCTGTGCATTTGAGTCACAGTGATCCGTTAGTGTCTGGGAGGGTTTGTTGGTATAGGCTGTGCACAGTCCCAGTGAGCCGTCTCTGTGTATGTGTTTCTCTGCAGGTATGGACTGTGCATTGTGCCACTTTGAATCGTATGTATCTGCGTGTGTGTGTGTGTGTCAAAGTGTGCTGGTTTAGGCTGCGTGTTGTGTCACAGGGAGCCATGTGTTTGTTGTGTTGGTATAGACAGTGAAATGAGTCACAGCCACGTATGTGTACTTGTGCATGAAGGTACCTGCTGTGCATTGATTCATAGTGAGCTGTATATGTTTGTGTGCTGGTATAGGCCGTCAATTCAGTCACAGTGAGCTGTTTGCGTGTGCATGTGCTAGTAGAGTTTGAGCATTGTGTCACAGTGTTGTTGTGAGGTTGTTTTGCCGGTACAAGATTTACACTGAGTTACAGTGAGCCGTGTGTGTCTGTGGTTGTGTGTGTATGTGTGTGCTTATATAGGTGGTGCAGTGAGTCACAGTGAGCTGTGAGTGTGGCTGTGATGCTGGTATAGACTATGAACTGAGTCAAAGTGAGCCATGTGTGTCTCTGTGTGTGTGTGTGTGTGTGTGCTGTTTGGTAATGTGCATTGAGTCACAGTGAACTCTGTGTGTGTTTTTGAATACCCCTGGGCTGGCATAGGCTGAGCATTGAGTCACAGTTGATGTGTGTGTGAGTGTGCTTGTGTGTGCAAGTATAGGCTGGGCATTGAATCATAGTGAGCTGTGTGTGTTCGTGTGTGTGCTGATAAATGCTGTGCATTCAGTCACAGTGAGCCGTGTGTGTATGTGAGTGTGCTTGTAGAGGCTGCACACTGAATAACAATGAGTTGTGTATGAGTGTGCGTGTGTTGTTCCATACTGTGCATTCAGTCACAGTTTGCTGTCTGTGTGTGTGCATGCATGTGTGCTTTCATAGGCGGTGCCTTGATTCACATTGAACTCTGTGTGTGTGTGTGTGTGTGTTCTGGTACAGGCTGAGCATTGTGTCACACTGAGGTGTGTGTGTGTGAGTGTGCATGTCTCTGCATCTGGAGGTTGACAATACGTCACAGTGTGCCATGTGTGTTTGTGTATTTTTCTGTACTGGTATAGGCTGTGCATTCATTCTCAGTGAGGTGTGTGTGATTGTCTGTCCAGGTGTAGGCTGGTTATTGAGTCACAGTGAGCCGTGTGTGTGTGTGTGCTTGTATACACTGTGAACTGAGACATGGTGTTGTGTGTGTGTGTGTGTGAATGCTTGTATAGGTTTAGCATTGACACATAGTGAGCTATGTGTGTGTGTTGTGCTGGTATAGGCCATGCATTGAGTCTGAGTGAGCTGTTTTCATGTGTGCATGTTGGTATATTCTGAGCATTGAGTCACAGTGTGGTGTGTGGCTGTGTATATGTGTGTGTGTGTGTGTGTTCTGATATAAGATGTACATTGAGTTACAATGAGCCGTGCATGTGTGTGGCTGTGTGTGTGTGTGTGCTGCTAGAGGCTGCTCATTGTGTAACACTGAGCCATGTGTTTCTGTGTGTCACTCTATAGACTGTACATAGTGTCTGTGTGTGTGCATGCATGTGTGCTTGTATAGGTTGACTGATTCACATTGAGCTTTGTGTGTGGTTGTGCGTGTTGTGCTGCTCTATGTTTTGCATTGATTCACACTGAGCTGTGTGTGTGTGAGTGTGCATATGTGTGAACATATAGGCTGGGTATTGAGTCACAATGTGGTGTGTGTGTGAGTGTCTGTGTTTGTGCACTGGCATAGGCCATGCACTGAGACACAGTGAGGTTTGTGTGTGAGTGTGTGTGTCTTTTCAGGTGTATGCTGGGCATTGAGTCACAGTGAGCCATGAGTGTGTGTGCATGTGTGTGTGTGTGTACTTGTATAGGCTGTGCATTGAGTCAGAGTGAGGTGTGTGTCTATGTGTCTGGTGTGCATCGAGTCACAGTGAAGTGTGTGTTGTTAGAGACTGTGAATTGACTCACACTGAGCCTTGTGTGTCTGTGTGTGCTTACATAGGCTGTGCATTGAGTCACAGTGAGGGGTGTGTGTCTGTTCAGGTGTAGGCTGGGCATTGAGTCTCAGTTAGCTTTGTGTGTGTGTGTGCTGAGATACGCTATGCATTGCATCACAGTGACATGTGTGTCAGTGTCTGTGTGTGCGCTAGTATAGCTTGTGTATTCAGACACAGTGAGGTTTGAGTGTGTGTGCTGTTAGAGACGTGGATTGAGTCTCAGTGAGCTGCATGTGTGTTGTCTGCCTGCATGTGTTCTGTTATAAGCTGTGCACTGAGTCACATGGCTGTGTTTGGGTGTGTGTGTATGCTTGTTGATATAGGCTATGCATTGGGTCACAGTGATCCGTTAGTGTCTGTGAGGGCTTTTTGTTATAGGCTGTGCACAGGATCCCAGTGAGCCATCTGTGTGTGTGTGTCTGTGCAAATATGGACAGTGCATTGAGTCACAGTGAGTCGTGTGTGTCTCTGGGTGTGTTGTGTCCACATGTGCTGTTTTTGGTTGTGTGTTGTGTCACAGTAAGCCTTGTGTGAGTGTGTGCTGTTATAGACAGTGAACTGAGTCATGGCCATGTGTGTGTGTGTGTGTGTGCATGCATATATAGGCTATGCATTGACTCACAGTGAGCTGTGTGTGTGTGTGTGCTGGTATAGGCTGTGAATTCAGTCACACTGATCTGTGCGCATGTGAGTGTGCTGGTATAGTCTGAGCATTGAGTCACAGTGAGGTGTGTGTGTGAGTGTGTGTGTCTGTTCAGTTGTAGGTTTAGCATTGAGTCACAGTGAGTCTTGTGTGTGTGTGTGCTGAAAGAGTTTGTGTACTGAGTCATGGTGCAGTTTGTGTGTGTTTGTGTGTGTGTGTGCTGTCAGAGACTGTCGATTGATTCACAGTGAGCCATGTGTGTCTGTGGGCATGCATGTATGCTGTAATAAGCTGTGCACTTAGTCACAATGAACAGTGTGTTTGTGTGTTTATGCATTCTGATAGAGGCTATGCATTGAGTCACAGTGATCCGTTAGTGTCTGTGCGGGTTTGTTGGAAGAGTCTGTGCAAAGAGTCCCAGTGAGCCATCTCTGTGTATGTGTTTCTCTGCAGGGATGGACGGTGCATTGAGTCACAGTGAGTCATGTGCATCTGTGTGTGTGTATGTGTCAAAGTGTGCTGCTTTAGGCTGTGTGTTGTGTCACAGTGAGCCATGTGTGTGTTGTGTTGGTATAGACTGTGAAATGAGTCACGGCCTTGTGTGTTTCTTTGTGCATGAAGCTATGGGCTGTGCATTGATTCATAGTGAGCTGTGTATGTGTGTGTGCCAGTACAGGCCGTGAATTCAGTCACATTGAGCTGTGTGTGTGAGCATGTGCTGGTATAGTTTGAGCATTGAGTTACAGTGTGGTTGTGAATTTCTTGTGCCGGTGTAAGATGTACACTGAGTTACAGTGAGCTGTGTGTGTCTGTGGCTGTGTGTGTATGTGTGTGCTTATATAGGTGGCACATTGAGTCACAGTGAGCCTTGTTTGTGTGTGTGCATGCATGTGTTCTGTTATTCGCTGTGCACTGAGTCACATGGCCGTGTTTGAGGTGTGTATGCTTGGTGGTATAGGCTGTGCATTGCGTCACAGTGATCCGTTAGTGTCTGTTAGGGTTGTTGGTATAGGCTGTGCACAGAGTCCCAGTGAGCCATCTGAGTGTGTGTGTCTGTGCAAATATGGACAGTGCATTGAGTCACAGTGAGTTGTATGTGTATGTGTGTCCACATGTGCTGTTTTAGGCTGCTTGTTGTGTCACAGTAAGCCGTGTGTGTGTGTGCTGGTACAGACTGTGAACTGAGATATCCCATGTGTGTGTTTGTGTGTGTGCATGCAGATATAGTTTATGCATTGACTAATACTGAGCTGTGTGTGTGTGTGTGCTGGTATAGGCAGTGAATTCAGTCACACTGATCTGTGTGCATGTGAGTGTGCTGGTATAGTCTGAGGATTGAATCACAGTGAGGTGTGTGTGTGTGTGTCTGTTCAGTTTTTGGCTTGGCATTGAGTCACAGTGAGCCTTGTGTGTGTGTGTGTGTGTGTGCTGGTATAGGTGGTGTATTGATTCACAGTGAGTTTTGTGTGTGTCTGTGTGTGCTGTTAAAGACTGTGGATTGATTCACAGTGAGCCATGTGTGTCTGTGCTTTCATGTGTGCTTTTATAAGCTGTGCATTAAGTCACAATGAGCAGTGTGTTTTTGTGTTTATGCATGCAGATATAGGCTGTGCATTTGAGTCACAGTGATCCGTTAGTGTCTGGGAGGGTTTGTTGGTATAGGCTGTGCACAGTCCCAGTGAGCCGTCTCTGTGTATGTGTTTCTCTGCAGGTATGGACTGTGCATTGTGCCACTTTGAATCGTATGTATCTGCGTGTGTGTGTGTGTGTCAAAGTGTGCTGGTTTAGG
Organism: Globicephala melas; assembly: GCF_963455315.2. Lineage (NCBI taxonomy): Eukaryota > Metazoa > Chordata > Mammalia > Artiodactyla > Delphinidae > Globicephala > Globicephala melas. The sequence continues at coordinate 799,898 of NC_083336.1, read as the reverse complement.
CTGCGTGTTGTGTCACAGGGAGCCATGTGTTTGTTGTGTTGGTATAGACAGTGAAATGAGTCACAGCCACGTATGTGTACTTGTGCATGAAGGTACCTGCTGTGCATTGATTCATAGTGAGCTGTATATGTTTGTGTGCTGGTATAGGCCGTCAATTCAGTCACAGTGAGCTGTTTGCGTGTGCATGTGCTAGTAGAGTTTGAGCATTGTGTCACAGTGTTGTTGTGAGGTTGTTTTGCCGGTACAAGATTTACACTGAGTTACAGTGAGCCGTGTGTGTCTGTGGTTGTGTGTGTATGTGTGTGCTTATATAGGTGGTGCAGTGAGTCACAGTGAGCTGTGAGTGTGGCTGTGATGCTGGTATAGACTATGAACTGAGTCAAAGTGAGCCATGTGTGTCTCTGTGTGTGTGTGTGTGTGTGTGCTGTTTGGTAATGTGCATTGAGTCACAGTGAGCTCTGTGTGTGTTTTTGAATACCCTTGGGCTGGCATAAGCTGAGCATTGAGTCACAGTTGATGTGTGTGTGAGTGTGCTTGTGTGTGCAAGTATAGGCTGGGCATTGAATCATAGTGAGCTGTGTGTGTTCGTGTGTGTGCTGATAAATGCTGTGCATTCAGTCACAGTGAGCCGTGTGTGTATGTGAGTGTGCTTGTAGAGGCTGCACACTGAATAACAATGAGTTGTGTATGAGTGTGCGTGTGTTGTTCCATACTGTGCATTCAGTCACAGTTTGCTGTCTGTGTGTGTGCATGCATGTGTGCTTTCATAGGCGGTGCCTTGATTCACATTGAACTCTGTGTGTGTGTGTGTGTGTGTGTGTGTTCTGGTACAGGCTGAGCATTGTGTCACACTGAGGTGTGTGTGTGTGAGTGTGCATGTCTCTGCATCTGGAGGCTGACAATACGTCACAGTGTGCCATGTGTGTTTGTGTATTTTTCTGTACTGGTATAGGCTGTGCATTCATTCTCAGTGAGGTGTGTGTGATTGTCTGTCCAGGTGTAGGCTGGTTATTGAGTCACAGTGAGCCGTGTGTGTGTGTGTGCTTGTATACACTGTGAACTGAGACATGGTGTTGTGTGTGTGTGTGTGTGAATGCTTGTATAGGTTTAGTATTGACACATAGTGAGCTATGTGTGTGTGTTGTGCTGGTATAGGCCATGCATTGAGTCTGAGTGAGCTGTTTTCATGTGTGCATGTTGGTATATTCTGAGCATTGAGTCACAGTGTGGTGTGTGGCTGTGTATATGTGTGTGTGTGTGTGTGTTCTGATATAAGATGTACATTGAGTTACAATGAGCCGTGCATGTGTGTGGCTGTGTGTGTGTGTGTGCTGCTAGAGGCTGCTCATTGTGTAACACTGAGCCATGTGTTTCTGTGTGTCACTCTATAGACTGTACATAGTGTCTGTGTGTGTGCATGCATGTGTGCTTGTATAGGTTGACTGATTCACATTGAGCTTTGTGTGTGGTTGTGCGTGTTGTGCTGCTCTATGTTTTGCATTGATTCACACTGAGCTGTGTGTGTGTGAGTGTGCATATGTGTGAACATATAGGCTGGGTATTGAGTCACAATGTGGTGTGTGTGTGAGTGTCTGTGTTTGTGCACTGGCATAGGCCATGCACTGAGACACAGTGAGGTTTGTGTGTGAGTGTGTGTGTCTTTTCAGGTGTATGCTGGGCATTGAGTCACAGTGAGCCATGAGTGTGTGTGCATGTGTGTGTGTGTGTACTTGTATAGGCTGTGCATTGAGTCAGAGTGAGGTGTGTGTCTATGTGTCTGGGCTGTTGTAGGTGTGCATCGAGTCACAGTGAAGTGTGTGTTGTTAGAGACTGTGAATTGACTCACACTGAGCCTTGTGTGTCTGTGTGTGCTTACATAGGCTGTGCATTGAGTCACAGTGAGGGGTGTGTGTCTGTTCAGGTGTAGGCTGGGCATTGAGTCTCAGTTAGCTTTGTGTGTGTGTGTGCTGAGATACGCTATGCATTGCATCACAGTGACATGTGTGTCAGTGTCTGTGTGTGCGCTAGTATAGCTTGTGTATTCAGACACAGTGAGGTTTGAGTGTGTGTGCTGTTAGAGACGTGGATTGAGTCTCAGTGAGCTGCATGTGTGTTGTCTGCCTGCATGTGTTCTGTTATAAGCTGTGCACTGAGTCACATGGCTGTGTTTGGGTGTGTGTGTATGCTTGTTGATATAGGCTATGCATTGGGTCACAGTGATCCGTTAGTGTCTGTGAGGGCTTTTTGTTATAGGCTGTGCACAGGATCCCAGTGAGCCATCTGTGTGTGTGTGTCTGTGCAAATATGGACAGTGCATTGAGTCACAGTGAGTCGTGTGTGTCTCTGGGTGTGTTGTGTCCACATGTGCTGTTTTTGGTTGTGTGTTGTGTCACAGTAAGCCTTGTGTGAGTGTGTGCTGTTATAGACAGTGAACTGAGTCATGGCCATGTGTGTGTGTGTGTGTGCATGCATATATAGGCTATGCATTGACTCACAGTGAGCTGTGTGTGTGTGTGTGCTGGTATAGGCTGTGAATTCAGTCACACTGATCTGTGCGCATGTGAGTGTGCTGGTATAGTCTGAGCATTGAGTCACAGTGAGGTGTGTGTGTGAGTGTGTGTGTCTGTTCAGTTGTAGGTTTAGCATTGAGTCACAGTGAGTCTTGTGTGTGTGTGCTGAAAGAGTTTGTGTACTGAGTCATGGTGCAGTTTGTGTGTGTTTGTGTGTGTGTGTGCTGTCAGAGACTGTCGATTGATTCACAGTGAGCCATGTGTGTCTGTGGGCATGCATGTATGCTGTAATAAGCTGTGCACTTAGTCACAATGAACAGTGTGTTTGTGTGTTTATGCATTCTGATAGAGGCTATGCATTGAGTCACAGTGATCCGTTAGTGTCTGTGCGGGTTTGTTGGAAGAGTCTGTGCAAAGAGTCCCAGTGAGCCATCTCTGTGTATGTGTTTCTCTGCAGGGATGGACGGTGCATTGAGTCACAGTGAGTCATGTGCATCTGTGTGTGTGTATGTGTCAAAGTGTGCTGCTTTAGGCTGTGTGTTGTGTCACAGTGAGCCATGTGTGTGTTGTGTTGGTATAGACTGTGAAATGAGTCACGGCCTTGTGTGTTTCTTTGTGCATGAAGCTATGGGCTGTGCATTGATTCATAGTGAGCTGTGTATGTGTGTGTGCCAGTACAGGCCGTGAATTCAGTCACATTGAGCTGTGTGTGTGAGCATGTGCTGGTATAGTTTGAGCATTGAGTTACAGTGTGGTTGTGAATTTCTTGTGCCGGTGTAAGATGTACACTGAGTTACAGTGAGCTGTGTGTGTCTGTGGCTGTGTGTGTATGTGTGTGCTTATATAGGTGGCACATTGAGTCACAGTGAGCCTTGTTTGTGTGTGTGCATGCATGTGTTCTGTTATTCGCTGTGCACTGAGTCACATGGCCGTGTTTGAGGTGTGTATGCTTGGTGGTATAGGCTGTGCATTGCGTCACAGTGATCCGTTAGTGTCTGTTAGGGTTGTTGGTATAGGCTGTGCACAGAGTCCCAGTGAGCCATCTGAGTGTGTGTGTCTGTGCAAATATGGACAGTGCATTGAGTCACAGTGAGTTGTATGTGTGTGTGTGTCCACATGTGCTCTTTTAGGCTGCTTGTTGTGTCACAGTAAGCCGTGTGTGTGTGTGCTGCTACAGACTGTGAACTGAGATATCCCATGTGTGTGTTTGTGTGTGTGCATGCAGATATAGTTTATGCATTGACTAATACTGAGCTGTGTGTGTGTGTGTGCTGGTATAGGCAGTGAATTCAGTCACACTGATCTGTGTGCATGTGAGTGTGCTGGTATAGTCTGAGGATTGAATCACAGTGAGGTGTGTGTGTGTGTGTCTGTTCAGTTTTTGGCTTGGCATTGAGTCACAGTGAGCCTTGTGTGTGTGTGTGTGTGTGCTGGTATAGGTGGTGTATTGAGTCACAGTGAGTTTTGTGTGTGTCTGTGTGTGCTGTTAGAGACTGTGGATTGATTCACAGTGAGCCATGTGTGTCTGTGCTTTCATGTGTGCTTTTATAAGCTGTGCATTAAGTCACAATGAGCAGTGTGTTTTTGTGTTTATGCATGCAGATATAGGCTGTGCATTTGAGTCACAGTGATCCGTTAGTGTCTGGGAGGGTTTGTTGGTATAGGCTGTGCACAGTCCCAGTGAGCCGTCTCTGTGTATGTGTTTCTCTGCAGGTATGGACTGTGCATTGTGCCACTTTGAATCGTATGTATCTGCGTGTGTGTGTGTGTGTCAAAGTGTGCTGGTTTAGGCTGCGTGTTGTGTCACAGGGAGCCATGTGTTTGTTGTGTTGGTATAGACAGTGAAATGAGTCACAGCCACGTATGTGTACTTGTGCATGAAGGTACCTGCTGTGCATTGATTCATAGTGAGCTGTATATGTTTGTGTGCTGGTATAGGCCGTCAATTCAGTCACAGTGAGCTGTTTGCGTGTGCATGTGCTAGTAGAGTTTGAGCATTGTGTCACAGTGTTGTTGTGAGGTTGTTTTGCCGGTACAAGATTTACACTGAGTTACAGTGAGCCGTGTGTGTCTGTGGTTGTGTGTGTATGTGTGTGCTTATATAGGTGGTGCAGTGAGTCACAGTGAGCTGTGAGTGTGGCTGTGATGCTGGTATAGACTATGAACTGAGTCAAAGTGAGCCATGTGTGTCTCTGTGTGTGTGTGTGTGTGTGTGCTGTTTGGTAATGTGCATTGAGTCACAGTGAGCTCTGTGTGTGTTTTTGAATACCCCTGGGCTGGCATAAGCTGAGCATTGAGTCACAGTTGATGTGTGTGTGAGTGTGCTTGTGTGTGCAAGTATAGGCTGGGCATTGAATCATAGTGAGCTGTGTGTGTTCGTGTGTGTGCTGATAAATGCTGTGCATTCAGTCACAGTGAGCCGTGTGTGTATGTGAGTGTGCTTGTAGAGGCTGCACACTGAATAACAATGAGTTGTGTATGAGTGTGCGTGTGTTGTTCCATACTGTGCATTCAGTCACAGTTTGCTGTCTGTGTGTGTGCATGCATGTGTGCTTTCATAGGCGGTGCCTTGATTCACATTGAACTCTGTGTGTGTGTGTGTGTGTGTGTTCTGGTACAGGCTGAGCATTGTGTCACACTGAGGTATGTGTGTGTGAGTGTGCATGTCTCTGCATCTGGAGGCTGACAATACGTCACAGTGTGCCATGTGTGTTTGTGTATTTTTCTGTACTGGTATAGGCTGTGCATTCATTCTCAGTGAGGTGTGTGTGATTGTCTGTCCAGGTGTAGGCTGGTTATTGAGTCACAGTGAGCCGTGTGTGTGTGTGTGCTTGTATACACTGTGAACTGAGACATGGTGTTGTGTGTGTGTGTGTGTGAATGCTTGTATAGGTTTAGTATTGACACATAGTGAGCTATGTGTGTGAGTTGTGCTGGTATAGGCCATGCATTGAGTCTGAGTGAGCTGTTTTCATGTGTGCATGTTGGTATATTCTGAGCATTGAGTCACAGTGTGGTGTGTGGCTGTGTATATGTGTGTGTGTGTGTGTGTTCTGATATAAGATGTACATTGAGTTACAATGAGCCGTGCATGTGTGTGGCTGTGTGTGTGTGTGTGCTGCTAGAGGCTGCTCATTGTGTAACACTGAGCCATGTGTTTCTGTGTGTCACTCTATAGACTGTACATAGTGTCTGTGTGTGTGCATGCATGTGTGCTTGTATAGGTTGACTGATTCACATTGAGCTTTGTGTGTGGTTGTGCGTGTTGTGCTGCTCTATGTTTTGCATTGATTCACACTGAGCTGTGTGTGTGTGAGTGTGCATATGTGTGAACATATAGGCTGGGTATTGAGTCACAATGTGGTGTGTGTGTGAGTGTCTGTGTTTGTGCACTGGCATAGGCCATGCACTGAGACACAGTGAGGTTTGTGTGTGAGTGTGTGTGTCTTTTCAGGTGTATGCTGGGCATTGAGTCACAGTGAGCCATGAGTGTGTGTGCATGTGTGTGTGTGTGTACTTGTATAGGCTGTGCATTGAGTCAGAGTGAGGTGTGTGTCTATGTGTCTGGGCTGTTGTAGGTGTGCATCGAGTCACAGTGAAGTGTGTGTTGTTAGAGACTGTGAATTGACTCACACTGAGCCTTGTGTGTCTGTGTGTGCTTACATAGGCTGTGCATTGAGTCACAGTGAGGGGTGTGTGTCTGTTCAGGTGTAGGCTGGGCATTGAGTCTCAGTTAGCTTTGTGTGTGTGTGTGCTGAGATACGCTATGCATTGCATCACAGTGACATGTGTGTCAGTGTCTGTGTGTGCGCTAGTATAGCTTGTGTATTCAGACACAGTGAGATTTGAGTGTGTGTGCTGTTAGAGACGTGGATTGAGTCTCAGTGAGCTGCATGTGTGTTGTCTGCCTGCATGTGTTCTGTTATAAGCTGTGCACTGAGTCACATGGCTGTGTTTGGGTGTGTGTGTATGCTTGTTGATATAGGCTATGCATTGGGTCACAGTGATCCGTTAGTGTCTGTGAGGGCTTTTTGTTATAGGCTGTGCACAGGATCCCAGTGAGCCATCTGTGTGTGTGTGTCTGTGCAAATATGGACAGTGCATTGAGTCACAGTGAGTCGTGTGTGTCTCTGGGTGTGTTGTGTCCACATGTGCTGTTTTTGGTTGTGTGTTGTGTCACAGTAAGCCTTGTGTGAGTGTGTGCTGTTATAGACAGTGAACTGAGTCACGGCCATGTGTGTGTGTGTGTGTGCATGCATATATAGGCTATTCATTGACTCACAGTGAGCTGTGTGTGTGTGTGTGCTGGTATAGGCTGTGAATTCAGTCACACTGATCTGTGCGCATGTGAGTGTGCTGGTATAGTCTGAGCATTGAGTCACAGTGAGGTGTGTGTGTGAGTGTGTGTGTCTGTTCAGTTGTAGGTTTAGCATTGAGTCACAGTGAGTCTTGTGTGTGTGTGTGCTGAAAGAGTTTGTGTACTGAGTCATGGTGCAGTTTGTGTGTGTTTGTGTGTGTGTGTGCTGTCAGAGACTGTCGATTGATTCACAGTGAGCCATGTGTGTCTGTGGGCATGCATGTATGCTGTAATAAGCTGTGCACTTAGTCACAATGAACAGTGTGTTTGTGTGTTTATGCATTCTGATAGAGGCTATGCATTGAGTCACAGTGATCCGTTAGTGTCTGTGCGGGTTTGTTGGAAGAGTCTGTGCAAAGAGTCCCAGTGAGCCATCTCTGTGTATGTGTTTCTCTGCAGGGATGGACGGTGCATTGAGTCACAGTGAGTCATGTGCATCTGTGTGTGTGTATGTGTCAAAGTGTGCTGCTTTAGGCTGTGTGTTGTGTCACAGTGAGCCATGTGTGTGTTGTGTTGGTATAGACTGTGAAATGAGTCACGGCCTTGTGTGTTTCTTTGTGCATGAAGCTATGGGCTGTGCATTGATTCATAGTGAGCTGTGTATGTGTGTGTGCCAGTACAGGCCGTGAATTCAGTCACATTGAGCTGTGTGTGTGAGCATGTGCTGGTATAGTTTGAGCATTGAGTTACAGTGTGGTTGTGAATTTCTTGTGCCGGTGTAAGATGTACACTGAGTTACAGTGAGCTGTGTGTTTCTGTGGCTGTGTGTGTATGTGTGTGCTTATATAGGTGGCACATTGAGTCACAGTGAGCCTTGTTTGTGTGTGTGCATGCATGTGTTCTGTTATTCGCTGTGCACTGAGTCACATGGCCGTGTTTGAGGTGTGTATGCTTGGTGGTATAGGCTGTGCATTGCGTCACAGTGATCCGTTAGTGTCTGTTAGGGTTGTTGGTATAGGCTGTGCACAGAGTCCCAGTGAGCCATCTGAGTGTGTGTGTCTGTGCAAATATGGACAGTGCATTGAGTCACAGTGAGTTGTATGTGTGTGTGTGTCCACATGTGCTGTTTTAGGCTGCTTGTTGTGTCACAGTAAGCCGTGTGTGTGTGTGCTGGTACAGACTGTGAACTGAGATATCCCATGTGTGTGTTTGTGTGTGTGCATGCAGATATAGTTTATGCATTGACTAATACTGAGCTGTGTGTGTGTGTGTGCTGGTATAGGCAGTGAATTCAGTCACACTGATCTGTGTGCATGTGAGTGTGCTGGTATAGTCTGAGGATTGAATCACAGTGAGGTGTGTGTGTGTGTGTCTGTTCAGTTTTTGGCTTGGCATTGAGTCACAGTGAGCCTTGTGTGTGTGTGTGTGTGTGTGCTGGTATAGGTGGTGTATTGAGTCACAGTGAGTTTTGTGTGTGTCTGTGTGTGCTGTTAGAGACTGTGGATTGATTCACAGTGAGCCATGTGTGTCTGTGCTTTCATGTGTGCTTTTATAAGCTGTGCATTAAGTCACAATGAGCAGTGTGTTTTTGTGTTTATGCATGCAGATATAGGCTGTGCATTTGAGTCACAGTGATCCGTTAGTGTCTGGGAGGGTTTGTTGGTATAGGCTGTGCACAGTCCCAGTGAGCCGTCTCTGTGTATGTGTTTCTCTGCAGGTATGGACTGTGCATTGTGCCACTTTGAATCGTATGTATCTGCGTGTGTGTGTGTGTGTCAAAGTGTGCTGGTTTAGGCTGCGTGTTGTGTCACAGGGAGCCATGTGTTTGTTGTGTTGGTATAGACAGTGAAATGAGTCACAGCCACGTATGTGTACTTGTGCATGAAGGTACCTGCTGTGCATTGATTCATAGTGAGCTGTATATGTTTGTGTGCTGGTATAGGCCGTCAATTCAGTCACAGTGAGCTGTTTGCGTGTGCATGTGCTAGTAGAGTTTGAGCATTGTGTCACAGTGTTGTTGTGAGGTTGTTTTGCCGGTACAAGATTTACACTGAGTTACAGTGAGCCGTGTGTGTCTGTGGTTGTGTGTGTATGTGTGTGCTTATATAGGTGGTGCAGTGAGTCACAGTGAGCTGTGAGTGTGGCTGTGATGCTGGTATAGACTATGAACTGAGTCAAAGTGAGCCATGTGTGTCTCTGTGTGTGTGTGTGTGTGTGCTGTTTGGTAATGTGCATTGAGTCACAGTGAGCTCTGTGTGTGTTTTTGAATACCCCTGGGCTGGCATAAGCTGAGCATTGAGTCACAGTTGATGTGTGTGTGAGTGTGCTTGTGTGTGCAAGTATAGGCTGGGCATTGAATCATAGTGAGCTGTGTGTGTTCGTGTGTGTGCTGATAAATGCTGTGCATTCAGTCACAGTGAGCCGTGTGTGTATGTGAGTGTGCTTGTAGAGGCTGCACACTGAATAACAATGAGTTGTGTATGAGTGTGCGTGTGTTGTTCCATACTGTGCATTCAGTCACAGTTTGCTGTCTGTGTGTGTGCATGCATGTGTGCTTTCATAGGCGGTGCCTTGATTCACATTGAACTCTGTGTGTGTGTGTGTGTGTGTGTTCTGGTACAGGCTGAGCATTGTGTCACACTGAGGTGTGTGTGTGTGAGTGTGCATGTCTCTGCATCTGGAGGCTGACAATACGTCACAGTGTGCCATGTGTGTTTGTGTATTTTTCTGTACTGGTATAGGCTGGGCATTCATTCTCAGTGAGGTGTGTGTGATTGTCTGTCCAGGTGTAGGCTGGTTATTGAGTCACAGTGAGCCGTGTGTGTGTGTGTGCTTGTATACACTGTGAACTGAGACATGGTGTTGTGTGTGTGTGTGTGAATGCTTGTATAGGTTTAGCATTGACACATAGTGAGCTATGTGTGTGTGTTGTGCTGGTATAGGCCATGCATTGAGTCTGAGTGAGCTGTTTTCATGTGTGCATGTTGGTATATTCTGAGCATTGAGTCACAGTGTGGTGTGTGGCTGTGTATATGTGTGTGTGTGTTCTGATATAAGATGTACATTGAGTTACAATGAGCCGTGCATGTGTGTGGCTGTGTGTGTGTGTGTGCTGCTAGAGGCTGCTCATTGTGTAACACTGAGCCATGTGTTTCTGTGTGTCACTCTATAGACTGTACATAGTGTCTGTGTGTGTGCATGCATGTGTGCTTGTATAGGTTGACTGATTCACATTGAGCTTTGTGAGTGGTTGTGCGTGTTGTGCTGCTCTATGTTTTGCATTGATTCACACTGAGCTGTGTGTGTGTGAGTGTGCATATGTGTGAACATATAGGCTGGGTATTGAGTCACAATGTGGTGTGTGTGTGAGTGTCTGTGTTTGTGCACTGGCATAGGCCATGCACTGAGACACAGTGAGGTTTGTGTGTGAGTGTGTGTGTCTTTTCAGGTGTATGCTGGGCATTCAGTCACAGTGAGCCATGAGTGTGTGTGCATGTGTGTGTGTGTGTACTTGTATAGGCTGTGCATTGAGTCAGAGTGAGGTGTGTGTCTATGTGTCTGGGCTGTTGTAGGTGTGCATCGAGTCACAGTGAAGTGTGTGTTGTTAGAGACTGTGAATTGACTCACACTGAGCCTTGTGTGTCTGTGTGTGCTTACATAGGCTGTGCATTGAGTCACAGTGAGGGGTGTGTGTCTGTTCAGGTGTAGGCTGGGCATTGAGTCTCAGTTAGCTTTGTGTGTGTGTGTGCTGAGATACGCTATGCATTGCATCACAGTGACATGTGTGTCAGTGTCTGTGTGTGCGCTAGTATAGCTTGTGTATTCAGACACAGTGAGGTTTGAGTGTGTGTGCTGTTAGAGACGTGGATTGAGTCTCAGTGAGCTGCATGTGTGTTGTCTGCCTGCATGTGTTCTGTTATAAGCTGTGCACTGAGTCACATGGCTGTGTTTGGGTGTGTGTGTATGCTTGTTGATATAGGCTATGCATTGGGTCACAGTGATCCGTTAGTGTCTGTGAGGGCTTTTTGTTATAGGCTGTGCACAGGATCCCAGTGAGCCATCTGTGTGTGTGTGTCTGTGCAAATATGGACAGTGCATTGAGTCACAGTGAGTCGTGTGTGTCTCTGGGTGTGTTGTGTCCACATGTGCTGTTTTTGGTTGTGTGTTGTGTCACAGTAAGCCTTGTGTGAGTGTGTGCTGTTATAGACAGTGAACTGAGTCATGGCCATGTGTGTGTGTGTGTGTGCATGCATATATAGGCTATGCATTGACTCACAGTGAGCTGTGTGTGTGTGTGTGCTGGTATAGGCTGTGAATTCAGTCACACTGATCTGTGTGCATGTGAGTGTGCTGGTATAGTCTGAGCATTGAGTCACAGTGAGGTGTGTGTGTGAGTGTGTGTGTCTGTTCAGTTGTAGGTTTAGCATTGAGTCACAGTGAGTCTTGTGTGTGTGTGTGCTGAAAGAGTTTGTGTACTGAGTCATGGTGCAGTTTGTGTGTGTTTGTGTGTGTGTGTGCTGTCAGAGACTGTCGATTGATTCACAGTGAGCCATGTGTGTCTGTGGGCATGCATGTATGCTGTAATAAGCTGTGCACTTAGTCACAATGAACAGTGTGTTTGTGTGTTTATGCATTCTGATAGAGGCTATGCATTGAGTCACAGTGATCCGTTAGTGTCTGTGCGGGTTTGTTGGAAGAGTCTGTGCAAAGAGTCCCAGTGAGCCATCTCTGTGTATGTGTTTCTCTGCAGGGATGGACGGTGCATTGAGTCACAGTGAGTCATGTGCATCTGTGTGTGTGTATGTGTCAAAGTGTGCTGCTTTAGGCTGTGTGTTGTGTCACAGTGAGCCATGTGTGTGTTGTGTTGGTATAGACTGTGAAATGAGTCACGGCCTTGTGTGTTTCTTTGTGCATGAAGCTATGGGCTGTGCATTGATTCATAGTGAGCTGTGTATGTGTGTGTGCCAGTACAGGCCGTGAATTCAGTCACATTGAGCTGTGTGTGTGAGCATGTGCTGGTATAGTTTGAGCATTGAGTTACAGTGTGGTTGTGAATTTCTTGTGCCGGTGTAAGATGTACACTGAGTTACAGTGAGCTGTGTGTGTCTGTGGCTGTGTGTGTATGTGTGTGCTTATATAGGTGGCACATTGAGTCACAGTGAGCCTTGTTTGTGTGTGTGCATGCATGTGTTCTGTTATTCGCTGTGCACTGAGTCACATGGCCGTGTTTGAGGTGTGTACGCTTGGTGGTATAGGCTGTGCATTGCGTCACAGTGATCCGTTAGTGTCTGTTAGGGTTGTTGGTATAGGCTGTGCACAGAGTCCCAGTGAGCCATCTGAGTGTGTGTGTCTGTGCAAATATGGACAGTGCATTGAGTCACAGTGAGTTGTATGTGTGTGTGTGTCCACATGTGCTGTTTTAGGCTGCTTGTTGTGTCACAGTAAGCCGTGTGTGTGTGTGCTGCTACAGACTGTGAACTGAGATATCCCATGTGTGTGTTTGTGTGTGTGCATGCAGATATAGTTTATGCATTGACTAATACTGAGCTGTGTGTGTGTGTGTGCTGGTATAGGCAGTGAATTTAGTCACACTGATCTGTGTGCATGTGAGTGTGCTGGTATAGTCTGAGGATTGAATCACAGTGAGGTGTGTGTGTGTGTGTCTGTTCAGTTTTTGGCTTGGCATTGAGTCACAGTGAGCCTTGTGTGTGTGTGTGTGTGTGCTGGTATAGGTGGTGTATTGAGTCACAGTGAGTTTTGTGTGTGTCTGTGTGTGCTGTTAGAGACTGTGGATTGATTCACAGTGAGCCATGTGTGTCTGTGCTTTCATGTGTGCTTTTATAAGCTGTGCATTAAGTCACAATGAGCAGTGTGTTTTTGTGTTTATGCATGCAGATATAGGCTGTGCATTTGAGTCACAGTGATCCGTTAGTGTCTGGGAGGGTTTGTTGGTATAGGCTGTGCACAGTCCCAGTGAGCCGTCTCTGTGTATGTGTTTCTCTGCAGGTATGGACTGTGCATTGTGCCACTTTGAATCGTATGTATCTGCGTGTGTGTGTGTGTGTCAAAGTGTGCTGGTTTAGGCTGCGTGTTGTGTCACAGGGAGCCATGTGTTTGTTGTGTTGGTATAGACAGTGAAATGAGTCACAGCCACGTATGTGTACTTGTGCATGAAGGTACCTGCTGTGCATTGATTCATAGTGAGCTGTATATGTTTGTGTGCTGGTATAGGCCGTCAATTCAGTCACAGTGAGCTGTTTGCGTGTGCATGTGCTAGTAGAGTTTGAGCATTGTGTCACAGTGTTGTTGTGAGGTTGTTTTGCCGGTACAAGATTTACACTGAGTTACAGTGAGCCGTGTGTGTCTGTGGTTGTGTGTGTATGTGTGTGCTTATATAGGTGGTGCAGTGAGTCACAGTGAGCTGTGAGTGTGGCTGTGATGCTGGTATAGACTATGAACTGAGTCAAAGTGAGCCATGTGTGTCTCTGTGTGTGTGTGTGTGTGTGTGCTGTTTGGTAATGTGCATTGAGTCACAGTGAACTCTGTGTGTGTTTTTGAATACCCCTGGGCTGGCATAGGCTGAGCATTGAGTCACAGTTGATGTGTGTGTGAGTGTGCTTGTGTGTGCAAGTATAGGCTGGGCATTGAATCATAGTGAGCTGTGTGTGTTCGTGTGTGTGCTGATAAATGCTGTGCATTCAGTCACAGTGAGCCGTGTGTGTATGTGAGTGTGCTTGTAGAGGCTGCACACTGAATAACAATGAGTTGTGTATGAGTGTGCGTGTGTTGTTCCATACTGTGCATTCAGTCACAGTTTGCTGTCTGTGTGTGTGCATGCATGTGTGCTTTCATAGGCGGTGCCTTGATTCACATTGAACTCTGTGTGTGTGTGTGTGTGTGTTCTGGTACAGGCTGAGCATTGTGTCACACTGAGGTGTGTGTGTGTGAGTGTGCATGTCTCTGCATCTGGAGGTTGACAATACGTCACAGTGTGCCATGTGTGTTTGTGTATTTTTCTGTACTGGTATAGGCTGTGCATTCATTCTCAGTGAGGTGTGTGTGATTGTCTGTCCAGGTGTAGGCTGGTTATTGAGTCACAGTGAGCCGTGTGTGTGTGTGTGCTTGTATACACTGTGAACTGAGACATGGTGTTGTGTGTGTGTGTGTGTGAATGCTTGTATAGGTTTAGCATTGACACATAGTGAGCTATGTGTGTGTGTTGTGCTGGTATAGGCCATGCATTGAGTCTGAGTGAGCTGTTTTCATGTGTGCATGTTGGTATATTCTGAGCATTGAGTCACAGTGTGGTGTGTGGCTGTGTATATGTGTGTGTGTGTGTGTTCTGATATAAGATGTACATTGAGTTACAATGAGCCGTGCATGTGTGTGGCTGTGTGTGTGTGTGTGCTGCTAGAGGCTGCTCATTGTGTAACACTGAGCCATGTGTTTCTGTGTGTCACTCTATAGACTGTACATAGTGTCTGTGTGTGTGCATGCATGTGTGCTTGTATAGGTTGACTGATTCACATTGAGCTTTGTGTGTGGTTGTGCGTGTTGTGCTGCTCTATGTTTTGCATTGATTCACACTGAGCTGTGTGTGTGTGAGTGTGCATATGTGTGAACATATAGGCTGGGTATTGAGTCACAATGTGGTGTGTGTGTGAGTGTCTGTGTTTGTGCACTGGCATAGGCCATGCACTGAGACACAGTGAGGTTTGTGTGTGAGTGTGTGTGTCTTTTCAGGTGTATGCTGGGCATTGAGTCACAGTGAGCCATGAGTGTGTGTGCATGTGTGTGTGTGTGTACTTGTATAGGCTGTGCATTGAGTCAGAGTGAGGTGTGTGTCTATGTGTCTGGTGTGCATCGAGTCACAGTGAAGTGTGTGTTGTTAGAGACTGTGAATTGACTCACACTGAGCCTTGTGTGTCTGTGTGTGCTTACATAGGCTGTGCATTGAGTCACAGTGAGGGGTGTGTGTCTGTTCAGGTGTAGGCTGGGCATTGAGTCTCAGTTAGCTTTGTGTGTGTGTGTGCTGAGATACGCTATGCATTGCATCACAGTGACATGTGTGTCAGTGTCTGTGTGTGCGCTAGTATAGCTTGTGTATTCAGACACAGTGAGGTTTGAGTGTGTGTGCTGTTAGAGACGTGGATTGAGTCTCAGTGAGCTGCATGTGTGTTGTCTGCCTGCATGTGTTCTGTTATAAGCTGTGCACTGAGTCACATGGCTGTGTTTGGGTGTGTGTGTATGCTTGTTGATATAGGCTATGCATTGGGTCACAGTGATCCGTTAGTGTCTGTGAGGGCTTTTTGTTATAGGCTGTGCACAGGATCCCAGTGAGCCATCTGTGTGTGTGTGTCTGTGCAAATATGGACAGTGCATTGAGTCACAGTGAGTCGTGTGTGTCTCTGGGTGTGTTGTGTCCACATGTGCTGTTTTTGGTTGTGTGTTGTGTCACAGTAAGCCTTGTGTGAGTGTGTGCTGTTATAGACAGTGAACTGAGTCATGGCCATGTGTGTGTGTGTGTGCATGCATATATAGGCTATGCATTGACTCACAGTGAGCTGTGTGTGTGTGTGTGCTGGTATAGGCTGTGAATTCAGTCACACTGATCTGTGCGCATGTGAGTGTGCTGGTATAGTCTGAGCATTGAGTCACAGTGAGGTGTGTGTGTGAGTGTGTGTGTCTGTTCAGTTGTAGGTTTAGCATTGAGTCACAGTGAGTCTTGTGTGTGTGTGTGCTGAAAGAGTTTGTGTACTGAGTCATGGTGCAGTTTGTGTGTGTTTGTGTGTGTGTGTGCTGTCAGAGACTGTCGATTGATTCACAGTGAGCCATGTGTGTCTGTGGGCATGCATGTATGCTGTAATAAGCTGTGCACTTAGTCACAATGAACAGTGTGTTTGTGTGTTTATGCATTCTGATAGAGGCTATGCATTGAGTCACAGTGATCCGTTAGTGTCTGTGCGGGTTTGTTGGAAGAGTCTGTGCAAAGAGTCCCAGTGAGCCATCTCTGTGTATGTGTTTCTCTGCAGGGATGGACGGTGCATTGAGTCACAGTGAGTCATGTGCATCTGTGTGTGTGTATGTGTCAAAGTGTGCTGCTTTAGGCTGTGTGTTGTGTCACAGTGAGCCGTGTGTGTTGTGTTGGTATAGACTGTGAAATGAGTCACGGCCTTGTGTGTTTCTTTGTGCATGAAGCTATGGGCTGTGCATTGATTCATAGTGAGCTGTGTATGTGTGTGTGCCAGTACAGGCCGTGAATTCAGTCACATTGAGCTGTGTGTGTGAGCATGTGCTGGTATAGTTTGAGCATTGAGTTACAGTGTGGTTGTGAATTTCTTGTGCCGGTGTAAGATGTACACTGAGTTACAGTGAGCTGTGTGTGTCTGTGGCTGTGTGTGTATGTGTGTGCTTATATAGGTGGCACATTGAGTCACAGTGAGCCTTGTTTGTGTGTGTGCATGCATGTGTTCTGTTATTCGCTGTGCACTGAGTCACATGGCCGTGTTTGAGGTGTGTATGCTTGGTGGTATAGGCTGTGCATTGCGTCACAGTGATCCGTTAGTGTCTGTTAGGGTTGTTGGTATAGGCTGTGCACAGAGTCCCAGTGAGCCATCTGAGTGTGTGTGTCTGTGCAAATATGGACAGTGCATTGAGTCACAGTGAGTTGTATGTGTGTGTGTGTCCACATGTGCTGTTTTAGGCTGCTTGTTGTGTCACAGTAAGCCGTGTGTGTGTGTGCTGGTACAGACTGTGAACTGAGATATCCCATGTGTGTGTTTGTGTGTGTGCATGCAGATATAGTTTATGCATTGACTAATACTGAGCTGTGTGTGTGTGTGTGCTGGTATAGGCAGTGAATTCAGTCACACTGATCTGTGTGCATGTGAGTGTGCTGGTATAGTCTGAGGATTGAATCACAGTGAGGTGTGTGTGTGTGTGTCTGTTCAGTTTTTGGCTTGGCATTGAGTCACAGTGAGCCTTGTGTGTGTGTGTGTGTGTGTGTGCTGGTATAGGTGGTGTATTGAGTCACAGTGAGTTTTGTGTGTGTCTGTGTGTGCTGTTAGAGACTGTGGATTGATTCACAGTGAGCCATGTGTGTCTGTGCTTTCGTGTGTGCTTTTATAAGCTGTGCATTAAGTCACAATGAGCAGTGTGTTTTTGTGTTTATGCATGCAGATATAGGCTGTGCATTTGAGTCACAGTGATCCGTTAGTGTCTGGGAGGGTTTGTTGGTATAGGCTGTGCACAGTCCCAGTGAGCCGTCTCTGTGTATGTGTTTCTCTGCAGGTATGGACTGTGCATTGTGCCACTTTGAATTGTATGTATCTGCGTGTGTGTGTGTGTGTCAAAGTGTGCTGGTTTAGGCTGCGTGTTGTGTCACAGGGAGCCATGTGTTTGTTGTGTTGGTATAGACAGTGAAATGAGTCACAGCCACGTATGTGTACTTGTGCATGAAGGTACCTGCTGTGCATTGATTTATAGTGAGCTGTATATGTTTGTGTGCTGGTATAGGCCGTCAATTCAGTCACAGTGAGCTGTTTGCGTGTGCATGTGCTAGTAGAGTTTGAGCATTGTGTCACAGTGTTGTTGTGAGGTTGTTTTGCCGGTACAAGATTTACACTGAGTTACAGTGAGCCGTGTGTGTCTGTGGTTGTGTGTGTATGTGTGTGCTTATATAGGTGGTGCAGTGAGTCACAGTGAGATGTGAGTGTGGCTGTGATGCTGGTATAGACTATGAACTGAGTCAAAGTGAGCCATGTGTGTCTCTGTGTGTGTGTGTGTGTGTGTGCTGTTTGGTAATGTGCATTGAGTCACAGTGAGCTCTGTGTGTGTTTTTGAATACCCCTGGGCTGGCATAAGCTGAGCATTGAGTCACAGTTGATGTGTGTGTGAGTGTGCTTGTGTGTGCAAGTATAGGCTGGGCATTGAATCATAGTGAGCTGTGTGTGTTCGTGTGTGTGCTGATAAATGCTGTGCATTCAGTCACAGTGAGCCGTGTGTGTATGTGAATGTGCTTGTAGAGGCTGCACACTGAATAACAATGAGTTGTGTATGAGTGTGCGTGTGTTGTTCCATACTGTGCATTCAGTCACAGTTTGCTGTCTGTGTGTGTGCATGCATGTGTGCTTTCATAGGCGGTGCCTTGATTCACATTGAACTCTGTGTGTGTGTGTGTGTTCTGGTACAGGCTGAGCATTGTGTCACACTGAGGTGTGTGTGTGTGAGTGTGTGCATGTCTCTGCATCTGGAGGCTGACAATACGTCACAGTGTGCCATGTGTGTTTGTGTATTTTTCTGTACTGGTATAAGCTGTGCATTCATTCTCAGTGAGGTGTGTGTGATTGTCTGTCCAGGTGTAGGCTGGTTATTGAGTCACAGTGAGCCGTGTGTGTGTGTGTGCTTGTATACACTGTGAACTGAGACATGGTGTTGTGTGTGTGTGTGTGTGAATGCTTGTATAGGTTTAGCATTGACACATAGTGAGCTATGTGTGTGTGTTGTGCTGGTATAGGCCATGCATTGAGTCTGAGTGAGCTGTTTTCATGTGTGCATGTTGGTATATTCTGAGCATTGAGTCACAGTGTGGTGTGTGGCTGTGTATATGTGTGTGTGTGTGTGTTCTGATATAAGATGTACATTGAGTTACAATGAGCCGTGCATGTGTGTGGCTGTGTGTGTGTGTGTGCTGCTAGAGGCTGCTCATTGTGTAACACTGAGCCATGTGTTTCTGTGTGTCACTCTATAGACTGTACATAGTGTCTGTGTGTGTGCATGCATGTGTGCTTGTATAGGTTGACTGATTCACATTGAGCTTTGTGTGTGGTTGTGCGTGTTGTGCTGCTCTATGTTTTGCATTGATTCACACTGAGCTGTGTGTGTGTGAGTGTGCATATGTGTGAACATATAGGCTGGGTATTGAGTCACAATGTGGTGTGTGTGTGAGTGTCTGTGTTTGTGCACTGGCATAGGCCATGCACTGAGACACAGTGAGGTTTGTGTGTGAGTGTGTGTGTCTTTTCAGGTGTATGCTGGGCATTGAGTCACAGTGAGCCATGAGTGTGTGTGCATGTGTGTGTGTGTGTACTTGTATAGGCTGTGCATTGAGTCAGAGTGAGGTGTGTGTCTATGTGTCTGGGCTGTTGTAGGTGTGCATCGAGTCACAGTGAAGTGTGTGTTGTTAGAGACTGTGAATTGACTCACACTGAGCCTTGTGTGTCTGTGTGTGCTTACATAGGCTGTGCATTGAGTCACAGTGAGGGGTGTGTGTCTGTTCAGGTGTAGGCTGGGCATTGAGTCTCAGTTAGCTTTGTGTGTGTGTGTGTGCTGAGATAGGCTATGCATTGCATCACAGTGACATGTGTGTCAGTGTCTGTGTGTGCGCTAGTATAGCTTGTGTATTCAGACACAGTGAGGTTTGAGTGTGTGTGCTGTTAGAGACGTGGATTGAGTCTCAGTGAGCTGCATGTGTGTTGTCTGCCTGCATGTGTTCTGTTATAAGCTGTGCACTGAGTCACATGGCTGTGTTTGGGTGTGTGTGTATGCTTGTTGATATAGGCTATGCATTGGGTCACAGTGATCCGTTAGTGTCTGTGAGGGCTTTTTGTTATAGGCTGTGCACAGGATCCCAGTGAGCCATCTGTGTGTGTGTGTCTGTGCAAATATGGACAGTGCATTGAGTCACAGTGAGTCGTGTGTGTCTCTGGGTGTGTTGTGTCCACATGTGCTGTTTTTGGTTGTGTGTTGTGTCACAGTAAGCCTTGTGTGAGTGTGTGCTGTTATAGACAGTGAACTGAGTCATGGCCATGTGTGTGTGTGTGTGCATGCATATATAGGCTATGCATTGACTCACAGTGAGCTGTGTGTGTGTGTGTGCTGGTATAGGCTGTGAATTCAGTCACACTGATCTGTGCGCATGTGAGTGTGCTGGTATAGTCTGAGCATTGAGTCACAGTGAGGTGTGTGTGTGAGTGTGTGTGTCTGTTCAGTTGTAGGTTTAGCATTGAGTCACAGTGAGTCTTGTGTGTGTGTGTGCTGAAAGAGTTTGTGTACTGAGTCATGGTGCAGTTTGTGTGTGTTTGTGTGTGCGTGTGCTGTCAGAGACTGTCGATTGATTCACAGTGAGCCATGTGTGTCTGTAGGCATGCATGTACGCTGTAATAAGCTGTGCACTTAGTCACAATGAACAGTGTGTTTGTGTGTTTATGCATTCTGATAGAGGCTATGCATTGAGTCACAGTGATCCGTTAGTGTCTGTGCGGGTTTGTTGGAAGAGTCTGTGCAAAGAGTCCCAGTGAGCCATCTCTGTGTATGTGTTTCTCTGCAGGGATGGACGGTGCATTGAGTCACAGTGAGTCATGTGCATCTGTGTGTGTGTATGTGTCAAAGTGTGCTGCTTTAGGCTGTGTGTTGTGTCACAGTGAGCCATGTGTGTGTTGTGTTGGTATAGACTGTGAAATGAGTCACGGCCTTGTGTGTTTCTTTGTGCATGAAGCTATGGGCTGTGCATTGATTCATAGTGAGCTGTGTATGTGTGTGTGCCAGTACAGGCCGTGAATTCAGTCACATTGAGCTGTGTGTGTGAGCATGTGCTGGTATAGTTTGAGCATTGAGTTACAGTGTGGTTGTGAATTTCTTGTGCCGGTGTAAGATGTACACTGAGTTACAGTGAGCTGTGTGTGTCTGTGGCTGTGTGTGTATGTGTGTGCTTATATAGGTGGCACATTGAGTCACAGTGAGCCTTGTTTGTGTGTGTGCATGCATGTGTTCTGTTATTCGCTGTGCACTGAGTCACATGGCCGTGTTTGAGGTGTGTATGCTTGGTGGTATAGGCTGTGCATTGCGTCACAGTGATCCGTTAGTGTCTGTTAGGGTTGTTGGTATAGGCTGTGCACAGAGTCCCAGTGAGCCATCTGAGTGTGTGTGTCTGTGCAAATATGGACAGTGCATTGAGTCACAGTGAGTTGTATGTGTGTGTGTGTCCACATGTGCTGTTTTAGGCTGCTTGTTGTGTCACAGTAAGCCGTGTGTGTGTGTGCTGGTACAGACTGTGAACTGAGATATCCCATGTGTGTGTTTGTGTGTGTGCATGCAGATATAGTTTATGCATTGACTAATACTGAGCTGTGTGTGTGTGTGTGCTGGTATAGGCAGTGAATTCAGTCACACTGATCTGTGTGCATGTGAGTGTGCTGGTATAGTCTGAGGATTGAATCACAGTGCGGTGTGTGTGTGTGTGTCTGTTCAGTTTTTGGCTTGGCATTGAGTCACAGTGAGCCTTGTGTGTGTGTGTGTGTGTGCTGGTATAGGTGGTGTATTGAGTCACAGTGAGTTTTGTGTGTGTCTGTGTGTGCTGTTAGAGACTGTGGATTGATTCACAGTGAGCCATGTGTGTCTGTGCTTTCATGTGTGCTTTTATAAGCTGTGCATTAAGTCACAATGAGCAGTGTGTTTTTGTGTTTATGCATGCAGATATAGGCTGTGCATTTGAGTCACAGTGATCCGTTAGTGTCTGGGAGGGTTTGTTGGTATAGGCTGTGCACAGTGCCAGTGAGCCGTCTCTGTGTATGTGTTTCTCTGCAGGTATGGACTGTGCATTGTGCCACTTTGAATCGTATGTATCTGCGTGTGTGTGTGTGTGTCAAAGTGTGCTGGTTTAGGCTGCGTGTTGTGTCACAGGGAGCCATGTGTTTGTTGTGTTGGTATAGACAGTGAAATGAGTCACAGCCACGTATGTGTACTTGTGCATGAAGGTACCTGCTGTGCATTGATTCATAGTGAGCTGTATATGTTTGTGTGCTGGTATAGGCCGTCAATTCAGTCACAGTGAGCTGTTTGCGTGTGCATGTGCTAGTAGAGTTTGAGCATTGTGTCACAGTGTTGTTGTGAGGTTGTTTTGCCGGTACAAGATTTACACTGAGTTACAGTGAGCCGTGTGTGTCTGTGGTTGTGTGTGTATGTGTGTGCTTATATAGGTGGTGCAGTGAGTCACAGTGAGCTGTGAGTGTGGCTGTGATGCTGGTATAGACTATGAACTGAGTCAAAGTGAGCCATGTGTGTCTCTGTGTGTGTGTGTGTGTGTGTGCTGTTTGGTAATGTGCATTGAGTCACAGTGAGCTCTGTGTGTGTTTTTGAATACCCCTGGGCTGGCATAAGCTGAGCATTGAGTCACAGTTGATGTGTGTGTGAGTGTGCTTGTGTGTGCAAGTATAGGCTGGGCATTGAATCATAGTGAGCTGTGTGTGTTCGTGTGTGTGCTGATAAATGCTGTGCATTCAGTCACAGTGAGCCGTGTGTGTATGTGAGTGTGCTTGTAGAGGCTGCACACTGAATAACAATGAGTTGTGTATGAGTGTGCGTGTGTTGTTCCATACTGTGCATTCAGTCACAGTTTGCTGTCTGTGTGTGTGCATGCATGTGTGCTTTCATAGGCGGTGCCTTGATTCACATTGAACTCTGTGTGTGTGTGTGTGTGTGTGTGTTCTGGTACAGGCTGAGCATTGTGTCACACAGAGGTGTGTGTGTGTGTGTGTGCATGTCTCTGCATCTGGAGGCTGACAATACGTCACAGTGTGCCATGTGTGTTTGTGTATTTTTCTGTACTGGTATAGGCTGTGCATTCATTCTCAGTGAGGTGTGTGTGATTGTCTGTCCAGGTGTAGGCTGGTTATTGAGTCACAGTGAGCCGTGTGTGTGTGTGTGCTTGTATACACTGTGAACTGAGACATGGTGTTGTGTGTGTGTGTGTGAATGCTTGTATAGGTTTAGCATTGACACATAGTGAGCTATGTGTGTGTGTTGTGCTGGTATAGGCCATGCATTGAGTCTGAGTGAGCTGTTTTCATGTGTGCATGTTGGTATATTCTGAGCATTGAGTCACAGTGTGGTGTGTGGCTGTGTATATGTGTGTGTGTGTGTGTTCTGATATAAGATGTACATTGAGTTACAATGAGCCGTGCATGTGTGTGGCTGTGTGTGTGTGTGTGCTGCTAGAGGCTGCTCATTGTGTAACACTGAGCCATGTGTTTCTGTGTGTCACTCTATAGACTGTACATAGTGTCTGTGTGTGTGCATGCATGTGTGCTTGTATAGGTTGACTGATTCACATTGAGCTTTGTGTGTGGTTGTGCGTGTTGTGCTGCTCTATGTTTTGCATTGATTCACACTGAGCTGTGTGTGTGTGAGTGTGCATATGTGTGAACATATAGGCTGGGTATTGAGTCACAATGTGGTGTGTGTGTGAGTGTCTGTGTTTGTGCACTGGCATAGGCCATGCACTGAGACACAGTGAGGTTTGTGTGTGAGTGTGTGTGTCTTTTCAGGTGTATGCTGGGCATTGAGTCACAGTGAGCCATGAGTGTGTGTGCATGTGTGTGTGTGTGTACTTGTATAGGCTGTGCATTGAGTCAGAGTGAGGTGTGTGTCTATGTGTCTGGGCTGTTGTAGGTGTGCATCGAGTCACAGTGAAGTGTGTGTTGTTAGAGACTGTGAATTGACTCACACTGAGCCTTGTGTGTCTGTGTGTGCTTACATAGGCTGTGCATTGAGTCACAGTGAGGGGTGTGTGTCTGTTCAGGTGTAGGCTGGGCATTGAGTCTCAGTTAGCTTTGTGTGTGTGTGTGCTGAGATAGGCTATGCATTGCATCACAGTGACATGTGTGTCAGTGTCTGTGTGTGCACTAGTATAGCTTGTGTATTCAGACACAGTGAGGTTTGAGTGTGTGTGCTGTTAGAGACGTGGATTGAGTCTCAGTGAGCTGCATGTGTGTTGTCTGCCTGCATGTGTTCTGTTATAAGCTGTGCACTGAGTCACATGGCTGTGTTTGGGTGTGTGTGTATGCTTGTTGATATAGGCTATGCATTGGGTCACAGTGATCCGTTAGTGTCTGTGAGGGCTTTTTGTTATAGGCTGTGCACAGGATCCCAGTGAGCCATCTGTGTGTGTGTGTCTGTGCAAATATGGACAGTGCATTGAGTCACAGTGAGTCGTGTGTGTCTCTGGGTGTGTTGTGTCCACATGTGCTGTTTTTGGTTGTGTGTTGTGTCACAGTAAGCCTTGTGTGAGTGTGTGCTGTTATAGACAGTGAACTGAGTCATGGCCATGTGTGTGTGTGTGTGCATGCATATATAGGCTATGCATTGACTCACAGTGAGCTGTGTGTGTGTGTGTGCTGGTATAGGCAGTGAATTCAGTCACACTGATCTGTGTGCATGTGAGTGTGCTGGTATAGTCTGAGCATTGAATCACAGTGAGGTGTGTGTGTGTGTGTCTGTTCAGTTTTTGGCTTGGCATTGAGTCACAGTGAGCCTTGTGTGTGTGTGTGTGTGTGCTGGTATAGGTGGTGTATTGAGTCACAGTGAGTTTTGTGTGTGTCTGTGTGTGCTGTTAGAGACTGTGGATTGATTCACAGTGAGCCATGTGTGTCTGTGCTTTCATGTGTGCTTTTATAAGCTGTGCATTAAGTCACAATGAGCAGTGTGTTTTTGTGTTTATGCATGCAGATATAGGCTGTGCATTTGAGTCACAGTGATCCGTTAGTGTCTGGGAGGGTTTGTTGGTATAGGCTGTGCACAGTGCCAGTGAGCCGTCTCTGTGTATGTGTTTCTCTGCAGGTATGGACTGTGCATTGTGCCACTTTGAATCGTATGTATCTGCGTGTGTGTGTGTGTGTCAAAGTGTGCTGGTTTAGGCTGCGTGTTGTGTCACAGGGAGCCATGTGTTTGTTGTGTTGGTATAGACAGTGAAATGAGTCACAGCCACGTATGTGTACTTGTGCATGAAGGTACCTGCTGTGCATTGATTCATAGTGAGCTGTATATGTTTGTGTGCTGGTATAGGCCGTCAATTCAGTCACAGTGAGCTGTTTGCGTGTGCATGTGCTAGTAGAGTTTGAGCATTGTGTCACAGTGTTGTTGTGAGGTTGTTTTGCCGGTACAAGATTTACACTGAGTTACAGTGAGCCGTGTGTGTCTGTGGTTGTGTGTGTATGTGTGTGCTTATATAGGTGGTGCAGTGAGTCACAGTGAGCTGTGAGTGTGGCTGTGATGCTGGTATAGAATATGAACTGAGTCAAAGTGAGCCATGTGTGTCTCTGTGTGTGTGTGTGTGTGCTGTTTGGTAATGTGCATTGAGTCACAGTGAGCTCTGTGTGTGTTTTTGAATACCCCTGGGCTGGCATAAGCTGAGCATTGAGTCACAGTTGATGTGTGTGTGAGTGTGCTTGTGTGTGCAAGTATAGGCTGGGCATTGAATCATAGTGAGCTGTGTGTGTTCGTGTGTGTGCTGATAAATGCTGTGCATTCAGTCACAGTGAGCCGTGTGTGTATGTGAGTGTGCTTGTAGAGGCTGCACACTGAATAACAATGAGTTGTGTATGAGTGTGCGTGTGTTGTTCCATACTGTGCATTCAGTCACAGTTTGCTGTCTGTGTGTGTGCATGCATGTGTGCTTTCATAGGCGGTGCCTTGATTCACATTGAACTCTGTGTGTGTGTGTTCTGGTACAGGCTGAGCATTGTGTCACACTGAGGTGTGTGTGTGTGAGTGTGCATGTCTCTGCATCTGGAGGCTGACAATACGTCACAGTGTGCCATGTGTGTTTGTGTATTTTTCTGTACTGGTATAGGCTGTGCATTCATTCTCAGTGAGGTGTGTGTGATTGTCTGTCCAGGTGTAGGCTGGTTATTGAGTCACAGTGAGCCGTGTGTGTGTGTGTGCTTGTATACACTGTGAACTGAGACATGGTGTTGTGTGTGTGTGTGTGAATGCTTGTATAGGTTTAGCATTGACACATAGTGAGCTATGTGTGTGTGTTGTGCTGGTATAGGCCATGCATTGAGTCTGAGTGAGCTGTTTTCATGTGTGCATGTTGGTATATTCTGAGCATTGAGTCACAGTGTGGTGTGTGGCTGTGTATATGTGTGTGTGTGTGTGTGTTCTGATATAAGATGTACATTGAGTTACAATGAGCCGTGCATGTGTGTGGCTGTGTGTGTGTGTGTGCTGCTAGAGGCTGCTCATTGTGTAACACTGAGCCATGTGTTTCTGTGTGTCACTCTATAGACTGTACATAGTGTCTGTGTGTGTGCATGCATGTGTGCTTGTATAGGTTGACTGATTCACATTGAGCTTTGTGTGTGGTTGTGCGTGTTGTGCTCCTCTATGTTTTGCATTGATTCACACTGAGCTGTGTGTGTGTGAGTGTGCATATGTGTGAACATATAGGCTGGGTATTGAGTCACAATGTGGTGTGTGTGTGAGTGTCTGTGTTTGTGCACTGGCATAGGCCATGCACTGAGACACAGTGAGGTTTGTGTGTGAGTGTGTGTGTCTTTTCAGGTGTATGCTGGGCATTGAGTCACAGTGAGCCATGAGTGTGTGTGCATGTGTGTGTGTGTGTACTTGTATAGGCTGTGCATTGAGTCAGAGTGAGGTGTGTGTCTATGTGTCTGGGCTGTTGTAGGTGTGCATCGAGTCACAGTGAAGTGTGTGTTGTTAGAGACTGTGAATTGACTCACACTGAGCCTTGTGTGTCTGTGTGTGCTTACATAGGCTGTGCATTGAGTCACAGTGAGGGGTGTGTGTCTGTTCAGGTGTAGGCTGGGCATTGAGTCTCAGTTAGCTTTGTGTGTGTGTGTGCTGAGATAGGCTATGCATTGCATCACAGTGACATGTGTGTCAGTGTCTGTGTGTGCGCTAGTATAGCTTGTGTATTCAGACACAGTGAGGTTTGAGTGTGTGTGCTGTTAGAGACGTGGATTGAGTCTCAGTGAGCTGCATGTGTGTTGTCTGCCTGCATGTGTTCTGTTATAAGCTGTGCACTGAGTCACATGGCTGTGTTTGGGTGTGTGTGTATGCTTGTCGATATAGGCTATGCATTGGGTCACAGTGATCCGTTAGTGTCTGTGAGGGCTTTTTGTTATAGGCTGTGCACAGGATCCCAGTGAGCCATCTGTGTGTGTGTGTCTGTGCAAATATGGACAGTGCATTGAGTCACAGTGAGTCGTGTGTGTCTCTGGGTGTGTTGTGTCCACATGTGCTGTTTTTGGTTGTGTGTTGTGTCACAGTAAGCCTTGTGTGAGTGTGTGCTGTTATAGACAGTGAACTGAGTCATGGCCATGTGTGTGTGTGTGTGTGCATGCATATATAGGCTATGCATTGACTCACAGTGAGCTGTGTGTGTGTGTGCTGGTATAGGCTGTGAATTCAGTCACACTGATCTGTGCGCATGTGAGTGTGCTGGTATAGTCTGAGCATTGAGTAACAGTGAGGTTCGTGTGTGAGTGTGTGTGTCTGTTCAGTTGTAGGTTTAGCATTGAGTCACAGTGAGTCTTGTGTGTGTGTGTGCTGAAAGAGTTTGTGTACTGAGTCATGGTGCAGTTTGTGTGTGTTTGTGTGTGTGTGTGCTGTCAGAGACTGTCGATTGATTCACAGTGAGCCATGTGTGTCTGTGGGCATGCATGTATGCTGTAATAAGCTGTGCACTTAGTCACAATGAACAGTGTGTTTGTGTGTTTATGCATGCTGATAGAGGCTATGCATTGAGTCACAGTGATCCGTTAGTGTCTGTGCGGGTTTGTTGGAAGAGTCTGTGCAAAGAGTCCCAGTGAGCCATCTCTGTGTATGTGTTTCTCTGCAGGGATGGACGGTGCATTGAGTCACAGTGAGTCATGTGCATCTGTGTGTGTGTATGTGTCAAAGTGTGCTGCTTTAGGCTGTGTGTTGTGTCACAGTGAGCCATGTGTGTGTTGTGTTGGTATAGACTGTGAAATGAGTCACGGCCTTGTGTGTTTCTTTGTGCATGAAGCTATGGGCTGTGCATTGATTCATAGTGAGCTGTGTATGTGTGTGTGCCAGTACAGGCCGTGAATTCAGTCACATTGAGCTGTGTGTGTGAGCATGTGCTGGTATAGTTTGAGCATTGAGTTACAGTGTGGTTGTGAATTTCTTGTGCCGGTGTAAGATGTACACTGAGTTACAGTGAGCTGTGTGTGTCTGTGGCTGTGTGTGTATGTGTGTGCTTATATAGGTGGCACATTGAGTCACAGTGAGCCTTGTTTGTGTGTGTGCATGCATGTGTTCTGTTATTCACTGTGCACTGAGTCACATGGCCGTGTTTGAGGTGTGTATGCTTGGTGGTATAGGCTGTGCATTGCGTCACAGTGATCCGTTAGTGTCTGTTAGGGTTGTTGGTATAGGCTGTGCACAGAGTCCCAGTGAGCCATCTGAGTGTGTGTGTCTGTGCAAATATGGACAGTGCATTGAGTCACAGTGAGTTGTATGTGTGTGTGTGTCCACATGTGCTGTTTTAGGCTGCTTGTTGTGTCACAGTAAGCCGTGTGTGTGTGTGCTGGTACAGACTGTGAACTGAGATATCCCATGTGTGTGTTTGTGTGTGTGCATGCAGATATAGTTTATGCATTGACTAATACTGAGCTGTGTGTGTGTGTGTGCTGGTATAGGCAGTGAATTCAGTCACACTGATCTGTGTGCATGTGAGTGTGCTGGTATAGTCTGAGGATTGAATCACAGTGAGGTGTGTGTGTGTGTGTCTGTTCAGTTTTTGGCTTGGCATTGAGTCACAGTGAGCCTTGTGTGTGTGTGTGTGTGTGTGCTGGTATAGGTGGTGTATTGAGTCACAGTGAGTTTTGTGTGTGTCTGTGTGTGCTGTTAGAGACTGTGGATTGATTCACAGTGAGCCATGTGTGTCTGTGCTTTCATGTGTGCTTTTATAAGCTGTGCATTAAGTCACAATGAGCAGTGTGTTTTTGTGTTTATGCATGCAGATATAGGCTGTGCATTTGAGTCACAGTGATCCGTTAGTGTCTGGGAGGGTTTGTTGGTATAGGCTGTGCACAGTCCCAGTGAGCCGTCTCTGTGTATGTGTTTCTCTGCAGGTATGGACTGTGCATTGTGCCACTTTGAATCGTATGTATCTGCGTGTGTGTGTGTGTGTCAAAGTGTGCTGGTTTAGGCTGCGTGTTGTGTCACAGGGAGCCATGTGTTTGTTGTGTTGGTATAGACAGTGAAATGAGTCACAGCCACGTATGTGTACTTGTGCATGAAGGTACCTGCTGTGCATTGATTCATAGTGAGCTGTATATGTTTGTGTGCTGGTATAGGCCGTCAATTCAGTCACAGTGAGCTGTTTGCGTGTGCATGTGCTAGTAGAGTTTGAGCATTGTGTCACAGTGTTGTTGTGAGGTTGTTTTGCCGGTACAAGATTTACACTGAGTTACAGTGAGCCGTGTGTGTCTGTGGTTGTGTGTGTATGTGTGTGCTTATATAGGTGGTGCAGTGAGTCACAGTGAGCTGTGAGTGTGGCTGTGATGCTGGTATAGACTATGAACTGAGTCAAAGTGAGCCATGTGTGTCTCTGTGTGTGTGTGTGTGTGTGTGTGTGCTGTTTGGTAATGTGCATTGAGTCACAGTGAGCTCTGTGTGTGTTTTTGAATACCCCTGGGCTGGCATAAGCTGAGCATTGAGTCACAGTTGATGTGTGTGTGAGTGTGCTTGTGTGTGCAAGTATAGGCTGGGCATTGAATCATAGTGAGCTGTGTGTGTTCGTGTGTGTGCTGATAAATGCTGTGCATTCAGTCACAGTGAGCCGTGTGTGTATGTGAGTGTGCTTGTAGAGGCTGCACACTGAATAACAATGAGTTGTGTATGAGTGTGCGTGTGTTGTTCCATACTGTGCATTCAGTCACAGTTTGCTGTCTGTGTGTGTGCATGCATGTGTGCTTTCATAGTCGGTGCCTTGATTCACATTGAACTGTGTGTGTGTGTGTGTGTGTTCTGGTACAGGCTGAGCATTGTGTCACACTGAGGTGTGTGTGTGTGAGTGTGCATGTCTCTGCATCTGGAGGCTGACAATACGTCACAGTGTGCCATGTGTGTTTGTGTATTTTTCTGTACTGGTATAGGCTGTGCATTCATTCTCAGTGAGGTGTGTGTGATTGTCTGTCCAGGTGTAGGCTGGTTATTGAGTCACAGTGAGCCGTGTGTGTGTGTGTGCTTGTATACACTGTGAACTGAGACATGGTGTTGTGTGTGTGTGTGTGTGAATGCTTGTATAGGTTTAGCATTGACACATAGTGAGCTATGTGTGTGTTTTGTGCTGGTATAGGCCATGCATTGAGTCTGAGTGAGCTGTTTTCATGTGTGCATGTTGGTATATTCTGAGCATTGAGTCACAGTGTGGTGTGTGGCTGTGTATATGTGTGTGTGTGTTCTGATATAAGATGTACATTGAGTTACAATGAGCCGTGCATGTGTGTGGCTGTGTGTGTGTGTGTGCTGCTAGAGGCTGCTCATTGTGTAACACTGAGCCATGTGTTTCTGTGTGTCACTCTATAGACTGTACATAGTGTCTGTGTGTGTGCATGCATGTGTGCTTGTATAGGTTGACTGATTCACATTGAGCTTTGTGTGTGGTTGTGCGTGTTGTGCTGCTCTATGTTTTGCATTGATTCACACTGAGCTGTGTGTGTGTGAGTGTGCATATGTGTGAACATATAGGCTGGGTATTGAGTCACAATGTGGTGTGTGTGTGAGTGTCTGTGTTTGTGCACTGGCATAGGCCATGCACTGAGACACAGTGAGGTTTGTGTGTGAGTGTGTGTGTCTTTTCAGGTGTATGCTGGGCATTGAGTCACAGTGAGCCATGAGTGTGTGTGCATGTGTGTGTGTGTACTAGTATAGGCTGTTCAATGAGTCACAGTGAGGTTTGTGTCTATGTGTCTGTGCTCTTGTAGGTGTGCATTGAGTCACAGTGAGGTGTGTGTTGTTAGAGACTGTGAATTGAGTCACACTGAGCCTTGTGTGTTTGTGTGTGTGTGTGCTTGCATAGGCTGTGCATTGAGTCACAGTGAGGGGTGTGTGTCTGTTCAGGTGTAGGCTGGGCATTGAGTCTCCGTTAGCTTTGTGTGTGTGTGTGCTGAGATACGCTATGTATTGCGTCACAGTGACATGTGTGTCAGTGTCAGTGTGTGCTTGTATAGCTTGTGTATTCAGATACAGTGAGGTTTGAGTGCGTGTGCTGTTAGAGATGTGGATTGAGTCTCAGTGAGCTGCATGTGTGTGTGTCTGCCTGCATGTGTTCTGCTATAAGCTGTGCACTGAGTCACATGGCCGTGTTTGGGTGTGTGTGTATGCTTGTTGATATAGGCTATGCATTGAGTCACTGTGATCCGTTAGTGTCTGTGAGGGTTTGCTGCTATAGGCTGTGCACAGGGTCCCAGTGAGTCATCTGTGTGTGTGTGTCTGTGCAAATATGGACAGTGCATTGAGTCACAGTGAGTTGTGTGTGTCTCTTGGTGTGTGTGTGTCCACATGTGCTGTTTTTGGTTGCGTGTTCTGTCACAGTAAACTCTGTGTGAGTGTGTGCTGTTATAGACAGTGAACTGAGTCACGGCCATGTGTGTTTCTTTGTGCATGAAGCTACGGGCTGTGCATTGATTCATAGTGAGCTGTGTATGTGTGTGTGCCAGTACAGGCCGTGAGTTCAGTAACAGTGACCTGTGTGTGTGAGCATGTGCTGGTATAGTTTGAGCATTGAGTCACAGTGTTGTTGTGAATTTCTTGTGCCGGTGTAGGATGTACACTGAGTTACAGTGAGCTGTGTGTGTCTGTGGCAGTGTGTTTATATGTGTGCTTATATAGGTGGCACATTGAGTCACAGTGAACCTTGTTTGTGTGTGTGCATGCATGTGTTCTGTTATAAGCTGTGCATTGAGTCACAATGAAAGTGTGTTTGTGTTTTATGCATGCAGATATAGGCTGTGCATTTGTGTCACAGTTTCTGTACTGGTATAGGCTGTGCATTCATTCACAGTGATGTTGTGTGTGTCTGTCCAGGTGTAGGCTGTTTACTGAGTCACAGTGAGCCATGTGTGTGAGTGTGCTTGAATACACTGTGAACTGAATCATGGCCTTTTCTGTGTGTGTGTGTTTGTGTGTGTGTGTAGGCATGCAGGTATAGGTTTTGCATTGACACATAGTGAGCTGTGTATGTGTGTTGTGCTGGTATAGGCCATGCATTGAATCAGAGTGAGCTGTTTTCATGTGTGTGTTCTGGTATATTCTGACAATTGAGTCACAGTGTGGTGTGTGTGTGTGTGTTCTGGTATGAGATGAACATGGAGATACAGTGAGCCGTGTTTGTGTGTGTGTGTGTGTGTGTGTCTGTTGGTAGAGGCTGCGCATTTTGTAACAGTGAACCATGGGTTTCTGCGTGTCACTCTATAGACTGTACATAGTGTCTGTGTGTGTGCATGCATGTGTGCTTGTATAGGTTGATTGATTCACATTGAGCTTTGTGTGTGGTTGTGCATGTTGTGCTGCTCTATGTTTTGCATTGATTCACACTGAGCTGTGTGTGTGTGAGTGTGCATATGTGTGAACATATAGGCTGGATATTGAGTCACAATGTTTTGTGTGTGTGAGTGTCTGTGTTTGGCACTGGCATAAGCCATGCACTGAGACACAGTGAGGTTTGTGTGTGAATTTGTGTGTCTTTTCAGGTGTATGCTGGGCATTGAGTTACAGTGAGCCGTGAGTGTGTGTGCATGTGTGTGTGTGTGTACTGGTATAAGCTGTGCAATGAGTCACAGTGAGGTTTGTGTCTATGTGTCTGTGCTCTTGTAGGTGTGCATTGAATCACAGTGAGGTGTCTGTTGTTAGCGACCGTGAATTTTCTCACACTGAGCCTTGTGTGTGTGTGTGTGTGTGTATGTGCTTGCATAGACTGTGCATTGAGTCACAGTGAGGGGTGTGTGTCTGTTCAAGTGTAGGCTGGGCATTGAGTCTCAGTTACCTATGGGCGTGTGTGTGTGCTGAGATACACTATGCATTGAGTCACAGTGACATGTGTGTCAGTGTCTCTGTGTGTGTTTGCTAGTATAGCTTGTGTATTCAGACACAGTGAGGTTTGAATGTGTGTGCTGTTACAAACGTGGTTTGAATCTCAGTGAGACGCATGTGTGTGTGTCTGCCTGCATGTGTTCTGTTATATGCTGTGCACTGAGTCACATGGCCGTGTTTGTGTGTGTGTGTATGCTTGTTGATATAGGCTATGCATTGAGTCAAAGTGATCCGTTAGTGTCTGTGAAGATTTGTTGTTATAGGCTGTGCACAGGGTCCCAGTGAGCCATCTGTGTGTGTGTGTCTGTGCAAATATGGACAGTGCATTGAGTCACAGTGAGTCGTGTGTGTCTCTGGTTGTGTGTGTGTCCACATGTGCTGTTTTGCATTGCCTGTTGTGTCACAGTAAGCCATGTGTGAGTGTGTGCTGGTATAGGCAGTGAACTGAGTCATGGCCTAGTGTGTGTGTGTGTGTGCATTCAGTTATAGGCTATGCATAGACTCATAGTGAGCTGTGTGTGTGTGTGTGCTGGTATAGGCTGTGAATTCAGTCACACTGATCTGTGTGCATGTGAGGGTGCTGGTATAGTCTGAGCATTGAGTCACAGTGAGGTGTGTGTGTGCGTGTGTGTGTCTGTTCAGTTGTAGGTTTACCATTGAGTCACAGTGAGTCTTGTGTGTGTGTGTGCTGATAGAGTTTGTGTGTTGAGTCACGGTGCAGTTTGTGTCTGTTTGTGTGTGCGTGTGCTGTCAGAGACTGTCGATTGATTCACAGTGAGCCATGTGTGTCTGTGGGCATGCATGTATGCTGTAATAAGCTGTGCACTTAGTCACAATTAATAGTGTGTTTGTGTCTTTATGCATGCTGATATAGGCTATGCATTGAATCACAGTGATCCGTTAGTGTCTGTGAGGGTTTGTTGGAATAGTCTGTGCAAAGAGACCCTGTGAGCTATCTCTGTGTATGTGTTTCTCTGCACGTATGGATGGTGCATTGAGTCACAGTGAGTCGTGTGCGTCTGTGTGTGTGTGTGTCAAAGTGTGCTGCTTTAGGCTGTGTGTTGTGTCACAGTGAGCCATGTGTGTGTTGTGTTGGTATAGACTGTGAAATGAGTCATGGCCATTTTTGTCTGTTTGTGCATGAAGCCACGGGCTGTGCATTGATTCATAGAGAGCTGTGTATGTGTGTGTGCCGGTATAGGCCGTGAATTCAGTCACAGTGTGCTGTGTGTGAGCATGTGCTGGTATAGTTTGAGCATTGATTCACAGTGTGGTTGTGAAATTCTTTTGCCAGTGTAAGATATACACTGAGTTACAGTGAGCCATGTGAGTCTGTGGCAGTGTGTGTATGTGTGTGCTTATATAGGTGGCACATTGAGTCACAGTGAGCCTTGTTTGTGTGTGTGCATGCATGTGTTCTGTTATTCGCTGTGCACTGAGTCACATGGCCGTGTTTTTGTGTGTGTATGCTTGGTGGTATAGGCTGTGCATTGTGTCACAGTAATTCGTTAGTGTCTGTGAGGGCTTGTTGTTATAGGCTGTGCACAGGGTCCCAGTGAGCCATGTGTGTGTGTGTGTGTCTGTGCAAATATGGACAGTGCTTTGAGTCTCAGTGAGTTGTATGTGTGTGTGTGTCCACATGTGCTGTTTTAGGCTGCTTATTGTGTCACAGTAAGCCGTGTGTGTGTGTGCTGGTATAGACTGTGAACTGAGATATCCCATGTGTGTGTTTGTGTGTGTGCATGCAGATATAGGTTATGGGTTGACTAATACTGAGCTGTGTGTGTGTGTGTGCTGGTATAGGCAGTGAATTCAGTCACACTGATCTGTGTGCATGTGAGTGTGCTGGTATAGACTGAGGATTCAATCACAGTGAGGTGTGTGTGTGTGTTTCTGTTCAGTTTTTGGCTTGGCATTGAGTCACAGTGAGCCTTGTGTGTGTGTTTGTGTGCTGGTATATGTGGTGTATTGAGTCACAGTGAGTTTTGTGTGTGTCTGTTAGAGACTGTGGATTGATTCACAGTGAGCCAGGTTGTCTGTGTGTTTGAATGTGTGCTTTTATAAGCTGTGCATTAAGTCACAATGAGCAGTGTGTTTGTGTGTTTATGCATGCAGATATAGGCTGTACATTTGAGTCACAGTGATCCGTTAGTGTCTGGGAGGGTTTGTTGGTATAGGCTGTGCACAGTCCCAGTGAGCTCTCACTTTGTATGGGTTTATCTGTAGGTATGGACTGTGCATTAAGTCACTGTTAGTCTTGTGCTTCTGTGTGTGTGGGGGGGTCAAAGTGTGCTGGTTTATGCAGCGTGTCGTGTCACAGTGAGCCATGTTTGTGTTGTGTTGGTATAGACTGTGAACTGAGTCACAGCCATGTGTGTGTACTTGTGCACGAAGGTACTGGATGTGCATTGATTCATAGTGAGCTGTGTATGTGTGTGTGCCGGTATAGACCATCAATTCAGTCACAGTGAGCTGTTTGCATGTGCATGTGCTGGTATAGTTTGAGCATTGAGTCACAGTGTTGTTTTGAGTTTGTTTTGCTGGTACAAGATTTACACAGAGATACAGTGAGCCGTGTCTGTCTGTGGCTCTGTGTGTATGTGTGTGCTTATATAGGTGGTGCAGTGAGTCACAGTGAGCTTTGAGTGTGGGTGTGATGCTGGTATAGACTATGAACTGACTATGAGCCATGTGTGTGAGTGTGTGTGTGTGTGTGTGTGCTGTTAGGTAATGTGCATTGAGTCACAGTGAGCTCTGTGTGTGTTTTTGAATACCACTGGGCTGGCATAGGCTGAGCATTGAGTCACAGTGTGGTGTGTGTGTGAGTGTGCATGTGTGTGCAAGTATAGGGTGGGCATTGAAGCACAATGAGCTGTGTGTGTTTGTGTGTGTGCTGATATAGGCTGCACATTCAGTTACAGTGAGCCGTGTGTGTATGTGAGTGTGCTTGTAGACTGCACACTGATGAACAGTGAGGTGTGTATGAGTGTGTGTGTGTGCTGTTACATACTGGGCATTCAGTCACAGTTTGCTGTGTGTGTGTGCATGCATGTGTGCTTTTATAGGCTGTGCCTGATTCACATTGAACTGTGAGTGTGGGTGTGTGGGTGTCTGCTGGTATACGTTTTGCATTGTTTCACAATGAGCTGTGTGTGTGTGTGTGTGTGTGTTCTGGTATAAGATGTACATTAAGACACAGTGAGCCGTGCATGTGTGTGGCTGTGTGTGTGTGTGTGCTGCTAGCGGCTGCATATTGTGTAACACTGAGCCATGTGTTTCTGTTTGTCACTCTATAGACTGTGCATTGAGTCTGTGTGTGTGCATGCATGTGTGCTGGTATAGGCTATGCATTGATTCACATTGAGTTAGTGTGTGGTTGTGCGTGTTGTGTGGCTATATGTTTTGCATTGATTCACTGTGAGCTGTGTGTGTGTGAGTGTGCATGTGTGTGAACATATAGGCTGGACATTGATTCACAGTGAGGTGTGTGTGTGAGTTTGTGTTTGTGTGCAGTGGTAAAAGCCACGCACTGAGAAACAGTGATGTTCCTGTGTGATTGTGTGTGTCTTTTCAGGTTTATGCTGGGCATTGAGTCACAGTGAGCCATGTGTGTGTGTGCATATGTGTGTTTGTGTGCTGGTATAGGCTGTGCATTGAGTCATAGTGAGGTGTGTGTGTCTGTTCAAGTGTACACTGGGCATTGAGTCTCAGCTTTGTATGTCTGTGTGTGTGTGCTGAGATAGGCTGTGCATTGAGTCACAGTGACATGTGTGTCAGTGTCTGTGTGAGTGTGTAATACTATACCTTGTGTATTCAGACACAGTGAGGTTTGAGTTTGAGTGTGTGTGTGCTGTTAGAGACTGTGGATTGAGTATCAGTGAGCCATGTTTGTTTTTGTGTGTGTGCATGCATGTGTTCTGTTCTAAGCTGTGCACTGAGTCACATGGCCGTATTTGTGTGTGTGTGTGTATGCCTGTTGATATAGGCTATGCATTGAGTAATAGTGATCCATCAGTGTCTGTGACGGTTTGTTGGTATAGGCTGTGCACAGGGTCCCAGTGAGCCATCTGTGTGTGTGTGTCTGTGCAAATATGGACAGTGCATTGAGTCACAGTGAGTCATGTGTGTCTCTGGGTGTGTGTGTGTCCACATGTGCTGTTTTTGGTTGCGTGTTCTGTCACAGTAAGCCATGTGTGAGTTTGTGGTGTTGTAGACTGTGAACTGACTCATGGCCATGTGTTTGTGTGTGTGTGTGTGTGTATGTATGCAGACATACGCTATGCATTGACTCATAGTGAGCTGTTTATGTGTATGATGGTATAGGCTGTCAATTGAGTCACAGTGAGCCATTAACGTGTGCATGTGCTGATATAGTTTGAGCATTGAGTCACAGTTTTGTTGTGAGTTTGTTTTGACGGTACAAGACGTACACCGAGTTACAGTGAGCCGTGGGTGTCTGTGGCTGTGTGTGTATGTGTGTGCCTATATAGGTGGTGCAGTGAGTCACAGTGAGCTGTGAGTGTGGGTGTGATGCTAGTATAGACTGTGAACTGAGTCACAGTGAACCATGTATGTGTGTGTGTGTGTGTGTGTGTGTTTGCTTCAAGTTAATGTGCATTGAGTCACAGTGAGCTCTGTTTGTGTTTGTGAATACCTCTGGGCTGGTATAGGCTGAGAATTGAGTCACAGTGAGGTGTGTGTGTGAGTGTGAGTGTGTGTGCAAGTATAGGCTGGGCATTGAATCACACTGAGCTGTGTGTTTTCGTGTGTGTGCTGGTATAGGCTGCGCATTCAGTCACAGTGAGCCGTGTGTGTGTTTGAGTGTTCTTGTAGAGGCTGCACATTGAATCACAGTGAGGTGTGTGTGTGATTGTGTGTGTGTGTGCTGTTCCATTCTGTGCATTCTGTCACAGTTAGCCATGTGTGTGTGTGTGCATTTGTGTGTGATTTTGTAAGTTGTGCATTGATTCACATTGAACTGTGTGTGTGGGTGTGTGCTGGTGTATGCTTTGCATTGTTTCACAGTCAGCTGGGTAAGTGTGTGTGTGTGTCTGTGTGTTGTACAGGCTGAGCATTGTGTCACAGTGAAGTGTGTTTGTGTGAGTGTGCATGTGTCTGCATCTAAAGGCTGGCTATTAGTCACAGTGTGCCTTGTGTGTTTGTGTATGTTTCTGTACTGGTATAGGCTGTGCATTCATTCACAGTGAGGTGGGTTTTTGTGTCTGTCCTGGCATAGGCTGGTTTCTGGGTGACAGTGAGCCATGTGTGTGTGTGTGCTTGTAAAGTCTGTGAACTGAGTCATGGCCGTGTGTGTGTGTGTGAATGCTGGTATAGTTTTTGCATTGACACATAGTGAGCTACGTGTGTGTTTTGTGCTGGTATAGGACATGCATTGAGTGTGAGTGAGCTGTTTTCATGTGTGCATGCTGGTATATTCTGAACATTGAGTCACAGTGTGGTGTGTGGCTGTTTATGTGTTTGTGTGTGTGTGTGTTCTTGTATAAGATATACATTGAGATACAGTGAGCCGTGCATATGTGTGGCTGTGTGTGTGTGTGTGTGTTGCTAGAGGCTGCGCATTGTGTAACACTGAACCATGGGTTTCTGTGTGTCACTCTATAGACTGTGCATTGTGTTTGTGTGTGTGTATGCATGTGTGCTTGTATAGGCTATGCATTGATTCACATTGAGTTAGTGTGTTTGTGCGTTATGTGAGGCTATATGTTTTGCATTGTTTCACTGTGAGCTGTGTGTGTGTGAGTGTGCATGTGTGTGAATATATAGGCTGGACATTTTGTCACAGTGAAGTGTGTGTGTGAGTTTGTGTTTGTGTGCACTGGTATAGGCCATGCACTGAGACACAGTGATATTTGTGTGTGTCTTTTCAGGTTTATGCTGGGCATTGAGTCACAGTGAGCCGTGTGTGTGTGAGTGTGTGTTTGTGTGCTGGTATAGGCTGTGCATTGAGTCAGTGACGTGTGTGTCTGTGTGTCTATTTTGGTGTCAGTGTGCATTGAATCACTGTGGGGGGTGTGTGTGTGATGTTAGAGACTGTGAAATGAGTCACAGTGAGCCTTGTTTGTGTGTGTGCATGCATGTGTTCTATTATTAGCTGTGCACTGAGTCACATGACCGTATTTTTTGTGTGTATGCTTGCTGATATAAGCTATGCATTGAGTCAAAGTCATCCGTTAGTGTCTGTGAGGGTTTGTTGGTATAGGCTGTGCACAGAGTGCCAGTGAGCCATCTGTGTGTGTGTGTGTCTGTGCAAATATGGACAGTGCATTGAGTCACAATGAGATGTGTGTGTCTCTGGGTGTGTGTGTCCACATGTGCTATTTTAGGCTACTTGTTGTGTCCCAGTAAGCCGTGTGTGTGTGTGCTGGTATAGACTGTGAATTGAGTCACAGCATGTGTGTGTGTGTGTGTGTGTGTGTGTGTGCTGTTTGATAACGTGCATTGAGTCTCAGCTCTGTGTATGTTTTTGAATACCACTGAGTTGGCATAGGCTGAGCATTGAGTCACAGTGTGGTGTGTGTGTGAGTGTGCATGTGTGTGCAAGTATAGGCTGGGCATTGAATCATAGTGAGCTGTGTGTGTTCGTGTGTGTGCTGATCAAGGCTGCACATTCTGTCACAGTGAGCCATGTATGTGAGTGTGCTTGTAGAGTCTGCACACTGAATAACAGTGAGGTGTGTATGAGTGTGTGTGTGTGTTGTTCCATACTGTGCATTCAGTCACAGTTTTGTGTGTGTGTGTGTGCATGCATGTGTGCTTTTATAGGCTGTGCCTTGATTCACATTGAACTGTGTGTGTGTGTGTGTGTGAGCTGGTACAGGCTGAACATTGTGTCACAGTATGGTGTGTGTGTGTGTGTGTGTGTCTGCATCTGGAGGCTGAAAATTGGTCACAGTGTGCCATGTGTGTTTGTGTATGTTTCTGCACTGGTATAGGCTGTGCATTCATTCTCAGTAAGGTGTGTGTGATTGTCCAGGTGTAGGCTGGTTACTGAGTCACAGTCAGCCGTGCCTGTGTGCGGCAGTGTGTGTGTGTGTGTGTGTGTGTGCTGCTAGAGGCTGCTCATTGTGTAACACTGAGCCATGTGTTTCTGTGTGTCACTCTATAGACTTGGCATTGTGTCTGTGTGTGTGCATGCATGTGTGCTTGTATAGGTTGACTGATTCACATTGAGCTTTGTGTGTGGTTGTGCGTGTTGTGCTGCTCTATGTTTTGCATTGATTCACACTGAGCTGTGTGTGTGTGAGTGTGCATATGTGTGAACATATAGGCTGGGTATTGAGTCACAATGTGGTGTGTGTGTGAGTGTCTGTGTTTGTGCACTGGAATAGGCCATGCACTGAGACACAGTGAGGTTTGTGTGTGAGTGTGTGTGTCTTTTCAGGTGTATGCTGGGCATTGAGTCACAGTGAGCCATGAGTGTGTGTGCATGTGTGTGTGTGTACTAGTATAGGCTGTGCAATGAGTCACAGTGAGGTGTGTGTCTATGTGTCTGTGCTCTTGTAGGTGTGCATTGAGTCACAGTGAGGTGTGTGTTGTTAGAGACTATGAATTGAGTCACACTGAGCCTTGTGTGTTTGTGTGTGTGTGTGCTTGCATAGGCTGTGCATTGAGTCACAGTGAGGGGTGTGTGTCTGTTCAGGTGTAGGCTGAGAATTGAGTCTCCGTTAGCTTTGTGTGTGTGTGTGCTGAGATACGCTATGTATTGTGTCACAGTGACATGTGTGTCAGTGTCTGTGTGTGTGCTAGTATAGCTTGTGTATTCAGACACAGTTTGAGGTTTGAGTGCGTGTGCTGTTAGAGACGTGGATTGAGTCTCAGTGAGCTGCATGTGTGTGTGTCTGCCTGCATGTGTTCTGTTATAAGCTGTGCACTGAGTCACATGGCCGTGTTTGGGTGTGTGTGTATGCTTGTTGATATAGGCTATGCATTGAGTCACTGTGATCCGTTAGTGTCTGTGAGGGTTTGCTGCTATAGGCTGTGCACAGGGTCCCAGTGAGTCATCTGTGTGTGTGTGTCTGTGCAAATATGGACAGTGCATTGAGT
This sequence comes from Globicephala melas, assembly GCF_963455315.2. Taxonomy (NCBI): domain Eukaryota; kingdom Metazoa; phylum Chordata; class Mammalia; order Artiodactyla; family Delphinidae; genus Globicephala; species Globicephala melas. The sequence continues at coordinate 759,167 of NC_083336.1, read as the reverse complement.
CACAGTGAGTTGTGTGTGTCTCTTGGTGTGTGTGTGTCCACATGTGCTGTTTTTGGTTGCGTGTTCTGTCACAGTAAACCCTGTGTGAGTGTGTGCTGTTATAGACAGTGAACTGAGTCACGGCAATGTGTGTTTCTTTGTGCATGAAGCTACGGGCTGTGCATTGATTCATAGTGAGCTGTGTATGTGTGTGTGCCAGTACAGGCCGTGAATTCAGTAACAGTGACCTGTGTATGTGAGCATGTGCTGGTATAGTTTGAGCATTGAGTCACAGTGTGGTTGTGAATTTCTTGTGCCGGTGTAGGATGTACACTGAGTTACAGTGAGCTGTGTGTGTCTGTGGCAGTATGTCTATATGTGTGCTTATATAGGTGGCACATTGAGTCACAGTGAACCTTGTTTGTGTGTGTGCATGCATGTGTTCTGTTATAAGCTGTGCATTGAGTCACAATGAAAGTGTGTTTGTGTTTTATGCATGCAGATATAGGCTGTGCATTTGTGTCACAGTTTCTGTACTGGTATAGGCTGTGCATTCATTCACAGTGATGTTGTGTGTGTCTGTCCAGGTGTAGGCTGTTTACTGAGTCACAGTGAGCCATGTGTGTGAGTGTGCTTGAATACACTGTGAACTGAATCATGGCCTTTTCTGTGTGTGTGTGTGTTTGTGTGTGTGTGTAGGCATGCAGGTATAGGTTTTGCATTGACACATAGTGAGCTGTGTGTGTGTGTTGTGCTGGTATAGGCCATGCATTGAATCAGAGTGAGCTGTTTTCATGTGTGTGTTCTGGTATATTCTGACAATTGAGTCACAGTGTGGTGTGTGTGTGTGTGTTCTGGTATGAGATGAACATGGAGATACAGTGAGCCGTGTTTGTGTGTGTGTGTGTGTGTGTGTCTGTTGGTAGAGGCTGCGCATTTTGTAACAGTGAACCATGGGTTTCTGCGTGTCACTCTATAGACTGTACATAGTGTCTGTGTGTGTGCATGCATGTGTGCTTGTATAGGTTGATTGATTCACATTGAGCTTTGTGTGTGGTTGTGCATGTTGTGCTGCTCTATGTTTTGCATTGATTCACACTGAGCTGTGTGTGTGTGAGTGTGCATATGTGTGAACATATAGGCTGGATATTGAGTCACAATGTTTTGTGTGTGTGAGTGTCTGTGTTTGGCACTGGCATAAGCCATGCACTGAGACACAGTGAGGTTTGTGTGTGAATTTGTGTGTCTTTTCAGGTGTATGCTGGGCATTGAGTCACAGTGAGCCATGAGTGTGTGTGCATGTGTGTGTGTGTGTACTGGTATAAGCTGTGCATTGAGTCACAGTGAGGTTTGTGTCTATGTGTCTGTGCTCTTGTAGGTGTGCATTGAATCACAGTGAGGTGTCTGTTGTTAGAGACTGTGAATGACTCACACTGAGCCTTGTGTGTGTGTGTGTGTGTATGTGCTTGCATAGGCTGTGCATTGAGTCACAGTGAGGGGTGTGTGTCTGTTCAAGTGTAGGCTGGGCATTGAGTCTCAGTTACCTATGGGCGTGTGTGTGTGCTGAGATACACTATGCATTGAGTCACAGTGACATGTGTGTCAGTGTCTGTGTGTGTGTGTGCTAGTATAGCTTGTGTATTCAGACACAGTGAGGTTTGAATGTGTGTGCTGTTGCAAACGTGGTTTGAATCTCAGTGAGACGCATGTGTGTGTGTCTGCCTGCATGTGTTCTGTTATAAGCTGTGCACTGAGTCACATGGCCGTGTTTGTGTGTGTGTGTATGCTTGTTGATATAGGCTATGCATTGAGTCACAGTGATCCGTTAGTGTCTGTGAAGATTTGTTGTTATAGGCTGTGCACAGGGTCCCAGTGAGCCATCTGTGTGTGTGTGTCTGTGCAAATATGGACAGTGCATTGAGTCACAGTGAGTCGTGTGTGTCTCTGGTTGTGTGTGTGTCCACATGTGCTGTTTTGCATTGCCTGTTGTGTCACAGTAAGCCATGTGTGAGTGTGTGCTGGTATAGGCCTAGTGTGTGTGTGTGTGCATTCAGTTATAGGCTATGCATAGACTCATAGTGAGCTGTGTGTGTGTGTGTGCTGGTATAGGCTGTGAATTCAGTCACACTGATCTGTGTGCATGTGAGCGTGCTGGTATAGTCTGAGCATTGAGTCACAGTGAGGTGTGTGTGTGCGTGTGTGTGTCTGTTCAGTTGTAGGTTTACCATTGAGTCACAGTGAGTCTTGTGTGTGTGTGTGCTGATAGAGTTTGTGTGTTGAGTCACGGTGCAGTTTGTGTCTGTTTGTGTGTGAGTGTGCTGTCAGAGACTGTCGATTGATTCACAGTGAGCCATGTGTGTCTGTGGGCATGCATGTATGCTGTAATAAGCTGTGCACTTAGTCACAATTAATAGTGTGTTTGTGTCTTTATGCATGCTGATATAGGCTATGCATTGAATCACAGTGATCCGTTAGTGTCTGTGAGGGTTTGTTGGAATAGTCTGTGCAAAGAGACCCTGTGAGCTATCTCTGTGTATGTGTTTCTCTGCACGTATGGATGGTGCATTGAGTCACAGTGAGTCGTGTGCGTCTGTGTGTGTGTGTGTCAAAGTGTGCTGCTTTAGGCTGTGTGTTGTGTCACAGTGAGCCATGTGTGTGTTGTGTTGGTATAGACTGTGAAATGAGTCATGGCCATTTTTGTCTGTTTGTGCATGAAGCCACGGGCTGTGCATTGATTCATAGAGAGCTGTGTATGTGTGTGTGCCGGTATAGGCCGTGAATTCAGTCAGAGTGGGCTGTGTGTGAGCATGTGCTGGTATAGTTTGAGCATTGATTCACAGTGTGGTTGTGAAATTCTTTTGCCAGTGTAAGATATACACTGAGTTACAGTGAGCCATGTGAGTCTGTGGCAGTGTGTGTATGTGTGTGCTTATATAGGTGGCACATTGAGTCACAGTGAGCCTTGTTTGTGTGTGTGCATGCATGTGTTCTGTTATTCGCTGTGCACTGAGTCACATGGCCGTGTTTTTGTGTGTGTATGCTTGGTGGTATAGGCTGTGCATTGTGTCACAGTAATTCGTTAGTGTCTGTGAGGGCTTGTTGTTATAGGCTGTGCACAGGGTCCCAGTGAGCCATGTGTGTGTGTGTGTGTCTGTGCAAATATGGACAGTGCTTTGAGTCTCAGTGAGTTGTATGTGTGTGTGTGTCCACATGTGCTGTTTTAGGCTGCTTATTGTGTCACAGTAAGCCGTGTGTGTGTGTGCTGGTATAGACTGTGAACTGAGATATCCCATGTGTGTGTTTGTGTGTGTGCATGCAGATATAGGTTATGGGTTGACTAATACTGAGCTGTGTGTGTGTGTGTGCTGGTATAGGCAGTGAATTCAGTCACACTGATCTGTGTGCATGTGAGTGTGCTGGTATAGACTGAGGATTCAATCACAGTGAGGTGTGTGTGTGTGTTTCTGTTCAGTTTTTGGCTTGGCATTGAGTCACAGTGAGCCTTGTGTGTGTGTTTGTGTGCTGGTATATGTGGTGTATTGAGTCACAGTGAGTTTTGTGTGTGTCTGTTAGAGACTGTGGATTGATTCACAGTGAGCCAGGTTGTCTGTGTGTTTGAATGTGTGCTTTTATAAGCTGTGCATTAAGTCACAATGAGCAGTGTGTTTGTGTGTTTATGCATGCAGATATAGGCTGTACATTTGAGTCACAGTGATCCGTTAGTGTCTGGGAGGGTTTGTTGGTATAGGCTGTGCACAGTCCCAGTGAGCTCTCACTTTGTATGGGTTTATCTGTAGGTATGGACTGTGCATTATGTCACTGTTAGTCTTGTGCTTCTGTGTGTGTGTGGGGGTCAAAGTGTGCTGGTTTAGGCAGCGTGTCGTGTCACAGTGAGCCATGTTTGTGTTGTGTTGGTATAGACTGTGAACTGAGTCACAGCCATGTGTGTGTACTTGTGCACGAAGGTACTGGATGTGCATTGATTCATAGTGAGCTGTGTATGTGTGTGTGCCGGTATAGACCATCAATTCAGTCACAGTGAGCTGTTTGCATGTGCATGTGCTGGTATAGTTTGAGCATTGAGTCACAGTGTTGTTTTGAGTTTGTTTTGCTGGTACAAGATTTACACAGAGATACAGTGAGCCGTGTCTGTCTGTGGCTCTGTGTGTATGTGCGTGCTTATATAGGTGGTGCAGTGAGTCACAGTGAGCTTTGAGTGTGGGTGTGATGCTGGTATAGACTATGAACTGACTATGAGCCATGTGTGTGAGTGTGTGTGTGTGTGTGTGTGCTGTTAGGTAATGTGCATTGAGTCACAGTGAGCTCTGTGTGTGTTTTTGAATACCACTGGGCTGGCATAGGCTGAGCATTGAGTCACAGTGTGGTGTGTGTGTGAGTGTGCATGTGTGTGCAAGTATAGGGTGGGCATTGAAGCACAATGAGCTGTGTGTGTTTGTGTGTGTGCTGATATAGGCTGCACATTCAGTTACAGTGAGCCGTGTGTGTATGTGAGTGTGCTTGTAGACTGCACACTGATGAACAGTGAGGTGTGTATGAGTGTGTGTGTGTGCTGTTACATACTGGGCATTCAGTCACAGTTTGCTGTGTGTGTGTGTGCATGCATGTGTGCTTTTATAGGCTGTGCCTGATTCACATTGAACTGTGAGTGTGGGTGTGTGGGTGTCTGCTGGTATACGTTTTGCATTGTTTCACAATGAGCTGTGTGTGTGTGTGTGTGTTCTGGTATAAGATGTACATTAAGACACAGTGAGCCGTGCATGTGTGTGGCTGTGTGTGTGTGTGTGCTGCTAGCGGCTGCATATTGTGTAACACTGAGCCATGTGTTTCTGTTTGTCACTCTATAGACTGTGCATTGAGTCTGTGTGTGTGCATGCATGTGTGCTGGTATAGGCTATGCATTGATTCACATTGAGTTAGTGTGTGGTTGTGCGTGTTGTGTGGCTATATGTTTTGCATTGATTCACTGTGAGCTGTGTGTGTGTGAGTGTGCATGTGTGTGAACATATAGGCTGGACATTGATTCACAGTGAGGTGTGTGTGTGAGTTTGTGTTTGTGTGCAGTGGTAAAAGCCACGCACTGAGAAACAGTGATGTTCCTGTGTGATTGTGTGTGTCTTTTCAGGTTTATGCTGGGCATTGAGTCACAGTGAGCCATGTGTGTGTGTGCATATGTGTGTTTGTGTGCTGGTATAGGCTGTGCATTGAGTCATAGTGAGGTGTGTGTGTCTGTTCAAGTGTACACTGGGCATTGAGTCTCAGCTTTGTATGTCTGTGTGTGTGTGCTGAGATAGGCTGTGCATTGAGTCACAGTGACATGTGTGTCAGTGTCTGTGTGAGTGTGTAATACTATACCTTGTGTATTCAGACACAGTGAGGTTTGAGTTTGAGTGTGTGTGTGCTGTTAGAGACTGTGGATTGAGTATCAGTGAGCCATGTTTGTTTTTGTGTGTGTGCATGCATGTGTTCTGTTCTAAGCTGTGCACTGAGTCACATGGCCGTATTTGTGTGTGTGTGTGTATGCCTGTTGATATAGGCTATGCATTGAGTAATAGTGATCCATCAGTGTCTGTGACGGTTTGTTGGTATAGGCTGTGCACAGGGTCCCAGTGAGCCATCTGTGTGTGTGTGTCTGTGCAAATATGGACAGTGCATTGAGTCACAGTGAGTCATGTGTGTCTCTGGGTGTGTGTGTGTCCACATGTGCTGTTTTTGGTTGCGTGTTCTGTCACAGTAAGCCATGTGTGAGTTTGTGGTGTTGTAGACTGTGAACTGACTCATGGCCATGTGTTTGTGTGTGTGTGTGTGTGTATGTATGCAGACATACGCTATGCATTGACTCATAGTGAGCTGTTTATGTGTATGATGGTATAGGCTGTCAATTGAGTCACAGTGAGCCATTAACGTGTGCATGTGCTGATATAGTTTGAGCATTGAGTCACAGTTTTGTTGTGAGTTTGTTTTGATGGTACAAGACGTACACCGAGTTACAGTGAGCCGTGGGTGTCTGTGGCTGTGTGTGTATGTGTGTGCCTATATAGGTGGTGCAGTGAGTCACAGTGAGCTGTGAGTGTGGGTGTGATGCTAGTATAGACTGTGAACTGAGTCACAGTGAACCATGTATGTGTGTGTGTGTGTGTGTGTGTGTGTTTGCTTCAAGTTAATGTGCATTGAGTCACAGTGAGCTCTGTTTGTGTTTGTGAATACCTCTGGGCTGGTATAGGCTGAGCATTGAGTCACAGTGAGGTGTGTGTGTGAGTGTGAGTGTGTGTGCAAGTATAGGCTGGGCATTGAATCACACTGAGCTGTGTGTTTTCGTGTGTGTGCTGGTATAGGCTGCGCATTCAGTCACAGTGAGCCGTGTGTGTGTTTGAGTGTTCTTGTAGAGGCTGCACATTGAATCACAGTGAGGTGTGTGTGTGATTGTGTGTGTGTGTGCTGTTCCATTCTGTGCATTCTGTCACAGTTAGCCATGTGTGTGTGTGTGCATTTGTGTGTGATTTTGTAAGTTGTGCATTGATTCACATTGAACTGTGTGTGTGGGTGTGTGCTGGTGTATGCTTTGCATTGTTTCACAGTCAGCTGGGTAAGTGTGTGTGTGTGTCTGTGTGTTGTACAGGCTGAGCATTGTGTCACAGTGAAGTGTGTTTGTGTGAGTGTGCATGTGTCTGCATCTAAAGGCTGGCTATTAGTCACAGTGTGCCTTGTGTGTTTGTGTATGTTTCTGTACTGGTATAGGCTGTGCATTCATTCACAGTGAGGTGGGTTTTTGTGTCTGTCCTGGCATAGGCTGGTTTCTGGGTGACAGTGAGCCATGTGTGTGTGTGTGCTTGTAAAGTCTGTGAACTGAGTCATGGCCGTGTGTGTGTGTGTGAATGCTGGTATAGTTTTTGCATTGACACATAGTGAGCTACGTGTGTGTTTTGTGCTGGTATAGGACATGCATTGAGTGTGAGTGAGCTGTTTTCATGTGTGCATGCTGGTATATTCTGAACATTGAGTCACAGTGTGGTGTGTGGCTGTTTATGTGTTTGTGTGTGTGTGTGTTCTTGTATAAGATATACATTGAGATACAGTGAGCCGTGCATATGTGTGGCTGTGTGTGTGTGTGTGTGTTGCTAGAGGCTGCGCATTGTGTAACACTGAACCATGGGTTTCTGTGTGTCACTCTATAGACTGTGCATTGTGTTTGTGTGTGTGTATGCATGTGTGCTTGTATAGGCTATGCATTGATTCACATTGAGTTAGTGTGTTTGTGCGTTATGTGAGGCTATATGTTTTGCATTGTTTCACTGTGAGCTGTGTGTGTGTGAGTGTGCATGTGTGTGAATATATAGGCTGGACATTTTGTCACAGTGAAGTGTGTGTGTGAGTTTGTGTTTGTGTGCACTGGTATAGGCCTTACACTGAGACACAGTGATATTTGTGTGTGTCTTTTCAGGTTTATGCTGGGCATTGAGTCACAGTGAGCCGTGTGTGTGTGAGTGTGTGTTTGTGTGCTGGTATAGGCTGTGCATTGAGTCAGTGACGTGTGTGTCTGTGTGTCTATTTTGGTGTCAGTGTGCATTGAATCACTGTGGGGGGTGTGTGTGTGTGATGTTAGAGACTGTGAAATGAGTCACAGTGAGCCTTGTTTGTGTGTGTGCATGCATGTGTTCTATTATTAGCTGTGCACTGAGTCACATGACAGTATGTTTTGTGTGTATGCTTGCTGATATAAGCTATGCATTGAGTCAAAGTCATCCGTTAGTGTCTGTGAGGGTTTGTTGGTATAGGCTGTGCACAGAGTGCCAGTGAGCCATCTGTGTGTGTGTGTGTCTGTGCAAATATGGACAGTGCATTGAGTCACAATGAGATGTGTGTGTCTCTGGGTGTGTGTGTCCACATGTGCTATTTTAGGCTACTTGTTGTGTCCCAGTAAGCCGTGTGTGTGTGTGCTGGTATAGACTGTGAATTGAGTCACGGCATGTGTGTGTGTGTGTGTGTGTGTGTGTGTGCTGTTTGATAACGTGCATTGAGTCTCAGCTCTGTGTATGTTTTTGAATACCACTGAGTTGGCATAGGCTGAGCATTGAGTCACAGTGTGGTGTGTGTGTGAGTGTGCATGTGTGTGCAAGTATAGGCTGGGCATTGAATCATAGTGAGCTGTGTGTGTTCGTGTGTGTGTTGATCAAGGCTGCACATTCTGTCACAGTGAGCCATGTATGTGAGTGTGCTTGTAGAGTCTGCACACTGAATAACAGTGAGGTGTGTATGAGTGTGTGTGTGTGTTGTTCCATACTGTGCATTCAGTCACAGTTTTGTGTGTGTGTGTGTGCATGCATGTGTGCTTTTATAGGCTGTGCCCTGATTCACATTGAACTGTGTGTGTGTGTGTGTGAGCTGGTACAGGCTGAACATTGTGTCACAGTATGGTGTGTGTGTGTGTGTGTGTGTCTGCATCTGGAGGCTGAAAATTGGTCACAGTGTGCCATGTGTGTTTGTGTATGTTTCTGCACTGGTATAGGCTGTGCATTCATTCTCAGTAAGGTGTGTGTGATTGTCCAGGTGTAGGCTGGTTACTGAGTCACAGTCAGCCGTGCCTGTGTGCGGCAGTGTGTGTGTGTGTGTGTGTGTGTGTGCTGCTAGAGGCTGCTCATTGTGTAACACTGAGCCATGTGTTTCTGTGTGTCACTCTATAGACTTGGCATTGTGTCTGTGTGTGTGCATGCATGTGTGCTTGTATAGGCTATGCATTGATTCACATTGAGTTTGTGTGTGGTTGTGCATGTTCTGCAGCTATATGTTTTGCTTTGATTCACTGACATGTGTGTGTGTGAGTATGCATGTCTGTGAACATACAGGCTGGACATTGAGTCACAGTGACGTGTGTGTGTGAGTTTGTGTTTGTGTGCACTGCTATAGGCCATGCACTGAGACACAGTGATGTTTGTGTGTGATTGTGTGTGTCTTTTCAGGTGTATGCTGGAATTGAGTCAGTGTGAGCCATGTGTGCGTGTGTGTGAGTGTGTGTGTATGTGCTGGTATAGGCTGTGTTTTGAGTCAGTGAGGTGTGTGTCTGTGTGTCTGTTTTGGTGTAAGTGTGCATTGAATCACTGAGGGGTGTGTGTGTGTGTGATGTTAGAGACTGTGAATTGAGTCACAGTGAGCCTAGTTTGTGTGTGTGCATGCATGTGTTCTATTATTAGTTGTGCACTGAGTCACATGACCGTATTTTTGTGTGTGTATGCTTGCTGATATAGTCTATGCATTGAGTCAAAGTCATCCGTTAGTGTGTGTGAGGGTTTCTTGGTATAGGCTGTGCACAGAGTCCCAGTGAGCCGCCTACGTGTGTGTGTGTCTGTGAAAATATGAACAGTGCATTGAGTCACAGTGTGTTGGGTGTGTCTGTGTTTGTTTCCGTCCACATGTGCTACTTTAGGCTACTAGTTGTGTCCCAGTAAGCCATCTGTGTGTGTGCTGGTATAGACTGTGAACTGAGTCACGGCATGTGTGTGTGCATGCAGATATAGGCTATGCATTGACCCATAAGGAGCTGTGTGTGTCTGTGTGTGCTGGTATAGGCAGTGAATTCAGTCACACTGATCTGTGTGCATGTGAGTGTGCTGGTATAGTCTGAGGATTGAATCACAGTGAGGTGTATGTGTGTGTGTTTGTCTGTTCAGTTGTCAGCATGGCATTGAGTCACAGTGAGCCTTTGTGTGTGTGTGTGCTGGTATAGGTGGTGTATTGAGTCACAGTGAGTTTGTGTGTGTCTGTGTGTGCTGTTAGAGACAGTGGATTGATTCACAGTGAGCCATATGTGTCTTGCATGCATGTGTACTGTTATAAGCTGTGCATTGAGTCACAATGAGCAGTGTGTTTGTGTGTTTATGCATGCAGCTATAGACTGTGCATTGAGTCACAGTGATACGTTAGTGTCTGTGAGGGTTTTTTGGTATAGGCTGTGCACAGTCCCAGTGAGCCGTCTCTGTGTATGTGTTTCTGTGCAGCTGTGGACGGTGCACTGAGTCACTGTAAGTTGTGTGCGTCTGGGTGTGTGTGTGTGTCAAAGTGAGCTGGTTTAGGCTGTGTGTTGTGTCACAGTGAGCCATGTGTGTGTTTTGTTGGTATAAACTGTGAACTGAGGCACGGCCATGTGTGTGTGTTTGTGCATGAAAGTACAGGCTGTGCATTGATTCATAGTGTGCTATTTATGTGTGTGTCATGGTATAGGCCGTCAATTGAGTCACAGTGAGCTGTGTGTGTGAGCATGTGCTGGTATAGTTTGAGCATTGAGTCACAGTGTGGTTCTGAGTTTCTTATGGCGGTACAAGATGTACACTGTATTGCAGTGAGCCGTGAGAGTCTGTGGCTGTGTGTATGTGTGTGCTTATATAGGCTGCACATTGAGTCACAGTGAGCGGTGAGTGTGGGTGTGATGCTTGTTTAGACTGTGAACTGAGTCACAGTGAATTATGTGTGTGTTTGTGTGTGCTGCTAGGTAATGTGCCTTGAGTCACAGTGAGCTTTGTGTGTGTTTTTGATACCTCTGGGCTGACACAGGCTGAGCATTGAGTCACGGTGAGGTGTGTGTGTGAATGTGCATGTGTGTGCAAGTATAGGCTGGGCATTGAACCACAGTGAGCTGAGTGTGTTTGTGTGTGCGCTGGTATAGGCTGCGCATTCAGTCACAGTGAGTCATGTGTGTGTGTGAGTGTTTTTATAGAGGCTGCACATTGAATCACAGTGAGGTGTGGTGTGATTGTGTGTTTGTGTGCTGTTCTATACTGTGCATTCAGTCACAGTTATATATGTGTGTGTGTGTTCTTGCATGTGTGCTTTTATAGGCTGTGCCTTCATTCACATTGAACTGTGTGTGTGTCTGCTGGTATACACTTTGCATTGCTTCACAGTGAACAGTGTGTGTGTGTGTTTGTGTGTGCCAGTACAGATGGAGCATTCTTTCACAGTGAGGTGTGTGTGTGTGAGTGTGCATGTGTCTGCATCTAAAGGCTGGCAGTTAGTGACCATGTGTAGTGTGTTTTTGTGTATGTTTCTGAACTGGTATAGGGTTTGCATTCATTCACAGTGACGTGTGTGTGTGTCTGTCCAGGTGTAGGCTGGTTATTGAGTCAGAGTGAGTCATGTGTGTGAGTGTGCTTGAATACACTGTGAACTGAGTCATGGACTTTTCTGTGTGTGTGTGTGTGTGGGCATGCTGGTAAAGGTTTTGCATTGACACATAGTGAGCTGTGTGTGTGTATTGTGCTGGTATAGGCCATGCACTGATTCAGAGTGAGCTGTTTTCATGTGTGCGTTCTGGTATATTCTGACAATTAATCACAGTGTTGTGTGTGTGTGTGTTTTGGTGTAAGATGAAAATTGAGATACAGTGAGCCGTGTTTATGTGTGGCTGTGTGTGTGTGTGTGTTTCTGCTGGTAGAGGCTGCGCATTTTGTAACAGTGAGCCATGGCTTTCTGTGTGTCACTCTATAGACTGTACATAGTGTCTGTGTGTGCATGCATGTGTGCTTGTATAGGTTGATTGATTCACATTGAGCTTAGTGTGTGGTTGTGTGTGTTGTGCTGCTCTATGTTTGCATTGATTCACACTGAGCTGTGTGTGTGTGAGTGTGCATATGTGTGAACATATATGCTGCGTATTGAGTCACATTGGTGTGTGTGTGTGAGTGTCTGTGTTTCTACACTGGCATAGGCCATGCACTGAGACACAGTGAGGTTTGTGTGTGAGTGTGTGTGTCTTTTCAGGTGTATGCTGGGCATTGAGTCACAGTGAGCCATGAGTGTGTGTGCATGTGTGTGTGTGTGTACTTGTATAGGCTGTGCATTGAGTCACAGTGAGGGGTGTGTGTCTGTTCAGGTGTAGGCTGGGCATTGAGTCTCAGTTAGCTTTGTGTGTGTGTGTGCTGAGATACGCTATGCATTGCATCACAGTGACATGTGTGTCAGTGTCTGTGTGTGCGCTAGTATAGCTTGTGTATTCAGACACAGTGAGGTTTGAGTGTGTGTGCTGTTAGAGACGTGGATTGAGTCTCAGTGAGCTGCATGTGTGTTGTCTGCCTGCATGTGTTCTGTTATAAGCTGTGCACTGAGTCACATGGCTGTGTTTGGGTGTGTGTGTATGCTTGTTGATATAGGCTATGCATTGGGTCACAGTGATCCGTTAGTGTCTGTGAGGGTTTTTTGTTATAGGCTGTGCACAGGATCCCAGTGAGCCATCTGTGTGTGTGTGTCTGTGCAAATATGGACAGTGCATTGAGTCACAGTGAGTCGTGTGTGTCTCTGGGTGTGTTGTGTCCACATGTGCTGTTTTTGGTTGCGTGTTGTGTCACAGTAAGCCTTGTGTGAGTGTGTGCTGTTATAGACAGTGAACTGAGTCACGGCCACGTGTGTGTGTGTGTGCATGCATATATAGGCTATGCATTGACTCACAGTGAGCTGTGTGTGTGTGTGTGCTGGTATAGGCTGTGAATTCAGTCACACTGATCTGTGCGCATGTGAGTGTGCTGGTATAGTCTGAGCATTGAGTCACAGTGAGGTGTGTGTGTGAGTGTGCGTGTCTGTTCAGTTGTAGGTTTAGCATTGAGTCACAGTGAGTCTTGTGTGTGTGTGTGCTGAAAGAGTTTGTGTACTGAGTCATGGTGCAGTTTGTGTGTGTTTGTGTGTGTGTGTGCTGTCAGAGACTGTCGATTGATTCACAGTGAGCCATGTGTGTCTGTGGGCATGCATGTATGCTGTAATAAGCTGTGCACTTAGTCACAATGAACAGTGTGTTTGTGTGTTTATGCATTCTGATAGAGGCTATGCATTGAGTCACAGTGATCCGTTAGTGTCTGTGCGGGTTTGTTGGAAGAGTCTGTGCAAAGAGTCCCAGTGAGCCATCTCTGTGTATGTGTTTCTCTGCAGGGATGGACGGTGCATTGAGTCACAGTGAGTCATGTGCATCTGTGTGTGTGTATGTGTCAAAGTGTGCTGCTTTAGGCTGTGTGTTGTGTCACAGTGAGCCATGTGTGTGTTGTGTTGGTATAGACTGTGAAATGAGTCACGGCCTTGTGTGTTTCTCTGTGCATGAAGCTATGGGCTGTGCATTGATTCATAGTGAGTTGTGTATGTGTGTGTGCCAGTACAGGCCGTGAATTCAGTCACATTGAGCTGTGTGTGTGAGCATGTGCTGGTATAGTTTGAGCATTGAGTTACAGTGTGGTTGTGAATTTCTTGTGCCGTGTAAGATGTACACTGAGTTACAGTGAGCTGTGTGTGTCTGTGGCTGTGTGTGTATGTGTGTGCTTATATAGGTGGCACATTGAGTCACAGTGAGCCTTGTTTGTGTGTGTGCATGCATGTGTTCTGTTATTCGCTGTGCACTGAGTCACATGGCCGTGTTTGAGGTGTGTATGCTTGGTGGTATAGGCTGTGCATTGCGTCACAGTGATCCATTAGTGTCTGTGAGGGTTTGTTGGTATAGGCTGTGCACAGAGTCCCAGTGAGCCATCTGAGTGTGTGTGTCTGTGCAAATATGGACAGTGCATTGAGTCACAGTGAGTTGTATGTGTGTGTGTGTCCACATGTGCTGTTTTAGGCTGCTTGTTGTGTCACAGTAAGCCGTGTGTGTGTGTGCTGGTACAGACTGTGAACTGAGATATCCCATGTGTGTGTTTGTGTGTGTGCATGCAGATATAGTTTATGCATTGACTAATACTGAGCTGTGTGTGTGTGTGTGCTGGTATAGGCAGTGAATTCAGTCACACTGCTCTGTGTGCATGTGAGTGTGCTGGTATAGTCTGAAGATTGAATCACATTGAGGTGTGTGTGTGTGTGTCTGTTCAGTTTTTGGCTTGGCATTGAGTCACAGTGAGCCTTGTGTGTGTGTGTGTGTGTGTGCTGGTATAGGTGGTGTATTGAGTCACAGTGAGTTTTGTGTGTGTCTGTGTGTGCTGTTAGAGACTGTGGATTGATTCACAGTGAGCCATGTGTGTCTGTGCTTTCATGTGTGCTTTTATAAGCTGTGCATTAAGTCACAATGAGCAGTGTGTTTTTGTGTTTATGCATGCAGATATAGGCTGTGCATTTGAGTCACAGTGATCCGTTAGTGTCTGGGAGGGTTTGTTGGTATAGGCTGTGCACAGTCCCAGTGAGCCGTCTCTGTGTATGTGTTTCTCTGCAGGTATGGACTGTGCATTGTGCCACTTTCAATCGTGTGTATCTGCGTGTGTGTGTGTGTGTCAAAGTGTGCTGGTTTAGGCTGCGTGTTGTGTCACAGGGAGCCATGTGTTTGTTGTGTTGGTATAGACAGTGAAATGAGTCACAGCCACGTATGTGTACTTGTGCATGAAGGTACCTGCTGTGCATTGATTTATAGTGAGCTGTATATGTTTGTGTGCTGGTATAGGCCGTCAATTCAGTCACAGTGAGCTGTTTGCGTGTGCATGTGCTAGTAGAGTTTGAGCATTGTGTCACAGTGTTGTTGTGAGGTTGTTTTGCCGGTACAAGATTTACACTGAGTTACAGTGAGCCGTGTGTGTCTGTGGTTGTGTGTGTATGTGTGTGCTTATATAGGTGGTGCAGTGAGTCACAGTGAGCTGTGAGTGTGGCTGTGATGCTGGTATAGACTATGAACTGAGTCAAAGTGAGCCATGTGTGTCTCTGTGTGTGTGTGTGTGTGTGTGTGCTGTTTGGTAATGTGCATTGAGTCACAGTGAGCTCTGTGTGTGTTTTTGAATACCCCTGGGCTGGCATAGGCTGAGCATTGAGTCACAGTTGATGTGTGTGTGAGTGTGCTTGTGTGTGCAAGTATAGGCTGGGCATTGAATCATAGTGAGCTGTGTGTGTTCGTGTGTGTGCTGATAAATGCTGTGCATTCAGTCACAGTGAGCCGTGTGTGTATGTGAGTGTGCTTGTAGAGGCTGCACACTGAATAACAGTGAAGTTTGTATGAGTGTGTGTATGTTGTTCCATACTGTGCATTCAGTCACAGTTTGCTGTCTGTGTGTGTGCATGCATGTGTGCTTTCATAGGTGGTGCCTTGATTCACATTGAACTGTGTGTGTGTGTGTGTGTGTGTTCTGGTACAGGCTGAGCATTGTGTCACACTGAGGTGTGTGTGTGTGAGTGTGCATGTCTCTGCATCTGGAGGCTGACAATACGTCACAGTGTGCCATGTGTGTTTGTGTATTTTTCTGTACTGGTATAGGCTGTGCATTCATTCTCAGTGAGGTGTGTGTGATTGTCTGTCCAGGTGTAGGCTGGTTATTGAGTCACAGTGAGCCGTGTGTGTGTGTGTGCTTGTATACACTGTGAACTGAGACATGGTGTTGTGTGTGTGTGTGTGTGAATGCTTGTATAGGTTTAGCATTGACACATAGTGAGCTATGTGTGTGTGTTGTGCTGGTATAGGCCATGCATTGAGTCTGAGTGAGCTGTTTTCATGTGTGCATGTTGGTATATTCTGAGCATTGAGTCACAGTGTGGTGTGTGGCTGTGTATATGTGTGTGTGTTCTGATATAAGATGTACATTGAGTTACAATGAGCCGTGCATGTGTGTGGCTGTGTGTGTGTGTGTGCTGCTAGAGGCTGCTCATTGTGTAACACTGAGCCATGTGTTTCTGTGTGTCACTCTATAGACTGTACATAGTGTCTGTGTGTGTGCATGCATGTGTGCTTGTATAGGTTGACTGATTCACATTGAGCTTTGTGTGTGGTTGTGCGTGTTGTGCTGCTCTATGTTTTGCATTGATTCACACTGAGCTGTGTGTGTGTGAGTGTGCATATGTGTGAACATATAGGCTGGGTATTGAGTCACAATGTGGTGTGTGTGTGAGTGTCTGTGTTTGTGCACTGGCATAGGCCATGCACTGAGACACAGTGAGGTTTGTGTGTGAGTGTGTGTGTCTTTTCAGGTGTATGCTGGGCATTGAGTCACAGTGAGCCATGAGTGTGTGTGCATGTGTGTGTGTGTACTAGTATAGGCTGTGCAATGAGTCACAGTGAGGTGTGGTGTGATTGTGTGTTTGTGTGCTGTTCTATACTGTGCATTCAGTCACAGTTATATATGTGTGTGTGTGTTCTTGCATGTGTGCTTTTATAGGCTGTGCCTTCATTCACATTGAACTGTGTGTGTGTCTGCTGGTATACACTTTGCATTGCTTCACAGTGAACAGTGTGTGTGTGTGTTTGTGTGTGCCAGTACAGATGGAGCATTCTTTCACAGTGAGGTGTGTGTGTGTGAGTGTGCATGTGTCTGCATCTAAAGGCTGGCAGTTAGTGACCATGTGTAGTGTGTTTTTGTGTATGTTTCTGAACTGGTATAGGGTGTGCATTCATTCACAGTGACGTGTGTGTGTGTCTGTCCAGGTGTAGGCTGGTTATTGAGTCAGAGTGAGTCATGTGTGTGAGTGTGCTTGAATACACTGTGAACTGAGTCATGGACTTTTCTGTGTGTGTGTGTGTGGGGGGGTATGCTGGTAAAGGTTTTGCATTGACACATAGTGAGCTGTGTGTGTGTATTGTGCTGGTATAGGCCATGCACTGATTCAGAGTGAGCTGTTTTCATGTGTGCGTTCTGGTATATTCTGACAATTAATCACAGTGTTGTGTGTGTGTGTGTTTTGGTGTAAGATGAAAATTGAGATACAGTGAGCCGTGTTTATGTGTGGCTGTGTGTGTGTGTGTGTTTCTGCTGGTAGAGGCTGCGCATTTTGTAACAGTGAGCCATGGCTTTCTGTGTGTCACTCTATAGACTGTACATAGTGTCTGTGTGTGCATGCATGTGTGCTTGTATAGGTTGATTGATTCACATTGAGCTTAGTGTGTGGTTGTGTGTGTTGTGCTGCTCTATGTTTGCATTGATTCACACTGAGCTGTGTGTGTGTGAGTGTGCATATGTGTGAACATATATGCTGCGTATTGAGTCACATTGGTGTGTGTGTGTGAGTGTCTGTGTTTCTACACTGGCATAGGCCATGCACTGAGACACAGTGAGGTTTGTGTGTGAGTGTGTGTGTCTTTTCAGGTGTATGCTGGGCATTGAGTCACAGTGAGCCATGCGTGTGTGTGCATGTGTGTGTGTGTGTACTTGTATAGGCTGTGCATTGAGTCACAGTGAGGTGTGTGTCTATGTGTCTGGGCTGTTGTAGGTGTGCATCGAGTCACAGTGAAGTGTGTGTTGTTAGAGACTGTGAATTGACTCACACTGAGCCTTGTGTGTGTGTGTCTGTGTGTGCTTACATAGGCTGTGCATTGAGTCACAGTGAGGGGTGTGTGTCTGTTCAGGTGTAGGCTGGGCATTGAGTCTCAGTTAGCTTTGTGTGTGTGTGTGCTGAGATACGCTATGCATTGCATCACAGTGACATGTGTGTCAGTGTCTGTGTGTGCGCTAGTATAGCTTGTGTATTCAGACACAGTGAGGTTTGAGTGTGTGTGCTGTTAGAGACGTGGATTGAGTCTCAGTGAGCTGCATGTGTGTTGTCTGCCTGCATGTGTTCTGTTATAAGCTGTGCACTGAGTCACATGGCTGTGTTTGGGTGTGTGTGTATGCTTGTTGATATAGGCTATGCATTGGGTCACAGTGATCCATTAGTGTCTGTGAGGGTTTTTTGTTATAGGCTGTGCACAGGATCCCAGTGAGCCATCTGTGTGTGTGTGTCTGTGCAAATATGGACAGTGCATTGAGTCACAGTGAGTCGTGTGTGTCTCTGGGTGTGTTGTGTCCACATGTGCTGTTTTTGGTTGCGTGTTGTGTCACAGTAAGCCTTGTGTGAGTGTGTGCTGTTATAGACAGTGAACTGAGTCACGGCCATGTGTGTGTGTGTGTGCATGCATATATAGGCTATGCATTGACTCACAGTGAGCTGTGTGTGTGTGTGTGCTGGTATAGGCTGTGAATTCAGTCACACTGATCTGTGCGCATGTGAGTGTGCTGGTATAGTCTGAGCATTGAGTCACAGTGAGGTGTGTGTGTGAGTGTGTGTGTCTGTTCAGTTGTAGGTTTAGCATTGAGTCACAGTGAGTCTTGTGTGTGTGTGTGCTGGAAGAGTTTGTGTACTGAGTCATGGTGCAGTTTGTGTGTGTTTGTGTGTGTGTGTGCTGTCAGAGACTGTCGATTGATTCACAGTGAGCCATGTGTGTCTGTGGGCATGCATGTATGCTGTAATAAGCTGTGCACTTAGTCACAATGAACAGTGTGTTTGTGTGTTTATGCATTCTGATAGAGGCTATGCATTGAGTCACAGTGATCCGTTAGTGTCTGTGCGGGTTTGTTGGAAGAGTCTGTGCAAAGAGTCCCAGTGAGCCATCTCTGTGTATGTGTTTCTCTGCAGGGATGGACGGTGCATTGAGTCACAGTGAGTCATGTGCATCTGTGTGTGTGTATGTGTCAAAGTGTGCTGCTTTAGGCTGTGTGTTGTGTCACAGTGAGCCATGTGTGTGTTGTGTTGGTATAGACTGTGAAATGAGTCACGGCCTTGTGTGTTTCTCTGTGCATGAAGCTATGGGCTGTGCATTGATTCATAGTGAGTTGTGTATGTGTGTGTGCCAGTACAGGCCGTGAATTCAGTCACATTGAGCTGTGTGTGTGAGCATGTGCTGGTATAGTTTGAGCATTGAGTTACAGTGTGGTTGTGAATTTCTTGTGCCGTGTAAGATGTACACTGAGTTACAGTGAGCTGTGTGTGTCTGTGGCTGTGTGTGTATGTGTGTGCTTATATAGGTGGCACATTGAGTCACAGTGAGCCTTGTTTGTGTGTGTGCATGCATGTGTTCTGTTATTCGCTGTGCACTGAGTCACATGGCCGTGTTTGAGGTGTGTATGCTTGGTGGTATAGGCTGTGCATTGCGTCACAGTGATCCATTAGTGTCTGTGAGGGTTTGTTGGTATAGGCTGTGCACAGAGTCCCAGTGAGCCATCTGAGTGTGTGTGTCTGTGCAAATATGGACAGTGCATTGAGTCACAGTGAGTTGTATGTGTGTGTGTGTCCACATGTGCTGTTTTAGGCTGCTTGTTGTGTCACAGTAAGCCGTGTGTGTGTGTGCTGGTACAGACTGTGAACTGAGATATCCCATGTGTGTGTTTGTGTGTGTGCATGCAGATATAGTTTATGCATTGACTAATACTGAGCTGTGTGTGTGTGTGTGCTGGTATAGGCAGTGAATTCAGTCACACTGATCTGTGTGCATGTGAGTGTGCTGGTATAGTCTGAAGATTGAATCACAGTGAGGTGTGTGTGTGTGTGTCTGTTCAGTTTTTGGCTTGGCATTGAGTCACAGTGAGCCTTGTGTGTGTGTGTGTGTGTGTGCTGGTATAGGTGGTGTATTGAGTCACAGTGAGTTTTGTGTGTGTCTGTGTGTGCTGTTAGAGACTGTGGATTGATTCACAGTGAGCCATGTGTGTCTGTGCTTTCATGTGTGCTTTTATAAGCTGTGCATTAAGTCACAATGAGCAGTGTGTTTTTGTGTTTATGCATGCAGATATAGGCTGTGCATTTGAGTCACAGTGATCCGTTAGTGTCTGGGAGGGTTTGTTGGTATAGGCTGTGCACAGTCCCAGTGAGCCGTCTCTGTGTATGTGTTTCTCTGCAGGTATGGACTGTGCATTGTGCCACTTTCAATCGTGTGTATCTGCGTGTGTGTGTGTGTGTCAAAGTGTGCTGGTTTAGGCTGCGTGTTGTGTCACAGGGAGCCATGTGTTTGTTGTGTTGGTATAGACAGTGAAATGAGTCACAGCCACGTATGTGTACTTGTGCATGAAGGTACCTGCTGTGCATTGATTTATAGTGAGCTGTATATGTTTGTGTGCTGGTATAGGCCGTCAATTCAGTCACAGTGAGCTGTTTGCGTGTGCATGTGCTAGTAGAGTTTGAGCATTGTGTCACAGTGTTGTTGTGAGGTTGTTTTGCCGGTACAAGATTTACACTGAGTTACAGTGAGCCGTGTGTGTCTGTGGTTGTGTGTGTATGTGTGTGCTTATATAGGTGGTGCAGTGAGTCACAGTGAGCTGTGAGTGTGGCTGTGATGCTGGTATAGACTATGAACTGAGTCAAAGTGAGCCATGTGTGTCTCTGTGTGTGTGTGTGTGTGTGTGTGTGCTGTTTGGTAATGTGCATTGAGTCACAGTGAGCTCTGTGTGTGTTTTTGAATACCCCTGGGCTGGCATAGGCTGAGCATTGAGTCACAGTTGATGTGTGTGTGAGTGTGCTTGTGTGTGCAAGTATAGGCTGGGCATTGAATCATAGTGAGCTGTGTGTGTTCGTGTGTGTGCTGATAAATGCTGTGCATTCAGTCACAGTGAGCCGTGTGTGTATGTGAGTGTGCTTGTAGAGGCTGCACACTGAATAACAGTGAAGTTTGTATGAGTGTGTGTGTGTTGTTCCATACTGTGCATTCAGTCACAGTTTGCTGTCTGTGTGTGTGCATGCATGTGTGCTTTCATAGGTGGTGCCTTGATTCACATTGAACTGTGTGTGTGTGTGTGTGTGTGTTCTGGTACAGGCTGAGCATTGTGTCACACTGAGGTGTGTGTGTGTGAGTGTGCATGTCTCTGCATCTGGAGGCTGACAATACGTCACAGTGTGCCATGTGTGTTTGTGTATTTTTCTGTACTGGTATAGGCTGTGCATTCATTCTCAGTGAGGTGTGTGTGATTGTCTGTCCAGGTGTAGGCTGGTTATTGAGTCACAGTGAGCCGTGTGTGTGTGTGTGCTTGTATGCACTGTGAACTGAGACATGGTGTTGTGTGTGTGTGTGTGTGAATGCTTGTATAGGTTTAGCATTGACACATAGTGAGCTATGTGTGTGTGTTGTGCTGGTATAGGCCATGCATTGAGTCTGAGTGAGCTGTTTTCATGTGTGCATGTTGGTATATTCTGAGCATTGAGTCACAGTGTGGTGTGTGGCTGTGTATATGTGTGTGTGTTCTGATATAAGATGTACATTGAGTTACAATGAGCCGTGCATGTGTGTGGCTGTGTGTGTGTGTGTGCTGCTAGAGGCTGCTCATTGTGTAACACTGAGCCATGTGTTTCTGTGTGTCACTCTATAGACTGTACATAGTGTCTGTGTGTGTGCATGCATGTGTGCTTGTATAGGTTGACTGATTCACATTGAGCTTTGTGTGTGGTTGTGCGTGTTGTGCTGCTCTATGTTTTGCATTGATTCACACTGAGCTGTGTGTGTGTGAGTGTGCATATGTGTGAACATATAGGCTGGGTATTGAGTCACAATGTGGTGTGTGTGTGAGTGTCTGTGTTTGTGCACTGGCATAGGCCATGCACTGAGACACAGTGAGGTTTGTGTGTGAGTGTGTGTGTCTTTTCAGGTGTATGCTGGGCATTGAGTCACAGTGAGCCATGAGTGTGTGTGCATGTGTGTGTGTGTACTAGTATAGGCTGTGCAATGAGTCACAGTGAGGTGTGGTGTGATTGTGTGTTTGTGTGCTGTTCTATACTGTGCATTCAGTCACAGTTATATATGTGTGTGTGTGTTCTTGCATGTGTGCTTTTATAGGCTGTGCCTTCATTCACATTGAACTGTGTGTGTGTCTGCTGGTATACACTTTGCATTGCTTCACAGTGAACAGTGTGTGTGTGTGTTTGTGTGTGCCAGTACAGATGGAGCATTCTTTCACAGTGAGGTGTGTGTGTGTGAGTGTGCATGTGTCTGCATCTAAAGGCTGGCAGTTAGTGACCATGTGTAGTGTGTTTTTGTGTATGTTTCTGAACTGGTATAGGGTGTGCATTCATTCACAGTGACGTGTGTGTGTGTCTGTCCAGGTGTAGGCTGGTTATTGAGTCAGAGTGAGTTATGTGTGTGAGTGTGCTTGAATACACTGTGAACTGAGTCATGGACTTTTCTGTGTGTGTGTGTGTGTGTGGGCATGCTGGTAAAGGTTTTGCATTGACACATAATGAGCTGTGTGTGTGTATTGTGCTGGTATAGGCCATGCACTGATTCAGAGTGAGCTGTTTTCATGTGTGCGTTCTGGTATATTCTGACAATTAATCACAGTGTTGTGTGTGTGTGTGTTTTGGTGTAAGATGAAAATTGAGATACAGTGAGCCGTGTTTATGTGTGGCTGTGTGTGTGTGTGTGTTTCTGCTGGTAGAGGCTGCGCATTTTGTAACAGTGAGCCATGGCTTTCTGTGTGTCACTCTATAGACTGTACATAGTGTCTGTGTGTGCATGCATGTGTGCTTGTATAGGTTGATTGATTCACATTGAGCTTAGTGTGTGGTTGTGTGTGTTGTGCTGCTCTATGTTTGCATTGATTCACACTGAGCTGTGTGTGTGTGAGTGTGCATATGTGTGAACATATATGCTGCGTATTGAGTCACATTGGTGTGTGTGTGTGAGTGTCTGTGTTTCTACACTGGCATAGGCCATGCACTGAGACACAGTGAGGTTTGTGTGTGAGTGTGTGTGTCTTTTCAGGTGTATGCTGGGCATTGAGTCACAGTGAGCCATGCGTGTGTGTGCATGTGTGTGTGTGTGTACTTGTATAGGCTGTGCATTGAGTCACAGTGAGGTGTGTGTCTATGTGTCTGGGCTGTTGTAGGTGTGCATCGAGTCACAGTGAAGTGTGTGTTGTTAGAGACTGTGAATTGACTCACACTGAGCCTTGTGTGTGTGTGTCTGTGTGTGCTTACATAGGCTGTGCATTGAGTCACAGTGAGGGGTGTGTGTCTGTTCAGGTGTAGGCTGGGCATTGAGTCTCAGTTAG
Source organism: Globicephala melas (assembly GCF_963455315.2). Classification (NCBI taxonomy): domain Eukaryota; kingdom Metazoa; phylum Chordata; class Mammalia; order Artiodactyla; family Delphinidae; genus Globicephala; species Globicephala melas. The sequence continues at coordinate 736,458 of NC_083336.1, read as the reverse complement.
CTTTGTGTGTGTGTGTGCTGAGATACGCTATGCATTGCATCACAGTGACATGTGTGTCAGTGTCTGTGTGTGCGCTAGTATAGCTTGTGTATTCAGACACAGTGAGGTTTGAGTGTGTGTGCTGTTAGAGACGTGGATTGAGTCTCAGTGAGCTGCATGTGTGTTGTCTGCCTGCATGTGTTCTGTTATAAGCTGTGCACTGAGTCACATGGCTGTGTTTGGGTGTGTGTGTATGCTTGTTGATATAGGCTATGCATTGGGTCACAGTGATCCGTTAGTGTCTGTGAGGGTTTTTTGTTATAGGCTGTGCACAGGATCCCAGTGAGCCATCTGTGTGTGTGTGTCTGTGCAAATATGGACAGTGCATTGAGTCACAGTGAGTCGTGTGTGTCTCTGGGTGTGTTGTGTCCACATGTGCTGTTTTTGGTTGCGTGTTGTGTCACAGTAAGCCTTGTGTGAGTGTGTGCTGTTATAGACAGTGAACTGAGTCACGGCCATGTGTGTGTGTGTGTGCATGCATATATAGGCTATGCATTGACTCACAGTGAGCTGTGTGTGTGTGTGTGCTGGTATAGGCTGTGAATTCAGTCACACTGATCTGTGCGCATGTGAGTGTGCTGGTATAGTCTGAGCATTGAGTCACAGTGAGGTGTGTGTGTGAGTGTGTGTGTCTGTTCAGTTGTAGGTTTAGCATTGAGTCACAGTGAGTCTTGTGTGTGTGTGTGCTGGAAGAGTTTGTGTACTGAGTCATGGTGCAGTTTGTGTGTGTTTGTGTGTGTGTGTGCTGTCAGAGACTGTCGATTGATTCACAGTGAGCCATGTGTGTCTGTGGGCATGCATGTATGCTGTAATAAGCTGTGCACTTAGTCACAATGAACAGTGTGTTTGTGTGTTTATGCATTCTGATAGAGGCTATGCATTGAGTCACAGTGATCCGTTAGTGTCTGTGCGGGTTTGTTGGAAGAGTCTGTGCAAAGAGTCCCAGTGAGCCATCTCTGTGTATGTGTTTCTCTGCAGGGATGGACGGTGCATTGAGTCACAGTGAGTCATGTGCATCTGTGTGTGTGTATGTGTCAAAGTGTGCTGCTTTAGGCTGTGTGTTGTGTCACAGTGAGCCATGTGTGTGTTGTGTTGGTATAGACTGTGAAATGAGTCACGGCCTTGTGTGTTTCTCTGTGCATGAAGCTATGGGCTGTGCATTGATTCATAGTGAGTTGTGTATGTGTGTGTGCCAGTACAGGCCGTGAATTCAGTCACATTGAGCTGTGTGTGTGAGCATGTGCTGGTATAGTTTGAGCATTGAGTTACAGTGTGGTTGTGAATTTCTTGTGCCGTGTAAGATGTACACTGAGTTACAGTGAGCTGTGTGTGTCTGTGGCTGTGTGTGTATGTGTGTGCTTATATAGGTGGCACATTGAGTCACAGTGAGCCTTGTTTGTGTGTGTGCATGCATGTGTTCTGTTATTCGCTGTGCACTGAGTCACATGGCCGTGTTTGAGGGTGTGTATGCTTGGTGGTATAGGCTGTGCATTGCGTCACAGTGATCCATTAGTGTCTGTGAGGGTTTGTTGGTATAGGCTGTGCACAGAGTCCCAGTGAGCCATCTGAGTGTGTGTGTCTGTGCAAATATGGACAGTGCATTGAGTCACAGTGAGTTGTATGTGTGTGTGTGTCCACATGTGCTGTTTTAGGCTGCTTGTTGTGTCACAGTAAGCCGTGTGTGTGTGTGCTGGTACAGACTGTGAACTGAGATATCCCATGTGTGTGTTTGTGTGTGTGCATGCAGATATAGTTTATGCATTGACTAATACTGAGCTGTGTGTGTGTGTGTGCTGGTATAGGCAGTGAATTCAGTCACACTGATCTGTGTGCATGTGAGTGTGCTGGTATAGTCTGAAGATTGAATCACAGTGAGGTGTGTGTGTGTGTGTCTGTTCAGTTTTTGGCTTGGCATTGAGTCACAGTGAGCCTTGTGTGTGTGTGTGTGTGTGTGCTGGTATAGGTGGTGTATTGAGTCACAGTGAGTTTTGTGTGTGTCTGTGTGTGCTGTTAGAGACTGTGGATTGATTCACAGTGAGCCATGTGTGTCTGTGCTTTCATGTGTGCTTTTATAAGCTGTGCATTAAGTCACAATGAGCAGTGTGTTTTTGTGTTTATGCATGCAGATATAGGCTGTGCATTTGAGTCACAGTGATCCGTTAGTGTCTGGGAGGGTTTGTTGGTATAGGCTGTGCACAGTCCCAGTGAGCCGTCTCTGTGTATGTGTTTCTCTGCAGGTATGGACTGTGCATTGTGCCACTTTCAATCGTGTGTATCTGCGTGTGTGTGTGTGTGTCAAAGTGTGCTGGTTTAGGCTGCGTGTTGTGTCACAGGGAGCCATGTGTTTGTTGTGTTGGTATAGACAGTGAAATGAGTCACAGCCACGTATGTGTACTTGTGCATGAAGGTACCTGCTGTGCATTGATTTATAGTGAGCTGTATATGTTTGTGTGCTGGTATAGGCCGTCAATTCAGTCACAGTGAGCTGTTTGCGTGTGCATGTGCTAGTAGAGTTTGAGCATTGTGTCACAGTGTTGTTGTGAGGTTGTTTTGCCGGTACAAGATTTACACTGAGTTACAGTGAGCCGTGTGTGTCTGTGGTTGTGTGTGTATGTGTGTGCTTATATAGGTGGTGCAGTGAGTCACAGTGAGCTGTGAGTGTGGCTGTGATGCTGGTATAGACTATGAACTGAGTCAAAGTGAGCCATGTGTGTCTCTGTGTGTGTGTGTGTGTGTGTGTGTGCTGTTTGGTAATGTGCATTGAGTCACAGTGAGCTCTGTGTGTGTTTTTGAATACCCCTGGGCTGGCATAGGCTGAGCATTGAGTCACAGTTGATGTGTGTGTGAGTGTGCTTGTGTGTGCAAGTATAGGCTGGGCATTGAATCATAGTGAGCTGTGTGTGTTCGTGTGTGTGCTGATAAATGCTGTGCATTCAGTCACAGTGAGCCGTGTGTGTATGTGAGTGTGCTTGTAGAGGCTGCACACTGAATAACAGTGAAGTTTGTATGAGTGTGTGTGTGTTGTTCCATACTGTGCATTCAGTCACAGTTTGCTGTCTGTGTGTGTGCATGCATGTGTGCTTTCATAGGTGGTGCCTTGATTCACATTGAACTGTGTGTGTGTGTGTGTGTGTGTTCTGGTACAGGCTGAGCATTGTGTCACACTGAGGTGTGTGTGTGTGAGTGTGCATGTCTCTGCATCTGGAGGCTGACAATACGTCACAGTGTGCCATGTGTGTTTGTGTATTTTTCTGTACTGGTATAGGCTGTGCATTCATTCTCAGTGAGGTGTGTGTGATTGTCTGTCCAGGTGTAGGCTGGTTATTGAGTCACAGTGAGCCGTGTGTGTGTGTGTGCTTGTATGCACTGTGAACTGAGACATGGTGTTGTGTGTGTGTGTGTGTGAATGCTTGTATAGGTTTAGCATTGACACATAGTGAGCTATGTGTGTGTGTTGTGCTGGTATAGGCCATGCATTGAGTCTGAGTGAGCTGTTTTCATGTGTGCATGTTGGTATATTCTGAGCATTGAGTCACAGTGTGGTGTGTGGCTGTGTATATGTGTGTGTGTTCTGATATAAGATGTACATTGAGTTACAATGAGCCGTGCATGTGTGTGGCTGTGTGTGTGTGTGTGCTGCTAGAGGCTGCTCATTGTGTAACACTGAGCCATGTGTTTCTGTGTGTCACTCTATAGACTGTACATAGTGTCTGTGTGTGTGCATGCATGTGTGCTTGTATAGGTTGACTGATTCACATTGAGCTTTGTGTGTGGTTGTGCGTGTTGTGCTGCTCTATGTTTTGCATTGATTCACACTGAGCTGTGTGTGTGTGAGTGTGCATATGTGTGAACATATAGGCTGGGTATTGAGTCACAATGTGGTGTGTGTGTGAGTGTCTGTGTTTGTGCACTGGCATAGGCCATGCACTGAGACACAGTGAGGTTTGTGTGTGAGTGTGTGTGTCTTTTCAGGTGTATGCTGGGCATTGAGTCACAGTGAGCCATGAGTGTGTGTGCATGTGTGTGTGTGTACTAGTATAGGCTGTGCAATGAGTCACAGTGAGGTGTGGTGTGATTGTGTGTTTGTGTGCTGTTCTATACTGTGCATTCAGTCACAGTTATATATGTGTGTGTGTGTTCTTGCATGTGTGCTTTTATAGGCTGTGCCTTCATTCACATTGAACTGTGTGTGTGTCTGCTGGTATACACTTTGCATTGCTTCACAGTGAACAGTGTGTGTGTGTGTTTGTGTGTGCCAGTACAGATGGAGCATTCTTTCACAGTGAGGTGTGTGTGTGTGAGTGTGCATGTGTCTGCATCTAAAGGCTGGCAGTTAGTGACCATGTGTAGTGTGTTTTTGTGTATGTTTCTGAACTGGTATAGGGTGTGCATTCATTCACAGTGACGTGTGTGTGTGTCTGTCCAGGTGTAGGCTGGTTATTGAGTCAGAGTGAGTTATGTGTGTGAGTGTGCTTGAATACACTGTGAACTGAGTCATGGACTTTTCTGTGTGTGTGTGTGTGTGTGGGCATGCTGGTAAAGGTTTTGCATTGACACATAATGAGCTGTGTGTGTGTATTGTGCTGGTATAGGCCATGCACTGATTCAGAGTGAGCTGTTTTCATGTGTGCGTTCTGGTATATTCTGACAATTAATCACAGTGTTGTGTGTGTGTGTGTTTTGGTGTAAGATGAAAATTGAGATACAGTGAGCCGTGTTTATGTGTGGCTGTGTGTGTGTGTGTGTTTCTGCTGGTAGAGGCTGCGCATTTTGTAACAGTGAGCCATGGCTTTCTGTGTGTCACTCTATAGACTGTACATAGTGTCTGTGTGTGCATGCATGTGTGCTTGTATAGGTTGATTGATTCACATTGAGCTTAGTGTGTGGTTGTGTGTGTTGTGCTGCTCTATGTTTGCATTGATTCACACTGAGCTGTGTGTGTGTGAGTGTGCATATGTGTGAACATATATGCTGCGTATTGAGTCACATTGGTGTGTGTGTGTGAGTGTCTGTGTTTCTACACTGGCATAGGCCATGCACTGAGACACAGTGAGGTTTGTGTGTGAGTGTGTGTGTCTTTTCAGGTGTATGCTGGGCATTGAGTCACAGTGAGCCATGCGTGTGTGTGCATGTGTGTGTGTGTGTACTTGTATAGGCTGTGCATTGAGTCACAGTGAGGTGTGTGTCTATGTGTCTGGGCTGTTGTAGGTGTGCATCGAGTCACAGTGAAGTGTGTGTTGTTAGAGACTGTGAATTGACTCACACTGAGCCTTGTGTGTGTGTGTCTGTGTGTGCTACATAGGCTGTGCATTGAGTCACAGTGAGGGGTGTGTGTCTGTTCAGGTGTAGGCTGGGCATTGAGTCTCAGTTAGCTTTGTGTGTGTGTGTGCTGAGATACGCTATGCATTGCAATCACAGTGACATGTGTGTCAGTGTCTGTGTGTGCGCTAGTATAGCTTGTGTATTCAGACACAGTGAGGTTTGAGTGTGTGTGCTGTTAGAGACGTGGATTGAGTCTCAGTGAGCTGCATGTGTGTTGTCTGCCTGCATGTGTTCTGTTATAAGCTGTGCACGAGTCACATGGCTGTGTTTGGTGTGTGTGTATGCTTGTTGATATAGGCTATGCATTGGGTCACAGTGATCCGTTAGTGTCTGTGAGGGTTTTTGTTATAGGCTGTGCACAGGATCCCAGTGAGCCATCTGTGTGTGTGTGTCTGTGCAAATATGGACAGTGCATTGAGTCACAGTGAGTCGTGTGTGTCTCTGGGTGTGTTGTGTCCACATGTGCTGTTTTTGGTTGCGTGTTGTGTCACAGTAAGCCTTGTGTGAGTGTGTGCTGTTATAGACAGTGAACTGAGTCACGGCCATGTGTGTGTGTGTGTGCATGCATATATAGGCTATGCATTGACTCACAGTGAGCTGTGTGTGTGTGTGTGCTGGTATAGGCTGTGAATTCAGTCACACTGATCTGTGCGCATGTGAGTGTGCTGGTATAGTCTGAGCATTGAGTCACAGTGAGGTGTGTGTGTGAGTGTGTGTGTCTGTTCAGTTGTAGGTTTAGCATTGAGTCACAGTGAGTCTTGTGTGTGTGTGTGCTGGAAGAGTTTGTGTACTGAGTCATGGTGCAGTTTGTGTGTGTTTGTGTGTGTGTGTGCTGTCAGAGACTGTCGATTGATTCACAGTGAGCCATGTGTGTCTGTGGGCATGCATGTATGCTGTAATAAGCTGTGCACTTAGTCACAATGAACAGTGTGTTTGTGTGTTTATGCATTCTGATAGAGGCTATGCATTGAGTCACAGTGATCCGTTAGTGTCTGTGCGGGTTTGTTGGAAGAGTCTGTGCAAAGAGTCCCAGTGAGCCATCTCTGTGTATGTGTTTCTCTGCAGGGATGGACGGTGCATTGAGTCACAGTGAGTCATGTGCATCTGTGTGTGTGTATGTGTCAAAGTGTGCTGCTTAGGCTGTGTGTTGTGTCACAGTGAGCCATGTGTGTGTTGTGTTGGTATAGACTGTGAAATGAGTCACGGCCTTGTGTGTTTCTCTGTGCATGAAGCTTATGGGCTGTGCATTGATTCATAGTGAGTTGTGTATGTGTGTGTGCCAGTACAGGCCGTGAATTCAGTCACATTGAGCTGTGTGTGTGAGCATGTGCTGGTATAGTTTGAGCATTGAGTTACAGTGTGGTTGTGAATTTCTTGTGCCGTGTAAGATGTACACTGAGTTACAGTGAGCTGTGTGTGTCTGTGGCTGTGTGTGTATGTGTGTGCTTATATAGGTGGCACATTGAGTCACAGTGAGCCTTGTTTGTGTGTGTGCATGCATGTGTTCTGTTATTCGCTGTGCACTGAGTCACATGGCCGTGTTTGAGGGTGTGTATGCTTGGTGGTATAGGCTGTGCATTGCGTCACAGTGATCCATTAGTGTCTGTGAGGGTTTGTTGGTATAGGCTGTGCACAGAGTCCCAGTGAGCCATCTGAGTGTGTGTGTCTGTGCAAATATGGACAGTGCATTGAGTCACAGTGAGTTGTATGTGTGTGTGTGTCCACATGTGCTGTTTTAGGCTGCTTGTTGTGTCACAGTAAGCCGTGTGTGTGTGTGCTGGTACAGACTGTGAACTGAGATATCCCATGTGTGTGTTTGTGTGTGTGCATGCAGATATAGTTTATGCATTGACTAATACTGAGCTGTGTGTGTGTGTGTGCTGGTATAGGCAGTGAATTCAGTCACACTGATCTGTGTGCATGTGAGTGTGCTGGTATAGTCTGAAGATTGAATCACAGTGAGGTGTGTGTGTGTGTGTCTGTTCAGTTTTTGGCTTGGCATTGAGTCACAGTGAGCCTTGTGTGTGTGTGTGTGTGTGTGCTGGTATAGGTGGTGTATTGAGTCACAGTGAGTTTTGTGTGTGTCTGTGTGTGCTGTTAGAGACTGTGGATTGATTCACAGTGAGCCATGTGTGTCTGTGCTTTCATGTGTGCTTTTATAAGCTGTGCATTAAGTCACAATGAGCAGTGTGTTTTTGTGTTTATGCATGCAGATATAGGCTGTGCATTTGAGTCACAGTGATCCGTTAGTGTCTGGGAGGGTTTGTTGGTATAGGCTGTGCACAGTCCCAGTGAGCCGTCTCTGTGTATGTGTTTCTCTGCAGGTATGGACTGTGCATTGTGCCACTTTCAATCGTGTGTATCTGCGTGTGTGTGTGTGTGTCAAAGTGTGCTGGTTTAGGCTGCGTGTTGTGTCACAGGGAGCCATGTGTTTGTTGTGTTGGTATAGACAGTGAAATGAGTCACAGCCACGTATGTGTACTTGTGCATGAAGGTACCTGCTGTGCATTGATTTATAGTGAGCTGTATATGTTTGTGTGCTGGTATAGGCCGTCAATTCAGTCACAGTGAGCTGTTTGCGTGTGCATGTGCTAGTAGAGTTTGAGCATTGTGTCACAGTGTTGTTGTGAGGTTGTTTTGCCGGTACAAGATTTACACTGAGTTACAGTGAGCCGTGTGTGTCTGTGGTTGTGTGTGTATGTGTGTGCTTATATAGGTGGTGCAGTGAGTCACAGTGAGCTGTGAGTGTGGCTGTGATGCTGGTATAGACTATGAACTGAGTCAAAGTGAGCCATGTGTGTCTCTGTGTGTGTGTGTGTGTGTGTGTGTGCTGTTTGGTAATGTGCATTGAGTCACAGTGAGCTCTGTGTGTGTTTTTGAATACCCCTGGGCTGGCATAGGCTGAGCATTGAGTCACAGTTGATGTGTGTGTGAGTGTGCTTGTGTGTGCAAGTATAGGCTGGGCATTGAATCATAGTGAGCTGTGTGTGTTCGTGTGTGTGCTGATAAATGCTGTGCATTCAGTCACAGTGAGCCGTGTGTGTATGTGAGTGTGCTTGTAGAGGCTGCACACTGAATAACAGTGAAGTTTGTATGAGTGTGTGTGTGTTGTTCCATACTGTGCATTCAGTCACAGTTTGCTGTGTGTGTGTGTGCATGCATGTGTGCTTTCATAGGCGGTGCCTTGATTCACATTGAACTGTGTGTGTGTGTGTGTGTGTGTTCTGGTACAGGCTGAGCATTGTGTCACACTGAGGTGTGTGTGTGTGAGTGTGCATGTCTCTGCATCTGGAGGCTGACAATACGTCACAGTGTGCCATGTGTGTTTGTGTATTTTTCTGTACTGGTATAGGCTGTGCATTCATTCTCAGTGAGGTGTGTGTGATTGTCTGTCCAGGTGTAGGCTGGTTATTGAGTCACAGTGAGCCGTGTGTGTGTGTGTGCTTGTATACACTGTGAACTGAGACATGGTGTTGTGTGTGTGTGTGTGTGAATGCTTGTATAGGTTTAGCATTGACACATAGTGAGCTATGTGTGTGTGTTGTGCTGGTATAGGCCATGCATTGAGTCTGAGTGAGCTGTTTTCATGTGTGCATGTTGGTATATTCTGAGCATTGAGTCACAGTGTGGTGTGTGGCTGTGTATATGTGTGTGTGTGTGTGTTCTGATATAAGATGTACATTGAGTTACAATGAGCCGTGCATGTGTGTGGCTGTGTGTGTGTGTGTGCTGCTAGAGGCTGCTCATTGTGTAACACTGAGCCATGTGTTTCTGTGTGTCACTCTATAGACTGTACATAGTGTCTGTGTGTGTGCATGCATGTGTGCTTGTATAGGTTGACTGATTCACATTGAGCTTTGTGTGTGGTTGTGCGTGTTGTGCTGCTCTATGTTTTGCATTGATTCACACTGAGCTGTGTGTGTGTGAGTGTGCATATGTGTGAACATATAGGTTGGGTATTGAGTCACAATGTGGTGTGTGTGTGAGTGTCTGTGTTTGTGCACTGGCATAGGCCATGCACTGAGACACAGTGAGGTTTGTGTGTGAGTGTGTGTGTCTTTTCAGGTGTATGCTGGGCATTGAGTCACAGTGAGCCATGAGTGTGTGTGCATGTGTGTGTGTGTACTAGTATAGGCTGTGCAATGAGTCACAGTGAGGTGTGGTGTGATTGTGTGTTTGTGTGCTGTTCTATACTGTGCATTCAGTCACAGTTATATATGTGTGTGTGTGTTCTTGCATGTGTGCTTTTATAGGCTGTGCCTTCATTCACATTGAACTGTGTGTGTGTCTGCTGGTATACACTTTGCATTGCTTCACAGTGAACAGTGTGTGTGTGTGTTTGTGTGTGCCAGTACAGATGGAGCATTCTTTCACAGTGAGGTGTGTGTGTGTGAGTGTGCATGTGTCTGCATCTAAAGGCTGGCAGTTAGTGACCATGTGTAGTGTGTTTTTGTGTATGTTTCTGAACTGGTATAGGGTGTGCATTCATTCACAGTGACGTGTGTGTGTGTCTGTCCAGGTGTAGGCTGGTTATTGAGTCAGAGTGAGTCATGTGTGTGAGTGTGCTTGAATACACTGTGAACTGAGTCATGGACTTTTCTGTGTGTGTGTGTGTGTGTGGGCATGCTGGTAATGGTTTTGCATTGACACATAGTGAGCTGTGTGTGTGTATTGTGCTGGTATAGGCCATGCACTGATTCAGAGTGAGCTGTTTTCATGTGTGCGTTCTGGTATATTCTGACAATTAATCACAGTGTTGTGTGTGTGTGTGTTTTGGTGTAAGAGGAAAATTGAGATACAGTGAGCCGTGTTTATGTGTGGCTGTGTGTGTGTGTGTGTTTCTGCTGGTAGAGGCTGCGCATTTTGTAACAGTGAGCCATGGCTTTCTGTGTGTCACTCTATAGACTGTACATAGTGTCTGTGTGTGCATGCATGTGTGCTTGTATAGGTTGATTGATTCACATTGAGCTTAGTGTGTGGTTGTGTGTGTTGTGCTGCTCTATGTTTGCATTGATTCACACTGAGCTGTGTGTGTGTGAGTGTGCATATGTGTGAACATATATGCTGCGTATTGAGTCACATTGGTGTGTGTGTGTGAGTGTCTGTGTTTCTACACTGGCATAGGCCATACACTGAGACACAGTGAGGTTTGTGTGTGAGTGTGTGTGTCTTTTCAGGTGTATGCTGGGCATTGAGTCACAGTGAGCCATGCGTGTGTGTGCATGTGTGTGTGTGTGTACTTGTATAGGCTGTGCATTGAGTCACAGTGAGGTGTGTGTCTATGTGTCTGGGCTGTTGTAGGTGTGCATCGAGTCACACTGAAGTGTGTGTTGTTAGAGACTGTGAATTGACTCACACTGAGCCTTGTGTGTGTGTGTCTGTGTGTGCTTACATAGGCTGTGCATTGAGTCACAGTGAGGGGTGTGTGTCTGTTCAGGTGTAGGCTGGGCATTGAGTCTCAGTTAGCTTTGTGTGTGTGTGTGCTGAGATACGCTATGCATTGCATCACAGTGACATGTGTGTCAGTGTCTGTGTGTGCGCTAGTATAGCTTGTGTATTCAGACACAGTGAGGTTTGAGTGTGTGTGCTGTTAGAGACGTGGATTGAGTCTCAGTGAGCTGCATGTGTGTTGTCTGCCTGCATGTGTTCTGTTATAAGCTGTGCACTGAGTCACATGGCTGTGTTTGGGTGTGTGTGTATGCTTGTTGATATAGGCTATGCATTGGGTCACAGTGATCCGTTAGTGTCTGTGAGGGTTTTTTGTTATAGGCTGTGCACAGGATCCCAGTGAGCCATCTGTGTGTGTGTGTCTGTGCAAATATGGACAGTGCATTGAGTCACAGTGAGTCGTGTGTGTCTCTGGGTGTGTTGTGTCCACATGTGCTGTTTTTGGTTGCGTGTTGTGTCACAGTAAGCCTTGTGTGAGTGTGTGCTGTTATAGACAGTGAACTGAGTCACGGCCATGTGTGTGTGTGTGTGCATGCATATATAGGCTATGCATTGACTCACAGTGAGCTGTGTGTGTGTGTGTGCTGGTATAGGCTGTGAATTCAGTCACACTGATCTGTGCGCATGTGAGTGTGCTGGTATAGTCTGAGCATTGAGTCACAGTGAAGTGTGTGTGTGAGTGTGTGTGTCTGTTCAGTTGTAGGTTTAGCATTGAGTCACAGTGAGTCTTGTGTGTGTGTGTGCTGAAAGAGTTTGTGTACTGAGTCATGGTGCAGTTTGTGTGTGTTTGTGTGTGTGTGTGCTGTCAGAGACTGTCGATTGATTCACAGTGAGCCATGTGTGTCTGTGGGCATGCATGTATGCTGTAATAAGCTGTGCACTTAGTCACAATGAACAGTGTGTTTGTGTGTTTATGCATTCTGATAGAGGCTATGCATTGAGTCACAGTGATCCGTTAGTGTCTGTGCGGGTTTGTTGGAAGAGTCTGTGCAAAGAGTCCCAGTGAGCCATCTCTGTGTATGTGTTTCTCTGCAGGGATGGACGGTGCATTGAGTCACAGTGAGTCATGTGCATCTGTGTGTGTGTATGTGTCAAAGTGTGCTGCTTTAGGCTGTGTGTTGTGTCACAGTGAGCCATGTGTGTGTTGTGTTGGTATAGACTGTGAAATGAGTCACGGCCTTGTGTGTTTCTCTGTGCATGAAGCTATGGGCTGTGCATTGATTCATAGTGAGTTGTGTATGTGTGTTTGCCAGTACAGGCCGTGAATTCAGTCACATTGAGCTGTGTGTGTGAGCATGTGCTGGTATAGTTTGAGCATTGAGTTACAGTGTGGTTGTGAATTTCTTGTGCCGGTGTAAGATGTACACTGAGTTACAGTGAGCTGTGTGTGTCTGTGGCTGTGTGTGTATGTGTGTGCTTATATAGGTGGCACATTGAGTCACAGTGAGCCTTGTTTGTGTGTGTGCATGCATGTGTTCTGTTATTCGCTGTGCACTGAGTCACATGGCCGTGTTTGAGGTGTGTATGCTTGGTGGTATAGGCTGTGCATTGCGTCACAGTGATCCATTAGAGTCTGTGAGGGTTTGTTGGTATAGGCTGTGCACAGAGTCCCAGTGAGCCATCTGAGTTTGTGTGTCTGTGCAAATATGGACAGTGCATTGAGTCACAGTGAGTTGTATGTGTGTGTGTGTCCACATGTGCTGTTTTAGGCTGCTTGTTGTGTCACAGTAAGCCGTGTGTGTGTGTGCTGGTACAGACTGTGAACTGAGATATCCCATGTGTGTGTTTGTGTGTGTGCATGCAGATATAGTTTATGCATTGACTAATACTGAGCTGTGTGTGTGTGTGTGCTGGTATAGGCAGTGAATTCAGTCACACTGATCTGTGTGCATGTGAGTGTGCTGGTATAGTCTGAAGATTGAATCACAGTGAGGTGTGTGTGTGTGTGTCTGTTCAGTTTTTGGCTTGGCATTGAGTCACAGTGAGCCTTGTGTGTGTGTGTGTGTGTGTGCTGGTATAGGTGGTGTATTGAGTCACAGTGAGTTTTGTGTGTGTCTGTGTGTGCTGTTAGAGACTGTGGATTGATTCACAGTGAGCCATGTGTGTCTGTGCTTTCATGTGTGCTTTTATAAGCTGTGCATTAAGTCACAATGAGCAGTGTGTTTTTGTGTTTATGCATGCAGATATAGGCTGTGCATTTGAGTCACAGTGATCCGTTAGTGTCTGGGAGGGTTTGTTGGTATAGGCTGTGCACAGTCCCAGTGAGCCGTCTCTGTGTATGTGTTTCTCTGCAGGTATGGACTGTGCATTGTGCCACTTTCAATCGTGTGTATCTGCGTGTGTGTGTGTGTGTCAAAGTGTGCTGGTTTAGGCTGCGTGTTGTGTCACAGGGAGCCATGTGTTTGTTGTGTTGGTATAGACAGTGAAATGAGTCACAGCCACGTATGTGTACTTGTGCATGAAGGTACCTGCTGTGCATTGATTTATAGTGAGCTGTATATGTTTGTGTGCTGGTATAGGCCGTCAATTCAGTCACAGTGAGCTGTTTGCGTGTGCATGTGCTAGTAGAGTTTGAGCATTGTGTCACAGTGTTGTTGTGAGGTTGTTTTGCCGGTACAAGATTTACACTGAGTTACAGTGAGCCGTGTGTGTCTGTGGTTGTGTGTGTATGTGTGTGCTTATATAGGTGGTGCAGTGAGTCACAGTGAGCTGTGAGTGTGGCTGTGATGCTGGTATAGACTATGAACTGAGTCAAAGTGAGCCATGTGTGTCTCTGTGTGTGTGTGTGTGTGTGTGTGCTGTTTGGTAATGTGCATTGAGTCACAGTGAGCTCTGTGTGTGTTTTTGAATACCCCTGGGCTGGCATAGGCTGAGCATTGAGTCACAGTTGATGTGTGTGTGAGTGTGCTTGTGTGTGCAAGTATAGGCTGGGCATTGAATCATAGTGAGCTGTGTGTGTTCGTGTGTGTGCTGATAAATGCTGTGCATTCAGTCACAGTGAGCCGTGTGTGTATGTGAGTGTGCTTGTAGAGGCTGCACACTGAATAACAGTGAAGTTTGTATGAGTGTGTGTGTGTTGTTCCATACTGTGCATTCAGTCACAGTTTGCTGTGTGTGTGTGTGCATGCATGTGTGCTTTCATAGGCGGTGCCTTGATTCACATTGAACTGTGTGTGTGTGTGTGTGTGTGTTCTGGTACAGGCTGAGCATTGTGTCACACTGAGGTGTGTGTGTGTGAGTGTGCATGTCTCTGCATCTGGAGGCTGACAATACGTCACAGTGTGCCATGTGTGTTTGTGTATTTTTCTGTACTGGTATAGGCTGTGCATTCATTCTCAGTGAGGTGTGTGTGATTGTCTGTCCAGGTGTAGGCTGGTTATTGAGTCACAGTGAGCCGTGTGTGTGTGTGTGCTTGTATACACTGTGAACTGAGACATGGTGTTGTGTGTGTGTGTGTGTGAATGCTTGTATAGGTTTAGCATTGACACATAGTGAGCTATGTGTGTGTGTTGTGTTGGTATAGGCCATGCATTGAGTCTGAGTGAGCTGTTTTCATGTGTGCATGTTGGTATATTCTGAGCATTGAGTCACAGTGTGGTGTGTGGCTGTGTATATGTGTGTGTGTGTGTGTTCTGATATAAGATGTACATTGAGTTACAATGAGCCGTGCATGTGTGTGGCTGTGTGTGTGTGTGTGCTGCTAGAGGCTGCTCATTGTGTAACACTGAGCCATGTGTTTCTGTGTGTCACTCTATAGACTGTACATAGTGTCTGTGTGTGCATGCATGTGTGCTTGTATAGGTTGATTGATTCACATTGAGCTTAGTGTGTGGTTGTGTGTGTTGTGCTGCTCTATGTTTGCATTGATTCACACTGAGCTGTGTGTGTGTGAGTGTGCATATGTGTGAACATATAGGCTGGGTATTGAGTCACAATGTGGTGTGTGTGTGAGTGTCTGTGTTTCTACACTGGCATAGGCCATGCACTGAGACACAGTGAGGTTTGTGTGTAAGTGTGTGTGTCTTTTCAGGTGTATGCTGGGCATTGAGTCACAGTGAGCCATGAGTGTGTGTGCATGTGTGTGTGTGTGTACTTGTATAGGCTGTGCATTGAGTCAGAGTGAGGTGTGTGTCTATGTGTCTGGGCTGTTGTAGGTGTGCATCGAGTCACAGTGAAGTGTGTGTTGTTAGAGACTGTGAATTGACTCACACTGAGCCTTGTGTGTGTGTGTCTGTGTGTGCTTACATAGGCTGTGCATTGAGTCACAGTGAGGGGTGTGTGTCTGTTCAGGTGTAGGCTGGGCATTGAGTCTCAGTTAGCTTTGTGTGTGTGTGTGCTGAGATACGCTATGCATTGCATCACAGTGACATGTGTGTCAGTGTCTGTGTGTGCGCTAGTATAGCTTGTGTATTCAGACACAGTGAGGTTTGAGTGTGTGTGCTGTTAGAGACGTGGATTGAGTCTCAGTGAGCTGCATGTGTGTTTTCTGCCTGCATGTGTTCTGTTATAAGCTGTGCACTGAGTCACATGGCTGTGTTTGGGTGTGTGTGTATGCTTGTTGATATAGGCTATGCATTGGGTCACAGTGATCCGTTAGTGTCTGTGAGGGTTTTTTGTTATAGGCTGTGCACAGGATCCCAGTGAGCCATCTGTGTGTGTGTGTCTGTGCAAATATGGACAGTGCATTGAGTCACAGTGAGTCGTGTGTGTCTCTGGGTGTGTTGTGTCCACATGTGCTGTTTTTGGTTGCGTGTTGTGTCACAGTAAGCCTTGTGTGAGTGTGTGCTGTTATAGACTGTGAACTGAGTCACGGCCATGTGTGTGTGTGTGTGCATGCATATATAGGCTATGCATTGACTCACAGTGAGCTGTGTGTGTGTGTGTGCTGGTATAGGCTGTGAATTCAGTCACACTGATCTGTGCGCATGTGAGTGTGCTGGTATAGTCTGAGCATTGAGTCACAGTGAGGTGTGTGTGTGAGTGTGTGTGTCTGTTCAGTTGTAGGTTTAGCATTGAGTCACAGTGAGTCTTGTGTGTGTGTGTGCTGAAAGAGTTTGTGTACTGAGTCATGGTGCAGTTTGTGTGTGTTTGTGTGTGTGTGTGCTGTCAGAGACTGTCGATTGATTCACAGTGAGCCATGTGTGTCTGTGGGCATGCATGTATGCTGTAATAAGCTGTGCACTTAGTCACAATGAACAGTGTGTTTGTGTGTTTATGCATTCTGATAGAGGCTATGCATTGAGTCACAGTGATCCGTTAGTGTCTGTGCGGGTTTGTTGGAAGAGTCTGTGCAAAGAGTCCCAGTGAGCCATCTCTGTGTATGTGTTTCTCTGCAGGGATGGACGGTGCATTGAGTCACAGTGAGTCATGTGCATCTGTGTGTGTGTATGTGTCAAAGTGTGCTGCTTTAGGCTGTGTGTTGTGTCACAGTGAGCCATGTGTGTGTTGTGTTGGTATAGACTGTGAAATGAGTCACGGCCTTGTGTGTTTCTCTGTGCATGAAGCTATGGGCTGTGCATTGATTCATAGTGAGTTGTGTATGTGTGTGTGCCAGTACAGGGCGTGAATTCAGTCACATTGAGCTGTGTGTGTGAGCATGTGCTGGTATAGTTTGAGCATTGAGTTACAGTGTGGTTGTGAATTTCTTGTGCCGGTGTAAGATGTACACTGAGTTACAGTGAGCTGTGTGTGTCTGTGGCTGTGTGTGTATGTGTGTGCTTATATAGGTGGCACATTGAGTCACAGTGAGCCTTGTTTGTGTGTGTGCATGCATGTGTTCTGTTATTCGCTGTGCACTGAGTCACATGGCCGTGTTTGAGGTGTGTATGCTTGGTGGTATAGGCTGTGCATTGCGTCACAGTGATCCATTAGAGTCTGTGAGGGTTTGTTGGTATAGGCTGTGCACAGAGTCCCAGTGAGCCATCTGAGTTTGTGTGTCTGTGCAAATATGGACAGTGCATTGAGTCACAGTGAGTTGTATGTGTGTGTGTGTCCACATGTGCTGTTTTAGGCTGCTTGTTGTGTCACAGTAAGCCGTGTGTGTGTGTGCTGGTACAGACTGTGAACTGAGATATCCCATGTGTGTGTTTGTGTGTGTGCATGCAGATATAGTTTATGCATTGACTAATACTGAGCTGTGTGTGTGTGTGTGCTGGTATAGGCAGTGAATTCAGTCACACTGATCTGTGTGCATGTGAGTGTGCTGGTATAGTCTGAAGATTGAATCACAGTGAGGTGTGTGTGTGTGTGTCTGTTCAGTTTTTGGCTTGGCATTGAGTCACAGTGAGCCTTGTGTGTGTGTGTGTGTGTGTGCTGGTATAGGTGGTGTATTGAGTCACAGTGAGTTTTGTGTGTGTCTGTGTGTGCTGTTAGAGACTGTGGATTGATTCACAGTGAGCCATGTGTGTCTGTGCTTTCATGTGTGCTTTTATAAGCTGTGCATTAAGTCACAATGAGCAGTGTGTTTTTGTGTTTATGCATGCAGATATAGGCTGTGCATTTGAGTCACAGTGATCCGTTAGTGTCTGGGAGGGTTTGTTGGTATAGGCTGTGCACAGTCCCAGTGAGCCGTCTCTGTGTATGTGTTTCTCTGCAGGTATGGACTGTGCATTGTGCCACTTTGAATCGTGTGTATCTGCGTGTGTGTGTGTGTGTCAAAGTGTGCTGGTTTAGGCTGCGTGTTGTGTCACAGGGAGCCATGTGTTTGTTGTGTTGGTATAGACAGTGAAATGAGTCACAGCCACGTATGTGTACTTGTGCATGAAGGTACCTGCTGTGCATTGATTTATAGTGAGCTGTATATGTTTGTGTGCTGGTATAGGCCGTCAATTCAGTCACAGTGAGCTGTTTGCGTGTGCATGTGTTAGTAGAGTTTGAGCATTGTGTCACAGTGTTGTTGTGAGGTTGTTTTGCCGGTACAAGATTTACACTGAGTTACAGTGAGCCGTGTGTGTTTGTGGTTGTGTGTGTATGTGTGTGCTTATATAGGTGGTGCAGTGAGTCACAGTGAGCTGTGAGTGTGGCTGTGATGCTGGTATAGACTATGAACTGAGTCAAAGTGAGCCATGTGTGTCTCTGTGTGTGTGTGTGTGTGTGTGTGCTGTTTGGTAATGTGCATT
This sequence comes from Globicephala melas, assembly GCF_963455315.2. NCBI lineage: Eukaryota > Metazoa > Chordata > Mammalia > Artiodactyla > Delphinidae > Globicephala > Globicephala melas. Next base: position 718,531 of record NC_083336.1, on the reverse strand, counting down.
GAGTCACAGTGAGCTCTGTGTGTGTTTTTGAATACCCTGGGCTGGCATAGGCTGAGCATTGAGTCACAGTTGATGTGTGTGTGAGTGTGCTTGTGTGTGCAAGTATAGGCTGGGCATTGAATCATAGTGAGCTGTGTGTGTTCGTGTGTGTGCTGATAAATGCTGTGCATTCAGTCACAGTGAGCCGTGTGTGTATGTGAGTGTGCTTGTAGAGGCTGCACACTGAATAACAGTGAATTTTGTATGAGTGTGTGTGTGTTGTTCCATACTGTGCATTCAGTCACAGTTTGCTGTGTGTGTGTGTGCATGCATGTGTGCTTTCATAGGCGGTGCCTTGATTCACATTGAACTGTGTGTGTGTGTGTGTGTGTGTGTTCTGGTACAGGCTGAGCATTGTGTCACACTGAGTTGTGTGTGTGTGAGTGTGCATGTCTCTGCATCTGGAGGCTGACAATACGTCACAGTGTGCCATGTGTGTTTGTGTATTTTTCTGTACTGGTATAGGCTGTGCATTCATTCTCAGTGAGGTGTGTGTGATTGTCTGTCCAGGTGTAGGCTGGTTATTGAGTCACAGTGAGCCGTGTGTGTGTGTGTGCTTGTATACACTGTGAACTGAGACATGGTGTTGTGTGTGTGTGTGTGAATGCTTGTATAGGTTTAGCATTGACACATAGTGAGCTATGTGTGTGTGTTGTGCTGGTATAGGCCATGCATTGAGTCTGAGTGAGCTGTTTTCATGTGTGCATGTTGGTATATTCTGAGCATTGAGTCACAGTGTGGTGTGTGGCTGTGTATATGTGTGTGTGTGTGTGTTCTGATATAAGATGTACATTGAGTTACAATGAGCCGTGCATGTGTGTGGCTGTGTGTGTGTGTGTGCTGCTAGAGGCTGCTCATTGTGTAACACTGAGCCATGTGTTTCTGTGTGTCACTCTATAGACTGTACATAGTGTCTGTGTGTGTGCATGCATGTGTGCTTGTATAGGTTGACTGATTCACATTGAGCTTTGTGTGTGGTTGTGCGTGTTGTGCTGCTCTATGTTTTGCATTGATTCACACTGAGCTGTGTGTGTGTGAGTGTGCATATGTGTGAACATATAGGCTGGGTATTGAGTCACAATGTGGTGTGTGTGTGAGTGTCTGTGTTTGTGCACTGGCATAGGCCATGCACTGAGACACAGTGAGGTTTGTGTGTGAGTGTGTGTGTCTTTTCAGGTGTATGCTGGGCATTGAGTCACAGTGAGCCATGAGTGTGTGTGCATGTGTGTGTGTGTACTAGTATAGGCTGTGCAATGAGTCACAGTGAGGTGTGGTGTGATTGTGTGTTTGTGTGCTGTTCTATACTGTGCATTCAGTCACAGTTATATATGTGTGTGTGTGTTCTTGCATGTGTGCTTTTATAGGCTGTGCCTTCATTCACATTGAACTGTGTGTGTGTCTGCTGGTATACACTTTGCATTGCTTCACAGTGAACAGTGTGTGTGTGTGTTTGTGTGTGCCAGTACAGATGGAGCATTCTTTCACAGTGAGGTGTGTGTGTGTGAGTGTGCATGTGTCTGCATCTAAAGGCTGGCAGTTAGTGACCATGTGTAGTGTGTTTTTGTGTATGTTTCTGAACTGGTATAGGGTGTGCATTCATTCACAGTGACGTGTGTGTGTGTCTGTCCAGGTGTAGGCTGGTTATTGAGTCAGAGTGAGTCATGTGTGTGAGTGTGCTTGAATACACTGTGAACTGAGTCATGGACTTTTCTGTGTGTGTGTGTGTGTGTGGGCATGCTGGTAAAGGTTTTGCATTGACACATAGTGAGCTGTGTGTGTGTATTGTGCTGGTATAGGCCATGCACTGATTCAGAGTGAGCTGTTTTCATGTGTGCGTTCTGGTATATTCTGACAATTAATCACAGTGGTGTGTGTGTGTGTGTTTTGGTGTAAGATGAAAATTGAGATACAGTGAGCCGTGTTTATGTGTGGCTGTGTGTGTGTGTGTGTTTCTGCTGGTAGAGGCTGCGCATTTTGTAACAGTGAGCCATGGCTTTCTGTGTGTCACTCTATAGACTGTACATAGTGTCTGTGTGTGCATGCATGTGTGCTTGTATAGGTTGATTGATTCACATTGAGCTTAGTGTGTGGTTGTGTGTGTTGTGCTGCTCTATGTTTGCATTGATTCACACTGAGCTGTGTGTGTGTGAGTGTGCATATGTGTGAACATATATGCTGCGTATTGAGTCACATTGGTGTGTGTGTGTGAGTGTCTGTGTTTCTACACTGGCATAGGCCATGCACTGAGACACAGTGAGGTTTGTGTGTGAGTGTGTGTGTCTTTTCAGGTGTATGCTGGGCATTGAGTCACAGTGAGCCATGAGTGTGTGTGCATGTGTGTGTGTGTGTACTTGTATAGGCTGTGCATTGAGTCACAGTGAGGTGTGTGTCTATGTGTCTGGGCTGTTGTAGGTGTGCATCGAGTCACAGTGAAGTGTGTGTTGTTAGAGACTGTGAATTGACTCACACTGAGCCTTGTGTGTGTGTGTCTGTGTGTGCTTACATAGGCTGTGCATTGAGTCACAGTGAGGGGTGTGTGTCTGTTCAGGTGTAGGCTGGGCATTGAGTCTCAGTTAGCTTTGTGTGTGTGTGTGCTGAGATACGCTATGCATTGCATCACAGTGACATGTGTGTCAGTGTCTGTGTGTGCGCTAGTATAGCTTGTGTATTCAGACACAGTGAGGTTTGAGTGTGTGTGCTGTTAGAGACGTGGATTGAGTCTCAGTGAGCTGCATGTGTGTTGTCTGCCTGCATGTGTTCTGTTATAAGCTGTGCACTGAGTCACATGGCCGTGTTTGGGTGTGTGTGTATGCTTGTTGATATAGGCTATGCATTGGGTCACAGTGATCCGTTAGTGTCTGTGAGGGTTTTTTGTTATAGGCTGTGCACAGGATGCCAGTGAGCCATCTGTATGTGTGTGTCTGTGCAAATATGGACAGTGCATTGAGTCACAGTGAGTCGTGTGTGTCTCTGGGTGTGTTGTGTCCACTTGTGCTGTTTCTGGTTGCGTGTTGTGTCACAGTAAGCCTTGTGTGAGTGTGTGCTGTTATAGACTGTGAACTGAGTCACGGCCATGTGTGTGTGTGTGTGCATGCATATATAGGCTATGCATTGACTCACAGTGAGCTGTGTGTGTGTGTGTGCTGGTATAGGCTGTGAATTCAGTCACACTGATCTGTGCGCATGTGAGTGTGCTGGTATAGTCTGAGCATTGAGTCACAGTGAGGTGTGTGTGTGAGTGTGTGTGTCTGTTCAGTTGTAGGTTTAGCATTGAGTCACAGTGAGTCTTGTGTGTGTGTGTGCTGAAAGAGTTTGTGTACTGAGTCATGGTGCAGTTTGTGTGTGTTTGTGTGTGTGTGTGCTGTCAGAGACTGTCGATTGATTCACAGTGAGCCATGTGTGTCTGTGGGCATGCATGTATGCTGTAATAAGCTGTGCACTTAGTCACAATGAACAGTGTGTTTGTGTGTTTATGCATTCTGATAGAGGCTATGCATTGAGTCACAGTGATCCGTTAGTGTCTGTGCGGGTTTGTTGGAAGAGTCTGTGCAAAGAGTCCCAGTGAGCCATCTCTGTGTATGTGTTTCTCTGCAGGGATGGACGGTGCATTGAGTCACAGTGAGTCATGTGCTTCTGTGTGTGTGTATGTGTCAAAGTGTGCTGCTTTAGGCTGTGTGTTGTGTCACAGTGAGCCATGTGTGTGTTGTGTTGGTATAGACTGTGAAATGAGTCACGGCCTTGTGTGTTTCTCTGTGCATGAAGCTATGGGCTGTGCATTGATTCATAGTGAGTTGTGTATGTGTGTGTGCCAGTACAGGGCATGAATTCAGTCACATTGAGCTGTGTGTGTGAGCATGTGCTGGTATAGTTTGAGCATTGAGTTACAGTGTGGTTGTGAATTTCTTGTGCCGGTGTAAGATGTACACTGAGTTACAGTGAGCTGTGTGTGTCTGTGGCTGTGTGTGTATGTGTGTGCTTATATAGGTGGCACATTGAGTCACAGTGAGCCTTGTTTGTGTGTGTGCATGCATGTGTTCTGTTATTCGCTGTGCACTGAGTCACATGGCCGTGTTTGAGGTGTGTATGCTTGGTGGTATAGGCTGTGCATTGCGTCACAGTGATCCATTAGTGTCTGTGAGGGTTTGTTGGTATAGGCTGTGCACAGAGTCCCAGTGAGCCATCTGAGTGTGTGTGTCTGTGCAAATATGGACAGTGCATTGAGTCACAGTGAGTTGTATGTGTGTGTGTGTCCACATGTGCTGTTTTAGGCTGCTTGTTGTGTCACAGTAAGCCGTGTGTGTGTGTGCTGGTACAGACTGTGAACTGAGATATCCCATGTGTGTGTTTGTGTGTGTGCATGCAGATATAGTTTATGCATTGACTAATACTGAGCTGTGTGTGTGTGTGTGCTGGTATAGGCAGTGAATTCAGTCACACTGATCTGTGTGCATGTGAGTGTGCTGGTATAGTCTGAAGATTGAATCACAGTGAGGTGTGTGTGTGTGTGTCTGTTCAGTTTTTGGCTTGGCATTGAGTCACAGTGAGCCTTGTGTGTGTGTGTGTGTGTGTGCTGGTATAGGTGGTGTATTGAGTCACAGTGAGTTTTGTGTGTGTCTGTGTGTGCTGTTAGAGACTGTGGATTGATTCACAGTGAGCCATGTGTGTCTGTGCTTTCATGTGTGCTTTTATAAGCTGTGCATTAAGTCACAATGAGCAGTGTGTTTTTGTGTTTATGCATGCAGATATAGGCTGTGCATTTGAGTCACAGTGATCCGTTAGTGTCTGGGAGGGTTTGTTGGTATAGGCTGTGCACAGTCCCAGTGAGCCGTCTCTGTGTATGTGTTTCTCTGCAGGTATGGACTGTGCATTGTGCCACTTTGAATCGTGTGTATCTGCGTGTGTGTGTGTGTGTCAAAGTGTGCTGGTTTAGGCTGCGTGTTGTGTCACAGGGAGCCATGTGTTTGTTGTGTTGGTATAGACAGTGAAATGAGTCACAGCCACGTATGTGTACTTGTGCATGAAGGTACCTGCTGTGCATTGATTTATAGTGAGCTGTATATGTTTGTGTGCTGGTATAGGGCGTCAATTCAGTCACAGTGAGCTGTTTGCGTGTGCATGTGCTAGTAGAGTTTGAGCATTGTGTCACAGTGTTGTTGTGAGGTTGTTTTGCCGGTACAAGATTTACACTGAGTTACAGTGAGCCGTGTGTGTCTGTGGTTGTGTGTGTATGTGTGTGCTTATATAGGTGGTGCAGTGAGTCACAGTGAGCTGTGAGTGTGGCTGTGATGCTGGTATAGACTATGAACTGAGTCAAAGTGAGCCATGTGTGTCTCTGTGTGTGTGTGTGTGTGTGTGCTGTTTGGTAATGTGCATTGAGTCACAGTGAGCTCTGTGTGTGTTTTTGAATACCCCTGGGCTGGCATAGGCTGAGCATTGAGTCACAGTTGATGTGTGTGTGAGTGTGCTTGTGTGTGCAAGTATAGGCTGGGCATTGAATCATAGTGAGCTGTGTGTGTTCGTGTGTGTGCTGATAAATGCTGTGCATTCAGTCACAGTGAGCCGTGTGTGTATGTGAGTGTGCTTGTAGAGGCTGCACACTGAATAACAGTGAAGTTTGTATGAGTGTGTGTGTGTTGTTCCATACTGTGCATTCAGTCACAGTTTGCTGTGTGTGTGTGTGCATGCATGTGTGCTTTCATAGGCGGTGCCTTGATTCACATTGAACTGTGTGTGTGTGTGTGTGTGTTCTGGTACAGGCTGAGCATTGTGTCACACTGAGGTGTGTGTGTGTGAGTGTGCATGTCTCTGCATCTGGAGGCTGACAATACGTCACAGTGTGCCATGTGTGTTTGTGTATTTTTCTGTACTGGTATAGGCTGTGCATTCATTCTCAGTGAGGTGTGTGTGATTGTCTGTCCAGGTGTAGGCTGGTTATTGAGTCACAGTGAGCCGTGTGTGTGTGTGTGCTTGTATACACTGTGAACTGAGACATGGTGTTGTGTGTGTGTGTGTGAATGCTTGTATAGGTTTAGCATTGACACATAGTGAGCTATGTGTGTGTGTTGTGCTGGTATAGGCCATGCATTGAGTCTGAGTGAGCTGTTTTCATGTGTGCATGTTGGTATATTCTGAGCATTGAGTCACAGTGTGGTGTGTGGCTGTGTATATGTGTGTGTGTGTGTGTTCTGATATAAGATGTACATTGAGTTACAATGAGCCGTGCATGTGTGTGGCTGTGTGTGTGTGTGTGCTGCTAGAGGCTGCTCATTGTGTAACACTGAGCCATGTGTTTCTGTGTGTCACTCTATAGACTGTACATAGTGTCTGTGTGTGTGCATGCATGTGTGCTTGTATAGGTTGACTGATTCACATTGAGCTTTGTGTGTGGTTGTGCGTGTTGTGCTGCTCTATGTTTTGCATTGATTCACACTGAGCTGTGTGTGTGTGAGTGTGCATATGTGTGAACATATAGGCTGGGTATTGAGTCACAACGTGGTGTGTGTGTGAGTGTCTGTGTTTGTGCACTGGCATAGGCCATGCACTGAGACACAGTGAGGTTTGTGTGTGAGTGTGTGTGTCTTTTCAGGTGTATGCTGGGCATTGAGTCACAGTGAGCCATGAGTGTGTGTGCATGTGTGTGTGTGTACTAGTATAGGCTGTGCAATGAGTCACAGTGAGGTGTGTGTCTATGTGTCTGTGCTCTTGTAGGTGTGCATTGAGTCACAGTGAGGTGTGTGTTGTTAGAGACTGTGAATTGAGTCACACTGAGCCTTGTGTGTTTGTGTGTGTGTGTGCTTGCATAGGCTGTGCATTGAGTCACAGTGAGGGGTGTGTGTCTGTTCAGGTGTAGGCTGGGCATTGAGTCTCCGTTAGCTTTGTGTGTGTGTGTGCTGAGATACGCTATGCATTGCGTCACAGTGACATGTGTGTCAGTGTCTGTGTGTGCTAGTATAGCTTGTGTATTCAGACACAGTGAGGTTTGAGTGCGTGTGCTGTTAGAGACGTGGATTGAGTCTCAGTGAGCTGCATGTGTGTGTGTCTGCCTGCATGTGTTCTGTTATAAGCTGTGCACTGAGTCACATGGCTGTGTTTGGGTGTGTGTGTATGCTTGTTGATATAGGCTATGCATTGAGTCACTGTGATCCGTTAGTGTCTGTGAGGGTTTGCTGCTATAGGCTGTGCACAGGGTCCCAGTGAGTCATCTGTGTGTGTGTTTCTGTGCAAATATGGACAGTGCATTGAGTCACAGTGAGTTGTGTGTGTCTCTGGGTGTGTGTGTGTCCACATGTGCTGTTTTTGGTTGTGTGTTCTGTCACAGTAAACCCTGTGTGAGTGTGTGCTGTTATAGACAGTGAACTGAGTCACGGCCATGTGTGTTTCTTTGTGCATGAAGCTACGGGCTGTGCATTGATTCATAGTGAGCTGTGTATGTGTGTGTGCCAGTACAGGCCGTGAATTCAGTAACAGTGACCTGTGTGTGTGAGCATGTGCTGGTATAGTTTGAGCATTGAGTCACAGTGTGGTTGTGAATTTCTTGTGCCGGTGTAGGATGTACACTGAGTTACAGTGAGCTGTGTGTGTCTGTGGCAGTGTGTTTATATGTGTGCTTATATAGGTGGCACATTGAGTCACAGTGAACCTTGTTTGTGTGTGTGCATGCATGTGTTCTGTTATAAGCTGTGCATTGAGTCACAATGAAAGTGTGTTTGTGTTTTATGCATGCAGATATAGGCTGTGCATTTGTGTCACAGTTTCTGTACTGGTATAGGCTGTGCATTCATTCACAGTGAAGTGTGTGTGTGTCTGTCCAGGTGTAGGCTGTTTACTGAGTCACAGTGAGCCATGTGTGTGAGTGTGCTTGAATACACTGTGAACTGAATCATGGCCTTTTCTGTGTGTGTGTGTTTGTGTGTGTGTGTAGGCATGCAGGTATAGGTTTTGCATTGACACATAGTGAGCTGTGTGTGTGTGTTGTGCTGGTATAGGCCATGCATTGAATCAGAGTGAGCTGTTTTCATGTGTGTGTTCTGGTATATTCTGACAATTGAGTCACAGTGTGGTGTGTGTGTGTGTGTTCTGGTATGAGATGAACATGGAGATACAGTGAGCCGTGTTTTTTTTTTTGTGTGTGTGTGTGTGTCTGTTGGTAGATGCTGCGCATTTTGTAACAGTGAACCATGGGTTTCTGCGTGTCACTCTATAGACTGTACATAGTGTCTGTGTGTGTGCATGCATGTGTGCTTGTATAGGTTGATTGATTCACATTGAGCTTTGTGTGTGGTTGTGCATGTTGTGCTGCTCTATGTTTTGCATTGATTCACACTGAGCTGTGTGTGTGTGAGTGTGCATATGTGTGAACATATAGGCTGGATATTGAGTCACAATGTTTTGTGTGTGTGAGTGTCTGTGTTTGGCACTGGCATAAGCCATGCACTGAGACACAGTGAGGTTTGTGTGTGAATTTGTGTGTCTTTTCAGGTGTATGCTGGGCATTGAGTCACAGTGAGCCATGAGTGTGTGTGCATGTGTGTGTGTGTGTACTGGTATAAGCTGTGCATTGAGTCACAGTGAGGTTTGTGTCTATGTGTCTGTGCTCTTGTAGGTGTGCATTGAATCACAGTGAGGTGTCTGTTGTTAGAGACTGTGAATGACTCACACTGAGCCTTGTGTGTGTGTGTGTGTGTGTGTGTATGTGCTTGCATAGGCTGTGCATTGAGTCACAGTGAGGGGTGTGTGTCTGTTCAAGTGTAGGCTGGGCATTGAGTCTCAGTTACCTATGGGCGTGTGTGTGTGCTGAGATACACTATGCATTGAGTCACAGTGACATGTGTGTCAGTGTCTGTGTGTGTGTGTGCTAGTATAGCTTGTGTATTCAGACACAGTGAGGTTTGAATGTGTGTGCTGTTACAAACGTGGTTTGAATCTCAGTGAGACGCATGTGTGTGTGTCTGCCTGCATGTGTTCTGTTATAAGCTGTGCACTGAGTCACATGGCCGTGTTTGTGTGTGTGTGTATGCTTGTTGATATAGGCTATGCATTGAGTCACAGTGATCCGTTAGTGTCTGTGAAGATTTGTTGTTATAGGCTGTGCACAGGGTCCCAGTGAGCCATCTGTGTGTGTGTGTCTGTGCAAATATGGACAGTGCATTGAGTCACAGTGAGTCGTGTGTGTCTCTGGTTGTGTGTGTGTCCACATGTGCTGTTTTGCATTGCCTGTTGTGTCACAGTAAGCCATGTGTGAGTGTGTGCTGGTATAGGCAGTGAACTGAGTCATGGCCTAGTGTGTGTGTGTGTGCATTCAGTTATAGGCTATGCATAGACTCATAGTGAGCTGTGTGTGTGTGTGTGCTGGTATAGGCTGTGAATTCAGTCACACTGATCTGTGTGCATGTGAGGGTGCTGGTATAGTCTGAGCATTGAGTCACAGTGAGGTGTGTGTGTCTGTTCAGTTGTAGGTTTACCATTGAGTCACAGTGAGTCTTGTGTGTGTGTGTGCTGATAGAGTTTGTGTGTTGAGTCACGGTGCAGTTTGTGTCTGTTTGTGTGTGCGTGTGCTGTCAGAGACTGTCGATTGATTCACAGTGAGCCATGTGTGTCTGTGGGCATGCATGTATGCTGTAATAAGCTGTGCACTTAGTCACAATTAATAGTGTGTTTGTGTCTTTATGCATGCTGATATAGGCTATGCATTGAATCACAGTGATCCGTTAGTGTCTGTGAGGGTTTGTTGGAATAGTCTGTGCAAAGAGACCCTGTGAGCTATCTCTGTGTATGTGTTTCTCTGCACGTATGGATGGTGCATTGAGTCACAGTGAGTCGTGTGCGTCTGTGTGTGTGTGTGTCAAAGTGTGCTGCTTTAGGCTGTGTGTTGTGTCACAGTGAGCCATGTGTGTGTTGTGTTGGTATAGACTGTGAAATGAGTCATGGCCATTTTTGTCTGTTTGTGCATGAAGCCACGGGCTGTGCATTGATTCATAGAGAGCTGTGTATGTGTGTGTGCTGGTATAGGCTGTGAATTCAGTCACAGTGTGCTGTGTGTGAGCATGTGCTGGTATAGTTTGAGCATTGATTCACAGTGTGGTTGTGAAATTCTTTTGCCAGTGTAAGATGTACACTGAGTTACAGTGAGCCATGTGAGTCTGTGGCAGTGTGTGTATGTGTGTGCTTATATAGGTGGCACATTGAGTCACAGTGAGCCTTATTTGTGTGTGTGCATGCATGTGTTCTGTTATTCGCTGTGCACTGAGTCACATGGCCGTGTTTTTGTGTGTGTATGCTTGGTGGTATAGGCTGTGCATTGTGTCACAGTAATTCGTTAGTGTCTGTGAGGGCTTGTTGTTATAGGCTGTGCACAGGGTCCCAGTGAGCCATGTGTGTGTGTGTGTGTCTGTGCAAATATGGACAGTGCATTGAGTCTCAGTGAGTTGTATGTGTGTGTGTGTCCACATGTGCTGTTTTAGGCTGCTTATTGTGTCACAGTAAGCCGTGTGTGTGTGTGCTGGTATAGACTGTGAACTGAGATATCCCATGTGTGTGTTTGTGTGTGTGCATGCAGATATAGGTTATGGGTTGACTAATACTGAGCTGTGTGTGTGTTTGTGTTGGTATAGGCAGTGAATTCAGTCACACTGATCTGTGTGCATGTGAGTGTGCTGGTATAGACTGAGGATTGAATCACAGTGAGGTGTGTGTGTGTGTTTCTGTTCAGTTTTTGGCTTGGCATTGAGTCACAGTGAGCCTTGTGTGTGTGTTTGTGTGCTGGTATATGTGGTGTATTGAGTCACAGTGAGTTTTGTGTGTGTCTGTTAGAGACTGTGGATTGATTCACAGTGAGCCAGGTTGTCTGTGTGTTTGAATGTGTGCTTTTATAAGCTGTGCATTAAGTCACAATGAGCAGTGTGTTTGTGTGTTTATGCATGCAGATATAGGCTGTACATTTGAGTCACAGTGATCCGTTAGTGTCTGGGAGGGTTTGTTGGTATAGGCTGTGCACAGTCCCAGTGAGCTCTCACTTTGTATGGGTTTATCTGTAGGTATGGACTGTGCATTAAGTCACTGTTAGTCTTGTGCTTCTGTGTGTGGGGGGGGGTCAAAGTGTGCTGGTTTATGCAGTGTGTCGTGTCACAGTGAGCCATGTTTGTGTTGTGTTGGTATAGACTGTGAACTGAGTCACAGCCATGTGTGTGTACTTGTGCACGAAGGTACTGGATGTGCATTGATTCATAGTGAGCTGTGTATGTGTGTGTGCCGGTATAGACCATCAATTCAGTCACAGTGAGCTGTTTGCATGTGCATGTGCTGGTATAGTTTGAGCATTGAGTCACAGTGTTGTTTTGAGTTTGTTTTGCTGGTACAAGATTTACACAGAGATACAGTGAGCCGTGTCTGTCTGTGGCTCTGTGTGTATGTGTGTGCTTATATAGGTGGTGCAGTGAGTCACAGTGAGCTTTGAGTGTGGGTGTGATGCTGGTATAGACTATGAACTGACTATGAGCCATGTGTGTGAGTGTGTGTGTGTGTGTGTGTGTGCTGTTAGGTAATGTGCATTGAGTCACAGTGAGCTCTGTGTGTGTTTTTGAATACCACTGGGCTGGCATAGGCTGAGCATTGAGTCACAGTGTGGTGTGTGTGTGAGTGTGCATGTGTGTGCAGTATAGGGTGGGCATTGAAGCACAATGAGCTGTGTGTGTTTGTGTGTGTGCTGATATAGGCTGCACATTCAGTTACAGTGAGCCGTGTGTGTATGTGAGTGTGCTTGTAGACCGCACACTGATGAACAGTGAGGTGTGTATGAGTGTGTGTGTGTGCTGTTACATACTGGGCATTCAGTCACAGTTTGCTGTGTGTGTGTGCATGCATGTGTGCTTTTATAGGCTGTGCCTGATTCACATTGAACTGTGAGTGTGGGTGTGTGGGTGTCTGCTGGTATACGTTTTGCATTGTTTCACAATGAGCTGTGTGTGTGTGTGTGTGTGTGTTCTGGTATAAGATGTACATTAAGACACAGTGAGCCGTGCATGTGTGTGGCTGTGTGTGTGTGTGTGCTGCTAGCGGCTGCATATTGTGTAACACTGAGCCATGTGTTTCTGTTTGTCACTCTATAGACTGTGCATTGAGTCTGTGTGTGTGCATGCATGTGTGCTGGTATAGGCTATGCATTGATTCACATTGAGTTAGTGTGTGGTTGTGCGTGTTGTGTGGCTATATGTTTTGCATTGATTCACTGTGAGCTGTGTGTGTGTGAGTGTGCATGTGTGTGAACATATAGGCTGGACATTGATTCACAGTGAGGTGTGTGTGTGAGTTTGTGTTTGTGTGCAGTGGTAAAAGCCACGCACTGAGAAACAGTGATGTTCCTGTGTGATTGTGTGTGTCTTTTCAGGTTTATGCTGGGCATTGAGTCACAGTGAGCCATGTGTGTGTGTGCATATGTGTGTTTGTGTGCTGGTATAGGCTGTGCATTGAGTCATAGTGAGGTGTGTGTGTCTGTTCAAGTGTACACTGGGCATTGAGTCTCAGCTTTGTATGTCTGTGTGTGTGCTGAGATAGGCTGTGCATTGAGTCACAGTGACATGTGTGTCAGTGTCTGTGTGAGTGTGTAATACTATACCTTGTGTATTCAGACACAGTGAGGTTTGAGTTTGAGTGTGTGTGTGCTGTTAGAGACTGTGGATTGAGTATCAGTGAGCCATGTTTGTTTTTGTGTGTGTGCATGCATGTGTTCTGTTCTAAGCTGTGCACTGAGTCACATGGCCGTATTTGTGTGTGTGTGTGTATGCCTGTTGATATAGGCTATGCATTGAGTAATAGTGATCCATCAGTGTCTGTGACGGTTTGTTGGTATAGGCTGTGCACAGGGTCCCAGTGAGCCATCTGTGTGTGTGTGTCTGTGCAAATATGGACAGTGCATTGAGTCACAGTGAGTCATGTGTGTCTCTGGGTGTGTGTGTGTCCACATGTGCTGTTTTTGGTTGCGTGTTCTGTCACAGTAAGCCATGTGTGAGTTTGTGGTGTTGTAGACTGTGAACTGACTCATGGCCATGTGTTTGTGTGTGTGTGTGTGTGTATGTATGCAGACATACGCTATGCATTGACTCATAGTGAGCTGTTTATGTGTATGATGGTATAGGCTGTCAATTGAGTCACAGTGAGCCATTAACGTGTGCATGTGCTGATATAGTTTGAGCATTGAGTCACAGTTTTGTTGTGAGTTTGTTTTGACGGTACAAGACGTACACCGAGTTACAGTGAGCCGTGGGTGTCTGTGGCTGTGTGTGTATGTGTGTGCCTATATAGGTGGTGCAGTGAGTCACAGTGAGCTGTGAGTGTGGGTGTGATGCTAGTATAGACTGTGAACTGAGTCACAGTGAACCATGTATGTGTGTGTGTGTGTGTGTGTTTGCTTCAAGTTAATGTGCATTGAGTCACAGTGAGCTCTGTTTGTGTTTGTGAATACCTCTGGGCTGGTATAGGCTGAGAATTGAGTCACAGTGAGGTGTGTGTGTGAGTGTGAGTGTGTGTGCAAGTATAGGCTGGGCATTGAATCACACTGAGCTGTGTGTTTTCGTGTGTGTGCTGGTATAGGCTGCGCATTCAGTCACAGTGAGCCGTGTGTGTGTTTGAGTGTTCTTGTAGAGGCTGCACATTGAATCACAGTGAGGTGTGTGTGTGATTGTGTGTGTGTGTGCTGTTCCATTCTGTGCATTCTGTCACAGTTAGCCGTGTGTGTGTGTGCATTTGTGTGTGATTTTGTAAGTTGTGCATTGATTCACATTGAACTGTGTGTGTGGGTGTGTGCTGGTGTATGCTTTGCATTGTTTCAGTCAGCTGGGTAAGTGTGTGTGTGTGTCTGTGTGTTGTACAGGCTGAGCATTGTGTCACAGTGAAGTGTGTTTGTGTGAGTGTGCATGTGTCTGCATCTAAAGGCTGGCTATTAGTCACAGTGTGCCTTGTGTGTTTGTGTATGTTTCTGTACTGGTATAGGCTGTGCATTCATTCACAGTGAGGTGGGTTTTTGTGTCTGTCCTGGCATAGGCTGGTTTCTGGGTGACAGTGAGCCATGTGTGTGTGTGTGCTTGTAAAGTCTGTGAACTGAGTCATGGCCGTGTGTGTGTGTGTGAATGCTGGTATAGTTTTTGCATTGACACATAGTGAGCTACGTGTGTGTTTTGTGCTGGTATAGGACATGCATTGAGTGTGAGTGAGCTGTTTTCATGTGTGCATGCTGGTATATTCTGAACATTGAGTCACAGTGTGGTGTGTGGCTGTTTATGTGTTTGTGTGTGTGTGTGTTCTTGTATAAGATATACATTGAGATACAGTGAGCCGTGCATATGTGTGGCTGTGTGTGTGTGTGTGTGTTGCTAGAGGCTGCGCATTGTGTAACACTGAACCATGGGTTTCTGTGTGTCACTCTATAGACTGTGCATTGTGTTTGTGTGTGTGTATGCATGTGTGCTTGTATAGGCTATGCATTGATTCACATTGAGTTAGTGTGTTTGTGCGTTATGTGAGGCTATATGTTTTGCATTGTTTCACTGTGAGCTGTGTGTGTGTGAGTGTGCATGTGTGTGAATATATAGGCTGGACATTTTGTCACAGTGAAGTGTGTGTGTGAGTTTGTGTTTGTGTGCACTGGTATAGGCCATGCACTGAGACACAGTGATATTTGTGTGTGTCTTTTCAGGTTTATGCTGGGCATTGAGTCACAGTGAGCCGTGTGTGTGTGAGTGTGTGTTTGTGTGCTGGTATAGGCTGTGCATTGAGTCAGTGACGTGTGTGTCTGTGTGTCTATTTTGGTGTCAGTGTGCATTGAATCACTGTGGGGGGTGTGTGTGTGATGTTAGAGACTGTGAAATGAGTCACAGTGAGCCTTGTTTGTGTGTGTGCATGCATGTGTTCTATTATTAGCTGTGCACTGAGTCACATGACCGTATTTTTTGTGTGTATGCTTGCTGATATAAGCTATGCATTGAGTCAAAGTCATCCGTTAGTGTCTGTGAGGGTTTGTTGGTATAGGCTGTGCACAGAGTGCCAGTGAGCCATCTGTGTGTGTGTGTGTCTGTGCAAATATGGACAGTGCATTGAGTCACAATGAGATGTGTGTGTCTCTGGGTGTGTGTGTCCACATGTGCTATTTTAGGCTACTTGTTGTGTCCCAGTAAGCCGTGTGTGTGTGTGCTGGTATAGACTGTGAATTGAGTCACGGCATGTGTGTGTGTGTGTGTGTGTGTGTGTGCTGTTTGATAACGTGCATTGAGTCTCAGCTCTGTGTATGTTTTTGAATACCACTGAGTTGGCATAGGCTGAGCATTGAGTCACAGTGTGGTGTGTGTGTGAGTGTGCATGTGTGTGCAAGTATAGGCTGGGCATTGAATCATAGTGAGCTGTGTGTGTTCGTGTGTGTGCTGATCAAGGCTGCACATTCTGTCACAGTGAGCCATGTATGTGAGTGTGCTTGTAGAGTCTGCACACTGAATAACAGTGAGGTGTGTATGAGTGTGTGTGTGTGTTGTTCCATACTGTGCATTCAGTCACAGTTTTGTGTGTGTGTGTGTGCATGCATGTGTGCTTTTATAGGCTGTGCCTTGATTCACATTGAACTGTGTGTGTGTGTGTGTGTGTGTGTGAGCTGGTACAGGCTGAACATTGTGTCACAGTATGGTGTGTGTGTGTGTGTGTGTGTGTCTGCATCTGGAGGCTGAAAATTGGTCACAGTGTGCCATGTGTGTTTGTGTATGTTTCTGCACTGGTATAGGCTGTGCATTCATTCTCAGTAAGGTGTGTGTGATTGTCCAGGTGTAGGCTGGTTACTGAGTCACAGTCAGCCGTGCCTGTGTGCGGCAGTGTGTGTGTGTGTGTGTGTGTGTGCTGCTAGAGGCTGCTCATTGTGTAACACTGAGCCATGTGTTTCTGTGTGTCACTCTATAGACTTGGCATTGTGTCTGTGTGTGTGCATGCATGTGTGCTTGTATAGGCTATGCATTGATTCACATTGAGTTTGTGTGTGGTTGTGCATGTTCTGCAGCTATATGTTTTGCTTTGATTCACTGACATGTGTGTGTGTGAGTATGCATGTCTGTGAACATACAGGCTGGACATTGAGTCACAGTGACGTGTGTGTGTGAGTTTGTGTTTGTGTGCACTGCTATAGGCCATGCACTGAGACACAGTGATGTTTGTGTGTGATTGTGTGTGTCTTTTCAGGTGTATGCTGGAATTGAGTCAGTGTGAGCCATGTGTGCGTGTGTGTGAGTGTGTGTGTATGTGCTGGTATAGGCTGTGTTTTGAGTCAGTGAGGTGTGTGTCTGTGTGTCTGTTTTGGTGTAAGTGTGCATTGAATCACTGAGGGGTGTGTGTGTGTGTGATGTTAGAGACTGTGAATTGAGTCACAGTGAGCCTAGTTTGTGTGTGTGCATGCATGTGTTCTATTATTAGTTGTGCACTGAGTCACATGACCGTATTTTTGTGTGTGTATGCTTGCTGATATAGTCTATGCATTGAGTCAAAGTCATCCGTTAGTGTGTGTGAGGGTTTCTTGGTATAGGCTGTGCACAGAGTCCCAGTGAGCCGCCTACGTGTGTGTGTGTCTGTGAAAATATGAACAGTGCATTGAGTCACAGTGTGTTGGGTGTGTCTGTGTTTGTTTCCGTCCACATGTGCTACTTTAGGCTACTAGTTGTGTCCCAGTAAGCCATCTGTGTGTGTGCTGGTATAGACTGTGAACTGAGTCACGGCATGTGTGTGTGCATGCAGATATAGGCTATGCATTGACCCATAAGGAGCTGTGTGTGTCTGTGTGTGCTGGTATAGGCAGTGAATTCAGTCACACTGATCTGTGTGCATGTGAGTGTGCTGGTATAGTCTGAGGATTGAATCACAGTGAAGTGTGTGTGTGTGTGTTTGTCTGTTCAGTTGTCGGCATGGCATTGAGTCACAGTGAGCCTTTGTGTGTGTGTGTGCTGGTATAGGTGGTGTATTGAGTCACAGTGAGTTTGTGTGTGTCTGTGTGTGCTGTTAGAGACAGTGGATTGATTCACAGTGAGCCATATGTGTCTTGCATGCATGTGTACTGTTATAAGCTGTGCATTGAGTCACAATGAGCAGTGTGTTTGTGTGTTTATGCATGCAGCTATAGACTGTGCATTGAGTCACAGTGATCCGTTAGTGTCTGTGACAGTTTTTTGGTATAGGCTGTGCACAGTCCCAGTGAGCCGTCTCTGTGTATGTGTTTCTGTGCAGCTGTGGACGGTGCACTGAGTCACTGTAAGTTGTGTGCGTCTGGGTGTGTGTGTGTGTCAAAGTGAGCTGGTTTAGGCTGTGTGTTGTGTCACAGTGAGCCATGTGTGTGTTTTGTTGGTATAAACTGTGAACTGAGGCACGGCCATGTGTGTGTGTTTGTGCATGAAAGTACAGGCTGTGCATTGATTCATAGTGTGCTATTTATGTGTGTGTCATGGTATAGGCCGTCAATTGAGTCACAGTGAGCTGTGTGTGTGAGCATGTGCTGGTATAGTTTGAGCATTGAGTCACAGTGTGGTTCTGAGTTTCTTATGGCGGTACAAGATGTACACTGTATTGCAGTGAGCCGTGAGAGTCTGTGGCTGTGTGTATGTGTGTGCTTATATAGGCTGCACATTGAGTCACAGTGAGCGGTGAGTGTGGGTGTGATGCTTGTTTAGACTGTGAACTGAGTCACAGTGAATTATGTGTGTGTTTGTGTGTGCTGCTAGGTAATGTGCCTTGAGTCACAGTGAGCTTTGTGTGTGTTTTTGATACCTCTGGGCTGACACAGGCTGAGCATTGAGTCACGGTGAGGTGTGTGTGTGAATGTGCATGTGTGTGCAAGTATAGGCTGGGCATTGAATCACAGTGAGCTGAGTGTGTTTGTGTGTGTGCTGGTATAGGCTGCGCATTCAGTCACAGTGAGTCGTGTGTGTGTGTGAGTGTTTTTATAGAGGCTGCACATTGAATCACAGTGAGGTGTGGTGTGATTGTGTGTTTGTGTGCTGTTCTATACTGTGCATTCAGTCACAGTTATATATGTGTGTGTGTGTTCTTGCATGTGTGCTTTTATAGGCTGTGCCTTCATTCACATTGAACTGTGTGTGTGTCTGCTGGTATACACTTTGCATTGCTTCACAGTGAACAGTGTGTGTGTGTGTTTGTGTGTGCCAGTACAGATGGAGCATTCTTTCACAGTGAGGTGTGTGTGTGTGAGTGTGCATGTGTCTGCATCTAAAGGCTGGCAGTTAGTGACCATGTGTAGTGTGTTTTTGTGTATGTTTCTGAACTGGTATAGGGTGTGCATTCATTCACAGTGACGTGTGTGTGTGTCTGTCCAGGTGTAGGCTGGTTATTGAGTCAGAGTGAGTCATGTGTGTGAGTGTGCTTGAATACACTGTGAACTGAGTCATGGACTTTTCTGTGTGTGTGTGTGTGTGTGGGCATGCTGGTAAAGGTTTTGCATTGACACATAGTGAGCTGTGTGTGTGTATTGTGCTGGTATAGGCCATGCACTGATTCAGAGTGAGCTGTTTTCATGTGTGCGTTCTGGTATATTCTGACAATTAATCACAGTGTTGTGTGTGTGTGTGTTTTGGTGTAAGATGAAAATTGAGATACAGTGAGCCGTGTTTATGTGTGGCTGTGTGTGTGTGTGTGTTTCTGCTGGTAGAGGCTGCGCATTTTGTAACAGTGAGCCATGGCTTTCTGTGTGTCACTCTATAGACTGTACATAGTGTCTGTGTGTGCATGCATGTGTGCTTGTATAGGTTGATTGATTCACATTGAGCTTAGTGTGTGGTTGTGTGTGTTGTGCTGCTCTATGTTTGCATTGATTCACACTGAGCTGTGTGTGTGTGAGTGTGCATATGTGTGAACATATATGCTGCGTATTGAGTAACATTGGTGTGTGTGTGTGAGTGTCTGTGTTTCTACACTGGCATAGGCCATGCACTGAGACACAGTGAGGTTTGTGTGTGAGTGTGTGTGTCTTTTCAGGTGTATGCTGGGCATTGAGTCACAGTGAGCCATGAGTGTGTGTGCATGTGTGTGTGTGTGTACTTGTATAGGCTGTGCATTGAGTCACAGTGAGGTGTGTGTCTATGTGTCTGGGCTGTTGTAGGTGTGCATCGAGTCACAGTGAAGTGTGTGTTGTTAGAGACTGTGAATTGACTCACACTGAGCCTTGTGTGTGTGTGTCTGTGTGTGCTTACATAGGCTGTGCATTGAGTCACAGTGAGGGGTGTGTGTCTGTTCAGGTGGAGGCTGGGCATTGAGTCTCAGTTAGCTTTGTGTGTGTGTGTGCTGAGATACGCTATGCATTGCATCACAGTGACATGTGTGTCAGTGTCTGTGTGTGCGCTAGTATAGCTTGTGTATTCAGACACAGTGAGGTTTGAGTGTGTGTGCTGTTAGAGACGTGGATTGAGTCTCAGTGAGCTGCATGTGTGTTGTCTGCCTGCATGTGTTCTGTTATAAGCTGTGCACTGAGTCACATGGCTGTGTTTGGGTGTGTGTGTATGCTTGTTGATATAGGCTATGCATTGGGTCACAGTGATCCGTTAGTGTCTGTGAGGGTTTTTTGTTATAGGCTGTGCACAGGATCCCAGTGAGCCATCTGTGTGTGTGTGTCTGTGCAAATATGGACAGTGCATTGAGTCACAGTGAGTCGTGTGTGTCTCTGGGTGTGTTGTGTCCACATGTGCTGTTTTTGGTTGCGTGTTGTGTCACAGTAAGCCTTGTGTGAGTGTGTGCTGTTATAGACTGTGAACTGAGTCACGGCCATGTGTGTGTGTGTGTGCATGCATATATAGGCTATGCATTGACTCACAGTGAGCTGTGTGTGTGTGTGTGCTGGTATAGGCTGTGAATTCAGTCACACTGATCTGTGCGCATGTGAGTGTGCTGGTATAGTCTGAGCATTGAGTCACAGTGAGGTGTGTGTGTGAGTGTGTGTGTCTGTTCAGTTGTAGGTTTAGCATTGAGTCACAGTGAGTCTTGTGTGTGTGTGTGCTGAAAGAGTTTGTGTACTGAGTCATGGTGCAGTTTGTGTGTGTTTGTGTGTGTGTGTGCTGTCAGAGACTGTCGATTGATTCACAGTGAGCCATGTGTGTCTGTGGGCATGCATGTATGCTGTAATAAGCTGTGCACTTAGTCACAATGAACAGTGTGTTTGTGTGTTTATGCATTCTGATAGAGGCTATGCATTGAGTCACAGTGATCCGTTAGTGTCTGTGCGGGTTTGTTGGAAGAGTCTGTGCAAAGAGTCCCAGTGAGCCATCTCTGTGTATGTGTTTCTCTGCAGGGATGGACGGTGCATTGAGTCACAGTGAGTCATGTGCATCTGTGTGTGTGTATGTGTCAAAGTGTGCTGCTTTAGGCTGTGTGTTGTGTCACAGTGAGCCATGTGTGTGTTGTGTTGGTATAGACTGTGAAATGAGTCACGGCCTTGTGTGTTTCTCTGTGCATGAAGCTATGGGCTGTGCATTGATTCATAGTGAGTTGTGTATGTGTGTGTGCCAGTACAGGCCGTGAATTCAGTCACACTGAGCTGTGTGTGTGAGCATGTGCTGGTATAGTTTGAGCATTGAGTTACAGTGTGGTTGTGAATTTCTTGTGCCGTGTAAGATGTACACTGAGTTACAGTGAGCTGTGTGTGTCTGTGGCTGTGTGTGTATGTGTGTGCTTATATAGGTGGCACATTGAGTCACAGTGAGCCTTGTTTGTGTGTGTGCATGCATGTGTTCTGTTATTCGCTGTGCACTGAGTCACATGGCCGTGTTTGAGGTGTGTATGCTTGGTGGTATAGGCTGTGCATTGCGTCACAGTGATCCATTAGTGTCTGTGAGGGTTTGTTGGTATAGGCTGTGCACAGAGTCCCAGTGAGCCATCTGAGTGTGTGTGTCTGTGCAAATATGGACAGTGCATTGAGTCACAGTGAGTTGTATGTGTGTGTGTGTCCACATGTGCTGTTTTAGGCTGCTTGTTGTGTCACAGTAAGCCGTGTGTGTGTGTGCTGGTACAGACTGTGAACTGAGATATCCCATGTGTGTGTTTGTGTGTGTGCATGCAGATATAGTTTATGCATTGACTAATACTGAGCTGTGTGTGTGTGTGTGCTGGTATAGGCAGTGAATTCAGTCACACTGATCTGTGTGCATGTGAGTGTGCTGGTATAGTCTGAAGATTGAATCACAGTGAGGTGTGTGTGTGTGTGTCTGTTCAGTTTTTGGCTTGGCATTGAGTCACAGTGAGCCTTGTGTGTGTGTGTGTGTGTGTGCTGGTATAGGTGGTGTATTGAGTCACAGTGAGTTTTGTGTGTGTCTGTGTGTGCTGTTAGAGACTGTGGATTGATTCACAGTGAGCCATGTGTGTCTGTGCTTTCATGTGTGCTTTTATAAGCTGTGCATTAAGTCACAATGAGCAGTGTGTTTTTGTGTTTATGCATGCAGATATAGGCTGTGCATTTGAGTCACAGTGATCCGTTAGTGTCTGGGAGGGTTTGTTGGTATAGGCTGTGCACAGTCCCAGTGAGCCGTCTCTGTGTATGTGTTTCTCTGCAGGTATGGACTGTGCATTGTGCCACTTTCAATCGTGTGTATCTGCGTGTGTGTGTGTGTGTCAAAGTGTGCTGGTTTAGGCTGCGTGTTGTGTCACAGGGAGCCATGTGTTTGTTGTGTTGGTATAGACAGTGAAATGAGTCACAGCCACGTATGTGTACTTGTGCATGAAGGTACCTGCTGTGCATTGATTTATAGTGAGCTGTATATGTTTGTGTGCTGGTATAGGCCGTCAATTCAGTCACAGTGAGCTGTTTGCGTGTGCATGTGCTAGTAGAGTTTGAGCATTGTGTCACAGTGTTGTTGTGAGGTTGTTTTGCCGGTACAAGATTTACACTGAGTTACAGTGAGCCGTGTGTGTCTGTGGTTGTGTGTGTATGTGTGTGCTTATATAGGTGGTGCAGTGAGTCACAGTGAGCTGTGAGTGTGGCTGTGATGCTGGTATAGACTATGAACTGAGTCAAAGTGAGCCATGTGTGTCTCTGTGTGTGTGTGTGTGTGTGTGTGCTGTTTGGTAATGTGCATTGAGTCACAGTGAGCTCTGTGTGTGTTTTTGAATACCCCTGGGCTGGCATAGGCTGAGCATTGAGTCACAGTTGATGTGTGTGTGAGTGTGCTTGTGTGTGCAAGTATAGGCTGGGCATTGAATCATAGTGAGCTGTGTGTGTTCGTGTGTGTGCTGATAAATGCTGTGCATTCAGTCACAGTGAGCCGTGTGTGTATGTGAGTGTGCTTGTAGAGGCTGCACACTGAATAACAGTGAAGTTTGTATGAGTGTGTGTGTGTTGTTCCATACTGTGCATTCAGTCACAGTTTGCTGTCTGTGTGTGTGCATGCATGTGTGCTTTCATAGGCGGTGCCTTGATTCACATTGAACTGTGTGTGTGTGTGTGTGTGTGTTCTGGTACAGGCTGAGCATTGTGTCACACTGAGGTGTGTGTGTGTGTGAGTGTGCATGTCTTTGCATCTGGAGGCTGACAATACGTCACAGTGTGCCATGTGTGTTTGTGTATTTTTCTGTACTGGTATAGGCTGTGCATTCATTCTCAGTGAGGTGTGTGTGATTGTCTGTCCAGGTGTAGGCTGGTTATTGAGTCACAGTGAGCCGTGTGTGTGTGTGTGCTTGTATACACTGTGAACTGAGACATGGTGTTGTGTGTGTGTGTGTGTGAATGCTTGTATAGGTTTAGCATTGACACATAGTGAGCTATGTGTGTGTGTTGTGCTGGTATAGGCCATGCATTGAGTCTGAGTGAGCTGTTTTCATGTGTGCATGTTGGTATATTCTGAGCATTGAGTCACAGTGTGGTGTGTGGCTGTGTATATGTGTGTGTGTGTGTGTTCTGATATAAGATGTACATTGAGTTACAATGAGCCGTGCATGTGTGTGGCTGTGTGTGTGTGTGTGCTGCTAGAGGCTGCTCATTGTGTAACACTGAGCCATGTGTTTCTGTGTGTCACTCTATAGACTGTACATAGTGTCTGTGTGTGTGCATGCATGTGTGCTTGTATAGGTTGACTGATTCACATTGAGCTTTGTGTGTGGTTGTGCGTGTTGTGCTGCTCTATGTTTTGCATTGATTCACACTGAGCTGTGTGTGTGTGAGTGTGCATATGTGTGAACATATAGGCTGGGTATTGAGTCACAATGTGGTGTGTGTGTGAGTGTCTGTGTTTGTGCACTGGCATAGGCCATGCACTGAGACACAGTGAGGTTTGTGTGTGAGTGTGTGTGTCTTTTCAGGTGTATGCTGGGCATTGAGTCACAGTGAGCCATGAGTGTGTGTGCATGTGTGTGTGTGTACTAGTATAGGCTGTGCAATGAGTCACAGTGAGGTGTGGTGTGATTGTGTGTTTGTGTGCTGTTCTATACTGTGCATTCAGTCACAGTTATATATGTGTGTGTGTGTTCTTGCATGTGTGCTTTTATAGGCTGTGCCTTCATTCACATTGAACTGTGTGTGTGTCTGCTGGTATACACTTTGCATTGCTTCACAGTGAACAGTGTGTGTGTGTGTTTGTGTGTGCCAGTACAGATGGAGCATTCTTTCACAGTGAGGTGTGTGTGTGTGAGTGTGCATGTGTCTGCATCTAAAGGCTGGCAGTTAGTGACCATGTGTAGTGTGTTTTTGTGTATGTTTCTGAACTGGTATAGGGTGTGCATTCATTCACAGTGACGTGTGTGTGTGTCTGTCCAGGTGTAGGCTGGTTATTGAGTCAGAGTGAGTCATGTGTGTGAGTGTGCTTGAATACACTGTGAACTGAGTCATGGACTTTTCTGTGTGTGTGTGTGTGTGTGGGCATGCTGGTAAAGGTTTTGCATTGACACATAGTGAGCTGTGTGTGTGTATTGTGCTGGTATAGGCCATGCACTGATTCAGAGTGAGCTGTTTTCATGTGTGCGTTCTGGTATATTCTGACAATTAATCACAGTGGTGTGTGTGTGTGTGTTTTGGTGTAAGATGAAAATTGAGATACAGTGAGCCGTGTTTATGTGTGGCTGTGTGTGTGTGTGTGTTTCTGCTGGTAGAGGCTGCGCATTTTGTAACAGTGAGCCATGGCTTTCTGTGTGTCACTCTATAGACTGTACATAGTGTCTGTGTGTGCATGCATGTGTGCTTGTATAGGTTGATTGATTCACATTGAGCTTAGTGTGTGGTTGTGTGTGTTGTGCTGCTCTATGTTTGCATTGATTCACACTGAGCTGTGTGTGTGTGAGTGTGCATATGTGTGAACATATATGCTGCGTATTGAGTCACATTGGTGTGTGTGTGTGAGTGTCTGTGTTTCTACACTGGCATAGGCCATGCACTGAGACACAGTGAGGTTTGTGTGTGAGTGTGTGTGTCTTTTCAGGTGTATGCTGGGCATTGAGTCACAGTGAGCCATGAGTGTGTGTGCATGTGTGTGTGTGTGTACTTGTATAGGCTGTGCATTGAGTCACAGTGAGGTGTGTGTCTATGTGTCTGGGCTGTTGTAGGTGTGCATCGAGTCACAGTGAAGTGTGTGTTGTTAGAGACTGTGAATTGACTCACACTGAGCCTTGTGTGTGTGTGTCTGTGTGTGCTTACATAGGCTGTGCATTGAGTCACAGTGAGGGGTGTGTGTCTGTTCAGGTGTAGGCTGGGCATTGAGTCTCAGTTAGCTTTGTGTGTGTGTGTGCTGAGATACGCTATGCATTGCATCACAGTGACATGTGTGTCAGTGTCTGTGTGTGCGCTAGTATAGCTTGTGTATTCAGACACAGTGAGGTTTGAGTGTGTGTGCTGTTAGAGACGTGGATTGAGTCTCAGTGAGCTGCATGTGTGTTGTCTGCCTGCATGTGTTCTGTTATAAGCTGTGCACTGAGTCACATGGCCGTGTTTGGGTGTGTGTGTATGCTTGTTGATATAGGCTATGCATTGGGTCACAGTGATCCGTTAGTGTCTGTGAGGGTTTTTTGTTATAGGCTGTGCACAGGATGCCAGTGAGCCATCTGTATGTGTGTGTCTGTGCAAATATGGACAGTGCATTGAGTCACAGTGAGTCGTGTGTGTCTCTGGGTGTGTTGTGTCCACTTGTGCTGTTTCTGGTTGCGTGTTGTGTCACAGTAAGCCTTGTGTGAGTGTGTGCTGTTATAGACTGTGAACTGAGTCACGGCCATGTGTGTGTGTGTGTGCATGCATATATAGGCTATGCATTGACTCACAGTGAGCTGTGTGTGTGTGTGTGCTGGTATAGGCTGTGAATTCAGTCACACTGATCTGTGCGCATGTGAGTGTGCTGGTATAGTCTGAGCATTGAGTCACAGTGAGGTGTGTGTGTGAGTGTGTGTGTCTGTTCAGTTGTAGGTTTAGCATTGAGTCACAGTGAGTCTTGTGTGTGTGTGTGCTGAAAGAGTTTGTGTACTGAGTCATGGTGCAGTTTGTGTGTGTTTGTGTGTGTGTGTGCTGTCAGAGACTGTCGATTGATTCACAGTGAGCCATGTGTGTCTGTGGGCATGCATGTATGCTGTAATAAGCTGTGCACTTAGTCACAATGAACAGTGTGTTTGTGTGTTTATGCATTCTGATAGAGGCTATGCATTGAGTCACAGTGATCCGTTAGTGTCTGTGCGGGTTTGTTGGAAGAGTCTGTGCAAAGAGTCCCAGTGAGCCATCTCTGTGTATGTGTTTCTCTGCAGGGATGGACGGTGCATTGAGTCACAGTGAGTCATGTGCTTCTGTGTGTGTGTATGTGTCAAAGTGTGCTGCTTTAGGCTGTGTGTTGTGTCACAGTGAGCCATGTGTGTGTTGTGTTGGTATAGACTGTGAAATGAGTCACGGCCTTGTGTGTTTCTCTGTGCATGAAGCTATGGGCTGTGCATTGATTCATAGTGAGTTGTGTATGTGTGTGTGCCAGTACAGGGCATGAATTCAGTCACATTGAGCTGTGTGTGTGAGCATGTGCTGGTATAGTTTGAGCATTGAGTTACAGTGTGGTTGTGAATTTCTTGTGCCGGTGTAAGATGTACACTGAGTTACAGTGAGCTGTGTGTGTCTGTGGCTGTGTGTGTATGTGTGTGCTTATATAGGTGGCACATTGAGTCACAGTGAGCCTTGTTTGTGTGTGTGCATGCATGTGTTCTGTTATTCGCTGTGCACTGAGTCACATGGCCGTGTTTGAGGTGTGTATGCTTGGTGGTATAGGCTGTGCATTGCGTCACAGTGATCCATTAGTGTCTGTGAGGGTTTGTTGGTATAGGCTGTGCACAGAGTCCCAGTGAGCCATCTGAGTGTGTGTGTCTGTGCAAATATGGACAGTGCATTGAGTCACAGTGAGTTGTATGTGTGTGTGTGTCCACATGTGCTGTTTTAGGCTGCTTGTTGTGTCACAGTAAGCCGTGTGTGTGTGTGCTGGTACAGACTGTGAACTGAGATATCCCATGTGTGTGTTTGTGTGTGTGCATGCAGATATAGTTTATGCATTGACTAATACTGAGCTGTGTGTGTGTGTGTGCTGGTATAGGCAGTGAATTCAGTCACACTGATCTGTGTGCATGTGAGTGTGCTGGTATAGTCTGAAGATTGAATCACAGTGAGGTGTGTGTGTGTGTGTCTGTTCAGTTTTTGGCTTGGCATTGAGTCACAGTGAGCCTTGTGTGTGTGTGTGTGTGTGTGCTGGTATAGGTGGTGTATTGAGTCACAGTGAGTTTTGTGTGTGTCTGTGTGTGCTGTTAGAGACTGTGGATTGATTCACAGTGAGCCATGTGTGTCTGTGCTTTCATGTGTGCTTTTATAAGCTGTGCATTAAGTCACAATGAGCAGTGTGTTTTTGTGTTTATGCATGCAGATATAGGCTGTGCATTTGAGTCACAGTGATCCGTTAGTGTCTGGGAGGGTTTGTTGGTATAGGCTGTGCACAGTCCCAGTGAGCCGTCTCTGTGTATGTGTTTCTCTGCAGGTATGGACTGTGCATTGTGCCACTTTGAATCGTGTGTATCTGCGTGTGTGTGTGTGTGTCAAAGTGTGCTGGTTTAGGCTGCGTGTTGTGTCACAGGGAGCCATGTGTTTGTTGTGTTGGTATAGACAGTGAAATGAGTCACAGCCACGTATGTGTACTTGTGCATGAAGGTACCTGCTGTGCATTGATTTATAGTGAGCTGTATATGTTTGTGTGCTGGTATAGGGCGTCAATTCAGTCACAGTGAGCTGTTTGCGTGTGCATGTGCTAGTAGAGTTTGAGCATTGTGTCACAGTGTTGTTGTGAGGTTGTTTTGCCGGTACAAGATTTACACTGAGTTACAGTGAGCCGTGTGTGTCTGTGGTTGTGTGTGTATGTGTGTGCTTATATAGGTGGTGCAGTGAGTCACAGTGAGCTGTGAGTGTGGCTGTGATGCTGGTATAGACTATGAACTGAGTCAAAGTGAGCCATGTGTGTCTCTGTGTGTGTGTGTGTGTGTGTGCTGTTTGGTAATGTGCATTGAGTCACAGTGAGCTCTGTGTGTGTTTTTGAATACCCCTGGGCTGGCATAGGCTGAGCATTGAGTCACAGTTGATGTGTGTGTGAGTGTGCTTGTGTGTGCAAGTATAGGCTGGGCATTGAATCATAGTGAGCTGTGTGTGTTCGTGTGTGTGCTGATAAATGCTGTGCATTCAGTCACAGTGAGCCGTGTGTGTATGTGAGTGTGCTTGTAGAGGCTGCACACTGAATAACAGTGAAGTTTGTATGAGTGTGTGTGTGTTGTTCCATACTGTGCATTCAGTCACAGTTTGCTGTGTGTGTGTGTGCATGCATGTGTGCTTTCATAGGCGGTGCCTTGATTCACATTGAACTGTGTGTGTGTGTGTGTGTTCTGGTACAGGCTGAGCATTGTGTCACACTGAGGTGTGTGTGTGTGAGTGTGCATGTCTCTGCATCTGGAGGCTGACAATACGTCACAGTGTGCCATGTGTGTTTGTGTATTTTTCTGTACTGGTATAGGCTGTGCATTCATTCTCAGTGAGGTGTGTGTGATTGTCTGTCCAGGTGTAGGCTGGTTATTGAGTCACAGTGAGCCGTGTGTGTGTGTGTGCTTGTATACACTGTGAACTGAGACATGGTGTTGTGTGTGTGTGTGTGAATGCTTGTATAGGTTTAGCATTGACACATAGTGAGCTATGTGTGTGTGTTGTGCTGGTATAGGCCATGCATTGAGTCTGAGTGAGCTGTTTTCATGTGTGCATGTTGGTATATTCTGAGCATTGAGTCACAGTGTGGTGTGTGGCTGTGTATATGTGTGTGTGTGTGTGTTCTGATATAAGATGTACATTGAGTTACAATGAGCCGTGCATGTGTGTGGCTGTGTGTGTGTGTGTGCTGCTAGAGGCTGCTCATTGTGTAACACTGAGCCATGTGTTTCTGTGTGTCACTCTATAGACTGTACATAGTGTCTGTGTGTGTGCATGCATGTGTGCTTGTATAGGTTGACTGATTCACATTGAGCTTTGTGTGTGGTTGTGCGTGTTGTGCTGCTCTATGTTTTGCATTGATTCACACTGAGCTGTGTGTGTGTGAGTGTGCATATGTGTGAACATATAGGCTGGGTATTGAGTCACAACGTGGTGTGTGTGTGAGTGTCTGTGTTTGTGCACTGGCATAGGCCATGCACTGAGACACAGTGAGGTTTGTGTGTGAGTGTGTGTGTCTTTTCAGGTGTATGCTGGGCATTGAGTCACAGTGAGCCATGAGTGTGTGTGCATGTGTGTGTGTGTACTAGTATAGGCTGTGCAATGAGTCACAGTGAGGTGTGTGTCTATGTGTCTGTGCTCTTGTAGGTGTGCATTGAGTCACAGTGAGGTGTGTGTTGTTGGAGACTGTGAATTGAGTCACACTGAGCCTTGTGTGTTTGTGTGTGTGTGTGCTTGCATAGGCTGTGCATTGAGTCACAGTGAGGGGTGTGTGTCTGTTCAGGTGTAGGCTGGGCATTGAGTCTCCGTTAGCTTTGTGTGTGTGTGTGCTGAGATACGCTATGCATTGCGTCACAGTGACATGTGTGTCAGTGTCTGTGTGTGCTAGTATAGCTTGTGTATTCAGACACAGTGAGGTTTGAGTGCGTGTGCTGTTAGAGACGTGGATTGAGTCTCAGTGAGCTGCATGTGTGTGTGTCTGCCTGCATGTGTTCTGTTATAAGCTGTGCACTGAGTCACATGGCTGTGTTTGGGTGTGTGTGTATGCTTGTTGATATAGGCTATGCATTGAGTCACTGTGATCCGTTAGTGTCTGTGAGGGTTTGCTGCTATAGGCTGTGCACAGGGTCCCAGTGAGTCATCTGTGTGTGTGTTTCTGTGCAAATATGGACAGTGCATTGAGTCACAGTGAGTTGTGTGTGTCTCTGGGTGTGTGTGTGTCCACATGTGCTGTTTTTGGTTGTGTGTTCTGTCACAGTAAACCCTGTGTGAGTGTGTGCTGTTATAGACAGTGAACTGAGTCACGGCCATGTGTGTTTCTTTGTGCATGAAGCTACGGGCTGTGCATTGATTCATAGTGAGCTGTGTATGTGTGTGTGCCAGTACAGGCCGTGAATTCAGTAACAGTGACCTGTGTGTGTGAGCATGTGCTGGTATAGTTTGAGCATTGAGTCACAGTGTGGTTGTGAATTTCTTGTGCCAGGGTAGGATGTACACTGAGTTACAGTGAGCTGTGTGTGTCTGTGGCAGTGTGTTTATATGTGTGCTTATATAGGTGGCACATTGAGTCACAGTGAACCTTGTTTGTGTGTGTGCATGCATGTGTTCTGTTATAAGCTGTGCATTGAGTCACAATGAAAGTGTGTTTGTGTTTTATGCATGCAGATATAGGCTGTGCATTTGTGTCACAGTTTCTGTACTGGTATAGGCTGTGCATTCATTCACAGTGAAGTGTGTGTGTGTCTGTCCAGGTGTAGGCTGTTTACTGAGTCACAGTGAGCCATGTGTGTGAGTGTGCTTGAATACACTGTGAACTGAATCATGGCCTTTTCTGTGTGTGTGTGTTTGTGTGTGTGTGTAGGCATGCAGGTATAGGTTTTGCATTGACACATAGTGAGCTGTGTGTGTGTGTTGTGCTGGTATAGGCCATGCATTGAATCAGAGTGAGCTGTTTTCATGTGTGTGTTCTGGTATATTCTGACAATTGAGTCACAGTGTGGTGTGTGTGTGTGTGTTCTGGTATGAGATGAACATGGAGATACAGTGAGCCGTGTTTTTTTTTTTGTGTGTGTGTGTGTGTCTGTTGGTAGATGCTGCGCATTTTGTAACAGTGAACCATGGGTTTCTGCGTGTCACTCTATAGACTGTACATAGTGTCTGTGTGTGTGCATGCATGTGTGCTTGTATAGGTTGATTGATTCACATTGAGCTTTGTGTGTGGTTGTGCATGTTGTGCTGCTCTATGTTTTGCATTGATTCACACTGAGCTGTGTGTGTGTGAGTGTGCATATGTGTGAACATATAGGCTGGATATTGAGTCACAATGTTTTGTGTGTGTGAGTGTCTGTGTTTGGCACTGGCATAAGCCATGCACTGAGACACAGTGAGGTTTGTGTGTGAATTTGTGTGTCTTTTCAGGTGTATGCTGGGCATTGAGTCACAGTGAGCCATGAGTGTGTGTGCATGTGTGTGTGTGTGTACTGGTATAAGCTGTGCATTGAGTCACAGTGAGGTTTGTGTCTATGTGTCTGTGCTCTTGTAGGTGTGCATTGAATCACAGTGAGGTGTCTGTTGTTAGAGACTGTGAATGACTCACACTGAGCCTTGTGTGTGTGTGTGTGTGTGTGTATGTGCTTGCATAGGCTGTGCATTGAGTCACAGTGAGGGGTGTGTGTCTGTTCAAGTGTAGGCTGGGCATTGAGTCTCAGTTACCTATGGGCGTGTGTGTGTGCTGAGATACACTATGCATTGAGTCACAGTGACATGTGTGTCAGTGTCTGTGTGTGTGTGTGCTAGTATAGCTTGTGTATTCAGACACAGTGAGGTTTGAATGTGTGTGCTGTTACAAACGTGGTTTGAATCTCAGTGAGACGCATGTGTGTGTGTCTGCCTGCATGTGTTCTGTTATAAGCTGTGCACTGAGTCACATGGCCGTGTTTGTGTGTGTGTGTATGCTTGTTGATATAGGCTATGCATTGAGTCACAGTGATCCGTTAGTGTCTGTGAAGATTTGTTGTTATAGGCTGTGCACAGGGTCCCAGTGAGCCATCTGTGTGTGTGTGTCTGTGCAAATATGGACAGTGCATTGAGTCACAGTGAGTCGTGTGTGTCTCTGGTTGTGTGTGTGTCCACATGTGCTGTTTTGCATTGCCTGTTGTGTCACAGTAAGCCATGTGTGAGTGTGTGCTGGTATAGGCAGTGAACTGAGTCATGGCCTAGTGTGTGTGTGTGTGCATTCAGTTATAGGCTATGCATAGACTCATAGTGAGCTGTGTGTGTGTGTGTGCTGGTATAGGCTGTGAATTCAGTCACACTGATCTGTGTGCATGTGAGGGTGCTGGTATAGTCTGAGCATTGAGTCACAGTGAGGTGTGTGTGTCTGTTCAGTTGTAGGTTTACCATTGAGTCACAGTGAGTCTTGTGTGTGTGTGTGCTGATAGAGTTTGTGTGTTGAGTCACGGTGCAGTTTGTGTCTGTTTGTGTGTGCGTGTGCTGTCAGAGACTGTCGATTGATTCACAGTGAGCCATGTGTGTCTGTGGACATGCATGTATGCTGTAATAAGCTGTGCACTTAGTCACAATTAATAGTGTGTTTGTGTCTTTATGCATGCTGATATAGGCTATGCATTGAATCACAGTGATCCGTTAGTGTCTGTGAGGGTTTGTTGGAATAGTCTGTGCAAAGAGACCCTGTGAGCTATCTCTGTGTATGTGTTTCTCTGCACGTATGGATGGTGCATTGAGTCACAGTGAGTCGTGTGCGTCTGTGTGTGTGTGTGTCAAAGTGTGCTGCTTTAGGCTGTGTGTTGTGTCACAGTGAGCCATGTGTGTGTTGTGTTGGTATAGACTGTGAAATGAGTCATGGCCATTTTTGTCTGTTTGTGCATGAAGCCACGGGCTGTGCATTGATTCATAGAGAGCTGTGTATGTGTGTGTGCTGGTATAGGCTGTGAATTCAGTCACAGTGTGCTGTGTGTGAGCATGTGCTGGTATAGTTTGAGCATTGATTCACAGTGTGGTTGTGAAATTCTTTTGCCAGTGTAAGATGTACACTGAGTTACAGTGAGCCATGTGAGTCTGTGGCAGTGTGTGTATGTGTGTGCTTATATAGGTGGCACATTGAGTCACAGTGAGCCTTATTTGTGTGTGTGCATGCATGTGTTCTGTTATTCGCTGTGCACTGAGTCACATGGCCGTGTTTTTGTGTGTGTATGCTTGGTGGTATAGGCTGTGCATTGTGTCACAGTAATTCGTTAGTGTCTGTGAGGGCTTGTTGTTATAGGCTGTGCACAGGGTCCCAGTGAGCCATGTGTGTGTGTGTGTGTCTGTGCAAATATGGACAGTGCATTGAGTCTCAGTGAGTTGTATGTGTGTGTGTGTCCACATGTGCTGTTTTAGGCTGCTTATTGTGTCACAGTAAGCCGTGTGTGTGTGTGCTGGTATAGACTGTGAACTGAGATATCCCATGTGTGTGTTTGTGTGTGTGCATGCAGATATAGGTTATGGGTTGACTAATACTGAGCTGTGTGTGTGTTTGTGTTGGTATAGGCAGTGAATTCAGTCACACTGATCTGTGTGCATGTGAGTGTGCTGGTATAGACTGAGGATTGAATCACAGTGAGGTGTGTGTGTGTGTTTCTGTTCAGTTTTTGGCTTGGCATTGAGTCACAGTGAGCCTTGTGTGTGTGTTTGTGTGCTGGTATATGTGGTGTATTGAGTCACAGTGAGTTTTGTGTGTGTCTGTTAGAGACTGTGGATTGATTCACAGTGAGCCAGGTTGTCTGTGTGTTTGAATGTGTGCTTTTATAAGCTGTGCATTAAGTCACAATGAGCAGTGTGTTTGTGTGTTTATGCATGCAGATATAGGCTGTACATTTGAGTCACAGTGATCCGTTAGTGTCTGGGAGGGTTTGTTGGTATAGGCTGTGCACAGTCCCAGTGAGCTCTCACTTTGTATGGGTTTATCTGTAGGTATGGACTGTGCATTAAGTCACTGTTAGTCTTGTGCTTCTGTGTGTGTGGGGGGGTCAAAGTGTGCTGGTTTATGCAGTGTGTCGTGTCACAGTGAGCCATGTTTGTGTTGTGTTGGTATAGACTGTGAACTGAGTCACAGCCATGTGTGTGTACTTGTGCACGAAGGTACTGGATGTGCATTGATTCATAGTGAGCTGTGTATGTGTGTGTGCCGGTATAGACCATCAATTCAGTCACAGTGAGCTGTTTGCATGTGCATGTGCTGGTATAGTTTGAGCATTGAGTCACAGTGTTGTTTTGAGTTTGTTTTGCTGGTACAAGATTTACACAGAGATACAGTGAGCCGTGTCTGTCTGTGGCTCTGTGTGTATGTGTGTGCTTATATAGGTGGTGCAGTGAGTCACAGTGAGCTTTGAGTGTGGGTGTGATGCTGGTATAGACTATGAACTGACTATGAGCCATGTGTGTGAGTGTGTGTGTGTGTGTGTGTGTGCTGTTAGGTAATGTGCATTGAGTCACAGTGAGCTCTGTGTGTGTTTTTGAATACCACTGGGCTGGCATAGGCTGAGCATTGAGTCACAGTGTGGTGTGTGTGTGAGTGTGCATGTGTGTGCAGTATAGGGTGGGCATTGAAGCACAATGAGCTGTGTGTGTTTGTGTGTGTGCTGATATAGGCTGCACATTCAGTTACAGTGAGCCGTGTGTGTATGTGAGTGTGCTTGTAGACCGCACACTGATGAACAGTGAGGTGTGTATGAGTGTGTGTGTGTGCTGTTACATACTGGGCATTCAGTCACAGTTTGCTGTGTGTGTGTGCATGCATGTGTGCTTTTATAGGCTGTGCCTGATTCACATTGAACTGTGAGTGTGGGTGTGTGGGTGTCTGCTGGTATACGTTTTGCATTGTTTCACAATGAGCTGTGTGTGTGTGTGTGTGTGTGTTCTGGTATAAGATGTACATTAAGACACAGTGAGCCGTGCATGTGTGTGGCTGTGTGTGTGTGTGTGCTGCTAGCGGCTGCATATTGTGTAACACTGAGCCATGTGTTTCTGTTTGTCACTCTATAGACTGTGCATTGAGTCTGTGTGTGTGCATGCATGTGTGCTGGTATAGGCTATGCATTGATTCACATTGAGTTAGTGTGTGGTTGTGCGTGTTGTGTGGCTATATGTTTTGCATTGATTCACTGTGAGCTGTGTGTGTGTGAGTGTGCATGTGTGTGAACATATAGGCTGGACATTGATTCACAGTGAGGTGTGTGTGTGAGTTTGTGTTTGTGTGCAGTGGTAAAAGCCACGCACTGAGAAACAGTGATGTTCCTGTGTGATTGTGTGTGTCTTTTCAGGTTTATGCTGGGCATTGAGTCACAGTGAGCCATGTGTGTGTGTGCATATGTGTGTTTGTGTGCTGGTATAGGCTGTGCATTGAGTCATAGTGAGGTGTGTGTGTCTGTTCAAGTGTACACTGGGCATTGAGTCTCAGCTTTGTATGTCTGTGTGTGTGCTGAGATAGGCTGTGCATTGAGTCACAGTGACATGTGTGTCAGTGTCTGTGTGAGTGTGTAATACTATACCTTGTGTATTCAGACACAGTGAGGTTTGAGTTTGAGTGTGTGTGTGCTGTTAGAGACTGTGGATTGAGTATCAGTGAGCCATGTTTGTTTTTGTGTGTGTGCATGCATGTGTTCTGTTCTAAGCTGTGCACTGAGTCACATGGCCGTATTTGTGTGTGTGTGTGTATGCCTGTTGATATAGGCTATGCATTGAGTAATAGTGATCCATCAGTGTCTGTGACGGTTTGTTGGTATAGGCTGTGCACAGGGTCCCAGTGAGCCATCTGTGTGTGTGTGTCTGTGCAAATATGGACAGTGCATTGAGTCACAGTGAGTCATGTGTGTCTCTGGGTGTGTGTGTGTCCACATGTGCTGTTTTTGGTTGCGTGTTCTGTCACAGTAAGCCATGTGTGAGTTTGTGGTGTTGTAGACTGTGAACTGACTCATGGCCATGTGTTTGTGTGTGTGTGTGTGTGTATGTATGCAGACATACGCTATGCATTGACTCATAGTGAGCTGTTTATGTGTATGATGGTATAGGCTGTCAATTGAGTCACAGTGAGCCATTAACGTGTGCATGTGCTGATATAGTTTGAGCATTGAGTCACAGTTTTGTTGTGAGTTTGTTTTGACGGTACAAGACGTACACCGAGTTACAGTGAGCCGTGGGTGTCTGTGGCTGTGTGTGTATGTGTGTGCCTATATAGGTGGTGCAGTGAGTCACAGTGAGCTGTGAGTGTGGGTGTGATGCTAGTATAGACTGTGAACTGAGTCACAGTGAACCATGTATGTGTGTGTGTGTGTGTGTGTTTGCTTCAAGTTAATGTGCATTGAGTCACAGTGAGCTCTGTTTGTGTTTGTGAATACCTCTGGGCTGGTATAGGCTGAGAATTGAGTCACAGTGAGGTGTGTGTGTGAGTGTGAGTGTGTGTGCAAGTATAGGCTGGGCATTGAATCACACTGAGCTGTGTGTTTTCGTGTGTGTGCTGGTATAGGCTGCGCATTCAGTCACAGTGAGCCGTGTGTGTGTTTGAGTGTTCTTGTAGAGGCTGCACATTGAATCACAGTGAGGTGTGTGTGTGATTGTGTGTGTGTGTGCTGTTCCATTCTGTGCATTCTGTCACAGTTAGCCGTGTGTGTGTGTGCATTTGTGTGTGATTTTGTAAGTTGTGCATTGATTCACATTGAACTGTGTGTGTGGGTGTGTGCTGGTGTATGCTTTGCATTGTTTCAGTCAGCTGGGTAAGTGTGTGTGTGTGTCTGTGTGTTGTACAGGCTGAGCATTGTGTCACAGTGAAGTGTGTTTGTGTGAGTGTGCATGTGTCTGCATCTAAAGGCTGGCTATTAGTCACAGTGTGCCTTGTGTGTTTGTGTATGTTTCTGTACTGGTATAGGCTGTGCATTCATTCACAGTGAGGTGGGTTTTTGTGTCTGTCCTGGCATAGGCTGGTTTCTGGGTGACAGTGAGCCATGTGTGTGTGTGTGCTTGTAAAGTCTGTGAACTGAGTCATGGCCGTGTGTGTGTGTGTGAATGCTGGTATAGTTTTTGCATTGACACATAGTGAGCTACGTGTGTGTTTTGTGCTGGTATAGGACATGCATTGAGTGTGAGTGAGCTGTTTTCATGTGTGCATGCTGGTATATTCTGAACATTGAGTCACAGTGTGGTGTGTGGCTGTTTATGTGTTTGTGTGTGTGTGTGTTCTTGTATAAGATATACATTGAGATACAGTGAGCCGTGCATATGTGTGGCTGTGTGTGTGTGTGTGTTGCTAGAGGCTGCGCATTGTGTAACACTGAACCATGGGTTTCTGTGTGTCACTCTATAGACTGTGCATTGTGTTTGTGTGTGTGTATGCATGTGTGCTTGTATAGGCTATGCATTGATTCACATTGAGTTAGTGTGTTTGTGCGTTATGTGAGGCTATATGTTTTGCATTGTTTCACTGTGAGCTGTGTGTGTGTGAGTGTGCATGTGTGTGAATATATAGGCTGGACATTTTGTCACAGTGAAGTGTGTGTGTGAGTTTGTGTTTGTGTGCACTGGTATAGGCCATGCACTGAGACACAGTGATATTTGTGTGTGTCTTTTCAGGTTTATGCTGGGCATTGAGTCACAGTGAGCCGTGTGTGTGTGAGTGTGTGTTTGTGTGCTGGTATAGGCTGTGCATTGAGTCAGTGACGTGTGTGTCTGTGTGTCTATTTTGGTGTCAGTGTGCATTGAATCACTGTGGGGGGTGTGTGTGTGATGTTAGAGACTGTGAAATGAGTCACAGTGAGCCTTGTTTGTGTGTGTGCATGCATGTGTTCTATTATTAGCTGTGCACTGAGTCACATGACCGTATTTTTTGTGTGTATGCTTGCTGATATAAGCTATGCATTGAGTCAAAGTCATCCGTTAGTGTCTGTGAGGGTTTGTTGGTATAGGCTGTGCACAGAGTGCCAGTGAGCCATCTGTGTGTGTGTGTGTCTGTGCAAATATGGACAGTGCATTGAGTCACAATGAGATGTGTGTGTCTCTGGGTGTGTGTGTCCACATGTGCTATTTTAGGCTACTTGTTGTGTCCCAGTAAGCCGTGTGTGTGTGTGCTGGTATAGACTGTGAATTGAGTCACGGCATGTGTGTGTGTGTGTGTGTGTGTGTGTGCTGTTTGATAACGTGCATTGAGTCTCAGCTCTGTGTATGTTTTTGAATACCACTGAGTTGGCATAGGCTGAGCATTGAGTCACAGTGTGGTGTGTGTGTGAGTGTGCATGTGTGTGCAAGTATAGGCTGGGCATTGAATCATAGTGAGCTGTGTGTGTTCGTGTGTGTGCTGATCAAGGCTGCACATTCTGTCACAGTGAGCCATGTATGTGAGTGTGCTTGTAGAGTCTGCACACTGAATAACAGTGAGGTGTGTATGAGTGTGTGTGTGTGTTGTTCCATACTGTGCATTCAGTCACAGTTTTGTGTGTGTGTGTGTGCATGCATGTGTGCTTTTATAGGCTGTGCCTTGATTCACATTGAACTGTGTGTGTGTGTGTGTGTGTGTGTGAGCTGGTACAGGCTGAACATTGTGTCACAGTATGGTGTGTGTGTGTGTGTGTGTGTGTCTGCATCTGGAGGCTGAAAATTGGTCACAGTGTGCCATGTGTGTTTGTGTATGTTTCTGCACTGGTATAGGCTGTGCATTCATTCTCAGTAAGGTGTGTGTGATTGTCCAGGTGTAGGCTGGTTACTGAGTCACAGTCAGCCGTGCCTGTGTGCGGCAGTGTGTGTGTGTGTGTGTGTGTGTGCTGCTAGAGGCTGCTCATTGTGTAACACTGAGCCATGTGTTTCTGTGTGTCACTCTATAGACTTGGCATTGTGTCTGTGTGTGTGCATGCATGTGTGCTTGTATAGGCTATGCATTGATTCACATTGAGTTTGTGTGTGGTTGTGCATGTTCTGCAGCTATATGTTTTGCTTTGATTCACTGACATGTGTGTGTGTGAGTATGCATGTCTGTGAACATACAGGCTGGACATTGAGTCACAGTGACGTGTGTGTGTGACTTTGTGTTTGTGTGCACTGCTATAGGCCATGCACTGAGACACAGTGATGTTTGTGTGTGATTGTGTGTGTCTTTTCAGGTGTATGCTGGAATTGAGTCAGTGTGAGCCATGTGTGCGTGTGTGTGAGTGTGTGTGTATGTGCTGGTATAGGCTGTGTTTTGAGTCAGTGAGGTGTGTGTCTGTGTGTCTGTTTTGGTGTAAGTGTGCATTGAATCACTGAGGGGTGTGTGTGTGTGTGATGTTAGAGACTGTGAATTGAGTCACAGTGAGCCTAGTTTGTGTGTGTGCATGCATGTGTTCTATTATTAGTTGTGCACTGAGTCACATGACCGTATTTTTGTGTGTGTATGCTTGCTGATATAGTCTATGCATTGAGTCAAAGTCATCCGTTAGTGTGTGTGAGGGTTTCTTGGTATAGGCTGTGCACAGAGTCCCAGTGAGCCGCCTACGTGTGTGTGTGTCTGTGAAAATATGAACAGTGCATTGAGTCACAGTGTGTTGGGTGTGTCTGTGTTTGTTTCCGTCCACATGTGCTACTTTAGGCTACTAGTTGTGTCCCAGTAAGCCATCTGTGTGTGTGCTGGTATAGACTGTGAACTGAGTCACGGCATGTGTGTGTGCATGCAGATATAGGCTATGCATTGACCCATAAGGAGCTGTGTGTGTCTGTGTGTGCTGGTATAGGCAGTGAATTCAGTCACACTGATCTGTGTGCATGTGAGTGTGCTGGTATAGTCTGAGGATTGAATCACAGTGAAGTGTGTGTGTGTGTGTTTGTCTGTTCAGTTGTCGGCATGGCATTGAGTCACAGTGAGCCTTTGTGTGTGTGTGTGCTGGTATAGGTGGTGTATTGAGTCACAGTGAGTTTGTGTGTGTCTGTGTGTGCTGTTAGAGACAGTGGATTGATTCACAGTGAGCCATATGTGTCTTGCATGCATGTGTACTGTTATAAGCTGTGCATTGAGTCACAATGAGCAGTGTGTTTGTGTGTTTATGCATGCAGCTATAGACTGTGCATTGAGTCACAGTGATCCGTTAGTGTCTGTGACAGTTTTTTGGTATAGGCTGTGCACAGTCCCAGTGAGCCGTCTCTGTGTATGTGTTTCTGTGCAGCTGTGGACGGTGCACTGAGTCACTGTAAGTTGTGTGCGTCTGGGTGTGTGTGTGTGTCAAAGTGAGCTGGTTTAGGCTGTGTGTTGTGTCACAGTGAGCCATGTGTGTGTTTTGTTGGTATAAACTGTGAACTGAGGCACGGCCATGTGTGTGTGTTTGTGCATGAAAGTACAGGCTGTGCATTGATTCATAGTGTGCTATTTATGTGTGTGTCATGGTATAGGCCGTCAATTGAGTCACAGTGAGCTGTGTGTGTGAGCATGTGCTGGTATAGTTTGAGCATTGAGTCACAGTGTGGTTCTGAGTTTCTTATGGCGGTACAAGATGTACACTGTATTGCAGTGAGCCGTGAGAGTCTGTGGCTGTGTGTATGTGTGTGCTTATATAGGCTGCACATTGAGTCACAGTGAGCGGTGAGTGTGGGTGTGATGCTTGTTTAGACTGTGAACTGAGTCACAGTGAATTATGTGTGTGTTTGTGTGTGCTGCTAGGTAATGTGCCTTGAGTCACAGTGAGCTTTGTGTGTGTTTTTGATACCTCTGGGCTGACACAGGCTGAGCATTGAGTCACGGTGAGGTGTGTGTGTGAATGTGCATGTGTGTGCAAGTATAGGCTGGGCATTGAATCACAGTGAGCTGAGTGTGTTTGTGTGTGTGCTGGTATAGGCTGCGCATTCAGTCACAGTGAGTCGTGTGTGTGTGTGAGTGTTTTTATAGAGGCTGCACATTGAATCACAGTGAGGTGTGGTGTGATTGTGTGTTTGTGTGCTGTTCTATACTGTGCATTCAGTCACAGTTATATATGTGTGTGTGTGTTCTTGCATGTGTGCTTTTATAGGCTGTGCCTTCATTCACATTGAACTGTGTGTGTGTCTGCTGGTATACACTTTGCATTGCTTCACAGTGAACAGTGTGTGTGTGTGTTTGTGTGTGCCAGTACAGATGGAGCATTCTTTCACAGTGAGGTGTGTGTGTGTGAGTGTGCATGTGTCTGCATCTAAAGGCTGGCAGTTAGTGACCATGTGTAGTGTGTTTTTGTGTATGTTTCTGAACTGGTATAGGGTGTGCATTCATTCACAGTGACGTGTGTGTGTGTCTGTCCAGGTGTAGGCTGGTTATTGAGTCAGAGTGAGTCATGTGTGTGAGTGTGCTTGAATACACTGTGAACTGAGTCATGGACTTTTCTGTGTGTGTGTGTGTGTGTGGGCATGCTGGTAAAGGTTTTGCATTGACACATAGTGAGCTGTGTGTGTGTATTGTGCTGGTATAGGCCATGCACTGATTCAGAGTGAGCTGTTTTCATGTGTGCGTTCTGGTATATTCTGACAATTAATCACAGTGTTGTGTGTGTGTGTGTTTTGGTGTAAGATGAAAATTGAGATACAGTGAGCCGTGTTTATGTGTGGCTGTGTGTGTGTGTGTGTTTCTGCTGGTAGAGGCTGCGCATTTTGTAACAGTGAGCCATGGCTTTCTGTGTGTCACTCTATAGACTGTACATAGTGTCTGTGTGTGCATGCATGTGTGCTTGTATAGGTTGATTGATTCACATTGAGCTTAGTGTGTGGTTGTGTGTGTTGTGCTGCTCTATGTTTGCATTGATTCACACTGAGCTGTGTGTGTGTGAGTGTGCATATGTGTGAACATATATGCTGCGTATTGAGTCACATTGGTGTGTGTGTGTGAGTGTCTGTGTTTCTACACTGGCATAGGCCATGCACTGAGACACAGTGAGGTTTGTGTGTGAGTGTGTGTGTCTTTTCAGGTGTATGCTGGGCATTGAGTCACAGTGAGCCATGAGTGTGTGTGCATGTGTGTGTGTGTGTACTTGTATAGGCTGTGCATTGAGTCACAGTGAGGTGTGTGTCTATGTGTCTGGGCTGTTGTAGGTGTGCATCGAGTCACAGTGAAGTGTGTGTTGTTAGAGACTGTGAATTGACTCACACTGAGCCTTGTGTGTGTGTGTCTGTGTGTGCTTACATAGGCTGTGCATTGAGTCACAGTGAGGGGTGTGTGTCTGTTCAGGTGTAGGCTGGGCATTGAGTCTCAGTTAGCTTTGTGTGTGTGTGTGCTGAGATACGCTATGCATTGCATCACAGTGACATGTGTGTCAGTGTCTGTGTGTGCGCTAGTATAGCTTGTGTATTCAGACACAGTGAGGTTTGAGTGTGTGTGCTGTTAGAGACGTGGATTGAGTCTCAGTGAGCTGCATGTGTGTTGTCTGCCTGCATGTGTTCTGTTATAAGCTGTGCACTGAGTCACATGGCTGTGTTTGGGTGTGTGTGTATGCTTGTTGATATAGGCTATGCATTGGGTCACAGTGATCCGTTAGTGTCTGTGAGGGTTTTTTGTTATAGGCTGTGCACAGGATCCCAGTGAGCCATCTGTGTGTGTGTGTCTGTGCAAATATGGACAGTGCATTGAGTCACAGTGAGTCGTGTGTGTCTCTGGGTGTGTTGTGTCCACATGTGCTGTTTTTGGTTGCGTGTTGTGTCACAGTAAGCCTTGTGTGAGTGTGTGCTGTTATAGACTGTGAACTGAGTCACGGCCATGTGTGTGTGTGTGTGCATGCATATATAGGCTATGCATTGACTCACAGTGAGCTGTGTGTGTGTGTGTGCTGGTATAGGCTGTGAATTCAGTCACACTGATCTGTGCGCATGTGAGTGTGCTGGTATAGTCTGAGCATTGAGTCACAGTGAGGTGTGTGTGTGAGTGTGTGTGTCTGTTCAGTTGTAGGTTTAGCATTGAGTCACAGTGAGTCTTGTGTGTGTGTGTGCTGGAAGAGTTTGTGTACTGAGTCATGGTGCAGTTTGTGTGTGTTTGTGTGTGTGTGTGCTGTCAGAGACTGTCGATTGATTCACAGTGAGCCATGTGTGTCTGTGGGCATGCATGTATGCTGTAATAAGCTGTGCACTTAGTCACAATGAACAGTGTGTTTGTGTGTTTATGCATTCTGATAGAGGCTATGCATTGAGTCACAGTGATCCGTTAGTGTCTGTGCGGGTTTGTTGGAAGAGTCTGTGCAAAGAGTCCCAGTGAGCCATCTCTGTGTATGTGTTTCTCTGCAGGGATGGACGGTGCATTGAGTCACAGTGAGTCATGTGCATCTGTGTGTGTGTATGTGTCAAAGTGTGCTGCTTTAGGCTGTGTGTTGTGTCACAGTGAGCCATGTGTGTGTTGTGTTGGTATAGACTGTGAAATGAGTCACGGCCTTGTGTGTTTCTCTGTGCATGAAGCTATGGGCTGTGCATTGATTCATAGTGAGTTGTGTATGTGTGTGTGCCAGTACAGGCCGTGAATTCAGTCACACTGAGCTGTGTGTGTGAGCATGTGCTGGTATAGTTTGAGCATTGAGTTACAGTGTGGTTGTGAATTTCTTGTGCCGTGTAAGATGTACACTGAGTTACAGTGAGCTGTGTGTGTCTGTGGCTGTGTGTGTATGTGTGTGCTTATATAGGTGGCACATTG
The DNA here is from genome assembly GCF_963455315.2 of Globicephala melas. Lineage (NCBI taxonomy): Eukaryota > Metazoa > Chordata > Mammalia > Artiodactyla > Delphinidae > Globicephala > Globicephala melas. The sequence continues at coordinate 675,659 of NC_083336.1, read as the reverse complement.
AGTCACAGTGAGCCTTGTTTGTGTGTGTGCATGCATGTGTTCTGTTATTCGCTGTGCACTGAGTCACATGGCCGTGTTTGAGGTGTGTATGCTTGGTGGTATAGGCTGTGCATTGCGTCACAGTGATCCATTAGTGTCTGTGAGGGTTTGTTGGTATAGGCTGTGCACAGAGTCCCAGTGAGCCATCTGAGTGTGTGTGTCTGTGCAAATATGGACAGTGCATTGAGTCACAGTGAGTTGTATGTGTGTGTGTGTCCACATGTGCTGTTTTAGGCTGCTTGTTGTGTCACAGTAAGCCGTGTGTGTGTGTGCTGGTACAGACTGTGAACTGAGATATCCCATGTGTGTGTTTGTGTGTGTGCATGCAGATATAGTTTATGCATTGACTAATACTGAGCTGTGTGTGTGTGTGTGCTGGTATAGGCAGTGAATTCAGTCACACTGATCTGTGTGCATGTGAGTGTGCTGGTATAGTCTGAAGATTGAATCACAGTGAGGTGTGTGTGTGTGTGTCTGTTCAGTTTTTGGCTTGGCATTGAGTCACAGTGAGCCTTGTGTGTGTGTGTGTGTGTGCTGGTATAGGTGGTGTATTGAGTCACAGTGAGTTTTGTGTGTGTCTGTGTGTGCTGTTAGAGACTGTGGATTGATTCACAGTGAGCCATGTGTGTCTGTGCTTTCATGTGTGCTTTTATAAGCTGTGCATTAAGTCACAATGAGCAGTGTGTTTTTGTGTTTATGCATGCAGATATAGGCTGTGCATTTGAGTCACAGTGATCCGTTAGTGTCTGGGAGGGTTTGTTGGTATAGGCTGTGCACAGTCCCAGTGAGCTGTCTCTGTGTATGTGTTTCTCTGCAGGTATGGACTGTGCATTGTGCCACTTTGAATCGTGTGTATCTGCGTGTGTGTGTGTGTGTCAAAGTGTGCTGGTTTAGGCTGCGTGTTGTGTCACAGGGAGCCATGTGTTTGTTGTGTTGGTATAGACAGTGAAATGAGTCACAGCCACGTATGTGTACTTGTGCATGAAGGTACCTGCTGTGCATTGATTTATAGTGAGCTGTATATGTTTGTGTGCTGGTATAGGCCGTCAATTCAGTCACAGTGAGCTGTTTGCGTGTGCATGTGCTAGTAGAGTTTGAGCATTGTGTCACAGTGTTGTTGTGAGGTTGTTTTGCCGGTACAAGATTTACACTGAGTTACAGTGAGCCGTGTGTGTCTGTGGTTGTGTGTGTATGTGTGTGCTTATATAGGTGGTGCAGTGAGTCACAGTGAGCTGTGAGTGTGGCTGTGATGCTGGTATAGACTATGAACTGAGTCAAAGTGAGCCATGTGTGTCTCTGTGTGTGTGTGTGTGTGTGTGTGCTGTTTGGTAATGTGCATTGAGTCACAGTGAGCTCTGTGTGTGTTTTTGAATACCCCTGGGCTGGCATAGGCTGAGCATTGAGTCACAGTTGATGTGTGTGTGAGTGTGCTTGTGTGTGCAAGTATAGGCTGGGCATTGAATCATAGTGAGCTGTGTGTGTTCGTGTGTGTGCTGATAAATGCTGTGCATTCAGTCACAGTGAGCCGTGTGTGTATGTGAGTGTGCTTGTAGAGGCTGCACACTGAATAACAGTGAAGTTTGTATGAGTGTGTGTGTGTTGTTCCATACTGTGCATTCAGTCACAGTTTGCTGTCTGTGTGTGTGCATGCATGTGTGCTTTCATAGGCGGTGCCTTGATTCACATTGAACTGTGTGTGTGTGTGTGTGTTCTGGTACAGGCTGAGCATTGTGTCACACTGAGGTGTGTGTGTGTGAGTGTGCATGTCTCTGCATCTGGAGGCTGACAATACGTCACAGTGTGCCATGTGTGTTTGTGTATTTTTCTGTACTGGTATAGGCTGTGCATTCATTCTCAGTGAGGTGTGTGTGATTGTCTGTCCAGGTGTAGGCTGGTTATTGAGTCACAGTGAGCCGTGTGTGTGTGTGTGCTTGTATACACTGTGAACTGAGACATGGTGTTGTGTGTGTGTGTGTGTGAATGCTTGTATAGGTTTAGCATTGACACATAGTGAGCTATGTGTGTGTGTTGTGCTGGTATAGGCCATGCATTGAGTCTGAGTGAGCTGTTTTCATGTGTGCATGTTGGTATATTCTGAGCATTGAGTCACAGTGTGGTGTGTGGCTGTGTATATGTGTGTGTGTGTGTTCTGATATAAGATGTACATTGAGTTACAATGAGCCGTGCATGTGTGTGGCTGTGTGTGTGTGTGTGCTGCTAGAGGCTGCTCATTGTGTAACACTGAGCCATGTGTTTCTGTGTGTCACTCTATAGACTGTACATAGTGTCTGTGTGTGTGCATGCATGTGTGCTTGTATAGGTTGACTGATTCACATTGAGCTTTGTGTGTGGTTGTGTGTGTTGTGCTGCTCTATGTTTTGCATTGATTCACACTGAGCTGTGTGTGTGTGAGTGTGCATATGTGTGAACATATAGGCTGGGTATTGAGTCACAATGTGGTGTGTGTGTGAGTGTTTGTGTTTGTGCACTGGCATAGGCCATGCACTGAGACACAGTGAGGTTTGTGTGTGAGTGTGTGTGTCTTTTCAGGTGTATGTTGGGCATTGAGTCACAGTGAGCCATGAGTGTGTGTGCATGTGTGTGTGTGTACTAGTATAGGCTGTGCAATGAGTCACAGTGAGGTGTGGTGTGATTGTGTGTTTGTGTGCTGTTCTATACTGTGCATTCAGTCACAGTTATATATGTGTGTGTGTGTTCTTGCATGTGTGCTTTTATAGGCTGTGCCTTCATTCACATTGAACTGTGTGTGTGTCTGCTGGTATACACTTTGCATTGCTTCACAGTGAACAGTGTGTGTGTGTGTTTGTGTGTGCCAGTACAGATGGAGCATTCTTTCACAGTGAGGTGTGTGTGTGTGAGTGTGCATGTGTCTGCATCTAAAGGCTGGCAGTTAGTGACCATGTGTAGTGTGTTTTTGTGTATGTTTCTGAACTGGTATAGGGTGTGCATTCATTCACAGTGACGTGTGTGTGTGTCTGTCCAGGTGTAGGCTGGTTATTGAGTCAGAGTGAGTCATGTGTGTGAGTGTGCTTGAATACACTGTGAACTGAGTCATGGACTTTTCTGTGTGTGTGTGTGTGTGTGGGCATGCTGGTAAAGGTTTTGCATTGACACATAGTGAGCTGTGTGTGTGTATTGTGCTGGTATAGGCCATGCACTGATTCAGAGTGAGCTGTTTTCATGTGTGCGTTCTGGTATATTCTGACAATTAATCACAGTGTTGTGTGTGTGTGTGTTTTGGTGTAAGATGAAAATTGAGATACAGTGAGCCGTGTTTATGTGTGGCTGTGTGTGTGTGTGTGTTTCTGCTGGTAGAGGCTGCGCATTTTGTAACAGTGAGCCATGGCTTTCTGTGTGTCACTCTATAGACTGTACATAGTGTCTGTGTGTGCATGCATGTGTGCTTGTATAGGTTGATTGATTCACATTGAGCTTAGTGTGTGGTTGTGTGTGTTGTGCTGCTCTATGTTTGCATTGATTCACACTGAGCTGTGTGTGTGTGAGTGTGCATATGTGTGAACATATATGCTGCGTATTGAGTCACATTGGTGTGTGTGTGTGAGTGTCTGTGTTTCTACACTGGCATAGGCCATGCACTGAGACACAGTGAGGTTTGTGTGTGAGTGTGTGTGTCTTTTCAGGTGTATGCTGGGCATTGAGTCACAGTGAGCCATGAGTGTGTGTGCATGTGTGTGTGTGTGTACTTGTATAGGCTGTGCATTGAGTCACAGTGAGGTGTGTGTCTATGTGTCTGGGCTGTTGTAGGTGTGCATCGAGTCACAGTGAAGTGTGTGTTGTTAGAGACTGTGAATTGACTCACACTGAGCCTTGTGTGTGTGTGTCTGTGTGTGCTTACATAGGCTGTGCATTGAGTCACAGTGAGGGGTGTGTGTCTGTTCAGGTGTAGGCTGGGCATTGAGTCTCAGTTAGCTTTGTGTGTGTGTGTGCTGAGATACGCTATGCATTGCATCACAGTGACATGTGTGTCAGTGTCTGTGTGTGCGCTAGTATAGCTTGTGTATTCAGACACAGTGAGGTTTGAGTGTGTGTGCTGTTAGAGACGTGGATTGAGTCTCAGTGAGCTGCATGTGTGTTGTCTGCCTGCATGTGTTCTGTTATAAGCTGTGCACTGAGTCACATGGCTGTGTTTGGGTGTGTGTGTATGCTTGTTGATATAGGCTATGCATTGGGTCACAGTGATCCGTTAGTGTCTGTGAGGGTTTTTTGTTATAGGCTGTGCACAGGATCCCAGTGAGCCATCTGTGTGTGTGTGTCTGTGCAAATATGGACAGTGCATTGAGTCACAGTGAGTCGTGTGTGTCTCTGGGTGTGTTGTGTCCACATGTGCTGTTTTTGGTTGCGTGTTGTGTCACAGTAAGCCTTGTGTGAGTGTGTGCTGTTATAGACTGTGAACTGAGTCACGGCCATGTGTGTGTGTGTGTGCATGCATATATAGGCTATGCATTGACTCACAGTGAGCTGTGTGTGTGTGTGTGCTGGTATAGGCTGTGAATTCAGTCACACTGATCTGTGCGCATGTGAGTGTGCTGGTATAGTCTGAGCATTGAGTCACAGTGAGGTGTGTGTGTGAGTGTGTGTGTCTGTTCAGTTGTAGGTTTAGCATTGAGTCACAGTGAGTCTTGTGTGTGTGTGTGCTGAAAGAGTTTGTGTACTGAGTCATGGTGCAGTTTGTGTGTGTTTGTGTGTGTGTGTGCTGTCAGAGACTGTCGATTGATTCACAGTGAGCCATGTGTGTCTGTGGGCATGCATGTATGCTGTAATAAGCTGTGCACTTAGTCACAATGAACAGTGTGTTTGTGTGTTTATGCATTCTGATAGAGGCTATGCATTGAGTCACAGTGATCCGTTAGTGTCTGTGCGGGTTTGTTGGAAGAGTCTGTGCAAAGAGTCCCAGTGAGCCATCTCTGTGTATGTGTTTCTCTGCAGGGATGGACGGTGCATTGAGTCACAGTGAGTCATGTGCATCTGTGTGTGTGTATGTGTCAAAGTGTGCTGCTTTAGGCTGTGTGTTGTGTCACAGTGAGCCATGTGTGTGTTGTGTTGGTATAGACTGTGAAATGAGTCACGGCCTTGTGTGTTTCTCTGTGCATGAAGCTATGGGCTGTGCATTGATTCATAGTGAGTTGTGTATGTGTGTGTGCCAGTACAGGCCGTGAATTCAGTCACACTGAGCTGTGTGTGTGAGCATGTGCTGGTATAGTTTGAGCATTGAGTTACAGTGTGGTTGTGAATTTCTTGTGCCGTGTAAGATGTACACTGAGTTACAGTGAGCTGTGTGTGTCTGTGGCTGTGTGTGTATGTGTGTGCTTATATAGGTGGCACATTGAGTCACAGTGAGCCTTGTTTGTGTGTGTGCATGCATGTGTTCTGTTATTCGCTGTGCACTGAGTCACATGGCCGTGTTTGAGGTGTGTATGCTTGGTGGTATAGGCTGTGCATTGCGTCACAGTGATCCATTAGTGTCTGTGAGGGTTTGTTGGTATAGGCTGTGCACAGAGTCCCAGTGAGCCATCTGAGTGTGTGTGTCTGTGCAAATATGGACAGTGCATTGAGTCACAGTGAGTTGTATGTGTGTGTGTGTCCACATGTGCTGTTTTAGGCTGCTTGTTGTGTCACAGTAAGCCGTGTGTGTGTGTGCTGGTACAGACTGTGAACTGAGATATCCCATGTGTGTGTTTGTGTGTGTGCATGCAGATATAGTTTATGCATTGACTAATACTGAGCTGTGTGTGTGTGTGTGCTGGTATAGGCAGTGAATTCAGTCACACTGATCTGTGTGCATGTGAGTGTGCTGGTATAGTCTGAAGATTGAATCACAGTGAGGTGTGTGTGTGTGTGTCTGTTCAGTTTTTGGCTTGGCATTGAGTCACAGTGAGCCTTGTGTGTGTGTGTGTGTGTGTGCTGGTATAGGTGGTGTATTGAGTCACAGTGAGTTTTGTGTGTGTCTGTGTGTGCTGTTAGAGACTGTGGATTGATTCACAGTGAGCCATGTGTGTCTGTGCTTTCGTGTGTGCTTTTATAAGCTGTGCATTAAGTCACAATGAGCAGTGTGTTTTTGTGTTTATGCATGCAGATATAGGCTGTGCATTTGAGTCACAGTGATCCGTTAGTGTCTGGGAGGGTTTGTTGGTATAGGCTGTGCACAGTCCCAGTGAGCCGTCTCTGTGTATGTGTTTCTCTGCAGGTATGGACTGTGCATTGTGCCACTTTCAATCGTGTGTATCTGCGTGTGTGTGTGTGTGTCAAAGTGTGCTGGTTTAGGCTGCGTGTTGTGTCACAGGGAGCCATGTGTTTGTTGTGTTGGTATAGACAGTGAAATGAGTCACAGCCACGTATGTGTACTTGTGCATGAAGGTACCTGCTGTGCATTGATTTATAGTGAGCTGTATATGTTTGTGTGCTGGTATAGGCCGTCAATTCAGTCACAGTGAGCTGTTTGCGTGTGCATGTGCTAGTAGAGTTTGAGCATTGTGTCACAGTGTTGTTGTGAGGTTGTTTTGCCGGTACAAGATTTACACTGAGTTACAGTGAGCCGTGTGTGTCTGTGGTTGTGTGTGTATGTGTGTGCTTATATAGGTGGTGCAGTGAGTCACAGTGAGCTGTGAGTGTGGCTGTGATGCTGGTATAGACTATGAACTGAGTCAAAGTGAGCCATGTGTGTCTCTGTGTGTGTGTGTGTGTGTGTGTGCTGTTTGGTAATGTGCATTGAGTCACAGTGAGCTCTGTGTGTGTTTTTGAATACCCCTGGGCTGGCATAGGCTGAGCATTGAGTCACAGTTGATGTGTGTGTGAGTGTGCTTGTGTGTGCAAGTATAGGCTGGGCATTGAATCATAGTGAGCTGTGTGTGTTCGTGTGTGTGCTGATAAATGCTGTGCATTCAGTCACAGTGAGCCGTGTGTGTATGTGAGTGTGCTTGTAGAGGCTGCACACTGAATAACAGTGAAGTTTGTATGAGTGTGTGTGTGTTGTTCCATACTGTGCATTCAGTCACAGTTTGCTGTCTGTGTGTGTGCATGCATGTGTGCTTTCATAGGCGGTGCCTTGATTCACATTGAACTGTGTGTGTGTGTGTGTGTGTGTTCTGGTACAGGCTGAGCATTGTGTCACACTGAGGTGTGTGTGTGTGTGAGTGTGCATGTCTTTGCATCTGGAGGCTGACAATACGTCACAGTGTGCCATGTGTGTTTGTGTATTTTTCTGTACTGGTATAGGCTGTGCATTCATTCTCAGTGAGGTGTGTGTGATTGTCTGTCCAGGTGTAGGCTGGTTATTGAGTCACAGTGAGCCGTGTGTGTGTGTGTGCTTGTATACACTGTGAACTGAGACATGGTGTTGTGTGTGTGTGTGTGTGAATGCTTGTATAGGTTTAGCATTGACACATAGTGAGCTATGTGTGTGTGTTGTGCTGGTATAGGCCATGCATTGAGTCTGAGTGAGCTGTTTTCATGTGTGCATGTTGGTATATTCTGAGCATTGAGTCACAGTGTGGTGTGTGGCTGTGTATATGTGTGTGTGTGTGTGTGTTCTGATATAAGATGTACATTGAGTTACAATGAGCCGTGCATGTGTGTGGCTGTGTGTGTGTGTGTGCTGCTAGAGGCTGCTCATTGTGTAACACTGAGCCATGTGTTTCTGTGTGTCACTCTATAGACTGTACATAGTGTCTGTGTGTGTGCATGCATGTGTGCTTGTATAGGTTGACTGATTCACATTGAGCTTTGTGTGTGGTTGTGCGTGTTGTGCTGCTCTATGTTTTGCATTGATTCACACTGAGCTGTGTGTGTGTGAGTGTGCATATGTGTGAACATATAGGCTGGGTATTGAGTCACAATGTGGTGTGTGTGTGAGTGTCTGTGTTTGTGCACTGGCATAGGCCATGCACTGAGACACAGTGAGGTTTGTGTGTGAGTGTGTGTGTCTTTTCAGGTGTATGCTGGGCATTGAGTCACAGTGAGCCATGAGTGTGTGTGCATGTGTGTGTGTGTACTAGTATGGGCTGTGCAATGAGTCACAGTGAGGTGTGTGTCTATGTGTCTGTGCTCTTGTAGGTGTGCATTGAGTCACAGTGAGGTGTGTGTTGTTAGAGACTATGAATTGAGTCACACTGAGCCTTGTGTGTTTGTGTGTGTGTGTGCTTGCATAGGCTGTGCATTGAGTCACAGTGAGGGGTGTGTGTCTGTTCAGGTGTAGGCTGGGCATTGAGTCTCCGTTAGCTTTGTGTGTGTGTGTGCTGAGATACGCTATGTATTGTGTCACAGTGACATGTGTGTCAGTGTCTGTGTGTGCTAGTATAGCTTGTGTATTCAGACACAGTGAGGTTTGAGTGCGTGTGCTGTTAGAGACGTGGATTGAGTCTCAGTGAGCTGCATGTGTGTGTGTCTGCCTGCATGTGTTCTGTTATAAGCTGTGCACTGAGTCACATGGCTGTGTTTGGGTGTGTGTGTATGCTTGTTGATATAGGCTATGCATTGAGTCACTGTGATCCGTTAGTGTTTGTGAGGTTTTGCTGCTATAGGCTGTGCACAGGGTCCCAGTGAGTCATCTGTGTGTGTGTTTCTGTGCAAATATGGACAGTGCATTGAGTCACAGTGAGTTGTGTGTGTCTCTGGGTGTGTGTGTGTCCACATGTGCTGTTTTTGGTTGTGTGTTCTGTCACAGTAAACCCTGTGTGAGTGTGTGCTGTTATAGACAGTGAACTGAGTCACGGCCATGTGTGTTTCTTTGTGCATGAAGCTACGGGCTGTGCATTGATTCATAGTGAGCTGTGTATGTGTGTGTGCCAGTACAGGCCGTGAATTCAGTAACAGTGACCTGTGTGTGTGAGCATGTGCTGGTATAGTTTGAGCATTGAGTCACAGTGTGGTTGTGAATTTCTTGTGCCGGTGTAGGATGTACACTGAGTTACAGTGAGCTGTGTGTGTCTGTGGCAGTGTGTTTATATGTGTGCTTATATAGGTGGCACATTGAGTCACAGTGAACCTTGTTTGTGTGTGTGCATGCATGTGTTCTGTTATAAGCTGTGCATTGAGTCACAATGAAAGTGTGTTTGTGTTTTATGCATGCAGATATAGGCTGTGCATTTGTGTCACAGTTTCTGTACTGGTATAGGCTGTGCATTCATTCACAGTGAAGTGTGTGTGTGTCTGTCCAGGTGTAGGCTGTTTACTGAGTCACAGTGAGCCATGTGTGTGAGTGTGCTTGAATACACTGTGAACTGAATCATGACCTTTTCTGTGTGTGTGTGTTTGTGTGTGTGTGTAGGCATGCAGGTATAGGTTTTGCATTGACACATAGTGAGCTGTGTGTGTGTGTTGTGCTGGTATAGGCCATGCATTGAATCAGAGTGAGCTGTTTTCATGTGTGTGTTCTGGTATATTCTGACAATTGAGTCACAGTGTGGTGTGTGTGTGTGTGTTCTGGTATGAGATGAACATGGAGATACAGTGAGCCGTGTTTTTTTTTTTTGTGTGTGTGTGTGTGTCTGTTGGTAGAGGCTGCGCATTTTGTAACAGTGAACCATGGGTTTCTGCGTGTCACTCTATAGACTGTACATAGTGTCTGTGTGTGTGCATGCATGTGTGCTTGTATAGGTTGATTGATTCACATTGAGCTTTGTGTGTGGTTGTGCATGTTGTGCTGCTCTATGTTTTGCATTGATTCACACTGAGCTGTGTGTGTGTGAGTGTGCATATGTGTGAACATATAGGCTGGATATTGAGTCACAATGTTTTGTGTGTGTGAGTGTCTGTGTTTGGCACTGGCATAAGCCATGCACTGAGACACAGTGAGGTTTGTGTGTGAATTTGTGTGTCTTTTCAGGTGTATGCTGGGCATTGAGTCACAGTGAGCCATGAGTGTGTGTGCATGTGTGTGTGTGTGTACTGGTATAAGCTGTGCATTGAGTCACAGTGAGGTTTGTGTCTATGTGTCTGTGCTCTTGTAGGTGTGCATTGAATCACAGTGAGGTGTCTGTTGTTAGAGACTGTGAATGACTCACACTGAGCCTTGTGTGTGTGTGTGTGTGTGTGTGTATGTGCTTGCATAGGCTGTGCATTGAGTCACAGTGAGGGGTGTGTGTCTGTTCAAGTGTAGGCTGGGCATTGAGTCTCAGTTACCTATGGGCGTGTGTGTGTGCTGAGATACACTATGCATTGAGTCACAGTGACGTGTGTCAGTGTCTCTGTGTGTGTGTGCTAGTATAGCTTGTGTATTCAGACACAGTGAGGTTTGAATGTGTGTGCTGTTACAAACGTGGTTTGAATCTCAGTGAGACGCATGTGTGTGTGTCTGCCTGCATGTGTTCTGTTATAAGCTGTGCACTGAGTCACATGGCTGTGTTTGTGTGTGTGTGTATGCTTGTTGATATAGGCTATGCATTGAGTCACAGTGATCCGTTAGTGTCTGTGAAGATTTGTTGTTATAGGCTGTGCACAGGGTCCCAGTGAGCCATCTGTGTGTGTGTGTCTGTGCAAATATGGACAGTGCATTGAGTCACAGTGAGTCGTGTGTGTCTCTGGTTGTGTGTGTGTCCACATGTGCTGTTTTGCATTGCCTGTTGTGTCACAGTAAGCCATGTGTGAGTGTGTGCTGGTATAGGCAGTGAACTGAGTCATGGCCTAGTGTGTGTGTGTGTGCATTCAGTTATAGGCTATGCATAGACTCATAGTGAGCTGTGTGTGTGTGTGTGCTGGTATAGGCTGTGAATTCAGTCACACTGATCTGTGTGCATGTGAGGGTGCTGGTATAGTCTGAGCATTGAGTCACAGTGAGGTGTGTGTGTCTGTTCAGTTGTAGGTTTACCATTGAGTCACAGTGAGTCTTGTGTGTGTGTGTGCTGATAGAGTTTGTGTGTTGAGTCACGGTGCAGTTTGTGTCTGTTTGTGTGTGCGTGTGCTGTCAGAGACTGTCGATTGATTCACAGTGAGCCATGTGTGTCTGTGGGCATGCATGTATGCTGTAATAAGCTGTGCACTTAGTCACAATTAATAGTGTGTTTGTGTCTTTATGCATGCTGATATAGGCTATGCATTGAATCACAGTGATCCGTTAGTGTCTGTGAGGGTTTGTTGGAATAGTCTGTGCAAAGAGACCCTGTGAGCTATCTCTGTGTATGTGTTTCTCTGCACGTATGGATGGTGCATTGAGTCACAGTGAGTCGTGTGCGTCTGTGTGTGTGTGTGTCAAAGTGTGCTGCTTTAGGCTGTGTGTTGTGTCACAGTGAGCCATGTGTGTGTTGTGTTGGTATAGACTGTGAAATGAGTCATGGCCATTTTTGTCTGTTTGTGCATGAAGCCACGGGCTGTGCATTGATTCATAGAGAGCTGTGTATGTGTGTGTGCCGGTATAGGCTGTGAATTCAGTCACAGTGTGCTGTGTGTGAGCATGTGCTGGTATAGTTTGAGCATTGATTCACAGTGTGGTTGTGAAATTCTTTTGCCAGTGTAAGATGTACACTGAGTTACAGTGAGCCATGTGAGTCTGTGGCAGTGTGTGTATGTGTGTGCTTATATAGGTGGCACATTGAGTCACAGTGAGCCTTATTTGTGTGTGTGCATGCATGTGTTCTGTTATTCGCTGTGCACTGAGTCACATGGCCGTGTTTTTGTGTGTGTATTCTTGGTGGTATAGGCTGTGCATTGTGTCACAGTAATTCGTTAGTGTCTGTGAGGGCTTGTTGTTATAGGCTGTGCACAGGGTCCCAGTGAGCCATGTGTGTGTGTGTGTGTCTGTGCAAATATGGACAGTGCATTGAGTCTCAGTGAGTTGTATGTGTGTGTGTGTCCACATGTGCTGTTTTAGGCTGCTTATTGTGTCACAGTAAGCCGTGTGTGTGTGTGCTGGTATAGACTGTGAACTGAGATATCCCATGTGTGTGTTTGTGTGTGTGCATGCAGATATAGGTTATGGGTTGACTAATACTGAGCTGTGTGTGTGTTTGTGTTGGTATAGGCAGTGAATTCAGTCACACTGATCTGTGTGCATGTGAGTGTGCTGGTATAGACTGAGGATTGAATCACAGTGAGGTGTGTGTGTGTGTTTCTGTTCAGTTTTTGGCTTGGCATTGAGTCACAGTGAGCCTTGTGTGTGTGTTTGTGTGCTGGTATATGTGGTGTATTGAGTCACAGTGAGTTTTGTGTGTGTCTGTTAGAGACTGTGGATTGATTCACAGTGAGCCAGGTTGTCTGTGTGTTTGAATGTGTGCTTTTATAAGCTGTGCATTAAGTCACAATGAGCAGTGTGTTTGTGTGTTTATGCATGCAGATATAGGCTGTACATTTGAGTCACAGTGATCCGTTAGTGTCTGGGAGGGTTTGTTGGTATAGGCTGTGCACAGTCCCAGTGAGCTCTCACTTTGTATGGGTTTATCTGTAGGTATGGACTGTGCATTAAGTCACTGTTAGTCTTGTGCTTCTGTGTGTGTGGGGGGGTCAAAGTGTGCTGGTTTATGCAGTGTGTCGTGTCACAGTGAGCCATGTTTGTGTTGTGTTGGTATAGACTGTGAACTGAGTCACAGCCATGTGTGTGTACTTGTGCACGAAGGTACTGGATGTGCATTGATTCATAGTGAGCTGTGTATGTGTGTGTGCCGGTATAGACCATCAATTCAGTCACAGTGAGCTGTTTGCATGTGCATGTGCTGGTATAGTTTGAGCATTGAGTCACAGTGTCGTTTTGAGTTTGTTTTGCTGGTACAAGATTTACACAGAGATACAGTGAGCCGTGTCTGTCTGTGGCTCTGTGTGTATGTGTGTGCTTATATAGGTGGTGCAGTGAGTCACAGTGAGCTTTGAGTGTGGGTGTGATGCTGGTATAGACTATGAACTGACTATGAGCCATGTGTGTGAGTGTGTGTGTGTGTGTGTGTGCTGTTAGGTAATGTGCATTGAGTCACAGTGAGCTCTGTGTGTGTTTTTGAATACCACTGGGCTGGCATAGGCTGAGCATTGAGTCACAGTGTGGTGTGTGTGTGAGTGTGCATGTGTGTGCAAGTATAGGGTGGGCATTGAAGCACAATGAGCTGTGTGTGTTTGTGTGTGTGCTGATATAGGCTGCACATTCAGTTACAGTGAGCCGTGTGTGTATGTGAGTGTGCTTGTAGACTGCACACTGATGAACAATGAGGTGTGTATGAGTGTGTGTGTGTGCTGTTACATACTGGGCATTCAGTCACAGTTTGCTGTGTGTGTGTGTGCATGCATGTGTGCTTTTATAGGCTGTGCCTGATTCACATTGAACTGTGAGTGTGGGTGTGTGGGTGTCTGCTGGTATACGTTTTGCATTGTTTCACAATGAGCTGTGTGTGTGTGTGTGTGTGTGTTCTGGTATAAGATGTACATTAAGACACAGTGAGCCGTGCATGTGTGTGGCTGTGTGTGTGTGTGTGCTGCTAGCGGCTGCATATTGTGTAACACTGAGCCATGTGTTTCTGTTTGTCACTCTATAGACTGTGCATTGAGTCTGTGTGTGTGCATGCATGTGTGCTGGTATAGGCTATGAATTGATTCACATTGAGTTAGTGTGTGGTTGTGCGTGTTGTGTGGCTATATGTTTTGCATTGATTCACTGTGAGCTGTGTGTGTGTGAGTGTGCATGTGTGTGAACATATAGGCTGGACATTGATTCACAGTGAGGTGTGTGTGTGAGTTTGTGTTTGTGTGCAGTGGTAAAAGCCACGCACTGAGAAACAGTGATGTTCCTGTGTGATTGTGTGTGTCTTTTCAGGTTTATGCTGGGCATTGAGTCACAGTGAGCCATGTGTGTGTGTGCATATGTGTGTTTGTGTGCTGGTATAGGCTGTGCATTGAGTCATAGTGAGGTGTGTGTGTCTGTTCAAGTGTACACTGGGCATTGAGTCTCAGCTTTGTATGTCTGTGTGTGTGTGCTGAGATAGGCTGTGCATTGAGTCACAGTGACATGTGTGTCAGTGTCTGTGTGAGTGTGTAATACTATACCTTGTGTATTCAGACACAGTGAGGTTTGAGTTTGAGTGTGTGTGTGCTGTTAGAGACTGTGGATTGAGTATCAGTGAGCCATGTTTGTTTTTGTGTGTGTGCATGCATGTGTTCTGTTCTAAGCTGTGCACTGAGTCACATGGCCGTATTTGTGTGTGTGTGTGTATGCCTGTTGATATAGGCTATGCATTGAGTAATAGTGATCCATCAGTGTCTGTGACGGTTTGTTGGTATAGGCTGTGCACAGGGTCCCAGTGAGCCATCTGTGTGTGTGTGTCTGTGCAAATATGGACAGTGCATTGAGTCACAGTGAGTCATGTGTGTCTCTGGGTGTGTGTGTGTCCACATGTGCTGTTTTTGGTTGCGTGTTCTGTCACAGTAAGCCATGTGTGAGTTTGTGGTGTTGTAGACTGTGAACTGACTCATGGCCATGTGTTTGTGTGTGTGTGTGTGTGTATGTATGCAGACATACGCTATGCATTGACTCATAGTGAGCTGTTTATGTGTATGATGGTATAGGCTGTCAATTGAGTCACAGTGAGCCATTAACGTGTGCATGTGCTGATATAGTTTGAGCATTGAGTCACAGTTTTGTTGTGAGTTTGTTTTGACGGTACAAGACGTACACCGAGTTACAGTGAGCCGTGGGTGTCTGTGGCTGTGTGTGTATGTGTGTGCCTATATAGGTGGTGCAGTGAGTCACAGTGAGCTGTGAGTGTGGGTGTGATGCTAGTATAGACTGTGAACTGAGTCACAGTGAACCATGTATGTGTGTGTGTGTGTGTGTGTGTGTTTGCTTCAAGTTAATGTGCATTGAGTCACAGTGAGCTCTGTTTGTGTTTGTGAATACCTCTGGGCTGGTATAGGCTGAGAATTGAGTCACAGTGAGGTGTGTGTGTGAGTGTGAGTGTGTGTGCAAGTATAGGCTGGGCATTGAATCACACTGAGCTGTGTGTTTTCGTGTGTGTGCTGGTATAGGCTGCGCATTCAGTCACAGTGAGCCGTGTGTGTGTTTGAGTGTTCTTGTAGAGGCTGCACATTGAATCACAGTGAGGTGTGTGTGTGATTGTGTGTGTGTGTGCTGTTCCATTCTGTGCATTCTGTCACAGTTAGCCGTGTGTGTGTGTGCATTTGTGTGTGATTTTGTAAGTTGTGCATTGATTCACATTGAACTGTGTGTGTGGGTGTGTGCTGGTGTATGCTTTGCATTGTTTCACAGTCAGCTGGGTAAGTGTGTGTGTGTGTCTGTGTGTTGTACAGGCTGAGCATTGTGTCACAGTGAAGTGTGTTTGTGTGAGTGTGCATGTGTCTGCATCTAAAGGCTGGCTATTAGTCACAGTGTGCCTTGTGTGTTTGTGTATGTTTCTGTACTGGTATAGGCTGTGCATTCATTCACAGTGAGGTGGGTTTTTGTGTCTGTCCTGGCATAGGCTGGTTTCTGGGTGACAGTGAGCCATGTGTGTGTGTGTGCTTGTAAAGTCTGTGAACTGAGTCATGGCTGTGTGTGTGTGTGTGAATGCTGGTATAGTTTTTGCATTGACACATAGTGAGCTACGTGTGTGTTTTGTGCTGGTATAGGACATGCATTGAGTGTGAGTGAGCTGTTTTCATGTGTGCATGCTGGTATATTCTGAACATTGAGTCACAGTGTGGTGTGTGGCTGTTTATGTGTTTGTGTGTGTGTGTGTTCTTGTATAAGATATACATTGAGATACAGTGAGCCGTGCATATGTGTGGCTGTGTGTGTGTGTGTGTGTGTGTTGCTAGAGGCTGCGCATTGTGTAACACTGAACCATGGGTTTCTGTGTGTCACTCTATAGACTGTGCATTGTGTTTGTGTGTGTGTATGCATGTGTGCTTGTATAGGCTATGCATTGATTCACATTGAGTTAGTGTGTTTGTGCGTTATGTGAGGCTATATGTTTTGCATTGTTTCACTGTGAGCTGTGTGTGTGTGAGTGTGCATGTGTGTGAATATATAGGCTGGACATTTTGTCACAGTGAAGTGTGTGTGTGAGTTTGTGTTTGTGTGCACTGGTATAGGCCATGCACTGAGACACAGTGATATTTGTGTGTGTCTTTTCAGGTTTATGCTGGGCATTGAGTCACAGTGAGCCGTGTGTGTGTGAGTGTGTGTTTGTGTGCTGGTATAGGCTGTGCATTGAGTCAGTGACGTGTGTGTCTGTGTGTCTATTTTGGTGTCAGTGTGCATTGAATCACTGTGGGGGGTGTGTGTGTGATGTTAGAGACTGTGAAATGAGTCACAGTGAGCCTTGTTTGTGTGTGTGCATGCATGTGTTCTATTATTAGCTGTGCACTGAGTCACATGACCGTATTTTTTGTGTGTATGCTTGCTGATATAAGCTATGCATTGAGTCAAAGTCATCCGTTAGTCTCTGTGAGGGTTTGTTGGTATAGGCTGTGCACAGAGTGCCAGTGAGCCATCTGTGTGTGTGTGTCTGTGCAAATATGGACAGTGCATTGAGTCACAATGAGATGTGTGTGTCTCTGGGTGTGTGTGTCCACATGTGCTATTTTAGGCTACTTGTTGTGTCCCAGTAAGCCGTGTGTGTGTGTGCTGGTATAGACTGTGAATTGAGTCACGGCATGTGTGTGTGTGTGTGTGTGTGTGTGTGCTGTTTGATAACGTGCATTGAGTCTCAGCTCTGTGTATGTTTTTGAATACCACTGAGTTGGCATAGGCTGAGCATTGAGTCACAGTGTGGTGTGTGTGTGAGTGTGCATGTGTGTGCAAGTATAGGCTGGGCATTGAATCATAGTGAGCTGTGTGTGTTCGTGTGTGTGCTGATCAAGGCTGCACATTCTGTCACAGTGAGCCATGTATGTGAGTGTGCTTGTAGAGTCTGCACACTGAATAACAGTGAGGTGTGTATGAGTGTGTGTGTGTGTTGTTCCATACTGTGCATTCAGTCACAGTTTTGTGTGTGTGTGTGTGCATGCATGTGTGCTTTTATAGGCTGTGCCTTGATTCACATTGAACTGTGTGTGTGTGTGTGTGTGTGTGAGCTGGTACAGGCTGAACATTGTGTCACAGTATGGTGTGTGTGTGTGTGTGTGTCTGCATCTGGAGGCTGAAAATTGGTCACAGTGTGCCATGTGTGTTTGTGTATGTTTCTGCACTGGTATAGGCTGTGCATTCATTCTCAGTAAGGTGTGTGTGATTGTCCAGGTGTAGGCTGGTTACTGAGTCACAGTCAGCCGTGCCTGTGTGCGGCAGTGTGTGTGTGTGTGTGTGTGTGTGTGCTGCTAGAGGCTGCTCATTGTGTAACACTGAGCCATGTGTTTCTGTGTGTCACTCTATAGACTTGGCATTGTGTCTGTGTGTGTGCATGCATGTGTGCTTGTATAGGCTATGCATTGATTCACATTGAGTTTGTGTGTGGTTGTGCATGTTCTGCAGCTATATGTTTTGCTTTGATTCACTGACATGTGTGTGTGTGAGTATGCATGTCTGTGAACATACAGGCTGGACATTGAGTCACAGTGACGTGTGTGTGTGAGTTTGTGTTTGTGTGCACTGCTATAGGCCATGCACTGAGACACAGTGATGTTTGTGTGTGATTGTGTGTGTCTTTTCAGGTGTATGCTGGAATTGAGTCAGTGTGAGCCATGTGTGCGTGTGTGTGAGTGTGTGTGTATGTGCTGGTATAGGCTGTGTTTTGAGTCAGTGAGGTGTGTGTCTGTGTGTCTGTTTTGGTGTAAGTGTGCATTGAATCACTGAGGGGTGTGTGTGTGTGTGATGTTAGAGACTGTGAATTGAGTCACAGTGAGCCTAGTTTGTGTGTGTGCATGCATGTGTTCTATTATTAGTTGTGCACTGAGTCACATGACCGTATTTTTGTGTGTGTATGCTTGCTGATATAGTCTATGCATTGAGTCAAAGTCATCCGTTAGTGTGTGTGAGGGTTTCTTGGTATAGGCTGTGCACAGAGTCCCAGTGAGCCGCCTACGTGTGTGTGTGTCTGTGAAAATATGAACAGTGCATTGAGTCACAGTGTGTTGGGTGTGTCTGTGTTTGTTTCCGTCCACATGTGCTACTTTAGGCTACTAGTTGTGTCCCAGTAAGCCATCTGTGTGTGTGCTGGTATAGACTGTGAACTGAGTCACGGCATGTGTGTGTGCATGCAGATATAGGCTATGCATTGACCCATAAGGAGCTGTGTGTGTCTGTGTGTGCTGGTATAGGCAGTGAATTCAGTCACACTGATCTGTGTGCATGTGAGTGTGCTGGTATAGTCTGAGGATTGAATCACAGTGAGGTGTGTGTGTGTGTGTTTGTCTGTTCAGTTGTCGGCATGGCATTGAGTCACAGTGAGCCTTTGTGTGTGTGTGTGCTGGTATAGGTGGTGTATTGAGTCACAGTGAGTTTGTGTGTGTCTGTGTGTGCTGTTAGAGACAGTGGATTGATTCACAGTGAGCCATATGTGTCTTGCATGCATGTGTACTGTTATAAGCTGTGCATTGAGTCACAATGAGCAGTGTGTTTGTGTGTTTATGCATGCAGCTATAGACTGTGCATTGAGTCACAGTGATCCGTTAGTGTCTGTGACGGTTTTTTGGTATAGGCTGTGCACAGTCCCAGTGAGCCGTCTCTGTGTATGTGTTTCTGTGCAGCTGTGGACGGTGCACTGAGTCACTGTAAGTTGTGTGCGTCTGGGTGTGTGTGTGTGTCAAAGTGAGCTGGTTTAGGCTGTGTGTTGTGTCACAGTGAGCCATGTGTGTGTTTTGTTGGTATAAACTGTGAACTGAGGCACGGCCATGTGTGTGTGTTTGTGCATGAAAGTACAGGCTGTGCATTGATTCATAGTGTGCTATTTATGTGTGTGTCATGGTATAGGCCGTCAATTGAGTCACAGTGAGCTGTGTGTGTGAGCATGTGCTGGTATAGTTTGAGCATTGAGTCACAGTGTGGTTCTGAGTTTCTTATGGCGGTACAAGATGTACACTGTATTGCAGTGAGCCGTGAGAGTCTGTGGCTGTGTGTATGTGTGTGCTTATATAGGCTGCACATTGAGTTACAGTGAGCGGTGAGTGTGGGTGTGATGCTTGTTTAGACTGTGAACTGAGTCACAGTGAATTATGTGTGTGTTTGTGTGTGCTGCTAGGTAATGTGCCTTGAGTCACAGTGAGCTTTGTGTGTGTTTTTGATACCTCTGGGCTGACACAGGCTGAGCATTGAGTCACGGTGAGGTGTGTGTGTGAATGTGCATGTGTGTGCAAGTATAGGCTGGGCATTGAATCACAGTGAGCTGAGTGTGTTTGTGTGTGTGCTGGTATAGGCTGCGCATTCAGTCACAGTGAGTCGTGTGTGTGTGTGAGTGTTTTTATAGAGGCTGCACATTGAATCACAGTGAGGTGTGGTGTGATTGTGTGTTTGTGTGCTGTTCTATACTGTGCATTCAGTCACAGTTATATATGTGTGTGTGTGTTCTTGCATGTGTGCTTTTATAGGCTGTGCCTTCATTCACATTGAACTGTGTGTGTGTCTGCTGGTATACACTTTGCATTGCTTCACAGTGAACAGTGTGTGTGTGTGTTTGTGTGTGCCAGTACAGATGGAGCATTCTTTCACAGTGAGGTGTGTGTGTGTGAGTGTGCATGTGTCTGCATCTAAAGGCTGGCAGTTAGTGACCATGTGTAGTGTGTTTTTGTGTATGTTTCTGAACTGGTATAGGGTGTGCATTCATTCACAGTGACGTGTGTGTGTGTCTGTCCAGGTGTAGGCTGGTTATTGAGTCAGAGTGAGTCATGTGTGTGAGTGTGCTTGAATACACTGTGAACTGAGTCATGGACTTTTCTGTGTGTGTGTGTGGGGGGGGGCATGCTGGTAAAGGTTTTGCATTGACACATAGTGAGCTGTGTGTGTGTATTGTGCTGGTATAGGCCATGCACTGATTCAGAGTGAGCTGTTTTCATGTGTGCGTTCTGGTATATTCTGACAATTAATCACAGTGTTGTGTGTGTGTGTGTTTTGGTGTAAGATGAAAATTGAGATACAGTGAGCCGTGTTTATGTGTGGCTGTGTGTGTGTGTGTGTTTCTGCTGGTAGAGGCTGCGCATTTTGTAACAGTGAGCCATGGCTTTCTGTGTGTCACTCTATAGACTGTACATAGTGTCTGTGTGTGCATGCATGTGTGCTTGTATAGGTTGATTGACTCACATTGAGCTTAGTGTGTGGTTGTGTGTGTTGTGCTGCTCTATGTTTGCATTGATTCACACTGAGCTGTGTGTGTGTGAGTGTGCATATGTGTGAACATATATGCTGCGTATTGAGTCACATTGGTGTGTGTGTGTGAGTGTCTGTGTTTCTACACTGGCATAGGCCATGCACTGAGACACAGTGAGGTTTGTGTGTGAGTGTGTGTGTCTTTTCAGGTGTATGCTGGGCATTGAGTCACAGTGAGCCATGAGTGTGTGTGCATGTGTGTGTGTGTGTACTTGTATAGGCTGTGCATTGAGTCACAGTGAGGTGTGTGTCTATGTGTCTGGGCTGTTGTAGGTGTGCATCGAGTCACAGTGAAGTGTGTGTTGTTAGAGACTGTGAATTGACTCACACTGAGCCTTGTGTGTGTGTGTCTGTGTGTGCTTACATAGGCTGTGCATTGAGTCACAGTGAGGGGTGTGTGTCTGTTCAGGTGTAGGCTGGGCATTGAGTCTCAGTTAGCTTTGTGTGTGTGTGTGCTGAGATACGCTATACATTGCATCACAGTGACATGTGTGTCAGTGTCTGTGTGTGCGCTAGTATAGCTTGTGTATTCAGACACAGTGAGGTTTGAGTGTGTGTGCTGTTAGAGACGTGGATTGAGTCTCAGTGAGCTGCATGTGTGTTGTCTGCCTGCATGTGTTCTGTTATAAGCTGTGCACTGAGTCACATGGCTGTGTTTGGGTGTGTGTGTATGCTTGTTGATATAGGCTATGCATTGGGTCACAGTGATCCGTTAGTGTCTGTGAGGGTTTTTTGTTATAGGCTGTGCACAGGATCCCAGTGAGCCATCTGTGTGTGTGTGTCTGTGCAAATATGGACAGTGCATTGAGTCACAGTGAGTCGTGTGTGTCTCTGGGTGTGTTGTGTCCACATGTGCTGTTTTTGGTTGCGTGTTGTGTCACAGTAAGCCTTGTGTGAGTGTGTGCTGTTATAGACTGTGAACTGAGTCACGGCCATGTGTGTGTGTGTGTGCATGCATATATAGGCTATGCATTGACTCACAGTGAGCTGTGTGTGTGTGTGTGCTGGTATAGGCTGTGAATTCAGTCACACTGATCTGTGCGCATGTGAGTGTGCTGGTATAGTCTGAGCATTGAGTCACAGTGAGGTGTGTGTGTGAGTGTGTGTGTCTGTTCAGTTGTAGGTTTAGCATTGAGTCACAGTGAGTCTTGTGTGTGTGTGTGCTGAAAGAGTTTGTGTACTGAGTCATGGTGCAGTTTGTGTGTGTTTGTGTGTGTGTGTGCTGTCAGAGACTGTCGATTGATTCACAGTGAGCCATGTGTGTCTGTGGGCATGCATGTATGCTGTAATAAGCTGTGCACTTAGTCACAATGAACAGTGTGTTTGTGTGTTTATGCATTCTGATAGAGGCTATGCATTGAGTCACAGTGATCCGTTAGTGTCTGTGCGGGTTTGTTGGAAGAGTCTGTGCAAAGAGTCCCAGTGAGCCATCTCTGTGTATGTGTTTCTCTGCAGGGATGGACGGTGCATTGAGTCACAGTGAGTCATGTGCATCTGTGTGTGTGTATGTGTCAAAGTGTGCTGCTTTAGGCTGTGTGTTGTGTCACAGTGAGCCATGTGTGTGTTGTGTTGGTATAGACTGTGAAATGAGTCACGGCCTTGTGTGTTTCTCTGTGCATGAAGCTATGGGCTGTGCATTGATTCATAGTGAGTTGTGTATGTGTGTGTGCCAGTACAGGCCGTGAATTCAGTCACATTGAGCTGTGTGTGTGAGCATGTGCTGGTATAGTTTGAGCATTGAGTTACAGTGTGGTTGTGAATTTCTTGTGCCGTGTAAGATGTACACTGAGTTACAGTGAGCTGTGTGTGTCTGTGGCTGTGTGTGTATGTGTGTGCTTATATAGGTGGCACATTGAGTCACAGTGAGCCTTGTTTGTGTGTGTGCATGCATGTGTTCTGTTATTCGCTGTGCACTGAGTCACATGGCCGTGTTTGAGGTGTGTATGCTTGGTGGTATAGGCTGTGCATTGCATCACAGTGATCCATTAGTGTCTGTGAGGGTTTGTTGGTATAGGCTGTGCACAGAGTCCCAGTGAGCCATCTGAGTGTGTGTGTCTGTGCAAATATGGACAGTGCATTGAGTCACAGTGAGTTGTATGTGTGTGTGTGTCCACATGTGCTGTTTTAGGCTGCTTGTTGTGTCACAGTAAGCCGTGTGTGTGTGTGCTGGTACAGACTGTGAACTGAGATATCCCATGTGTGTGTTTGTGTGTGTGCATGCAGATATAGTTTATGCATTGACTAATACTGAGCTGTGTGTGTGTGTGTGCTGGTATAGGCAGTGAATTCAGTCACACTGATCTGTGTGCATGTGAGTGTGCTGGTATAGTCTGAAGATTGAATCACAGTGAGGTGTGTGTGTGTGTGTCTGTTCAGTTTTTGGCTTGGCATTGAGTCACAGTGAGCCTTGTGTGTGTGTGTGTGTGTGTGCTGGTATAGGTGGTGTATTGAGTCACAGTGAGTTTTGTGTGTGTCTGTGTGTGCTGTTAGAGACTGTGGATTGATTCACAGTGAGCCATGTGTGTCTGTGCTTTCATGTGTGCTTTTATAAGCTGTGCATTAAGTCACAATGAGCAGTGTGTTTTTGTGTTTATGCATGCAGATATAGGCTGTGCATTTGAGTCACAGTGATCCGTTAGTGTCTGGGAGGGTTTGTTGGTATAGGCTGTGCACAGTCCCAGTGAGCCGTCTCTGTGTATGTGTTTCTCTGCAGGTATGGACTGTGCATTGTGCCACTTTGAATCGTGTGTATCTGCGTGTGTGTGTGTGTGTCAAAGTGTGCTGGTTTAGGCTGCGTGTTGTGTCACAGGGAGCCATGTGTTTGTTGTGTTGGTATAGACAGTGAAATGAGTCACAGCCACGTATGTGTACTTGTGCATGAAGGTACCTGCTGTGCATTGATTTATAGTGAGCTGTATATGTTTGTGTGCTGGTATAGGCCGTCAATTCAGTCACAGTGAGCTGTTTGCGTGTGCATGTGCTAGTAGAGTTTGAGCATTGTGTCACAGTGTTGTTGTGAGGTTGTTTTGCCGGTACAAGATTTACACTGAGTTACAGTGAGCCGTGTGTGTCTGTGGTTGTGTGTGTATGTGTGTGCTTATATAGGTGGTGCATTGAGTCACAGTGAGCTGTGAGTGTGGCTGTGATGCTGGTATAGACTATGAACTGAGTCAAAGTGAGCCATGTGTGTCTCTGTGTGTGTGTGTGTGTGTGTGTGTGCTGTTTGGTAATGTGCATTGAGTCACAGTGAGCTCTGTGTGTGTTTTTGAATACCCCTGGGCTGGCATAGGCTGAGCATTGAGTCACAGTTGATGTGTGTGTGAGTGTGCTTGTGTGTGCAAGTATAGGCTGGGCATTGAATCATAGTGAGCTGTGTGTGTTCGTGTGTGTGCTGATAAATGCTGTGCATTCAGTCACAGTGAGCCGTGTGTGTATGTGAGTGTGCTTGTAGAGGCTGCACACTGAATAACAGTGAAGTTTGTATGAGTGTGTGTGTGTTGTTCCATACTGTGCATTCAGTCACAGTTTGCTGTGTGTGTGTGTGCATGCATGTGTGCTTTCATAGGCGGTGCCTTGATTCACATTGAACTGTGTGTGTGTGTGTGTGTGTTCTGGTACAGGCTGAGCATTGTGTCACACTGAGGTGTGTGTGTGTGAGTGTGCATGTCTCTGCATCTGGAGGCTGACAATACGTCACAGTGTGCCATGTGTGTTTGTGTATTTTTCTGTACTGGTATAGGCTGTGCATTCATTCTCAGTGAGGTGTGTGTGATTGTCTGTCCAGGTGTAGGCTGGTTATTGGGTCACAGTGAGCCGTGTGTGTGTGTGTGCTTGTATACACTGTGAACTGAGACATGGTGTTGTGTGTGTGTGTGTGAATGCTTGTATAGGTTTAGCATTGACACATAGTGAGCTATGTGTGTGTGTTGTGCTGGTATAGGCCATGCATTGAGTCTGAGTGAGCTGTTTTCATGTGTGCATGTTGGTATATTCTGAGCATTGAGTCACAGTGTGGTGTGTGGCTGTGTATATGTGTGTGTGTGTGTTCTGATATAAGATGTACATTGAGTTACAATGAGCCGTGTATGTGTGTGGCTGTGTGTGTGTGTGTGCTGCTAGAGGCTGCTCATTGTGTAACACTGAGCCATGTGTTTCTGTGTGTCACTCTATAGACTGTACATAGTGTCTGTGTGTGTGCATGCATGTGTGCTTGTATAGGTTGACTGATTCACATTGAGCTTTGTGTGTGGTTGTGCGTGTTGTGCTGCTCTATGTTTTGCATTGATTCACACTGAGCTGTGTGTGTGTGAGTGTGCATATGTGTGAACATATAGGCTGGGTATTGAGTCACAATGTGGTGTGTGTGTGAGTGTCTGTGTTTGTGCACTGGCATAGGCCATGCACTGAGACACAGTGAGGTTTGTGTGTGAGTGTGTGTGTCTTTTCAGGTGTATGCTGGGCATTGAGTCACAGTGAGCCATGAGTGTGTGTGCATGTGTGTGTGCGTACTAGTATAGGCTGTGCAATGAGTCACAGTGAGGTGTGTGTCTATGTGTCTTTGCTCTTGTAGGTGTGCATTGAGTCACAGTGAGGTGTGTGTTGTTAGAGACTGTGAATTGAGTCACACTGAGCCTTGTGTGTTTGTGTGTGTGTGTGCTTGCATAGGCTGTGCATTGAGTCACAGTGAGGGGTGTGTGTCTGTTCAGGTGTAGGCTGGGCATTGAGTCTCCGTTAGCTTTGTGAGTGTGTGTGCTGAGATACGCTATGCATTGCGTCACAGTGACATGTGTGTCAGTGTCTGTGTGTGCTAGTATAGCTTGTGTATTCAGACACAGTGAGGTTTGAGTGTGTGTGCTGTTAGAGACGTGGATTGAGTCTCAGTGAGCTGCATGTGTGTTGTCTGCCTGCATGTGTTCTGTTATAAGCTGTGCACTGAGTCACATGGCTGTGTTTGGGTGTGTGTGTATGCTTGTTGATATAGGCTATGCATTGAGTCACTGTGATCCGTTAGTGTCTGTGAGGGTTTGCTGCTATAGGCTGTGCACAGGGTCCCAGTGAGTCATCTGTGTGTGTGTTTCTGTGCAAATATGGACAGTGCATTGAGTCACAGTGAGTTGTGTGTGTCTCTGGGTGTGTGTGTGTCCACATGTGCTGTTTTTGGTTGTGTGTTCTGTCACAGTAAACCCTGTGTGAGTGTGTGCTGTTATAGACAGTGAACTGAGTCACGGCCATGTGTGTTTCTTTGTGCATGAAGCTACGGGCTGTGCATTGATTCATAGTGAGCTGTGTATGTGTGTGTGCCAGTACAGGCCGTGAATTCACTAACAGTGACCTGTGTGTGTGAGCATGTGCTGGTATAGTTTGAGCATTGAGTCACAGTGTGGTTGTGAATTTCTTGTGCCGGTGTAGGATGTACACTGAGTTACAGTGAGCTGTGTGTGTCTGTGGAAGTGTGTTTATATGTGTGCTTATATAGGTGGCACATTGAGTCACAGTGAACCTTGTTTGTGTGTGTGCATGCATGTGTTCTGTTATAAGCTGTGCATTGAGTCACAATGAAAGTGTGTTTGTGTTTTATGCATGCAGATATAGGCTGTGCATTTGTGTCACAGTTTCTGTACTGGTATAGGCTGTGCATTCATTCACAGTGAAGTGTGTGTGTGTCTGTCCAGGTGTAGGCTGTTTACTGAGTCACAGTGAGCCATGTGTGTGAGTGTGCTTGAATACACTGTGAACTGAATCATGGCCTTTTCTGTGTGTGTGTGTTTGTGTGTGTGTGTAGGCATGCAGGTATAGGTTTTGCATTGACACATAGTGAGCTGTGTGTGTGTGTTGTGCTGGTATAGGCCATGCATTGAATCAGAGTGAGCTGTTTTCATGTGTGTGTTCTGGTATATTCTGACAATTGAGTCACAGTGTGGTGTGTGTGTGTGTGTTCTGGTATGAGATGAACATGGAGATACAGTGAGCCGTGTTTTTTTTTTTTGTGTGTGTGTGTGTGTCTGTTGGTAGAGGCTGCGCATTTTGTAACAGTGAACCATGGGTTTCTGCGTGTCACTCTATAGACTGTACATAGTGTCTGTGTGTGTGCATGCATGTGTGCTTGTATAGGTTGATTGATTCACATTGAGCTTTGTGTGTGGTTGTGCATGTTGTGCTGCTCTATGTTTTGCATTGATTCACACTGAGCTGTGTGTGTGTGAGTGTGCATATGTGTGAACATATAGGCTGGATATTGAGTCACAATGTTTTGTGTGTGTGAGTGTCTGTGTTTGGCACTGGCATAAGCCATGCACTGAGACACAGTGAGGTTTGTGTGTGAATTTGTGTGTCTTTTCAGGTGTATGCTGGGCATTGAGTCACAGTGAGCCATGAGTGTGTGTGCATGTGTGTGTGTGTGTACTGGTATAAGCTGTGCATTGAGTCACAGTGAGGTTTGTGTCTATGTGTCTGTGCTCTTGTAGGTGTGCATTGAATCACAGTGAGGTGTCTGTTGTTAGAGACTGTGAATGACTCACACTGAGCCTTGTGTGTGTGTGTGTGTGTGTGTGTATGTGCTTGCATAGGCTGTGCATTGAGTCACAGTGAGGGGTGTGTGTCTGTTCAAGTGTAGGCTGGGCATTGAGTCTCAGTTACCTATGGGCGTGTGTGTGTGCTGAGATACACTATGCATTGAGTCACAGTGACATGTGTGTCAGTGTCTGTGTGTGTGTGTGCTAGTATAGCTTGTGTATTCAGACACAGTGAGGTTTGAATGTGTGTGCTGTTACAAACGTGGTTTGAATCTCAGTGAGACGCATGTGTGTGTGTCTGCCTGCATGTGTTCTGTTATAAGCTGTGCACTGAGTCACATGGCTGTGTTTGTGTGTGTGTGTATGCTTGTTGATATAGGCTATGCATTGAGTCACAGTGATCCGTTAGTGTCTGTGAAGATTTGTTGTTATAGGCTGTGCACAGGGTCCCAGTGAGCCATCTGTGTGTGTGTGTCTGTGCAAATATGGACAGTGCATTGAGTCACAGTGAGTCGTGTGTGTCTCTGGTTGTGTGTGTGTCCACATGTGCTGTTTTGCATTGCCTGTTGTGTCACAGTAAGCCATGTGTGAGTGTGTGCTGGTATAGGCAGTGAACTGAGTCATGGCCTAGTGTGTGTGTGTGTGCATTCAGTTATAGGCTATGCATAGACTCATAGTGAGCTGTGTGTGTGTGTGTGCTGGTATAGGCTGTGAATTCAGTCACACTGATCTGTGTGCATGTGAGGGTGCTGGTATAGTCTGAGCATTGAGTCACAGTGAGGTGTGTGTGTGCGTGTGTGTGTCTGTTCAGTTGTAGGTTTACCATTGAGTCACAGTGAGTCTTGTGTGTGTGTGTGCTGATAGAGTTTGTGTGTTGAGTCACGGTGCAGTTTGTGTCTGTTTGTGTGTGCGTGTGCTGTCAGAGACTGTCGATTGATTCACAGTGAGCCATGTGTGTCTGTGGGCATGCATGTATGCTGTAATAAGCTGTGCACTTAGTCACAATTAATAGTGTGTTTGTGTCTTTATGCATGCTGATATAGGCTATGCATTGAATCACAGTGATCCGTTAGTGTCTGTGAGGGTTTGTTGGAATAGTCTGTGCAAAGAGACCCTGTGAACTATCTCTGTGTATGTGTTTCTCTGCACGTATGGATGGTGCATTGAGTCACAGTGAGTCGTGTGCATCTGTGTGTGTGTGTGTCAAAGTGTGCTGCTTTAGGCTGTGTGTTGTGTCACAGTGAGCCATGTGTGTGTTGTGTTGGTATAGACTGTGAAATGAGTCATGGCCATTTTTGTCTGTTTGTGCATGAAGACACGGGCTGTGCATTGATTCATAGAGAGCTGTGTATGTGTGTGTGCCGGGATAGGCTGTGAATTCAGTCACAGTGTGCTGTGTGTGAGCATGTGCTGGTATAGTTTGAGCATTGATTCACAGTGTGGTTGTGAAATTCTTTTGCCAGTGTAAGATGTACACTGAGTTACAGTGAGCCATGTGAGTCTGTGGCAGTGTGTGTATGTGTGTGCTTATATAGGTGGCACATTGAGTCACAGTGAGCCTTGTTTGTGTGTGTGCATGCATGTGTTCTGTTATTCGCTGTGCACTGAGTCACATGGCCGTGTTTTTGTGTGTGTATGCTTGGTGGTATAGGCTGTGCATTGTGTCACAGTAATTCGTTAGTGTCTGTGAGGGCTTGTTGTTATAGGCTGTGCACAGGGTCCCAGTGAGCCATGTGTGTGTGTGTGTGTCTGTGCAAATATGGACAGTGCATTGAGTCTCAGTGAGTTGTATGTGTGTGTGTGTCCACATGTGCTGTTTTAGGCTGCTTATTGTGTCACAGTAAGCCGTGTGTGTGTGTGCTGGTATAGACTGTGAACTGAGATATCCCATGTGTGTGTTTGTGTGTGTGCATGCAGATATAGGTTATGGGTTGACTAATACTGAGCTGTGTGTGTGTTTGTGTTGGTATAGGCAGTGAATTCAGTCACACTGATCTGTGTGCATGTGAGTGTGCTGGTATAGACTGAGGATTGAATCACAGTGAGGTGTGTGTGTGTGTTTCTGTTCAGTTTTTGGCTTGGCATTGAGTCACAGTGAGCCTTGTGTGTGTGTTTGTGTGCTGGTATATGTGGTGTATTGAGTCACAGTGAGTTTTGTGTGTGTCTGTTAGAGACTGTGGATTGATTCACAGTGAGCCAGGTTGTCTGTGTGTTTGAATGTGTGCTTTTATAAGCTGTGCATTAAGTCACAATGAGCAGTGTGTTTGTGTGTTTATGCATGCAGATATAGGCTGTACATTTGAGTCACAGTGATCCGTTAGTGTCTGGGAGGGTTTGTTGGTATAGGCTGTGCACAGTCCCAGTGAGCTCTCACTTTGTATGGGTTTATCTGTAGGTATGGACTGTGCATTAAGTCACTGTGAGTCTTGTGCTTCTGTGTGTGTGTGGGGGTCAAAGTGTGCTGGTTTAGGCAGCGTGTCGTGTCACAGTGAGCCATGTTTGTGTTGTGTTGGTATAGACTGTGAACTGAGTCACAGCCATGTGTGTGTACTTGTGAACGAAGGTACCGGATGTGCATTGATTCATAGTGAGCTGTGTATGTGTGTGTGCTGGTATAGACCATCAATTCAGTCACAGTGAGCTGTTTGCATGTGCATGTGCTGGTATAGTTTGAGCATTGAGTCACAGTGTTGTTTTGAGTTTGTTTTGCTGGTACAAGATTTACACAGAGATACAGTGAGCCGTGTCTGTCTGTGGCTCTGTGTGTATGTGTGTGCTTATATAGGTGGTGCAGTGAGTCACAGTGAGCTTTGAGTGTGGGTGTGATGCTGGTATAGACTATGAACTGACTATGAGCCATGCGTGTGAGTGTGTGTGTGTGTGTGTGCTGTTAGGTAATGTGCATTGAGTCACAGTGAGCTCTGTGTGTGTTTTTGAATACCACTGGGCTGGCATAGGCTGAGCATTGAGTCACAGTGTGGTGTGTGTGTGAGTGTGCATGTGTGTGCAAGTATAGGGTGGGCATTGAAGCACAATGAGCTGTGTGTTTGTGTGTGTGCTGATATAGGCTGCACATTCAGTTACAGTGAGCCATGTGTGTATGTGAGTGTGCTTGTAGACTGCACACTGATGAACAGTGAGGTGTGTATGAGTGTGTGTGTGTGCTGTTACATACTGGGCATTCAGTCACAGTTTGCTGTGTGTGTGTGTGCATGCATGTGTGCTTTTATAGGCTGTGCCTGATTCACATTGAACTGTGAGTGTGGGTGTGTGGGTGTCTGCTGGTATACGTTTTGCATTGTTTCACAATGAGCTGTGTGTGTGTGTGTTCTGGTATAAGATGTACATTAAGACACAGTGAGCCGTGCATGTGTGTGGCTGTGTGTGTGTGTGTGCTGCTAGCGGCTGCATATTGTGTAACACTGAGCCATGTGTTTCTGTTTGTCACTCTATAGACTGTGCATTGAGTCTGTGTGTGTGCATGCATGTGTGCTGGTATAGGCTATGCATTGATTCACATTGAGTTAGTGTGTGGTTGTGCGTGTTGTGTGGCTATATGTTTTGCATTGATTCACTGTGAGCTGTGTGTGTGTGAGTGTGCATGTGTGTGAACATATAGGCTGGACATTGATTCACAGTGAGGTGTGTGTGTGAGTTTGTGTTTGTGTGCAGTGGTAAAAGCCACGCACTGAGAAACAGTGATGTTCCTGTGTGATTGTGTGTGTCTTTTCAGGTTTATGCTGGGCATTGAGTCACAGTGAGCCATGTGTGTGTGTGCATATGTGTGTTTGTGTGCTGGTATAGGCTGTGCATTGAGTCATAGTGAGGTGTGTGTGTCTGTTCAAGTGTACACTGGGCATTGAGTCTCAGCTTTGTATGTCTGTGTGTGTGTGCTGAGATAGGCTGTGCATTGAGTCACAGTGACATGTGTGTCAGTGTCTGTGTGAGTGTGTAATACTATACCTTGTGTATTCAGACACAGTGAGGTTTGAGTTTGAGTGTGTGTGTGCTGTTAGAGACTGTGGATTGAGTATCAGTGAGCCATGTTTGTTTTTGTGTGTGTGCATGCATGTGTTCTGTTCTAAGCTGTGCACTGAGTCACATGGCCGTATTTGTGTGTGTGTGTGTATGCCTGTTGATATAGGCTATGCATTGAGTAATAGTGATCCATCAGTGTCTGTGACGGTTTGTTGGTATAGGCTGTGCACAGGGTCCCAGTGAGCCATCTGTGTGTGTGTGTCTGTGCAAATATGGACAGTGCATTGAGTCACAGTGAGTCATGTGTGTCTCTGGGTGTGTGTGTGTCCACATGTGCTGTTTTTGGTTGCGTGTTCTGTCACAGTAAGCCATGTGTGAGTTTGTGGTGTTGTAGACTGTGAACTGACTCATGGCCATGTGTTTGTGTGTGTGTGTGTGTGTATGTATGCAGACATACGCTATGCATTGACTCATAGTGAGCTGTTTATGTGTATGATGGTATAGGCTGTCAATTGAGTCACAGTGAGCCATTAACGTGTGCATGTGCTGATATAGTTTGAGCATTGAGTCACAGTTTTGTTGTGAGTTTGTTTTGATGGTACAAGACGTACACCGAGTTACAGTGAGCCGTGGGTGTCTGTGGCTGTGTGTGTATGTGTGTGCCTATATAGGTGGTGCAGTGAGTCACAGTGAGCTGTGAGTGTGGGTGTGATGCTAGTATAGACTGTGAACTGAGTCACAGTGAACCATGTATGTGTGTGTGTGTGTGTGTTTGCTTCAAGTTAATGTGCATTGAGTCACAGTGAGCTCTGTTTGTGTTTGTGAATACCTCTGGGCTGGTATAGGCTGAGAATTGAGTCACAGTGAGGTGTGTGTGTGAGTGTGAGTGTGTGTGCAAGTATAGGCTGGGCATTGAATCACACTGAGCTGTGTGTTTTCGTGTGTGTGCTGGTATAGGCTGCGCATTCAGTCACAGTGAGCCGTGTGTGTGTTTGAGTGTTCTTGTAGAGGCTGCACATTGAATCACAGTGAGGTGTGTGTGTGATTGTGTGTGTGTGTGCTGTTCCATTCTGTGCATTCTGTCACAGTTAGCCGTGTGTGTGTGTGCATTTGTGTGTGATTTTGTAAGTTGTGCATTGATTCACATTGAACTGTGTGTGTGGGTGTGTGCTGGTGTATGCTTTGCATTGTTTCACAGTCAGCTGGGTAAGTGTGTGTGTGTGTCTGTGTTGTACAGGCTGAGCATTGTGTCACAGTGAAGTGTGTTTGTGTGAGTGTGCATGTGTCTGCATCTAAAGGCTGGCTATTAGTCACAGTGTGCCTTGTGTGTTTGTGTATGTTTCTGTACTGGTATAGGCTGTGCATTCATTCACAGTGAGGTGGGTTTTTGTGTCTGTCCTGGCATAGGCTGGTTTCTGGGTGACAGTGAGCCATGTGTGTGTGTGTGCTTGTAAAGTCTGTGAACTGAGTCATGGCCGTGTGTGTGTGTGTGAATGCTGGTATAGTTTTTGCATTGACACATAGTGAGCTACGTGTGTGTTTTGTGCTGGTATAGGACATGCATTGAGTGTGAGTGAGCTGTTTTCATGTGTGCATGCTGGTATATTCTGAACATTGAGTCACAGTGTGGTGTGTGGCTGTTTATGTGTTTGTGTGTGTGTGTGTTCTTGTATAAGATATACATTGAGATACAGTGAGCCGTGCATATGTGTGGCTGTGTGTGTGTGTGTTGCTAGAGGCTGCGCACTGTGTAACACTGAACCACGGGTTTCTGTGTGTCACTCTATAGACTGTGCATTGTGTTTGTGTGTGTGTATGCATGTGTGCTTGTATAGGCTATGCATTGATTCACATTGAGTTAGTGTGTTTGTGCGTTATGTGAGGCTATATGTTTTGCATTGTTTCACTGTGAGCTGTGTGTGTGTGAGTGTGCATGTGTGTGAATATATAGGCTGGACATTTTGTCACAGTGAAGTGTGTGTGTGAGTTTGTGTTTGTGTGCACTGGTATAGGCCATGCACTGAGACACAGTGATATTTGTGTGTGTCTTTTCAGGTTTATGCTGGGCATTGAGTCACAGTGAGCCGTGTGTGTGTGAGTGTGTGTTTGTGTGCTGGTATAGGCTGTGCATTGAGTCAGTGACGTGTGTGTCTGTGTGTCTATTTTGGTGTCAGTGTGCATTGAATCACTGTGGGGGGTGTGTGTGTGTGTGATGTTAGAGACTGTGAAATGAGTCACAGTGAGCCTTGTTTGTGTGTGTGCATGCCTGTGTTCTATTATTAGCTGTGCACTGAGTCACATGACTGTATTTTTTGTGTGTATGCTTGCTGATATAAGCTATGCATTGAGTCAAAGTCATCTGTTAGTGTCTGTGAGGGTTTGTTGGTATAGGCTGTGCACAGAGTGCCAGTGAGCCATCTGTGTGTGTGTGTGTCTGTGCAAATATGGACAGTGCATTGAGTCACAATGAGATGTGTGTGTTTCTGGGTGTGTGTGTCCACATGTGCTATTTTAGGCTACTTGTTGTGTCCCAGTAAGCCGTGTGTGTGTGTGCTGGTATAGACTGTGAATTGAGTCACGGCATGTGTGTGTGTGTGTGTGTGTGTGTGCATGCAGATATAGACTATGCATTGACCATTAAGGAGCTGGGTGTGTGTGTGTGCTGGTATAAGCAGTGAATTATGTCACACTGATCTGTGAGCATGTGAATGTGCTGGTATAATCCGAGGATTGAATCACAGCGAGGTGTGTGTGTGTATGTGTCTTCAGTTGTCAGCTTGACATTGAGTCATAGTAAGCCTTGTGTGTGTCTGTGTTTACTGGTATAGGTGGTGTATTGAGTCACAGCGGTTTTGTGTGTGTCTCTGTGTTATGTTAGAGAGTGTGGATTGATTCACAGTGAGCCATATGTGTCTGTGTGCATGTATGTGTGCTGTTATAAACTGTGCATTGAGTCACAATGAGCAGTGTGTTTGTGTGTTTATGCATGCAGATATAGGCTGTGCATTGAGTCACAGTGATCCGTTAGTGTCTGTGAGGGTTCGTTGGTATAGGCTGTGCACATTCCCAGTGAGCCGTCTCTGTGTATGTGTTTCTGTGCAGATATGCACTGTGCATTGAGTCACTGTGTGTTGTGTGCATCTGTGGAGAGTGTAAAAGTGTGCTTGTTTAGGCTGTGTGTTGTGTCACACTGACCCATGTGTGTGTTGTGTTGGTATAGACTTTGAACTGAGTCTCGGCCATGTGTGTATGTTTGTGCATGAAGGTACAGGCTGTGCATCCATTCACAGTGAAGTGTGTGTGTGTGTCTGTGCAGGTGTACACTGGTTATTAAGTCACAGTGAGCCGTGTGGGTGTGTGTGTTTGAATACACAGTGAATTGAGTTATGGCCGTTTGTGCATATGTGTGTGTGTGTGTGTGTGTGTGTGTGTGTGTGTGGGCATGCTGGTATAGGTTCTGCATTGACACATAGTGAGCTGTGTGTGTGGGTTGTGCTGGTATAGGCCATGCATTGAGTCAGAATGAGCTGTTTTCATGTGTGCGTTCTGGTATATTCTGACCATTGAGTCACAGTGTGGTGTGTGTGTGTGTGTTCTGGAATAACATGAACATTGAGTTACAGTGAGCCGTGTTTATGTGTGGCTGTGTGTGTGTGTGTGTCTGCTGGTAGAGGCTGTGCATTTTGTAACAGTGAGCCATGGGTTTCTGCGTGTCACTCTATAGACTTCACATAGTGTCTGTGTGTGTGCGTGCATGTGTGATTGTATAGGCTATGCATTGATTCACATTGAGCTTTGTGTGTGGTTCTGCGTGTTGTGCTGCTATATGTTTTGCATTGATTCACAATGAGCTGTGTGTGTGTGAGGCTGCATATGTGTGAACATATAGTCTGGGTATTGAGTCACAATGAGGTGTGTGTGTGAGTGTCTGTCTTTGTGCACTGGCATAGGCCATGCAGTGAGACACAGTGAGGTTTGTGTATGAGTGTGTTTGTCTTTTCAGGTGTATGCTGGGCATTGAGTCAAAGTGTGCTGTGAGTGTGTGTGCATGTGTTTTGGTGTGTACTGGTATAAGCTGTGCATTTATTCACAGTGAGGTGTGTGTCTATGTGTCTGTGCTGTTGTAGGTGTGCATTGAGTCACAGTGAGGTGTGTGTTGTTAGAGACTGTGAATTAGGTCACACTGAGCTTTGTGTGTGTGTGTGTGCTTACATAGGCTGTGCATTGAGTCTCAGTGAGGTGTGTGTGTCTGTTCAGGTGTAGGCTGGACATTGAGTCTCTGTTAGCTTTGTGTGTGTGAGTGCTGAGATACACTATGCATTGAGTCACAGTGACATGTGTGTCAGTGTCTGCTGTGTGTTTGCTACTATAGCTTGTCTCTTCAGACACAGTGAGGTTTTAATGTGTGTCCTGTTAGAGACGTGGGGTGAGTCTCAGTGAGCTGCATGTGTGTGTCTGCCTGCATGTGTTCTGTTATAAGCTGTGCACTGAGTCACATGGCCGTGTTTGTGTGTGTGTGTATGCTTGTTGATATAGGCTATGCATTGAGTCACAGTGATCCCTTAGTGTCTGTGAGGTTTTGTTGTTATAGGCTGTGCACAGGCTCCCACTGCGCCATCTGTGTGTGTGTGTCTGTGCAAATATGGACAGTGCATTGAGTCACAGTGAGTCATGTGTGTCTCTGGGTGTGTGTGTGTCCACATGTGCTGTTTTTGGTTGCGGTTGTGTCACACTAAGTCCTGTGTGAGTGTGTGCTGGTATATGCAATGAACTGAGTCACAGCCATGTGTGTGTGTGTGCATGCAGATATAGGCTATGCATTGACTCATAATGAACTGTGTGTGTGTGTGTGCTTGTATAGGCTGTGTTTTCGGTCAAACTGATCTGTGTGCATATCAGTGTGCTGGTATAGTCTGAGCATTGAGTCACAGTGAGGTGTGTGTGTGAGTATGTGTGTCTGTTGTGTTGTAGGTTTACCATTGAGACACAGTGAGCCTTGTGTGTGTGTATGCTGATAGAGTTTGTGTATTGAGTCATGGTGTGGTTTGTGTCTGTTTGTGTGTGCGTGTGCTGTCAGAGACTGTCGATTGATTCACAGTGAGCCATGTGTGTCTGTGGGCATGCATGTATGCTGTAATTACCTGTGCACTTAGTCACAATGAACAGTGTGTTTGTGTGTTTATGCATGCTGATAGAGGCTATGGATTGAGTCACAGTGATCCGTTAGTGTTTGTGAGGGTTTGTTGGAATAGTCTGTGCAAAGCATCCCAGTGAGCCATCTCTGGGATTGTGTTTCTCTGCACGTATGGATGGTGCATTGAGTCACAGTGAGTCATGTGCGTATGTGTGTGTGTGTGTCAAAGTGTGCTGCTTTAGGCTGTGTGTTGTGTCACAGTGAGCCATGTGTGAGTTGTGTTGTTATAGACTATGAACTGAGTCATGGCCATGTTTGTCTGTTTGTGCATGAAGCCACGGGCTGTGCATTGATTCATAGTGAGCTGTGTATGTGTGTGTGCCGGGATAGGCCGTGAATTCAGTCACAGTGAGCTGTGTGTGAGCATGCGCTGGTATAGTTTGAGCATTGATTCACAGTGTGGTTGTGAAATTCTTTTGCCAGTGTAAGATATACACTAAGTTACAGTGAGCCGTGTATGTCTGCGGCAGTGTGTGTATGTGTGTGCTTATATAGGTGGCACATTGAGTCACAGTGAGCCTTGCTTGTGTGTGTGCATGCATGTGTTCTGTTATTCGCTGTGGACTGAGTCACATGGCTGTGTTTTTGTGTGGGTATGCTTGGTGGTATAGGCTGTGCATTGTGTCACAGTGATCCGTTAGTGTCTGTGAGGGTTTGTTGGCATAGGCTGTGCACAGAGTCCCAGTGAGCCATCTCTGTGTGTGTGTGTGTGTGTGTGCAAATATGGACAGTGCATTGAGTCACAGTGAGTTATGTGTGTGTCTGTGTTCACATGTGCTGTTTTAGGCTGCTTGTTGTGTCACAGTAAGCCATCTGTGTGTGTGCTGGTATAGACTGTGAACTGAGTCATCCCATATGTGTGTCTGTGTGCGTGCGTGCAGATATAGGTTATGCTTTGACTAATACTGAGCTGTGTGTGTTCGTGTCCTGGTATAGGCAGTGAATTCAGTCACACTGATCTGTGTGCATGTGAGTGTGCTTGTGTAGTCTGAGAATTGAATCACAGTGAAGTGTGGGTGTGTGTGTCTGTTCAGTTGTCGGCTTGGCATTGAGTCACAGTGA
Source organism: Globicephala melas (assembly GCF_963455315.2). Lineage (NCBI taxonomy): Eukaryota > Metazoa > Chordata > Mammalia > Artiodactyla > Delphinidae > Globicephala > Globicephala melas. The sequence continues at coordinate 638,632 of NC_083336.1, read as the reverse complement.
GCCTTGTGTGTGTGTGTGTGTGCTGGTATAGGTGGTGTATTCAGTCACAGTGAGTTTGTGTGTGTCTGTGTGTGCTGTTAGAGACTGTGGATTGACTCACAGTGAGCCATATGTGTCTTGCATGCATGTGTGCTGTTATAAGCTGTGCATTCAATCACATAAGCAGTGTGTTTGTCTGTTTATGCATGCAGATATAGGCTGTGCATTGAGTCACAGTTATCCATTAGTGTCTGTGAGGGTTTGTTGGTATAGGCTGTGCACATTCCCAGTGAGCCGTCTCTGTGTATGTGTTTCTGTGCAAGTATGCACTGTGCATTGAGTCACTGTGTGCTGTGTGCATCTGTGTGTGTGTGTCAAAGTGTGCTTGTTTAGGCTGTGTGTTGTGTCACAGTGAGCCATGTGTGTGTTGTGTTGGTATAGACTGTGAACTGAGTCTCGGACATGTGTGTATCTTTGTGCATGAAGGTACAGGCTGTGCATCCATTCACAGTGAAGTGTGTGTGTGTGTCTTTGCAGGTGTACGCTGGTTATTAAGTCACAGTGAGCCGTGTGAGTGTGTGTGCTTGAATACACTGTGAATTGAGTCATGGCCATTTGTGCATGTGTGTGTGTGTGTCTGTGTGTGTGTGGGCATGCTGCTATAGGTTTTGCATTGACACATATTGAGTTGTGTGTGTGCGTTGTGCTGGTATAGGCCACGCATTGAGTCAGAGTGAGCTGTTTTCATGTGTGCGTTCTGGTATATTCTGACCATTTAGTCACAGTATGGTGTGTGTGTGTGTGTGTTCTGGAATAAGATGAACATTGAGTTACAGTGAGCCGTGTTTATCTGTAGCTGTGTGTGTATGTGTGTGTGTGTCTGCTGGTAGAGGCTGCACATTTTGTAACAGAGAGCCATGGGTTTCTGCGTGTCACTCTATAGACTGCACATAGTGTCTGTGTGTGTGCATGCATGTGTGCTTGTATAGGCTATGCATTGATTCACATTGAGCTTTGTGTGTGGTTCTGCGTGTTGTGATGCTCTATGTTTTGCATTGATTCACAATGAGCTGTGTGTGTGTGAGTGTGCATATGTGTGAACATATAGGCTGGGTATTCAGTCACAATGAGGTGTGTGTGTGAGTGTCTGTCTTTGTGCACTGGCATAGGCCATGCAGTGAGACACCGTGAGGTTTGTGTATGAGTGTGTGTGTCTTTTCAGGTGTATGCTGGGCATTGAGTCACAGTTTGCTGTGAGTGTCTGTGCATGTGTGTTGGTGTGTACTGGTATAGGCTGTGCATTTATTCACAGTGAGGTGTGTGTCTATGTGTCTGTGCTGTTGTAGGTGTGCATCGGGTCACAGTGAGGTGTGTGTTGTTAGAGACTGTGAATTGACTCACACTGAGCCTTGTGTGTGTGTGTGTGTGCACTTGCATAGGCTGTGCATTGAGTCACAGTGAGGGGTGTGTGTCTGTTCAGGTGTAGGCTGGGCATTGAGTCTCAGTTAGCTTTGTGTGTGTGAGTGCTGAGATACACTATGCATTGAGTCACAGTGACATGTGTGTCAGTGTCTGCTGTGTGTTTGCTACTATAGCTTGTCTATTCAGAAACAGTGAGGTTTGAGTGTGTGTGCTGTTAGAGACGTAGGTTGAGTTTCAGTGAGACGCAAGTGTGTGTCTGCCTGCATGTGTTCTGTTATAAGCTGTGCACTGAGTCACATGGCCGTGTTTGGGTGTGTGTGTGTGCTTGTTGATATAGGCTATGCATTGAATCACAGTGATCTGTTAGTGTCTGTGAGAGTTTGTTGTTATAGGCTGTGCACAGGGTCCCAGTGAGCCATCTGTGAGTGTGTGTCTGTGAAAATATGGACAGTGCATTGAGTCACGGTGAGTTGTGTGTGTCTCTGGGTGTGTGTGTGTCCACATGTGTTGTTTTTGGTTGTGGTTGTGTCACACTAAGTCCTGTGTGAGTGTGTGCTGGTATATGCAGTGAACAGAGTCACGGCCATGTGTATGTGTGTACATGCAGATATAGGCTATGCATTGACTCATAGTGAGCTGTGTGTGTGTGTGTGCTTGTATAGGCTGTGAATTCGGTCAAACTGATCTGTGTGCATGTCAGTGTGCTGGTATAGTCTGAGAATTGAGTCACAGTGAGGTGTGTGTGTGAGTGTGTGTGTCAGTTCTGTTGTAGGTTTACCATTGAGACACAGTGAGCCTTGTGTGTGTGTGTGCTGATAGAGTTTGTGTATTGAGTCACAGTGCGGTTTGTGTCTGTTTGTGTGTGCGTGTGCTGTCAGAGACTGTCGATTGATTCACAGTGAGCCATGTGTGTCTGGGGGCATGCATGTATGCTGTAATAAGCTGTGCACTTAGTCACAATGAACAGTGTGTTTGTGTGTTTATGCATGCTGATAGAGGCTATGGATTGAGTCACAGTGATCCGTTAGTGTTTGTGAGGGTTTGTTGGAATAGTCTGTGCAAAGCATCCCAGTGAGCCATCTCTGGGAATGTGTTTCTCTGCACGTATGGATGGTGCATTGAGTCACAGTGAGTCGTGTTCGTCTGTGTGTGTGTGTGTCAAATTGTGCTGTTTTAGGCTGTGTGTTGTGTCACAGTGAGCCATGTGTGTGTTGTGTTGTTATAGACTGTGAACTGAGTCATGGCCATGTTTGTCTGTTTGTGCATGAAGCCACGGGCTGTGCATTGATTCATAGTGAGCTGTGTATGTGTGTGTGCTGGTATAGGCCATGAATTCAGTCACAGTGAGCTGTGTGTGAGCATGTGCTGGTATAGTTTGAGCATTGAGTCACAGTGTGGTTGTGAAATTCATGTGCCAATGTAAGATGTACACTGAGTTACAGTGAGCCGTGTGTGTCTGTGGCAGTGTGTGTATGTGTGTGCTCATATAGGTGGCACATTGAGTCACAGTGAGCCTTGCTTGTGTGTGTGCATGCATGTGTTCTGTTATTCGCTGTGCACTGAGTCACATGGCCGTGTTTTTGTGTGTGTATGCTTGGTGGTATAGGCTGTGCATTGTGTCACAGTGATCCGTTATTTTCTGTGAGGGTTTGTTGGTATAGGCTGTGCACAGAGTCCCAGTGAGCCATCTCTGTGTGTGTGTGTGTGTGTGCAAATATGGACAGCGTATTGAGTTACAGTGAGTTATGTGTGTGTCTGTGTTCACATGTGCTGTTTTAGGCTGCTTGTTGTGTCACAGTAAGCCATCTGTGTGTGTGCTGGTATAGACTGTGAACTGAGTCATCCCATATGTGTCTCTGTGTGTGTGCGTGCAGATATAGGTTATGCTTTGACGAATACTGAGCTGTGTGAGTTCGTGTCCTTGTATAGGCAGTGAATTCACTCACACTGACCTGTGTGCATGTGAGTGTGCATGTATAGTCTGAGGATTGAATCACAGTGAATTGTGTGTGTGTGTGTCTGTTCAGTTGTTGGCTTGGAATTGAGTCACAGGGAGCCTTGTGTGTGTGTGTGTGCTTGTATAGGTCGTGTATTCAGTCACAGTGAGTTTTGTGTGTGTGTGTGTGTGTGCTGTTAGAGACTGTGGATTGATTCACAGTGAGCCATATGTGTCTTGCATGCATGTGTGCTTTTATAAGCTGTGCATTAAGTCACAATGAGCAGTGTGTTTGTGTGTTTATGCATGCAGATATAGGCTGTGCATTGAGTCACAGTGATCCATTAGTGTCTGTGAGGGTTTTTTGGTATAGGCTGTGCACATTCCCAGTGAGCTGTCTCTGTGTATGTGTTTCTGTGCAGGTATGGACGGTGCATTGAGTCACAGTGAGTCATGTGCATCTGTGTGTGTGTGTCAACGTGTGCTGGTTTAGGCTGTGTGTTGTGTCACAGTGAGCCATGTGTATTGGTATAGACTGTGAACTGAGTCAAGGCCATGTGTGTGTGTTTGTGCATGAAGGTACTGGTTGTGTATTGATTCATAGTGAGCTATTTATGTGTGTGTGATGGTATAGGCCGTCAATTCAGTCACAGTGAGCTGTGTGTGTGAGCATGTGCTGGTATAGTTTGAGCATTGAGTCACAGTGTGGTTGTGAGTTTCTTATGGCGGTACAAGATGTACACTGTATTACAGTGAGCCGTGAGAGTCTGTGGCTGTTTGTGTATGTGTGTGCTTATATAGGCTGCACATTGAATCACAGTGAGCTTTGAGTGTGGGCGTGATGCTTGTTTAGACTGTGAACTGAGTCACAGTGAACCATGTGTGTGTGTGTGTGCTGCTAGGTAATGTGCCTTGAGTCACAGTGAGCTCTGTGTGTGTTTTTGAATACCTCTGGCTGACATAGGCTGAGTATTGAGTCACAGTGAGGTGTGTGTGTGAATGTGCATGTGTGTGCAAGTATAGGCTGGGCATTGAATCACAGTGAGCTGTGTGTGTTTGTGTGTGTGCTGGTTAGGCTGCGCATTCAGTCACAGTGAGTCGTGTGTGTGTTTGAATGTTCTTGTAGAGGCTGCACATTGAATCACAGTGAGGTGTGTGTGCAATTGTGTGTGTGTGTGTGCTGTTCCATACTGTGCATTCAGTCTCAGTTATCCATGTGTGTGTGTGTTCTTGCGTGTGTGATTGTATAGGCTGTGCCTTGATTCACATTGAACTGTGTGTGTGTGTGCTGTTATATGCTTTGCATTGCTTCACAGTGAACTGTGTGTGTGTGTGTTTGTGTGTGCCAGTACAGCCAGAGCATTCTTTCACAGTGAGATGTGTGTGTTTGAGTGTGCATGTGTCTGCATGTAAAGGCTGGCAGTTAGTGACCATCTGTGGTGTGTGTTTGTGTAAGTTTCTGTACTGTTATAGGCTGTGCATTCATTCACAGTGAGGTGTGTGTGTGTGTGTCTGTCCAGGTGTAGGCTGGTTATTGAGTCACAGTGAGCCGTGTGTGTGTGTGTGCTTGTATACACTGTGAACTGAGTCATGGCCGTTTGTGTGTGTTTTTGTGGGGGGGGGCATGCTGGTATAATTTTTGCATTGACACATAGTGAGCTGTGTGCGTGTGTTATTCTGGTATAGGCCATGCATTGAGTCAGAGTGAGCTGTTTTCATGTGTGCGTTCTGGTATATTCAGACCATTGAGTGACAGTGTGGTGTGTGTGTGTGTGTGTGTTCTTGTATAAGATGAACATTGAGATACAGTGAGCCGTGTTTATGTGTGGCTGTGTGTGTGTGTGTGTGTCTGTTGGTAGAGGCTGCACATTTTGTAACAGTGTGCCATGATTTCCGGGTGTCACTCTATAGACTGCACATAGTGTCTGTGCGTGTGCATGCATGTGTGCTTGTATAGGCTATGCATTGATTCACATTGAGCTTAGTGTGTGGTTGTGTGTGTTGTGCTGCTATATGTTTGCATTGATTCACACTGAGCTGTGTGTGTGTGAGTGTTCATATGTGTGAACATATAGGCTGGGTATTGAGTCACAATGAGGTGTGTGTGTGAGTGTCTGTGTTTGGGCACTGGCATAGGCCATGCACTGAAACACAGTGAGGTTTGTGTGTGAGTGTGTGTGTCTTTTCAGGTGTATGCTGGGCATTGAGTCACAGTGAGCCGTGAGTGTGTGTGCATGTGTGTGTGTGTGTACTGGTATAGGCTGTGCATTGAGTCACAGTGAGGTGTGTGTCTATGTGTCTGTGCTGTTGTAGGTATGCATTGAGTCACAGTGAGGTGTGTGTTGTTAGAGACTGTGAATTGAGTCACACTGAGCCTTGTGTGTGTGTGTGTGCTTGCATAGGCTGTGCATTGAGTCACAGTGAGGTGTGTGTGTCTCTTCAAGTGTTGGCTGCTCATTGAGTCTCAGTTATCTTTGTGTGTGTGTGTGCTGAGGTATGCTATGCATTGAGTCACAGTGACATGTGTGTCAGTGTCTGTCTGTGTGTGTGCTAGTATAGCTTGTGTATTCAGACACAGTGAGGATTGAGTGTGTGTGCTGTTAGAGACGTGGATTGAGTCTCAGTGAGCCGCATGTGTGTGTGTCTGTCTGCATGTTTTCTGTTATAAGCTGTGCACTGAGTCACATGGCCGTGTTTGGGTGTGTATGTATGCTTGTTGATATAGGCTATGCATTGAGTCATAGTGATCCGTTAATGTCTGTGAGTGTTTGTTGTTATAGGCTGTACACAGGGTCCCAGTGAACCATCTGTGTGTGTGTCTGTGCAAATATGGACAGTTCTTTGAGTCACAGTGAATTATGCATGTCTCTGGTTGTGTGTGTGTCCACATGTGCTGTTTTTGGTTGCATGTTGTGTCACAGTAAGCTGTGTGTGATTGTGTGCTTGTATAGACAGTGAACTGAGTCACGGCCATGTGTCTGTGTGTGTGTGCATGCAGGTATAGGCTATTCATTGACTCATAGTGAGGTGTGTGTGTGTTTGTGCTGGTATAGGCTGTGAATTCAGTCACACTGATCTGTGTGCATGTTTGTGTGCTGGTATAGTCTAAGCATTGAGTCACAGTGAGGTGTGTGTCTGAGTGTGTGTCTGTTCAGTTGTAGGTGTAGCATTGAGTAACAGTGAGCCTTGTGTGTGTGTGTGCTGATAGAGTTTGTGTATTGAGTCACGGTGCGGTTTGTGTTTGTTTTTGTGTGCGTGTGCTGTCAGAGACTGTCGATTGATTCACAGTGAGCCATGTGTGCCTGTGGGCATGCATGTATGCTGTAATAAGCTGTGCACTTAGTCACAATTAATAGTGTGTTTGTGTGTTTATACATGCTGATAGAGGCTATGCATTGAGTCACAGTGATCCATTAGTGTCTGTGAGGGTTTGTTGGAATAGTCTGTGCAAAGAGTCCCAGTGAGCCATCTCTGTGTATGTGTTTCTCTGCAGGTATGGACAGTGCATTGAGTCACAGTGCGTCCTGTGCCTCTGTGTGTGTGTGTGTGTGTCAAAGTGCGCTGCTTTAGGCTGTATGTTGTGTCACAGTGAGCCATGTGTGTGTTGTGTTGGTATAGACTGTGAAATGAGTCATGGCCATGTGTGTTTGTTTGTGCATGAAGCTACGGGTTGTGCATTGATTCATAGTGAGCTGTGTATGTGTGTGTGCTGGTATAGGCCAGGAATTCAGTCACAGTGAGCTCTTTGTGTGAGCATGTGCTGGTATAGTTTGAGGATTGAGTCACAGTGTGCTTGTGAATTTCTTGTGCCTCTGTAAGATGTACACTGAGTTACAGTGAGCCGTGTGTGTCTGTGGCAGTGTGTGTATGTGTGTGCTTATATAGGTGGCACATTGAGTCACAGTGAGCCTTGTTTGTGTGTGTGCATGCATGTGTTCTGTTATTAGCTGTACACTGAGTCACATGGCTGTGTTTTTGTGTGTGTATGCTTGGTGGTATAGGCTGTGCATTGAGTCATAATGAAAGCGTGTTTATGTGTTTATGCATGCAGATATAGGTTGTGCATTTGGGTGACAGTGTTCCGTTAGTGTCTGTGAGGGTTTCTTGGTATAGGCTGTGCACAGTCCCAGTGAGCTGTCACTTTGTATGGGGTTATCTGCAGGTATGGACTCTGCATTAAGTCACTTTGAGTCTTGTGCTTCTCTGTGTGTGTCTGTATGTGTGTCAAAGTGTGCTGGTTTAGGCAGCGTGTTTTGTCACAGTGAGCCATGTTTGTGTTGTGTTGTTATAGATTGTGAACTGAGTTACAGCCATGTGTGTGTACTTGTGCACGAAGGTACTGTCTGTGCATTGATTCATAGTGAGCTGTGTATGTGTGTGTGCTGGTATAGACCATCAATTCAGTCACAGTGAGCTGTTTGCATGTGCATGTTCTGGTATAGTTTGAGCATTGAGTCACAGTGTTGTTTTGAGATTGTTTTGCTGGTACAAGATTTACACAGAGATACAGTGAGCCGTGTCTGTCTGTGGCTCTGTGTGTATGTGTGTGCTTATATAGGCGGTGCAGTGAGTCACAGTGAGCTTTGAGTGTGGGTGTGATGCTGGTATAGACTATGAACTGACTATGAGCCATGTGTGTGAGTGTGTGTGTGTGTGTGTGTGCTGTTAGGTAATGTGCATTGAGTCACAGTGAGCTCTGTGTGTGTTTTTGAATACCTCTGGGCTGGCATAGGCTGAGCATTGAGTCACAGTGTGGTGTGTGTGTGAGTGTGCATGTGTGTGCAAGTATAGGGTGGGCATTGAAGCACAATGAGCTGTGTGTGTTTGTGTGTGTGCTGATATAGGCTGCACATTCAGTTACAGTGAGCCGTGTGTGTATGTGAGTGTGCTTGTAGAAACTGCACACTGATTAACAGTGAGGTGTGTATGAGTGTGTGTGTGTGCTGTTACATACTGGGCATTCAGTCACAGTTTGCTGTGTGTGTGTGTGCATGCATGTGTGCTTTTATAGGCTGTGCCTTGATTAACTTTGAACTGTGAGTGTGAGTGTGTGGGTGTCTGCTGGTATACGTTTTGCATTGTTTCACCATGAGCTGTGTGTGTGTGTGTGTTCTGGTATAAGATGTACATTGAGACGCAGTGAGCCGTGCATGTGTGTGGCTGTGTGTGTGTGTGTGCTGCTAGAGGCTGCATATTGTGTAACACTGAGCCATGTGTTTCTGTGTGTCACTGTATAGACTGTGCATTGAGTCTGTGTGTGTGCATGCATGTGTGCTGGTATAGGCTATGCATTGATTCACATTGAGTTAGTGTGTGGTTGTGCATGTTGTGCGGCTATATGTTTTGCATTGATTCACTGTGAGCTGTGTGTGTGTGAGTGTGCATGTGTGTGAACATATAGGGTGGACATTGAGTCACAGTGAGGTGTGTGTGTTAGTTTGTGTTTGTGTGCAGTGGTAAGAGCCACGCACTGAGAAACAATGATGTTTCTGTGTGATTGTGTGTGTCTTTTCAGGTTTATGCTGGGCATTGAGTCACAGTGAGCTGTGTGTGTGTGTGCATGTGTGTGTTTGTGTGCTGGTATAGGCTGTGCATTGAGTCACAGTTAGGTGTGTGTGTCTGTTCAGGTGTACACTTGGCATTGAGTCTCAGCTTTGTATATCTGTGTGTGTGTGCTGAGATAGGCTGTGCATTGAGTCACAGTGACATGTGTGTCAGTGTCTGTGTGAGTGTGTAATAGTATAGCTTGTGTATTCAGACACAGTGAGGTTTGAGTGTGAGTGTGTGTGTGCTGTTAGAGACTGTGGATTGAGTATCAGTGAGTTTTGTTTGTTTTTGTGTGTGCATGCATGTGTTCTGTTCTAAGCTGTGCACTGAGTCACATGGCCGTATTTGTGTGTGTGTGTATGCCTGTTGATATAGGCTATGCATTGAGTCACAGTGATCCGTTAGTGTCTGTGAGGTTTTGTTGGTATAGGCTGTGCGCAGGGTCCCAGTGAGCCATCTGTGTGTGTGTGTCTGTGCAAATATTGACAGTGCATTGAGTCACAGTGAGTCATGTGTGTCTCTGGGTGTGTGTGTGTTCACATGTGCTGTTTTCAGTTGTGTGTTGTGTCACAGTAAGCCATGTGGGAGTGTGTGCTGGTTTAGACTGTGAACTGAGTCACGGCCGTGTGTGTGTGTGTGTGTGTTTGTGCATGCAGCCATAGGCTATGCATTGACTGATAGTGAGCTGTTTATGTGTGTGTGATGGTATAGGCTGTCAATTGAGTCACAGTGAGCCATTAACGTGTGCATGTGCTGATATAGTTTGAGCATTGAGTCACAGTTTTGTTGTGAGTTTGTTTTGCCGGTACAAGATGTACACCGAGTTACACTAAGCCGTGGGTGTCTGTGGCTGTGTGTGTATGTGTGTGCCTATATAGGTGGTGCAGTGAGTTACAGTGAGCTGTGAGTGTGGGTGTGATGCTAGTATAGACTGTGAACTGAGTCACAGTGAACCATGTGTGTGTGTGTGTGTGTTTGTTTGCTTCAAGTTAATGTGCATTGAGTCACAGTGAGCTCTGTTTGTGTTTGTGAATACCTCTGGGCTGCTATAGGCTGAGCATTGAGTCACAGTGAGGTGTGTGTGTGAGTGTGCATGTGTGTGCAAGTATAGGCTGGGCATTGAGTCACAGTGAGCTGTGTGTTTTCGTGTGTGTGCTGGTATAGGATGCGCATTCAGTCACAGTGAGCCGTGTGTGTGTGTGAGTGTTCTTGTAGAGGCTGCACATTGAATCACAGTGAGGTGTGTGTGTTATTGTGTGTGTGTGTGCTGTTCCATTCTGTGCATTCTATCACAGTTAGCCGTGTGTGTGTGTATTTGTGTGTGAATTTATAAGCTGTGCATTGATTCACATTGAACTGTGTGTGTGGGTGTGTGCTGGTGTATGCTTTGCATTGTTTCACAGTCAGCTGGGTGTGTGTGTGTGTGTGTCTGTGTGTTGTGGTACAGGCTGAGCATTGTGTCACAGTGAAGTGTGTTTGTGTGAGTGTGCATGTGTCTGCATCTAAAGGCTGGCTATTAGTCACAGTGTGCCTTGTGTGTTTGTGTATGTTTCTGTACTGGTATATGCTGTGCATTCATTCACAGTGAGGTGTGTTTGTGTGTCTGTCCTGGCGTAGGCTGGTTATTGGGTGACAGTGAGCCATGTGTGTGTGTGTGCTTGTAAAGTCTGTGAACTGAGTCATGGCCGTGTGTGTGTGTGTGAATGCTGGTATAGTTTTTGCATTGACACATACTGAGCTATGTGTGCGTTTTGTGCTTGTATAGGCCATGCATTGAGTGTGAGTGAGCTGTTTTCATGTGTGCATGCTGGTATATTCTGAACATTGAGTCACAGTGTGGTGTGTGGCTGTGTATGTGTGTGTGTGTGTGTGTTCTGGTATAAGATGTACATTGAGATACAGTGAGCCGTGCATATGTGTGGCTGTGTGTGTGGGTGTGTGTGTGTGCTGCTAGAGGCTGTGCATTGTGTAACACTGAGCCATGTGTTTCTGTTGTCACTCTATAGACTGTGCATTGTGTTTGTGTGTGTGTATGCATGTGTGCTTGTATAGGCTATGCATTGATTCACATTGAGTTAGTGTGTGGTTGTGCGTGTTGTGTGGCTATATGTTTTGCATTGATTCACTGTGAGCTGTGTGTGTGTGAGTGTGCATGTGTGTGAACATATAGGCTGGACATTTTGTCACAGTGAGGTGTGTGTGTGAGTTTGTGTTTGTGTGCACTGGTAGAGGCCATGCACTGAGACACAGTGATATTTGTGTGTGTCTTTTCAGGTTTATGCTGGGCATTGAGTCACAGTGAGCCCTGTGTGTGTGTGAGTGTGTGTGAGTGTGCTGGTATAGGCTATGCATTGAGTCAGTGAAGTGTGTGTCTCTGTGTCTGTTTTGGTGTCAGTGTGCATTGAATCACTGTGGGGTGTGTCTCTGTGTGATGTTAGAGACTGTGAAATGAGTCACAGTGAGCTTTGTTTGTGTGTGTGCATGCATGTGTTCTATTATTATTTGTGCACTGCGTCACATGACCGTATTTTTGTGAGTGTATGCTTGCTGATATAAGCTATGCATTGAGTCAAAGTCATCCGTTAGTGTCTGTGAGGGTTTGTTGGTTTAGGCTGTGAACAGAGTGCCAGTGAGCCGTCTGTGTGTGTGTGTGTCTGTGCAAATATGGACAGTGCATTGAGTCACAGTGAGATGTGTGTGTCTCTGGGTGTGTGTGTCCACATGTGCTATATTAGGCTACTTGTTGTGTCCCAGTAAGCCGTGTGTGTGTGTGCTGGTATAGACTGTGAATTGAGTCACGGCATGTGTGTGTGTGTGTGTGTGCATGCAGATATAGGCTATGCATTGACCAATAAACAGCTGTGTGTGTGTGTGTGTGCTGGTATAAGCAGTGAATTCTGTCACAGTGATCTCTGTGCATGTGAGTGTGCTGGTATAGTCCGAGGATTGAATCACAGTGAGGTGTGTGTGTGTCTCTTATGTTGTCAGCTTGACATTGAGTCACAGTGAGCCTTGTGTGTGTCTGTGTGTGCTGGTATACGTGGTGTATTGAGTCACAGTGAGTTTTGTGTGTGTCTGTGTGTGCTGTTAGAGAGTGTGGATTGATTCACAGTGAGGCATATGTGTCTGTGTGCATGTATATGTGCTGTTATAAACTGTGTATTGAGTCACAATGAGCAGTGTGTTTGTGTGTTTATGCATGCAGATATAGGCTGTGCATTGAGTCACAGTGATCCGTTAGTGTCTGTGAGGGTTTGTTGGTATAGGCTGTGCACTTTCCCTGTGAGCCGTCTCTGTGTATGTGTTTCTGTGCAGGTATGCACTGTGCATTGAGTCACTGTGTGTTGTGTGCATCTGTGTTTGTGTGCCAAAGTGTGTTTGTTTAGGCTGTGTGTTGTGTCACAGTGAGCCATGTGTGTGTTGTGTTGGTATAGACTGTGAACTGAGTCTCGGCCATGTGTGTATGTTTGTGCATGAAGGTACAGGCTGTGCATCCATTCACAGTGAAGTGTGTGTGTGTGTGTCTTTGCATGTGTATGCTGGTTATTAAGTCACAGTGAGCCGTGTGTGTGTGTGTGCTTTAATACACTGTGAACTGAGTCATGGCTGTTTGTGCATGTGTGTGGAGGGGGCATGCTCTTATAGGTTTTGCATTGACACATAGTGAGCTGTGTGTGTGTGTTGTGCTGGTATAGGCCAAGCATTGAGTAAGAGTGAGCTGTTTTCATGTGTGCATTCTGGTATATTCTGACCATTGAGTCACAGTGTGGTGTGTGTGTGTGTGTTCTGGAATAAGATGAACATTGAGATACAGTGAGCCATGTTTATGTGTGGCTGTGTGTGTGTGTGTGTGTGTCTGCTGGTAGAGGCTGAACATTTTGTAACAGTGAGGCATGGGTTTCTGCGGGACACTCTATAGACTGCACATAGTGTCTGTGTGTGTGCGTGCATGTGTGATTGTATAGGCTATGCATTGATTCACATTTAGCTTTGTGTGTGGTTGTACCTGTTGTGGTGCTATATGTTTTGCATTCATTCACACTGAGCTGTGTGTGTGTGAGCGTGCATATGTGTGACATATAGGCTGGGTATTGTGTCACAATGAGGTGTGTGTTAGTGGCTGTCTTTGTGCACTGGCATAGGCCATGCAGTGAGACACAGTGAGGTTTGTGTATGAGTGTGTGTGTCTTTCCAGGTGTATGCTGGGCATTGAGTCACAGTGAACCATGAGTGTGTGTGCATGTGTGTGTCTGTGTACTTGTATAGGCTGTGCATTTAGTTACAGTGAGATGTGTGTCTATGGGTCTGTGCTGTTGTAGGTGTGCATAGAGTCACAGTGAGTTGTGTGTTGATAGAGACTGTGAATTGACTCACACTGTGCCTTGTGTGTGTGTGCGCTTCTATAGGCTGTGCATTGAGTCACAGTGAGGTGTGTGTGTCTGTTCAGGTGTAGGCTGAGCATTGAGTCTCAGTTAGCTTTGTGTGTGTGAGTGCTGAGATACGTTATGCATTGAGTCACAGTGACACATGTGTCAGTGTCTGTCTGTGTGTGTGCTAGTATAGCTTGTGTATTCAAACACAGTGAGGTTTGAGTGCGTGTACTGTTAGAGACGTGGGTTGAGCCTCAGTGAGCTGCATGTGTGTGTGTCTGCCTGCATGTGTTCTGTTATAAACTGTGCACTGAGTCACATGGCCGTGTTTGGGTGTGTGTGTGTATGCTTGTTGATATAGGCTATGCATTCAGTCACAGTGATCCGTTAGTGTCTGTGAGGATTTGTTGTTATAGGCTATGCACAGGGTCCCAGTGAGCCATCTGTGTGTGTGTGTCTGTGCAAATATGGACAGTGCATTGAGTCACAGTGAGTCGTGTGTGTCTCTGGGTGTGTGTGTGTCCACATGTGCTGTTTTTGGTTGTGTGTTGTGTCACAGTAAACCCTGTGTGAGTGTGTGCTGTTATAGACAGTGAACTGAGTCACGGCCATGTGTGTATGCGTGTGCGTGCAGATATAGGCTATGCATTGACTTATAGTGAGCTCTGTGTGTGTATGTGCTGGTATAGGCTGTGATTTGGTCAAACTGATCTATGTGCCTGTCAGTGTGCTGGTATAGTCTGAGATTTGAGTCACAGTGAGGTGTGTGTGTGAGTGCGTGTGTCTCTTCAGTTGCACGTTTAGCATTGAGTCACAGTGAGCCTTGTGTGTGTATGTGCTGATAGACTTTGTGTATTGAGTCACGGGGCGGTTTGAGTGTGTTTGTGTGTGTGTGTGCTGTCAGAGACTGTTGATTGATTCACCGTGTGCCATGTGTGTCTGTGGGCATGCATGTATGCTGTAATAAGCTGTGCACTTAGTCACAATGAACAGTGTGTTTGTGTGTTTATGCATGCTGATAGAGGCTATGCATTGAGTCACAGTGATCCGTTAGTGTCTGTGAGGGTTTGTTGGTATAGGCTGTGCACAGAATCCCAGAGAGCCATCTCTGTGTGTGTGTGTCTGTGCAAATATACACAGTGCATTGAGTCACAGTGAGTCGTGTGTGTGTGTGTGTTCACATGTGCTGTTTTAGGCTGCTTGTTGTGTCACAGTAAGCCGTGTGTGTGTGTGCTGGTATAGACTGTGAACTGAGACATCCCATGTGTGTGTGTGTGTGTGTGTGCATGCAGATATAGGTTATGCTTTGACTAATACTGAACTGTGTGTGTGTGTGTGCTGGTATAAGCAGTGAATTCATTCACACTGATATGTGTGCATATGAGTGTGCTTCTATAGTCTGAGGATTGAATCACAGTGAGGTGTGTGTGTGTGTGTGTGTGTGTGTGTCTGTTCAGATGTCAGCTTGGCATTGAGTCACAGTGAGCCTTGTATGTGTTTGTGTGCGCTGGTATAGGTGGTGTATTGAGTCATAGTGAGTTTTGTGTGTGTCTGTGTGTGCTGTTAGAGACTGTGGATTGATTCACAGTGAGCGATGTGTGTCTGTGTGCATGCATGTGTGCTGTTTTAAGCTGTTCATTCAGTCACAATGAGCAGTGTGTTTGTGTGTTTATGCAGGCAGATATAGGCTGTGCATTGAGTCACAGTGATCCGTTAGTGTCTGTGAGGGTTTGTTGGTATAGGCTGTGCACATTCCCAGTGAGCCGTCTCTGTGTATGTGTTTCTGTGCAGGTATGGATGGTGTATTGAGTCACAGTGACTCATGTGTGTCTCTGGGTGTGTGTGTGTCCACATGTGCTGGTTTCGGTTGCATGTTGTGTCACAGTAAGCCCTGTGTGAGTGTGTGCTGTTATAGACAGTGAACTGAGTGATGGCCATGTGTGTGTGTGTGTGCATGCATATATAGGCTATGCATTGACTTACAGTGAGCTGTGTGTGTGTGTGTGCTGGTATAGGCTGTGAATTCAAACACAGATATGTGTGCATGTGAGTGTGCTGATATAGTCTGAGCATTGAGTCACAGTGAGATGTGTGTGTGCGTGTCTCTTCAGTTGTAGGTTTACAATTGAGTCACAGTGAATCTTGTGTGTGTGTGTGCTGAAAGAGTTTGTGTACTGAGTCACGGTGCGGTTTTTGTCTGTTTGTGTGTGTGTGTGCTGTCAGAGACTGTCGATTGATTCACAGTGAGCCATGTGTGTCTGTGGGCATGCATGTATGCTGTAATAAGCTGTGCACTTAGTCACAATGAACAGTGTGTTTGTGTGTTTATGCATGCTGATATAGGCTATGCATTGAGTCACTGTGATCCGTTAGTGTCTGTGAGGGTTTGTTGGAATAGTCTGTGCAAAGAGTCCCAGTGAGCCATCTCTGTGTGTGTGTGTCTGTGCAAATATGGACAGTGCATTGAGTCACAGTGAGTTGTATGTGTGTGTGTGTCCACATGTGCTGTTTTAGGCTGCTTGTTGTGTCACAGTAAGCCGTGTGTGTGTGCTGGTATAGACTGTGAACTGAGATAACCCATATGTGTGTTTGTGTGTGTGCATGCAGATATAGGTTATACGTTGACTAATACTGAGCTGTGTGTGTTTGTGTGCTGGTATAGGCTGTGAATTCAGTCACACTGATCTGTGTGCATGTGAGTGTTCTGGTATAGTCCGAGGATTGAATCACAGTGAGGTGTGTGTGTGTGTGTCTGTTCAGTTGCTGGCTTGGCATAGAGTCACAATGAGCCTTGTGTGTGTGTGTGTGTGTGTGCTGGTATAGGTGGTGTATTGAGTCACAGTGTGATTTGTGTGTTTCTGTGTGTGCTGTTAGAGACTGCATTGATTCACAGTGAGCCATATGTGTCTGTGTGCATGTATGTGAGCTGTTATAAACTGTGCATTGAGTCACAATGAGCAGTGTGTTTGTGTGTTTATGCATGCAGATATAGGCTGTGCATTGAGTCACGGAGATCCGTTAGTGTCTGTGAGGGTTTGTTGGTATAGGCTGTGCACAGTCCCAGTGAGCCATATCTGTGTATGTGTTTCTGTGCAGGTATGCACTGTGCATTGTGTCACTGTGTGTTGTGTGCATCTGTGTGTGTGTGTCAAAGTGTGCTTGTTTAGGCTGTGTGTTGTGTCACAGTGAGCCATGTGTGTGTTGTGTTGGTATAGACTGTGAACTGAGTCTCGGCCATGTGTGTATGTTTGTGCATGAAGGTACAGGCTGTGCATCCATTCACAGTGAAGTGTGTGTGTGTGTCTGTGCATGTGTACGCTGGTTATTAAGTCACAGTGAGCCGTGTGCCTGTGTGTGCTTGAATACACTGTGAACTGAGTCATGGCCATTTGGCATTTGTGTTTGGGGGGGGCATGCTGGTATAGGTTTTGCATTGACACATAGTGAGCTGTGTGTGTGTTTTCTGCTGGTATAGGCCAAGCATTGAGTCAGAGTGAGCTGTTTTCATGTGTGCGTTCTGGTATATTCTGACCATTGAGTCACATTGTGGTGTGTGTGTGTGTGTGTGTTCCAGAATAAGATGAACATTGAGATACAGCGAGCCGTGTTTATGTGTGGCTGTGTGTATGTGTGTGTGTGTATCTGCTGGTAGAGGTTGCGCATTTTGTAACTGTGAGCCATGGGTTTCTGCGTGTCACGCTATAGACTGCACATAGTGTCTGTGTGTGTGCATGCATGTGTGCTTGTATAGGCTATGCATTGATTCACATTGAGCTTTGTGTGTGGTGTGCATGTTATGCTGCTATATCTTTTGCATTGATTCACAATGAGCTGTGTGTGTGTGAGCGTGCATATATGTGAACATATAGGCTGGGTATTGAGTCACAATGAGGTGTGTGTGTGAGTGTCTGTCTTTGTGCACTGTCATAGGGCATGCAGTGAGACACAGTGAGGTTTGTGTATGAGTGTGTGTGTGTCTTTTCAGGTGTATGCTGGGCATTGAGTCACAGTGTGCCGTGAGTGTGTGTGCATGTGTGTTGGTGTGTACTGGTATAGGCTGTGCATTTAGTCACAGTGAGGTGTGTGTCTGTGTGTCTGTGCTGTTGTAGGTGTGCATTGATTCACAGTGAGGTGTGTGTTGTTAGAGACTGTGAATTGACTCACACTGAGCCTTGTGTGTGTGTGTGTGTGTGTGCTTGCATAGGCTGTGCATTGAGTCACAGTGAGGTGTGTGTGTCTGTTCAGGTGTAGGCTGGGCATTGAGTCTCAGTTAGCTTTGTGTGTGTGAGTGCTGAGATACGTAATGCATTGAGTCACAGTGACATGTGTGTCAGTGTCTGTCTGTGTGTGTGATAGTATAGCTTGTGTATTCAGACACAGTGAGGTTTGAGTGCGTGTACTGTTAGAGACGTGGGTTGAGTCTCAGTGGGCTGCATGTATGTGTGTCTGCCTGCACGTGTTCTGTTATAAGCTGTGCACTGAGTCACATGGCCGTGTTTGGGGGTGTGTGTATGCTTGTTGATATAGGCTATGCATTGAGTCACAGTGATCTGTTAGTGTCTGTGAGGGTTTGTTGTTATAGGTTTTGCACAGGGTCCCAGTGAGCCAACTGTGTGTGTGTGTCTGTGCAAATATGGACAGTGCATTGTGTCACAGTGATTCATGTGTGTCTCTGGGTGTGTGTGTGTCCACATGTGATCTTTTTGGTTGCGGTTCTGTCACACCAAGCCCTGTGTGAGTGTGTGCTGGTATAGGCAGTGAACTGAGTCACAGCCATTTGTGTGTGTGTGTGCGTGCAGATATAGGCTATGCATTGACTCATAGTGAGCTGTGTGTGCGTGTGTGCTGGTATAGACTTTGAATTCCGTCAAACTGATCTGTGTGCCTGTCAGTGTGCTGGTATAGTTTGAGCATTGAGTCACAGTGAGGTGTGTGTGTGAGTGCATTTGTCTGTTCAGTTGCAGGTTTAGCATTGAGTCACAGTGAGTGTTGTGTGTGTGTGTGCTGATAGAGTTTGTGTATTGAGTCACGGTGCAGTTTGTGTGTGATTGTGTGTGCATGTGCTGACAGAGACTGTTGATTGATTCACAGTGTGCCATGTGTGTCTGTGGGCATGCATGTATGCTGTAATAAGCTGTGCACTTAGTCACAATCAACAGTGTGTTTGTGTGTTTATGCATGCTGATAGAGGCTATGCATTGAGTCACAGTGATCCGTTAGTGTCTGTGAGGGTTTGTTGGTATAGGCTGTGCACAGAGTCCCAGTGAGCCAACTCTGTGTGTGTGTGTCTGTGCAAATATGGACAGTGCATTGAGTCACAGTGAGTTGTGTGTGTGTGTGTCCACATGTGCTGTTTTAGGCTGCTTGTTGTGTCACAGTAAGCCGTGTGTGTGTGTGCTGGTATAGACTGTGAAATGAGTCACGGCCATGTGTGTTTGTTTCTGCATGAAGCTACGGGCTGTGCATTGATTCATAGTGAGCTGTGTCTATGTGTGTGCTGGTACAGGCCGTGATTCAGTCACAGTGAGCTGTGTGTGTGAGCATGTGCTGGTACAGTTTGAGCATTGAGTCACAGTGTGGTTGTGAATTTCTTGTGCCGGTGTAAGATATACAGAGTTACAGTGAGCTGTGTGTGTCTGTGGCAGTGTGGGTATGTGTGTGCTTATATAGGTGGCACATTGAGTCACAGTGAGCCATGTTTGTGTGTGTGCATGCATGTGTTCTGTTATTCGCCGTGCACTGAGTCACATGGCCGTGTTTTTCGGTGTGTATAGGCTGTGCATTGCATCACACTGATCCATTAGTGTCTGTGAGGGTTTGTTGGTATAGGCTGTGTACAGAGTCCCAGAGAGCCATCTCTGTGTGTGTGCGTCTGTGCAAATATGCACAGTGCATTGAGTCACAGTGAGTCGTGTGTGTGTGTGTGTTCACATGTGCTGTTTTAGGCTGCTTGTTGTCTCACAGTAAGCCGTGTGTGTGTGTGCTGGTATAGACTGTGAACTGAGACATCCCATGTGTGTGTGCGTGTGTGTGTGTGCATGCAGATATAGGTTATGCTTTGACTAATACTGAGCTGTGTTTCTGTGTGTGTTGGTATAAGCAGTGAATTCATTCACACTGATCTGTGTACATATGAGTGTGCTTCTATAGTCTGAGGATTGAATCACAGTGAGGTGTGTGTGTGTGTGTGTGTGTCTGTTCAGATGTCGGTTTGGCATTGAGTCACAGTGAGCCTTGTATGTGTGTGTGTGTGCTGGTATAGGTGGTGTATTGAGTCACAGTGAGTTTTGTGTGTGTCTGTGTGTGCTGTTAGAGACTGTGGATTGATTCACAGTGAGCGATGTGTGTCTGTGTGCATGCATGTGTGCTGTTTTAAGCTGTTCATTCAGTCACAATGAGCAGTGTGTTTGTGTGTTTATGCATGCAGATAGTGTCTATGCATCCGTTAGTGTCTGTGAGGGTTTGTTGGTATAGGCTGTGCACATTCCCAGTGAGCCGTCTCTGTGTATGGGTTTCTGTGCAGGTATGGATGGTGTATTGAGTCACAGTGAGTCATGTGTGTCTGTGTGTGTGTGTCAACGTGTGCTGGTTTAGGCTGTGTGTTGTGTCACAGTGAGCCATGTGTATTGGTATAGACTGTGAACTGAGTCACGGCCATGTGTGTGTGTTTGTGCATGAAGGTACTGGTTGTGTATTGATTCATAGTGAGCTATTTATGTGTGTGTGATGGTATAGGCCGTCAATTCAGTCACAGTGAGCTGTGTGTGTGAGCATGTGCTGGTATAGTTTGAGCATTGAGTCACAGTGTGGTTGTGAGTTTCTTATGGCGGTACAAGATGTACACTGTATTACAGTGAGCCGTGAGAGTCTGTGGCTGTTTGTGTATGTGTGTGCTTATATAGGCTGCACATTGAATCACAGTGAGCTTTGAGTGTGGGCGTGATGCTTGTTTAGACTGTGAACTGAGTCACAGTGAACCATGTGTGTGTGTGTGTGCTGCTAGGTAATGTGCCTTGAGTCACAGTGAGCTCTGTGTGTGTTTTTGAATATCTCTGGCTGACATAGGCTGAGTATTGAGTCACAGTGAGGTGTGTGTGTGAATGTGCATGTGTGTGCAAGTATAGGCTGGGCATTGAATCACAGTGAGCTGTGTGTGTTTGTGTGTGTGCTGGTTAGGCTGCGCATTCAGTCACAGTGAGTCGTGTGTGTGTGTGAGTGTTGTTGTAGAGGCTGCACATTGAATCACAGTGAGGTGTGGTGTGATTGTGTGTTTGTGTGCTGTTCCATACTGTGCATTCAGTCACAGTTATCCATGTGTGTGTGTGTTTTTGCGTGTGTGCTTTTATAGGCTGTGCCTTCATTCCAATTGAACTGTGTGTGTGGGTGTGTGCTGGTATACACTTTGCATTGCTTCACAGTGAACTGTGTGTGTTTGTGTTTGTGTGTGCCAGCACAGGCGGAGCATTCTTTCACAGTGAGGTGTGTGTGTGTGAGTGTTCATGTGTCTGCATCTAAAGGCTGGCAGTTAGTGACCATGTGTGGTGTGTGTTTGTGTATGTTTCTGTACTGGTATAGGCTGTGTATTCATTCACAGTGAGGTGTGTGTGTGTGTCTGTCCAGGTGTAGGTTGGTTATTGAGTCACACAGTGAGTCATCTGTGTGAGTGTGCTTAAATACACTGTGAACTGAGTCATGGCCTTTTCTCTGTGTGTGTGTGTGTGTGTGTGTGTGTGTGGGCATGCTGGTATAGGTTTTGCATTGACACATAGTGAGCTGTGTGTGTGTGTTGTGCTGGTATAGGCCATGCATTGATTCAGAGTGAGCTGTTTTCATGTGTGCGTTCTGGTATATTCTGACCATTGAGTCACAGTGTTGTGTGTGTGTGTGTTGTGGTATAAGATGAACATTGAGATACAGTGAGCCATGTTTATGTGTGCTGTGTGTGGCTGTGTGTGTGTGTGTCTGCTGGTAGAGGCTGCACATTTTGTAACAGTGAGCCATGGGTTTCTGTGTGTCACTCTGTAGACTGTACATAGTGTCTGTGTGTGTGCATGCATGTGTGCTTTTATAGGTTGTTTGATTCACATTGAGCTTTGTGTATGGTTGTGCATGTTGTGTTGCTCTCTGTTTTCAATTGATTCACACTGAGCTGTGTGTGTGTGAGTGTGCATATGTGTGAACATATAGGCTGGGTATTGAGTCACAATGAGGTGTGTGTGTGAGTGTTTGTGTTTGTGCACTGGCATAGGCCATGCACTGAGACACAGTGAGGTTTGTGTGTGAGTGTGTGTGTCTTCTCAAGTGTATGCTGGGCATTGAGTCACAGTGAGCCATGAGTGTGTGTGCATGTGTGTGTGTGTGTACTTGTATAGGCTCTGCATTGAGTCACAGTGAGGTGTGTGTCTATGTGTCTGTGCTGTTGTAGGTGTGCATTGAGACACAGTGGGTTGTGTGTTGTTAGAGACTGTGAAATGAGTCATACTGAGCTTTGTGTGTGTGTGTGTGTGCTTCCATGGGCTGTGCATTGAGACACAGTGAGGTGTGTGTGTCTGTTCAGGTGTAGGCTGGGCATTGAGTCTCCGTTAGCTTTGTGTGTGTGTGTACTGAGATACGCTATGCATTGCATCACAGTGACATGTGTGTCAGTGTCTGTGTGTGTGCTAATATAGCTTGTGTATTCAGACACAGTGAGGATTGAGTGTGTGTGCTGTTAGAGACGTGGATTGAGCCTCAGTGAGCTACGTGTGTGTGTGTCTGCCCGCATGTGTTCTGTTATAAGCTGCGCACTGAGTCACATGGCCGTGTTTGGGTGTGTGTGTATGCTTGTTGATATAGGCTATGCATTGAGTCACAGTGATCCGTTAGTGTCTGTGAGGGTTTATTGTTATAGGCTGTGCACAGGGTCCCAGTGAGCCATCTGTGTGTGTGTGTCTGTGCAAATATGGACAGTGCATTGAATCACAGTGAGTCGTGTGTGTCTCTGGGTGTGTGTGTGTCCACATGTGCTGGTTTTGGTTGCATGTTGTGTCACAGTAAGCCCTGTGTGAGTGTGTGCTGTTATAGACAGTGAACAGAGTGATGGCCATGTGTGTATGTGTGTGCATGCATATATAGGCTATGCATTGACTTACAGTGAGCTGTGTGTGTGTGTGTGTGCTGGTATAGGCTGTGAATTCAAACACAGATATGTGTGCATGTGAGTGTGCTGGTATAGTCTGAGCATTGAGTCACAGTGAGGTGTGTGTGTGCGTGTGTGTGTCTCTTCAGTTGTAGGTTTACAATTGAGTCACAGTGAATCTTGTGTGTGTGTGTGCTGAAAGAGTTTGTGTACTGAGTCACGGTGCGGTTTTTGTCTGTTTGTGTGTGTGTGTGCTGTCAGAGACTGTCGATTGATTCACAGTGAGCCATGTGTGTCTGTGGGCATGCACGTATGCTGTAATAAGCTGTGCACTTAGTCACAATGAACAGTGTGTTTGTGTCTTTATGCATGCTGATAGAGGCTATGCATTGAGTCACAGTGATCCGTTAGTGTCTGTGAGGGTTTTTTGGAATAGTCTGTGCAAAGAGTCCCAGTGAGCCATCTCTGGGAATGTGTTTTTCTGCAGGTATGGATGGTGCATTGAGTCACAATGAGTCGTGTGCGACTGTGTGTGTGGTTGTGTGTGTGTCAAAGTGTGCTGGTTTAGGCTGTGTGTTGTGTCACAGTGAGCCATGTGTGTGTTGTGTTGTTATAGACTGTGAAATGGGTCACGACCTTGTGTGTTTCTTTGTGCATGAAGCTACGGGCTGTGCATTGTTTCATCGTGAGCTGTGTATGTGCGTGTGCAAGCACAGGCCGTGAATTCAGTCACAGTGAGCTGTGTGTGTGAGCATGTGCTGGTATAGTTTGAGCATTGAGTCACAGTGTGGTTGTGAATTTCTTGTGCCGGTGTAAGATGTACACTTAGTTACAGTGAGCTGTGTGTGTCTGTGGCAGTGTGTGTATGTGTGTGCTTATATAGGTGGCACACTGAGTCACAGTGAGCCTTGTTTGTGTGTGTGCATGCATGTGTTCTGTTATTCGCTGTGCACTGAGTCACATGGCCGTGTTTTGGGGTGTGTATGCTTGGTGGTATAGGCTGTGCATTGCGTCACACTGATCCGTTAGTGTCTGTGAGGGTTTGTTGGTATAGGCTGTGCACAGAGTCCCAGTGAGCCATCTCTGTGTGTGTGTGTCTGTGCAAATATGGACAGTGCATTGAGTCACAGTGAGTTGTATGTGTGTGTGTGTCCACATGTGCTGTTTTAGGTTGCTTGTTGTGTCACAGTAAGCCGTGTGTGTGTGTGCTGGTATAGACTGTGAACTGAGATAACCCATATGTGTGTTTGTGTGTGTGCATGCAGATATAGGTTATACGTTGACTAATACTGAGCTTTGTGTGTTTGTGTGCTGGTATAGGCAGTGAATTCAGTCACACTGATCTGTGTGCATGTGAGTGTGCTGGTATAGTCTGAGGATTGAATCACAGTGAGGTGTGTCTGTGTGTGTCTGTTCAGTTGCTGGCTTGGAATTGAGTCACAGTGAGACTTGTGTGTGTGTGTGTGTGTGCTGGTATAGGTGGTGTATTGAGTCACAGTGTGATTTGTGTGTGTCTGTGTGTGCTGTTAGAGACTGCATTGATTCACAGTGAGCCATATGTGTCTGTGTGCATGTATGTGTGCTGTTATAAACTGTGCATTGAGTCACAATGAGCAGTGTGTGTTTGTGTGTTTATGCATGCAGATATAGGCTGTGCATTGAGTCACGGAGATCCGTTAGTGTCTGTGAGGGTTTGTTGGTATAGGCTGTGCACAGTCCCAGTGAGCCATATCTGTGTATGTGTTTCTGTGCAGGTATGCACTGTGCATTGTGTCACTGTGTGTTGTGTGCATCTGTGTGTGTGTGTCAAAGTGTGCTTGTTTAGGCTGTGTGTTGTGTCACAGTGAGCCATGTGTGTGTTGTATTGGTATAGACTGTGAACTGAGTCTCGACCATGTGTGTATGTTTGTGCATGAAGGTACAGGCTGTGCTTCCATTCACAGTGAAGTGTGTGTGTGTGTCTGTGCAGGTGTACGCTGGTTATTAAGTCACAGTGAGCCATGTGCCTGTGTGTGCTTGAATACACTGTGAACTGAGTCATGGCCATTTGGCATTTGTGTTTGGGGGGGGCATGCTGGTATAGGTTTTGCATTGACACATAGTGAGCTGTGTGTGTGTTTTCTGCTGGTATAGGCCAATCATTGAGTCAGAGTGAGCTGTTTTCATGTGTGCGTTCTGGTATATTCTGACCATTGAGTCACATTGTGGTGTGTGTGTGTGTGTTCCAGAATAAGACGAACATTGAGATACAGCGAGCCGTGTTTATGTGTGGCTGTGTGTATGTGTGTGTGTGTGTCTGCTGGTAGATGTTGCGCATTTTGTAACTGTGAGCCATGGGTTTCTGCGTGTCACGCTATAGACTGCACATAGTGTCTGTGTGTGTGCATGCATGTGTGCTTGTATAGGCTATGCATTGATTCACATTGAGCTTTGTGTGTGGTGTGCATGTTATGCTGCTATATCTTTTGCATTGATTCACAATGAGCTGTGTGTGTGTGAGCGTGCA
The DNA here is from genome assembly GCF_963455315.2 of Globicephala melas. Classification (NCBI taxonomy): domain Eukaryota; kingdom Metazoa; phylum Chordata; class Mammalia; order Artiodactyla; family Delphinidae; genus Globicephala; species Globicephala melas. The sequence continues at coordinate 613,754 of NC_083336.1, read as the reverse complement.
TATATGTGAACATATAGGCTGGGTATTGAGTCACAATGAGGTGTGTGTGTGAGTGTCTGTCTTTGTGCACTGTCATAGGGCATGCAGTGAGACACAGTGAGGTTTGTGTATGAGTGTGTGTGTGTCTTTTCAGGTGTATGCTGGGCATTGAGTCACAGTGTGCCGTGAGTGTGTGTGCAAGTGTGTGTTGGTGTGTACTGGTATAAGCTGTGCATTGAGTCACAATGAGGTGTGTGTCTATGTGTCTGTGCTGTTGTAGGTGTGCATTGAGTCACAGTGAGGTGTGTGTTGTTAGAGACTGTGAATTGACTCACACTGAGCCTTGTGTGTGTGTGTGTGTGTGTGCTTGCATAGGCTGTGCATTGAGTCACAGTGAGGTGTGTGTGTCTGTTCAGGTGTAGGCTGGGCATTGAGTCTCAGTTAGCTTTGTGTGTGTGAGTGCTGAGATACGTAATGCATTGAGTCACAGTGACATGTGTGTCAGTGTCTGTCTGTGTGTGTGATAGTATAGCTTGTGTATTCAGACACAGTGAGGTTTGAGTGCGTGTACTGTTAGAGACGTGGGTTGAGTCTCAGTGGGCTGCATGTGTGTGTGTCTGCCTGCACGTGTTCTGTTATAAGCTGTGCACTGAGTCACATGGCCGTGTTTGGGTGTGTGTGTATGCTTGTTGATATAGGCTATGCATTGAGTCACAGTGATCTGTTAGTGTCTGTGAGGGTTTGTTGTTATAGGTTGTGCACAGGGTCCCAGTGAGCCATCTGTGTGTGTGTGTCTGTGCAAATATGGACAGTGCATTGAGTCACAGTGAGGTGTGTGTCTGAGTGTGTGTGTCTGTTCAGTTGTAGGTGTAGCATTGAGTAACAGTGAGCCTTGTGTGTGTGTGTGCTGATAGAGTTTGTGTATTGAGTCACGGTGCGGTTTGTGTTTGTTTTTGTGTGCGTGTGCTGTCAGAGACTGTCGATTGATTCACAGTGAGCCATGTGTGCCTGTGGGCATGCATGTATGCTGTAATAAGCTGTGCACTTAGTCACAATTAATAGTGTGTTTGTGTGTTTATACATGCTGATAGAGGCTATGCATTGAGTCACAGTGATCCATTAGTGTCTGTGAGGGTTTGTTGGAATAGTCTGTGCAAAGAGTCCCAGTGAGCCATCTCTGTGTATGTGTTTCTCTGCAGGTATGGACAGTGCATTGAGTCACAGTGCGTCCTGTGCGTCTGTGTGTGTGTGTGTGTGTGTCAAAGTGCGCTGCTTTAGGCTGTATGTTGTGTCACAGTGAGCCATGTGTGTGTTGTGTTGTTATAGACTGTGAAATGAGTCATGGCCATGTGTGTTTGTTTGTGCATGAAGCTACGGGTTGTGCATTGATTCATAGTGAGCTGTGTATGTGTGTGTGCTGGTATAGGCCAGGAATTCAGTCACAGTGAGCTCTTTGTGTGAGCATGTGCTGGTATAGTTTGAGGATTGAGTCACAGTGTGCTTGTGAATTTCTTGTGCCTCTGTAAGATGTACACTGAGTTACAGTGAGCCGTGTGTGTCTGTGGCAGTGTGTGTATGTGTGTGCTTATATAGGTGGCACATTGAGTCACAGTGAGCCTTGTTTGTGTGTGTGCATGCATGTGGTCTGTTATTAGCTGTACACTGAGTCACATGGCTGTGTTTTTGTGTGTGTATGCTTGGTGGTATAGGCTGTGCATTGAGTCATAATGAAAGCGTGTTTATGTGTTTATGCATGCAGATATAGGTTGTGCATTTGGGTGACAGTGTTCCGTTAGTGTCTGTGAGGGTTTCTTGGTATAGGCTGTGCACAGTCCCAGTGAGCTGTCACTTTGTATGGGGTTATCTGCAGGTATGGACTCTGCATTAAGTCACTTTGAGTCTTGTGCTTCTCTGTGTGTGTCTGTATGTGTGTCAAAGTGTGCTGGTTTAGGCAGCGTGTTTTGTCACAGTGAGCCATGTTTGTGTTGTGTTGTTATAGATTGTGAACTGAGTTACAGCCATGTGTGTGTACTTGTGCACGAAGGTACTGTCTGTGCATTGATTCATAGTGAGCTGTGTATGTGTGTGTGCTGGTATAGACCATCAATTCAGTCACAGTGAGCTGTTTGCATGTGCATGTTCTGGTATAGTTTGAGCATTGAGTCACAGTGTTGTTTTGAGATTGTTTTGCTGGTACAAGATTTACACAGAGATACAGTGAGCCGTGTCTGTCTGTGGCTCTGTGTGTATGTGTGTGCTTATATAGGCGGTGCAGTGAGTCACAGTGAGCTTTGAGTGTGGGTGTGATGCTGGTATAGACTATGAACTGACTATGAGCCATGTGTGTGAGTGTGTGTGTGTGTGTGTGTGCTGTTAGGTAATGTGCATTGAGTCACAGTGAGCTCTGTGTGTGTTTTTGAATACCTCTGGGCTGGCATAGGCTGAGCATTGAGTCACAGTGTGGTGTGTGTGTGAGTGTGCATGTGTGTGCAAGTATAGGGTGGGCATTGAAGCACAATGAGCTGTGTGTGTTTGTGTGTGTGCTGATATAGGCTGCACATTCAGTTACAGTGAGCCGTGTGTGTATGTGAGTGTGCTTGTAGAAACTGCACACTGATTAACAGTGAGGTGTGTATGAGTGTGTGTGTGTGCTGTTACATACTGGGCATTCAGTCACAGTTTGCTGTGTGTGTGTGTGCATGCATGTGTGCTTTTATAGGCTGTGCCTTGATTAACTTTGAACTGTGAGTGTGAGTGTGTGGGTGTCTGCTGGTATACGTTTTGCATTGTTTCACCATGAGCTGTGTGTGTGTGTGTGTGTGTGTGTGTTCTGGTATAAGATGTACATTGAGACACAGTGAGCCGTGCATGTGTGTGGCTGTGTGTGTGTGTGTGCTGCTAGAGGCTGCATATTGTGTAACACTGAGCCATGTGTTTCTGTGTGTCACTGTATAGACTGTGCATTGAGTCTGTGTGTGTGCATGCATGTGTGCTGGTATAGGCTATGCATTGATTCACATTGAGTTAGTGTGTGGTTGTGCATGTTGTGCGGCTATATGTTTTGCATTGATTCACTGTGAGCTGTGTGTGTGTGAGTGTGCATGTGTGTGAACATATAGGGTGGACATTGAGTCACAGTGAGGTGTGTGTGTTAGTTTGTGTTTGTGTGCAGTGGTAAGAGCCACGCACTGAGAAACAATGATGTTTCTGTGTGATTGTGTGTGTCTTTTCAGGTTTATGCTGGGCATTGAGTCACAGTGAGCTGTGTGTGTGTGTGCATGTGTGTGTTTGTGTGCTGGTATAGGCTGTGCATTGAGTCACAGTTAGGTGTGTGTGTCTGTTCAGGTGTACACTTGGCATTGAGTCTCAGCTTTGTATATCTGTGTGTGTGTGCTGAGATAGGCTGTGCATTGAGTCACAGTGACATGTGTGTCAGTGTCTGTGTGAGTGTGTAATAGTATAGCTTGTGTATTCAGACACAGTGAGGTTTGAGTGTGAGTGTGTGTGTGCTGTTAGAGACTGTGGATTGAGTATCAGTGAGTTTTGTTTGTTTTTGTGTGTGCATGCATGTGTTCTGTTCTAAGCTGTGCACTGAGTCACATGGCCGTATTTGTGTGTGTGTGTATGCCTGTTGATATAGGCTATGCATTGAGTCACAGTGATCCGTTAGTGTCTGTGAGGTTTTGTTGGTATAGGCTGTGCGCAGGGTCCCAGTGAGCCATCTGTGTGTGTGTGTCTGTGCAAATATTGACAGTGCATTGAGTCACAGTGAGTCATGTGTGTCTCTGGGTGTGTGTGTGTTCACATGTGCTGTTTTCAGTTGTGTGTTGTGTCACAGTAAGCCATGTGTGAGTGTGTGCTGGTTTAGACTGTGAACTGAGTCACGGCCGTGTGTGTGTGTGTGTTTGTGCATGCAGCCATAGGCTATGCATTGACTGATAGTGAGCTGTTTATGTGTGTGTGATGGTATAGGCTGTCAATTGAGTCACAGTGAGCCATTAACGTGTGCATGTGCTGATATAGTTTGAGCATTGAGTCACAGTTTTGTTGTGAGTTTGTTTTGCCGGTACAAGATGTACACCGAGTTACACTAAGCCGTGGGTGTCTGTGGTTGTGTGTGTATGTGTGTGCCTATATAGGTGGTGCAGTGAGTTACAGTGAGCTGTGAGTGTGGGTGTGATGCTAGTATAGAATGTGAACTGAGTCACAGTGAACCATGTGTGTGTGTGTGTGTGTTTGTTTGCTTCAAGTTAATGTGCATTGAGTCACAGTGAGCTCTGTTTGTGTTTGTGAATACCTCTGGGCTGCTATAGGCTGAGCATTGAGTCACAGTGAGGTGTGTGTGTGAGTGTGCATGTGTGTGCAAGTATAGGCTGGGCATTGAGTCACAGTGAGCTGTGTGTTTTCGTGTGTGTGCTGGTATAGGCTGCGCATTCAGTCACAGTGAGCCGTGTGTGTGTGTGAGTGTTCTTGTAGAGGCTGCACATTGAATCACAGTGAGGTGTGTGTGTTATTGTGTGTGTGTGTGCTGTTCCATTCTGTGCATTCTATCACAGTTAGCCGTGTGTGTGTGTATTTGTGTGTGAATTTATAAGCTGTGCATTGATTCACATTGAACTGTGTGTGTGGGTGTGTGCTGGTGTATGCTTTGCATTGTTTCACAGTCAGCTGGGTGTGTGTGTGTGTGTGTCTGTGTGTTGTGGTACAGGCTGAGCATTGTGTCACAGTGAAGTGTGTTTGTGTGAGTGTGCATGTGTCTGCATCTAAAGGCTGGCTATTAGTCACAGTGTGCCTTGTGTGTTTGTGTATGTTTCTGTACTGGTATATGCTGTGCATTCATTCACAGTGAGGTGTGTTTGTGTGTCTGTCCTGGCATAGGCTGGTTATTGGGTGACAGTGAGCCATGTGTGTGTGTGTGCTTGTAAAGTCTGTGAACTGAGTCATGGCCGTGTGTGTGTGTGTGAATGCTGGTATAGTTTTTGCATTGACACATACTGAGCTATGTGTGCGTTTTGTGCTTGTATAGGCCATGCATTGAGTGTGAGTGAGCTGTTTTCATGTGTGCATGCTGGTATATTCTGAACATTGAGTCACAGTGTGGTGTGTGGCTGTGTATGTGTGTGTGTGTGTGTGTTCTGGTATAAGATGTACATTGAGATACAGTGAGCCGTGCATATGTGTGGCTGTGTGTGTGGGTGTGTGTGTGTGCTGCTAGAGGCTGCGCATTGTGTAACACTGAGCCATGTGTTTCTGTTGTCACTCTATAGACTGTGCATTGTGTTTGTGTGTGTGTATGCATGTGTGCTTGTATAGGCTATGCATTGATTCACATTGAGTTAGTGTGTGGTTGTGCGTGTTGTGTGGCTATATGTTTTGCATTGATTCACTGTGAGCTGTGTGTGTGTGAGTGTGCATGTGTGTGAACATATAGGCTGGACATTTTGTCACAGTGAGGTGTGTGTGTGAGTTTGTGTTTGTGTGCACTGGTAGAGGCCATGCACTGAGACACAGTGATATTTGTGTGTGTCTTTTCAGGTTTATGCTGGGCATTGAGTCACAGTGAGCCCTGTGTGTGTGTGAGTGTGTGTGAGTGTGCTGGTATAGGCTATGCATTGAGTCAGTGAAGTGTGTGTCTCTGTGTCTGTTTTGGTGTCAGTGTGCATTGAATCACTGTGGGGTGTGTCTCTGTGTGATGTTAGAGACTGTGAAATGAGTCACAGTGAGCTTTGTTTGTGTGTGTGCATGCATGTGTTCTATTATTATTTGTGCACTGCGTCACATGACCGTATTTTTGTGAGTGTATGCTTGCTGATACAAGCTATGCATTGAGTCAAAGTCATCCGTTAGTGTCTGTGAGGGTTTGTTGGTTTAGGCTGTGAACAGAGTGCCAGTGAGCCGTCTGTGTGTGTGTGTGTCTGTGCAAATATGGACAGTGCATTGAGTCACAGTGAGATGTGTGTGTCTCTGGGTGTGTGTGTCCACATGTGCTATATTAGGCTACTTGTTGTGTCCCAGTAAGCCGTGTGTGTGTGTGCTGGTATAGACTGTGAATTGAGTCACGGCATGTGTGTGTGTGTGTGTGTGCATGCAGATATAGGCTATGCATTGACCAATAAACAGCTGTGTGTGTGTGTGTGTGCTGGTATAAGCAGTGAATTCTGTCACAGTGATCTCTGTGCATGTGAGTGTGCTGGTATAGTCCGAGGATTGAATCACAGTGAGGTGTGTGTGTGTCTCTTATGTTGTCAGCTTGACATTGAGTCACAGTGAGCCTTGTGTGTGTCTGTGTGTGCTGGTATACGTGATGTATTGAGTCACAGTGAGTTTTGTGTGTGTCTGTGTGTGCTGTTAGAGAGTGTGGATTGATTCACAGTGAGGCATATGTGTCTGTGTGCATGTATATGTGCTGTTATAAACTGTGTATTGAGTCACAATGAGCAGTGTGTTTGTGTGTTTATGCATGCAGATATAGGCTGTGCATTGAGTCACAGTGATCCGTTAGTGTCTGTGAGGGTTTGTTGGTATAGGCTGTGCACTTTCCCTGTGAGCCGTCTCTGTGTATGTGTTTCTGTGCAGGTATGCACTGTGCATTGAGTCACTGTGTGTTGTGTGCATCTGTGTTTGTGTGCCAAAGTGTGTTTGTTTAGGCTGTGTGTTGTGTCACAGTGAGCCATGTGTGTGTTGTGTTGGTATAGACTGTGAACTGAGTCTCGGCCATGTGTGTATGTTTGTGCATGAAGGTACAGGCTGTGCATCCATTCACAGTGAAGTGTGTGTGTGTGTGTGTCTTTGCATGTGTATGCTGGTTATTAAGTCACAGTGAGCCGTGTGTGTGTGTGTGCTTTAATACACTGTGAACTGAGTCATGGCTGTTTGTGCATGTGTGTGGAGGGGGCATGCTCTTATAGGTTTTGCATTGACACATAGTGAGCTGTGTGTGTGTGTTGTGCTGGTATAGGCCAAGCATTGAGTAAGAGTGAGCTGTTTTCATGTGTGCATTCTGGTATATTCTGACCATTGAGTCACAGTGTGGTGTGTGTGTGTGTGTTCTGGAATAAGATGAACATTGAGATACAGTGAGCCATGTTTATGTGTGGCTGTGTGTGTGTGTGTGTGTGTCTGCTGGTAGAGGCTGAACATTTTGTAACAGTGAGGCATGGGTTTCTGCGGGACACTCTATAGACTGCACATAGTGTCTGTGTGTGTGCGTGCATGTGTGATTGTATAGGCTATGCATTGATTCACATTTAGCTTTGTGTGTGGTTGTACCTGTTGTGGTGCTATATGTTTTGCATTCATTCACACTGAGCTGTGTGTGTGTGAGCGTGCATATGTGTGACATATAGGCTGGGTATTGTGTCACAATGAGGTGTGTGTTAGTGGCTGTCTTTGTGCACTGGCATAGGCCATGCAGTGAGACACAGTGAGGTTTGTGTATGAGTGTGTGTGTCTTTCCAGGTGTATGCTGGGCATTGAGTCACAGTGAACCATGAGTGTGTGTGCATGTGTGTGTCTGTGTACTTGTATAGGCTGTGCATTTAGTTACAGTGAGATGTGTGTCTATGGGTCTGTGCTGTTGTAGGTGTGCATAGAGTCACAGTGAGTTGTGTGTTGATAGAGACTGTGAATTGACTCACACTGTGCCTTGTGTGTGTGTGCGCTTCTATAGGCTGTGCATTGAGTCACAGTGAGGTGTGTGTGTCTGTTCAGGTGTAGGCTGAGCATTGAGTCTCAGTTAGCTTTGTGTGTGTGAGTGCTGAGATACGTTATGCATTGAGTCACAGTGACACATGTGTCAGTGTCTGTCTGTGTGTGTGCTAGTATAGCTTGTGTATTCAAACACAGTGAGGTTTGAGTGCGTGTACTGTTAGAGACGTGGGTTGAGCCTCAGTGAGCTGCATGTGTGTGTGTCTGCCTGCATGTGTTCTGTTATAAACTGTGCACTGAGTCACATGGCCGTGTTTGGGTGTGTGTGTATGCTTGTTGATATAGGCTATGCATTCAGTCACAGTGATCCGTTAGTGTCTGTGAGGATTTGTTGTTATAGGCTATGCACAGGGTCCCAGTGAGCCATCTGTGTGTGTGTGTCTGTGCAAATATGGACAGTGCATTGAGTCACAGTGAGTCGTGTGTGTCTCTGGGTGTGTGTGTGTCCACATGTGCTGTTTTTGGTTGTGTGTTGTGTCACAGTAAACCCTGTGTGAGTGTGTGCTGTTATAGACAGTGAACTGAGTCACGGCCATGTGTGTATGCGTGTGCGTGCAGATATAGGCTATGCATTGACTTATAGTGAGCTCTGTGTGTGTATGTGCTGGTATAGGCTGTGATTTGGTCAAACTGATCTATGTGCCTGTCAGTGTGCTGGTATAGTCTGAGATTTGAGTCACAGTGAGGTGTGTGTGTGAGTGCGTGTGTCTCTTCAGTTGCACGTTTAGCATTGAGTCACAGTGAGCCTTGTGTGTGTATGTGCTGATAGACTTTGTGTATTGAGTCACGGGGCGGTTTGAGTGTGTTTGTGTGTGTGTGTGCTGTCAGAGACTGTTGATTGATTCACCGTGTGCCATGTGTGTCTGTGGGCATGCATGTATGCTGTAATAAGCTGTGCACTTAGTCACAATGAACAGTGTGTTTGTGTGTTTATGCATGCTGATAGAGGCTATGCATTGAGTCACAGTGATCCGTTAGTGTCTGTGAGGGTTTGTTGGTATAGGCTGTGCACAGAATCCCAGAGAGCCATCTCTGTGTGTGTGTGTCTGTGCAAATATACACAGTGCATTGAGTCACAGTGAGTCGTGTGTGTGTGTGTGTTCACATGTGCTGTTTTAGGCTGCTTGTTGTGTCACAGTAAGCCGTGTGTGTGTGTGCTGGTATAGACTGTGAACTGAGACATCCCATGTGTGTGTGTGTGTGTGTGCATGCAGATATAGGTTATGCTTTGACTAATACTGAGCTGTGTGTGTGTGTGTGCTGGTATAAGCAGTGAATTCATTCACACTGATATGTGTGCATATGAGTGTGCTTCTATAGTCTGAGGATTGAATCACAGTGAGGTGTGTGTGTGTGTGTGTGTGTGTGTGTGTCTGTTCAGATGTCGGCTTGGCATTGAGTCACAGTGAGCCTTGTATGTGTTTGTGTGCGCTGGTATAGGTGGTGTATTGAGTCATAGTGAGTTTTGTGTGTGTCTGTGTGTGCTGTTAGAGACTGTGGATTGATTCACAGTGAGCGATGTGTGTCTGTGTGCATGCATGTGTGCTGTTTTAAGCTGTTCATTCAGTCACAATGAGCAGTGTGTTTGTGTGTTTATGCAGGCAGATATAGGCTGTGCATTGAGTCACAGTGATCCGTTAGTGTCTGTGAGGGTTTGTTGGTATAGGCTGTGCACATTCCCAGTGAGCCGTCTCTGTGTATGTGTTTATGTGCAGGTATGGATGGTGTATTGAGTCACAGTGACTCATGTGTGTCTCTGGGTGTGTGTGTGTCCACATGTGCTGGTTTCGGTTGCATGTTGTGTCACAGTAAGCCCTGTGTGAGTGTGTGCTGTTATAGACAGTGAACTGAGTGATGGCCATGTGTGTGTGTGTGTGCATGCATATATAGGCTATGCATTGACTTACAGTGAGCTGTGTGTGTGTGTGTGCTGGTATAGGCTGTGAATTCAAACACAGATATGTGTGCATGTGAGTGTGCTGATATAGTCTGAGCATTGAGTCACAGTGAGATGTGTGTGTGCGTGTCTCTTCAGTTGTAGGTTTACAATTGAGTCACAGTGAATCTTGTGTGTGTGTGTGCTGAAAGAGTTTGTGTACTGAGTCACGGTGCGGTTTTTGTCTGTTTGTGTGTGTGTGTGCTGTCAGAGACTGTCGATTGATTCACAGTGAGCCATGTGTGTCTGTGGGCATGCATGTATGCTGTAATAAGCTGTGCACTTAGTCACAATGAACAGTGTGTTTGTGTGTTTATGCATGCTGATATAGGCTATGCATTGAGTCACTGTGATCCGTTAGTGTCTGTGAGGGTTTGTTGGAATAGTCTGTGCAAAGAGTCCCAGTGAGCCATCTCTGTGTGTGTGTGTCTGTGCAAATATGGACAGTGCATTGAGTCACAGTGAGTTGTATGTGTGTGTGTGTCCACATGTGCTGTTTTAGGCTGCTTGTTGTGTCACAGTAAGCCGTGTGTGTGTGCTGGTATAGACTGTGAACTGAGATAACCCATATGTGTGTTTGTGTGTGTGCATGCAGATATAGGTTATACGTTGACTAATACTGAGCTGTGTGTGTTTGTGTGCTGGTATAGGCTGTGAATTCAGTCACACTGATCTGTGTGCATGTGAGTGTTCTGGTATAGTCCGAGGATTGAATCACAGTGAGGTGTGTGTGTGTGTGTCTGTTCAGTTGCTGGCTTGGCATAGAGTCACAATGAGCCTTGTGTGTGTGTGTGTGTGTGCTGGTATAGGTGGTGTATTGAGTCACAGTGTGATTTGTGTGTTTCTGTGTGTGCTGTTAGAGACTGCATTGATTCACAGTGAGCCATATGTGTCTGTGTGCATGTATGTGAGCTGTTATAAACTGTGCATTGAGTCACAATGAGCAGTGTGTTTGTGTGTTTATGCATGCAGATATAGGCTGTGCATTGAGTCACGGAGATCCGTTAGTGTCTGTGAGGGTTTGTTGGTATAGGCTGTGCACAGTCCCAGTGAGCCATATCTGTGTATGTGTTTCTGTGCAGGTATGCACTGTGCATTGTGTCACTGTGTGTTGTGTGCATCTGTGTGTGTGTGTCAAAGTGTGCTTGTTTAGGCTGTGTGTTGTGTCACAGTGAGCCATGTGTGTGTTGTGTTGGTATAGACTGTGAACTGAGTCTCGGCCATGTGTGTATGTTTGTGCATGAAGGTACAGGCTGTGCATCCATTCACAGTGAAGTGTGTGTGTGTTTCTGTGCATGTGTACGCTGGTTATTAAGTCACAGTGAGCCGTGTGCCTGTGTGTGCTTGAATACACTGTGAACTGAGTCATGGCCATTTGGCATTTGTGTTTGGGGGGGGCATGCTGGTATAGGTTTTGCATTGACACATAGTGAGCTGTGTGTGTGTTTTCTGCTGGTATAGGCCAAGCATTGAGTCAGAGTGAGCTGTTTTCATGTGTGCGTTCTGGTATATTCTGACCATTGAGTCACATTGTGGTGTGTGTGTGTGTGTGTGTTCCAGAATAAGATGAACATTGAGATACAGCGAGCCGTGTTTATGTGTGGCTGTGTGTATGTGTGTGTGTGTATCTGCTGGTAGAGGTTGCGCATTTTGTAACTGTGAGCCATGGGTTTCTGCGTGTCACGCTATAGACTGCACATAGTGTCTGTGTGTGTGCATGCATGTGTGCTTGTATAGGCTATGCATTGATTCACATTGAGCTTTGTGTGTGGTGTGCATGTTGTGCTGCTATATCTTTTGCATTGATTCACAATGAGCTGTGTGTGTGTGAGCGTGCATATATGTGAACATATAGGCTGGGTATTGAGTCACAATGAGGTGTGTGTGTGAGTGTCTGTCTTTGTGCACTGGCATAGGGCATGCAGTGAGACACAGTGAGGTTTGTGTATGAGTGTGTGTGTGTCTTTTCAGGTGTATGCTGGGCATTGAGTCACAGTGTGCCGTGAGTGTGTGTGCATGTGTGTTGGTGTGTACTGGTATAGGCTGTGCATTTAGTCACAGTGAGGTGTGTGTCTATGTGTCTGTGCTGTTGTAGGTGTGCATTGATTCACAGTGAGGTGTGTGTTGTTAGAGACTGTGAATTGACTCACACTGAGCCTTGTGTGTGTGTGTGTGTGCTTGCATAGGCTGTGCATTGAGTCACAGTGAGGTGTGTGTGTCTGTTCAGGTGTAGGCTGGGCATTGAGTCTCAGTTAGCTTTGTGTGTGTGAGTGCTGAGATACGTAATGCATTGAGTCACAGTGACATGTGTGTCAGTGTCTGTCTGTGTGTGTGATAGTATAGCTTGTGTATTCAGACACAGTGAGGTTTGAGTGCGTGTACTGTTAGAGACGTGGGTTGAGTCTCAGTGGGCTGCATGTGTGTGTGTCTGCCTGCACGTGTTCTGTTATAAGCTGTGCACTGAGTCACATGGCCGTGTTTGGGGGTGTGTGTATGCTTGTTGATATAGGCTATGCATTGAGTCACAGTGATCTGTTAGTGTCTGTGAGGTTTTGTTGTTATAGGTTGTGCACAGGGTCCCAGTGAGCCAACTGTGTGTGTGTGTCTGTGCAAATATGGACAGTGCATTGTGTCACAGTGATTCATGTGTGTCTCTGGGTGTGTGTGTGTCCACATGTGATCTTTTTGGTTGCGGTTCTGTCACACCAAGCCCTGTGTGAGTGTGTGCTGGTATAGGCAGTGAACTGAGTCACAGCCATTTGTGTGTGTGTGTGCGTGCAGATATAGGCTATGCATTGACTCATAGTGAGCTGTGTGTGCGTGTGTGCTGGTATAGACTTTGAATTCCGTCAAACTGATCTGTGTGCCTGTCAGTGTGCTGGTATAGTTTGAGCATTGAGTCACAGTGAGGTGTGTGTGTGAGTGCATTTGTCTGTTCAGTTGCAGGTTTAGCATTGAGTCACAGTGAGTGTTGTGTGTGTGTGTGCTGATAGAGTTTGTGTATTGAGTCACGGTGCAGTTTGTGTGTGATTGTGTGTGCATGTGCTGACAGAGACTGTTGATTGATTCACAGTGTGCCATGTGTGTCTGTGGGCATGCATGTATGCTGTAATAAGCTGTGCACTTAGTCACAATCAACAGTGTGTTTGTGTGTTTATGCATGCTGATAGAGGCTATGCATTGAGTCACAGTGATCCGTTAGTGTCTGTGAGGGTTTGTTGGTATAGGCTGTGCACAGAATCCCAGAGAGCCATCTCTGTGTGTGTGTGTCTGTGCAAATATACACAGTGCATTGAGTCACAGTGAGTTGTGTGTGTGTGTGTCCACATGTGCTGTTTTAGGCTGCTTGTTGTGTCACAGTAAGCCGTGTGTGTGTGTGCTGGTATAGACTGTGAAATGAGTCACGGCCATGTGTGTTTGTTTCTGCATGAAGCTACGGGCTGTGCATTGATTCATAGTGAGCTGTGTCTATGTGTGTGCTGGTACAGGCCGTGATTCAGTCACAGTGAGCTGTGTGTGTGAGCATGTGCTGGTACAGTTTGAGCATTGAGTCACAGTGTGGTTGTGAATTTCCTGTGCCGGTGTAAGATATACAGAGTTACAATGAGCCGTGTGTGTCTGTGGCAGTGTGGGTATGTGTGTGCTTATATAGGTGGCACATTGAGTCACAGTGAGCCATGTTTGTGTGTGTGCATGCATGTGTTCTGTTATTCGCCGTGCACTGAGTCACATGGCCGTGTTTTTCGGTGTGTATAGGCTGTGCATTGCGTCACACTGATCCATTAGTGTCTGTGAGGGTTTGTTGGTATAGGCTGTGTACAGAGTCCCAGAGAGCCATCTCTGTGTGTGTGCGTCTGTGCAAATATGCACAGTGCATTGAGTCACAGTGAGTCGTGTGTGTGTGTGTGTTCACATGTGCTGTTTTAGGCTGCTTGTTGTCTCACAGTAAGCCGTGTGTGTGTGTGCTGGTATAGACTGTGAACTGAGACATCCCATGTGTGTGTGCGTGTGTGTGTGTGCATGCAGATATAGGTTATGCTTTGACTAATACTGAGCTGTGTTTCTGTGTGTGCTGGTATAAGCAGTGAATTCATTCACACTGATCTGTGTACATATGAGTGTGCTTCTATAGTCTGAGGATTGAATCACAGTGAGGTGTGTGTGTGTGTGTGTGTGTCTGTTCAGATGTCGGCTTGGCATTGAGTCACAGTGAGCCTTGTATGTGTGTGTGTGTGCTGGTATAGGTGGTGTATTGAGTCACAGTGAGTTTTGTGTGTGTCTGTGTGTGCTGTTAGAGACTGTGGATTGATTCACAGTGAGCGATGTGTGTCTGTGTGCATGCATGTGTGCTGTTTTAAGCTGTTCATTCAGTCACAATGAGCAGTGTGTTTGTGTGTTTATGCATGCAGATAGTGTCTATGCATCCGTTAGTGTCTGTGAGGGTTTGTTGGTATAGGCTGTGCACATTCCCAGTGAGCCGTCTCTGTGTATGGGTTTCTGTGCAGGTATGGATGGTGTATTGAGTCACAGTGAGTCATGTGTGTCTGTGTGTGTGTGTCAACGTGTGCTGGTTTAGGCTGTGTGTTGTGTCACAGTGAGCCATGTGTATTGGTATAGACTGTGAACTGAGTCACGGCCATGTGTGTGTGTTTGTGCATGAAGGTACTGGTTGTGTATTGATTCATAGTGAGCTATTTATGTGTGTGTGATGGTATAGGCCGTCAATTCAGTCACAGTGAGCTGTGTGTGTGAGCATGTGCTGGTATAGTTTGAGCATTGAGTCACAGTGTGGTTGTGAGTTTCTTATGGCGGTACAAGATGTACACTGTATTACAGTGAGCCGTGAGAGTCTGTGGCTGTTTGTGTATGTGTGTGCTTATATAGGCTGCACATTGAATCACAGTGAGCTTTGAGTGTGGGCGTGATGCTTGTTTAGACTGTGAACTGAGTCACAGTGAACCATGTGTGTGTGTGTGTGCTGCTAGGTAATGTGCCTTGAGTCACAGTGAGCTCTGTGTGTGTTTTTGAATATCTCTGGCTGACATAGGCTGAGTATTGAGTCACAGTGAGGTGTGTGTGTGAATGTGCATGTGTGTGCAAGTATAGGCTGGGCATTGAATCACAGTGAGCTGTGTGTGTTTGTGTGTGTGCTGGTTAGGCTGCGCATTCAGTCACAGTGAGTCGTGTGTGTGTGTGAGTGTTGTTGTAGAGGCTGCACATTGAATCACAGTGAGGTGTGGTGTGATTGTGTGTTTGTGTGCTGTTCCATACTGTGCATTCAGTCACAGTTATCCATGTGTGTGTGTGTTTTTGCGTGTGTGCTTTTATAGGCTGTGCCTTCATTCCAATTGAACTGTGTGTGTGGGTGTGTGCTGGTATACACTTTGCATTGCTTCACAGTGAACTGTGTGTGTTTGTGTTTGTGTGTGCCAGCACAGGCGGAGCATTCTTTCACAGTGAGGTGTGTGTGTGTGAGTGTTCATGTGTCTGCATCTAAAGGCTGGCAGTTAGTGACCATGTGTGGTGTGTGTTTGTGTATGTTTCTGTACTGGTATAGGCTGTGTATTCATTCACAGTGAGGTGTGTGTGTGTGTCTGTCCAGGTGTAGGTTGGTTATTGAGTCACACAGTGAGTCATCTGTGTGAGTGTGCTTAAATACACTGTGAACTGAGTCATGGCCTTTTCTCTGTGTGTGTGTGTGTGTGTGTGTGTGTGTGTGGGCATGCTGGTATAGGTTTTGCATTGACACATAGTGAGCTGTGTGTGTGTGTTGTGCTGGTATAGGCCATGCATTGATTCAGAGTGAGCTGTTTTCATGTGTGCGTTCTGGTATATTCTGACCATTGAGTCACAGTGTTGTGTGTGTGTGTGTTGTGGTATAAGATGAACATTGAGATACAGTGAGCCATGTTTATGTGTGCTGTGTGTGGCTGTGTGTGTGTGTGTCTGCTGGTAGAGGCTGCACATTTTGTAACAGTGAGCCATGGGTTTCTGTGTGTCACTCTGTAGACTGTACATAGTGTCTGTGTGTGTGCATGCATGTGTGCTTTTATAGGTTGTTTGATTCACATTGAGCTTTGTGTATGGTTGTGCATGTTGTGTTGCTCTCTGTTTTCAATTGATTCACACTGAGCTGTGTGTGTGTGAGTGTGCATATGTGTGAACATATAGGCTGGGTATTGAGTCACAATGAGGTGTGTGTGTGAGTGTTTGTGTTTGTGCACTGGCATAGGCCATGCACTGAGACACAGTGAGGTTTGTGTGTGAGTGTGTGTGTCTTCTCAGGTGTATGCTGGGCATTGAGTCACAGTGAGCCATGAGTGTGTGTGCATGTGTGTGTGTGTGTACTTGTATAGGCTCTGCATTGAGTCACAGTGAGGTGTGTGTCTATGTGTCTGTGCTGTTGTAGGTGTGCATTGAGTCACAGTGAGTTGTGTGTTGTTAGAGACTGTGAAATGAGTCATACTGAGCTTTGTGTGTGTGTGTGTGTGCTTCCATGGGCTGTGCATTGAGTCACAGTGAGGTGTGTGTGTCTGTTCAGGTGTAGGCTGGGCATTGAGTCTCCGTTAGCTTTGTGTGTGTGTGTACTGAGATACGCTATGCATTGCATCACAGTGACATGTGTGTCAGTGTCTGTGTGTGTGCTAATATAGCTTGTGTATTCAGACACAGTGAGGATTGAGTGTGTGTGCTGTTAGAGACGTGGATTGAGCCTCAGTGAGCTACGTGTGTGTGTGTCTGCCCGCATGTGTTCTGTTATAAGCTGCGCACTGAGTCACATGGCCGTGTTTGGGTGTGTGTGTATGCTTGTTGATATAGGCTATGCATTGAGTCACAGTGATCCGTTAGTGTCTGTGAGGGTTTATTGTTATAGGCTGTGCACAGGGTCCCAGTGAGCCATCTGTGTGTGTGTGTCTGTGCAAATATGGACAGTGCATTGAATCACAGTGAGTCGTGTGTGTCTCTGGGTGTGTGTGTGTCCACATGTGCTGGTTTTGGTTGCATGTTGTGTCACAGTAAGCCCTGTGTGAGTGTGTGCTGTTATAGACAGTGAACAGAGTGATGGCCATGTGTGTATGTGTGTGCATGCATATATAGGCTATGCATTGACTTACAGTGAGCTGTGTGTGTGTGTGTGTGCTGGTATAGGCTGTGAATTCAAACACAGATATGTGTGCATGTGAGTGTGCTGGTATAGTCTGAGCATTGAGTCACAGTGAGGTGTGTGTGTGCGTGTGTGTGTCTCTTCAGTTGTAGGTTTACAATTGAGTCACAGTGAATCTTGTGTGTGTGTGTGCTGAAAGAGTTTGTGTACTGAGTCACGGTGCGGTTTTTGTCTGTTTGTGTGTGTGTGTGCTGTCAGAGACTGTCGATTGATTCACAGTGAGCCATGTGTGTCTGTGGGCATGCACGTATGCTGTAATAAGCTGTGCACTTAGTCACAATGAACAGTGTGTTTGTGTCTTTATGCATGCTGATAGAGGCTATGCATTGAGTCACAGTGATCCGTTAGTGTCTGTGAGGGTTTTTTGGAATAGTCTGTGCAAAGAGTCCCAGTGAGCCATCTCTGGGAATGTGTTTTTCTGCAGGTATGGATGGTGCATTGAGTCACAATGAGTCGTGTGCGACTGTGTGTGTGGTTGTGTGTGTGTCAAAGTGTGCTGGTTTAGGCTGTGTGTTGTGTCACAGTGAGCCATGTGTGTGTTGTGTTGTTATAGACTGTGAAATGGGTCACGACCTTGTGTGTTTCTTTGTGCATGAAGCTACGGGCTGTGCATTGTTTCATCGTGAGCTGTGTATGTGCGTGTGCAAGCACAGGCCGTGAATTCAGTCACAGTGAGCTGTGTGTGTGAGCATGTGCTGGTATAGTTTGAGCATTGAGTCACAGTGTGGTTGTGAATTTCTTGTGCCGGTGTAAGATGTACACTTAGTTACAGTGAGCTGTGTGTGTCTGTGGCAGTGTGTGTATGTGTGTGCTTATATAGGTGGCACACTGAGTCACAGTGAGCCTTGTTTGTGTGTGTGCATGCATGTGTTCTGTTATTCGCTGTGCACTGAGTCACATGGCCGTGTTTTGGGGTGTGTATGCTTGGTGGTATAGGCTGTGCATTGCGTCACACTGATCCGTTAGTGTCTGTGAGGGTTTGTTGGTATAGGCTGTGCACAGAGTCCCAGTGAGCCATCTCTGTGTGTGTGTGTCTGTGCAAATATGGACAGTGCATTGAGTCACAGTGAGTTGTATGTGTGTGTGTGTCCACATGTGCTGTTTTAGGTTGCTTGTTGTGTCACAGTAAGCCGTGTGTGTGTGTGCTGGTATAGACTGTGAACTGAGATAACCCATATGTGTGTTTGTGTGTGTGCATGCAGATATAGGTTATACGTTGACTAATACTGAGCTTTGTGTGTTTGTGTGCTGGTATAGGCAGTGAATTCAGTCACACTGATCTGTGTGCATGTGAGTGTGCTGGTATAGTCTGAGGATTGAATCACAGTGAGGTGTGTCTGTGTGTGTCTGTTCAGTTGCTGGCTTGGAATTGAGTCACAGTGAGACTTGTGTGTGTGTGTGTGTGTGCTGGTATAGGTGGTGTATTGAGTCACAGTGTGATTTGTGTGTGTCTGTGTGTGCTGTTAGAGACTGCATTGATTCACAGTGAGCCATATGTGTCTGTGTGCATGTATGTGTGCTGTTATAAACTGTGCATTGAGTCACAATGAGCAGTGTGTGTTTGTGTGTTTATGCATGCAGATATAGGCTGTGCATTGAGTCACAGAGATCCGTTAGTGTCTGTGAGGGTTTGTTGGTATAGGCTGTGCACAGTCCCAGTGAGCCATATCTGTGTATGTGTTTCTGTGCAGGTATGCACTGTGCATTGTGTCACTGTGTGTTGTGTGCATCTGTGTGTGTGTGTCAAAGTGTGCTTGTTTAGGCTGTGTGTTGTGTCACAGTGAGCCATGTGTGTGTTGTATTGGTATAGACTGTGAACTGAGTCTCGACCATGTGTGTATGTTTGTGCATGAAGGTACAGGCTGTGCTTCCATTCACAGTGAAGTGTGTGTGTGTGTCTGTGCAGGTGTACGCTGGTTATTAAGTCACAGTGAGCCGTGTGCCTGTGTGTGCTTGAATACACTGTGAACTGAGTCATGGCCATTTGGCATTTGTGTTTGGGGGGGGCATGCTGGTATAGGTTTTGCATTGACACATAGTGAGCTGTGTGTGTGTTTTCTGCTGGTATAGGCCAATCATTGAGTCAGAGTGAGCTGTTTTCATGTGTGCGTTCTGGTATATTCTGACCATTGAGTCACATTGTGGTGTGTGTGTGTGTGTTCCAGAATAAGACGAACATTGAGATACAGCGAGCCGTGTTTATGTGTGGCTGTGTGTATGTGTGTGTGTGTGTCTGCTGGTAGAGGTTGCGCATTTTGTAACTGTGAGCCATGGGTTTCTGCGTGTCACGCTATAGACTGCACATAGTGTCTGTGTGTGTGCATGCATGTGTGCTTGTATAGGCTATGCATTGATTCACATTGAGCTTTGTGTGTGGTGTGCATGTTATGCTGCTATATCTTTTGCATTGATTCACAATGAGCTGTGTGTGTGTGAGCGTGCATATATGTGAACATATAGGCTGGGTATTGAGTCACAATGAGGTGTGTGTGTGAGTGTCTGTCTTTGTGCACTGTCATAGGGCATGCAGTGAGACACAGTGAGGTTTGTGTATGAGTGTGTGTGTGTCTTTTCAGGTGTATGCTGGGCATTGAGTCACAGTGTGCCGTGAGTGTGTGTGCAAGTGTGTGTTGGTGTGTACTGGTATAAGCTGTGCATTGAGTCACAGTGAGGTGTGTGTCTATGTGTCTGTGCTGTTGTAGGTGTGCATTGAGTCACAGTGAGGTGTGTGTTGTTAGAGACTGTGAATTGACTCACACTGAGCCTTGTGTGTGTGTGTGTGTGTGTGCTTGCATAGGCTGTGCATTGAGTCACAGTGAGGTGTGTGTGTCTGTTCAGGTGTAGGCTGGGCATTGAGTCTCAGTTAGCTTTGTGTGTGTGAGTGCTGAGATACGTAATGCATTGAGTCACAGTGACATGTGTGTCAGTGTCTGTCTGTGTGTGTGATAGTATAGCTTGTGTATTCAGACACAGTGAGGTTTGAGTGTGTGTACTGTTAGAGACGTGGGTTGAGTCTCAGTGGGCTGCATGTGTGTGTGTCTGCCTGCACGTGTTCTGTTATAAGCTGTGCACTGAGTCACATGGCCGTGTTTGGGTGTGTGTGTATGCTTGTTGATATAGGCTATGCATTGAGTCACAGTGATCTGTTAGTGTCTGTGAGGGTTTGTTGTTATAGGTTGTGCACAGGGTCCCAGTGAGCCATCTGTGTGTGTGTGTCTGTGCAAATATGGACAGTGCATTGTGTCACAGTGATTCATGTGTGTCTCTGGGTGTGTGTGTGTCCACATGTGATCTTTTTGGTTGCGGTTCTGTCACACTAAGCCTTGTGTGAGTGTGTGCTGGTATAGGCAGTGAACTGAGTCACAGCCATTTGTGTGTGTGTGTGCGTGCAGATATAGGCTATGCATTGACTCATAGTGAGCTGTGTGTGTGTGTGTGCTGGTATAGGCTTTGAATTCCGTCAAACTGATCTGTGTGCCTGTCAGTGTGCTGGTATAGTCTGAGCATTGAGTCACAGTGAGGTGTGTGTGTGAGTGCGTTTGTCTGTTCAGTTGCAGGTTTAGCATTGAGTCACAGTGAGTGTTGTGTGTGTGTGTGCTGATAGAGTTTGTGTATTGAGTCACGGTGCAGTTTGTGTGTGATTGTGTGTGCGTGTGCTGGCAGAGACTGTCGATTGATTCACAGTGTGCCATGTGTGTCTGTGGGCATGCATGTATGCTGTAATAAGCTGTGCACTTAGTCACAATCAACAGTGTGTTTGTGTGTTTATGCATGCTGATAGAGGCTATGCATTGAGTCACAGTGATCCTTTAGTGTCTGTGAGGGTTTGTTGGTATAGGCTGTGCACAGAGTCCCAGTGAGCCAACTCTGTGTGTGTGTGTCTGTGCAAATATGGACAGTGCATTGAGTCACAGTGAGTTGTGTGTGTGTGTGTCCACATGTGCTGTTTTAGGCTGCTTGTTGTGTCACAGTAAGCCGTGTGTATGTGTGCTGGTATAGACTGTGAAATGAGTCACGGCCATGTGTGTTTGTTTCTGCATGAAGCTACGGGCTGTGCATTGATTCATAGTGAGCTGTGTCTATGTGTGTGCTGGTACAGGCCGTGATTCAGTCACAGTGAGCTGTGTGTGTGAGCATGTGCTGGTACAGTTTGAGCATTGAGTCACAGTGTGGTTGTGAATTTCTTGTGCCGGTGTAAGATATACAGAGTTACAGTGAGCCGTGTGTGTCTGTGGCAGTGTGGGTATGTGTGTGCTTATATAGGTGGCACATTGAGTCACAGTGAGCCATGTTTGTGTGTGTGCATGCATGTGTTCTGTTATTCGCCGTGCACTGAGTCACATGGCCGTGTTTTTCGGTGTGTATAGGCTGTGCATTGTGTCACACTGATCCATTAGTGTCTGTGAGGGTTTGTTGGTATAGGCTGTGCACAGAGTCCCAGAGAGCCATCTCTGTGTGTGTGCGTCTGTGCAAATATGCACAGTGCATTGAGTCACAGTGAGTCGTGTGTGTGTGTGTGTTCACATGTGCTGTTTTAGGCTGCTTGTTGTCTCACAGTAAGCCGTGTGTGTGTGTGCTGGTATAGACTGTGAACTGAGACATCCCATGTGTGTGTGCGTGTGTGTGTGTGCATGCAGATATAGGTTATGCTTTGACTAATACTGAGCTGTGTTTCTGTGTGTGCTGGTATAAGCAGTGAATTCATTCACACTGATCTGTGTACATATGAGTGTGCTTCTATAGTCTGAGGATTGAATCACAGTGAGGTGTGTGTGTGTGTGTGTGTGTCTGTTCAGATGTCGGCTTGGCATTGAGTCACAGTGAGCCTTGTATGTGTGTGTGTGTGCTGGTATAGGTGGTGTATTGAGTCACAGTGAGTTTTGTGTGTGTCTGTGTGTGCTGTTAGAGACTGTGGATTGATTCACAGTGAGCGATGTGTGTCTGTGTGCATGCATGTGTGCTGTTTTAAGCTGTTCATTCAGTCACAATGAGTAGTGTGTTTGTGTGTTTATGCATGCAGATAGTGTCTATGCATCCGTTAGTGTCTGTGAGGGTTTGTTGGTATAGGCTGTGCACATTCCCAGTGAGCCGTCTCTGTGTATGGGTTTCTGTGCAGGTATGGATGGTGTATTGAGTCACAGTGAGTCATGTGTGTCTGTGTGTGTGTGTCAACGTGTGCTGGTTTAGGCTGTGTGTTGTGTCACAGTGAGCCATGTGTATTGGTATAGACTGTGAACTGAGTCACGGCCATGTGTGTGTGTTTGTGCATGAAGGTACTGGTTGTGTATTGATTCATAGTGAGCTATTTATGTGTGTGTGATGGTATAGGCCGTCAATTCAGTCACAGTGAGCTGTGTGTGTGAGCATGTGCTGGTATAGTTTGAGCATTGAGTCACAGTGTGGTTGTGAGTTTCTTATGGTGGTACAAGATGTACACTGTATTACAGTGAGCCGTGAGAGTCTGTGGCTGTTTGTGTATGTGTGTGCTTATATAGGCTGCACATTGAATCACAGTGAGCTTTGAGTGTGGGCGTGATGCTTGTTTAGACTGTGAACTGAGTCACAGTGAACCATGTGTGTGTGTGTGTGCTGCTAGGTAATGTGCCTTGAGTCACAGTGAGCTCTGTGTGTGTTTTTGAATACCTCTGGCTGACATAGGCTGAGTATTGAGTCACAGTGAGGTGTGTGTGTGAATGTGCATGTGTGTGCAAGTATAGGCTGGGCATTGAATCACAGTGAGCTGTGTGTGTTTGTGTGTGTGCTGGTTAGGCTGCGCATTCAGTCACAGTGAGTCGTGTGTGTGTGTGAGTGTTGTTGTAGAGGCTGCACATTGAATCACAGTGAGGTGTGGTGTGATTGTGTGTTTGTGTGCTGTTCCATACTGTGCATTCAGTCACAGTTATCCATGTGTGTGTGTGTTTTTGCGTGTGTGCTTTTATAGGCTGTGCCTTCATTCCAATTGAACTGTGTGTGTGGGTGTGTGCTGGTATACACTTTGCATTGCTTCACAGTGAACTGTGTGTGTTTGTGTTTGTGTGTGCCAGCACAGGCGGAGCATTCTTTCACAGTGAGGTGTGTGTGTGTGAGTGTTCATGTGTCTGCATCTAAAGGCTGGCAGTTAGTGACCATGTGTGGTGTGTGTTTGTGTATGTTTCTGTACTGGTATAGGCTGTGTATTCATTCACAGTGAGGTGTGTGTGTGTGTCTGTCCAGGTGTAGGTTGGTTATTGAGTCACAGTGAGTCATCTGTGTGAGTGTGCTTAAATACACTGTGAACTGAGTCATGGCCTTTTCTCTGTGTGTGTGTGTGTGTGTGTGTGTGTGTGTGGGCATGCTGGTATAGGTTTTGCATTGACACATAGTGAGCTGTGTGTGTGTGTTGTGCTGGTATAGGCCATGCATTGATTCAGAGTGAGCTGTTTTCATGTGTGCGTTCTGGTATATTCTGACCATTGAGTCACAGTGTTGTGTGTGTGTGTGTTGTGGTATAAGATGAACATTGAGATACAGTGAGCCATGTTTATGTGTGCTGTGTGTGGCTGTGTGTGTGTGTGTCTGCTGGTAGAGGCTGCACATTTTGTAACAGTGAGCCATGGGTTTCTGTGTGTCACTCTGTAGACTGTACATAGTGTCTGTGTGTGTGCATGCATGTGTGCTTTTATAGGTTGTTTGATTCACATTGAGCTTTGTGTATGGTTGTGCATGTTGTGTTGCTCTCTGTTTTCAATTGATTCACACTGAGCTGTGTGTGTGTGAGTGTGCATATGTGTGAACATATAGGCTGGGTATTGAGTCACAATGAGGTGTGTGTGTGAGTGTTTGTGTTTGTGCACTGGCATAGGCCATGCACTGAGACACAGTGAGGTTTGTGTGTGAGTGTGTGTGTCTTCTCAGGTGTATGCTGGGCATTGAGTCACAGTGAGCCATGAGTGTGTGTGCATGTGTGTGTACTTGTATAGGCTCTGCATTGAGTCACAGTGAGGTGTGTGTCTATGTGTCTGTGCTGTTGTAGGTGTGCATTGAGTCACAGTGAGTTGTGTGTTGTTAGAGACTGTGAAATGAGTCATACTGAGCTTTGTGTGTGTGTGTGTGTGCTTCCATGGGCTGTGCATTGAGTCACAGTGAGGTGTGTGTGTCTGTTCAGGTGTAGGCTGGGCATTGAGTCTCCGTTAGCTTTGTGTGTGTGTGTACTGAGATACGCTATGCATTGCATCACAGTGACATGTGTGTCAGTGTCTGTGTGTGTGCTAATATAGCTTGTGTATTCAGACACAGTGAGGATTGAGTGTGTGTGCTGTTAGAGACGTGGATTGAGCCTCAGTGAGCTACGTGTGTGTGTGTCTGCCCGCATGTGTTCTGTTATAAGCTGCGCACTGAGTCACATGGCCGTGTTTGGGTGTGTGTGTATGCTTGTTGATATAGGCTATGCATTGAGTCACAGTGATCCGTTAGTGTCTGTGAGGGTTTATTGTTATAGGCTGTGCACAGGGTCCCAGTGAGCCATCTGTGTGTGTGTGTCTGTGCAAATATGGACAGTGCATTGAATCACAGTGAGTCGTGTGTGTCTCTGGGTGTGTGTGTGTCCACATGTGCTGGTTTTGGTTGCATGTTGTGTCACAGTAAGCCCTGTGTGAGTGTGTGCTGTTATAGACAGTGAACAGAGTGATGGCCATGTGTGTATGTGTGTGCATGCATATATAGGCTATGCATTGACTTACAGTGAGCTGTGTGTGTGTGTGTGTGCTGGTATAGGCTGTGAATTCAAACACAGATATGTGTGCATGTGAGTGTGCTGGTATAGTCTGAGCATTGAGTCACAGTGAGGTGTGTGTGTGCGTGTGTGTGTCTCTTCAGTTGTAGGTTTACAATTGAGTCACAGTGAATCTTGTGTGTGTGTGTGCTGAAAGAGTTTGTGTACTGAGTCACGGTGCGGTTTTTGTCTGTTTGTGTGTGTGTGTGCTGTCAGAGACTGTCGATTGATTCACAGTGAGCCATGTGTGTCTGTGGGCATGCACGTATGCTGTAATAAGCTGTGCACTTAGTCACAATGAACAGTGTGTTTGTGTCTTTATGCATGCTGATAGAGGCTATGCATTGAGTCACAGTGATCCGTTAGTGTCTGTGAGGGTTTTTTGGAATAGTCTGTGCAAAGAGTCCCAGTGAGCCATCTCTGGGAATGTGTTTTTCTGCAGGTATGGATGGTGCATTGAGTCACAATGAGTCGTGTGCGACTGTGTGTGTGGTTGTGTGTGTGTCAAAGTGTGCTGGTTTAGGCTGTGTGTTGTGTCACAGTGAGCCATGTGTGTGTTGTGTTGTTATAGACTGTGAAATGGGTCACGACCTTGTGTGTTTCTTTGTGCATGAAGCTACGGGCTGTGCATTGTTTCATCGTGAGCTGTGTATGTGCGTGTGCAAGCACAGGCCGTGAATTCAGTCACAGTGAGCTGTGTGTGTGAGCATGTGCTGGTATAGTTTGAGCATTGAGTCACAGTGTGGTTGTGAATTTCTTGTGCCGGTGTAAGATGTACACTTAGTTACAGTGAGCTGTGTGTGTCTGTGGCAGTGTGTGTATGTGTGTGCTTATATAGGTGGCACACTGAGTCACAGTGAGCCTTGTTTGTGTGTGTGCATGCATGTGTTCTGTTATTCGCTGTGCACTGAGTCACATGGCCGTGTTTTGGGGTGTGTATGCTTGGTGGTATAGGCTGTGCATTGCGTCACACTGATCCGTTAGTGTCTGTGAGGGTTTGTTGGTATAGGCTGTGCACAGAGTCCCAGTGAGCCATCTCTGTGTGTGTGTGTCTGTGCAAATATGGACAGTGCATTGAGTCACAGTGAGTTGTATGTGTGTGTGTGTCCACATGTGCTGTTTTAGGTTGCTTGTTGTGTCACAGTAAGCCGTGTGTGTGTGTGCTGGTATAGACTGTGAACTGAGATAACCCATATGTGTGTTTGTGTGTGTGCATGCAGATATAGGTTATACGTTGACTAATACTGAGCTGTGTGTGTTTGTGTGCTGGTATAGGCAGTGAATTCAGTCACACTGATCTGTGTGCATGTGAGTGTGCTGGTATAGTCTGAGGATTGAATCACAGTGAGGTGTGTCTGTGTGTGTCTGTTCAGTTGCTGGCTTGGAATTGAGTCACAGTGAGACTTGTGTGTGTGTGTGTGTGTGCTGGTATAGGTGGTGTATTGAGTCACAGTGTGATTTGTGTGTGTCTGTGTGTGCTGTTAGAGACTGCATTGATTCACAGTGAGCCATATGTGTCTGTGTGCATGTATGTGTGCTGTTATAAACTGTGCATTGAGTCACAATGAGCAGTGTGTGTTTGTGTGTTTATGCATGCAGATATAGGCTGTGCATTGAGTCACGGAGATCCGTTAGTGTCTGTGAGGGTTTGTTGGTATAGGCTGTGCACAGTCCCAGTGAGCCATATCTGTGTATGTGTTTCTGTGCAGGTATGCACTGTGCATTGTGTCACTGTGTGTTGTGTGCATCTGTGTGTGTGTGTCAAAGTGTGCTTGTTTAGGCTGTGTGTTGTGTCACAGTGAGCCATGTGTGTGTTGTATTGGTATAGACTGTGAACTGAGTCTCGACCATGTGTGTATGTTTGTGCATGAAGGTACAGGCTGTGCTTCCATTCACAGTGAAGTGTGTGTGTGTGTCTGTGCAGGTGTACGCTGGTTATTAAGTCACAGTGAGCCGTGTGCCTGTGTGTGCTTGAATACACTGTGAACTGAGTCATGGCCATTTGGCATTTGTGTTTGGGGGGGGCATGCTGGTATAGGTTTTGCATTGACACATAGTGAGCTGTGTGTGTGTTTTCTGCTGGTATAGGCCAATCATTGAGTCAGAGTGAGCTGTTTTCATGTGTGCGTTCTGGTATATTCTGACCATTGAGTCACATTGTGGTGTGTGTGTGTGTGTTCCAGAATAAGACGAACATTGAGATACAGCGAGCCGTGTTTATGTGTGGCTGTGTGTATGTGTGTGTGTGTGTCTGCTGGTAGAGGTTGCGCATTTTGTAACTGTGAGCCATGGGTTTCTGCGTGTCACGCTATAGACTGCACATAGTGTCTGTGTGTGTGCATGCATGTGTGCTTGTATAGGCTATGCATTGATTCACATTGAGCTTTGTGTGTGGTGTGCATGTTATGCTGCTATATCTTTTGCATTGATTCACAATGAGCTGTGTGTGTGTGAGCATGCATATATGTGAACATATAGGCTGGGTATTGAGTCACAATGAGGTGTGTGTGTGAGTGTCTGTCTTTGTGCACTGGCATAGGGCATGCAGTGAGACACAGTGAGGTTTGTGTATGAGTGTGTGTGTGTCTTTTCAGGTGTATGCTGGGCATTGAGTCACAGTGTGCCGTGAGTGTGTGTGCAAGTGTGTGTTGGTGTGTACTGGTATAAGCTGTGCATTGAGTCACAGTGAGGTGTGTGTCTATGTGTCTGTGCTGTTGTAGGTGTGCATTGAGTCACAGTGAGGTGTGTGTTGTTAGAGACTGTGAATTGACTCACACTGAGCCTTGTGTGTGTGTGTGTGTGTGTGCTTGCATAGGCTGTGCATTGAGTCACAGTGAGGTGTGTGTGTCTGTTCAGGTGTAGGCTGGGCATTGAGTCTCAGTTAGCTTTGTGTGTGTGAGTGCTGAGATACGTAATGCATTGAGTCACAGTGACATGTGTGTCAGTGTCTGTCTGTGTGTGTGATAGTATAGCTTGTGTATTCAGACACAGTGAGGTTTGAGTGCGTGTACTGTTAGAGACGTGGGTTGAGTCTCAGTGGGCTGCATGTGTGTGTGTCTGCCTGCACGTGTTCTGTTATAAGCTGTGCACTGAGTCACATGGCCGTGTTTGGGTGTGTGTGTATGCTTGTTGATATAGGCTATGCATTGAGTCACAGTGATCTGTTAGTGTCTGTGAGGGTTTGTTGTTATAGGTTGTGCACAGGGTCCCAGTGAGCCATCTGTGTGTGTGTGTCTGTGCAAATATGGACAGTGCATTGTGTCACAGTGATTCATGTGTGTCTCTGGGTGTGTGTGTGTCCACATGTGATCTTTTTGGTTGCGGTTCTGTCACACTAAGCCTTGTGTGAGTGTGTGCTGGTATAGGCAGTGAACTGAGTCACAGCCATTTGTGTGTGTGTGTGCGTGCAGATATAGGCTATGCATTGACTCATAGTGAGCTCTGTGTGTGTGTGTGCTGGTATAGGCTTTGAATTCCGTCAAACTGATCTGTGTGCCTGTCAGTGTGCTGGTATAGTCTGAGCATTGAGTCACAGTGAGGTGTGTGTGTGAGTGCGTTTGTCTGTTCAGTTGCAGGTTTAGCATTGAGTCACAGTGAGTGTTGTGTGTGTGTGTGCTGATAGAGTTTGTGTATTGAGTCACGGTGCAGTTTGTGTGTGATTGTGTGTGCGTGTGCTGGCAGAGACTGTCGATTGATTCACAGTGTGCCATGTGTGTCTGTGGGCATGCATGTATGCTGTAAT
This sequence comes from Globicephala melas, assembly GCF_963455315.2. Classification (NCBI taxonomy): domain Eukaryota; kingdom Metazoa; phylum Chordata; class Mammalia; order Artiodactyla; family Delphinidae; genus Globicephala; species Globicephala melas. The sequence goes on along the minus strand of NC_083336.1, from coordinate 585,475 downwards.
AAGCTGTGCACTTAGTCACAATCAACAGTGTGTTTGTGTGTTTATGCATGCTGATAGAGGCTATACATTGAGTCACAGTGATCCTTTAGTGTCTGTGAGGGTTTGTTGGTATAGGCTGTGCACAGAGTCCCAGTGAGCCAACTCTGTGTGTGTGTGTCTGTGCAAATATGGACAGTGCATTGAGTCACAGTGAGTTGTGTGTGTGTGTGTCCACATGTGCTGTTTTAGGCTGCTTGTTGTGTCACAGTAAGCCGTGTGTATGTGTGCTGGTATAGACTGTGAAATGAGTCACGGCCATGTGTGTTTGTTTCTGCATGAAGCTACGGGCTGTGCATTGATTCATAGTGAGCTGTGTCTATGTGTGTGCTGGTACAGGCCGTGATTCAGTCACAGTGAGCTGTGTGTGTGAGCATGTGCTGGTACAGTTTGAGCATTGAGTCACAGTGTGGTTGTGAATTTCTTGTGCCGGTGTAAGATATACAGAGTTACAGTGAGCCGTGTGTGTCTGTGGCAGTGTGGGTATGTGTGTGCTTATATAGGTGGCACATTGAGTCACAGTGAGCCATGTTTGTGTGTGTGCATGCATGTGTTCTGTTATTCGCCGTGCACTGAGTCACATGGCCGTGATTTTCGGTGTGTATAGGCTGTGCATTGTGTCACACTGATCCATTAGTGTCTGTGAGGGTTTGTTGGTATAGGCTGTGCACAGAGTCCCAGAGAGCCATCTCTGTGTGTGTGCGTCTGTGCAAATATGCACAGTGCATTGAGTCACAGTGAGTCGTGTGTGTGTGTGTGTTCACATGTGCTGTTTTAGGCTGCTTGTTGTCTCACAGTAAGCCGTGTGTGTGTGTGCTGGTATAGACTGTGAACTGAGACATCCCATGTGTGTGTGCGTGTGTGTGTGTGCATGCAGATATAGGTTATGCTTTGACTAATACTGAGCTGTGTTTCTGTGTGTGCTGGTATAAGCAGTGAATTCATTCACACTGATCTGTGTACATATGAGTGTGCTTCTATAGTCTGAGGATTGAATCACAGTGAGGTGTGTGTGTGTGTGTGTGTGTCTGTTCAGATGTCGGCTTGGCATTGAGTCACAGTGAGCCTTGTATGTGTGTGTGTGTGCTGGTATAGGTGGTGTATTGAGTCACAGTGAGTTTTGTGTGTGTCTGTGTGTGCTGTTAGAGACTGTGGATTGATTCACAGTGAGCGATGTGTGTCTGTGTGCATGCATGTGTGCTGTTTTAAGCTGTTCATTCAGTCACAATGAGCAGTGTGTTTGTGTGTTTATGCATGCAGATAGTGTCTATGCATCCGTTAGTGTCTGTGAGGGTTTGTTGGTATAGGCTGTGCACATTCCCAGTGAGCCGTCTCTGTGTATGGGTTTCTGTGCAGGTATGGATGGTGTATTGAGTCACAGTGAGTCATGTGTGTCTGTGTGTGTGTGTCAACGTGTGCTGGTTTAGGCTGTGTGTTGTGTCACAGTGAGCCATGTGTATTGGTATAGACTGTGAACTGAGTCACGGCCATGTGTGTGTGTTTGTGCATGAAGGTACTGGTTGTGTATTGATTCATAGTGAGCTATTTATGTGTGTGTGATGGTATAGGCCGTCAATTCAGTCACAGTGAGCTGTGTGTGTGAGCATGTGCTGGTATAGTTTGAGCATTGAGTCACAGTGTGGTTGTGAGTTTCTTATGGCGGTACAAGATGTACACTGTATTACAGTGAGCCGTGAGAGTCTGTGGCTGTTTGTGTATGTGTGTGCTTATATAGGCTGCACATTGAATCACAGTGAGCTTTGAGTGTGGGCGTGATGCTTGTTTAGACTGTGAACTGAGTCACAGTGAACCATGTGTGTGTGTGTGTGCTGCCAGGTAATGTGCCTTGAGTCACAGTGAGCTCTGTGTGTGTTTTTGAATACCTCTGGCTGACATAGGCTGAGTATTGAGTCACAGTGAGGTGTGTGTGTGAATGTGCATGTGTGTACAAGTATAGGCTGGGCATTGAATCACAGTGAGCCGTGTGTGTTTGTGTGTGTGCCGGTTAGGCTGCGCATTCAGTCACAGTGAGTCGTGTGTGAGTGTTGTTGTAGAGGCTGCACATTGAATCACAGTGAGGTGTGGTGTGATTGTGTGTTTGTGTGCTGTTCCATTCTGTGCATTCAGTCACAGTTATCCATGTGTGTGTGTGTTTTTGCGTGTGTGTTTTATAGGCTGTGCCTTCATTCCAATTGAACTGTGTGTGTGGGTGTGTGCTGGTATACACTTTGCATTGCTTCACAGTGAACTGTGTGTGTTTGTGTTTGTGTGTGCCAGTACAGGCGGAGCATTCTTTCACAGTGAGGTGTGTGTGTGTGAGTGTTCATGTGTCTGCATCTAAAGGCTGGCAGTTAGTCACCATGTGTGGTGTGTGTTTGTGTATGTTTCTGTACTGGTATAGGCTGTGCATTCATTCACAGTGAGGTGTGTGTGTGTGTCTGTCCAGGTGTAGGTTGGTTATTGAGTCACAGTGAGTCATCTGTGTGAGTGTGCTTAAATACACTGTGAACTGAGTCATGGCCTTTTCTCTGTGTGTGTGTGTGGGGGGGGGCATGCTGGTATAGGTTTTGCATTGACACATAGTGAGCTTTGTGTGTGTGTTGTGCTGGTATAGGCCATGCATTGAGTCAGAGTGAGCTGTTTTCATGTGTCCGTTCTGGTATATTCTGACCATTGAGTCACAGTGTTGTGTGTTTGTGTGTTGTGGTATAAGATGAACATTGAGATACAGTGAGCCGTGTTTATGTGTGCTGTGTGTGTGTTTGTGTGTGTGTCTGCTGGTAGAGCCTGTGCATTTTATAACAGTGAGCCATGGGTTTCTGTGTGTCACTCTGTAGACTGTACATAGTGACTCTGTGTGTGCATGCATGTGTGCTTGTATAGGTTGATTGCTTCACATTGAGCTTTGTGTGTGGTTGTGCATGTTGTGCTGCTTCATGTTTTGCATTGATTCACACTGAGCTGTGTGTGTGTGAGTGTGCATATGTGTGAACATATAGGCTGGGTATGAGTCACAATGAGGTGTGTGTGTGAGTGTCTGTGTTTGTGCACTGGCATAGGCCATGCACAGAGACACAGTGAGGTTAGTGTGTGAGTGTGTGTGTCTTTTCAGGTGTATGCTGGGCATTGAGTCACAGTGAGCCATGAGTGTGTGTGCATGTGTGTGTGTGTGTACTGGTATATGCTGTGCATTGAGTCACAGTGAGGTGTGTGTTGTTAGAGACTGTGAATTGAGTCACACTGAGACTTGTGTGTGTGTGTGCTTGCATAGGCTGTGTATTGAGTCACAGTGAGGTGTGTGTGTCTGTTCAGGTGTAGGCTGGGCATTGTGTATCAGTTAGCTTTGTGTGTGTGAGTGCTGAGATACGCTATGCATTGCATCACAGTGACATGTGTGTTAGTGTCTGTGTGTGTGCTAGTATAGCTTATGTATTCAGACACAGTGAGGTTTGTGTGTGTGTAATGTTAGAGACATTGATTGAGCCTCAGTGAGCTGTGTGTGTGTGTGTCTGCCTGCATGTGTTCTGTTATAAGCTGCGCACTGAGTCACATGGCTGTGTTTGGGTGTGTCTGTATGCTTGTTGATATAGGCTATGCATTGAGTCATAGTGATCCGTTAGTGTCTGTTAGGGTTTGTTGTTATAGGCTGTGCACTGGGTCCCAGTGAGCCATCTGTGTGTGTGTGTCTGTGCAAATGTGGACAGTGCATTGAGTCACAGTGAGTCGTGTGTGTCTCTGGTTGTGTGTGTGTCCACATGTGCTGTTTTGCATTGCCTGTTGTGTCACAGTAAGCCATATGTGAGTGTGTGCTGGTATAGGCAGTGAACTGAGTCACGGCCGTGTGTGTGTGTGTGTGTGCGTGCAGATATAGGCTTTGCATTGACTCACAGTGAGCTGTGTGTGTTTGTTTGCTGGCATAGGCTGTGAATTCGGTCACACTGATCTGTGCGCATGTGAGTGTGCTGGTATAGTCTGAGCATTGACTCACAGTGAGGTGTGTGTGTGAGTGTGTGTGTCTGTTCAGTGTTAAGTTTAGCACTGAGTCACAGTGAGTCTTCTGTGTGTGTGTGCTGATAGAGTTTGTGTATTGTGTCACGGTGCAGTGTGAGTCTGTTTGTGTGTGCGTGTGCTGTCAGAGACTGTCGATTGATTGACAGTGAGCCATGTGTGTCTTTGGGCATGCATGTATGCTGTAATAAGCTGTGCACTTAGTCACAATGAACAGCGTGTTTGTGTGTTTATGCATGCTGATAGAGGTTATGCATTGAGTCACAGTGATCCGTTAGTGTGTGTGAGGGTTTGTTGGAATAGTCTGTGCAAAGAGTCCCAGTGAGCCATCTCTGTGTATGTGTTTCTCTGCAGCGATGGACGGTGCATTGAGTCACAGTGAGTCATGTTCATCTGTGTGTGTGTGTGTCAAAGTGTGCTGCTTTAGGCTGTGTGTTGTGTCACAGTGAGCCATGTGTGTGTTGTGTTGGTATAGACTGTGAAATGAGTCACGGCCATGTTTGTCTGTTTGTGCATGAAGCCGCGTGCTGTGCATTGATTCGTAGTGAGCTGTGTATGTGTGTGTGCCAGTATAGGCCGTGAATTCAGTCACAGTGAGCTGTGTGTGAGCATGTGCTGGTATAGTTTGAGCATTGAATCACAGTGTGCTTGTGAAATTCTTGTGCCAGTGTAAGATATACACTGAGTTACAGTGAGCCGTGTGTGTCTGTGGCACTGTGTGTATGTGTGTGCTTATATAGGTGGCCCATTGAGTAACAGTGAGCCTTGTTTGTGTGTGTGCATGCATGTGTTCTGTTATTTGCTGTACACTGAGTCACATGGCCGTGTTTTTGTGTGTGTATGCTTGGTGGTATAGGCTGTGCATTGTGTCACAGTGATCCGTTAGTGTCTGTGAAGGTTTGTTGGTATAGGCTGTGCACAGAGTCCCAGTGAGCCATCTCTGTGTGTGTGTGTCTGTGCAGATATGGACAGCGCATTGAGTCACAGTGTGTTATGTGTGTTTCTGTGTTCACATGTGCTGTTTTAGGCTGCTTGTTGTGTCACACTAAGCCATCTGTGTGTGTGCTGTTATAGACTGTGAACTGAGTCATTCCATATGTGTGTCTGTGTATGTGTGTGCAGATATACGTTATGCTTTGACTAATACTGAGCTGTGTGTGTGCGTGCGCTGGTATAGGCAGTGAATTCAGTCATACTGATCTGTGTGCATGTGAGTGTGCTTGTATAGTCTGAGGATTGAATCACAGTGAAGTGTGTGTGTGTGTGTCTGTTCAGTTGTTGGCTTGGCATTGAGTCACAGTGAGCCTTGTGTGTGTGTGTGTGTGCTTGTATAGGTGGTGTATTGAATCACAGTGAGTTTTGTGTGTGTCTCTGTGCTGTTAGAGACTGTGGATTGATTCACAGTGAGCCATATGTGTCTTGCATGCATGTTTGCTGTTATAAGCTGTGCATTGAGTCACAATGAGCAGTGTGTTTGTGTGTTTATGCATGCACATATAGGCTGTGCATTGAGTCACAGTGATCCGTTAGTGTCTGTGAGGGTTTGTTGGTATAGGCTGTGCACATTCCCAGTGAGCCGTCTCTGTGTATGTGTTTATGTGCAGGTATGGATGGTGTATTGAGTCACAGTGAGTCATGTGCGTCTGTGTGTGTGTGTCAACGTGTGCTGGTTTAGGCTGTGTGTTGTGTCACAGTGAGCCATGTGTATTGGTATAGACTGTGAACTGAGTCACGGCCATGTGTGTGTGTTTGTGCATGAAGGTACTGGTTGTGTATTGATTCATAGTGAGCTGTTTATGTGTGTGTGATGGTATTGGCCGTCAATTCAGTCACAGTGAGCTGTGTGTGTGAGCATGTGCTGGTATAGTTTGAGCATTGAGTCACAGTGTGGTTGTGAGTTTCCTATAGTGGTACAAGATGTACACTGTATTACAGTGAGCCGTGAGAATCTGTGGCTGTGTTTGTATGAGTGTGCATATATAGGCTGCACATTGAGTCACAGTGAGCTGTGAGTGTGGGTGTGATGCTTGTTTAGACTGTGAACTGAGTCACAGTGAACTATGTGTGTGTGTGTGTGTGTGTGTGTGCTGCTAGGTAATGTGCCTTGAGTCACAGTGAGCTCTGTGTGTGTTTTTGAATACCTCTGGGCAGGCACAGGCTGAGCATTGTGTCACAGTGAAGTGTGTGTGTGAATGTGCATGTGTGTGCAAGTATAGGCTGGGCATGAATCACAGTGAGCTGTGTGTGTTTGTGTGTGTGCTGGTATAGGCTGCGCATTCAGTCACAGTGAGTCGTGTGTGTGTTTGAATGTTCTTGTAGAGGCTGCACATTGAATCACACTGAGGTGTGTGTGTGATTGTGTGTTGTGTGCTGTTCCATACTGCACATTTTGTAACTGTGAGCCATGGGATTCTGTGTCTCAATCTATAGACTGCACATAGTATCTGTGTGTGTGCATGCATGTGTGCCTGTGTAGGCTATGCATTGATTCACATTGAGCTTTGAGTGTGGTTGTGCGTTCTGTGCAGCTATATGTTTTGCATTGATTCACACTGAGCTGTGTGTGTGTGAGCGTGCATATGTGTGAACATATAGGCTGGGTATTGAGTCACAATGAGGTGTGTGTGTGAGTGTCTGTCTTTGTGCACTGGCATAAGCCATGCACAGAGACACAGTGAGGTTTGTGTGTGAGTGTGTGTGTCTTTTCAGGTGAATTTTGGGCATTGAGTCACAGTGAGCCATGAGTGTGTGTGCATGTGTGTGTGTGTGTACTGGTATAGGCTGTGCATTGAGTCACAGTGAGGTGTGTGTCTATGTGTCTGTGCTGTTGTAGGTGTGCATTGAGTCACAGTCAGTTGTGTGTTGTTAGAGACTGTGAATTGAGTCACACTGTGCTGTGTGTGTGTGTGTGTGCTTGCATAGGCTGTGCATTGAGTCACAGTGAGGTGTGTGTGTCTGTTCAGCTTTAGGCTGGGCGTTGAGTCTCAGTTAGCTTTGTGTGTGTGTGTGCTAAGATACGCTATGCATTGAGTCACAGTGACATGTGTGTCAGTGTCTGTCTGTGTGAGTGCTAGTATAGTTTGTGTATTCAGACACAGTGAGGTTTGAGTGTGTGTGCTGTTAGAGACGTGGATTGAGTCTCAGTGAGCCGCACGTGTGTGTGTCTGCCTGCATGTGTTCTGTTATAAGCTGTGCACTGAGTCACATGGCCGTGTTTGGGTGTGTATGTATGCTTGTTGATATAGGCTATGCATTGAGTCATAGTGATCCGTTAATGTCTGTGAGTGTTTGTTGTTATAGGCTGTGCACAGGGTCCCAGTGAGCCATCTGTGTGTGTGTCTGTGCAAATATGGACAGTTCTTTGAGTCACAGTGAATCGTGTGTGTCTCTGGTTGTGTGTGTGTCCACATGTGCTGTTTTTGGTTGTGTGTTGTGTCACAGTAAGCCGTGTGTGAATGTGTGCTTGTATAGACAGTGAACTGAGTCACGGCCATGTGTCTGTGTGTGTGTGCATGCAGGTATAGGCTATGCATTGACTCATAGTGAGGTGTGTGTGTGTTTGTGCTCGTATAAGCTGTGAATTCAGTCAGACTGATCTGTGTGCATGTGAGTGTGCTGGTATAGTCTGATCATTGAGTCACCGTGAGGTGTGTGTCTGAGTGTGTGTCTGTTCAGTTGTAGGTTTAGCATTGAGTAACAGTGACCCTTGTGTGTGTGTGTGCTGATAGAGTTTGTGTATTGAGTCACAGTAGGTTTGTGAGTGTTTGTGTGTGTGTGTGCTGTCAGAGACTGTCGACTGATTCACAGTGAGCCATGTGTGTCTGTGGGCATGCATGTATGCTGTAATAAGGTGTGCATTTAGTTACAATGAACAGTGTGTTTGTGTGTTTATGCATGCTGATAGAGGCTATGCATTGAGTCACAGTGATCCGTTAGTGTGTGTGAGGGTTTGTTGGAATAGTCTGTGCGAAGAGTCCCAGTGAGCGATCTCTGTGTATGTGTTTCTCTGCAGGTATGGACGGTGCATTGAGCCACAGTGAGTCATGTGTGTCTGTGTGTGTGTGTGTGTGTCAAAGTGTGCTGCTTTAGGCTGTGTGTTGTGTCACAGTGAGCCCTGTGTGTGTTGTGTTGGTATAGAGTGTGAAATGAGTCACGGCCATGTGTGTTTGTTTGTGCATGAAGCTACGGGCTGTGCATTCATTCATATTGAGCTGTGTATATGTGTGTGCCGGTATAGGCTGGGAATTCAGTCACAGTGAGCTCTTTGTGTGAGCATGTGCTGGTATAGTTTGAGCATTGAGTCACAGTGTGCTTGTGAATTTCTTGTGCCGGTGTAAGATGTACACTGAGTTACAGTGAGCTGTGTGTGTCTGTGGCTGTGTGTGTATGTGTGTGCTTATATAGGTGGCACATTGAGTCAAAGTGAGCCTTGTTTGTGTGTGTGCATGCATGTGTTCTGTTATAAGCTGTGCATTGAGTCACAATGAAAGTGTGTTTGTGTGTTTATGCATGCAAATATAGGCTGTGCATTTGTGTCACAGTGATCCGTTAGTGTCTGTGACGGTTTCTTGGTATAGGCTGTGCACAGTCCCAGTGAGCTATCACTTTGTATGGGTTTATCTGCAGGTATGGACTGTGCATTAAGTCACTGTGAGTCCTGTGCTTCTGTGTGTGTGTGTGTGTGTGTCAAAGTATGCTGCTTTAGGCAGCGTGTTGTGTCACAGTGAGCCATGTTTTTGTTGTTTTGGTATAGACTGTGAACTGTGTCACAGCCATGTGTGTGTACTTGTGCATGAAGGTACCGGCTGTGCATTGATTCATAGTGTGCTGTGTATGTATGTGTGCCAGTATAGACAATCAATTCAGTCACAGTGATCCATTTGCATATGCTGTTATAGTTTGAGCATTGAGTCACAGTGTTGTTGTGAGTTTGTTTTGCCGGTACAAGATTTACACAGAGATAGAGTGAGCCGTGTCTGTCTGTGGCTCTGTGTGTATGTGTGTGCTTATATAGGTGGCACAGTGAGTTACAGTGAGCTTTCAGTGTGGATGTGATGCTGCTATAGACTATGAACTGACTATGAGCCATGTGTGTGAGTGTGTGTGTGTGTGCTGTTAGGTAATGTGCATTGAGTCACAGTGAGCTCTGTGTGTGTTTTTGAATACCTCTGGGCTGGCATAGGCTGAGCATTGAGTCACAGTGTGGTGTGTGTGTGAGTGTGCAAGTGTGTGCAAGTGTAGGCTGGGCATTGAAGCACAATGAGCTGTGTGTGTTTGTGTGCGTGCTGATATAGGCTGCACATTCAGTTACAGTGAGCCGTGTGTGTATGTGAGTGTGCTTGTAGAAGCTGCACACTGATTAACAGTGAGGTGTGTATGAGGGTGTGTGTGTGCTGTTACATACTGGGCATTCAGTCACAGGTTGCTGTGTGTGTGTGTGCATGCATGTGTGCTTTTATAGGCTGTTCCTTGATTCACATGGAACTGTGTGTGGGTGTGTGGGTGTCTGCTGGTATACGTTTTGCATTGTTTCACAATGAGCTGTGTGTGTGTGTGTGTGTTCTGGTATAAGATGTACATTGAGATACAGTGAACCGTGCATGTGTGTGGCTGTGTGTGTGTGTGCTGCCTGAGGCTGCGCATTGTGTAACACTGAGCCATGTGTTTCTGTGTGTCACTCTATAGACTGTGCATTGAGTCTGTGTGTGTGCATGCATGTGTGCTGGTATAGGCTATGCATTGATTCACATTGAGATAGTGTGTGGTTGTGCGTGTGTGTGGCTATATGTTTTGCATTGATTCACTGTGAGCTGTGTGTGTGTGAGTGTGCATTTGTGTGAACATATAGTCTGGACATTGAGTCACAGTGAGGTGTGTGTGTCTGTTCAGGTGTAGACTGGGCATTGAGTCTCAGCTTTGTATGTCTGTGTGTGTGTGCTGAGATAGGCTGTGCATTGAGTCACAGTGACATGTGTGTCAGTGTCTGTGTGAGTGTGTAATAGTATAGCTTGTGTATTCAGACACAGTGAGGTTTGAGTGTGAGTGTGTGTGTGCTGTTAGAGACTGTGGATTGAGTATCAGTGAGCCATGTTTGTTTTTGTGTGTGTGCATGCATGTGTTCTGTTCTAAGCTGTGCACTGAGTCACATGGCCGTATTTGTGTGTGTGTGTGTGTATGCTTGTTGATATAGGCTATGCATTGAGTCACAGTGATCCGTTAGTGTCTGTGAGGGTTTGTGGTATAGGCTGTGCACAGGGTCCCAGTGAGCCATCTGTGTGTGTGTGTCTGTGCAAATATGGACAGTGCATTGAGTCACAGTGAGTCATGTGTGTCTCTGGGTGTGTGTGTGTCCACATGTGCTGTTTTCAGTTGTGTGTTGTGTCACAGTAAGCCATGTGTGAGTGTGTGCAGGTATAGACTGTGAACTGAGTAACGGCCATGTTTGTGTGTATGCATGCAGACATAGGCTATGCATTGACTCATAGTGAGCTGTTTATGTGTGTGTGATGGTATAGGCTGTCAATTGAGTCACAGTGAGCTGTTTGCATGTGCATGTGCTGATATAGTTTGAGCATTGAGTCACAGTTTGGTTGTGAGATTCTTTTGCCGGTACAAGATGTACACCAAGTTACAGTGAGCCTTGGGTGTCTGTGGCTGTGTGTGTATGTGTGTGCCTATATAGGTGGTGCAGTGTGTCACAGTGGGCTGTGAATGTGGGTGTGATGCTAGTATAGACTGTGAACTGAGTCACAGTGAACCATGTGTGTGTGTGTGTGTGTGTGTGTGATTGCTTCAAGTTAATGTGCATTGAGTCACAGTGAGCTATGTTTGTGTTTGTGAATACCTCTGGGCTGGTATAGGCTGAGCATTGAGTCACAGTGAGGTGTAGTGTGAGTGTGCGTGTGTGTGGAAGTAGAGGCTGGGCATTGAATCACAGTGAGCTGTGTGTTTTTGTGTGTGTGCTGGTATAGGCTGCGCATTCAGTCACAGTGAGCTGTGTCTGTGTGTGAGTGTTCTTGTAGAGGCTGCACATTGAATCACAGTGAGGTGTGTGTGTGATTGTGTGTGTGTGTGCTGTTCCATTCTGTGCATTCTGTCACAGTTAGCCATGTGTGTGTGTGTGCATTTGTGTGTGATTTTATAAGCTGTGCATTGATTCACATTGAACTGTGTGTGGGGGTGTGTGCTGGTGTATGCTTTGCATTGTTTCACAGTCAGCTGGGTGTATGTGTGTGTGTGTCTGTGTGTTGTGGTACAGGCTGAGCATTGTTCACAATGAAGTGTGTTTGTGTGAGTGCGCATGTGTCTGCATCTAAAGGCTGGCTATTAGTCACAGTGTGCCTTGTGTGTTTGTGTATGTTTCTGTACTGGTATATGCTGTGCATTCATTCACAGTGAGGTGTGTTTGTGTGTCTGTCCTGGCGTAGGCTGGTTTCTGGGTGACAGTGAGCCATGTGTGTGTGTGTGCTTCTAAAGTCTGTGAACTGAGTCATGGCCGTGTTTGTGTGTGTGAATGCTGGTAGAGACTGTGCATTTTGTAACAGTGAGCCATGGGTTTCTGTGTGTCACTCTATAGACTGCACAGAGTGTCTGTGTGTGTGCATGCATGTGTGCTTGTATAGGCTATGCATTGATTCACATTGAGCTTTGTGTGTGGTTGTGCATGTTGTGCTGCTCTATGTTTTGCATTGATTCACACTGAGCTGTGTGTGTGAGTGTACATATGTGTGAACATATAGGCTGGGTATTGAATCACAATGAGGTGTGTGTGTGAATGTCTGTGTTTGGGTGCTGGCATAGGCCATGTACTGAGACACAGTGAGGTTTGTGTGTGAGTGTGTGTGTCTTTTCAGGTGTATGCTGGGCATTGACTCACAGTGAGCCATGAGTGTGTGTGCATGTGTGTGTGTGTGTACTAGTATAGGTTGTGCATTGAGTCACAGTGATGTGTGTGTCTATGTGTCTGTGTTGTTGTAGGTGTGCATTGAGTCACAGTGAGGTGTGTGTTGTTAGAGACTGTGAATTCAGTGACACTGAGCCTTGTGTGTGTGTGTGTGCTTGCATAGGCTGTGCATTGAGTCACAGTGAGGTGCGAGTGTCTGTTCAGGTGTAGGCTGGATATTGAGTCTCAGTTAGCTTTGTGTGTGTGAGTGCTGATATACGTTATGCATTGAGTCACAGTGACATGTGTTTCAGTGTCTGTCTGTGTGCTAGTATAGCTTGTGTATTCAGACACAGTGAGGTTTGAGTGTGTGTGCTGTTAGAGACGTGGATTGAGTCTCAGTGAGCCGCATATGTGTGTGTCTGCCTGCATGTGTTCTGTTATAAGCTGTGCACTGAGTCACATGGCCGTGTTTGGGAGTGTGTGTATGCATGCTGATAGAGGCTGTGCATTGAGTCACAGTGATCCGTTAGTGTCTGTCAGGGTTTGTTGTTATAGGCTGTGCACAGAGTCCCAGTGTGCCATCTCTGTGTGTGTTTGTCTGTGCAAACATGGGCAGTGCATTGAGTCACAGTGAGTTGTGTGTGTGTGTGTGTCCACATGTGCTGTTTTAGGCTACTTTTTGTGTCACAGTAAGCCGTGTGTGTGTGTGCTGGTATAGACTGTGAACTGAGTCATCCCGTGTGTGTGTGTGTGTGTGCGTGCAGATATAGGCTATGCTTTGACTAATACTGAGCTCTGTGTGTGTCTCTGCTGGTATAGGCAGTGAATTCAGTCACACTGATCAGTGTGCATGTGAGTGTGCTTGTATAGTCTGAGGATTGAATCACATTTAGGTGTTTGTGTATGTGTGTGTCTGTTCAGTTGTGGGCTTGACATTGAGTCACAGTGAGCCTTGTGTGTGTGTGTTTGTGCTGGTATAGGTGGTGTATTGAGTCACAGTGAGTTTTGTGTGTGTGTGTTTGCTCTTAGAGACTGTGGATTGATTCACAGTGAGCCATGTGTGTCTGTGTGCTTGCATGTGTCCTTTTATAAGCTGTGCATTGAGTCACAATGAGCAGTGTGTTTGTGTGTTTATGCATGCAGATATAGGCTGTGCATTTGAGTCACAGTGATCAGTTAGTGTCTGGGAGAGTTTGTTGGTATAGGCTGTACACAGTCCCAGTGAGCCGTCTCTGTGTATGTGTTTCTCTGCAGGTATGGACTGTGCATTGTGTTACTGTGAATCATGTGCGTCTGCATGTGTGTGTGTGTCAAAGTGTGCTGGTTTAGGCTGCACATTTTGTAACAGTGAGCCATGGGATTCTCTGTGTCACTCTATAGACTGCACATAGTGTCTGTGAGTGTGCATGCATGTGTGCTTGTATAGGCTATGCATAGATTCACACTGAGCTTTGTGTTTGGTTGTGCATGTTGTGCTGCTATATGTTTTGCATTGATTCACACTGAACTGTGTGTGTGTGAGTGTGCATATGTGTGAACATATAGGCTGGGTATTGAGTCACAATGATGTATGTGTGAGTGTCTGTGTTTTGTAATGGCATAGGCCATGCACTGAGACACAGTGAGGTTTGTGTGTGACTGTGTTTGTCTTTTCAGGTGTATGCTGGGCATTGAGTCACAGTGTGCCGTGAGTGTGTGTGCATGTGTGTGTGCATGTACTGGTATAGGTTGTTCATTGAGTCACAGTGAAGTGTGTGTCTATGTGTCTGTGCTGTTGTAGGTGTGCATTGAGTCACAGTCAGGTGTGTGTTGTTAGAGACTGTGAATTGAGTCACACTGAGCTGTGTGTGTGTGTGTGTGTGCTTGCATAGGCTGTGCATTGAGTCACAGTGAGGTGTGTGTGTCTGTTCAGCTGTAGGCTGGGCACTGAGTCTCAGTTAGCTTTGTGTGTGTGTGTGCTGAGATACGCTATGCATTGAGTCACAGTGACATGTGTGTCAGTGTCTGTCTGTGTGTGTGCTAGTATAGCTTGTGTATTCAGACACAGTGAGGTTTGAGTGCGTGTACTGTTAGAGACGTAGGTTGAGTCTCAGTGAGCCGCATGTGTGTGTGTCTGCCTGCATGTGTTCTGTTGTTAGCTGTGCACTGAGTCACATGGCTGTGTTTGTGTGTGTGTGTATGCTTGTTGATATAGACTGTGCATTGAGTCACAGTGATCCGTTAGTGTCTTGAGGGTTTGTTGTTATAGGCTGTGCACAGGGTCCCAGTGAGCCAGTTGTGTGTGTGTGTCTGTGCAAATATGGACAGTGCATTGAGACACAGTGAGTCGTGTGTGTCTCTGGGTGTGTGTGTGTCCACATGTGCTGTTTTTGGTTGTGTGTTGTGTCACAGTAAGCCCTGTGTGAGTGTGTGCTGGTATAGACAGTGAACTGAGTCACGGCCATGTGTGTGTCTGTGTGCATGCATATATAGGCTATGCATTGACTCACAGTGAGCTGTGTGTGTGTGTGTGCTGGTATAGGCTGTGAATTCAGTCACACTGATCTGTGTGCATGTGATTAGGCTGGTATGGTCTGAGCATTGAGTCACAATGAGCTGTGTGTCTGACTGTGTGTGTCTGTTCAGTTGTAGGTTTAGCATTGTGTCACAATGAGTCTTGTGTGTGTGTGTGCTGACAGTTTGTTTACTGAGTCTTGGTGCGTTTTGCGTGTGTTTGTGTGGGGGGGGGCTGTCAGAGACAATTGATTGATTCATAGTGAGCCATGTGTGTCTGTGGGCATGCATGTATGCTGTAATAAGCTTTGCACTTAGTCACAATGAACAGTGTGTTTGTGTGTTTATGCATGCTGATAGAGGCTATGCATTGAGTCACACTGATCCGTTAGTGTCTGTGAGGGTTGTTGTTATAGGCTGTGCACAGGGTCCCAGTGAGCCATCTGTGTGTGTGTGTCTGTGCAAATATGCACAGTGCATTGTGTCACAGTGAGAAGTGTGTGTCTCTGGGTGGGTGTGTGCCCACATGTGCTATTTTTGTTTGTGTGTTCTATCATAGTAAGCCATGTGTGTGTGTGTGCTGGTATAGACTGTGAACTGAGACATGGCCATGTGTGTGTGTGTGTGTGTGCGTGCAGATATAGGTTATGCATTGACTCATAGTGAGTTGTGTGTGTGTGTGTGTGTGTCCTGGTATAGGCTGTGAATTCAGTCACACTGATCTGTGTGCATGTGTGTGTGCTGGTATAGTCTGAGCATTGAGTCACAGTGAGGTGTGTGAGTGAGTGTGTGTGTCTGTGCAGTTGTAGCTTTAGCATTGAGTCACAGTGAGTCTTTTGTGTGTGTGTGCTGATAGAGTTTGTGTACTGAGTCACGGTGCGGTTTGTGTGTGTGTGTGCTGTCACAGACTGTCGATTGTATCACAGTGAGCCATGTGTGTCTGTGGGCATGCATGTATGCTGTAATAAGCTGTGCACTTAGTCACAATAAGCAGTGTGTTTGTGTGTTTATGCATGCTGATAGAGGCTATGCATTGAGTCACAGTGATCCATTAGTGCCTGTGAGGGTTTGTTGGAAAAGTCTGTGCAAAGAGTCCCAGTGAGCCATCTCTGTGTATGTGTTTCTCTGCAGGTATGGACGGTGCTTTGAGTCACAGTGAGTCGTGTGCATCTGTGTGTGTGTGTCAAAGTGTGCTGGTTTAGGCTGTGTGTTGTGTCACAGTGAGCCATGTGTGTGTTGTGTTGGTATAGACTGTGAAATGAGTCACAGACATGTGTGTTTGTTTGTGCATGAAGCTACGGGCTGAGCATTGATTCATAGTGAGCTGTGTATGTGTGTATGCCGGTATAGGCCGTGAATTCAGTCACAGTGAGCTGTGTGTGAGCATGCGCTGGTATAGTTTGAGCATTGAGTCACAGTGCGGTTGTGAATTTCTTGTGCTGGTGTAAGATGTACAGTGAGTTACAGTGAGCCGTGTGTGTCTATTGCAGTGTGTGTATGTGTGTGCTTATATAGGTGGCACATTGAGTCACAGTGAACCTTGTTTGTGTGTGTGCATGCATGTGTTCTTTTATTCGCTGTGCACTGAGTCACATGGCCGTGTTTTTGTGTGTGTATGCTTTGTGGTATAGGCTGTGCATTGATTCACAGTGATCCGTTAGTGTCTGTGAGTGTTTGTTTGTATAGGCTGTGCACAGAGTCCCAGTGAGCCATCTCTGTGTGTGCGTGTCTGTGCAAATATGGACAGTGCATTGAGTCACAGTGAGTTGTGTGTGTGTGTGTCCACATGTGCTGTTTTAGGCTGCCTCTTTTGTCATAGTAAGCCGTGTGTGTGTGTGCTGGTATAGACTGTGAACTGAGTCATCTCGTGTGTGTGTGTGTGTGTGTGTGTGTGCAGATATAGGCTATGCTTTGACTAATACTGAGCTGTGTGTGTGTGTGTGCTTGTATAGGCAGTGAATTCAGTCACACTGATCTGTGTGCATGTGAGTGTGCTTGTATAGTCTGAGGATTGAATCTCAGTTATATGTTTGTGTCTGTGTGTGTCTGTTCAGTTGTCGGCTTGGCATTGAGTCACAGTGAGCCTTGTGTGTTTGTGTATGTTTCTGCACTGTTATAGGCTGTGCATTCATTCTCAGTGAGGTGTGTGTGATTGTCTGTCCAGGTGTAGGCTGGTTATTGAGTCACAGTGAGCCGTGCATGTGTGTGGCTGTGTGTGTGTGTGTGTGTGTGCTGCTATCGGCTGCTCATTGTGTAACCCTGAGCCATGTGTTTCTGTGTGTCACTCTATAGACTTGGCATTGTGTCTGTGTGTGTGCATGCATGTGTGCTTCTATAGGCTATGCATTCATTCACATTGAGTTTGTGTGTGGTTGTGAGTGTTGTGCGGCTATATGTTTGCCTTGATTCACTGTGAGCTGTGTGTGTGTGAGTATGCATGTCTGTGAACATATAGGCTGGACATTGATCACAGTGACGTGTGTGTGTGATTTTTTGTTTGTGTGCACTGTTATAGGCCATGCACTGAGACACAGTGATGTTTGTGAGTGATTGTGTGTGTCTTTCCAGGTGTATTCTGGCATTGAGTCACAGTGAGCCATGTGTGTGTGTGAAGATTTGTGTGTGTACTGGTATAGGTTGTGTATTGAGTCAGTGAGGTGTGTGTCTGTGTGTCTGTTTTGGTGTAAGTGTGCATTGAATCACTGAGGGGTGTGTGTGTGTGTGTGATGTTAGAGACTGTGAATTGAGTCACATTGAGCCTTGCTTATGTGTGTGCATGCATGTGTTCTATTATTAGTTGTGCACTGAGTCACATGACCATATTTTTGTGTGTGTATGCTTGCTGATATAGGCTATGCATTGAGTCAAAGTTATCCGTTAGTGTCTGTGAGGGTTTGTTGGTATAGGCTGTGCACAGGGTCCCAGTGAGCCATCTGTGTGTGTGTGTGTCTGTGCAAATATGGACAGTGCATTGAGTCACAGTGAGATGTGTGTGTCTGTGTGTGTGTCCGTCCACATGTGCTATTTTAGGCTACTGGTTGTGTCACAGTAAACCATCTGTGTGTGTGCTGGTATAGACTGTGAACTGAGTCACGGCATGTGTGTGTGTGTGTGTGTGTGCACGCAGATATAGGCTATGCATTGACCAATAAGGAGCTGGGTGAGTCTGTGTGTGCTGGTATAGGCAGTGAATTCAGTCACACTGCTCTGTGCGCATGTGAGTGTGCTGGTATAGTCTGAGGATTGAATCACAGTGAGGTGTGTGTGTGTGTGTGTGTCTGTTCACTTGCTGGCTTGGCATTGAGTCACAGTGAGCCTTCTGTGTGTGTGTGTGCTGGTATAGGTGGTGTATTGAGTCACAGTGAGTTTTGTGTGTGTCTGTGTGTGCTGTTAGAGACTGTGGATTGATTCACAGTGAGCCATGTGTGTCTGTGTACATGCATGTGTG
Organism: Globicephala melas; assembly: GCF_963455315.2. NCBI lineage: Eukaryota > Metazoa > Chordata > Mammalia > Artiodactyla > Delphinidae > Globicephala > Globicephala melas. The sequence continues at coordinate 567,605 of NC_083336.1, read as the reverse complement.
CTGTTATAAGCTGTGCATTGAGTCACAATGAGCAGCGTGTTTGTGTGTTTATGCATGCAGATATAGGCTGTGCATTGAGTCACAGTGATCCGTTAGTGTCTGTGAGGATTTGTTGGTATAGGCTGTGCATATTCCCAGTGAGCAGTCTCTGTGTATGTGTTTCTGTGCAGGTATGGACGGTGCATTGAGTCACAGTGAGTCGTGTGCGTCTGTGTGTGTGTGTCACTAAGTGTGCTGGTTTAAGCTGTGTGTTGTGTCACAGTGACCCATGTGTGTGTTGTGTTGGTGTAGACTGTGAACTGAGTCATGGCCATGTGTGTGTGTTTGTGCATGAAGCTACGGGCTGAGCATTGATTCATAGTGAGCTGTTTATGTGTGTGTGATGGTATAGGCCGTCAATTCAGTCACAGTGAGCTGTGTGTGTGAGCATGTGCTGGTATAGTTTGAGCATTGAGTCACAGTGTGGTTGTGAGTCTTATGGTGGTACAAGATATACACTGTATTACAGTGAGCCATGAGAGTCTGTGGCTGTGTGTGTATGAGTGTGCTTATATAGCCTGCACATTGAGTCACAGTGAGCTGTGAGTGTGGGTGTGATGCTTGTTTAGACTGTGAACTGAGTCACAGTGAATTATGTGTGTGTGTGTGTGTGCTGCTAGGTAATGTGCCTTGAGTCACAGTGAGCTCTGTGTGTGTTTTTGAATACCTCTGGGCTGGCATAGGCTGAGCATTCAGTCACGGTGTGCTGTCTGTGAGTGTGCATGTGTGTGCAAGTATAGGCTGGGCATTGAATCACAGTGAGCTGTGTGTGTTCGTGTGTGTGCTGATAAAGGCTGCACATTCAGTCACAGTGAGCCGTGTGTGTATGTGAGTGTGCTTGTAGAGGCTGCACACTGAATAACAGTGAGGTGTGTATGAGTGTGTGTGTGTTGTTCCATACTGTGCATTCAGTCACAGTTTGCTGTGTGTGTGTGTGCATGCATGTGTGCTATTATAGGCTGTGCCTTGATTCACATTGAACTGTGTATTTGTGTGTGTGTGTGTGTTCTGGTACAGGCTGAGCATTGTGTCTCAGTGAGGTGTGTGTGTGTGAGTGTGCATGTCTCTGCATCTGGAGGCTGACAATTGGTCACAGTGTGCCATGTGTGGTTTGTGTATTTTTCTGTACTGGTATAGGCTGTGCATTCATTCTCAGTGAGGTGAGTGTGATTGTCTGTCCACGTGTAGGCTGGTTATTGAGTCACAGTTAGCCGTGTGTGTGTCTGTGCTTGTATACACTGTGAACTGAGTCATGGTGCTGTGTGTGTGTGTGTGAATACTTGTATAGGTTTTGCATTGTCACATAGTGATCTGTGTGTGTGTGTTGTGCTGGTATAGGCCATGTATTGAGGCTGAGTGAGCTATTTTCATGTGTGCATGCTGGTATATTCCGAACATGCGTCACAGTGTGGTGTGTGGCTGTGTATGTGTGTGTGTGTGTGTGTTCTGGTATAAGATGTACATTGAGATACAGTGAGCCGTGCATGTGTGTGGCTGTGTGTGTGTGTGTGTGTGTGTGCTGCTAGAGGCTGCTCATTGTGTAACACTGAGCCATGTGTTTCTGTGTGTCACTCTATAGACTTGACATTGTGTCTGTGTGTGTGCATGCATGTGTGCTTGTATAGGCTATGCATTGATTCACATTGAGTTTGTGTGTGCTTGTGCATGTTGTGCTGCTATACGTTTTGATTTGATTCACTGTGACCTGCGTGTGTTTGAGTACGCATGTCTGTGAACATACAGGCTGGACATTCAGTCACAGTGACGTGTGTGTGTGAGTTTGTGTTTGTGTGCACTGGTAGAGGCCATGCACTGAGACACAGTGATGTTTGTGTGTGATTGTGTGTGTCTTTTCAGGTGTATGCTGGCATTGAGTCACAGTGAGCCGTGTGTGTGTGTGAGTGTGTCTGTATGTGCTGGTATAGGCTGTGTATTGAGTCAGTGAGGTGTGTGTCTGTGTGTCTGTTTTAGTGTAAGTGTGCATTGAAACACTGAGGGGGGTGTGTGTGTGATGTTAGAGACTGTGAATTGAGTCACAGTGAGCCTTGTTTGTGTGTGTGCATGCATGTGTTCTATTATTAGCTGTGCACTGAGTCACATGACCATATTTTTGTGTGTGTATGCTTGCTAATATAGGCTATGCATTGAGTCAAAGTCATCCGTCACTGTTTGTGAGGCTTTGTTGGTATAGGCTGTGCACAGAGTCCCAGTAAGCCGCCTATGTGTGTGTGTGCCTGTGCAAATATGGACAGTGCATTGAGTCACAGTGAGATGTGTGTGTCTGTGTGTGTGTCCGTCCACATGTGCTATTTTAGGCTACTTGTTGTGTCCCAGTAAGCCATCTGTGTGTGTGCTGGTATAGACTGTGAACTGAGTCATGGCATGTGTGTGTGCATGCAGATATAGGCTATACATTGAGCAATGAGGAGCTGGGTGTGTCTGTGTGTGCTGGTATAAGCAGTGAATTCAGTCACACTGATCTGTGTGCATGTGAGTGTGCTGGTATAGTCTGGGGATTGAATCACAGTGAGGTGTGTGAGTGTGTGTGTCTGTTCAGTTTTAGGCTTTGCATTGAGTCACAGTGAGCCTTGTGTGTGTGTGTGTGTGCTGGTATAGGTGGTGTATTGAGTCACAGTGAGTTTTGTGTGTGTCTGTGTGTGCTGTTAGAGACTGTGGAATGATCCACAGTGAGCCATATTTTTCTGTGTGTATGCATGTGTGCTGTTATAAGCTGTGCATTCAGTCACAATGAGCAGTGTGTTTGTGTGTTTATGCATGCAGATATAGGCTGTGCATTGAGTCACAGTGATCCGTTAGTGTCTGTGAGGGTTTGTTGGTATAGGTTATGCACATTCCCAGTGAGCCGTCTCTGTGTATATGTTTCTGTGCAGGTATGGACAGTGCATTGAGTCACAGTGAGTCGTGTGCATCTGTGTGTGTATGTCAAAGTGTGGTGGTTTAGGCTGTGTGTTGTGTCACAGTGAGGCATGTGTGTGTTGTGTTGGTATAGACTGTGAACTGAGTCACGGCCATGTGTGTGTGTTTGTGCATGAAGGTACAGGCTGTGCATTGATTCATAGTGAGCTGTTTATGTGTGTGTGATCGTATAGGCCGTCAATTCAGTCACAGTGAGTTGTGTGTGTGAGCATGTGCTGGTATAATATGAGCATAGACTCACAGTGTGGTTGTGAGTTTCTTATGGTGTTACAAGATGTACACTGTATTACAGTGAGCCGTGAGAGTCTGTGGCTGTGTGTGTATGTGTGTGCTTATATAGGCTGCACATTGAGTCACAGTGAGCTGTGAGTGTGGGCGTGATGCTTGTTTAGAATGTGAACTGAGTCACAGTGAATTATGTGTGTGTGTGTGTGTGTGCTGCTAGGTAATGTGCCTTGAGTCACAGTGAGCTCTGTGTGTGTTTTTGAATACCTCTGGGCTGACATAGGCTGAGCATTGAATCACAGAGAGGTGTGTGTGTGAATGTGCATGTGTGTGCAAGTATAGGCTGGGCACTGAATCACAGTGAGCTGAGTATGTTTGTGTGTGTGCTGGTTAGGCTGCGCATTCAGTCACAGTGAGTCGTGTGTGTGTGTGAGTGTTCTTGTAGAGGCTGCACATTGAATCACAGTGAGGTGTGGTGTGATTGTGTGTTTGTGTGCTTTTCCATACTGTGCATTCAGTCACAGTTATCCATGTGTGTGTGTGTTTTGGCGTGTGTGCTTTTATAAGCTGTGCCTTCATTCCAATTGAACTGTGTGTGTGGGTGTGTGCTGGTATACACTTTGCATTGCTTCACAGTGAACTGTGTGTGTTTGTGTTTGTGTGTGCCAGTACAGGCGGAGCATTCTTTCACAGTGAGTTGTGTGTTTGTGAGTGTGCATGTATCTGCATCTAAAGGCTGGAAGTTAGTGACCATGTGTGGTGTGTGTTTGTGTATGTTTCTGTACTGGTATAGGCTGTGCATTCATTCACAGTGAGGTGTGTGTGTGTGTCTGTCCAGGTGTAGGTTGGTTATTGAGTCACAGTGAGCCATCTGTGTGAGTGTGCTTAAATACACTGTGAACTGAGTCATGGCCTTTTCTGTGTGTGTGTGTGTGTGTGTGTGTGTGTGTGCATGCTGGTATAGGTTTTGCATTGACACATAGTGAGCTGTGTGTGTGTGTTGTGCTGGTATAGGCCATGCATTGATTCAGAGTGAGCTGTTTTCATGTGTGCGTTCTGGTATATTCTGACCATTGAGTCACAGTGTTGTGTGTGTGTGTGTTGTCGTATAAGATGAATATTGAGATACAGTGAGCCGTGTTTATGTGTGCTGTGTGTATGTGTGTGTGTGTGTCTGCTGGTAGAGGCTGCACATTTTGTAACAGTGAGCCATGGGTTTCTGTCTGTCACTCTATAGACTGTACATAGTGTCTGTGTGTGTGCGTGCCTGTGTGATTGTATAGGCTATGCATTGATTCACATTGAGCTTTGTTTGTGTTTGTGCATGTTGTGCTGCTATATGTTTTGCATTGATTCACAATGAGCTGTGTGTGTGTGAGCGTGCATATATGTGAACATATAGGCTGGGTATTGAGTCACAATGAGGTGTGTGTGTGAGTGTCTGTGTTTGTGCACTGGCATAGGCCATGCACTGAGACACAGTGAGGTTTGTGTGTGAGTGTGTGTGTCTTTTCAGGTGTATGCTAGGCATTGAGTCATACTGAGCCGTGAGTGTGTGTGCATGTGTGTGTGTGTGTACTGGTATAGGCTGTGCATTGAGTCACAGTGAGGTATGAGTCTATGTGTCTGTGCTGTTGTAGGTGTGCATTGAGTCACAGTGAGTTGTGTGTTGTTAGAGACTGTGAATTGAGTCACACTGAGACGTGTGTGTGTGTGTGTGTGTGCTTTCATGGGCTGTGTATTGAGTCACAGTGAGGTGTGTGTGTCTCTTCAGGTGTAGGCTGGGCATTAAGTCTCAGTTAGCTTTGTGTGTGTGAGTGCTGAGATACGTAATGCATTGAGTCACAGTGACATGTGTATCAGTGTTTGAGTGTGTGATAGTATAGCTTGTGCATTCAGACACAGTGAGGTTTGAGTGTGTGTGGTGTTAGAGACGTGGTTTGACTCTCAGTGAGCTGCGTGTGTGTGTCTGCCTGAATGTGTTCTGTTATAAGCTGTGCTCTGAGTCACATGGCCGTGTTTGGGTGTGTGTGTATGCTTGTTGATATAGGCTATGCATTGAGTCACAGTGATCCATTAGTGTCTGTGAGGGTTTGTTGTTATAGGCTCTGCATAGCGTCCCAGTGAGCCATCTGAGTGTGTGTGTCTGTGCAAATATGGACAGTGCATTAAGTCACAGTGAGTCGTGTGTGTCTCTGGGTGTGTGTGTGTCCACATGTGCTGGTTTTGGTTGCACGTTGTGTCACACTAAGCCCTGTGTGAGTGTGTGCTGTTATAGACAGTGAACTGAGTCACGGCCATGTGTGTATGTGTGTGCATGCATATATAGGCTATGCATTGACTCACAGTGAGCTGTGTGTGAGTGTGTGCTGGTATAGGCTGTGAATTCAGTCACACTGATCCGTGCGCATGTGAGTGCGCTGGTATAATCTGAGCATTGAGTCACAGTGAGGTGTGTGTGTGAGTATGTGTGTCTGTTCTGTTGTAGGTTTAGCATTGTGTCACAGTGAATCTTGTGTGTGTGTGTGCTGAAAGAGTTTGTGTACTGAGTCACGGTGCGGTTTGTGTCTGTTTGTGTGAGTGTGTGCTGTCAGAGACTGTCGATAGATTCACAGTGAGCCAAGTGTGTCTGTGGGCATGCACGTATGCTGTAATAAGCTGTGCACTTAGTCACAATGAACAGTGTGTTTGTGTCTTTATGCATGCTGATAGAGACTATGCATTGAGTCACAGTGATCCGTTAGTGTCTGTGAGGGTTTTTTGGAATAGTCTGTGCAAAGAGTCCCAGTGAGCCATCTCTGTGTATGTGTTTCTCTGCAGGTATGGACGGTGCGTTGAGTCACAGTGAGTCGTGTGCGTCTGTGTGTGTGTGTCACTAAGTGTGCTGGTTTAGGCTGTGTGTTGTGTCACAGTGAGCCATGTGTGTGTTGTGTTGGTATAGACTGTGAAATGAGTCACAGGCTTGTGTGTTTCTTTGTGCATGAAGCCACGGGCTGTGCATTGATTCACAGTGAGCTGTGTATGTGTGTGTGACAGTACAGGCTGTGAATGCAGTCACAGTGAGCTGTGTGTGTGAGCATGTGCTGGTATAGTGTGAGCATTAAGTCACAGTGTGGTTGTGAATTTCTTGTGCCGGTGTAAGATATACACTAACAGTGAGCCCTGTGTGTCTGTGGCAGTGTGGGTATGTGTGTGCTTATATAGGTGGCACATTGAGTCACAGTGAGCCTTGTTAGTGTGTGTGCATGCATGTGTTCTGTTATTCGCTGTGCACTGAATCACATGGCCAAGTTTTGTGGTGTGTATGCTTTGTGGTATAGGCTGTGCATTGTGTCACACTGATCCGTTAGTGTCTGTGAGGGTTTGTTGGTATAGGCTGTGCACAGAGTCCCAGTGAGCCATCTCTGTGTGTGTGTGTCTGTGCAATTATGGACAGTGCATTGAGTCACAGTGAGTTGTATGTCTGTGTGTGTCCACATGTGCTTGTTTTAGGCTACTGGTTGTGTCACAGTAAGCCGTGTGTGTGTGTGCTGGTATAGACTGTGAACTGAGATATCCCATGTGTGTGTTTGTGTGTGTGCATGCAGATATAGGTTATGCGTTGATTAATACTGAGCTGTGTGTGTGTGTGTGTGCTGGTATAGGCAGTGAATTCAGTCACACTGATCTGTGAGCATGTGAGTGTGCTTGTATAGTCTGAGGATTGAATCACAGTGAGGTGTGTGTGTGTGTGTCTGTTCAGTTTTTGACTTGGCTTTGAGTCACAGTGAGCCTTTTGTGTGTGAGTGTGTGTGGTATAGGGGGTGTATTGAGTCACAGTGAGTTTTGTGTGTTTCTGTGTGTGCTGTTAGAGACTGTGGATTGATTCACAGTGAGCCATGTGTGTCTGTGTGCTTGCATGTGTGCTTTTATAAGCTCTGCATTAAGTCACAATGAGCAGTGTGTTTGTGTGTTTATGCATACAGATATAGGCTGTGCATTTGAGTCACAGTGATCCGTTAGTGTCTGGGAGGGTTTGTTGGTATAGGCTGTGCACAGTCCCAGTGAGCCGTCTCTGTATATGTGTTTCTCTGCAGGTATGGACTGTGCATTGTGTCACTGTGAATCGTGTGCGTCTGCATGTGTGTGTGTGTGTCAAAGTGTGCTGGTTTAGGCTGAGTGTTGTGTCACAGGGAGCCATGTGTTTGTTGTGTTGGTATAGACAGTGAAATGAGTCACAGCCATGTGTGTGTACGTGTTCACGAAAGTACCTGCTGTGCATTGATTCATAGAGAGCTGTATATGTGTGTGTGCTGGTATAGGCCGTCAAATCAGTCACAGTGAGCTGTTTGCATGTGCATGTGCTGGTATAGTTTGAGCATTGTGTCACAGTGTTGTTGTGAGTTTGTTTTGCCAGTACAAGGTTTACACTGAGTTACAGTGGGCCGTGTGTGTCTCTGGCTGTGTGTGTATGTGTGTGCTTACGTAGGTGGTGCAGTGAGTCAAAGTGAGCTGTGAGTGTGGCTGTGATGCTGGTATAGACTATGAACTGAGTCACAGTGAGCCATGTGTGTGTGTGTGTGTGTGTGTGTGCTGTTTGGTAATGTGCATTGAGTCACAGTGAGCTCTGTGTGTGTTTTTGAATACCACTGGGCTGGCATAGGCTGAGCATTGAGTCACTGTGTGGTGTGTGTGTGAGTGTGCATGTGTGTGCAAGTATAGGCTGGGCATTGAATCATAGTGAGCTGTGTGTGTTCGTGTGTGTGCTGATAAAGGCTGCACATTCAGTCACAGTGAGCCGTGTGTGTATGTGAGTGTGCTTGTAGAGGCTGCACACTGAATAACAGTGAAGTTTGTATGAGTGTGTGTGTGTTGTTCCATACTGTGCATTCAGTCACAGTTTGCTGTGTGTGTGTGTGCATGCATGTGTGCTTTTATAGGCTGTGCCTCGTTTCACATTGAACTGTGTGTGTGTGTGTGTGTGTGTGTGTTCTGGTACAGGCTGATCATTTTGTCACAGTAAGGTGTGTGTGTGTGAGTGTGCATGTCTCTGCATCTGGAGGCTGACAATTGGTCACAGTGTGCCATGTGTGTTTGTGTATGTTTCTGTACTGGTATAGGCTGTGCATTCATTCTCAGTGAGGTGAGTGTGATTGTCTGTCCAGGTGTAGGCTGGTTATTGAGTCACAGTGTGCCATGTGTGTGTGTGTGCTTGTATACACCGTGAACTGAGACATGGTGCTGTGTGTGTGTGTGTGAAAGCTTGTATAGGTTTTGCATTGACACATAGTGAGCTGTGTGTGTGTGTTGTGCTGGTATAGGCCATGCATTGAGGCTGAGTGAGCTGTTTTCATGTGTGCATGCTGGTATATTCTGAACATTGAGTCACAGAGTGGTGTGTGGCTGTATATGTGTGTGAGTCTGTGTGTTCTGGTATAAGATGTACATGGAGATACAGTGAGCCATGCATGTGTGTGGCTGTGTGTGTGTGTGTGTGTGTGCTGCTAGAGGCTGCTCATTGTGTAACACTGAGCTATGTGTTTCTTTGTGTCACTCTATGGACTTGGCATTTTGTTGTGTGTGTGCGTGCATGTGTGCTTGTATAGGCTATGCATTGATTCACATTGAGTTTGTGTGTGCTTGTGCATGTTGTGCAGCTATATGTTTTGCTTTGATTCACTGTGACCTGTGTGTGTTTGAGTATGCATGTCTGTGAACATACAGGCTGGACAGTGAGTCACAGTGACGTGTGTGTGTGAGTTTGTGTTTGTGTGCACTGGTATAGGCCATGCACTGAGACACAGTGATGTTTGTGTGTGATTGTGTGTGTCTTTTCAGGTGTATGCTGGCATTGAGTCACAGAGAGTCATGTGTGTGTGTGTGAGTGTGTGTGTATGTGCTGGTATAGGCTGTGTATTGAGTCAGTGATGTGTGTGTCTGTGTGTCTATTTTGGTGTCAGTGTGCACTGAATCACTGAGGGGTGTGTGTGTGTGTGATGTTAGAGACTGTGAATTGAATCACAGTGAGCCTTGTTTATGTGTGTGCATGCATGTGTTCTATTATTAGCTGTGCACTGAGTCACATGACCGTATTTTTTTGTGTGTATGCTTGCTGATATAGGCTATGCATTGAGTCAAAGTCATCCGTTACTGTCTGTGGGGGTTTGTTGACATAGGCTGTGCACAGAGTCCCAGTGAGCCGCCTATGTGTGTGTGTGTCTGTGCAAATATGGACAGTGCATTGAGTCACAGTGAGGTGTGTGTGTGAATGTGCATGTGTGTGCAAATATAGGCTGGGCATGAATCACAGTGAGCTGAGTATGTTTGTGTGTGTGCTGGTTAGGCTGCGCATTCAGTCACAATGAGTCGTGTGTGTGTTTGAATGTTCTTGTAGAGGCTGCACATTGAATCACAGTGAGGTGCGGTGTGCTTGTGTGTATGTGTGCTGTTCCATACTGTGCATTCAGTCACAGTTATCCATGTGTGTGTGTGTTCTTGCGTGTGTGCTTTTATAGGCTGTGCCTTCATTCACATTGAACTGTGTGTGTGGGTGTGTGCTGGTATACACTTTGCATTGCTTCACAGTGAACTGTGTGTGTTTGTGTTTGTGTGTGCCAGTACAGGCGGAGCATTCTTTCACAGTGAGGTGTGTGTGTGTGAGTGTGCATGTGTCTGCATCTAAAGGTTGGCAGTTAATCACCATGTGTGGTTTGTGTTTGTGTATGTTTCTGTACTGGTATAGGCTGTGCATTCATCCACAGTGAGGTGTGTGTGTGTGTCTGTCCAGGTGTAGGTTGGATATTGAGTCACAGTGAGCCGTGTGTGTGTGTGTGCTTGTATACACTGTGAACAGAGTCATTGTGGTGTGTGTGTGTGTGTGAATGCTTGTATAGGTTTAACATTGACACATAGTGAGCTGTGTGTGTGTGTTGTTCTGGTATAGGCCATGCATTGAGTCAGAGTGAGCTGTTTTCATGTGTGCTTTCTGGTATATTCTGACCAGTGAGTCACAGTATGGTATGTGTGTGTGTTCTGGTATAAGACGAACTTTGAGATACAGTGAGTCGTGTTTATGTGTGGCTGTGTGTGTGGCTGTGTGTGTGTGTGTCTGCTGGTAGAGGCTGCACATTTTGTAACAGTGAACCATGGGTTTCTCTGTGTCACTCTATAGACTGTACATAGTGTCTGTGTGTGTGCATGCATGTGTGCTTGTACAGGTTGATTGATTCACATTGAGCTTTCTGTGTGGTTGTGCGTTGTGCTGCTCTATGTTTTGCAATGATCCACACTGAGCTGTGTGTGTGTGAGCGTGCATATGTGTGAACATATCGCTGGGTATGAGTCACAATGAGGTGTGTGTGTGAGTGTCTGTCTTTGTGCACTGGCATAGTCCATGCAGTGACACAGTGAGGTTTGTGTGTGAGTGTGTGTGTCTTTTCAGGTGTATGCTGGGCATTGAGTCACAGTGAGCCGTGAGTGTGTGTGCATGTGTGTGTATGTGTACTGGTATAGGCTGTGCATTGAGTCAGAGTGAGGTGTGTGTCTATGTGTCTGTGCTGCTGTAGGTGTGCATTGAGTCACAGTGAGGTGTGTGTTGTTAGAGACTGTGAATTGAGTCACACTGAGCCTTGTGTGTGTGTGTGTGTGTGTGTGCTTGCATAGGCTGTGCATTGAGTCACAGTGAGGGGTGTGTGTCTGTTCAGGTGTAGGCTGGGCATTGTGTCTCAGTTAGCTTTGTGTGTGTGTGTGCTGAGATACGCTATGCATTGCATCACAGTGACATGTGTGTCAGTGTCTGTGTGTGTGCTAGTATAGCTTGTGTATTCAGACACAGTGAGGTTTGTGTGTGTGTAATGTCAGAGACGTGGATTGAGCCTCAGTGAGCTGCGTGTGTGTGTGTCTGCCTGCACGTGTTCTGTTATAAGCTGAGCACTGAGTCACATGGCCGTGTTTGGGTGTGTGTGTATGCTTGTTGATATAGGCTATGCATTGCGTTGCACTGATCCGTTAGTGTCTGTGAGTGTTACTTGTTATAGGCTGTGCACTGGGTCCCAGTGAGCCATCTGTGTGTGTGTGTCTGTGCAAATGTGGACAGTGCATTGAGTCACAGTGAGTCGTGTGTGTCTCTGGTTGTGTGTGTGTCCACATGTGCTGTTTTGCATTGCGTGTTGTGTCACAGTAAGCCATATGTGAGTGTGTGCTGGTATAGGCAGTGAACTGAGTCACGGCCATGTGTGTGTGTGTGTGCATGCAGTTATAGGCTATGCATTGACTCACAGTGAGCTGTGTGTGTGTGTGTGCTGGTATAGGCTGTGAATTCAGTCACACTGATCTGTGTGCGTGTGAGTGTTCTGGTATAGTCTGAGCATTGAGTCACAGTGAGGTGTGTGTGTGAGTGTGTGTGTCTGTTCAGTGTTAGGTTTAGCATTGAGTCACAGTGAGTCTTGTGTGTGTGTGTGCTGATAGAGCTTGTGTATTGAGTCACGGTGTGGTGTGTGTCTGTTTGTGTGTGCGTGTGCTGTCAGAGACTGTCGATTGATTCACAGTGAGCCATGTGTGTCTGTGGGCATGCATGTATGCTGTAATAAGCTGTGCACTTAGTCACAATGAACAGATGTACACTGAGTTACAGTGAGCCGTGTGTGTCTGAGGAAGTGTGGGTATGTGTGTACTTATAAGGTGGCACATTGAGTCACAGTGAGCCTTGTTTGTGTGTGAGCATGCATGTGTTGTGTTATTCGCTGTGCACTGAGTCATATGTCCGTGTTTTTGTGTGTGTATGCTTGGTGGTATAGGCTGTGCATTGTGTCACAGTGATCCATTAGTGTCTGTGAGGGTTTGTTAGTATAGGCTGTGCACAGAGTCCCAGTGAGCCATCTCTGTGTGTGTGTGTCTGTGCAAATAGGGACAGCTCATTGAGTCACAGTGAGTTATGTGTGTGTCTGTGTTCACGTGTGTTGTTTAGGCTGCTTGTTGTGTCACAGTAAGCCATCTGTGTGAGTGCTGGTATAGACTGTGAACTGAGTCATTCATATGTGTGTCTCTGTGTGTGCGTGCAGATATAGGTTATGCTTTGACTAATACTGAGCTGTGTGTGTGCGTGTGCTGGTATAGGCAGTGAATTCCATCACACTGATCTGTGTGCATGTGAGTGTGCTTGTATAGTCTGAGGATTGAATCACAGTGAAGTGTGTGTGTGTGTCTGTTCAGTTGTCGGCTTGGCATTGAGTCACAGTGATCCTTGTGTGTGTGTGTGTGCTTGTATAGGTGGTGTATTGAATCACAGTGAGTTTTGTGTGTGTCTGTGTGCTGTTAGAGACTGTGGATTGATTCAAGGTGAGCCATATGTGTCTTGCATGCATGTGTGCTGTTATAAGCTGTGCATTGAGTCACAATTAGCAGTGTGTTTGTGTGTTTATGCATGCAGATATAGGCTGTGCATTGAGTCACAGTGATCCGTTAGTGTCTGTGAGGGTTTGTTGGTATAGGCTGTGCACATTCCCAGTGAGCCGTCTCTGTGTATGTGTTTCCGTGCAGGTATGGACGGTGCATTGAGTCACAGTGAGTCGTGTGCATCTGTGTGTGTGTGTCAAAGTGTGCTTGTTTAGGCTGCGTGTTGTGTCACAGTGAGCCGTGTGTGTGGTGTGCTGGTATAGACTGTGAACTGAGTCACGGCCATGTGTGTGTGTTTGTGCATGAAAGTACAGGCTGTGCATTGATTCATAGTGAGCTGTTTATGTGTGTGTGATGGTATAGGCCGTCAATTCAGTCACAGAGCTGTGTGTGAGCATGTGCTGGTATAGTTTGAGCATTGAGTCAGAGTGTGGTTGTGAGTTTCTTATGGCGGTACAAGATGTACACTGTATTACAGTGAGCCATGAGAGTCTGTGGCTGTGTGTATGAGTGTGCATATATAGGCTGCACATTGAGTGACAGTGAGCTGTGTGTGTGGGTTTGATGCTTGTTTAGTCTATGAACTGAGTCACAGTGAACTATGTGTGTGTGTGTGTTTGTGTGTGTGTGTGTGCTGCTAGGTAATGTGCCTTGAGTCACAGTTAGCTCTGTGTGTGTTTTTGAATACCTCTGGTCAGGCATAGGCTGAGCATTGTGTCACAGTGAAGTGTGTGTGTGAATGTGCATGTGTGTGCAAGTATAGGCTGGGCATTGAATCACAGTGAGCTGTGTGTGTTTGTGTGTGTACTGGTATAGGCTGCGCATTCAGTAACAGTGAGTCGTGTGTGTGTTTGAATGTTCTTGTAGAGGCTGCACATTGAATCACAGTGAGGTGTGTGTGTGATTGTGTGTGTGTGTGCTGTTCCATACTGTGCATTCAGTCTCAGTTATCCATCTGTGTGTGTGTTCTTGCGTGTGTGATTGTATAGGCTGTGCCTTGATTCACATTGAACTGTGTGTGTGTCTGCTGTTATATGCTTTGCATTGCTTCACAGTGAACTGTGTGTGTGTGTGTTTGTGTGTGCCAGTACAGCCAGAGCATTCTTTCACAGTGAGTTGTGTGTGTTTGAGTGTGCATGTGTCTGCATGTAAAGGCTGGCAGTTAGTGACCATCTGTGGTGTGTGTTTGTGTAAGTTTCTGTACTGTTATAGGCTGTGCATTCATTCACAGTGAGGTGTGTGTGTGTGTGTCTGTCCAGGTGTAGGCTGGTTATTGAGTCACAGTGAGCCGTGTGTGTGTGTGTGCTTGTATACACTGTGAACTGAGTCATGGCCATTTGTGTGTGTGTGTGTGTGTGTGTGTGTGTGGGCATGCTGGTATAGGTTTTGCATTGACACATAGTGAGCTGTGTGTGTGTGATGTTCTGGTATAGGCCATGCATTGAGTCAGAGTGAGCTGTTTTCATGTGTGCGTTCTGGTATATTCTGACCATTGAGTCACAGTGTGGTGTGTGTGTGTTTGTGTTCTGGTATAAGATGAACATTGAGATACAGTGAGCCGTGTTTATGTGTGGCTGTGTGTGTGTGTGTGTGTGTCTGCTGGTAGAGGTTGTGCATTTTGTAACTGTGAGCCATGGGTTTCTGCGTGTCACCCTATAGACTGCACATAGTGTCTGTGTGTATGCATGCATGTGTGCCTGTATAGGCTATGCATTGATTCACACTGAGCTTTGTGTGTGGTTGTGCGTGCTGTGCAGCTATATGTTTTGCATTGATTCACACTGAGCTGTGTGTGTGTGAGCGTGCATATGTGTGAACATATAGGCTGGGTATTGAGTCACAATGAGGTGTGTGTGTGAGTGTCTGTCTTTGTGCACTGGCATAAGCCATGCACAGAGACACAGTGAGGTTTGTGTGTGAGTGTGTGTGTCTTTTCAGGTGAATGCTGGGCACTGAGTCACAGTAAGCCATGAGTGTGTGTGCATGTGTGTGTGTGTGTACTGGTATAGGCTGTGCGTTGAGTCACAGTGAGGTATGTGTCTATGTGTCTGTGCTGTTGTAGGGATGAATTGAGTCACAGTGAGGTGTGTGTTGTTAGAGACTGTGAATTGAGTCACACTGAGCCTTGTGTGTCTGTGTGTGCTTACATAGGCTGTGCATTGAGTCACAGTGAGGGGTGTGTGTCTGTTCAGGTGTAGGCTGGGCATTGAGTCTCAGTTAGCTTTGTGTGTGTGTGTGCTGAGATACGCTATGCATTGAGTCACAGTGACATGTGTGTCAGTGTCTGTGTGTGTGCTAGTATAGCTTGTGTATTCAGACACAGTTAGGTTTGAGTGTGTGTGCTGTTAGAGCCCTGGATTGGGTCTCAGTGAGCCACATGTGTGTGTGTCTGCCTGCATGTGTTCTGTTATAAGCTGTGCACTGAGTCACATGGCCGTTTTTGGGTGTGTATGTAGGCTTGTTGATATAGGCTATGCATTGAGTCATAGTGATCCGTTAATGTCTGTGAGTGTTTGTTGTTATAGGCTGTGCACAGGGTCCCAGTGAGCCATCTGTGTGTGTGTGTCTGTGCAAATATGGACAGTTCTTTGAGTCACAGTGAATCATGTGTGTCTCTGGTTGTGTGTGTGTCCACATGTGCTGTTTTTGGTTGTGTGTTGTGTCACAGTAAGCCGTGTGTGAGTGTGTGCTTGTATAGACAGTGAACTGAGTCGCGGCCATGTGTTTGTGTGTGTGTGCATGCAGGTATAGGCTATGCATTGACTCATAGTGAGGTGTGTGTGTGTTTGTGCTCGTATAGGCTGTGAATTCAGTCACACTGATCTGTGTGCATGTGACTGTGCTGGTACAGTCTAAGCATTGAGTCACCGTGAGGTGTGTGTCTGAGTGTGTGTCTGTTCAGTTGTAGGTTTAGCATTGAGTAACAGTGACCCTTGTGTGTGTGTGTGCTGATAGAGTTTGTGTATTGAGTCACAGTGGGTTTGTGAGTGTTTGTGTGTGTGTGTGCTGTCAGAGACTGTCGACTGATTCACAGTGAGCCATGTGTGTCTGTGGGCATGCATGTATGCTGTAATAAGCTGTGCACTTAGTCACAATGAACAGTGTGTTTGTGTGTTTATTCATGCTGATAGAGGCTATGCATTGAGTCACAGTGATCCGTTAGTGTTTGTGAGGGTTTGTTGGAATAGTCTGTGCAAAGAGTCCCAGTGAGCCATCTCTGTGTATGTGTTTCTCTGCAGGTATGGACGGTGCATTGGGTCACAGTGAGTCATGTGCATCTGTGTGTGTGTGTGTGTGTCAAAGTGTGCTGCTTTAGGCTGTGTGTTGTGTCACAGTGAGCCCTGTGTGTGTTGTGTTGGTATAGAGTGTGAAATGATTCACGGCCATGTGTGTTTGTTTGTGCATGAAGCTACGGGCTGTGCATTGATTCATAGTGAGCTGTGTATATGTGTGTGCCGGTATAGGCTGGGAATTCAGTCACAGTGAGCTCTTTGTGTGAGCATGTGCTGGTATAGTTTGAGCATTGAGTCACAGTGTGCTTGTGAATTTCTTGTGCCGGTGTAAGATGTACACTGAGTTACAGTGAGCCGTGTGTGTCTGTGGCAGTGTGTGTATGTGTGTGCTTATATAGGTGGCACACTGAGTCACAGTGAGCCTTGTTTGTGTGTGTGCATGCATTTGTTCTGTTATAGCTGTGCATTGAGTCACAATGAAAGTGTGTTTGTGTGTTTATGTATGCAGATATAGGCTGTGCATTTGTGTCACAGTGATCCGTTAGTGTCTGTGAGGGTTTGTTGGTATAGGCTTTGCACAGTCCCAGTGAGCTATCACTTTGTATGGGTTTATCTGCAGGTATGGACTGTGCATTAAGTCACTGTGAGTCTTGTGCGTCTGTGTGTCTGTGTCAAAGTATGCTGGTTTAGGCAGTGTGTTGTGTCACAGTGAGCCATGTTTTTGTTGTTTTGGTATAGACTGTGAACTGAGTCACAGCCATTTGTGTGATCTTGTGCATGAAGGTACCAGCTCTGCATTGATTCATAGTGTGCTGTGTATGTATGTTTGCCAGTATAGACAATCAATTCAGTCACAGTGAGCTGTTTGCATATGCTGTTATAGTTTGAGCATTGAGTCACAGTGTTGTTGTGAGTTTGTTTTGCTGGTACAAGATTTACACAGAGATAGAGTGAGCTGTGTCTGTCTGTGGCTATGTGTGTATGTGTGTGCTTATATAGGTGGCACAGTGAGTTACAGTGAGCTTTCAGTGTGGGTGTGATGCTGCTATAGACTATGAACTGACTATGAGCCATGTGTTTGAGTGTGTGTGTGTGTGTGCTGTTAGGTAATGTGCATTGAGTCACAGTGAGCTCTGTGTGTGTTTTTGAATACCTCTGGGCTGGCATAGGCTGAGCATTGAGTCACAGTGTGGTTTGTGTGTGAGTGTGCAAATGTGTGCAAGTATAGGCTGGGCATTGAAGCACAATGAGCTGTGTGTGTTTGTGTGCGTGCTGATATAGGCTGCACATTCAGTTACAGTGAGCCGTGTGTGTATGTGAGTGTGCTTGTAGAAGCTGCACACTGATTAACAGTGAGGTGTGTATGAGTGTGTGTGTGTGCTGTTACATACTGGGCATTCAGTCACAGTTTGCTGTGTGTTTGTGCATGCATGTGTGTTTTTATAGGCTGTGCCTTGATACACATTGAACTGTGAGTGTGGGTGTGTGGGTGTCTGCTGGTATACATTTTGCATTGTTTCACAATGAGCTGTGTGTGTGTGTGTGTGTGTGTTCTGGTATAAGATGTACATTGAGATACAGTGAACCGTGCATGTGTGTGGCTGTGTGTGTGTGTGCTGCCTGAGGCTGCGCATTGTGTAACACTGAGCCATGTGTTTCTGTGTGTCACTCTATAGGCTGTGCATTGAGTCTGTGTGTGTGCATGCATGTGTGCTTGTATAGGCTATGCATTGATTCACATTGAGATAGTGTGTGGTTGTGCATGTTGTGTGGCTATATGTTTTGCATTGATTCACTGTGAGCTGTGTGTGTGTGAGTGTCCATGTGTGTGAACATATATTCTGGACATTGAGTCACAGTGAGGTGTGTGTGTCTGTTCAGGTGTAGACTGGGCATTGAGTCTCAGCTTTGTATGTCTGTGTGTGTGTGCTGAGATAGGCTGTGCATTGAGTCACAGTGACATGTGTGTCAGTGTCTGTGTGAGTGTGTAAGAGTATAGCTTGTATATTCAGACACAGTGAGGCTTGAGTGTGAGTGTGTGTGCTGTTAGAGACTGTGGATTGAGTATCAGTTTTTGTGTGTGTGTGTGTAGGTGTGTGCTGGTAGAGGCTGCGCATTTTGTAACAGTGAACCATGGGTTTCTGTGTGTCACTCTATAGAATTTACATAGTGTCTTTGTGTGTGCATGCATGTGTGCTTGTATAGGTTGATTGATTCACATTGAGCTTTGTGTGTGGTTGTGCATGTTGTGCTGCTCTATGTTTTGCATTGATTCACACTGAGCTGTGTGTGTGTGAGTGTGCATATGTGTGAACATATAGGCTGGATATTGAGTCACAATGTTTTGTGTGTGTGAGTGTCTGTGTTTGGCACTGGCATAAGCCATGCACTGAGACACAGTGAGGTTTGTGTGTGAATTTGTGTGTCTTTTCAGGTGTATGCTGGGTATTGAGTCACAGTGAGCCGTGAGTGTGTGTGCATGTGTGTGTGTGTGTACTGGTATAAGCTGTGCATTGAGTCACAGTGAGGTTTGTGTCTATGTGTCTGTGCTCTTGTAGGTGTGCATTGAATCACAGTGAGGTGTCTGTTGTTAGAGACTGTGAATTTTCTCACACTGAGCCTTGTGTGTGTGTGTATGTGCTTGCATAGGCTGTGCATTGAGTCACAGTGAGGGGTGTGTGTCTGTTCAAGTGTAGGCTGGGCATTGAGTCTCAGTTACCTATGGGCGTGTGTGTGTGCTGAGATACACTATGCATTGAGTCACAGTGACATGTGTGTCAGTGTCTGTGTGTGTGTGTGCTAGTATAGCTTGTGTATTCAGACACAGTGAGGTTTGAGTGTGTGTGCTGTTAGAGACGTGGGTTGAGTTTCAGTGAGCCACATGTGTGTGTGTCTGCCTGCATGTGTTCTGTTATAAGCTGTGCACTGAGTCACATGGCCGTGTTTGGATGTGTGTGTATGCTTGTTGATATAGGCTATGAATTGAGTCACAGTGATCCATTAGTGTCTGTGAGGGCTTGTTGTTATAGGCTGTGCACAGGGTCCCAGTGAGCCATCTGTGTGTGTGTGTCTGTGCAAATATGGACAGTGCATTGAGTCACAGTGAGTCATGTGTGTCTCTGGTGTGTGTGTGTCCACATGTGCTCTTTTTGGTTGCGGTTGTGTCACACTAAGTCCTGTATGAGTGTGTGCTGGTATAGGCAGTGATCTGAGTCAGGGCCATGTGTGTGTGTGTGTGCGTGCAGATATAGGCTATGCATTGACTCATAGTGAGCTGTGTGTGTTTGTGTGCTGGTATAGGCTGTGAATTCGGTCAAACAGATCTGTGTGCCTGTCAGTGTGCTGGTATAGTCTGAGCATTGACTCACAGTGAGGTGTGTGTGTGAGTGCGTGTGTCTGTTCAGTTGCAGGTTTAGCATTGAGTCACAGTGAGCCTTCTGTGTGTGTGTGGTGATAGAGTTTGTGTATTGAGTCACGGTGCGGTTTGAGTGTGTTTGTGTGTGTGTGTGGTGTCAGAGACTGTTGATTGATTCACAGTGTGCCATGTGTGTCTGTGGGCATGCATGTATGCTGTAATAAGCTGGGCACTTGGTCACAATGAACAGTGTGTTTGTGTGTTTATGCATGCTGATAGAGGCTATGCATTGAGTCACAGTGATCCATTAGTGTCTATGAGGGTTTGTTGGTACAGGCTGTGCACAGAGTCCCAGTGAGCCATCTCTGTGTGTGTGTGTCTGTGCAAATATGGACAGTGCATTGAGTCACAGTGAGTTGTGTGTGTGTGTGTCCACATGTGCTGTTTTAGGCTGCTTGTTGTGTCACAGTAAGCCGTGTGTGTGTGTGCTGGTATAGACTGTGAACTGAGATATCCCATGTGTGTGTTTGTGTGTGTGCATGCAGATATAGGTTATGCATGACTAATACTGAGCTGTGTGTGTTTTTGTGCTGGTATAGGCAGTGAATTCAGTCACACTGATCTGTGTGCATGTGAGTGTGCTGGTATAGTCTGAGGATTGAATCACAGTGAGGTGTGTGTGTGTGTGTCTGTTCAGTTGCTGGCTTGGCATTGAGTCACATTGAGCCTTGTGTGTGTGTGTGTGTGTGCTGGTATAGGTGGTGTATTGAGTCACAGTAAGTTTTGTGTATGTCTGTGTGTGCTGTTAGAGAGTGTAGATTGATTCACAGTGAGCCATATGTGTCCGTGTGCGTGTATGTGTGCTGTTATAAACTGTGCATTGAGTCACAATGAGCAGTGTGTTTGTGTGTTTATGCATGCAGATATAGGCTGTGCATTGAGTCACAGAGATCCATTAGTGTCTGTGAGGGTTTGTTGGTATAAGCTGTGCACATTCGCAGTGAGCGGTGTCTGTGTATGTGTTTCTCTGCAGGTATGCACTGTGCATTGAGTCACTGTGTGTTGTGTGCATCTGTGTGTGTGTGTCAAAGTGTGCTTGTTTAGGCTGTGTGTTGTGTCACAGTGAGCCATGTGTGTGTTGTGTTGGTATAGACTGTGAACTGAGTCTTGGCCATGTGTGTATGTTTGTGCATGAAGGTACAGGCTGTGCATCCATTCACAGTGAAGTGTGTGTGTAGGTCTGTGCAGGTGTATGCTGCTTATTAAGGCACAGTGAGCCGTGTGTGTGTGTGTGCTTGAATACATTGTGAACTGAGTCATGGCTGTTTGTGCATGTGTGTGGGGGAGGCATGCTGGTATAGGTTTTGCATTGACACATAGTGAGCTGTGTGTGTGATTTGTGCTGGTATAGGCCAAGCATTGAGTCAGAGTGCGCTGTTTTCATGTTTGCATTCTGGTATATTCTGACCATTGAGTCACAGTGTGGTGTGTGTGTGTGTGTGTTCTGGAATAAGATGAACATTGAGTTACAGTGAGCCGTGTTTATGTGTGGCTGTGTGTGGCTGTGTGTGTGTGTGTCTGCTGGTAGAGGTTGCGCATTTTGTAACAGTGAGGCATGGGTTTCTGCGTGTCACTCTATAGACTGCACATAGTGTCTGTGTGTGCGTGCCTGTGTGATTGTATAGGCTATGCATTGATTCACATTGAGCTTTGTGTGTGGTTGTGCGTGTTGTGCTGCTCTATGTTTTGCATTGATTCACAATGAGCTGTGTGTGTGTGAGCGTGCATATATGTGAACATATAGGCTGGTTATTGAGTCACAATGAGGTGTGTGTGTGAGTGTCTGTCTTTGTGCACTGGCATAGGCCATGCAGTGAGACACAGTGAGGTTTGTGTATGAGTGTGTGTGTCTTTTCAGGTGTATGCTGGGCATTGAGTCACAGTGTGCCGTGAGTGTGTGTGCATGTGTGTTGGTGTGTACTGGTATAAGCTGTGCATTGAGTCACAGTGTGGTGTGTGTCTATGTGTCTGTGCTGTTGTAGGTGTGCATTGAGTCACAGTGAGGTGTGTGTTGTTAGAGACTGTGAATTGACTCACACTGAGCCTTCTGTGTGTGTGTGTGTGTTTGTGTGTGTGTGTGCACTTGCATAGGCTGTACATTGAGTCACAGTGAGGTGTGTGTGTCTGTTCAGGTGTAGGCTAGGCATTGAGTCTCTGTTATCTTTGTGTGTGTGAGTGCTGAGATAAGTTATGCATTGAGTCACAGTGACATGTGTGTCAGTGTCTGTCTGTGTGTGTGCTAGTATAGCTTGTGTATTCAGACACAGTGAGGTTTGAGTGCGTGTACTGTTACAGACGTGGGTTGAGTCTCAGTGAGCCGCATGTGTGTGTGTCTGCCCGCATGTGTTCTGTTATGAGCTGTGCACTGAGTCACATGGCCGTTTTTGGGTGTGTGTGTATGCTTGTTGATATAGGCTATGCATTGAGTCACAGTGATCCGTTAGTGTCTGTGAGGGTTTGTTGTTATAGGCTGTGCACAGGGTCCCAGTGAGCCATCTGAGTGTGTGTGTCTGTGCAAATATGGACAGTGCATTGAGTCACAGTGAGTCGTGTGTCTCTGGGTGTGTGTGTGTCCACATGTGCTCTTTTTGGTTGCGGTTGTGTCACACTAAGTCCTGTGTGAGTGTGTGCTGGTATAGGCAGTGAACTGAGTCACGGCCATGTGTGTGTGTGTGTGCGTGCAGATATAGGCTACGCATTGACTCACAGTGGGCTGTGTGTGTGTGTGTGCTGGTATAGGCTGTGAATTCAAACACAGATATGTGTGCCTGTCAGTGTGCTGGTATAGTCTGAGCATTGACTCACAGTGAGGTGTGTGTGTGAGTGCGTTTGTCTGTTCAGTTGCAGGTTTAGCATTGAGTCACAGTGAGCCTTGTGTGTGTGTGTGCTAATAGAGTTTGTGTATTGAGTCACGGTGTGGTTTGTGTCTGTTTGTGTGTGTGTGCTGTCAGAGACTGTTGATTGATTCACAGTGAGCCATGTGTGTCTGTGGGCATGCATGTATGCTGTAATAAGCTGTGCACTTAGTCACAATGAACAGTGTGTTTGTGTGTTTATGCATGCTGATAGAGGCTATGCATTGAGTCACAGTGATCCGTTAGTGTCTGTGAGGGTTTGTTGGAATAGTCTGTGCAAAGAGTCCCAGTGAGCCATCTCTGTGTATGTGTTTCTCTGCAGGTATGGACGGTGCGTTGAGTCACAGTGAGTCGTGTGCGTCTGTGTGTGTGTCACTAAGTGTGCTGGTTTAGGCTGTGTGTTGTGTCACAGTGAGCCATGTGTGTGTTGTGTTGGTATAGACTGTGAACGGAGTCACGGCCATGTGTGTGTGTTTGTGCATGAAGGTACAGGCTGTGCATTGATTCATAGTGAGCTGTTTATGTGTGTGTGATCGTATAGGCCGTCAATTCAGTCACAGTGAGTTGTGTGTGTGAGCATGTGCTGGTATAGTTTGAGCATTGAGTCACAGTGTGGTTGTGAGTTTCCTATGGCGGTACAAGATGTACACTGTATTACAGTGAGCCGTGAGAGTCTGTGGTTGTTTGTGTATGTGTGTGCTTATATAGGCTGCACATTGAATCACAGTGAGCTGTGAGTGTGGGTGTGATGCTTGTTTAGACTGTGAACTGAGTCACAGTGAACAATGTGTGTGTGTGTGTGCTGCTAGGTAATGTGCCTTGAGTCACAGTGAGCTCTGTGTGTGTTTTTGAATACCTCTGGGCTGACATAGGCTGAGCATTGAGTCACAGTGAGGTGTGTGTGTGAATGTGCATGTGTGTGCAAATATAGGCTGGGCATTGAATCACAGTGAGCTGTGTGTGTTTGTGTGTGTGCTGGTATAGGCTGCGCATTCAGTCACAGTGAGTCGTGTGTGTGTGTGAGTGTTCTTGTAGAGGCTGCACATTGAATCACAGTGAGGTGTGGTGTGATTGTGTGTTTGTGTGTTTTTCCATACTGTGCATTCAGTCACAGTTATCCGTGTGTGTGTGTTTTTGCGTGTGTGCTTTTATAAGCTGTGCCTTCATTCCAATTGAACTGTGTGTGTGGGTGTGTGCTGGTATACACTTTGCATTGCTTCACAGTGAACTGTGTGTGTTTGTGTTTGTGTGTGCCAGTACAGGCGGAGCATTCTTTCACAGTGAGGTGTGTGTGTGTGAGTGTTCATGTGTCTGCATCTAAAGGCTGGCAGTTAGTCACCATGTGTGGTGTGTGTTTGTGTATGTTTCTGTACTGGTATAGGCTGTGCATTCATTCACAGTGAGGTGTGCGTGTGTGTCTGTCCAGGTGTAGGTTGGTTATTGAGTCACAGTGAGCCATGTGTGTGAGTGTGCTTAAATACACTGTGAACTGAGTCATGGCCTTTTCTGTGTGTGTGTGGGGGGGGGGGCATGCTGGTATAGGTTTTGCATTGACACATAGTGAGCTGTGTGTGTGTGTTGTGCTGGTATAGGCCATGCATTGATTCAGAGTGAGCTGTTTTCATGTGTGCATTCTGGTATATTCTGACCATTGAGTCACAGTGTTGTGTGTGTGTGTGTTGTGGTATAAGATGAACATTGAGATACAGTGAGCCGTGTTTATGTGTGCTGTGTGTGTGTTTGTGTGTGTGTCTGCTGGTAGAGCCTGTGCATTTTATAACAGTGAGCCATGGGTTTCTGTGTGTCACTCTGTAGACTGTACATAGTGACTGTGTGTGTGCATGTATGTGTGCTTGTATAGGTTGATTGATTCACATTGAGCTTTGTGTGTGGTTGTGCGTGTTGTGCTGCTCTATGTTTTGCATTGATTCACACTGAGCTGTGTGTGTGTGAGTGTGCATATCTGTGAACATATAGGCTGGGTATTGAGTCACAATGAGTTGTGTGTGTGAGTGTCTGTGTTTGTGCACTGGCATAGGCCATGCACTGAGACACAGTGAGGTTTGTGTGTGAGTGTATGTGTCTTTTCAGATGTATGCTGGGCATTGAGTCAGTGTGTGCCGTGAGTGTGTGTCTGCCTGCATGTGTTCTGTTATAAGCTGTGCACTGAGTCACATGGCCGGGTTTGGGTGTGTGTGTATGCTTGTTGATATAGGCTATGCATTGAGTCACAGTGATCCGTTAGTGTCTGTGAGGGTTTATTGTTATAGGCTGCGCACAGGGTCCCAGTGAGCCATCTGTGTGTGTGCGTCTGTGCAAATATGGACAGTGCGTTGAGTCACAGTGAGTCATGTGTGTCTCTGGGTGTGTGTGTGTCCACATGTGCTGGTTTTGGTTGCATGTTGTGTCACACTAAGCCCTGTGTGAGTGTGTGCTGTTATAGACAGTGAACTGAGTCACGGCCATGTGTGTGTGTGTGTGTGTGCATGCATATATAGGCTATGCATTGACTCACAGTGAGCTGTGTGTGTGTGTGTGCTGGTATAGGCTGTGAATTCAAACACAGATATGTGTGCATGTGAGTGTGCTGGTATAGTCTGAGCATTGAGTCACAGTGAGGTGTGTGTGTGCGTGTGTGTGTCTGTTCAGTTGCAGGTTTAGCATTCAGTCACAGTGAGCCTAGTGTGTGTGTGTGCTGATAGAGATTGTGTATTGAGTCACGGTGCGGTTTTTGTGTGTTTGTGTGTGTGTGCTGTCAGAGACTGTCGATTGATTCACAGTGTGCCATGTGTGTCTGTGGGCATGCATGTATGCTATAATAAGCTGTGCACTTAGTCACAATGAACAGTGTGTTTGTGTGTTTATGCATGCTGATAGAGACTATGCATTGAGTCACAGTGATCCGTTAGTGTCTGTGAGGGTTTGTTGGTATAGGCTGTGCACAGAGTCCAGTGAGCCATCTCTGTCTGTGTGTGTCTGTGCAAATATGGACAGTGCATTGAGTCACAGTGAGTTGTATGTGTGTGTGTGTCCACGTGTGCTGTTTTAGGCTGCTTCTTGTGTCACAGTAAGCTGTGTGTGTGTGTGCTTGTATAGACTGTGAACTGAGATATCCCATGTGTGTGTTTGTGTGTGCGCATGCAGATATAGGTTATACGTTGACTTATACTGAGCTGTGTGTGTGTGTGCTTGTATACACTGTGAACTGAGTCATGGTGGTGTGTGTGTGTGTGAATGCTTGTATAGGCTTTGCATTTACACATAATGAGCTGTGTGTGTATGTTTTGCTGGTATAGGCCATGCATTGAGTCTCAGTGAGCTCTTTTCATGTGTGCATGCTGGTATATTCTGAACATTGAGTCACAGTGTGGTGTGTGGCTGTGTATGTGTGTGTGTGTGTGTGTGTTCTGGTATAAGATGTACATTGAGATACAGTGAGCCGTGCATGTGTGTGGCCCTGTGTGTGTGTCTGTGTGCGTGTGTATGCTGCTAGAGGCTGCTCATTGTGTAACACTGATCCATGTGCTTCTGTGTGTCACTCTATAGACTGGCATTGTGTCTGTGTGTGTGCATGCATGTGTGCTTGTATAGGCTGCATGGATTCACATTGAGTTTGTGTGTGGTTGTGCGTGTTGTGCGGCTATATGTTTTTCATTGTTTCACTGTGAGCTGTGTGTGTGTGAGTATGCATGTCTGTGAACATATAGGCTGGACATTGAGTCACAGTGATGTGTGTGTGTGAGTTTGTTTTTGTGTGCACTTGTATAGGCCATGCACTGAGACACAGTGATGTTTGTGTGTGATTGTGTGTGTCTTTTCAGGTGTATGCTGGCATTGAGTCACAGTGAGCCATGTGTGTGTGTGTGAGAGTGTGTGTGTGTGCTGGTATAGGCTGTGTATTGAGTCAGTGAGGTGTGTGTCTGTGTGTCTGTTTTGGTGTCAGTGTGCATTGAATCACTGAAGGGTGTGTGTGTGTGTGATGTTAGAGACTGTGAATTGAGTAACAGTGAGCCTTGTTTATGTGTGTGCATGCATGTGTTCTATTATTAGCTGTGCACTGAGTCACATGACCGTATTTTTGTGTGTGTATGCTTGCTGATATAGGCTATGCATTGAGTCAAAGTCATCCATTATGTCTGTGAGGGTTTCTTGGTATAGGCTGTGAACAGAGTCCCAGTGAGCCGTCTGTGTGTGTGTGTGTCTGTGCAAATATGGACAGTGCATTGAGTCACAGTGAGATATGTGTTTCTGTGTGTGTGTCCGTCCACATGTGCTATTTTAGGCTACTGGTTGTGTCCCAGTAAGCCATCTGTGTGTGTGCTGGTATAGACTGTAAACTGAGACACGGCATGTGTGTGTGTGTGTGTGCATGGATATATAGGCTATGCATTGACCAATAATGAGCTGGGTGTGTGTGTGTGTGCTGGTATAAGCAGTGAATTCTGTCACACTGATCTGTGTGCATGTGAGTGTGCTGGTATAGTCTGAGGATTGAATCACAGTGAGGTGTGTGTGTGTGTGTCTGTTCAGTCGTCGGCTTGGCATTGAGTCACAGTGAGCCTGGTGTGTGTGTGTGTGCTGATATAGGTTGTGTATTGAGTCACAGTGAGTTTTGTGTATGTCTGTGTGTGCTGTTAGAGACTGTGGATTGATTCACAGTGAGCCATGTGTGTCTGTGTGCTTGCATGTGTGCTGTTATAAGCTGTGCATTGAGTCACAATGAGCAGTGTGTTTGTGTGTTTATGCATGCAGATATAGGCTGTGCATTTGAGTCACAGTGATCCGTTAGTGTCTGTGAGGGTTTGTTGGTATAGGCTGTGCACATTCCCAGTGAGCCGTCTCTGTTTATGTGTTTCTGTGCAGGTATGGACTGTGCATTGTGTCACTGTTTTTTGTGTGCATCTGTGTGTGTGTGTCAAATTGTGCTTGTTTAAGCTGTGTGTTGTGCCACAGTTAGCCATGTGTGTGTTGTGTTGGTATAGACTGTGAACTAGGTCTCAGTCATGTGTGTGTGTTTGTGCATGAAGGTACAGGCTGTGCATTCATTCACAGTGAATTGTGTGTGTGTGTCTGTGCAGGTGTACTCTGGTTATTAAGTCATAGTGAACCGTGTGTGTGTGTGTGCTTGAATACACTGTGAACTGAGTCATGGCCGTTTGTGCATGTGGGTGGGGGGAGCATGCTGGTATAGGTTTTGCATTGACACATAGTGAGCTGTGTGTGTGTTGTGCTGGTATGGGCCATGCATTGATTCAGAGTGAGCTGTTTTCATGTGTGCATTCTGGTATATTCTGACCATTGAGTCACAGTGTTGTGTGTGTGTGTGTTGTGGTATAAGATGAACATTGAGATACAGTGAGCCGTGTTTATGTGTGGCTGTGTGTGTGTGTGTGTGTTTGCTGGTAGAGGCTGCGCATTTTGTAACAGTGAGCCATGGGTTTCTGTGTGTCACGCTATAGACTGCACATAGTGTCTGTGTGTGTGCATGCATGTGTGTTTGTATAGGCTATGCATTGATTCACATTGAGCTTTGTGTGTGGTTGTGCATGTTGTGCTGCTATATGTTTTGCATTGATTCACAATGAGCTGTGTGTGTCTCTGGGTGTGTGTGTGTCCACATGTGCTCTTTTTGGTTGTGTGTTGTGTCACAGTAAGCCCTGTGTGTGTGCTGGTATAGACAGTGAACTGAGTCACAGCCATGTGTGTGTGTGTGTGTGTGCATGCAGATATAGGCTATGCATTCACTCATAGTGAGCTGTGTGTGTGTGTGTGCTGGTATAGGCTGTGAATTCAGTCACACTGATCTGTGTGCATGTGAGTGCGCTGGTATAGTCTGGGCATTGAGTCACAGTGAGCTGTGTGTGTGAGTGTGTGTGTCTCTTCAGTTGTAGGTTTAACATTGTGTCACAGTGAGTCTTGTGTGTGTGTGTGCTGATAGAGTTTGTTTACTGAGTCTCGGTGCAGTTTGTGTGTGTTTGTGTGTGTGTGTGCTGTCAGAGACTGTCGATTGATTCACAGTGAGCCATGTGTGTCTGTGGGCATGCATGTATGCTGTCATAAGCTGTGCACTTAGTCACAATGAACAGTGAGTTTGTGTGTTTATGCATGCTGATAGAGGCTATGCATTGAGTCACAATGATCCGTTAGTGTCTGTGAGGGTTTGTTGGAATAGTTGGTACGAAGTTTCCGAGTGAGCCATCTCTGTGTTTGTGTTTCTCTGCAGGTATGAACAGAGCATTGAATCACAGTGAGTCGTGTGCATCTGTGTGTGTGTGTGTGTCAAAGTGTGCTGCTTTAGGCTGTGTGTTGTGTCACAGTAAGCCATGTGTGTTTTGTGTTGGTATAGACTGTGAAATGAGTCACGGCCACGTGTGTTTGTTTGTGCATGAAGCTACGGGCTGTGCATTGATTCATAGTGAGCTGTGTGTGTTTGTGATGGTATAGGCCGTGAATTCAGTCACAGTGAGCTGTGTGTGTGAGCATGTGCTGGTATAGTTTGAGCATTGAGTCACAGTGTGGTTGTGAATTTCTTGTGCCGGTGTAAGATGTACACTGAGTTACCGTGTGCCATGTGTGTCTGTGGCAGTGTGTGTATGTGTGTGCTTATATAGATGGCACATTGAGTAACAGTGAGCCTTGTTTGTGTGTGTGCATGCATGTGTTCTGTTATTCGCTGTGCACTGAGTCACATGGCCGTGTTTCTGTGTGTGTATGCTTGGTGGTATAGGCTTTGCATTGCGTCACAGTGATCCATTAGTGTCTGTGAGGGTTTGTTGGTATAGGCTGTGCACAGAGTCCCAGTGAGCCATCTCTCTGTGTGTGTCTCTGCAAATATGGACAGTGCATTGAGTCACAGTGAGTTGTGTGTGTGTGTGTTCACATGTACTGTTTTAGGCTGCTTGTTGTGTCACAGTAAGCTGTGTGTGTGTGTGCTGGTATAGACAGTGAACTGAGTCACGGCCATGTGTGTGTGTGTGTGCGTGCAGATATAGGTTATGCCTTGACTAATACTGAGCTGTGGTGTGTGTGTGTGCCGGTATAGGCAGTGAATCCAGTCACACTGATCTGTGCGCATGTGAGTGTGCTGGTATAATCTGAGCATTGCGTCAGTTAGGTGTGTGTGTGAGTGTGTGTGTCTGTTCAGTTGTAGGTTTAGCATTGAGTCACAGTGAGCCTTGTGTGTGTGTGTGTTGATAGAGTTTGTGTACTGAGTCACGGTGTGGTTTGTGTCTGTTTGTGTGTGTGTGTGCCTTCAGAGACTGTTGATTGAATCACAGTGAGCCATGTGTGTCTGTGGGCATGCATGGGTGCTGTAATAAGCTGTGCACTTAGTCATAATGAACAGTGTGTTTGTGTGTTTATGCATGCTGATAGAGGCTATGCATTGAGTCACAGTGATCCGTTAGTGTCTGTGAGGGTTTGTTGGAATAGTCTGTGCAAAGAGTCCCAGTGAGCCATCTCTGTGTATGTGTTTCTCTGCAGGTATGGACGGTGCGTTGAGTCACAGTGAGTCGTGTGCGTCTGTGTGTGTGTGTGTGTGTGTGTGTCAAAGTGTGCTGGTTTAGGCTGTGTGTTGTGTCACAGGGAGCCATGTGTTTGTTGTGTTGGTATATACTGTGACCTGAGTCATGGCCATGTGTGTGTACTTGTGCATGAAGGTACCGGCTGTGCATTGATTCATAGTGAGCTGTGTATGTGTGTGTGCTGGTATAGGCCGTCAATTCAGTCACAGTGAGCTGTTTACATGTGCATGTGCTGGTATAGTTTGAGCATTGAATCACAGTGTGGTTGTGAGTTTGTTTTGCCGGTACAAGATTTACACTGAGTTACAGTGAGCCGTGTGTGTCTGTGGCTGTGTGTGTATGTGTGCGCTTATACAGGCGGTGCAGAGTCATGGTGAGCTGTGAGTGTGGGTGTGATGCTGGTATAGACTATGAACTGTGTCACAGTGAGCCATGTGTGTCTGTGTGTGTGTGTGTGTGTGTGTGTATTGTTTGGTAATGTGCATTGGGTCACAGTGAGCTCTGTGTGTGTTTTTGAATACATCTGGGCTGGCATAGGCTGAGCATTGAGTCACAGTGAGGTGTGTGTGTGAGTGTGCATGTGTGTGCAAGTATAGGCTGGGCATTGAATCATAGTGAGCTGTGTGTGTTCGTGTGTGTGCTGATATAGGCTGCGCATTCAATCACAGTGAGCCATGTGTGTATGTGAGTGCGCTTGTAGAGGCTGCACACTGAATAACAGTGAGGTGTGTATGAGTGTGTTTGTGTGCTGTTCCATACTGTGCATTCAGTAACAGTTTGCTGTGTGTGTGTGTGCGTGCGTGTGTGCTTTTATAGGCTGTGCCTTGATTCACATTGAACTGTGTGTGTGTGTGTGTGTGTGCTGGTACAGGCTGAGCATTGTGTCACAGTGAGGTGTGTGTGTGTGAGTGTGCATGTGTCTGCATCTGGAGACTGACAATTGGTCACAGGGTGCCATGTGTGTTTGTGTAAGTTTCTTTACTGGTATAAGCTGTGCATCATTCTCAGTGAGGTGTGTGTGATAGTCTTTCCAGGTGTAGGCTGGTTATTGAGTCACAGTGAGCCGTGTGTGTGTTTGTGCTTGTATACACTGTGAACAGAATCATGGTGGGGTGTGTGTGTGAGTGTGTGAATGCTTGTATAGATTTTGCGTTGACACATAGTGGGCTGTGTGTGTGTGTTGTGCTGGTATAGGCCATGCATGGAGTCTGAGTGAGCTGTTTTCATATGTGCATGCTGGTATATTCTGAACATTGTGTCACAGTGTGGTGTGTGGCTGTGTATGTGTGTGTTGTGTGTGTGTGTGTTCTGGTATAAAATGTACATTGAGATACAGTGAGCCGTGCATGTGTGTGGCTGTGTGTGTGTGTGTTGCTAGAGGCTGCGCTTTGTGTATCACTGAGCCCTGTGTCTCTGTGTGTCACTCTATAGACTGTGCATTGTGTCTGTGTGTGTGCATGCATGTGTGCTTGTATAGGCTATGCATTGATTCACATTGAGTTTGTGTGTGGTTGTGTGTGTTGTGCGGCCATATGTTTAGCATTGATTCACTGTGAGCTGTGTGTGTGTGAGTATGCATGTCTGTGAACATATAGGCTGGACATTGAGTCACAGTGAGGTGTGTGTGAGAGTTTGTGTTTGTATGCACTGGTTTAGGCCATGCACTGAGACACAGTGATGTTTCTGTGTGATTGTGTGTGTCTTTTCAGGTGTATGCTGGGCATTGAGTCAAGATGAGCCATGTGTGTTTGTGAGTGTGTTTGTGTGTGTGCTGGTATAGGCTGTGCATTGAGTCAGTGAGGTGTGAGTCTGTGTGTCTGTTTTGGTGTAAATGTGCATTGAATCACTGAGGGGTGTGTGTGTCTGTGATGTTAGAGACTGTGAGTTGAGTCACAGTGAGCCTTGTTTGTGTGTGTGCATGCATGTGTTCTATTATTAGCTGTGCACTGAGTCACATGACCATATTTTTGTGTGTGTGTGCTTGCTGATATAGGCTATGCATTGAGTCAAAGTCATCTGTTAGTGTCTGTGAGGATTTGTTGGTATAGGCTTTGCACAGAGTCCCAGTAAGCCGTCTGTGTGTGTGTGTGTGTCTGTGCAAATATGGACAGTGCATTGAGTCACAGTGAGATGTGTGTGTGTGTGTGTGTGTGTGTCCGTCCACATGTGCTATTTTAGGCTACTGGTTGTGTCCCAGTAAGCCATCTGTGTGTGTGCTGGTATAGACTGTGAACTGAGTGACAGCATGTGTGTGTGTGTGTGTGCATGGATATATACGCTATGCATTGACCAATAAGGAGCTGGGTTTGTGTGTGTGTGCTTGTATAGGCAGTGAATTCAGTCACACTGATCTGTGTGCATGTGAGTGTGCTGGTATAGTCTGAGGATTGAATCACAGTGAGGTTGTGTGTGTGTATGTCTGTTCAGTTGTTGGCTTGGCATTGAGTCACAGTGAGCCTTGTGTGTGTCTGTGTCTGCTGGTATAGGTTGTGTATTGAGTCACAGTGAGTTTTGTGTGTGTCTGTGTGTGCTGTTAGAGACTGTGGATTGATTCACAGTGAGCCATGTGTGTTTGTGGGCATGCATGTATGCTGTAATAAGCTGTGCACTTAGTCACAATGAACAGTGTGTTTGTGTGTTTATGCATGGAGATATAGGCTGTGCATTGAGTCACAGTGATCCGTTAGTGTCTGTGAGGGTTTGTTGGTATAGGCTCTGCACATTCCCAGTGAGCCGTCTCTGTGTATGTGTTTCTGTGCAGGTATGGACGGTGCATTGAGTCACAGTGAGTCGTGTGCGTCTGTGTGTGTGTGTCACTAAGTGTGCTGGTTTAGGCTGTGTGTTGTGTCACAGTGAGCCGTGTGTGTTGTGTTGGTATAGACTGTGAACGGAGTCACGGCCATGTGTGTGTGTTTGTGCATGAAGGTACAGGCTGTGCATTGATTCATAGTGAGCTGTTTATGTGTGTGTGATCGTATAGGCCATCAATTCAGTCACAGTGAGCTGTGTGTGTGAGCATGTGCTGGTATAGTTTGAGCATTGAGTCACAGTGTGGTTGTGAGTTTCCTATAGTGGTACAAGATGTACACTGTATTACAGTGAGCCGTGAGAGTCTGTGGCTGTTTGTATGTTTGTGCTTATATAGGCTGCACATTGAACCACAGTGAGCTGTGAGTGTGGGTGTGATGCTTGTTTAGACTGTGAACTGAGTCACAGAGAACAATGTTTGTGTGTCTGTGTTGCTAGGTAATGTGCCTTGAGTCACAGTGAGCTCTGTGTGTGTTTTTGAATACCTCTGGGCTGACATAGGCTGACCATTGAGTCACAGTGAGGTGTGTAGGTGAATGTGCATGTGTGTGCAAGTATAGGCTGGGCATTGAATCACAGTGAGCTGAGTGTGTTTGTGTGTGTGCTGGTATAGGCTGCGCATTCAGTCACAGTGAGTCGTGTGTGTGTGTGAGTGTTGTTGTAGAGGCTGCACATTGAATCACAGTGAGGTGTGTGTGTGATTGTGTGTTTGTGTGCTGTTCCATACTGTGCATTCAGTCACAGTTAGCCATGTGTGTGTGTGTTCTTGAGTGTGTGCTTTTATAGGCTATGCCTTGATTCACATTGAACTGTGTGTGTTTGGGTGTGCCAGTACAGGCGGAGCATTCTTTCACAGTGAGGTGTGTGTGTGTGAGTGTGCATGTGTCTGCATCTAAAGGCTGGCAGTTAGTGACCATGTGTGGTGTGTGTTTGTGTATGTTTCTGTACTAGTATAGCCTGTGCATTCATTCACAGTGAGGTGTGTGTGTGTGTCTGTCCAGGTGTAGGCTGATTATTGAGTGACAGTGAGCAGTGTGTGTGGGTGTGCTTGTATAGTCTGTGAACTGTGTCATGGCCATGAGTGTGTGTTTGCGTGTGTGTCTGTCTGTCTGTGTGTCTGTGTGCAGTTATACGTTTTTCATAGACACGTAGTGAGAGTGTGTGTGTGTTGTGCTGGTATAGGCCGTGCATTGAGTCAGAGTGAGCTGTTTTCATGTGTGCATGCTGGTATATTCTGAGCATTGAGTCACAGTGTGGTGTGTAGCTTGTATGTGTGTGTGTGTGTTCTGGTATAAGATGTCCATTGAGATACAGTGAGCTGTGCGTATGTGTGGCTGTGTGTTTCTGTGTGTGCTGGTAGAGCCTATGTATTGTATATCAGTGAGCCATGTGTTTCTGTGTGACACTCTCTAGACTGCACATTGTGTCTGTGTGTGTGCATGCATGTGTGCTTGTATAGGCTCTGCATTGATTCACAGTGAGCTGTGTGTGTGTGACTGTGCATGTGTGTGAACATATGGGCTGGGCATTGAGTCACAAGTAGGTGTGTGTGTGTGTGTGTGTGCACTGGTATATGCCAGGCATAGAGACACAGTGAGGTTTGTGTGTGAATGTGTGTGTCTTTTCTGGTGTATGCTCGGCATTGAGTCACAGTGAGCTGTGTGTGTTGTGCATGTGTGTGTGTGTGCTGGTGTAGGCTGTGCATTGAGTCACAGTGAGGTGTGTGTCTACGTGTCTGTGCTGGTGTAGGTTTGTTGGAGTTACAGTGAGGTGTGTGTGTGTGTGTGATGTTAGAGTCTGTGAATTGAGTCACAGTGAACCTTGTGTGCGTGTGTGTGTGTGTGCATGTATAGGCTGTGCATTGAGTCACAGTGAGGTGTGTGTGTCTGTTCAGGTGTAGGCTGGGCATTAAGTCTCCGTTAGTTTTGTGTGTGTGTGAGTGTGTGTGTGCTGGTATAGGCTGTGCATTGAGTCACAGTGACATGCATGTCAGTGTGTGTGTGTGTGTGTGTGCTTGTAGAGGTTGTGTATTGAGACACAGGGAGGTTTGAGTGTGAATGCTGTTAGAGAATGTGGATTGAGTCTCAGTGAGCCGTGTGTGTGTGTGCATGCATGTGTTCTGTTATTAGCTGAGCACTGAGTCACATGGCTTTGTCTGTGTCTGTGTATGCTTGCTGATATAAGCTGTGCATTGAGTCACAGTGATCCATTAGTGTCTGTGAGCGTTTGTTGGTATAGGCTGTGCACAGATTCCCAGTGAGCCATCTGTGTGTATGTTTGTCTGTGCCAATATGGACAGTGCATTGAGTCACAGTGAGTCTTGTGTGTGTGTGTGTGTCCACGTGTGCTGTTTTAGGCTGCATGTTGTGTCACAGGAAGCCGTGTGTGTGTGTGCTGGTTAGACGGTGAACTGAGTCACGGCTGTGTGTGTATTTGTGTGCATGCAGATATAGGCTAGGTATTGACTCATAGTGAGCTGTGTGTGTGTCTGTGTGCTGGTATAGTCCGTGAATTCACTCACACAGATCTGTGTGCATTTGAGTGTGCTGGCATACTCTAAGCATTGAGTCACAGTGAGGTTTGTGTGTCTGTTCAGGTGTAGGCTGGGCACTGAGTCTCAGTCAGCTTTGTATGTGTGTGTGTGTGTGTGTGTGTGTGTGTGCTTAGATAGGCTGTGCATTGAGTCAGTGACATGTGAGTCAGTGTCTGTGTGTGTGTAATAGTATAGCTTGTGTATTCAGACACAGTGAGGTTTGAGTGTGAGTGTCTGTGTGCTGTTAGAGACTGTGGATTGAGTCTCAGTGAGCCATGTTTGTTTTTGTGTGTGTGCATGCATGTGTTCTGTTATAAGCTGTGCACTGAGTCACATGACCGTGTTTTTGTGTGTGTATGCTTGCTGATATAGGCTATGCATTGAGTCAGAGTGATCCGTTAGTGTCTGTGAGGGTTTGTTGATATAGGCTGTGCACAGAGTCCCAGTAAGCCATCTGTGTGTGTGTGTGTGTCTGTGCAATTATGGACAGTGCATTGAGTCACAGTGAGATGTGTGTGTCTCTGTGTGTGTCCACATGTGTTATTTTAGGCTACTTGTTGTGTCACAGTAAGCCGTGTGTGTGTGCTGGTATAGACTGTGAACTGAGTCACAGCATGTGTGTTTGTGTGTATGCATGCAGATATAGGGTATGCATTGACCAATAAGGAGCTGGGTGTGTGTGTGTGCTGGTATAGGCAGTGAATTCAGTCACACTGATCTGTGTGTATGTGAGTGTGCTGGTATAGTCTGAGGATTGAATCACAGTGAGGTGTGTGTGTGAGTGTGTGTCTCTGTTCAGTTGTAGGCTTGGCATTGAGTCACAGTGAGCCTTGTGTGTGTCTGTGTGTGCTGGTATAGGTTGTGTATTGAGTCACAGTGAGTTTTGTGTGTGTCTGTGTGTGCTGTTAGAGACTGTGGATTGATCCACAGTGAGCCATGTGTGTCTGTGGGCATGCATGTATGCTGTAATAAGCTGTGGACTTAGTCACAATGAACAGTGTGTTTGTGTGTTTATGCATGCAGATATAGGCTGTGCATTGAGTCACAGTGATCCGTTAGTGTCTGTGAGGGTTTGTTGGTATAGGCTGTGCACATTCCCAGTGAGCCGTCTCTGTGTATGTGTTTCTGTGCAGGTATGGACTGTGCATTGTGTCACTGTGTGTTGTGTGCATCTGTGTGTGTGTGTCAAATTGTGCTTGTTTAAGCTGTGTGTTGTATCACAGTGAGCTGTGTGTGTATGTGTGTGTGTGTGTGATGGTATGGGCTTGGCATTGAGTCACTGAGGTGTGTGTCTGTGTGTGTATACCTGGAACTACAGACTGTGCACTGATTCACAATGAGCCATGTGTGAATGTGTGTATGTGATAGTATAGGGTGTGCATAGAGTCACAAAGAGCCGTGCATATGTGTCTTTGCATGGGTGTTGTGGTATAGGGTCTTCATTGTGTCACAGTGACTGTGCGTGTGTGTGTGTGTGTGTGTTTGTGACGGTATAGTACGTGCATTGAATCAGAGAGAGCCATGCATGTGTCTGTGTGTGTGTGTGCTGGCATAGGCATTACATTGAGTCACAGTGAGCCATGTGTTTGTATGTTGGTGTAGACTCTGCATTGAGTCACAGTAAGCCTTGTGTGTGTGCCAGTACAGGTTGTGCATTGAGTCAGTGAGTCATATATGTGTGTGTGTTTGTGTGTGTGTGTGCTGGTTTAGACAGTGCATTGAGTCCAATGAGCAGTGTATGTTTGTGTGTGTGTGTGTGTGCTGTTAGGTAATGTGCATTGAGTCACAGTAGCTCTGTGTGTGTTTTTGAATACCTCTGGGCTGGCATAGGCTGAGCATTGAGTCACAGTGTGGTGTGTGTGTGAGTGTGCATGTGTGTGCAAGTGTAGGCTGGGCATTGAAGCACAATGAGCTGTGTGCGTTTGTGTGTGTGCTGATATAGGCTGCACATTCAGTTACAGTGAGCCGTGTGTGTATGTGAGTGTGCTTGTAGAAGCTGCACACTGATGAACAGTGAGGTGTGTATGAGTGTGTGTGTGTGCTGTTACATACTGGGCATTCAGTCACAGTTTGCTGTGTGTGTGTGTGCATGCATGTGTGCTTTTATAGGCTGTGCCTTGATTAACATTGAACTCTGAGTGTTGGTGTGTGGGTGTCTGCTGGTATACGTTTTGCATTGTTTCACAATGAGCTGTGTGTGTGTGTGTGTTCTGGTATAAGATGTACATTGAGATACAGTGAGCCGTGCATGTGTGTGGCTGTGTGTGTGTGTGTGCTGCTAGAGGCTGCGCATTGTGTAACAGTGAGCCATGTGTTTCTGTGTGTCACTCTATAGACTGCGCATTGTTTCTGTGTGTGTGCTTGCTTGTGTGCTTGTATAGGCTATGCACTGATTCACATTCATCTTTGTGGGGGGGTGTGCATGTTGTGCTGCTATACATTTTGCATTGATTAACAGTGAGCTGTGTGTGTGTGAGTGTGTATGTGTGTGAACATATATGCTGGGCATTGAGTCACTGTGAGGTTTGTGTGTGTTTGTGCACTGGTATAGGCCACGCATTGAGACACAGTGAGGTTTGTGTGTGAGTGTGTGTGTCTTTTCAGGTGTATGCTGGGCATTGAGTCACAGTGAGCTGTGTGTGTGTATGTGTGTTCTGGTATAGGATGTGCATTGAGTCACAGTGAGGTGTGTGTCTGTGTGTCTATGTGTCTGTGCTGGTGTAGGTGTGCATTGAGTCACAGTGAGGTGTGTGTCTGTGTGTGATGTTAGAGACTGTGAATTTAGTCACAGTGAGCCTTGTGTGTGTATGTGTGTGTGCGCTTGTATAGGCTGCACATTGAATGACAGTGAGATGTGTGTGTGTGCTGTTAGATACTGTGCATTGAGTCACAGTAAGCCATTGTGTGTGTTTGCATGCGTGTGTGCTGGTATATACTTTGCATTGTGTAACAGTGGATCTGTGTGTTCAGGTATGGTGCTGTTATAGACTGTGCACTGAGTAACATTGAGCCGTGTGTGTGTGTGTGTGCTGCTATACACTGAGCATTGAGTCACAGTGAGGTGTGTGTGTGTGTCATATTATAGACTGTGGATTGAATCACAGTGAGCCATGTGTGTGTCTGCATGCATGTGTGCTGTCATAAGCTGTGAATTATGACACAGTGAACCTTGTGTGTGTGTGTGTGTGTGTGTGCTGGTATATGCTTTGCATTTAGTCACAATGAGCTGTGTGTTTGGGTGTGGCACTGGTATAGACTGTGCAGTGAGTCACAGTGAGCCGTGTGTGTGTATGTACTGGTATATTCTGTGCATTGAGTCACAGTGAGGTGTGTGTTTGTGTGTGTTTGTGTTTGCATGTTGGTACAGGCTGCACATTGGGTCACAGTTAGCCCTGTGTGTTTCTGTGTGTCTGTACTGGAATAGACTATGCACTGTGTCACATTGAGGTGTGTGTGTATCCGTTGCTTGTGTTTGTGTGTTGGTATAGTCTGCACACTGAGTCACAGTGAGCTATGTTTGTGTTTGTGTGTGTGCAGTTAGATACTGTGCATTGAGTCACAGTGAGCCATGTGTGTGTATGTGTTCATAACTGTGTGCTGGTATAGGCTTAGCATTGAGTCACAGTGAGGTGTATGTGTGAGTGTTCAAGTGTGTGCATGTATAGGCTGGGCAGTCACAATGAGCCATGTGTGTTTCTGTGTGTGTAGCTCTCTGCTCGTATAGGCTATGCATTGATTTACAGTGAGGTGTGTGTGAGTGTGTGTGTGTGTGTCTCTTCAGGTGTAGGCTGGGCATTGAGTCACAGAGAGCCGTGTGTGTGTGTGAGTATGCGTGCTGATATAGGCTGTGCATTGCATCACAATGATCTGTGAGTGTGTGTGAGTGCGCGTTTCTATAGTCTGGGCACTGAGTCCAAGTGAGGCATCTGTGTGTGTGTGTGTTTGTGCAGGTATGGACAGTGCATTGAGACACAGTGAGTCATGTGTGTGTGTGTGTGTTTTTGTGTGTCCACGTGTGCTGGTTTAGGCTGTGTGTTGTGTCACAGTAAGCCATGTGTGTGTTTTTGCTGGTATAGACTATGAACTGAGTCATGGCCATGTGTGTGTGTTTGTGCTGTTAGATACTGTGCATTGAGTCCCAGTGAGCCATGTGTGTTTGTGTTCATACCTGTGTGCTGGTATAGGCTGAGCATTGAGTCACAGTGTGGTGTGTGTGTGAGTGTGCATGTGTGTGCAGGTATAGGCTGGGCATTGTGTCACAGTGTGTGTGTGTTTTTGTGTGTGTGTGTGCTGTTACATACTCTGAATTCAGTCACAGTTAGCCGTGTGTGTGTGAGTGCATGTGTGTGTACTTGTATAGACTGTGCCTTGATTCACAGTGAGCTGTGTGTGTGTTCGTTTGTCTGTGTATGTTGTCATCTAGGTTGTATTGTTCCATTTATAGAAAAAAGGCAGAGTAGATACGAATAATTCTAGGATTTTAAGAATACTAAGTGAGCACTTGCTGCAACTTAAAGTCACCAGCAGCATTAACCCCTAACAAGAGAGTCAGCCTGTCCTTTGAGGTTTTGAAGGCAGGCATTGACTTCCCTCTAGCTTTGAAATTCTAGATGGCATCTTCCTCCAATAGAAGGCTGTTTCATGTTCACTGAAAATCTGCTGTGCAGCATAGCCACCTTCATTAAATATCTTAGCTAGACCTCTGGATTACTTGCTGCAGGTTTTACATTAGACTCGCTGCCTCATCTTGCACTTTTATGTTATGGAGAGAGCTTCTTTTCTTAAACCTCATGAACCAGTTTAAATGTTTTCTCCTGCAGCTTTCCCACCTCTCAGTCTTCACAGAATTGAAAACATTTAGGGCCTTCCTCTGGATTAGACTTTAGCTTAAGGGAATTTTGTGAATGGTTTGATCTTGTATCCAAACCACTAAAACTTTCTTCATATCAGCAATAAGTCTTTCACTTTTTAAAAAATTATTTGTGTGTTCATCAGAGTAGCATTTTTAATTTTCTTCAGGAACTTTCTTTGCATTCACAACTTGGCTAACTGACACAAAAGGCATAGCTTTCATGCCTTCCTCACTAGGCTTAATCATTTCTAGACTTTGATTTAAATTGAGAGACATGGTAATTTCTTCTGTCACTTCAACAATTATCAAGCCACTGTAGGATTATTAATTGGCCTAATGTCAATATTCTTCTGTCTCAGGGAATAAGGAGGCCTGAGTAAAGGGAGAAAGATTGGGGAAGAGCTGGCCAGTGAAGCAGTCAAAACACACTCAGTGTTCATCAATTAATAGAGTGCAGTCCATGACACCACAAAACAATTACAATAGTAACAATAAAGCTCTCTGAGGAATTCCCTGGTGGCCCCGTGGTTAGGACTTGGTGTTCTCAGTGCCGAGGGCCCAGGTTCAACCCCTGGTCAGGGGACTTTTGGTGCAGCACAGCCAAAAAAGAAAAAAAATCTCTGATCACCAATCAGCATAATGAAAAAGTCTGAAATATTGCAAGGCTTACCAAAATGTGATACAGAGACATGAAGTAAGGAAACGCTGTTGGGAAAATGGTAGCAATATATTGCTCTATGCAAGATTGCCACAAACTTTCAATTTGTAAAAATCTCAATGTCTATGAAGAGCAATAAAGAAAAATTCAATAAAACGAGGTATGCCTGTACTGGAAAACTCTTACGACAAACAAAAGTCCAACAGCAGATGGCCCTACTGGAAAATTTTACAAAGTATTCAGAGATTTGAAAATTTGGAAAATCTTCCAAATCCACTCTATGAGGTCAGCATTAGCCTGATACCAAAACCAGACATGTATATCACAAAAAAAGAAAATTATAGAACTATATCCTTGATAAATTTTGATGTAAAAATCCTCAATAAAACATTAGCAGCATTCAGCAATATATCAGCAAATGGAATCCATCAATATATTGAAAGGATCATATACCATAATCAAGGAGAACCTATGCAGGAATGTAAAGATGTTTCAACATCCACAAATAAATCAATATGAAATATCACATTAGCAAAATGAAGGATAAAAATCATATGATTATCTCAATAGATGAAGGAAAAGTATTTGACAAGATTCAACATTCATTCATGATAAAAAATAACTGTCAACAAAGCATGTGGAAAGGGAATGTAACTCAACATAATAAAGGTCATATATAACAAACCCACAGATAACAGCATACTTAATGATGAAAAGCTGAAAGCTTTTCTACTAAGATCAAGAACAGGGCAGGAATGCCCACTATAACCACTTTTATTCAACATAGTATCAGAAGTTCTAGCTATAACAGTTAGGCAAGAAAAAGAAATTAAAGGCATACAAATAGGAATGGAAGAAGCAAAACTCTCCCTATTTGCAGATGACATGATTATATATAGAAATTCCTAAAGACTCCACCAAGAAACTGTCAGAACTAATATATTAATTCAATAAAGTTGGAGGATAGAAAATCCCAGAAATCTGCGGCATCTATACTCCAATAGTGAATAACATGAAAGAGAAATTAACAAAACAATTCCATTTATAATTGAACCAAAAAGAATAAAATACATAGGAATGAATTTAACAAAAAAAGTGAAAGACCAGAACTCTTCAGACTGTAAGACTGACGAAAGGCATTGAAGAAGGCACAAATAAATGGAAAGACATTCCATGTTTGTAGATTCAAAGAATTAATATTGTTAAAATATCCAAAGCAATCCACAGATTCAGTGTACTCCCTATCAAAATCCCAGTGACAGAATTGGAACAAATAATTCTAAAATTTGTATAAAAACACAAAAAATTCTGACTTTCCAAAATCAACCTTGAGGAAGAAAAATAAGTGCATAGTAATCAAAACACTATGGTACTGGTAAAAAAAAAAGAAGACAGACACATAGATCAATGGAGAAGATTTGAGAGCCCAGAAATAAACTGAAACATATATGGACAATTAATTTACAACATAAGAGCAAGGAATATATAATGGAGAAACTATAGTCTCTTCATTAAACAATGTTGGCCACAGTCAATGAATGAAATGAAATGAATGAAAAAAGTAGTAGTCTATGCCACAGTCAATGAATGAAAAAAAGTAGTCTAGAATGGAACTAGACCACTGTTTTATGCCACAAAAAAATTAACTCAAAATGCATTAAAGAGTTGATTTTAAGACCTAAACCATAAAATTTCGTTTTTGTTTTAGAAGAAAACATAGGCGGTAATTTTATCAACATTGGATTCAGTGATGTTTTTGTGTATCTGACTCCAAAGGCAAGGGAAACAAAAGAAAAAATTTAAAAAATTGGACTATATCAGCACAGTGAAGGAAAACAATATCAAAATGAAAAGGCAGGGCTTCCCTGGTGGCGCAGTGGTTGGGAGTCCGCCTGCCAATGCAGGGGGCACGGGCTCGTGCCCCGGTCCGGGAAGATCCTAGATGCTGTGGAGTGGCTGGGCCCGTGAGCCATGGCTGCTGGGCCTGCACGTCCAGAGCCTGTGCTCCGCAACAGGAGAGGCCGCAACAGTGTGAGGTATGCGCATCGCAAAAAATAAAAAAAAAAACAAGAACAGAGGATCTGAATATACATTTTTCCAAAGAATATGGCCAACAGGCACATGAAAAAAATGTTCAACATCACTAATTTTTAGGGAAATAATGAAAACCACATCTAACCATCTAACATACCATCTAACATGTTTTATAATAGCTCTTATCAAAAAGACAGGAAATAAGAAATGTTGGAGGGAATGTGGGACAAAGGAAATCTTTGCACACTGTTAGTGGATCTGTAAATTGTTGTGGTCTCTATGATAAATGATATAGAGGTGCCTCAAAAAATTAAAAATAGAACTACTCTATGACTCAGAAGCTATTCCACTTCTGAATATTTACTTGAAAAACATGAAAACATTGGTTCACAAAATATACGCATTGTTATGTTCATTGCAGTATATGGCCAACATATTGGAACAATTTAAGTGTGCACGGTTGGATGAACAGATAAATAAATTGTATATATATATATATATTCGCTTTCTACTCAGTCATAAAAAAGAATAAAATTCTGCCATTTTCTACTACATGGATGGACTTTGAAGGTCCTATGCTAAGTGCAATACGTGAGAGGAGAAAGACAAATACCATAATTTCACTCATAGGTGGAATTGAAGAAAACAAAACAAACAAAATAAGGAAAATGAGATTACAGTACTTCTAAAATGTTTATGTTATTTGTCCAGAGAGTATTCAGAGGAAAATTCATATAGTTTCACATTAACAGAGAAAGACTAAAAATATGTAAATAAGTGTACTTCCCAAATCAAAATAATTACAAAATAATTATAATGAAACAATAGAAAAGATTAAATGTAAAAAAGATTGATCAATCAATAGATAATAAAATTGAAAATTAAATCTAAGAGCTTGTTTTCACAGACAACAATAAACAAAAATAGATAAAACTTTGGCAAGTCTGATGAAAATAGAGAAAAAATTAATGTATAAACTTGAAGATATATTAGGATCAGAGTAAAAAAATGAAGATATTTTA
This sequence comes from Globicephala melas, assembly GCF_963455315.2. NCBI lineage: Eukaryota > Metazoa > Chordata > Mammalia > Artiodactyla > Delphinidae > Globicephala > Globicephala melas. Next base: position 524,099 of record NC_083336.1, on the reverse strand, counting down.
TGGGAAAGCCTATGAGAGTACTGGAAATTTTGAATAATATGAATGATTTTCTTGGGAGTTATAAATAGCCAAAGTGAACTCAGAAAGAAGTATGAATGAAGAGATAGAGGGCAGTGTAAACAATGAAAAGTTTGAAACATCTTCTCACAAATTATGTATGGCCCAGAATTTTCATCAATAAGTTATGTTTTGTTGTTATTGTTTTGCGGTACACAGACCTCTCACTGTTGTGGCCTCTCCCATTGCAGAGCACAGGATCTGGACGTGCAGGCTCAGTGGCCATGGCTCACAGGCCTAGCCGCTCCGCGACATGGGGGATCTTCCCGGACCGGGGCACGAACCCGTGTCCTCTGCATCGGCAGGCGGACTCTCAACCACTGCGCCACCAGGGAAGCCTCTCAGTTCTGCCTTTTATGAGTTTATAGATTTCAGTCATATCCCCTGGCAGCTCTGGTCTTTGCAGATGGAATCCCACTAATCCTTAAAGGTTCTCTGAATGGAGCAGCAGCTCTGGACCTTTAATAATTCTGTCTTCACTCTTCTCTGGACTTTTTCCTGCTCTGTTATGACTTTATTGAAAAGCTGAGATCTAGGCAGGTACAATCTTCTTACTGCAGTCTGGTAGACGCGCGGGCTTCAGTAGTTGTGGCACGCGGGCTCAGTAGTGGCGGCTTGGGGCTCTAGAGCACAGGCTCAGTAGTTGCGGTGCACGGGCTTAGTTGCTCCGAGACATGTGGGATTTTCCCGGTCCGGGGCATGAACCTGTGTCCCCTGCATCGGCAGGCGGACTCTCAACCACTGTGCCACAAGGGAAGCCCAAGTTATGTATTTTTCAATGCTAGTAAGTGTTTCAAAACGCAGTAAATGTTAGAAAACTATTTCATTTCAGGATGGTTATTTAATGGTCAAAAAGATAACATCTCCAATAATTAGACAAGTATATTTATGAGTCATTCCCTCCCCCAGGGAAGGTATATCTAAACCTATGCATCTGTTTATATTCCTATAGAAAGAGAGAGATTTAGTTTTTAAAACTGTTAATATTTCATCATGTATTTGTGCAATTAATGTCAACCTTCCTAGATTAAAATGTGTCTGAAAACTAAAATGTTCTTTTAATCAGAATTTTCTCATTTTATAATGTCATATTAGTGATAGCATTCTGTACTAAATCTTTTAAAGAATTCAAGTATTTTTTAGTCTCTTTTGAGATAATTAGCAATTTTCTACTGACAAAGTTTTGCATAGCAAACGGCTAACCTGAAATACACATATCTGAGAATAAATAGATGTTGTATTTCAGGGCAAATATACATATGTAATGTTGTTGGATAAAGATAACTTTCTTTCATTAATCAGAATATCCTAGCAGGAAACTTCTTTGCATTAAAATTTTGTAAACTTTATTTTTCTCTTGATTTTTTAATTCAAATGATATTAGTTATACTTTGGAAATAGAAGTAGCTTTTAGAGTTATTTCGGTAATGAAACGGACTTGAATAATTCTTTTTTGTTTTGTTTTGTGGTACGTGGGCCTCTCACCGTCGTGACCTCTCCCGTTGCAGAGCACAGCCTCCGGACGCGCAGGCTCAGCGGCCATGGCTCACAGGCCCAGCCACCCCACGGCATGTGGGATCTTCCCGGACCAGGGAACGAACCCACGTCCCCTGCATCGGCAGGTGGACTCTCAACCACTGCACCACCAGGGAAGCCCCTGACTTGAACAATTCTTGAACAAAGCTTGTTCTGAAAATTAATGCAGTGATTTTTTCTAACTTTTTAATATATTCTACCTCTTTTTTGAAATTCTCACTTTGTTCGTTGTTCTCATTGTGCTCCTGAGTTTAGTCAGCATCTTTATGACCATTTGAGGGAACACTTTTTCAGGTAAGTAACTTAAACTGAGATTTAAGGTTTTTATTTGAGGGGTTTTTTTTCCTTAGAACTGATTTGTCTGTTCTTTTCTTTTTCTTGACTCTCTGTGACTATCTATGCATTAGATAAAATATCCAATTCTCCCAGTCTTGAAGGAGTGGCCTCATGTAGGAGATAAACCTTATTGTTCAATCCTGCCCCAGCTCTTAGTTGTCTCTCAAACCCTATTTGTTTTTAGTGGTTCCCAGTAGTTGAAGTGTGCCAAGACCTGTCACTATCTGAAAGGGGAGAATTTTAGTCATCACCTATATTCAGGCTGATTGAAAGCCTGACCCTCAGGCAGCAGCTTTCAAAGTATATGAATATACCTGTTTCAGAGGAAGACTAGGAGATGAGTGTTCCTGTGTGATGAGTCCTGGGTAATAGCCAGCTAAGAACTGTTTCTTTGTTTGCTACAATCCCACTGAACCTATGAACACAAGCCCTGCCAGCCAATAGAGTCACCAGGGCATGGTCTCCTGGGTGACAGCCACAAAAGCCAAGGTGCCAGATGTGTACAAAGCTCCTTTCTCAGAGATTCCAGAGACCTGGAGTGCGGTAAAGGAAGAGCATGAAGATGGTACCCACCAACCTCTTTATTTGGAGAGTATTTCAGTATGCCCCTCAGTGTGTATTAAATTAGAAACCTGCATCTAAGGCCAAAGCTTTAAGGTAAGCAGATAGGCTTCTTTCACAGAAAGACTGGACATTTCTCAGTGGGCTGCCTCTGTGCTGGCATTGGTGTGGGTGAGTCTATATATGAAGCTGTATTTCAGTGAGCAATAGCCTGTGAGTCTCATTGACTCAAGCCCTGTTGGCTTTCAAAGCTTTGGAGGCTTGTCTCTTAGGTGCTTATCTTAACAGTTGGAATGCCCAATATGGGGCTCAAATCCGACCCTTTTCAGGCGGAGGCTGAGATTGTGAATTTCAGCCTGATTGTGGGTAATGGCACCAGGCATGGGGTTTATGGTAAGACTGTATCTCAGGCTCTTTTAACTGCTTTTATGTCCATTTTTTCTGTTTGCCTGACGTGTAGGAGTTACTCATCTACTTTGGGGGGTTTTATCAGATAAGATTGTTCCATATGCAACTGTACATTCAGTGTGTTCACATCAGGAAATCTTCAGTAGTTTATTATTGAAAATAAATATTTCACTCCTATAAAAGGAGATTTCCATTCAGTTATACATCATAATGAAATAAAAATCTACATTTGTATTTTTAAATTAGGAATACATTTAGAAGATATTCTTCTTATTATTCTGAAATAAAAGTGGTCTAATTTATAAAGAATGTTACAGCGACCCAACACTTATGCTTTCTGAATATCAGCAATCTCAGCCTAAGTCACAGGGACCAGAAAATTGATGACTTGAACAATTAGAACATTTTATACTCTGGGGGGATTCTCCAATTTGTTGGAGGAAGCCATCAACAGATATGACCACCAGTTGACCCTGAGCTGGACCCGGGCATTTGGTCCTCTTCTCTGTCCTTGGAATGTGCATTCCATTTGCCTTCCCTGCTCCCAGAAGCTGCTCTAAGTATACAGCCTTGAAATAAAATGTTGTGCTGAGCCTATCTGGTCTGAGTACATTACTGAACCCAATTATGGCCTCTATATTAACTTTTAAGATTCTGGTGGGCAGATCCAGAAATCTACTTGTCTTGGAGCTACAAAAGATAAGATTTGTAATTAAGTTTCCTTGCTTATTAAAACAGCCACCTAGGCCTCTTTCCTTCCAAGATGGCCCACACTCTGCCTATGGAGTGTGTATCTCCCTGAATAAAACTTTTTTCACTTTACTGTGTCTTGCTCTTGAATTCTTGCCTGCACAAAGCCAAGAACCCACACTGGGCGGTCATCCCAGGGACGTAGACATGACTTGGGATGTGACCATCCTCTCACACCCCACTCTCTTTCCTGCAACATCTTTTCTGGCACCCAATGCAGGGCCTCAAAGACCATAATCTCGATCCGCCTATTGGGCTACGGCTCCCCTCTGAAGGGCAGCTGGGACTTATCCTGAGCCATGTAGATTCAAGTAGCCCGTTAAGTGGCAGCTGACGTCGCCTGCAGGGTCTGCCAGAGACCAGCTCTCTGGCCGTGAAGAAGCGCACTGAGGCCAAGGCATTTTCCCCTCCATCTTTCTCATTCTCCTATTGCTCTGTCTCTTTGGGCTTGAAAAGATCCACGCAGACGACCACCAAACATCCAAATTAAGACCGCGCGGCAAGTAATTGACAACTTGGTTGGGTCTAAAGAACTCCTGCCAGGGGCTTATCTGGTGGTGCAATGGTTGAGAATCTGCCTGCCAATGCAGGGGACACGGGATCGAGCCCTGTTCTGGGAGGATCCCACATGCCGCGGAGCAACTAGGCCTGTGAGCCACAACTACTGAGCCTGCGCGTCTGGAGCCTGTGCTCCGCAACAGGAGAGGCTGCGATAGTGAGAGGCCTGCGCACCGCGATGAAGAGTGGCCCCTGCTTGCCGCAAATAGAGAAAGCCCTCGCAGAGAAACGAAGACCCAGCACAGCCAAAAATAAAAATAAATAAATAAATTTTTAAAAAAACTGCCACCTAGCAATCTGGAGTGATCTGCCTCTTTCTCTGGTTTCTTTCTGCCCTGTGAGTATGGGGATCAGGTTCAGATTCCACCCTGGAAACTCTCAAGAAACAACTCAGTTACGGATACAGTTGCCAAGTCTCTACCTTCAAGGAGTTTATGGTTTATTGGTAGAAGCAGACAGGTAATGTCAACAAAGTGCAAAATAATATGAGAGCTGTTTTCTACTACAGTTGAAATACTTGTGCTCAGAATGTATGTATAACAAGTACCTAAGCCACTCTTGAAAGGGCATCAAGAAATTTTCATAATGATAATCCAACAGCTAATGCTTTGGAGACTCTATTCCCAGGCACTGTGTCAACACATAGTATGCATAACTTTAGTCAACCTTCACAAGAAAACCCTTACAAGATGGGAAATATTATTACTATCTTGGTTTTTACAAATTAGGGAACTGAAGACTGACTCAAGATCTCATATAGCCAAAACTTGTAGCTCCTCTTCCCTCTAATTTGAAAGTCTGTGTCTCCAAATACTGGTGCACTGAGGTAGACAAGGTCAACTTGGAGGTGAAGGAATAAGTATGTTGTTTCAAGCCTCAGTGAAACAAGATTTCATGTAGGATTGGGAATTCTGTTAAATGATTCCTCAAGGAGCTAGGAGAAGCAAGGGCAGTTTAGTAATTGGCTATCTCACCAATTTTTGTTGTAGAGTAGATTAGAACAAAGATCACCCAAAATATGATGGTTATTAATCATTCTGAAGCTGCAATGTAAATTTTAGAGAAACATTTTCCCTTGGCTTTGTCTATGGTCTTGTATATGTACATCAAGATCTGGTTATTAGCCAGACTAATTTTTACTTTCACAGCCCCAATCTAATTTCTCATCATCTCTCACCTAGTGATTGTAATATTCCAGGTTTATCCTCTATATTATGAACCAGAGTAATCTACCTAAAAATATATATAACACCAAGCTTCTGTTTAAAATCGTCCAACTATTCTCCTTGCCTAGGAAACGTAATCAATTGTCTCACTATGACTTACGAGTTCCTCCTCCAAAACCTGGCTGCGGCCTACCTCTATCATTATGTTACTTTATAATATAGAATAGCACTTTAAATTTGATGGTCAAAATTTGTGTGGTTCCAAGTACATTCTACATGTTTCAGCACGCAGTGCCTTTGCTTATGCTGATCCGCAACACACTGTCACTCTTCTCTACTTAGGTAACCGTCCTCTTCTTTCCAAACTCAGCTAAGATGTTGTTTAAGGGTACTAACTTGGCAACAAGTAGTAAATAAGTCCTAGGGATCTAATTCATGGTAATGAATATAGACAATTTTGTATTTATCATCATCAAAGTTGCTAAGAGACTACAAGTTAATCAGAAATAAATAATTAGAAAAGTGAAGAGATGCTAATTATTGCTACAATGGCAATCGTACTACAATACGTGAATTAGCAAAATAACATGTTGCACAGCTTAATTTTACGCGTTATACGTCAAAGGTATTTTAAATTTTTTAATGTTCATTTCTCTGAGGCCAAAAAAAAAAAAAATTCAACTCAGGCTGAGACGATTATACTACCTAAATATCTTTGCAGGTAGCTTATAATATTATCTATGCATTGTTCCTTGTCTGGCCCTAAATACACTGGAGGCTGAGTTTGCATTCCTGACCTAACAGTAAGGTTCTCTCTTTAGGCCGTTGAAAGGAAAGGGGCGGAATCTGGAGCTTTATACGAGGCGCTGATAGGTGGAGCTGCCTAAGGAGCAGAGGTTGGAGAAGTCGGCTTCGGAGGTAAGAGTGAACAGGGACGAGAGATGATTTTCGCCTCCTGGCCACAAGACTCACACTATAGCATAGGAACAAATCACCAGTAAAGTGCGAAGTAGAAAAGAATTAATTCCAGGGTGCCGAAAGAACCGCAGAAGTAAATTTCGGGAAGGAGACATTTATTTTAATAGTTCTCTATAAGTTGAGCTGTGGCCAGACGCCTCTCGATTTCCGGTTTTGCTTCCTCACAGTAGAGGAAGTGATGCCTGCGCTAGCGCATGACCGTTTCCGCGTTAGGCCCGCCTCTAGGGCAGAGAGTTATGACTAAGGTGGCATCACTGCAGATGTTTCCCAACAAACTGAGGTAAGCTGGCTGGGAGAAGTGACTGACAAGAAGAGCCAGGGTGGGCCTGGGCTGGGCGTAGGTGATGTGCAGGCTAAGCCAAGCAAGCCAGAGCGCTCCCGGTACTGTCACTGGCGTCGGTGGGTTCAGAAAGGCGAGGAGGAAGCTGCCGGAATCGAAGAGACTTACTGGCTGAGCGTAGAAAGGCAAGACAGTTTTGTAATCAAAATATGAAAAGCAAGATTTCATTCCCGAGTACCAGAGCGACTTTCTTGCTCTGAACGCAGAGGAGAGGGAAGCTAAGGCAGCGCTGCGCGAGGGACCGCTAATGTTGCTGTATATTTTGATATACAAGAAAGAAGAAGAAATACAGAGCCGCCCTAAAGAAGAAAAAACGAAACAAACGTCGCCGGTAACTCGCTCGACTGAGAGACTCAGGTAACGGACTCCTCATCTTGTTTTTGTGTAAGAAGTTGTTCCCCCCAGCTGCCGCCCTAACTTGAGACCCCAGTGTCAGAAGGGAGGTGTGTACCTGATGAAGTGTAGTGTCTGCTTCTTTGCAAATAAACTTACGTTAGACACATGTAAGAGAAAATGTTAACATTCTGAAGAAAAAGGGGAAAGGTATGGTGAATTACTACTGTTGATATGTATATATTAAAGAACTTGATGTAACAGATGCAACAATTGTGAATTTTCAGCAGTTAGCACAGCTCTAGGACACGTTAAGTACTCAGGGAATGTTTTCCTTTGTACTGGTCAAGGGTTTTAATTACATATTGTTCAAGTTTTTCTCAGACTGCAGTAGTGTAAGACACTTTATATTGACTCAACTAATAAATCAAACTATTGTTATTTAAATATTTACAAGTGTAAAACTAGTCGTGAAGCTCTTATTTGACTATAACGTTGTATATTTACAGAAAAGAAAACCAAATAAAATCACACAGCCTTTTCAAATCTATATTAGTGTAATGTTAGGGATTATGTGGAACAAATTCCTAAAAAATAATTATCGTTCTCATGGCTATAACTGCATTACGTGGCATTTGCAGTGCCTCTATTATTGTTGCCTAAAGTTATTTACCAGTGTTTTTCTGTAGGAAAAAAATGGGGAACCTTAATTTGTACACTGATCATAACGTTATTTGGCCTTAAAATATCAGACCTTAACATTTTTGTATAAACCTGTCTGTTTAATGCAGTAAACTTAGTACTACTTGAGCCAACATGGTTATAAATGCAGATGGATGCACTGAAATCACACAATACTGGCTTATAATGGTTGTCATACGTGTTTTCCAGAACTTACTTATTAAATTGTCCAAGACAGTTCTTGAACTACGGGACTATGGCCTCAAGTAACCAGGATTCTTGGACTTGGAAAAACAACCATAGAGATTTCATTTACCATTGGTGTTCCCAGGTAATGATTTTAGTACCACAACATGGAATTTTTGGAATGGAAAGATTAGTGTGTTCACATGCAATGTGTAATGACATGTCTCTATTATTAGGTGGAAACTAGTCCACTATAGGTAGGACAAAACATCAGGAGAAAAGGATAAACAGGATAGGTTGGAGTTACTTACACTTTTTATTTTTTTTTAATTCCTAAAATTCTCAGCTATCTCCCATTGTGTATTTAATCTGTTTTCTTCTAGCATACAGTTTTCTAAAGCCTCTTTCTCTCTCTTTCCCTGTTTTAAATTCAGTAATAGCTTGTGTTTTCTTGCATCATTTTTTTCCTTTTGACTTTGTAAGGTACACTCACAGCAAGCCTTAGTAGTCAAGTCGATAATCTCTCTTGGTAGATTTAGTATGTTGAAGGATAGATCGCTGCTTTGCTCTTGATTTTATAGATAATGCCATATCCAAAACTAAGCAGTTGTCTCTCGATTATGAGCTTTGCTCCTGGTTTTGCACATTGACTCACATTTCTTTATCTAGTAATACTTAGTGAATGTATAGAATAAAAAACATTTCTGTTCATTCATTGTAGTACAGATTGGATGGGCAAACATTACACACACATATTCTCTAAAATACAGACAATATTACTATAAGAATGAGTTGGCTAATGATTGTTAGAAATTTGTGGAATACTGAGCTTGCAGTTACTGGTAGCCTTTTTGGCATCTAGTTTAACCTTGGATAACCTGAAATAAACTGTCTTGTCACAAATTAAGATAAAGTGTAAAAAAGCAAGTTACAAAACTGTAGCACGATTCTATTTTTGTTTTAAAGAGTTACATGCATAATACATTTATATATTTTGTACTTAAATATATGCTGTATATATTTGATTATATCTGTAGAGAAAATGCTACACCTCAGATTGTTTATAATCACTTCTTTGGAGTGTGTGAACGTGATTTTGGAGGTTTAGGGGATTAAGTGAATGAGGAGATATTTTTGAGTATCAGCAGATATTTTTGAGTATCCAGGCAGTGTCCAATCAGTGGAAATAATCTCTGTAAGTAATTCAGAGTCATATCCTCTGTACCAGATTAGGTCACTTATTTATCTGAATAATTGTATCAGTTAGAAGTTACCATTCTTTGGTGTATATGTGTGACCCTATTTTCTTTCAATTTAAAATGCTGAAATAATAAAATTTACTTGCTTAGAAAAGCAGTTTAATCTAGGAATGGGTAAGCATTTGGTTAGACCTATAATACATATGTGACAGATATAAAATATTTTTCTTTTAATCTTGAATCATGGAAAGCTTATGCTGCATTTCCTTAAGTTGCTTCAGTTTTCCCTGTGTGCTCTCCATGTCTTCATGTTTTTCTCTCAAATTTAAATTTTAAATGGAACAGCATATAATTTTTTATTATGGGAAAAATAATGTATTTATTTTGAAAATGTTTCAATATACAGAAAGTTTCAATACAGAAAGTGTTTCAATATACAGAAAAAATAGTACAATAAACATCTATGAACTCTTTATCTAGATATGCTAATGAACATGTTTTCTCTGTCCTCTCTCTTTTTCTTTATGTATGTACATACATATATTTCTATGTATATCCATATATGAATAAATACATACAGATAGATACACATCCATGTACACCTAAATTTTTTTTCCCAAATAATTTACACATCAGTTGCAGATATATGATGCTTCATTCCTAAATATTTCAGCTTGCATCTCTAAAGTATGACATTTTTCTACAGAACATACCAACTTTGCATCTATATAAATGAAAGGAATTCAGTAGTATGATATATGAACGGCTGTATATGTTATCCAGGATTGATATATGTATATAACCAGGTATATACATATATCAATCCTGGATAACATATACATATACATCTTATATATATTATCATTATATATCTATAGCCAGTATTGATTATTTTAAAAAGCTGAAGTCATGGGCTTCCCTGGTGGCGCAGTGGTTGAGAGTCCGTCTGCCGATGCAGGGGACACGGGTTTGTGCCCCGGTCCAGGAAGATCCCACATGGTATGGAGTGGCTAGGCCTGTGAGCCATGGCTGCTGAGCCTGCGTGTACGGAGCGTGTGCTCCACAATGGGAGAGGCCACAACAGTGAGAGGTCCACGTACCGCAAAAAAAAAAAAAAATTAAAATGCATAGAATGGAAGGATTATACTTTCTAAATGTAGAAACCTGGATGTTGCTTTGAAACTTGTTATTTGCCTTATTGGCACCTGCGCATCTCTGTGATCAGACTAGGACAAACTTCAATGTTACTGCTGGTTTTTTTAATGTGAGAAAAGTGACAGAACAAATGTCATGCAAGAATGTAGAAGTAGTGACTTTAAGCTGTTACCTTCTAGGAAGATGCTGATTGTAGTGCTCTTCCAGGTGCTCTATTATGTCCTCTAATTCTCTTGCACCTCTTAAAGGCTTTATGTAAGATAACTTTCATGACATTTTAACCATCCCGAAAATGTGTTATTTGCTATTATATATAGCGTATATGTGTGTGTGTGTAGAATGATGCCAATTCTTTTATTTGATTACATAATTATATCAATAGGCAAAACTTATATGAAGAGTGGTTGTTGAGGGAGCAGAAAGCACAAGAGGATTTAAGAATAAAGAAGCAAAAGGAAGAGGCAGCTAGTAAACAGCAGGAAGAACAAGAGGTATGCTTTTAGTCAAATTAATCAACTACCTAACTAGTTAACTAAAATAACTTCTAATTAAAATAGAGAATGACAAAAAAATAAATAAATAAATAAATAAATAAAAATAAAATAAAATAAAATAAAATAGAGAATGACTTTTTCACGTTAACAATTACATGCCTTGAACAACAGCAACAAAAATACTTTGAGGACTTCCCTGGTGGCTCAGTGCTTGAGAGTCCGCCTGCCGATGCAGGGAACACGGGTCATGTCCTGGTCCGGGAAGATCCCACATGCCGCGGAGAAGCTGGGCCCATGAGCTATGGCTGCTGAGCCTGCACGTCTGGAGCCTGTGCTCCGCAGCGGGAGGGGCCACACCAGTGAGAGGCCCACGTACCGCAAAAAAAAAAAAAAATCTTTGAAAGTGATGGTCTGTGTAACCAATATATTTAATTTTTTTAATTTATTTATCCCATATGTTGAATGTTTTAAAAATTAAGTATGGGGGAAAAATACGTTTCTTTTCTCTTTGAAGAGAAAGTTGAGGGAAGAATGGGAAGAATATCAGAGAAGAGAGAGAGAAGAGGAGGAACAAACTACAGGAGAAAAGAGAAAAAGAGGTGGTTCTTATCATAGGAGGATAAATACACTGTGTATAGTGTGCAGATAGGCTATATGATGGATTTGAAGCTATGGGCATGTGAGGGCTTGTAGTTCTTTGGTTTGTTTTTAAAAAGCTGTATTTTTTAGTGGAGACATACATATTCTTTGTGTCCATGCAATAGCAGTTAAGACTATCTTAATTTAACGGTTTCTTCAGCTTTACCCAGTGTAGTGCAAAAGCAGCCATGGCAGTATGGAAACAAATAGGTGTAGCTATGTTCTAATAAAGCTTTATGTAGAAGCAGACAGCTGGCGCCTGCTTTACACTTTCTACCACTCTAGCAAATGATGTGACTCTCAGGTTCAACTGTGTGAGTTGACTTGTTTAGGAAAAAACATTTTGTATACTTGACATGTTTATTTCATTCCTTAAAGGCTTAACAGCTTGTGTCCTGCCACCAAAACTATTTGATTTTGAGAAAGCAGGGATCGAATATTTAAGATTTAGATTTTTGCTATCGTTGTTCTCATTAAATCTTGACTTGCTTTCAAACCTGTAGCTAACAGACAGTTTGCTAATTTAAAAAGGTAATCTGTAAGGTGTATGTACATATCTTTCATGTCTTTCAGGATTCTTTCTAAACATTGATTTGATGTATTTTGCTGCTTTCCTTAATAGGGTGATTATTTCAAAAATTCACAACCCATCTTTACTTGAAATGATTCATCAGCATTTTTCTTTTCTGTATTCTAAGTTTGAATAACATAAAATTGAGTAATTAACCATCTCATAATGGAGAAAAATGGATTTAGTTGTGTCTTGGTCATAATGGAGTAGAAGTAGTCTCCACAACTTTGTTTTTTGTATTTCAGCCATTAGTTAATTCCAGTGCAAATTTTAGGCACCTTAATTTGAGCACTACTTTCTAGATGAGGTGAGATGTATCAGGGGACAAGAAATTTGGAACTTTTAAATTTTTTTATAGAGAGGACTCAATTGCCATTTTAACTATGGAATTTTTTTCATTTGAGGTTTCCAGGGTTCAGATAGAAGCTCTGGCTTCTTTTAAATGCTCTGATTTTTTTAAGGAAGTCTAGAAGGCATTAAAGAGAAGCATAAAGTACAGTCATCCCTGGGTATCTCTGGTGATTGATTGGTTCTAGGGACCCTGATGGCAGCAGTCCCCAACATTTTTGGAACCAGGGACCAGTTCTGTAGAAGACAGTTTTCCGTGGACAGGGTGGGAATGGTTCAGGTGGTAATGCGAGCCATGGGGAGCGGTAGATGAAGCTTCACTCACTTGCCTGCTGCTCACCTGCTGTGCAGCCCAGGGATTGGAGACCCCTGCCTGAGGGTACTGAAATCTGTGGGTGCTCAAGTGAAATGGTGTAGGATTTGCATATAACCTAGGCACATCATTCTATATACTTTAAATCATTTTTAGATTTTTATAATGCCCAATACACTTTAAAAGGTACAAAAATAGTTGCTAGCGCATTGCAAATTAAGACTTTGCTTTTTGGAACTTTGTGGGGTGTTTTCCCAAATACTTTTTTTGTTTTTGTTTTTTTATTGTTTGTTTGTTTGTTTTTTTGCGGTACGCGGGGCCCCTCACTGCTGTGGCCTCTCCCGTTGCAGAGCACAGGCTCCAGACGCGCAGGCTCAGCGGCCATGGTTCACGGGCCCAGCCGCTCCGCGGCACGTGGGATTCTCCCAGACCGGGGCACGAACCCATGTCCCCTGCATCGGCAGGCGGACTCTCAACCACTGCGCCACTAGGGGAGCCCCCCAAATACTTTTGTACTATCGTTGGTTGATGGCTGTGGAACCCACACATACAGAGGAATGACTGTAGATTCTAAGTGGATTTAAGAAATATATGTGATTCTGCTATGTGCTAGACAGTTGTCTAGTTAATGGGATAAGACAGTGGAAAAGATACAGTCCCTGCTCTTAGTGTTACTTTGCTAGATGGGGGAGCCATATGATAAGTTGCCCAAAAAGATAATTTCCAGTGGTGTTAAGTGCTACAAAGACATAAAACAAGGTGATCTGATAGAGTGATGGGCATAGTTGAGTACTTCCTTAGATAAATGATCATGGAATATTTCTCTGAGAAGCCGATGTTTTATGCTGTTACCTGAGTACAAAAATCTCAGGGGCTCTACGCAGAGGGAAGGGCCCAGAACGTAGAACTGAAAGGAGGTGAGGATGTTTGAATCCCAGAGACCAAAGGAGAGAGTGGCAGGGGCAGGGAGGAGATCAGAAGGGTAGACAGGGTCAGATCATTTAAGGCCTCCTGGATTTGAAGGAGGAGTTTGGACTTCATGTTAAGTGTAATGGAAAGCCATTGTCTTTACCTTTAACAAATCATTTATCACTTTTGTATAAAGAATAGGGAAACTGGAGGGGTGGGACAGGAAGGGTGGGAGGGAGGGAGACACAAGAAGGAAGAGATATGGGAACATATGTATATGTATAACTGATTGACTTTGTTATAAAGCAAAAAGAAAAGAATAGGGAGTAGGGAACAGTGACCAAAGAGGCAAGAGGCAAGATACGCTGCTGTTTCAAATAGGATATGATATGTTGGTAATTTGTATGATGATAGTGCTTTACAAAGATAAGTGCACAGATCTGGGGTACGTTAATACAGAGTCAACAAGATTGCTCATGGTAAATTGAGGGTAGAGGTGTGAAAGGGAATGGAAGAATCCAAGTCATACTCTCAGGTGTTTAGTTTGAATAAGAGGGGAAGTAAAAGGAAGCACCATTTACTGAGATGTGACACTTAGAGGGACGACAAGGAGGAAACAAAAGTTCTGTTTTGAGCTTGGAGGACTCTTACATGCAACTAGATTTATCAAGTCTTTTATGTAATTCTTTAAGGAGCTAGAGAAGAGAAGTCTAACATGATTAAAATTTGTTTAAATGTCAGTTAAATAGAAATTCACTGAAATTTTGGAGAACTTACTTTGCCTTATCAAAAAGTTTGAAATAGCTCATAAATCCTAAATACTACTGTTCATGTCATATTTTTGACTTTTTTTAAATGTTAATGATGTTGTGGCTAGCATTGTGTTTTATAATACTGATACTTCATCTTAAAAACTTGTATGTGGTATATATGCTTAAACATAGTAACTGTTGTTCCTGAAACTTACAGGAATATTCTTAAATATTTTATAATGTGTTTTATTACATTTTCTATTTCAATAAAAATTCTCACCTATATCCTTTTGAAAGCTTTTCAGAAGATCTATGCTGTAGAAAGCAAATAAGAACATGAAACCTTGCATGTATAAGCTTTTTAAAATTTTAAGTTGAGATTCTTAACCACAAAAACTAGCTATGGGGCTTCCCTGGTGGCGCAGTAGTTGAGAGTCCGCCTGCCAATGCAGGGGACGTGGGTTCGTGCCCCGGTCCAGGAAGATCCCACATGATGCGGAGTGGCTGGGCCTGTGAGCCGTGGCCGCTGAGCCTGCGCGTCTGGAGCCTGTGCTCCACAATGGGAAAGGCCACAACAGCGAGACGCCCGAGTACCGCAAAAAAAAAAAAAAAAAAAAAAAAAAAAAAAAACTAGCTATGAGTTACCTGACTTTCAGATTTTTATTAATCCCATGTTTGCATTTGTAGGAATCTGTGCAGAAGATGCTGGAACCGGCTGAAAATGAGGTATTTTTCAAAACTTTCATTAAAATTTTGATACCAGTGAACATTTCTTTAAAAAGAATACTTCTGAGGCTTCCCGGGTGGCGCAGTGGTTGAGAATCTGCCTGGCAATGCAGGGGACACGGGTTTGAGCCCTGGTCTGGGAAGATCCCACATGCCACGGAGCAACTAAGCCCGTGTGCCACAGCTACTGAGCCTGCGTGACTGGAGTCTGTGCTCTGCAACAAGAGAAGCCCTCGACAGTGAGAGGCCTGTGCACCATGATGAAGAGTGGCCCCCGCTCGCCGCAACTAGAGAAAGCCCTCGCACAGAAACGAAGACCCAACACAGCCAAAAATAAATAAATAAATAAAAAGAATACTTCTGGTAATGTTAATTTTGTGGTAAACTACTTAGATCCTGTCTGAATGTGGGAATCACTCTGTAGGTGTGTGATTTGTACAGCAGCAACAACAGAAGTGAACTGCTAAACAAAAACAAAAATCACCCTGGTGGACTGGAATTGTTTATAGTCCTTAAAGTGTATGTAAACAACTTCACACACTCTTATGCCCATAGGGATGATTTAACTTGATTCAGAGTAACTTAGGTTGTTCTCAGGGAATGGTTCCCTAACAAGTCCTTCAACACTTTTCGGAATGGATGGACAGAAGGGAAACCTTGATGACTGCTCCTCGTAGCCATAGTGATGCCTGATGATGGGCAGTGACTGGGAGCCAGGAGAGACATATAGACCCTGTCTCATGACAATTGTTTGTAGAGTCTAGATTCTGTGATACAACTTAAATGTGTATATTCTTACATGAATCTGTTTTTATTTTTGACCACAATATTTCGAATATACTTTAAATCTTTAATTCTGATGGATTTTTAAAACTACCAGTAAAATTATGGTTATTTTCAACAGTTGGAAAGTGGTGCCACATGGCAAAATCCAGAACCACCCACGGACTTAAGAATAATGGAGAAAGATCGAGCTAATTGTCCATTCTACAGTAAAACGGGAGCCTGCAGATTTGGAGATAGGTAACCAGTTTTGTTTTATCACATCAGAATTAAGAGAGTTGAACCATTGAGGTTCTTGAGTTCTTTTTTTTGGGAGAGACACAGTCTTCAGTTTAAATTATTGATCATGTATCTGCTGCCTTTTTGCCACTTTTCCAGTCCTCCAGCTGACTGTACTCTGCTTCCCCCATACCTATTTCTTGGGTAGACTTAACCTAGTTCTCTGGTGGTGCTTCCTTTACTTTGCTCCCACACTTTATAAAGATCTTTTGCTTCTTGTTTTTTACCCTGTGCTTGCATTGGTCCATGTGGACAACATGATTGGGGAAATAATACATTTGTGCTGTTTCCAGGAACCTTAGAACCCTGGCTTTGTTTTTCCAGTGGAAAACACTTGCACAAAATGAGCTTTTTAAAATTGCTTTGTTTAAATGGATATCTGTGCAGGATAGGATCAGAGTGAAGAGAGGGAGTATTCACATTAACCATTCTCAGTATACTCAGGCTCAGGAACAGCCCTCTTGGTTTAAAAACTAGGTTTAGTAGCTGTCATTTTGGGAAAATTAATTAAGATCTCTGTGCCATATTTTCCTTATCTATAAAACAGGGATTAAAAATAGTATCACCCTTATAAGGTGACTGTGAGCCTGAAATGAGTGAATACATGGGAAGCACACAGAACAGTGCCAGGCATGTGGCAAGCCCTAAGTGTTTGCTTGTGTTTTCATTATGATCATTGTTTCTGTAGTTCTCTGAACCATTCTTGTTCTGTATCTCTTTGGGATCAGTGTTTCTGAAACAGGACATTCATGTGGAAAACTAAGTGTTGATCTCTTCATTCATTTAACAAATATCTGTATTCCAGGCACTTGTCATTTTTATAATTTGGTTCATTTATCAATAAACTATTTGGGGGCTTCCCTGGTGGTGCAGTGGTTGAGAGTCCGCCTGCCGATGCAGGGGACGTGGGTTCGTGCCCCGGTCCAGGAAGATCCCACGTGCCGCAGAGCGGCTGGACCCGTGAGCCATGGCCGCTGAGCCTGTGCATCCGGAGCCTGTG
Source organism: Globicephala melas (assembly GCF_963455315.2). NCBI lineage: Eukaryota > Metazoa > Chordata > Mammalia > Artiodactyla > Delphinidae > Globicephala > Globicephala melas. The sequence continues at coordinate 507,041 of NC_083336.1, read as the reverse complement.
CTCCGCAATGGGAGGGGCCACAACAGTGAAAGGCCCGCATTTGGGAAATAAATAAACAATTCAAAGTAGGCACAATAATCTGCCCCTATCCACAGGGCATATGTTCCAAGCACCCCAGTGGATGGCTGAGCCACAGTAAGTACCAAACTCACAGTATGCTATGCTTTTTCCTATAACAATAACCAATAACCAAAACCAATAACAAAGATTAATTATTAAAATAAACACAGTAAGAGATTAATAATAATAAAATGAAACAATTATAGCAGTATGCTGTAATAAAAGTTATAGGAATGTGCTGTCTTTCTCAAAATATCTTGTACTACATTCACCCTTATGATGATGTGAGATCCTGAAATGCCCACATGATGAGATGACGAGATAAATGACTTAGGCTTCTGTTGATGATGATAGAAGGAAGGAAGATCATCTGTTTTGGTGATACTGTATCATTAAACCATGATGATATTGATGGTTGGATGCCAGGAGCAGGTGGTGCCATTGGATGGAGATCCTTGTCAGGATATAGAGTAGGACAGCACAATATTTCATCACGCTGCTTAGAACAGTGCACAATTTAAAACTTACAAGTTGTTTATTTCCAGAATTTTCCATTTAATGTTTTTTTGTTTGTTTTTGTTTGTTTGTTTGTTTGTTTTTTGCTGCATGCGGGTCTTTCACTGTTGTGGCCTCTCCCGTTACGGAGCAAAGGCTCCGGACGCGCAGGCTCAGCGGCCATGGCTCACGGGCCCAGCCGCTCCACGGCATGTGGGATCTTCCCGGACCAGGGCACGAACCCATGTCCCCTGCATCAGCAGGTGGACTCTCAACCACTGCGCCACCAGGGAAGCCCCCATTTAATGTTTTAAGATGCTGGTTGACCAAGGATAAACGAAAAGATAGGTAACAGGAGACAAACTGAGTAATTAGAGTAATCTCTGTCAATAGTAAGTAATTCAGTAAATTTATTATGTATTCTACAGAGGAGAAGATCTAATCATAATTTTTATGTCCTATTAATGCCAAATCCATGAAACTATGTGGTTCTTTTATATTTTACTCATAAAATTATCCTTGCTGTGAGTTTTTCCTTCTTCAAAATACTGACCTTTGCTATCTTTCTTTTTTTTCCACCCTAAACTTGTCTTCACCTTTTTACATGTCTAAAAACAGTAATTCTGAACCTTGAATCACATTAGGATCATATTAAAAACTTTAAAGAAAAATATTCTTTAGCCTCACTTCAAATTATGTTAATCAAAATCTCAGACATTTTGAAATGTCTCCAGATGTTTTCAGTGTGCCCCAGGATTGAGAGCCATTATCGTAGAATATTTAACTCCCTTTTTGTTTTATAGCTGGAATTATACTTGCCCAGGTTATCTGTGAAGGGATTCATAAAATGTGGTGAACAGTGAAAGCTTCCTCTTGAGGAACCAGGAGCTAACCAAGAAGAGGGATTTTATTCTGTTTAGTAACCTTTAGAACCCAAATGTAGGTTTAATTTCATCAAAAATAGTAATAATTCATTGATTTAATATACTCCCCCTCATAAATATTTGGTGGATTATGTTTGAAAGACAGCTGAGACTCAAAATGTATTCACATTTGTGTGCATAGTTGAACTAAAGTCCAAGTTTCAAGATTTTAGCTGCCTGATCCCTTGTTTATGTTGTACTCGCAATATTCCCGTGAATTTTAAGACTTTAAGGTTATACTTGGGAGTCCCCTGGTGATCCAGTGATTAGGACTTCGCACTTTCACTCTGGAGGGCCCAGGTTCAATTCCTGGTTGGGAAACTAAGATCCCACAAGCCACACAGCAAGGCAAAAAAAAGACTGTCCTTTTATTGGGTTTATGTGAGAAGAAGGGAGATATCCTAAACAGTTTTAGGAAATCAGTTGACTGTACTTAATTTGCGGAAAGGGGAAAGGAACCTCACACTCTGAAAACCCACACCTGAGAGCTGTTTCAAGGAAATATCCACAGTGGTCAGATTAGTTTGTGACAGTTCTTAATACTTTCACAGGCATATGAAATTAGCATTAAAACTGTCAAAAAAAAGAAATATATATATATATATATGTATATGAGTTACTCAGGCATTTTCATCATTCAGGTGACGAATTGTGAGATAGAAGTCTGTGGAATTAGCAGTTAAATCTAAGGCCATCTTCTCAGACAAATTTACTGTTCCACTTTTACAGAGAACTGTAGTGACTTGCCCCAGATCATTTCAAGCATTCTTTTCTGTTAAGGTTTGCGAGATCATTGGAAAAATACATTCATAACCTAAGCATTTCTTTGGTTGCATGTTTTTATAAGTAGAACTAAGTTCATCTGGAATCTTTCTAGAATTGGCATTTTTTGGAGTCACGGCTTTGAGAGTTCTTTCCTCCCCCTGCCCCCCAAAAGAACATAACTACTAATGATACTGAAGATATTCATATCTGTCTTGAGTATTTATTCATATCTTACCTTCTTCCAGAAGTGACTGTAAAAGGCTACATACTAAGTTAAATAAAATAGAGGAAATGGGAAGCAAGGCAGAGAGAAGGAAACAAGTTATTTTGAATATGCAGTACTTTTGACTCTGCATTTTAATGCATTCCAGTTCTTTTCAGGTGATTCTTGGAATCACAGAGGATCAGTACCATGCCTTCAAAAATACCACTTAGCTAACTTTTCAATAGGAGCTGTCAGGCCATCATTTTTTTAACATACTCAAGCTTGTGTGGGTATTTCCAGGTACAGTGGGGATTTTCCCTAAACAGTGACTCGGCTGTGTCCCAAAATTCCCAGATGCTCATTTGACACCCTAGAAACTAGATCTGGGTTATAATCCTGTGAACAGAATTTTAAATTCATTAATTAAGGTGCTTGTTTGCTACTATATTTATTTACAGCTATAAAATTTCATTTTACAGTTAACAGTGCCAACCAAGGTAAGTCCTCCCAATTCTGTAGGTAGCTACTTGGGAATATGGATCACATTACAGATTGAATAATCTAGAAGGTCATTTGGAGAGTAGAAAATTTCACATTAGTTAGCGCTGAACATTTCAGACCTATGCATGATTTGTATTGGGCATTCTGTATGCATTATCTCAGTAGGTACATAGATGTATAATCTCTATATACTTTTTTGTCTTACAAAACTGAACCTCTATACCCATAAAACAACTCTGCATTTCTCTCTTCCCCCAGGTCGCTGGCATCCACGACTGACCAGTTTTTAACTACAAAATATTAACCATGAACTGTTAATTACTTGGAACCTTGAAATAAAAATTTTTTTCTCATGTTATCTTAGGACAAGAAAGTAAAAATAATAAAGGTCATATGAAGCATTTTTAAATTATTCAAGTACCAGTGATTTAAGTCAACACAGCCCTGACCCAGTTGAAACTGCAAAAGAGAATCCCATTTTTCGTAAACGTTAACATTGTTTCTTAAATAAAAATTAAATTATATATATATAATGCCATATAACAAACAGGCCCTAGACTGTAAGGTGGTCAGATCTGGATCATTTCTGACAAGCCGTGTGACTTGGACAAGTGAGCTTTTTTAGGCCTCAGCTTGCTTCTTTTCAAAGTGGGGGAAGTACTACCCATGATTGTCTTAGTGGGTTGCAAGGATCAGAGAAAAACATAAAATGCCGTGAAAACTGTAAAATATTATATATAGAATAAGATTAACTGTTGTTACAGTGTTCATGTAAACACAATTTCCCATCATCAAGTCCCCCCTTCTTATTAAAAGCATGTTTACGACGTTTGGGATGGAGCAGTGCAGAAGGGACGACTATGACCCTGACGCAAGCCTGGAGTACAGCGAAGAGGAGACCTACCAGCAGTTCGTGGACTTCTATGATGACGTGCTCCCCAAGTTCAAGAACGTGGGGAAAGTGGTCCAGTTCAAGGTGGGCACATGCAGTGCGCATGGAGGACGGGACAAGTTCACCTCCCTCTGAAGTACTGGATGGGATGGGAAAGCAAGGGTACAGGCTCTCCGCCTGGGTGGGACGTGCACTGTGGTGTAGGGTCTGGTGCCATTTTGGAAGGAAATGTTAATTCCTTTTGTCTCCCTCTCCATCCACCTCAGTGCAATACAGTAGAGATACTACTTGAAATTGTAAAGAGGTACTAGCATGACATTCCTGGGTTCTGAGGTTTTGATGAGAAAAGATCTTTCATCCACTCAGTACCTTTATGGTCCCTCTCTTTTCCAGCCTGTGAATTCTCTGCATAAGGTCCTCTGCAGATAGCTGTCCAAGCATTTATTAAGGGGCTGCATATGATGGGGAATGGACCATCTTACTTGTAGTTGGTCTCAGCTACAACTGCATTGTAACACAGCTTGCTGATTGATGTATTATGTTGATAGTGCCAGCTTGCAACTTCTGCCCAAAGTATGCATTATTTCTTCTGGAACTACCAAAGAACATAAACCTTGATCTTTTTTTAGATCATGTTTATAGATTGGATATTTTCAAACAAAACATAATGTTCCAAAAATCATGATTTGTGTTACTGAGTAAAAGAATGCAAATTACACATAACTTTTAAAAAATATTTTTAGGGCTTCCCTTGTGGCGCAGTGATTGAGAGCCCACCTGCCGATGCAGGGGACACGGGTTCGTTCCCCCATCCGGGAGGATCCTGTGTGCCATGGAGCAGCTAGGCCCGTGAGACATAGCCACTGGGCCTGCGCGTCCAGAGCCTATGCCCCGCAATGGGAGAGGCCACAACAGTGAGGGGCCCGCGTACCACAAAAAAAAAAAAAAAAATATATATATATATATATATATATATTTTTAAAGGTCAGGTCTTAAAGTCAGGTCTTTTGCTCTCAAGAACCAATAGTGGAATCCTGATAGAGAAGCCTCCTACCTTGTTTATGCTTTGATCAGATTCTGACCTTAATGATTTTATTATGTTAAAGCAGAGGCTGTCATGTAATTTGAAAAAAGATGGAATTAAAGCTATGGATTTTTTTTTCTGATAGTTGGAAATAACAGGTAAGTTGAAAGTAAAAAACACAGCAACTTCTAGTAAAGGACACTCTTGCCACAGTTCAAGACTAAATTTAATTTCTAAATTCAGAGCTATACTTTTGTTTACTGACTCTGAGTTTGTTTTTAATTTCTTTTAAAATTTTCTTTCCTCTTATCTTTTGCTACTGTTGTATATATCGTCCTGACTTCTCACTAATTCTCAGTACAGTTTGCCCTCTATATCTGTACGTTCCACATTTGCAGATTCTGCAACTGCAGATACAACCAACGGTGGATTGAAGGTATTCCCCAGCCCCCACCCCCAAATCCAAAAAGTTCCAAAAAAGCAGAACTTGAATTTGCCACACACTGACAGCTACTTATATAGCATTTACATTGTATTAGGTATTATAAGTAATCCAGAGATGATTTAAAGTTTATGGGAGAATGTGCATAGGTTATGTGCAAATATTGTACCCTTTTATATAAGGGACTTGAGCATCCATGGATTTTGGTATCCAAGGAGTCCTGGAACCAATCCCCTAAGGAAACCAAGGAATGACTGTACAACTAATAAAAAGTGAAGTGGAAGTGCCTGTGAGACACAGCACAATATCGTTAGAAGCACAGGCCATGGAGTCAGTGTGGTTTGACTAACCCTGTGCTCCAGAACATGTCACTTTACCTTTTTATGAATTTTCCTCATATCAAAAGTGAATTATCACTGTATTCCTTCTTGAGATCTCTAAATCATACTGCTTCTAAACCTTACGGCTCCTTAATGGAAATCTTGCTGTTCATGCATAACCACTATCTAAAATTTTCTTTTGCTTAAAATTCTGAGCTCTATGGTATATTTTTTCTTTGAGATGTATTAAAATATAATTGACATACAGCACTTTATAACTTTACGGTGTCCCACATAATGACTTGACCTATACATACTGCAAAATGATTATCACAGCAAGTTTAGTTACATTCATCACCTCATATAATTAATAAAAAAGTTTTTTCCCTTGTGATGAGGACTCTGAGGATTTACTCTCTTAACTTTCAGATATATTACACAATGGTGTTAACTATAATCACTGTACCTCCCAGTACTTATTTATCTTACAACTGGAAGTTTGTACCTTTTGACCACCTTCATCCAGTTTTCCCAACTCTGTTAACTATAAATCTGATCTCTTTTTCAATAAGTTCATTTTTGTTTTTGTATTTGTTTTTAAGATTCCACATGTAAGTGAGGTCACACTGTATATGTCTTTCTCTGTCTGACTTATTTCACTTAGCATAATGCCCTCAGCGTCTACCCATGTTGTCACAAATAGCAGGCTTTCTTCCTTTTTATGGCTGAATACTATTCCACTGTGTGTATATGTGTGTGTGTGTGTGTGTGTGTGTGTATATATATATATATATGTGTGTGTATATATATATATCACTTTTTTTTAACCCACTCATCCATCAGTAGACATTTAGTTTGTTACCATGTCTTTGCTATTGTAAATACTGCTGTAGTGAACATCAGGATGCCTATATTTTTTTGAATAAATGTTCCAATATCTTCAGATAAATACCCAGAAGTGGGTTTCCTACATCATATGGTAGATTTATTTTTTTTTTTTATTTTTTGCGATACGCGGGCCTCTCACTGCTGTGGCCTCTCCCGCTGCAGAGCACAGCCTCCAGACGTGCAGGCTCAGTGGCCATGGCTCACGGGCCCAGCCACTCCACGGCATGTGGGATCTTCCCAGACCGGGGCACGAACCCGTGTCCCCTGCATCGACAGGCGGACTCTCAACCACTGCACCACCAGGGAACCCCGGTAGATTTATTTTTAATTTTTTGAAGAACCGCCATACTGTTCTCCATAGTGGCTGTACCAACTTACATTCCCACCAGCAGTGTAGGAGGGTTCCCTTTTCTCCACACCCTCTCCAGCATTTATTTTTTGTAGATTTTTTGAAAATAATAGTTGCCATTTTTTTCATTGTTTTCTAACTATTTTGTAGACTCATTGTTGCTTGTTTCTTATCCTGCTCTCTTTTTTTACCTCCTTTTGCAATTTGACGTTGGGACTTCCCTGGCAGTCTGGCGGTAAAGAATCCACCTTCCAATGCAGAGGATGTGGGTTCAATCCCTGGTTGGTGAAGTAAGATCCCACATGGTTCAGGGCAACTAAGCCAATGTGCCTCAACTAGAGAGCCCGGGTACCACAAACTACAGAGCCCAGGTGCTCTGGAGCCCACACACTGCACCTAGAGAGAAGCCCACGTGCCTCAAAAAAGATCCTGCATGCCACAACAAAGACCTGACACAGCCAAAAATAAAAATAAATAAATAAAATATTTTTTAATGTATTTAAAATAAAAAGATGGCACATCCCCACATTGGGCTCATGTTCCTGACCCATCAAATGCAAAAATGCCTAGGACTTGAGTCTGAGGGAGGGAAGAAGACAAATAAAATATTTTTAAAAAAATGATTTGATGTCATCTGTATCAGTGTACTTTGACTTATTTATCATGTTCCTTTGTGTAACTACTACAGGTTTTTTACTTGTTACCTTGAGTCTTACATTCCTAAATTTTACACTTTTACATTTCCTCCCCTCACACTTTAGGTTATAATGCAGTTTACATGTTTTTTATATAGTGTATCCAGTGGCAAATTATTATAATTATGGTTATCTTTAATTTTTTTATGTAGTCAAATGTATCAATGTTTTATTGATTTTGGCTCTTGTTAGACTCTTCCTATTACAGGAGGAGTGTATATCAATATATGTTTTCCTTAGTCTTTATCCTTGTGTGATTTCCTTTCTCTCTCTCTCTTTTTTTTTTTTCTGGCGGTACCATGGATCTTAGTTCCCTGACCAGGAATCGAACCTGTGCCCTCTGCAGTGGAAGCACATAGTCCTAACCAGTGGACCATCAGGGAATTCCCCTGGTTATCTTTAATATGATTAAACTTTTAAACTAGAGTTGTAAGTGAATTATACAGCACCGGTTGTGTATTAGAGATGGTAATGACTTTGAAAATTTAGCATTGCCAGTGAAACATATTTTTATGATGTAATTCTTATCCTTTTACTTCCATTTGAAGAACTTTCTTTAGCATTTCTTGTAAGGCAGGTCTAGTGGTGATGAAATCCCTTAGATTTTCTTTGTTCAGGGAAGTGTTTATATTTGCTTCGTTTTTGAAGGACAGCTTTGCTAGGTATGGTATTCTTGGTTGACTTTTTTTCTTTTCAGTATTATGAATATATCATTCCATTCTTTCCTGGCCTGAAAGGTTTCTGTTGAGAAATCCACCTATATTCTTATGCAGGGGGGTAAGGAGGATTTCTTCCCCTTGTATGTGACTTGTCACTTTACTCTTGCTTTCAATTTTTTTTTTGTCTTTTACTTTAGACAGGGTAATTTACAATGTCTTGGTTTAGCCATTTTGGGCCTTTCATGCCTCATGGATCTGTCATTTCTCTTTCCAGCTTTGAGAAGTTTCCAGTCATTATTGCTTTAAATGTACTTTTTGTTCCTTTCTCTTTCTCCTTCCTTCTGGGATTCTCATAATGCAAATATTGTTTCTGTTGGTGGTATCCCATAAGTCCTGTAGGCTTTCTTCACTCTATTTTATTTTTTCTTTTTGCTCCTCTGATTGTATAATTTCAAATGTCCTGTCTTCTTAATTGATTCTTAGGTCAAGTCTGCTATTGAGGTTCTCTTCAGTTTAGTCACTGTATCCTTTACCTCTAGGATTTTTATTTTTCCTGCTTTTATTTTTGTTTATCTTTTCTTACTTGAACTTTTTGTTTTCTTTACACATTGTTTTCCTAATTTCCTTTAAGTTGTTTGCCTGTGTGTTCTTGTAACTTACTAAACTTCTTTAAGAGGATTGTTTTGAATTTGTTTACCAGTTTATAATTCTCCATTTCTTTCTGTTCACTTATTAGAGCTTTATTAGTTTCCACTGATGGTGCCATGTTACCCTGATTTTTCATGGTCCTTGATTTCTTAACATTGATACATTTGAGGAAGCAGTCTTTTCGCCAGAAGTCTCTTCTCCAAGCCTAACTTAGAGTCCTGGAAGTGTGAGTTGATAGAGTCCTTTGGCAGGTGGGGCTTCTTGTCAGGGTCTATTTTTGCACTGGGCCACTGCCTAAGCTCTGAGATGGTGGGGGAAGAGGCAGAGCTGGCTGATAACAGTTGGAGAGGATTGCTGGCTTGGTTTCCTGTACAAGGAAGACTATGGTTGCCTGGGTTCTCTGTTTCAGTTTCCTAGATCAGGCACCCCCAATCTCCAGGCTGTGGGCCGGTACCCATCTGTGGCCTGTTAGGAACCAGGCCACACAGCAGGAGGTGAGTGGCAGAGGAGCAAGTGAAACTTCAACTGCCGCTCCCCATCACTTGCATTTCCGCTTGAACCATTCCCCTCTGCCCCCTCCCACCCCACCCCCAGTCCGTGGAAAATTTATCTTCCATGAAACAGGCCCCTGGTGCCAAAAAGGTTGGGGACTGCTGTCCTAGATGGTTAGTTCTGGGTACTATAGTCAGCAGTAGGTAGGGATATAAATTTTCTTTGCCCTCACAGGGCAGGAAAATAAGTCCCAGGGTCAGTTAAGCATGTTTGGGGACTCAAATCAATCAGGCAAGACTATGCACTGAATTCTTGGCCAGATAGGATCATTGGCTTTACTCTGCAGACAGGGAAGGCTATGGGCTATGCTCTTCTCAAGTGTTACTGTAACATTGGCTGTACTGTGGGCTATACAGCTTCCCATGTGCTCCAGTTATGTTTCTTGATAGGTGGACTGAAAGCTGTACTCATCAGTTGGTGGAGCTATGAGTTAGTTTTCTTCCCCACACTGGATCAAAGGCCAGCAAGGTTTCTGTCTGGGGATCAAATTTAGCAGAACTATGCACCAAGTTCCCTGGGCTCTCTGTATGAGCTCTTTACAGGCATACGTTTTACTTCAGTTCACAGATATCTGAGGTTTTTGTACAAATTGAAGGTGTATAGCAACTCATGTTGAGCAAATCTATTGACACCATTTTTTTCAACTGCATTTGCTTATGTCTCTGTCACATTTTTGTAATTGCAATATTTCAAACTTTTTCACTTTATTATATTTGTTATGGTATCTCTGATTAGTGATCTTTGATGTTACTATTGCAAAAAGATTATGACTCGCTGAAGGCTCAGATGATGGTTAGCATTTTTTAGCAATAAAGCATTTTAATGTATGTACATTTTTTTAGACATAATGCTTTTGCACTCTTTTTTTTTTTTTTTTTTGTGGTACGCGGGCCTCTCACTGTTGTGGCCTCTCCCATTGCGGAGCACAGGCTCCAGACGCGCAGGCTCAACGGCCATGGCTCACAGGCCTAGCTGCTGCACGGCATGTGGGATCTTCCCGGACCGGGGCACGAACCCATGTCCCCTGCATTGGCAGGCAGACTCTCAACCAGTGCGCCACAAGGGAAGCCTGCTTTTGCACTCTTGATAAACTTCATTATTATATGCTCTGAGAAACCAAAAAATTTGTGTAACTCATTTTATTGCAGTGTTCAATTTACTGCAGTGGTCTGGAATCAAACCCAAAATATCTCTGAGATATGTCCATAATGTTAATTGCAAAGCTTGTGCTAATCAGACTGGCAATTATAAATGGAAAGCAGTTAGTAAATTTTTAGTATGAAAGCTTTTTAAACATTTATTATGGAAATTTTTAAAAGGTCCTTGGTGTAACTGGGCTAAATCATCTCTAAGTTCCCTTGTACTGTCTTCTGAGGCCTTTTACTCTTCCTGTAAGGGTAGTAGTATAAATCATACATAGTGTAATTCAATACTGATACTGTCCCCCTCCCTTTTGGGGAGTGGGGTGCTCTAATAAACATATTCTAATAAATTGGTAAACTTAAAAAATTATTTTGGGAAAAAAAATCTAAACTTCACTATGAATGTTTGCAGGGTTTTCTACCATTATATAAATATATATGTATATGCATTTGTGTCTGTATATATTCATATGTATGTATTTGTGTATATATGTTTGTGTCTGGAATTCAAAGATATACCCATTCTCAAGATGGTGTTCATTTATGTGAGCAAGATGGGAGAATAGAGTGAAATGGCTTCAGCATTTCAAGAAAGTACAACTTTAACATTCTACTTATTTTTTTACAATCTTAGTCAAAAATGGAAATTAAAGTGGCCTGTATATGACTGATTTATATTTATTGTGGTTTTATGCATATGGAAACATTTTATATTTATTGAAGAATGAATCTGATCAACAGAGATAACATAATTGGGGCCTGCAGTCCTGCTGCATGATGAAGTATGCCTTTAATAAAAGTGAGAGTAAGGTATCTCACTTTTGAAATCTTTTTTTGATAACTACATGGGGTAATACTAGCCTAGACAAAGTGTATTCGATAACTGAATTTTTTTTTCCTTAAGTTTTTTTATGATAGTATACTTCATTGTTCTTTAGGTCAGCTGCAACTTGGAACCTCATCTGAGGGGCAATGTGTATGTTCAATATCAATCATAAGTATTCTGAACATAAATATGTCCATGTTTTGTAGCACATCTGTTTTGTTTATGTTGACTTCTGGGATTATTCCACTGATATATATCTTTTATATGCATGATATTTTTAACAATGTAAACATCAAGAGCTGATACAGAAAATGTATTCTTTGTGTATTTATATGGTTTTGAACAAGTTTCAATAGTTATATTATTATGTATATAATTTAGTAATTAAGATACAAAACTTGAAAGCAAGGAAAACCAGAATAGAAAATTTAGAAGTATAAATTGAAAGTGTCAGAAATTGAAGCCAATATAAATCATATGTATTTTTTACCAGCTAAGAAAACAGTTAATGTATCATTATTTTGTGTTGATATTTGCCTCATTACATAGCTGATTGGTTAAATTAACCATTGTAGAGCAACAACAATCCTAGCTGAAAAAGAACAAGCTCTAACAGTGGAAATACTTTGCATTTTTAATAGTCAACTCTTTTAAATTGAGAAACCGGTTTGCATCCATCAAAACCTTTTGGAGGGTTAGTAAAAAGATTCCTAGTGTATGTTGAGTTTTAGGAGCTTGAATAATCTCACAAGGGCTCCCTCAGTAGTGACTTTGCAGTCCTATAGTAAATTTAAAAAAGGGTTGATAAATAATAGGGTTATATCTATATATTAGAACATTACTGTAAAATGCATCTGTTAATTTGTGGTGTAAAGGGAAGAAGAATGTCAAGCAGCCCTTTCTCTGTTTAATGGACAATGGTATGCTGGACGACAGCTTCAGTGTGAATTCTGCCCAGTGACTCGATGGAAAATGGCAACTTGTGGTAGGTAAAATACCATGATGATTTTTTCCCTTGATTGTTCCACTGCTATATAAAAGGACATTCTTAGTAGGAAAAAAACCTGTTAAAGGGTTTTTTAAAAAAACTGAATCACAAGGAATAACTCTTATCTTCCCACACATGAGCATTATATAAAGGACATCACATTTTAGATCTGTAATAGACCATGTGGGTCATGTTATGCCATGAGTAACTGAGTTCACAGTGTATTGGTAGCACCCAGGTTATCTAATCTTTGATTCTGAGTTCTGCGTACTACTTTAATAGGCCACATTTTACTTAGCACATTTCTAGAGGTGTTTTCTATTCTTTGACTCCCCTCACTTGAGTGGTTTGTTTCTGTCCATTTTTATCCTTAATGAATATTCTATCATCTTGTTATGTCATCATGTAATATTTTCTGCCTTACATGAAATACTTGCTTTTGTAAGTTAGAGGTTGATTATAGCTGTTTAGAATCTGTTAAGGGTGTTGTCAGACTAATTCATGAATACAGATCACCAAATCAGAAAATGGGTGAATCCTTTGCTGAGACTATCTAGCAGTTCTGTTGGCCTTGTTATTTTCAAATTTCTTTCTATCAGATGGGCTTAGCCAAATTGTCAAGTGCCTCAGATGAAAAAGGATGAAGCTATAAATGCGTTTGGGGAACACTTTTCTTCCCTGTTACTTTTGTTTGTTTGCTTTGTACTCACTTCCTTAAAATCTCTTATTTAAAAAAAAAATGTAACATAAATTCTGAATCACAATAGTGGTTTGGCATTCGGCTTGTAGCAGATGCTGCCATTTTAAAAGCATGTTAAAGTGGCATGGGGGTAGCTTTTAGAAGTAAAACTAAAAGAACAATTTCAACATAAGCTTTAAGACTTGTAAGATGAAAGGGAGAAAATTGTTTTCTCTGTAAAGGTAGGTCGGTTTTGTCAGTTCCTGGGAATCCCATTTGATTTCAGTGACGTGCATCTGTTCATGACTTAGACTTCTCCAAAAGAAGAGGCTATTCTACTTTTTCTTTTTTTTTTTGTAGTAACAGTAGTTTTGATATACAATTCACTTAACAAAATTTATCCTTTTAAAGTACAGAATTCAGTGTTTTTTATTACAGTCAGAACTGTGTGACCATCATCTCTAATTTTAGAACATTTTCTTCACCCTCCAAGAATCTGACACCCATAAGCAGCCACTCTGCATTCTCTACTCCCCCATCTCCTGATAATCAGTAATCTACTCTCCCTCTCCATAGATTTGTCTATTCTGGACATGTCATATACATGGAATCATAGAATATTGACCTTTTGTGTCTGGCTTCTTAGCATGTTTGCAAGACACATACATATTATAGCATGTATCAGAACTTCACTCTTTTTATAATCTAAATTATATTGCTTTCTATGGTATACTACATTTTATTAATTTATTCATTAGTTGATGGACTCCTAGGTTGTTTCCACCTTTTGGATATTACATATAATGCAACTAAGATGTACAGATTTCTATGTGAGTATGTTTCATTTCTTTTGGGTACATGCCCTAGTAGCATAGTTGCAAGATCATATGGTAATTCTGTTTAATGTTTTGAAAAACTGCCAAACCATTTTCTAAAGCAGCTGAATTATTTTATAACTCCACCAGCAATGTATGAGTACCAGCTTCTCTATATGCCTGCAATACAGTTAATTTTCTTTTAATTTTACCTATCCTACCAGCTATGACATGGTTATCTCACTGTGGTTTTGATTTGCATTTTCCTAATGGCCAGTTATGTTGAACATCTTTTTATGAAGTTGCTGGTCATTTTTATAATCTTCTGGAGAAATCTCAAATGAACTCCTTCGCCTATTTCTTAATTGGGTTCTTTTCTTTTTACTATTGAGTTGTAAGTGTTCTTTAGATAATGTAAATAGCAGTCCCTTATCACAGATGCTTTGCAAATTATCTTATAGTGTATGTTTTTTCACTTTTTTGATGGTGTACTTTGAAGCAGTTTTTAATTTTGATGAAGTTGAATACATTTATTTTTTTTAACATCTTTATTGGGGTATAATTGCTTTACAATGGTGTGTTAGTTTCTGCCCCATAACAAATTGAATCAGTTATACATATACGTATGTTCCCGTATCTCTTCCCTCTTGAGTCTCCCTCCCTCCCACCCTCCCTATCCCACCCCTCCAGGAGGTCACAGAGCACCAAGCCAAGATCCCTGTGCCATGAGGCTGCTTCTCGCTAGCTATCTACCTTAAGTTTGGTAGTGTGTATATGTCCATGCCTCTCTCTTGCCCTGTCACGGCTCACCCTTCCCCCTCCCCATATCCTCAAGTCTGTTCTCCAGTAGGTCTGTGTCTTTATTCCTGTCTTACCCCTAGGTTCTTCATCACATTTTTTTTCTTCTTAAATTCAATATATATGTGTTAGCATATGGTATTTGTCTTTTTCTTTCTGACTTACTTCACCCTGTATGACAGACTCTAGGTCTATCCACCTCATTACAAATAGCTCAATTTCGTTTCTTTTTATGGCTGAGTAATATTCCATTGTATATATGTGCCACATCTTCTTTATCCATTCATCCGATGATGGGCACTTAGGTTGTTTCCATCTCCGGGCTATTGTAAATAGAGCTGCAATGAACATTTTGGTACATGACTCCTTTTGAATTTTGGTTTTCTCAGGGTATATGCCCAGTAGTGGGATTGCTGGGTCATATGATAGTTCTATTTGTAGTTTTTTAAGGAACCTCCATACTGTTCTCCATAGTGGCTGAACCAATTCACATTCCCACCAGCAGTGCAAGAGTGTTCCCTTTTCTCCACACCCTCTCCAGCATTTATTGTTTCTAGATTTTTTGATGATGGCCATTCTGACTGGTGTGAGATGATATCTCATTGTAGTTTTGATTTGCATTTCTCTAATGATTAATGATGTTGAGCATTCTTTCATGTGTTTGTTGGCAGTTTGTATATCTTCTTTGGAGAAATGTCTATTTAGGTCTTCTGCCCATTTTTGGATTGGGTTGTTTGTTTTTTTGTTATTGAGCTACATGAGCTGCTTGTAAATTTTGGAGATGAATCCTTTGTCAGTTGCTTCATTTGCAAATATTTTCTCCCATTCTGAGGGTTGTCTTTTGGTCTTGTTTGTGGTTTCCTTTGCTGTGCAAAAGCTTTGAAGTTTCATTAGGTCCCATTTGTGTACTTTTGTTTTTATTTCCATTTCTCTAGAAGGTGGGTCAAAAAGGATCTTGCTGTGATTTATGTCATAGAGTGTTCTGCCTATGTTTTCCTCTAAGAGTTTGATAGTTTCTGGCCTTACATTTAGGTCTTTAATCCATTTTGAGCTTATTTTTCTGTATGGTGTTAGGGAGTGATCTAATCTCATACTTTTACATGTACCTGTCCAGTTTTCCCAGCACCACTTATTGAAGAGGCTGTCCTTTCTCCACTGTACATTCCTGCCACCTTTATCAAAGATAAGGTGTCCATATGTTCGTGGGTTTATCTCTGGGCTTTCCATCCTGTTCCATTGATCTTTCTGTTTTTGTACCAGTACCATACTGTCTTGATTACTGTAGCTTTGTAGCATAGTCTGAAGTCAGGGAGCCTGACTCCTCCAGCTCCTTTTTTCATTCTCAAGATTGCTTTGGCTATTCGGGGTCTTTTGTGTTTCCATACAAATTGTGAAATTTTTTGTTCTAGTTGTGTGAAAAATGCCAGTGGTAGTTTGATAGGGATTGCATTGAATCTGTAGATTGCTTTGGGTAGTAGAGTCATTTTCACAATGTTGATTCTTCCAATCCAAGAACATGGTATATCTCTCCATCTATTTGTATCACCTTTAATTTCTTTCATCAGTGTCTTATAATTTTCTGCATACAGGTCTTTTGTCTCCTTAGGTAGGTTTATTCCTAGATATTTTGTTCTTTTTGTTGCAATGGTAAATGGGAGTGTTTTCTTTCTTTTTTTTGGGGGGGGGAGTGTTTTCTTGATTTCACTTTCAGATTTTTCATCATTAGTGTATAGGAATGCCAGAGATTTCTGTGCATTAATTTTGTATCCTGCTACTTTACCAAATTCATTGATTAGCTCTAGAAGTTTTCTGGTAGCATCTTTAGGATGCTCTATGTATAGTATCATGTCATCTGCAAACAGTGACAGCTTTACGTCTTCTTTTCTGATATGGATTCCTTTTATTTCCTTTTCTTCTCTGATTGCTGTGGCTAAAACTTCCAAAACTATGTTGAATAAGAGTGGTGAGAGTGGGCAACCTTGTCTTGTTCCTGATCTTAGTGGAAATGCTTTCAGTTTTTCACCATTGAGGATGATGTTGGCTGTGGGTTTGTCATATATGGCCTTTGTTATGTTGAGGAAAGTTCCCTCTATGCCTACTTTCTGCAGGGTTTTTATCATAAATAGGTGTTGAATTTTGTCAAAAGCTTTCTCTGCATCTATTGAGATGATCATATGGTTTTTCTCCTTCAATTTGTTAATATGGTTTATCACATTGATAGATTTGCGTATATTGAAGAATCCTTGCATTCCTGGAATAAACCCTACTTGATCATGGTGTATGATCCTTTTAATGTGCTGTTGGATTCTGTTTGCTAGTATTTTGTTGAGGATTTTTGCATCTATGTTCATCAGTGATATTAGCCTGTAGTTTTCTTTCTTTGTGACATCCTTGTCTGGTTTTTGCATCAAGGTGATGGTGGCCTCGTAGAAGGAATTTGGGAGTGTTCCTCCCTCTGCTATATTTTGGAAGAGTTTGAGAAGGTTAGGTGTTAGCTCTTCTCTAAATGTTTGATAGAATTCGCCTGTGAAGCCATCTGGTCCTGGGCTTTTGTTTGTTGGAAGATTTTTAATCAGAGTTTCAATTTCAGTGCTTGTGATTGGTCTGTTCATATTTTCTATTTCTTCCTGATTCAGTCTTGGCAGGTTGTTCATTTCTAAGAATTTTTCCATTTCTTCCAGGTTGTCCATTTTATTGGCATAGAGTTGCTTGTAGTAATCGCTCATGATCTTTTTTATTTCTTCAGTGTCAGTTGTTACTTCTCCTTTTTCATTTCTAATTCTATTGATTTGAGTCTTCTCCCTTTTTTTCTTGATGAGTCTGGCTAGTGGTTTATCTATTTTTGTTTATCTTCTCAAAGAACCAGCTTTTAGATTTATTGATCTTTGCTATTGTTTCCTTCATTTCTTTTTCATTTATTTCTGATCTGATTTTTATGATTTCTTTCCTTCTGCTAGCTCTAGGGTTTTTTTGTTCTTCTTTCTCTAATTGCTTGAGGTGCAAGGTTAGGTTGTTTATTCAAGATGTTTCCTGCTTCTTAAGGTGGGCTTGTATTGCAATAAACTTCCCCCTTAGAACTGCTTTTGCTGCATTCCATAGGTTTTGGGTCGTTGTGTCTCCATTGTCATTTGTTTCTAAGTATTTTTTTATTTCCTCTTTGATTTCTTCAGTGACAACTTCATTATTAAGTAGTGGAATACATTTATTTTTAAAGAATTTTATAGTCTCATCTCAGAGTTTAAGATCCATTTTGAGTTAGCTTTTGTATATAGTATCAAGGAGGAAGGTATTTATTTCACTTTTAACTGTTTTACATATTTGGGGAATTTACTGCTATTTTAAAATGTTTAAAAACGTCAAAGGGATTGTTAAAAAATAGAGTCCACTTTGAGAAGCATCTTTCATATTAACAGAACTTGGTAAAATTTGAAACAGTATGGCAATGTTTATCATCATATTTTAAAACACAAAGAAAATACAGGTTCTTGTAAACCTGTAAGTGCTCCCTTTTCACCAGTAATTCTGTCTTGCCAGCAACATGGCATCAAATCACACTACCATCTAGACTCCAAGGAATGGTTCTGCAGTATTAATTTGGGGATCTGCACTGTCAGTCAGTAGGATGGTGAAGCCCTAGGAAGAAAATAGTGTGGTCAGTATTTGGCTGTGTTCTGAACCATAATCTAGTGGGGAAATGGGATGTTCTTGTTAATTAAATCTTTACATTTCAGAATGCTATTTGTTAGAACATTTGAATATTTTTGAAATCTTGGAACTTAAAGTATGAAATCAATTTATGCAGGCTGTTTTTAAGTAATACCCAGGAGAAAATAGTCCTATCACAAGCAAACATCAGAAATGCACCTTCTGAAAAGGATGAAGTGCCAGCAGTAAATGCTGTTTCCTCACTTTGCCCCTGCAGGTTTATTTGAAATACAGCAGTGTCCAAGAGGGAAACACTGCAACTTTCTTCACGTGTTCAGAAATCCCAACAATGAGTTTTGGAAAGTGAATTGAGACATGTACCTGTCTCCAGATCGGACTGGCTCCTGCTTCAGTAAGAACTCAGAGAGGAGAGAGCGACCGGGCCGCCACGACGACTACTACAGTAGGCCACGGAGGAGGAGGAGCCCCGGGGGCAAGAAATCCCACAAGCATGCGTCCAAAAGCCTGGAGAAGCACAGTTCCCAAAGCAGAGGAAGAAGAAGGGGCCGCAGCCACCGGAGCCGCAGCCGGAGCTCATCCAGGTCCAGGAGCCACAGCAGGAGGACATCGGGGAGCTGAGACTGAACTCTGCACTGTCCCAAATCCAAATAAACTTACCATGTCCTTCAGTGATTGTACACCGTTTATTATGGCAGCGTAGTTGGATAGAGGGCTCTCAGCTCACGTGGGTTAGCAAGTCTGGCAAAAGCCTGCTTAGATGAAACCTATTCATGAAGTCATAAAATACATAGGCGTCGTGAAAGTTACTTATAATCCTAACCCTTAGAGGTAACACTGGAGCATTGCTTTACTTTTTTTCTTCTTACGGGTATTACAAATATTTTTTTATACATAGTTAAGATCATATGGGACTTGTTTCTTTTTTCCCATTAAACTTGTCATATTTCATCTGTTCCTAGATGACATTTATTCACTTCACATTGTGGATTTGTCAGTTGACTTAACACATCTTTTTATTTTAAACTTCTAATTTCACACTATTCTGAGCTGTAAACAAAGAAAAATGGTGTGATAAGAGGTCTTTAATTTCACATCATTTATGATAAGACCACTTTAAGGTTAGGGGTCCAGCAGAGATTGTGGGAGGGGTGTGGAGGAACAGAAGGAAATGCAGGCAGCACTGTCCCTGTCCACTTAACACCCGGGAGCCTGTTGGGCTACTGAGCCTAATCCTCTGCCCTCAGAACCTCCCTCCTGCCACTCAGAGCCCAAGCCCTGCCCTCACACCCCCACGCAGGGCCTGATCTCTACAGTCAGAGAGCCCCTCTGAGAACCCCTCCAACATGCTGGATCTAATCCCCAACCACACCTCCCACCCAGGGCCCTACTTCGAAACTCCAGAACTCCACTCCAGAATCCCTCCTTTCCACGTGCTGCCTCCCCCCTTCAGCCCAGATCCTAAGCAGAGGCCATGCCCCACGCCCCACCTAGGCCTCGCCCCCAGGGCCTTTTCCAGCTGCTTGGGTCCTGAGACCCGCCCCACACTCATACGTCACCCCCACCCACCTAGGTCCTGCCCCACCCTATACCCCACCCCTGCCTAAGTTCCACCCCTTCCTAAACTCTGCCCCAATACCCAATCCTTTTTTTTCTCCTCTTTTAGATTGGGTTTTGTTTTACCTTGTTGATTCATTGTTATTGATTCTTTTACATTTTTATTTTTCCTAATAAATCTTTTATTTTTCTAATTTTATTTTATTCTTTATACTTTGTTAGTGTTATCTCCTTTTGACTTTTTCCCCTCCCCCTGCCTTTTTTTCTCTTGTTTTATTTTAACTTCTTGCTGTTGTTTCAATTATAGTTTTATTTTTCCCGATATATTTTTTATTTTTCTAATTTTAGTTTGTTTTTTATTCTTTGGTATTTTACTGCACCTTTCTTTCTCTCTCTCTTTCTCTCTCTCTTTTTTCTTTCTTTTTTTTTTTTACATTTTTATTGGAGTATAATTGCTTTACAATTGTGTTAGTTTCTGCTTTATAACAAAGTGAATCAGTTATACATATGTTCCCATATCTCTTGCCTCTTGTGTCTCCCTCCTTCCCACCCTCCCTATCCCACCCCTCCAGGCGGTCACAAAGTACTGAGCTGATCTCCCTGTGCTATGCGGCTGCTTCCCACTAGCTATCTACCTTACGTTTGGTAGTGTATATATGTCCATGCCTCTCTCTCGCTTTGTCACAGCTTACCCTTCCCAATCTCCATATCCTCAAGTCCATTCTCTAGTAGGTCTGTGTCTTTATTCCTGTCTTACCCCTAGGCTCTTCATGACATTTTTTTTCTTAAATTCCATATATATGTGTTAGCATACGGTATTTGTCTTTCTCTTTCTGACTTATTTCACTCTGTATGACAGACTCTAGGTCTATCCACCTCATTACAAATAGCTCAATTTCGTTTCTTTTTATGGCTGAGTAATATTCCATTGTATGTGCCACATCTTCTTTATCCATTCATCCGATGATGGGCACTTAGGTTGTTTCCATCTCTGGGCTATTGTAAATAGAGCTGCAATGAACATTTTGGTACATGACTCCTTTTGAATTTTGGTTTTCTCAGGGAATATGCCCAGTAGTGGGATTGCTGGGTCATATGGTAGTTCTATTTGTAGTTTTTTAAGGAACCTCCATACTGTTCTCCATAGTGGCTGAACCAATTCACATTCCCACCAGCAGTGCAAGAGTGTTCCCTTTTCTCCACACCCTCTCCAGCATTTATTGTTTCTAGATTTTTTGATGATGGCCATTCTGACTGGTGTGAGATGATATCTCATTGTAGTTTTGATTTGCATTTCTCTAATGATTAATGATGTTGAGCATTCTTTCATGTGTTTGTTGGCAGTTTATATATCTTCTTTGGAGAAATGTCTATTTAGGTCTTCTGCCCATTTTTGGATTGGGTTGTTTGTTTTTTTGTTATTGAGCTACATGAGCTGCTTGTAAATTTTGGAGATGAATCCTTTGTCAGTTGCTTCATTTGCAAATATTTTCTCCCATTCTGAGGGTTGTCTTTTGGTCTTGTTTATGGTTTCCTTTGCTGTGCAAAAGCTTTGAAGTTTCATTAGGTCCCATTTGTGTACTTTTGTTTTTATTTCCATTTCTCTAGAAGGTGGGTCAAAAAGGATCTTGCTGTGATTTATGTCATAGAGTGTTCTGCCTATGTTTTCCTCTAAGAGTTTGATAGTTTCTGGCCTTACATTTAGGTCTTTAATCCATTTTGAGCTTATTTTTCTGTATGGTGTTAGGGAGTGATCTAATCTCATACTTTTACATGTACCTGTCCAGTTTTCCCAGCACCACTTATTGAAGAGGCTGTCCTTTCTCCACTGTACATTCCTGCCACCTTTATCAAAGATAAGGTGTCCATATGTTCGTGGGTTTATCTCTGGGCTTTCTATCCTGTTCCATTGATCTTTCTGTTTTTGTACCAGTACCATACTGTCTTGATTACTGTAGCTTTGTAGCATAGTCTGAAGTCAGGGAGCCTGACTCCTCCAGCTCTTTTTTTCGTTCTCAAGATTGCTTTGGCTATTCGGGGTCTGTGTTTCCATACAAATTGTGAAATTTTTTGTTCTAGTTCTGTGGTAGTTCAGTGGTAGTTTGATAGGGATTGCATTGAATCTGTAGATTGTTTTCGGTGGTAGAGTCATTTTCACAATGTTGATTCTTCCAATCCAAGAACATGGTATATCTCTCCATCTATTTGTATCATCTTTAATTTCTTTCATCAGTGTCTTATAATTTTCTGCATACAGGTCTTTTGTCTCCTTAGGTAGGTTTATTCCTAGATATTTTGTTCTTTTTGTTGCAATGGTAAATGGGAGTGTTTTCTTGATTTCACTTTCAGATTTTTCATCATTATTGTATAGGAATGCCAGAGATTTCTGTGCATTAATTTTGTATCCTACTACTTTACCAAATTCATTGATTAGCTCTAGTAGTTTTCTGGTAGCATCTTTAGGATGCTCTATGTATAGTATCATGTCATCTGCAAACAGTGACAGCTTTACTTCTTCTTTTCTGATATGGATTCCTTTTATTTCCTTTTCTTCTCTGATTGCTGTGGCTAAAACTTCCAAAACTATGTTGAATAACAGTGGTGAGAGTGGGCAACCTTGTCTTGTTTCTGATCGTAGTGGAAATGCTTTCAGTTTTTCACCATTGAGGACAATGTTGGCTGTGGGTTTGTCCACGTACCGCAAAATCAAAACAAAACAAAAAAAACCACTACTAGCAACCATAGTATAATATTTATGAATATTAGTGTGTGAAATGCCCCAAAAAGTCATCAACAGGGGAGGAGAGTTATGTCAGCCCGATTTCTTCAAGAACGCTAGGTGGGGTTTCAGCTTCCTGTTGAGGGAAAATGTGAGGTTTTGGTAAGCAGATCCCAGGAGGCTTCAGAATGTGAAATTGACAATGAAAGTTGTGAATGTTTTAGAGAATAAAGCAAAAAAGAAAAAAAAACTCTTCTTTTAAAAAAATCAATATTATAGGAGCATTCTGCATCTGAAATCAGACAACTATTATTTTCAGCATTCAGTACTATGGTTGCTATAACACAAAAATCAGATCCACTGACAACCTACTGGCAATTTTTTAAGTCACTGTTACTGACTTATATGTAGAAAAGATACATTGTTAAAATTCAATTCCTCTCCCACAAATACAAAGCAGAACTATTAAAGCTCCTGTGTTCCCAAAATTCTTCAAATGCTGTTTCTCATGCTCTTTTCTTGTTGTACCTTTATAGTTAAGTATTCTTGTTTGGTTTTTTACTCTTAAATTAACTATCCAGAGAAGCAAGCCTTCAGAAACAGTCACCAAACCTCCAAAGGCAACCAGTGGCATTTACATGCAACATACAGAAACAATGCTCTAAGACAAAAAGCCCTATGTAACAACTGACAGTCATTTTTAAAATTCAAGGAAGACAAAACAGAGCAGGACTATCTAGAAAAAGATTTTAATTTTCCAAAGTAACATACTATATTTTAATGGAAGAAAATAGTATAATTATATTATATCCATCTAGTAAATAAACTTACTTTTGCATCCTAATCATGATATAGCACAAAACAAATTGAAATAAAAATTACAGTAAACCATAAATTTTTAGAACATCAGGTTTAACTCTGTATGAAAACGACAATGTTTAACTCAACATTGTAATCTTAGGTAAAATGCTTAACTCGATAGACTGTTTCCTTCTTTGAAAAATAAAAATATGACAGTTCTTACCTCATGTGTTGAGATAATCAAATAAGATAATTCTCAATTTCTCATCAGATAGCCCTATCCAAGTGCTTCATTAAAATGAGAATACTAAGAATGGAATAACTATGTACCTCCCTAACACTACAGTTTGGGCATTGGCCTTCTTTGGGCAGTAAAGTAGTTTGAGTGTATATACAATTTTTGGACTTCCCTGGTGGCACAGTGGTTAAGAATCCACCTGCCAATGCAGGGGACATGGGTTCAAGCCCTGGTCCAGGAACATCCCACATGCCGTGGAACAACTAAGCCCATGCTCCACAACTACTGAGCCTGTGCTCTAGGACCTGCGAGCCACAGCTACTGAGCTCATGTGTCACAACTGTTGAAGCCCATGTGCCTAGAGCCCATGCTCCATCCTCAACAAGAGAAGCCACCACAATGAGAAGCCTGTGCACTGCAACAAAGAGTAGCCCCCACTTGCCACAACTAGAGAAAGCCCACGTACAGCAACGAAGGCCCAACACAGCCAATAAATAAATAAAAATTTTTAAAGTATATACAATTTTATAAAACCAAAATTAGCAAAGCATAAAGTATAATAAACTGAAATAAAATTAAAACATTTTACCAAACTATAACTAAGTGAAAGTACTTAGGTTTAAACAAATTAAGATTTTTTACTTTTTTTTTTTTTTTTTTTGCCGTACGCGGGACTCTCACTGTTGTGGCCTCTCCCGTTGTGGAGCACAGGCTCCAGACGCGCAGGCTTAGCGGCCATGGCTCACGGGCCCAGCCGCTCCATGGCATGTGGGATCTTCCCGGACTGGGGCACGAACCCGTGTCCCCTGCATCGGCAGGCGGACTCTCAACCACTGCACCACCAGGGAAGCCCAAGATTTTAACTATTTAAATAAAATTAGCACTAATACCTTTAAGGGTTGCTTACTAGTTAACAATAAAAAATGTACAACGTATTTTTCTGACATAGTTTTCAGATCTTAAAGAGACATTGATACTGTCATGTGGCACAAACATGACTCAATACATAAGGCAGGGACTTCCCTGGTGGCACAGTCGTTAAGAATCCGGAAATTATGTACTGTTAAACACAAACAAGTACAGATTATTTTAAATGACTTTGTTGGAACAATGATATTTTACACTAAATATTATTCCTAAGGCAGTCTGAACCTGGGAAGAGTTACATAGATTGTTTCATCATAGCATTTTTTTTAAAGGGAAAGGCATATTTGACTGCTGAGGATTCATTGTGATTATGATCGTTTGGTCGCTTGATTTTTTTTTTAAACATCTTTATTGGAGTATAATTGCTTTACAGTGGTGTGTTAGTTTCGGCAGGGGACACAGGTTTGAGCCCTGGTCCGGGAAGATCCCACCTGCTGCAGAGTCACTAAGCCCGTGCACCACAACTACTGAGCCTGTGCTCTAGAGCCTGTGAGTCACAACTACGGAAGCCTGCGTGCCACAACTACTGAAGCCCATGCGCCTAGAGCCCGTGCTCCGCAACAAGGGAAGCCACCGCAATGAGAAGTCCATGCACCGCAAGGAAGAGTCACCCCTGGGGCTTCCCTGGTGGCTCTGTGGTTGAGAATCTGCCTGCTAATGCAGGGCACACGGGTTTGAGACCTGGTCTGGGAGGATCCCACAGGAAGCAGAGCAACTAGGCCCATAAGCCACAACTACTGAGCCTGCGCATCTGGAGCCTGTGTTCCACAACAAGAGAGGCCGCAATAGTGAGAGACCCGTGCACCGCGATGAAGAGTGGCCCCCACTTGCCACAACTAGAGAAAGCCCTCGCACAGAAACAAAGACCCAACACAACAAAAATAAATTAATAAACTCCTACCCCCAACATCTTCTTTAAAAAATAATAATAACCCCTGGTCACCGCAACTGCAGAAAGCAGCCAAAAATAAATAATTTGATGAAGTCCAATTTATGGATTTTAAAATAAATAATAAGGCATTCAAAATTCTTTAGTTCCCTGTTTTACCTTAAATATTATATAATGGCACAAATTAATTTTACTTGCATATTATTTCCACATACACTGTTATGTGACAAAAATAGGTGACTCATTACAAGACATAAATTCATACAGAATATAATCATACTATGTTTTAGTTTTCTTGAATCTGTCAACATTTGTAGACCAAACCACCCTGCTAATTATGGCACTGTTTATACTAACCCAGTATTCCAGCTCTACTTTCTTTAGTAAACATTTTAACAACTGCAGATTTTAAGCTTAATAAGATTAATCAGTTCATTACTGTTAAAATTAATGCTGTTTCTTCTTAAAAGATATATGTATTTAAGATGAAATATTATTCAGTGTTCATAGGTCCAAATTTTTTAAGAAGTTGTGGGCAGGAATAAGCTATATCAAGTTATCATATAGAATAAAAATTTTAAAATGGGGTTAAAGCTGCAGACAGGAAAATACAGTAAGTCCCCTACATACAAACAAATTCCGTTCCAAGAGCATGTCCATAAGACCAGTTTGTTCATAAGTCCAACAAAATGAGCCTAGGTACCCAACTAACACAATGAGCTATATACCATTGCTTTTACAATTGCTTCTCGATATCCTGGGCTTGAAATAAAGATACTGTACTACTATACTCTATACAGTACTGTACAATAAAGTACACAAAAGCACAACCACTTGTAGAGAATGTACACATGTTAAAATGTACTCCAGACACATGAGCTAACTTACATGAATGGACATGCGAATGCACGTTCACATCTTTGAAAGTTCACAACTTAAAGGTTCATATGTAGGGGACTTACTGTACCACAATTGTAAAGATATTGGTTCTTCACTGAACTGAAGGTATCTTTTCTTCATAAATATATCAGCTCTTTAGTTTTTCTGTTAAATAAGATGAGTTTTGTAGTACACAGGGATATTAAAGTATTCATTACATGGCAACAACAAAAACTGACACAGACAGAATATCTACAACATTTTGTGCACAGTGAAACAAAAATTTAATTTCTTTTTTTTTAAGATTGAATTTTTTTACCTTTAAAAGAATGCCCAGGAGATCAAATTCATCTTTTATAACCTCTACCTTACTGTATACAATGGTAATAATCATTATTCAAAATGACAACCCTACAGCTTACAAAATCCTAAAGCACTGTATTTATTAATACTTTGAAAAGATTTTCAGTGTAAGTCATCTGGTGAATACTGAGTTAAATGGAAATTCAAATAGAGTAGTCCATCCTGCCCACTCTTCAGGATTAAACTTACAAAAATCTTATTACATGAAGTAAAGGAATTTACTCCCTTTCAATTCAATCTCTTCATGAAAATTATTATAGCCTAAGGTAAAATTTCATCTTCACCTTACAAATCATAGAGAAAAATTTTTCCCAAGAAAAAGTGGAAAAATAGTCTCTCATTTGGCACTTTACATAGTACAAGAGATTTAGAACTATTAACTCTGCTTAAAAAAAATTCCAAAGACTATGACATTGAGGCTAAAGATATTATGTACAAAATGTCACTCCTCATATAGATTTTAAAGACTTCCTCAAACAGATTTGTTAATGCCCCTGCTTACAAATTTATGTAAAAAGATGGTTTCTCATAGCCACAAGGAAAAAAAGAATAACATAAGTTTTTAACTAACCCCTACAGAGACCATAGGTGGATTTCTAGAGAATCCAAGAAACTCCTGATAGTAGAGACAAAATTATGTATTTTCCCCCTAGGGATAGGGCATTTGTCCTTCAGAACCTCAGAGGGATTATACCTCTCTCACAAAACATCTATAACCCACAAAAGCTAAAAATTGCTAATTTAAGAAATCTACCATATTAAGTATTTTAAAATGATCCCATGTTAATATTTATTTAACCAGGAGCCTTGAAAATTTAAGGTACAAAGTCATGTAAATTATTCTAAAAATATGTATCACAGAACCCTACACTTATAAAACCATTCATTTTATGTGTGCAATATAGTGCTGTTGACTACAGATACAAGTTGAACAAAAGATCTCTACAACTTGCCTAAATAAAACTTTATCTCGTTGATTATAAATTTCCCATTCCCTGAGACCCACGTAAACACCATTCCACTCTTTGATTCTATGAATGTGACTTTTTAAGATTTTATATAAAAGTGATCATACAGTATTTGTCCTTCTTTGACTTGCTTATTTCACTCACTATAATGTTCTTAATGTTCAGTCATGTTGCTGCATACTGAGAATTTCCTTCTTTTTTAAGGCTGAATAATCTTCCATTGTATATATGCACCACATTTTCTTTATCCATTCCTCTGTTGATGGACCTTTAGGTTGTTTCCAATTCTTGACTAATGTAAATAGTGCTTCAGTGAACATGGGAATGCTAATACCTCTTCAAGATTCTGGTTTCAATTCCTTCAGATAAACGCACAGACATGAGATTGCTGGAAACATGACAGTTCTAGTTTAATTTTTTTTTGTCCTACAGAATCTCTCTCACAAAACATCTATGTTTTGTATGGATTAACCTAACAGTATTAACAGTATGGATTAACCTAACAGTATTAACATTATGGATTAACCTCCATACTGTTTTCCATAGCAGACACACTATTTTGCATTCCCACTGAGTAACGGTTCCAATTTTTCCATATCCTCATCCAAAGTTGTTATTTTCTGATTTTTGATAGTAGCCATCCTAATGAGTGTTCACTGACATCTCACTGCGGTTTTGATTTGCCTTTCCCTGATAATTAGTAATGCTGAGCATCTTTTCATGTGCTTGCTGGCCATTTATATCTTCCTTGGAGAAATGTTTATTCAAGTCCTTTGCCCATTTTTTAAATCAGTTATTTTTTAATTGAGTTGTTCTTAGTTCTTTCTATATTCTGGATATTAACTTGTTATTCGAAGCCTCAAAATTCCAAACAAGACTTATTATTAAAGAGAATATAATGTGACAGCTCCAGGCATCTTGTAACTTTAATTAGTTGACAGAACTTTTTTTTGTTGTTTTTTGTTTTTTGCCATACGCGGGCCTCTCACTGTTGTGGCTTCTCCCGCTGTGGAGCACAGGCTCTGGACGTGCAGGCTCAGCAGCCATGGCTCACGGGCCTACATGCTCCGCGGCATGTGGGATCTTCCCAGACCGGGACACAAACCCATGTCCCCTGCATCGGCAGGCAGACTCCCAACCACTGCGCCACCAGGGAAGCCCAGAACTTTTTAACTTTAGGCAAGGATTGCTGATAACCCAAACCCTCTTTATAGCCAATAATCTATTCTGCTATATTTAAAGAAAAAATTGACATTAATCAATTTTTAAGATTATCCTTAGTGGACAGAAAATCCTCTTCACTGGAAAACAACAATAAAAAAAGATCTGAAAATGCACCAAAATAAATGTATTCTTTCACCAATTTTAAGCTATTTTACATGTTTTAAATAATTAACCACTTTAGACTGCTTGAGTCTGAAAGAGTTGGCCTATAAATTAATAACTTAATGACATTTTAATATTTTAGGCTGATGTTTAGCTAAATGATATAGAGGTCCATAATTAACCATCTTACTTAGTTCTCTCACAAATAACAACAGATTAAATATAAATTCAGTATTCAGTCCTCACAAAATCAGTACGTCTTGTGAGTCACAAAGAATTATGCAGTGATGTAAGCAAATGGCAGAGGAGGCATCATCAAGGTCTCATTAACCCCCCAAAAAATCAAGAAACATGCAGAACTGTCAAAAATCAATTTTGTCATGACTCTAGAAACCAGTTAGTTTCAGGAATTAAGTAAAATGATGAATGAAGAAAAAGGCCACTTGAAAATAGTACGAGGGACTTCCCTGGTGACTCAGTGGTTAAGAATCTGCCTGCTGGGCTTCCCTGGTGGCGCAGTGGTTGAGAGTCCGCCTGCCAATGCAGGGGACCCGGGTTTGTGCCCCGGTCCGCAAGGATCCCACATGCCGTGGACTGGCTGGGCCCGTGTGCCGTGGCTGCTGGGCCTGCACGTCTGGAGCCTGTGCTCCACAGCGGGAGAGGCCACAACAGTGAGAGGCCCGTGTACCACAAAAAAAAAAAAAAAAAAAGAATCTGCCTGCCAATGCAGGGGACACAGGTTTGAGCCCTGTTTCGGGAAGATCCCACATGCCGCAGAGCAGCTAAGCTCATGCACCACAACTACTGAGCCTGCGCTCTAGAACCCGCAAGTCACAACTACTGAGCCCACGTGCCACAACTACTGAAGCCCGTGTGCCTACAGCCCATGCTCTGCAATGAGAGAAGCTACCGCAATGAGAAGCCTGTGCACCGCAGTGAAGAGTAACCCCCACTTACGGCAACGAGAGAAAGACCACAGGCAGCAAAGAAGATCCAATGCAGCCAAAACTAAAAGTAGAATAAATTTTAAAAAAAACAGAGAGGATTGTCTCTGGAAGCCTGAAACAAGATGCCAGAGTAGAAGGACATACTCTCACTCCCTCTTATGAGAACACCAGAATCACAACTAGCTGCTGGACAGTCATCAAAAGGAAGACACTGGAACTGACCAAAAAATATACCCCACATCCAAAGACAAAGGAGAAGCCACATGAGACGGTAGGAGGGATGCAATCACAGCAAAATCAAATCCCATAACTGCTGTGTGGGTGACTCACAGACTGGAGAACACTTATACCACAGAAGTCCACCAACTGACCTGAAGGTTCTGAGCCCCATGTCAGGCTTCCCAACCTGGGGGTCCAGCAATGGGAGGAGGAATTCCTAGAGAATCAGACTTTGAAGCCTATTGAGATTTGATTGCAGGACTTCGACAGAACTGGGGAAATCAGAGACTCCACTCTTGAAGGGCAAACACAAAGTAGTGTGTACATCGGGACCCAGGGGAGGAGCACTGAACCCATAGGAGACTGAACGAAACCTGCCTGCTAGTTGGTTGGAGCTAGTTGGTTGGAGGGTCTCCTGCAGAGGGTCTCCTGCTTGTTGGTTGGAGGGTCTCCTGCAGAGGTGGGGGGTGGCTGTGGCTCACCGTGGGGACAAGAACACTGGCAGCAGAAGTTCTGGGAAGTACTCCTTGGTGTGAGCCCTCCCAGAGCCTGCCATTAGCCCCACCAAAGACCCCAGGTAGGCTCCAGTGTTGGGTTGCCTCAGGACAAACAACCAACAGGGAGGGAACCCAGTCCCACCCATCATCAATCAAGCAGATTTAAGTTTTACTGAGCTCTGCCCACCACCAGTCCCTCCCATCAGGAAACCTGCCCAAGCCTCTTAGATAGCCTTATCCACCAGAGGGCAGACAGCAGAAGCAAGAAGAACTACAATCTTGCAGCCTGTGGAATGAAAACCACAATCAAAGAAATTTAGACAAAATGAAAAGGCAGAAGATTACATCCCAGATGAAGGAACAAGATAAAACACCAGAAAAACAACTAACTGAAGTGGAGATAAGCAACCTTTCTGAAAAAGAATTCAAAATAATGATAGTGAAGATGATCTAAGATCTCAGAAAAAGAATGGAAGCACAGATGAAGAAGATGCAAGAAATGTTTAACAAAGACCTAGAAGAACTAAAGAACAAATGACCTGGAAGACAGAATGGTGGAAATCACTGTCATGGAAAGAATAAAGAAAAAAGAATGAAAAGAAATGAAGACAGTCTAAGAGACCTCTGGGACAACATTAAATGCACCAACATTTGCATTATAGGGATCCCAGAAGAAGAAGAGAGAGAGATAAGAACTGAGAAAATATTTGAAGAGATAATAGCTGAAAATTTTCCTAACATGGGAAAGGAAAGAGTCACCCAAGTCCAGGAAGTGCAGAGAGTCCCAGGCAGGGTAAACTCAGGGAGGAACAGGTTGAGACACATAATAATCAAACTGACAAAAATTAAAAACAAAGAAAAAATATTAAAGGCAATGAGGGAAAAATGACAAATAACATACAGGGAACTCCCATAAGGATATCAGCTGATTTCTTAGCAAAAACTCTGCAGGCCAGAAGGAAGTGGCACAATATATTTAAAGTGATGAAAGAGAAAAACATACAACCAACATTACTCTACCCAGGAAGCATGTCATTCAGATTTGACAGAGAAATCAAAAGCTTTACAGACAAGCAAAATTGAAGAGAGGGGAGAAATTGACAGTAACACAATAATAGTGGGGGACTTTAACACCCCACTTTCATCAATGGACAGATCATCCAGACAGAAAATCAATAAGGAAACACAGGGTTTCCATGACACATTAGACCAGAAGGACTTAACTGATATTTACAGAGCATTCCATCCCAAAGCAGCAGAATACACATTCTTCTCAAGTGCACAAGGAAGGTCATCCAGGATTGATCACATGCTGGGCCAAAAAGCGAGCCTCAGTAAATTTAGAAAAAAAAAAGAAAAAGAAAAGAAATCATATAAAACATCTTCTCCAACCACAGCTTTATGAGATTAGAAATAAACTGTAAGAAAACAAACTGTAAAAAACACAGACACTTGGAGGCTAAACAATATGCTACTAAACAACCAATGGATCATTGAAGAAATTAAAGAGGAAATTAAAAAATACCTACAGACAAATGAAAATGAAAGCACAATGATCCAAAACCTATGGGATACAGCAAAACTTTCTAAGATGAATTTTATAGGAACATAATCTTACCTCAGGAAACAAGAAAAAATTAAAATAAACAACTTAACTTTACACCTACAGCAACTAGAAAAAGAAGAATAAACAAAATTTTAAGTTAGTAGAAGGAAAGAAATCATAAAGATCAGAACAGAAATAAATGAAATAGACCAAAAATATGATAGTAAAG
Organism: Globicephala melas; assembly: GCF_963455315.2. Classification (NCBI taxonomy): domain Eukaryota; kingdom Metazoa; phylum Chordata; class Mammalia; order Artiodactyla; family Delphinidae; genus Globicephala; species Globicephala melas. The sequence continues at coordinate 474,607 of NC_083336.1, read as the reverse complement.
ATCAATGAAACTAAAGGCTGGTTGTTTGAAAAGATAAACAAAACTGATAAACCTTTACCCAGACTCATCAAGAAAAAAAGGGAGAGGACTCAAATCAATTAAATTAGAAATGAAAAAGGAGAAGTTACAACTGGTACCACAGAAATACAAAGGATCATAAGAGCAACAAGCAATTGTATGCCAATAAAATGGACAACCTGGAAAAAAGACAAATGCTTAGAAAAGCACAATCTCCCAAGACTGAACCAGGAAGAAATAGAAAATATGAACAGACCAATCACAAGCACTGAAATTGAACCTGTGATTCAAAAACTCCCAACAAACAGAAGTCCAGGACCTGATGTCTTCACAGGCTAATTTTATCAATTATTTAGAGAAGGATTAACACCTCTCCTTCTGAAACTGTTCCAAAAAATTACAGAGGAAGGAAAACTCCCAAACTCATTCTATAAAACCACCATCACCCTGATACCCAATCCAGATAAAGATACCACAAAAAAAAAAGAAAGAAAATTACAGGCCAATATCACTGATGAACATAGACACAAAAATCCTCAACAAAATACTAGGTGTCTGAATCCAATAATACATTAAAATGATTATACACCATGATCAAGTGAGACTTATCCCAGGGATGCAATGATTTTTCAATATCTGCAAGTCAATCAGTTTGATACACTACATCAACAAATTGAAGAAAAGAAATTGTATGATCATCTCAATAGATGCAGAAAAAGTTTTTGACAAAATTCAATACCAATTTATGATAGAAAAAGAAGAACCTCTCCAGAAAGTGGGCATAGAAGGAACATACCTCAACACAATAAAGCTCATATACAACAAATCTACAGCTAAAATCATACTCAACAATGAAAAACTAAAAGCATTTCCTCTAAGATCAGGAAAAGACAATGATATCCACTCTCACCACTATCATTCAAAATAGTTTTGGAAGTCCTAGGTATGGCAATCAGAGGAGAAAGAGAAATAAAAGGAATACAAATTGGAAAAGAAGTAAAACTGTCATGGTACTGTACATAGAGAATCCTAAAGAGGCCACCAGAAAACCACTAGAGCTCATCAATGAATTTGGTAAAGTGGCAGGATACAAAATCAATACACAAAAATTTCTTGCATTCCTATGTACAAACAATGAAAGATCAGAAAGAGAAATTAAGGAAACAATCCCATTTACCATTGCAACAAAAGGAATAAGTACCAAGGAATAAACCTGCCTAAGGAGGCAAAAGACCTGTACTCAGAAAACTATAAGATACATGTGATGAAAGAGATAAAAGGTGACACAAACAGGTGGAGAGATATACCATGTTCTTGAATTGGAAGAATCAATATTGTGAAAATGACTATATTACCCAAAGCAATCTGCAGATTAAGTGCAATCCCTATCAAATTACCAATGGCATTTTTCACAGAAATAGAATAAAAAATTCCATACAATTTGTATGGAAATACAAAAGACTCCAAACAGCCAAATCAATATTGAGAAAGAAAAATGAACCTGGAGGAATCAGGCTCCCTAACTTCAGACTATACTACAGAGCTACAGTCTTCAAAACGGTATGGTACTGGAACAAAAACAGAAATACAAATCAATGGAACAGGATAGAAAGCCCAGCGATTAACCCATGCACCTATGGTCACCCACTCTATGACAAAGGAGGCCAGAATATACAATGGAGAAAACACAGTCTCTTCAATAAGTTGTGCTGGGAAAACTGGACAGCTACATGTAAAAGAATAAAATTAGAACACTTCATAATACCATACACAAAAATAAACTTAAAATGTATTAAAGACCTAAATGTAAATCTGGACACTATAAAACTCTTAGAGGAAAACATAGGCAGGACACTCTTTGACATGAATCACAGCAAGATCCTTCTTGACCCACCTCCTAGAGTAAAGAAAATAAGAACAAAACTAAAGAAATGGGACCTAATTAAACTTAAAAGCTTTTGCACAGCAAAGGACACCATATGCAAGATGAAAAGACAACCCTCAGAATGGGAGAAAATATTTGCAAATTATGTGACTGGCAAGGGATTAGTCTCCAAAATTTACAAAGAGCTCATGCAGCTTAATATCATCAAAACAGATGATAATACATTCAAAAAAAAAAATGGCCGAAGACCTAAATGGACATTTCTCCAAAGAAGACATACAGATGGCCAGGAAGCTGATGAAAACTTTTTCAACATTGCCAATTTTTAGAGAAATGCAAATCAAAACTACAATGAGGTATCACCTTACACCAGTGAAAATGGCTGTCATCAAAAAATCCACAAACAACAAATGCTGGAGAGGGTATGGAGAGAAGGGAACCCTCCTACACTGTTGGTAGCAATGTAAATTGGTGCAGCCACTATGGAGAACAGTATGGAGGTTCCTTAAAAATCTAAAAATAATGCTACCATATGATCCTGCAATCCCACTCCTGGGCATATAGCCAGAGAAAAACATGGTCCAAAATGATATATGCACCCCAGTGTTCATTGCAGCACTGTTTACAATAGCCAAGACACAGAAGCAACCTAAGTGTCCATCAGCAAAAAAATGGATAAAGAAGATGTGGTACATATATATAATTGAATATTACTCAGCCATTAAAAAGAATGAAAATAATGCCATTGGCAGCAACAAGGATGGACCTAGAGACTATCATACTGAGTGAAGTAAGTCAGACAGAGAAAGAGAAATATTATATGATACTGCTTATATGTGGAATCTAAAAAGAAATGATAAAAATGAATTTATTTACATAACAGAAACAGACTCACAGACTTAGAGAAAGAACTTATGGTTATGGGAGCAGGGGCAGGGATAGTTAGGGAGTTTGGGATTCACAGGTACACGCTGCTATATTTAAAATGGATAACTAGGGACTTCCCTGGTGGTCCAGTGGTTAAGAATCCACCTTCCAGGGCTTCCCTGGTGGCGCAGTGGTTGAGAGACCGCCTGCAGATGCAGGGGACGCGGGTTCATGCCCCGGTCTGGGAAGATCCCACATGCCGTGGAGCGGCTGGGCCCGTGAGCCATGGCTGCTGGGCCTGCGCGTCCAGAGCCTGTGCTCCGCAACAAGAGAGGCCAGAACAGTGAGAGGCCCGCGTACCGCAGAAAAAAAAAAGAATCCACCTTCCAAATCAGGGGACACGGGTTCGATACCTGCTCAGGGAACTAAGATCCCACGTGCCGTGGGGGAAAGCTAAGCCCACGTGCCACAACTACTGAGCCCGGGAGCTCTGGAGCCCGCATACCGAAACTAGAGAGAAGCCCACTCCCGCAACAAAAGATCCCGCGTGCCGCAGCTAAGACCCAATGCAGCCAAATAAATAAATATTTTAAATAAAATAAAATGGATAACTAACAAACACCTAATGTATAGTTCAGGGAACTCTGCTTAATATTATGTAACAAGCTAAATGGAAAAAGAATTTGAAAAAGAATAGATACATGTATATGCATAACTGAATCACTTTGCCATACACCTGAAACTATCACATTGTTAATCAACTATACTCCAATATAAAATAAAGTTAAGAAAACAACAACAACAAAAGAATGTGCAACAAAGACAAATATGTTAAGCACATAATCCAACATTTCTTAAAACCAATCAAATAGAAGATACATGCTCATTAGATTTTAGTAAAGGAAAATCACTTCTACTACTGCAAAAGTGTTTCCAATAAAGTAAACAGAAATAACTGAAGAAAGTTTAAAAAAAAGAAAAAGAAAACCTGCACCCAAAGTTGAGTCCTTCCCAGTTCTATGAAACACAGGGGGATTTGGAATGTGCGCTTGATGCCCTATTTGAAAAGTGAAAGTCAATCATGTTCAAGTGCTTCACTCAGCACACAGCTCATTTGAGGTGCCAGAATCCCCTTCATAACCCAGGCCACAAATTCAAGTCTAAACTGTGCTGCAGTGGGCTCACAGGATATGTCCCTGACACCTCACTCTCCTTATTGTACTATTTATTAGCCACTACCTATAGACTTGTCATTTTGAAACTGCAGAATGCATCTCAGGGCTCAGTGGAGCTCAGCTTCCTATGTCTCAGAGTGGAAAGAATTCAGAGAAGGGCAAAATGACAGGTAAGAAGTGATTTATTAGTATAGGATGCTTGTGAGAGGTACAGGCAGGCAGGCAAGAGGGGTCTCTCCCAAGAACTTAGAGAGCTACATTTTTATAATGAAAGGAAAAGTGAGGTGGGGGAAAGACCATGTTCTTCCTCACTCTTTGAATCATCCATTATTAACTCCTCCCACATGTTGCGCATGGAGTTACTGACACTCTATGTCCCAAATGGACTGTCATGGCACTATTGAAATCAGCAGAAGCATGGTAATATGTTAAAATATGGCAAATCATCTCAGCTTTCAGTATAATGTCACCTTTCCCCTGTATTTCTGCTCTTAGTATGTGTAGAAAAAGCCCCTTCCCAAAGATCATTAACTTGCTGACCTCAATGGGCAGGATTGAGGCCATTCCACCATTGTTTTATTGTTTGGGGGCATGTCTTGTACTTCTATTGCATGATTTTCTTGCTAAGCCAGCCTGCTTTCTTGAGTGATCCTTAACTTACAGGGGTCTCCCAAATTTCCGTCTCTATCTATGATCTCCCAGGGGGATATTTAAACTAGCTATTTGACTATCTCACTTTATCTCTCTCAAATTCATTCCTAAGATTCTCGAAGAAACAGAATTAATACCTACAACTGCACCAAAATGTCATGAAAGCCAAAAGAGAATGTACAAACATTCTCTGAAACCTATTTGAGTTGGCCAAAAAGTTTGTTCAGTTTTTTTCCATAAGATGGCTCTAGTAGCACTTAGTTGTCCTTAACTTCATTTAAAACAATTTTTTTAGATTGTATTGTGATAGCTGTCATGTCAGGGTGCATTTTTTAAAAAACTTATCAAAATTGGTGAATTTTTATGTAGCCATTTTAATATTGGATATGAAAAAAAGCAACATTTTCAGCACATTATGCTTTATTATTTCAAGAGAGGTAAAAATGCAACTGAAACACAAAAAAGAAGATTTGTGCAATGTATGGAGAAGGTGCTGTGACTGATTGAACATGTCAAAAATGGAAAATGGTTTGCGAAGTTTCATGCTGAAGATTTCTTGGTGGATTATGCTTCACAGTCAGGTAGACCAGTTGAAGTTAATAGCGATCAAATAGAGACATTAATTGAGAACAATCAATGTTATACCATGCTGGAGATAGCTGGCATACTGAAAATATCCAAATCAAGCACTGAAAATCATTTGCACCAGCTTGATTATGTGAACTGCTTTGATATTTGGATTCCATATAAATTAAGCAAAAAAAACCTTTTTGACCGTATTTCCACATGCACTTCTCTAGTGAAAAATAATGAAAACATTCTGCTTTTAAAACAAATTGTGACTGGCAATGAAAAGTAGATACTACAACAATGTGGAATGGAAGAGATTGTGGAGCAAGTGAAATGAACCACCACCAACCACACCAAAGGCCAGTCTTCATCCAAAGAAGGCGATGCTGTGTATATGGTGGGATTGGAAGGGAGTCTTCTATTATGAGCTCCTTCCAGAAAACCAAACAGTTAATTCCAAGAAGTACTGCTCCCAATTAGGCCAACTGAAAGCAGCACTCAATGAAAAGTGTCCGGAATCAGTCAACAGAAAATGCATAATCTTCCATCAGGTTATAACGCAGGACCGCATGTTTCTTCGATGACCAGGCAAAAACTGTTACAGCTTGGCTGGGCAGTTCTGATTAATCTCCCATGTTCCCCAGATCTTTGGATTTCCATTTATTTAGGTCTTTACAAAATTCTCTTAGTGGAAAAAATTTCAATTTCCTGGAAGACTATAAAAGGCACCTGGAAGAGTTCTTTTTTCAAAATGATAAAAAAGTTTTGGGAAGATGGAATTACGAAGTTGCCTGAAAAATGGCAGAAGGTAGTGCAACAAAAGGGTGAATACATTGTTCAATAAAGTTCTTGGTGAAAATGAAAAATGTGTCCTTTATTTTTACTTAAAAAGCAAAGGAACTTTTTGGCCAAGCCAAATATGCACAAATACAAGCTGTTGCTCTTAATAGAGGTTACATATTCATAATACATTACCTCCCCCAAAAGAATGTATAATAAAAACAAGCAATGGGAACTGCCAAGTGCATTTTCAGAACTGTCTCCTGTAGAGGGAGTAATTCCCTATCCACCTAGCAAATGGACTTGGCTGGCTCTGTTTCTAATTTAATGGCTCTCATTTCCTGTATGATGGCTGGCTGCATTAGACTCCAACAACACAACCAAATGGTGCAGGACAAGTCTAACAAAGGGAGGCCTGGTTTAAGTTTATTCCTCTCCACTGTTAATGACTAGGTTTGAGAATTTCTTTTCAATATCTTCAAACACCTAAGGCAAAACAACAAATTTAGCCACAATATTCAAGGGTAGCATTGTCAAACCAGGAATTGTAGCTAAATTTGCTAATTTTAGGGCATTCATCTACTATCCAAAAATAACTGCTAGAAATATAATGTGTCTCCTGTACATTCAATAAAATGTAAGTGCTACTCTGTGCAACATATGACATAGGGGTTCATTTTCATTTCAGATAGAATAGGCTTGAAGAAGTCATAAGCTAGACTTACATGAAAATATTTTCACTTAATTCAAGACACCATGATTTCCATACACCCATCAATTTTTTCAGTCAAGAGAGTTATATATAATTAGGGTTTTCCACTAAATTTTTTGAAATACCATTTAAGTGGCAAAATACCCATTCATTCATGTGTATCTTATTATATACGGGGAGAGAAAAGAGTTAAAACTGTTTAATATTTTAACCAGGAACCGCAGTACATATCTCAATAAGTTAACTAAAATTCAACCAAATTTAAAATTCCATTCATCTCTTACATGCCATTCATCTAGTCACATTTCAAGTGCTCAGTTGTCATTTGTACCTAAGGACTCCCATATTGGAAAGTGCAGACACTTCCATTATTGCAAAAAGTTATATTGGATACTACAGATTGAAAAACAAACAAATGATGATTTGAAAAAATACAATCACAACATACGGTCCTCCTTGCCAATTACTTTAAAAGTTTTTTTAAAGAGTATAGTTGTCTATAGTTCATTAAAATCATGGCCAACATCTCTCATGCATCCATGTGTCCCTCAAATAATGGAAACTCTCTTTTAAAAAGTATTTTACTGTACTATTTCTTGTAAGACAAAAAAAATTGTGCAGCAATATTTGGGGATTTCTATTTTTACAACACTTGCTCTACTGAAAAGATTTGAGTTCAGCTTGTATTAGTCAAGTCTGTCGAAGCATTCATGGTTTCTAATAAATTTCCAGTATAAAAAAATATTCCAAGGTGCTGGGAAAGAATACAGTAATGTCTCATATGTCTCATCTTCTATGTTACCCCAAGGCAGTCACTGAGCCATTTCTTTTCTATTAACAGAAAGAGGTGTTTAGAATTTAAAATATTGTAATTTTACACATTTATACAGGATTTTCTATTTTTTCCCCAGTTCCTTGTTACTGCTACTATACTTACTTCCTTTCAAGTACCCCCTAGAAGCCATAAAATATAAGAGCAATGAGATTAAAATTTAATATTCTTTGAATGAATTTTGCACTAAGTAGTAAGCAACAGAATATACCCAGGCATTAAAAGTACAGTAGTCTATATCACTATTAACTCCGTTTCCATCTAGCATCACAGCAGAACTACACTGAAGACTGTTCAATAAAAAGGACATTTAACCAACATTTAATCCCCAAGGGAAAGTACTCAAATATGGTTGACCCACTTAAGTGTCAAGGTATAGAGTTGAAGACAATCAATCACTGGGGGAACTGTTTCTTGTTTATTTTTGTTAGAAAAATAACAAAGAGTTGTAAATGTAGTATTTTAATTTCTATATTGGTGCAAAGTTTACAAGGCAACATCTCAATTTTCCTTATAGTCATCCTAAGGATGACGTTTAGGAGTGAGGACTTGGAAAAAATTACCCAGGAAGGGGCAGACTTAGAAGTTAAATCCATAGCCCCTACTTTACTTGTCTAAACTGTGTCCAAAGAAACAAAATATTTACATCATATATTGCATGAATGGTCCCTGACAACATCAATCATGCAGCCCCTTTGGGTTAAAAAAATAAAAGCGAGATGATTCCAATTTTGAAACAGTGTTAGAAACTGCATGACAGATTTGTGAAGGTAAAGTCTAGTCCCCCTTAAAACAAGTTCCCTTACCAAGTTCATAATTAATCTCTCAATCCAAAACTTTATTTCCATTTTTGTCTCCCTGACCTCAATCTTTTGCTAAATGAACACTGATCAACCACATTCAGCTGACTAAATTTCCTGTTTTCCATAACATATTTTATTTTATTTTTTTTTGCGGTACGTGGGGCTCTCACTGTTGTGGCCTCTCCCGTTGCAGAGCACAGACTCCGGACGCGCAGGCTCAGCGGCCAGGGCTCACGGGCCCAGCCGCTCCGCAGTATGTGGGATCTTCCCAGACTGGGGCATGAACCCCGCGTCCCCTGTATCGGCAGGCGGACTCTCAACCACTGCGCCACCAGGGAAGCCCTCCATAACATATTAATATACTCAAATTGCTATTATAGATATCATTTTTAATATGCAAACTCAGGTTGTTTCTCCAAGGCAAGATGAGTGGACAGACCCCCAGGCCATGGACCACCTGGCCAGGCTGTCATAAATCAGAGACAACCTGACTTCCAAAACTATGATTAAGAAATGTCACAAGACAATGGTTAACCCCAGCTTCTTTGTTCTTCCCCTTTGAAAACCCTTAACTCAAAGACCAAGTTTCAGTGGATGGAGGCTTGTCTCCCACTCCCTTCCTTGGTGCCCTGCAATAGATGCTTATTTTGCTTCAAACTCCCACTTTCACAGTTTGGCTTTCTTCAGCTGGGTACCTGACCCCTTTGCTCAGTTATACAGGGGAAGTAAGTATCTTACCTTTCAAGTCAAAGAGAAAACAAACATTGGATAAATATGACTTTGAGGGAGAAGTTCACACTCTATAAGCAATGGAGTTTGACTTCCCTGGTGGCGCAGTGGTTTAGAATCTGCCTGCCAATTCAGGGGACATGGGTTTGATCCCTGGTCTGGGAAGATGACACGTGCCACAGAGCAACTAAGCCCGTGTGCCTCAACTACTGAGCCTGTGCTCTAGAGCCCACGAGCCAAAACTACTGAGCCCATGTTCCACAACTACTGAAGCTTGCGCACCTAGAGCCCGTGCTCCGCAACAACGAGCCACGACAATTAGAAGCCCATGCACTGCATGCAACAAAGAGTAGCCCCCGCTCACCGCAACTAGAGAAAGCCCGCATGCAGCCAAATAAATAAATAAATAAAATAAACAATGGAGGGGCTATTTCCACCTACAGTGAACACCATCAGTAAAAATTCGGTGAACTAGCATCCTAATAGGATACAGATTGGTACTCTTTTCTCATTAAGCAATTCAGGAATGTATATCAAAAGCAAAGACAGCAGTAGCAGTGGGAGCCGAAGCAAAGACATTAAACCGTCTGGGGAGATCAGGCAAGCTTATCTATATGGATTTGCATACATTTTCTCCTGTAGTCAAAGGAAAGCATGGAGAGTTTTACACTCCAAAATAATCTGGGAAGATCATTCTGACAACAGAAGATAACTTGGGAGGAGAAAGACTGGAGGTCAAGAGACCAGGTAGGAGGCTTTTTAAGCAAGGAAGAGAAGAAGGAGACTGGAATAAAGGTAAAATTACTAATAACAGCACAATTAGTCACAACCAGCCAATCCCATTATACTCACTAGTTGACAGAATGTTCTCAGGTACCAAATACATGGTAACCCAGAACCTTGATTCCTAAAAGTAATTGGCTATGACTATCCAATAGTGATATTTAATTATCACTATTGCTATATCACAACATGAAGTATCTCTATTACTGGAAATAATTAGTAGTGTCTTTTTTAAATATTTATTTATTTATTTGGCTGCACTACGTTAGTTGCAGCACGTGGGATCTTTGTTGCTGCGTGCAAGATCATTGTTGCACCACACGGGATCTTTTAGCTGCAGCATGCAGACTTCTTACTTGCGACATGCTGACTTTTAGTTGCAGCATACGGACTTCTTAGTTACGACATGCAGGCTCTTAGTTGCCCCGTGGCATGTGGGATCTAGTTCCTTGACCATGTATCAAACCTGGGCCCTTGCATTGAGAATGTGGAGTCTTAACCACTGGACCACCTGGGAAGTCCCAATTAGTGGTGTCTTTAAATCTAATCAGATTGTAGGAAAATTCCAAATTACCCAGAACCAACTTGGAAAACTCATCCATAAGATTCTCCAGAGAGAGATCAATTGCTTCTATTCATTCCTTTTCTCTAAACAATTCTAATATAGATTTTGGCACCAAGAGAGGTTTAGAGAAACAGAGTCTTCTGAATGAGTTTTCTAAATTGTTTCTACAGCATTCAGAATATATATCTTAAACTATATATATATATATATACACATAATAAGAATACATTTGTGTGTATACCTATATGTATTACATTTCCAAACCACTTATAAGTAGTTCACAGACATCATAGAACTTTACCCCTAAATTCTTTATTCACATTTACTAAAATTAAAGACATGTTTTATATAACTGCAGTAGCATCACATCTATGAAAATTAACATTTATTCAATGACATCATTTCCACCAAGAGTTTTTTTTTTTTAAGTATTTTCAGCCATTCTCTAATGTGGTTTTATTTTTTTATTTATTTTTGCTGTGTTGGGTCTTTATTTCTGCGCGAGGGCTTTCTCCAGCTGTGGCAAGCGGGGGCCACTCTTCATCACGGTGCGCAGGCCTCTCACTATCGCGGCCTCTCTTGTTGCGGAGTACAGGCTCCAGAGGCGCAGGCTCAGTAGTTGTGGCTCACGGGCCCAGCTGCTCCGCTGCATGTGGGATCCTCCCAGGCCAGGGCTCGAATCCGAGTCCCCTGCATTAGCCGGCAGACTCTCAACCACTGAGCCACCAGGGAAGCCCCCCAGCAAGAGTGTTTGATGGTTCCCTTTTTCTATACATTTTCACCAACATTTATTTGTGTTATTTTTGATGACAGCCACTCTAACAGTTGTGAGGTGATATCTCCTTGTGGCTTTGATTGGCAGTTCCCTGATAATTAGCAATATTGAACATCTTTTCATTTGCCTATTGGCCACCTACATTTCCTCTTTGGAAAAATAGTCATAGTTCTTCTGCCCATTTTTTAATCAGGTTATTTGGTTTTTTGATGCTGAGTTGTATGAGCTCTTTATTTATTTTTGTAATTGAAGTAGTGATGATTTACAATGTTGTGTTAGTTTCTGGTGCACAGCAAAGTGATTCAGTTATATATATCTGAATATATATAGTCTTTTTCTGATTATTTTCCATTAGATTTTATTACAAGACATTGAATATGGTTCCATGTTCTATACAACAGGAGCTTGTGTTTATCTATTTTATATACAGTAGTGTGTGTCTGCTAATTTTAAACTCCTAATTTGTCCCTCCCCTGCCTTTCCCTTTGGTAACCATAAGTTTGTTTTCTACGTCTGTGGGTCTGTTTCTGTTTTGTAAGTAAGTTTATTTCTATTTTTTTAGATGCATGCATAATGATATCATAATATTTGTCTTTCTCTGTCCAACTTACTTCAGATAGTATCATAATCTCTAGGTCCGCCCATGTTGTTGCAAATGGCATTATTTTATTTTTTTATGACTGAGTAATATTTCATTGTGTGTATATACCACATCTTCTTTATCCACTCATTTGTCAATGGACATTAAGTTGCTTCCATGTTTTGGCTATTGTAAATACTGCTGCTATGAACATTGAGCTTGTCTCTTTTCAAATTAGAGTTTTATCTGGATATATTCCCAGGAGTGGGACTGTTGGATCATATGATATCTCTGTCTTTAGTTTTTTAAGGAACATCCATACTGTTCTACATAATGTTTGTACCAATTTGCATTCCCACCAACAGTACAGGAGGGTTCCCTTTTCTCCACACCCTCTCCAGAATTTATTATTTGTAGACTTTTTGATGAGGACCATTCTGACTAGTATGAGGTGGTACCTCATTGCAGTTTGGATTTGTATTTCTCTAATAATTAACAATGTTGAGCATCTTTTCATGTGCCTGTTGGCCATCTCTATGTCTTCCTTGGATAAACATATGAGCTGTTTATATATGTCAGCTATTAACCCCTTATCAGTCATATCATTTGCAAATATTTTCTCCCATTCAGTAAGTTGTCTTTTATTCTGTTGATAGTTTGCTTTGCTTAAGTTTAGCCAGGTCCCATTTGTTTGCTTTTATTTCCTTTATTCTAGGAAACAGATCCAAAAAATATTGCCACAATTTCTTTCAAAGAGTGTTCTGCAATAGTTTCCTCTAGGAGTTTTAGGATTTTGTGTCTTACATCTGGGCCTTTCATCCATTTTGAGTTTATTTTGTATATGTTAGAGAATGTTCCAATCTTATTGTTTTATATGTAGCTGTCCAGTTTTCCAAATGCCTCTTGCTGAAGAGACTATCTTTTCTCAATTGTATATTCTTGCCTCCTTTGTCATAAAATAATTGGCCATAAGCATGTGGATTATTTCTAGACTCTCTATTCTATTGCATTGATTGTGTGTTTGTTTTTGTGCCAGGAACATAGTGTTTTGATTACTATAGCTTTGTAGTATTGTCGGAGGTCAAGGAGCAGCTTGGTGGGAATGTAAATTTGTGAAGCCACTGTGGAAAACTGTATGGAGCTTTCTCAAAAAACTAAAAATAGAACTACTATATGACACAGCAATACCACTCCTGGGTTATATTTGGAGAAAACTCTAATTCAAATGCACCCCAGTTTTCATAGAAGCACTATTTAAAATAGCCAAGGTATCAAAGTAATCCACTGTCCATCAACAGATGAATGGATAAAGAAGGTGTAATAGACACACACACACACACACACACAATGTAATACTACTCAGTCATTTTAAAAAACTGCAATTTTGCCATTTGCAACAACATTGATCAAGTTGATGGGTATTATGCTAAGTGACATGTCAGACAAAGAAAGAAAAATACTGTATATTATCACTTATGTGTGTAATCTATAAAGTACAACAAACTAGTGAATATAATAAAAAAGAAGCAGACTCACAGATATAGAGAACAAATTAGTGGTTACCAGTAGGGAGAGGGAAGAGAGAAGGGAAAGAACACGGGTAAGGGATTAAAGTGCACAAATTCTTCTGTATAAAATAAACTACAAGGATATATTGTACAATACAGGGAATGTAGCCATTACTTTATAATAACTATAAATGGAGCATAACCTTTAAAAATTTTGAATCACTCTATTGCACACCTGTAATGTATATAATATTGTTCAACAAATATATTTAAATTAAAAAAAAAAAGGAAATTACTTGCTACAGCAACAGTCTTCACCAATCCAAAAAAGATAACTGTAAGCTATATGGTTATATAATGAGCTATAGAAAATTCTAGAAGTTATAAAATAATAATATAAAACCAAACTCTTACTATAAAATGTAATTAATCTCTGCAAAATATACACTTCCACATTCCATGTGATTTATTTTATATCCACTCTTAAGACTGTAAGCACCATCTCAGATAAAAATTAGGGACACAAGCTTAAGATATGGGGCTTTTAAAAATACACACAATGTGAGTGGAAGAAGCTGTTACTTCACAGGATACACAGTCTTGTAAATGGAAGGTTAAAATATCCCTGCCTCTACCTACCCCTTTGCCTTGTGAGTGGTATGGAGTAAAGAGTAATAACCAAAAAGAAAAGAGAAAAAAATGAAAAATTCAATGTAATATTCAAGCCATATTAAATTTTCTCATTTATCATCAAATGTTTTTAAAGATTACTCAATTTTAAAAATCCATCAAAGTTCATTTGCTAATTTTTTCTTAAATTTAATTTGTATAAGTCAGCCTGTCTTTAAAAATTTTTTATAACATTAAGATTTATGTAGAGTTCAGATCAGTTGTCTTGTAGAAATGATCAGAATCTGGATTTATTTGAATGTGTTCTCATGATTAGAATCATGTTAAGAATTTTTTGAAATTTAATTCATTGGGTCTGTGTGTACTTTATAAGTACACGTGAAGAGATCCATGATACTAGGTTGTACAGTGTGGGTAGTGCTTAGTTTATTACTTGGCTTTTATTACTTGACTGCTTGGATATCTGGAAACACCCTATGATGTGTCAGTATTAGACTAGACTATATCCATACTCCCCTACTACATAAATTTGTTGCTTTAATGGGTAATAAACAATGATTGAACACTAGGAAGCTAGGGATATGAAGATAAAGGTATATGGCTTCTTTTACAAAACACACCAGGACTTCCCTGGTGGCACAGTGATTAAGCATCTGCCTGCCAGTGCAGGGGACATGGGTTCAAGGCTTGGGAAGATCCCACATGCAAGGAGCAACTCACCTCCTGCATCACAACTACTGAGCCTGCCCCCTAGAGCCTGTGAGACACAACTACTGAGCCCATATGCCAGAACTACTGAAGCCCATGCACCTAGAGCCCCTGCTCTGCAACAAGAGAAGCCACCACAATGAGAAGCCCACACACCACAATGAAGAGTAGCTCCCGCTCTCCTCAGCTAGAGAAAGCCTGCGCTCAGCAATGAAGACCCAACACCGCCAAAAATAAATTATTTTTAAAAGTTCACTGTGATTTAAAAAAAAACAGGTATATATATATATAAATAAATAAATAAATAGAAACACACCAGTTAGTGGCTGATACATAGGGATTCTTTGACTACCATGGAAGCCTGCCACTCAGCTGTAATTCTAATACCAGCATCGGAATTAAGCTTTCATTCTCTGCAAGCATACTGTCTTGCTAAGGAGTCACTACTAAGCATTTTACTAAAAAACTGCCAGTAAATTTTATCTAGAGACCAGCAGCCCCCAGGTAGGAATCAACAGGTCACCCAGCGCAAGTAGGAAGCACATCCGAATTAGATAATATTCATTAATCATTGCTTACAAACAATTCTGCGTGAACAATTATGCATGAGTTACTTCTCCCAGCCATCTAACTTGTTCCACTGTCATCCTCCTTTCACATGTGAGCTCCTGAAATAATGGAGAAAATAAAGTGGCTGGGAAGGGTCAGAGCATACATCCAACACGGACGACACTGGAATGTCCAATCTGCTGTGTAAGCCATGTAGCCTCACAGAACAGGAAGCTCATCTTCATATGCAGTCTCATGAAGAAACAGGCCACTAGAGCCAGGAAAAGTGGAGCTGCTCAGCTGAAGCAAGGAAGAACCTGGAATCCCCACCCACCCACCCTACTCCTCACCACAGCTTGGATTCCAGCTCCACGGGACATGGTGTGAAAACCACTGCACTGCTTCAAGACTGCAGGGAGTGATTATTAATTCGGAAAGAGGCCCAACAGAATATGAAAAGCTGTTCCCATCTGAATACATGGTTAAAGGAAATGCTAGAGAGCTATGAGCCTCTTCTAGCAGGTAATGTCACAAACAAACAGGCTTGTGTAACAAAGCACATACAGACACACCATACAGCAATCCTGCAGTCCTAAATTGCAATATCACAACCCAGTCCACAGCAGTGAGAGTCCAGAGTCCCAACCACTAGACCACCAGGGAATTCCCAATCTTGTACTTTTAAAGTTATTACAGTATTCTTGGATAAGAAGAAGATATAAATTATATATGAAATTAGTATTCAAATGTAATGAAATTCCAATAAAAATATTCAAATCTTATTTTTAAAATCACCATCCTTAGTTTATCTGCCATATAAGTTTTCTAATTCAGTGTATAAGGAGGTTGGAAGTCATTACTCCACCCTAATAACAAACTGAAAAACTTACAACTCTTCTTACATTCATCCAGAAGTGAGATTACAGGCAAAACACACCCCCAAAATTGGAGGGACAAACAAAGATACACAGATTCACACCTTAATAGAGTAGAAAACTCCGAAGGAACAAGTGATGAGGCAAGAGAGTTTGAACTGTAATTGACAAATTGCTAAAGTCTCAAAGTGAACAACTCTGTGTTAAAAATGCTAAGAGGAGAAGTCATCTGGGGCAGAAGGCACCACTTTTGTGAGTTTTACCTCCTGGATCTCTATTAGGTCTTCCCAGTGAATATCAGAGAAAAATCCCTTCATGTTTCCGCTAAGGAGAAGAGAAAAGGAACAATTTGAAATACACCTGAGCATTGTTCTTCTTGTCAGGGCCTTCCCTAAAAAGAAACTTGTTAACCAGAGCCTGCTGAAGTTTTTTCAGAGCATAACTGGCCTGGGAGAAGGGAAATACAAAACACCAGCCCATGGTAGCCATTCTGTCCCATCAAGGGAGTGGGGGAAACAAGAAGCACTAATAAAGTCATAACCTAGAGACACGCATTCCCTGAAATTCGAATACCTAATTATGGTATTACAGAATTCTTCCTCTCCCCCTACACCATAGCAGTTCCTTTTACCTGATACATCATATCCAGATAGTAAGAAAAATTCTAAGACATAGTATAAGGCAAAAAACACAATTTAAAGACACAGAGCAAAGATCAGAACCAGTTATGGTAGGGATGCTGGAATTATCAGACTGAGAATTTTAAACAATTATGATTAATATACTGAGACTGTGTCCCATAGGGTTAAGAGGAAGCATGCCCTATAGGGTTGAAAGAAACTGACGACTAATAGAAATTCTTTAGCTAGTCTTACAGGATGGCAAATAAGAAAGCAGCTTGCTGAAATCCCCTTCACTTATAAGAAAACAAAACTGGATGCAAGCAATAAGACTGATCAGAGTTTGTGCATAATAAACTTGTTTGTCCAGTGGGTGATGTTTTGATGTCAACAGCCAGAAATTTCCCCACATTTCATACCAACTCCCCCTGGAATTTGCCTATGCGACACATGAAGAGGCACAAAGCCTGCTCGCATATGCATATGGGAACCTAGCACTTCCTTAAACTTTGCAACTCACCACTCTCTTCCTTCTTTAAAATGCCCCAAAGCCCTAACCTTTAAATGTCCACCTCACCTTGCCACTAGGGAGACATATTTGAGAGCTCTACCTTCTGTCTCCTTGCTTGGCCATCCTGTAATAAACCCCTTTTCTTTCTGCAAAAGACCATGGTGTATGATGTAAGATAGTGATCTGGTATTATTTTTATTCATGGGGCTACCCAGTTTTACCAACACAACTTATTGAAGAAATTATCTCTTTATGTAATTTGCTCCTTTATCATAAACAAATTGTCCATATATATTTGGGCTTAATTCTGGATTTTCACTTTTGTACCATTGAACTATGTATCTGTTTTTATGCCAGTACCATACTGTTTTGATTACTGTAGCTTTGTAGTATAGTTTAAAACCAGGAAGTGTGACACCTCTGTCTTTGTTCTTCTTTGTCAGGACAGCTTTGGATATTTAATGTCTTTTGTGATTCCATATGAGTTTGTTTGGTTTTTTTTTCTTTATTAGGGTATAGTTGCTTTACAATGTTGTGTTAGTATCTGCTGTACAACAAAGTGACATGTGACTTTTCAAATTTTTCTTTTTTATTTTGTGAAAAATATCATTGGGATTTTGATAGGATTTACACTAAATCTATATGTGGCTTTGGGTGCTATGACCATTATAACAAAATTAATTCTTCTAATCCATGAACATGGTATGTTTCCATTTGTCTGTGTCTTCTTCAGTTTCTTTCATCAGGATCTTGTAGTTTTCTATTTCATCTCCTTGATTAAATTTTTTCCTAGGTATTTTTATTTTGGTGTGAATGGAATTTTTTTTTACTTCATTTTCAGAAGTATTGAAATGCAGCTGATTTTCTATTCTGCAGCTTTACTGAGTCCATCCATTCTAATTTTTTCTGTGGAGTATTTAGGGTTTTCTATATATAAGACCATATTTAATACAAAGACAATTTCACTACTTTCTTTTCAACTTTGGGTGCCTTTTATTTCTGTAAATTGCCTTATTGCTCTGGCTTGGATTTCCAGTTCTATGTTGAATAAGAGTGATGAGAGTGGGCACCCTTGTCTTATTTCTGATCTTAGAGAAAAAGATTCAACCCTTCACCAGTTAACATGAAGCTAGAGCTTCTTATATATGTCCTCTATTTTGTCAAGCTATTTTCTTCTGTACTCAATGTGTAGAGATTGTGGGATGTTTTACTTTGTCACATAGTTTTATGAAATGATCATATCCATTTTTATCTTTTATTCTATTAATGTATATATTATATTTATTGATTTGCCTTTGTTGAACCATTCTTGTGTTCCAGGGATACATTCCTGCTGATGAAAATTCCATTATCAAGTTAAGATAAAACAAAAAGAATTTTATACAAGCCAAACTGAGGATTATAACCTAGAAGAAAGACTCTCAGAGAGCTCTGAAAATTCTTCCACCTGTTAGAAATTGAAAGCATAGTCATGAACATTTTCAAGACAAAGAATCATACATCAAAATGACATACAGACACTTTACATAAAGTTCACCAAATGTACATAGTCCAGTTAAGCACATACAAGGGGAGGAGCAAGTCACAATGTCCTCTACAGGGCTGGGAGAGAACATTAATCTTTGAAGAAGTTACACTGCTGGTATCAGAAGAAAGGGGGGAAAATAATCTTTGTGGTTGAGCAGGCATTCCCACGTTTGAGAAGGTACAGTCGATGTGTAATACAGATGCACACTGCACACAGGAAGTAGGGGAGTAGGTCCAAATGGCCAAAGAGAGAGAATTTTATGTTTAAATTTTCTTGACCTGCCTTAAAATATAAATTTTATTTTATTATCGCTTTTGATCATGGTGTATGATTCATTTAATATGCAGTTAAATCTGATTTACTAGTATCTTGTTGAGATTTTTAAAATCTGTATTCATCAGTGATACTGCTCTGTAGTTTTCTTTTCTTGTAGTGTCTTTCACTTTATTATCAGAGTAATGCTGTCCTATTAAAATAAGATTGAGAATGTCCCCACCTCTTCAGTATTTTGTAAGAATTTTAAAAGGGTATATGTTAATTATCTCTTTAAACATTTGGTAGAAATCACCAGTTATACTATTGGTTCCTGGACTTTCATTTTTAGGAGGTGTTTTATTGCTGACTCAGTCTCCTTACATATTACTGGTCTGATTTCTATCATCATGCCTCAGCTTTGATAAGTTGTATATTTCTAGGAATTTATCCATTTCTTCTAAGTTATCAAATTTGTTGTCATTTGACTGCTCATAGTAGTTTCTTCTGATACTATTCCTATGTATTTCAGTTGTGTTAGCTGTAATATCTCCTCTTTAATTATTGATTTTATTTGAGTCTTTCTTTTTCTTAATTGGTCTGGCAAAAGGTTTGTCGATCTGTTTATCCTTTTTAAAAAACAGCTCTTGTTCATCATTTTTATTGCTTCACTGGTCTCTGTGCCATTTATTCCTTTTGTGATCTTTGTTATGTCCAGCTTTCTGCTAACTTTGTCTTTAGTCTGTTTTTCTTTTTCCATTTCCTCGATATGTAAATTTATTTGAGATCTTATTTTTTTCTTAATATAGGCTTTTGTCTCTTTAAATGTCTGTCTTAGAACTGCTACAGATGCATCCCATAGGTTTTTTTTTTTTTTTTTTTTTTTGTGGTATGCGGGCCTCTCACTGCTGTGGCCTCTCCCGTTGCGGAGCACAGTCTCCGGACGCGCAGGCTCAGCGGCCATGGCTCACGGGCCCAGCCACTCCGCGGCATGTGGGATCCTCCCAGACCGGGGCACGAACCCGTGTCCCCTGCATCAGCAGGCGGACTCTCAACCACTGCGCCACCAGGGAAGCCCATCCCATAGGTTTTGATATGCTGTCTTTCCACTTTCCTTTGTTTTAAGATTTTTTTTAAATTTCTCTTTTATATATTTTGACCCAATTATTATTCAGGAGTGTGTTGTTTAATTTCCGCATAGCTATAAGTTTTCCAGCTTTTCTCCTGTTGTTGATTTGTAGTTTCATACCATTTCTCAGAAAAGATATTTGGCATCATGTCAATCATCTTAAATTTGCTTTTATCATAAGATCTGTCTTTTGTGTCCTATCATAAGATCTATCTTGGAGCTATCCTAGAGATATTTGCATGCATGCTTAGGAAGAACGTATATTCTGCTACTGTTGGAATGTTCTATGTATGTCTGTTTAGATATTTAGTCTCAAGTATGGCTCAAGTCCACATTTCCTTGTGATGTTTTGTCTGCATGATTTCCTCTTTACAGAATCTGTTCACTGTGATCTCGGGTGTATTTTATTTATTTATTTATTTATTTGGCTGCCTTGGGTCTTACTTGAGGCACACAGGATCTTTCATTGGGGTGAGTGGGCTCTTTGTTGTGGCGTGCAGGCTCCAGACTTTGTGGGCTCAGTAGGTACAAAGTGAGGGCTTAGTTGCCCTGTGGCATGTGGGATCGTAGCTCCCTTACCAGGGATCGAACCTGCATCCCTTGCATTGGAAGGCAGATTCTTAACCACTGGAAGTCCCTGTCTGGATGATTTATCAATTACTGAAAGTGGTGTATTGATGTCCCCTACTGTTATTTTATACTTATCTATGTCTCCCTTCAGATGTCTTAATATTTGCTTCATATGTTTAGGTGCTTCATTGTTGTAAGCATATATATTTATGATTGTTACATTTTCTTGATGAATTGACCTCCTTGTCTTTCTATAATGAACATCTGTTTTTTTTTCATTACTGGCTTTTACATAAAGTTTGTTTTGTTGGATATAAAGGTTGTATTGTTAGCCACCTCTGCTCTCTCTTGGCTTCCTCCAGAGACAGGGAGGAAAGGACAGAGGGAGGAAAGAAAGAAAGAAAAACAGAAAGAAGGAAAGAAAGAAAGAAAGAAAGAAAGAAAGAAAGAAAGAAAGAAAGAAAGAAAGAAAGAAAGAAAAGAGAGGGAGGGAGGGAGGGAGGGAGGGAGGGAGGAAGGAAGGAAGGAAGGAAGGAAAGAAGGAAAGAAAGGAATAAGTTGCCAAGTATGTGGGCAAATTGAAACCTTGTGCACTGCTGGTGGAAAGGCAAAATGGCGCATCACTATGAAAAATAGTATGAAAGATCCTACGAGAGGTAAACATGTAGGGCTTCCCTGGTGGCACAGTGGTTGAGAGTCTGCCTGCCAATGCAGGGGACACGGGTTCGTGCCCCAGTCCGGGAAGATCCCACATGCCACGGAGTGGCTTGGCCCATGAGCCATGGCCGCTGAGCCTGCGTGTCCGGAGCCTGTGCTCCGCAACGGGAGAGGCCACAACAGTGAGAGGCCTGTGTACCACACACAAAAAAAGAGGTAAACATGTAGAATTACCATATTATCCATTAATTTCATTTCTGAGTATATACCCCAAAGTATTGAAAGCAAGGAGGCAAGGACCCAAAGAGATATTTGTACACTCTTGTTCATAGACAATTACTGAAAGACAGAAGCAACCCAAATGTCCACTGATGAACGAATGTGTAAATAAATGTGGTATATACATGCAATGTAATACTATCCAGTCTTAAAAAGGAAGGAAATTCTAACATAGGCTACAATATAAATGAACCTTGAAGACATTATGCTAAATAAAAGAAGCCAGTCACAAAAGATCACATATTAATGATTCCATTTATAGAAAATGTTCAGAATGGGCAAAATCAGAGACAGAAAATAATTTATCCTATCTTAGAGTTCGGGAAGGAGGAATGTGGAGTGACTGCTAATGAGTACTGGGTAAGAAAACGTTCTAAAACAGGATTATGGTGATGGTTGCATAACCTGCAAATAACCTAAAAGGCATTGAGCAGTACATTTTAAATGAGTGATTTATAAAAGATGTGAATTATGGAAGACAGATTTTTCTGGCCTTAAGGTAAGAATGTTTCAAAGAATTGTCCACTGATACTAAAATTCATTATCTTTTCAATAAATATGTGTTTCAATGGGACCTTAGTCCTCTGTACTCAGTGGCGGCAACCTAAAGCAATCATGTGAGTCTGTTGGATATAGTCTGGATTTGTATCCACTCAGTTGGAAACCAACCCTAAAGAAACAGAAAAATATGATTACCAAACAAAGCATTCAAATGCCCAGTGAATTAATGAGAGTATAGGTAGACAAATGAAATCAGGAAAATGCATGAATAAAATGAGATAATTAGCAAAGAAAGAGAAACTATAAATAAAAACCAAGCAGAAATTTTAGTGCTACAAATTACAATAAGTGAACTGAAATATTCAGCAGAGGGGTTCAACCGGTGACTTTACCAGACAGAAGAATCAGTCTACTCAAAGAAAGTATATTTAAATGTTTGGAGGTAGAGGGTGAAAGAAAGAAAGATGGGGGGTAGGGGGAAAGAAAAGAAAGGAAGAAGGAAGGAAAGAAGGAAGGGAGGGAGGGAGGAAGGTGGGGGAGGGTGAAGGGAAAGGAAAGGAAATGAAAAGGAAAGAAGGAAAAAGAAAAAAACAGAGTTTGAAGGACTTTTGGAGTACTATCAACCAACATATGCAACATGAGAATCCCACAAGGAGAAAAAAGTGAGAAAGTGTCAGGAGTGTGTTTCAAAAAATAATGGCCAAAATTTTTCCAAATCTGTAGAAAGAAATGAAAACACAAATTCAAAAAGCTCACAATAGGGACTTTCCTGGTGGTCCAGTGGTTAGGATTCCACACTTTCATTGCTGAGGGCCTGGGTTCAACCCCTGGTTGGGGAACTAAGATCCCATAAGCTGTGCAGTACAGCCAAAACAAACAAACAAAAAAAGAAACTCACAATATCCTACTGTGATGAATTCAAGGAAACCTAGACTGAGACAAGCTATAATCAAACTATCAAAAGTCACACACAAAGAGAAAATCCTGAAAGCAGCAGGAGAAAATTTACTTATATACAGCAGGGCTCCTAGAAAATTATTAGGGGATTTCTCAGCAAAAACTTTATAGGCCAGAAGTGAATGGAAAAGTACAAAGAAACTGCCCACTTCAAGAATATTATATCCATCAAAATTGTCCTTTACAAATGAGGGGGCAATTAAGACTGTTCCAATAAACAAAAGTTCATCACTAGACCTTCCCTACAACAAATACTGAAGGGAGTTCTTCAAGTTGATGTGAAAGTGTTGTACAGGTGCTGTGAAAGTGCTATAAAGAGAAACTATACAAAAGTATAAACCTCTCTGGTAAGGGTAAATATATAGTCAAATATAGAATTCTATAGTGGTGTTATATAGGTGCATAAACCACTTTTAAACTTGGCATAGAATTTAAAAAACAGAAGCATAGAAAGTATAAAACAATATTGATGGATATTCAATAGTAAAAGAGGTAATTTGTGTAATCAATAATGGAAAGTGGAAGGACAGACATGTAAAAGAGTGTTAAAGTTGTTATCAGCTTAAAAGAGTTTGTTATGGGCAGTCTGGTGGTTAGGGCTTGACACTTTCACTGCCATGGCACAGGGTTCAATCCCTGGTTGGGGAATCAAGATCCTGCAAGCCGTGAGACATGGCCAAAAAATAAAATAAATAAAATAAAAGAGTTTGTTATAACGTTCAGATGTTTTACTTTTTTGAGAAGTTACCCAAAAGATAATATTTATAGAAAATACAGAAAAAAAAGAGAAGGTAAACAAAACATGTTAAGTACAAATAATCAATGAAGTACAAAAGAAGGTTGCAAAAGAGAAGCGGAAGGCCAAAAAAAGCCACAAGACAAAAAAAAAAAAAAAAAAGCCACAAGACAGACAGAAAATAATGAACAAAATGGCAATAGTAACTCCTTTCCTATCAATAATTACCTTTTTTTATTAAAACAGCATTTTTTTTGCTGTGTCGGGTCTTAGTTGCAGCATGTGGGATCTTTTCCTTGCAGCACACAGGTTCTTCATTGCGGTATGCAGGCTCTTCATTGCGGCATGCCGGCTTCTCTCTAACTGAGGTATATGGGTTTTCTTTCTCTAGTTGTGGTGCGTGGCATGCAGGCTCCAGGGCACATAGACTCTGTAGTTTGCAGCATAGGGGCTCTCTCACTGAGGCCCGCAAGCTCAGTAAGTGTGGCACCTGGATTGCCCCATGGCATGTAGGATCTTAGTTCCCCAGAGATCGAACATGCATCCCCTGCACTGGAAGATTTATTACCACAGGACCACCAGGGAAGTCCCCCAATCAGCAATTACTTAATTTTATTTATTTATTTACTTACTTACTTACTTACTTATTTATTTATGGCTCCATTGGGTCTTCGATGCTGCATGCAGGCTTTCTCTATTTGTGGCTAGCAGTGGCTACTCTTCATTGTAGTGAGTGGGCTTCTCATTGCAGTGGCTTCTCTTGTGGCAGAGCATGGGCTCTAGGCACGCGGTCTTCAGTAATTGTGGCACTTGGGCTCAGTAGTTGTGGTGCACAGGCTTAATTGCTCCACGGCATGTGGGATCTTCCCAGACCAGGGCTTGAACCCATGTCCCCTGCACTGGCAGGCAGATTCTTAACCACTGCGCCACCAGGGAAGTCCCAGTAATTACTTTTTTGTTTTGTTTTGTTTTGTTTTGTTACTTTTGGCTGTGTTGGGTCTTTGCTGCTGTGCGCAGGCTTTCTCTAGTTGCGGCGAGTGGGGGCTACTCTTCATTGCAGTGCACAGGCTTCTCATTGCAGTGGCTTCTCTTGTTGCGGACCATGGGTTCTAGGCACACGAGCTTCAGTAGTTGTGGCTCATGGGCTCTAGAGCACAGGCTCAGTAGTTGTGGCACACTGGCTTAGTTGCTCTGCGACATGTGGGATCTTCCCAGGCCAGGGCTCGAACCCATGTCCCCTGCATTGGCAAGAGGATTCTTAACCACTACACCACCAGGGAAGCCCCCAGTAATTACTTCAAATGTAATAAACTGCTCAATTAAAAGTCATAGATTGGGACTTCCCTGGCAGTCCAGTGGTTAAGAATCACCGCTTACCCCACAGGGGACACAGGTTCGAACCCTGGTCAGGGAACTAAGATCCCACATGCCACATATGGCCAAAAAAATTTTTTTTAATTTTAAAAACCATAGATTGACAGAATAAGTTTTAACAAAATATGATTCAACTATATGCTGTTGACAAATAAAGGCTAACAGTGGAGGGAAAATAAAAGATACTGCATGCAAACAAGAACCTAAATTGAGTATGAGCAGCCATACTTATCAGACATAAGAGATGACCTCCAGAGATGATCACTTACTAGGCGTGTTATTCACCAAAACCTATTTTTTCTGTTTCAACATTAGGTAGGCCTCCAAAAGGCCTAATCTTCAAAATACTGAGGAGGAAATATGTTTGTAAAAGATAATAAGAATCTAAAAGAGCGTGGATATATGTATATGTATAACTGATACACTGTGCTGTACAGCAGAAAATAACACAACATAGTAAATCAACTCTACTCCAATTTAAAAAAAACAAACTGCATTCAGCCGTTGGAGGTCTATAAGATAACAGACCCTGAAAATTAGTGCATTCCTGCATGTAGCCAAGACAGGAATATAGGTGAAAGGGAAAAGAAACTAGGTGAAAAGGGACATTATACCAAAACCTGAGATGAATTATCATATTTTTAGTATATGTCACCACCCATTTGCTAATACATGTATGATTTAAACAGCGTCATGACAGTCCCAGTTAAACCATATAGGTCAAAGGAGCACTAATCATGTAAGCCTTGATGTCTACCCAAGAATGAGGAAGAAGGTGGTCTCCTCCCCTCTCCACTTTTTCTTTGATTATAAAAATGTAGTCCTCTTTGTTCTGGGGCTGCACTCCCTTGCCTGCCTTGTATCTCTCACAGCAACCTATGCTAATAAACTCAGTCACAGTCTAGTGCAGTGACTCTCAATGGAAGGAAGAAGTTTTCCTACCTGCCAAGGGAACATTTGACAATGTCTGGAGACATTGCGGCTGCCACAATTTGCGGTGTGCTATTGGCATCTAGTGGATAGAGATTGGGGATGCTGCAAACATCCTACAATGCACAGACCACTCTCCACACACATGTATACACACATAAGAATTATTCTGGCAAAATGTTAATAATGCTGATGTTGAGAAAGTATAGTGGGAGAGAAACACAGTCTAATAGGAGAGGCGTATTAATTTAATAATCACACAAGCAAGTGCAAAATGGTAACTTTCTCAAACACAATGAAGGAGGAGAATTAACCTACTCAGAGAGGTCAGAAAGGGGATCCTGTGCTTTCCTGGTGGCGCAGTGGTTGAGAGTCCGCCTGCCAATGCAGGGGACGTGGGTTCGAGCCCTGGCCGGGGAAGATTCCACATGCCACGGAGCAACTAAGCCCGTGCACCACAAC
The DNA here is from genome assembly GCF_963455315.2 of Globicephala melas. Lineage (NCBI taxonomy): Eukaryota > Metazoa > Chordata > Mammalia > Artiodactyla > Delphinidae > Globicephala > Globicephala melas. The sequence continues at coordinate 448,106 of NC_083336.1, read as the reverse complement.
TACTGAGCCTCCGTGCTGCAACTACTGAAGCCTGTGAGCCTATAGCCTGTGCTCTGCAATATGAGAAGCCACTGCAGTGAGCAGCCCACGCACCACAATGAAGATTAGCCACCACTCACAACCAGAGAAAGCTCGTGCACAGCAACGAAGACCCAACACAGCCAAAAATAAAATAAATAAATAAATTTATATGAAAAAAAGAGTCAAATTTCCACTCTGAATGATCCTCTTCCCAGGTTAGAAGAAATTCTAAGAAAATGGTTTGGATCCTGGTTTAAATCTTTACTAAAGACCATTCTTACTCCTATTTGCAATTTTGATTACAGTTTGTATAACTTATAAAGTGTTAGTTTCTTGCCTTTCATACTGTGTATCACCTACTCCTGTTACCAAGTCCAAGCTTGCTCTGCTAGCCCCAGGACAGCCCAATAAATTGGGCGACAAGGTGTTGAGGCAGGGAAGATGGCTTTATTCAGAAAGTCAGCAGACTGAGAAGGTGAAGGACTAGTGTCTCAAAATAACCATCTTATTGGGGTCTGGATGCCAGTTTCTTTTATAGAATCAGAGAGAGAAGTAAAGTAAAAAGGCAGGATACAGAGGGATAGTCAATGAGGAAGTAATTAAAAAGGGCCATCAGTCTTGCAAAACATCTCCTGGAATGACCAGCCTTGGTGAAGGGATGTGTTAATTTCAGCCATTTACAGGTAGACAGGGTTCCCTGATACAGGCCATTATGTATGATTATAATAACAAAAGCAATGAAAAGCAAAGGCTAAAGTCAAAGAAACAGGTCCAACATGGAGTAAAAATTGGCTCTTCTCTGTTAAGATTCCCCCTGTCGATGTCCATTCCAAAATCTGTGGAAAAAGTTGTGACAACCATTCTAACTGTTCCATCAGATGGACCTTTCTGGAAGTGTCCGCCATCAGTGCCAGTGTTCCAAATGTTGAGATTTGTCTTCCTTTGTTCCTCTTTGGAAAGTGTCAACTTTACACCGGTAGACTTAAAAATATTCACAATCTATAAGTTGAGAGTTATTAAGAATTTTGAGGGCTTCAAGCCCAGGAGGCTGCATCTCAAGTTAAGGAATTTAATATTTTTCTATGCATGGGAAGATGCAAGAGTCTGAGCTCACTGAAGTCATTCCTTTGATAACCACCACAGCTATCTTGGGGCTTGTATCCTGTATTTTCACATCCTGAGTTTCCTCAGGCCTCACCATAGGAAGTGGCTGCAGTCTGATGGCTGCTAGATGGCAGGTATTGTTCTTCTTCCTGAGTTTCCTCAGGGTTCACCCCCTCACGTTGGAGGGCTGCAATTGCTGGTGACTGGTCCTCTCCTCTTGGTCAGGAATCTGACCAATATTTGGGAGACATTTCATGATCAAATATTGTCCCATGGAGCTGGGATGCTCATCCCAGCTCAGGTGAAAATTCTTGATATGCCACCTCAAGGTGCTAATTTTCAGATTAGGCCCTATTGATAACGAAAGATTCTCTGGATCCTCTGTCTAATTATGATCCAGGAGACATTTTCCCTGGTTGCTTCTTCCCATACCTAGAATCACACTATTACAATTATTTTATGTTATAAATGTGAGAAGTTTTGCTGAAGGTCTGGTTACACACTGGGTACTGTAAGAGACAGCAATCTTATCAAACATACAGGATATAAGTAATGCAGCTAGTAACATTTACAAAGACATAGTGCAGCAGAAAAACACAAAGCACAAACAATTTGGAAACAAAGAACAAATTAAAACAATGATTGGTATAACTAGTTGTAATTCCAGTTGCAATAACTAGTGACCAAAGGAAACATAACTGCTTTAGTGAGCCATCCCCAGCTTTGAAACAGGAGAGAAGGAGGCGGGGCACAACCTTTGAAAGAAGGACAGAGCCCGAAGACATGACATAAACTGATTAGAACCAAATGGGTCCAAGATGGCAGACAAGACAACTTCCACTAGACCTTGATCCTCAGTATATGCACACTGTAACACATCAGCAAGCTAACTGACACACCCACAGGTGCCAAGACAGTTCCAAGGCCGAACATAAGGATCAGAAAGTGAGCAATGGGGCTTCCCTGGTGGTGCAGTGGTTGAGAGTCCGCCTGCCGATGCAGGGGACGGGGGTTCGTGCCCCGGTCCGGGAAGATCCCACATGCCATGGAGCAGCTGGGCCCGTGAGCCATGGCCGCTGAGCCTGGGCGTCCAGAGCCTGTGCTCTGCAACAGGTGAGGCCACACACACACACACACACACACACACACACACACACACACAGAGTGAGCGGTGGCCCAATTCCTGGAAATCTCTACCCCTTCCCAAAATAGTTGGAATATTCCTCTACTCATTAGCCTATGAAATTACCCACCCCTATAAAAATTGACAACCCATACCCTGGTGCCTTTCTTACCTTCTGAGATGGCCCACAGTCTGTGGAGTGTTTCTCCCAAGGCCGCTCTCATCTTCTTTGTTTATTTAATAAATTTATTTATTTATTTTTGGCTGTGTTGGGTCTTCGTTGCTGCACGCAGGCTTTCTCTAGTTGTGGCAAGCCGGGGCTACTCTTTGTTGCGGTGTGCTTGCAATTGCTTCTCTTGTTGCAGAGCACAGCCTCTAGGTGCGTGGGCTTCAGTAGTTGTGGCACATGGGCTCAGTAGTTGTGGTGCACAGGCTTAGTTACTCCATGGCATGTGGGATCTTCCCGGACCAGGGCTCAAACTCGTGTCCCCTGCATTGGCAGGTGGATTCTTAACCACTGTGCCACCAGGGTAGCCCCGCTCTCATCTTCTGAGATGGCCCACACTCTGTCTGTAGAGTGTGTTTCTCTCTAAATAAATCCACTTCTTACCTATTACTTTGTCTCTTACTGAATTCATTCTGCAATGAGACATCAAGAACCTGAACTTCAGTAAGTCCTGAAAGCAGGCGTATGATCTCAGTTGGAAGACTGTGGGTTTTGGCCAGGTTCGAGACCAAACCGCGTGCGTTCAAGTCCCAATCAGGGTTTTGGCTGGGTTCGATTCTCGTCATGTGAGTTCAAGTCCCAATCTGAGGGGCATGGTTTCAGAAGTGCTTCCCGGCCTTTCCTGGTGGCACAGTGGTTGAGGGTCCACCTGCCGATGCAGGGGACATGGGTTCGTGCCCTGGTCCGGGAGGATCACGCATGCTGCGGAGTGGCTGGGCCTGTGAGCCATGGCCACTGAGCCTGTGCTCCGCAACGGGAGGGGCCCCAGCAGTGAGAGGCCCGTGTACGGCAAAAAAAAAAAAAAAAGAAGTGCTTCCCGTTTTAGCTCAAGCAGTTAGTACCAGATATCTGTGCGCTCAAACCAAAGTAAACAAACCAAACTAAACTGCACCAGCCAGAAGTCACACTCAAAGTAAAACAGATGGCAAAGAGATATGCCCAGAAATCAAAAGTCAAAGGGCAAAAAATGCCCCAAACATGACTTCCCAGTCCCACTAGACCTATGACCTTTGTCCAAAGAGATGTCTCACAAATTTAATTTCCGTTCACAGGGACAACTCCCCAAATTGGAAGCAAAATTCCCCATATTGGAACTAAAGTTCCCCAAATGGACAAGGTCCAAAAGTCCACAGAGGGACCCTGATGTCAAGCTGTCCTGGTGAAAAAGTGACTTGAGCATTTAATTTACAAGGGAAATCCCACCTCAAAAAGGGGGATTGGACACGGGCATATACAAGAAGCTGTATTTCAGGGTGAGGTCTCCTAGTTGGCATTCTAGAGGTTGTAAGAATGAACGGTTTGTACTTCTCCAGAAACTCCTATGACTGGGATAGACTGAGATGTTTTCTGTGCCACCTTGGTGTTTATCACAGATCATGTGGCACCCTTATCTGTTAGAAAGTCAATCAAATTGTTCCCCACTGTCAAAGTTACCCAGAGCTCCTGTGGGGAAATTAGAATTGGACGCCTCAAGTCTAAGGGAGTCCCCTGGCCTCCTAACAGGATATCAGTGCAAGGGAGATTGTCCTGCTACAGAAGTAGATCCTGGTCCAAACTGGGTGCCCTGTCCGGTCTTTGACGGTGATACTAAACGATGTCCCTGTGCCTTGGGGGTTATCACAGAAACTTCTATTTGATCCCCATGGGTAGGGGAAACAGGAGGCGGTGAAAGGAGTGAATATGTTGGCAACATGGGGGAGCAGCTGGAAGAACTGCCAGTGCAGGCTTCTTGGCCAGTGGAGGAGCTGGATAGGCCAGAGGGGGGTTTAGGTTTTGGAGTAACATGTTCCCACTCTCATTTCCTCCCTCTTTGCCCTGTAGAACAGGTTCCCCCTTGGATTTCCTTTCAGATTACTACACCATAAGGTGGCAGCCCTCTGAGTCCTTTTCCTCCTGATGCAATAGCTTCTACAACATATGGAATCTCATCCTTTCCCTGCTCTTTTGCAAAATACTTTTAACTGTGAGATCAGATAATAATTGAGTAAGTCACTCAGGGGCCATCGCCCTTCTGATCCTAACATATATTGGGTCCACACCCTATTATGATAGTATATCAGGTCTTTCTTAGTCATAGGCTCATGGCTATGTTTTGCCCATTTATCTACTATACACCCCAAAGGGCTTCCCTTCAGGATAGATGGAGTAGTTCCCATTTTTATAAGTTTGATAACACCAAAACACAAAAGACGCAGACAAATTCCAACACAAAAAGCACAAATTCCAATAGCGATGCACAAAAAACCAAAACAAACACACCAGTTCCGAGTCAGGTAGAGTCCAAGAGCAACTCCCCTCTCCAACAGGATACCCCAACCAAATTGGCTTGTCCCATAAAAGAAACGCCCAAATTGAGGGGGGAACGTGTTCCCTGTATGCACACCGGAGCGACTTACCCTCCAAATGCGAGTCCATCGACTCGCAGAAGTTTGACGATTCCTTGCTCCAACTGCCAAGGGCTGGGGTAGCCAGTGCTGCTTCAGGGAATTTTGAAGGGAAGATCCTCAGGACACATGGTCCCGGCAGCTGCTAGGGACTTGCCCCAATATCGCCTGACCAGGACCAGCTAGCCACAGGCAGCGAGGCTCCTGGCTGGCTAAGCCAAATTTGTTACAGGCCAATAAATCAGGAGACAAGGTGTTGAGCCAAAGAATGCGACTTTATTTGGAAAGCCGGCAGACCAAGAACATGGAGAACAAGGGTCCCTGAAACACCATCTTACTGGACTCTGTTTGCCAGTTTCTTTTATTGAACAGAGATGGGGAGGAGGTAAAAAGTAAAGTAGGGTTTCCCTGCTGGCGCAGTAGTTGAGAGTCCGCCTGCCAATGCAGGGAACACGGGTTCGTGCCCCAGTCCGGGAAGATCCCACTTGCCGCGGAGCGGCTGTGCCCCTGAGCCATGGCCGCTGAGCCTTTGCGTCCGGAGCCTGTGCTCCGCAACGGGAGAAGCCACAACGGTGAGAGCCCTGCGTACCGCAAAAAAAAAAAAAAAAAAAGAGTAAGGTAAAAAGGCCATTAGTTTTGCAAACTATCTCATGGCTTGGCAGGCATTCGGGAGGGGATGTGTTAATTTCTCCTTTCTGGAGCCATTCACAAGTGGGCAGGATCAGATTGTGTCCCTGTGAGCTGAACAAAGGCACTTTAGTTTAACATTCAGGCAGAGGGGCAGGGTTCTGTGAGGCAGGCCATTATGTATGACTATAATAACAAAATCAACAAAAAAGCAAAGGTTAAAGTCAAAGAAACAGATCCAACGTGGAGTCTGATTTAGCTCTTCCCTGTTACACTCCTACTAACATGATGGGATACAAACAGCTTGATACAATTGACCACATCTATACATCTCTATTAAGTATGGACAGGCACAATGCACATGAGAGGTAAAATTGGCAGAAGTCCTACTGGACAATTTGTAATTGATTATCAGTCTTTGCCAGATATCCTACCAGTACAACCCCATAAGAAAAAATTAAAAATGGGTTATTGAGACCCTGCATCGAGGGCGGTGATGGAACCAAGGCAAGTAAGCAACCACCCTGGAATCAAATATTTGAATGCCTAATACTTTGTATCAAAAGATTAATAATCAAAAGGGGACGTTGATAAAATAAAATTATTTTTAAGACAGGAAAAGAATTTAAACATGAAATTTTCTCTGCCCCCTTGTACATCCTCTCTCCCCTTTAGTGTGCATTGTGTATCTGCATTATACATTAACTAGACCTTCTTAGAAAACACAGGAATGCCTACTCAACAAAAAAGAGCAATTTCCTCCTGGAACCAGCAAGGTAACTTGTTAGGAGATAATTTAACCAAGCAGGACCCTGTGGGGCCTTCCCAGGACAGGTCTTCCCCCACATCCTCTGCTTTAGCTCGTCTCTGAAGTACCTAGATAACAGTATTTGATGCACATTCCTGAGTTGTTTTGCAGATATGAAAACCCTACAAAAAGGAAGAACTTACTTGATGACCAAGAGCACATAGCCCCAGGCATGCTGGAGTCTAAGGACTGATAATGTTAACATCTGTGATACCACTGCCTCACCATCAGCCAATCAGAGAACTGTGCACAAGCTGATCACAAACCCTGTGACCCGTCCTTCCCCCAACCTGACCTTTAAAAATGCTTTGCGGAAACACTTTGTGGAGGTCTAGACTTTCCAGGGCATGAGCCACTTCATCTCCTTGCATGGCCTTGCAATAAACCTTTCTCTGCTCCAAACTCTGATGTTTCAGTCTGTTTGGCCTCACTGTGCATTGGGCACATGAACTTGTGTTAACAATAACATTCCTTTCTTAATCCTGTAAGTGGTCACTATGACCCACTACTTACCTTATACGGGCAGATCTGGACTATGTAAACTGTCAATATGTTACTTTGATGTATAACCCCTTGACTCAAAAACTTTATGTAATAGTATGTTTGAAACAGAGCAGGACTCTGTGGGACTCCCCGGTACAAATCCTTTCTGTGTCCACCATTTCTTGTTTGTAAGAAATAGGTTTCAGCCTCCTAGAGCTTCCCTGAGTTCTAAAGGGCAGAGTCAAACAGTTGCTAACCAGGGAAAGGAGGGAATGCAGAAACAAATGAGTACAGTGAAGAAAGAATAATGCAGGATGCGGCAAAGCCCTGGTTTCTCAGGAAGGAATATACAGAACTGTATCTTTGAGTATTTCTACAGGAGCTAAGTCCCCACCCAGGTGGAGGATGGCAACTTCAGGCTGAGCCCAAGATTCCTGGAACACTGCCCTGTTACCTCACCAACGAATCAGAAGAAAGTCACACACCCTGCAGCCCACACCCTAAATTTTGCCTGTAAAAACTTCTGCCAGAAAAGTATTGGGGAGTTCAGGGGTTTTGAACAGAAACTACCCCTTTTTTGGCCTTGCAATAACTTTTTCCACTCCAAACTCCAATGTTTTGATTTATTTGGCCTCATTGTGCATGGGGCACATGAACTTGCATTTAGTAACAATTTTTGAGGGCTAGCCAAGGAGACACCAGGCCCATGGAAGGTCAACCACAGTCAGGGGCAGCCACTTCCTTGAGTCCCTAGCAGCTGACAGAGCTCATTTTGCTCCAGGGTAGTTGGAGGGACTCTCCCTGACAGGCACCAGCCACCCTGGCCCAAGGTTATTTGGAGCCAAGAAATGTCCTGAGACATGGTCCACACTTGGAGTTGTTTGTGGGTGAGTCATTCCAGCTTGCACAGGCTGGGAAATTCTACCTTCTCCCCTGGAAGAAGACTGAGCCACTCTGGGCTCATTGCAAGCCAGTCTGGGTCTATTCTTTTTCAGAAGCCAGGCCACTCTGGAGACCTCCAGCTGCAAGTGGGAGTGGAATTTTTGGACTAAACCCCCTCTGATTTTCTGTCTTTGCAACCATACCACATTTTGTGTGCATCAATTTGGGGTGAGCCACTCTAGGCTGTGAAGCCTAGAAATTCAACCCACTTCATCTGGGCCCACTTCCCTTTTAGGGAGTGAGCCACTCTGGGCTTATTGCGAGCCAATCTGGGCTTGTTCTCTTTAGAGAAGTAGGCCATATTTTGGAGGCCTCCATTTGGGAATGGAAGTGGAATTTTGGGGCTACACCTCATCTGATCTTTTGTTTGTGGGACGTTGTTTGCTGTTTGTATGTGTTTCAGTACTGGCATTGGCTAGTGGAGATGTCTCTGAGCTCTGAACACTGATGACATGAGGGTATTCTTCCCTATTGCATTGGCTTTGCCTATGGCAGAACACTGGTTGGCATTTTTTCCCTTTTGGACTAAGGCTTAGCCATCTGGCCCCATCTCTGATTAAGCATTGATTGGGAATTTCCCTTTCTGGGGCCAGGGAACTGTGACCCTCAGAGACAGTTCTGCATTGCATTGGTTTGCTGTTTGGCCATAAATTGTTACATATGGATTCCCAGAACTCTTTTCCAACTTAGAGTCTCCTAAGGTGTATTTTTGCAAAACTGGAAGACCTTCAGCTATGTTCCCATGAATGAAAGAAAATGGTATTTTATTGTAACCCTGCTTGGTGTCAGTATTCCTTGAGATCCAAAGAAAAATGGTCCCTAATGTACTCTAAATTCTTTTATGCTGTTGTATCAAAGTCGGCCTTTTAAAATTTGTTTGCCTTTTATCTTGGGTGTGTGCATGAGCACTTTGGTACAGGTATCCAAATTCTATTCTCTCTTCCTGGTTTGACCCTTGTTAGGGGGTCCTGGTAACTTGAATGCTGATTTATGCTCATCTAGAAGTGAGGCATATGAGTTATATTTATTATTGTCTATTATTGTTATTGATTTCCACTATTTAGAGACTGAAAAAAAAAATCCCAGTAAATGGTCAAGATGGAGCTCCTTTGACATTCTAAAACTAACTTTTGCATATGCAATTAGAGGAAGCTAGCTTTCTAGAAGGAATTGGTGTTTCCCTTTTTGTGCCTTTAGGATGTAAATAATCTTCCTGAGCTCTCAGGAGCTTTAATCATCTGTGATCCCAGAGAGTGAAGAAAACAAGTGGCCTTTTTATAGTCAAGCAGGAAGCAACTCATGCAGCTCAATATAAAAAAAATAAACAACCCAATCCAAAAATGGGCAGAAGACCTAAATAGACATTTCTCCACAGAAGATATACAGATTGCCAACAAACACATGAAACGATGCTCAACATCACTAATCATTAGAGAAATGCAAATCAAAACTACAATGAAGTATCACCTCACACTAGTCAGAATGGCCATCATCAAAAAATCTACAAACAATCAATGCTGGAGAGAGTGTGGAGAAATGGGAACCCATTGCACTGTTGCTGCAGTGTTGGTGGGAATGTAAATTGATACAGCCACTATAGAGAAAGTATGGAAGTTCCTTAAAAAACTAAAAATAGAATTACCATATAAGCCAACAATCCCACTACTGGGCATATACCCTGAGAATATCATAATTCAAAACGAGTCATATACCACAATGTTCATTGCAGCTTTATTTACAATAGCCAGGATGTGGAAGCAACCTAAGTTTCCATCAACAGATGAATAGATAAAGAAGATGTGGCACATATATACAATGGAATATAACTCAGCCCTAAAAAGAAACGAAATTGATTTATTTGTAGTGAGGTGGATGGACCTAGAGACTGTCATACAGAGTGAAGTAAGTCAGAAAGAGGAAAACAAATACTGTATGCTAACACATATATATGGAATCTAAAAAAGATAAAAATTGCTCTGAAGAACCTAGGGACAGGACAGGAATAAAGACGCAGTCGCAGAGAATGGACTTGAGGACACGGGAAGGAGGAAGGGTAAGCTGGGACGAAGTGAGAGAGTGGCATGGACATATATACACTACCAAACGTAAAATAGGTAGCTAGTGGGAAGCAGCCGCATAGCACAGGGAGATCAGCTCGGTGCTTTGTGACCTCCTGGAGGGGTGGGATAGAAAGGGTGGGAGGGAGACACAAGAGGGCGGTGACATGGAGATAGATGTATATGTATAGCTGATTCACTTTGTTATAAAGCAGAAACTAACACACCTTTATAAAGCAATTATACTCCAATAAAGATGTTAAAAATATATACATACAGTCAAGCAGGGAAACTGATATCTCTGTATCTTAGAGATGCAAGTGTGTCTGTGTACCTTATAAATATGATGCATTTCTGCCCTCAAAACCAAAATTGGTTTGTCTGTTTAATTAGCTTAAAAGAAATTAAGCACTCATATAAATTCTCAAAAATATAGAAGAAACTCGCCAGAATGAATTTCAGGTTCTTGTGATCTGGGAAATATTCAGTACTGAATCAATACCTGGTATTGAAGCTAGCTTATGCTAGTTGGTTTGACTAATAAAGATATGTCTTTAGGCTCATCAGTGTTAAGTATGACATTTTTGCTGTACCTAGATTTACTAGAGGTCAAATAAGACTTTATTATATCTGTTGCAAACTTGTCAGCAAGGAAAGTAACTCAATATGATAAAACTTTTTTTTTTGATAAAACTTTTGAGCAAATTAAATGTAAATGAGATAAGATTTAAAAAAATTTTTGTTATTTATTTATTTGGTTGCCCCGGGTCTTAGTTGCAGCAGGCGGGCTCCTTAGCTGCGACTCGCCTGCTCTTTAGTTGCAGCTTGCTGGCTCCTTAGATGCGGCACCTGGGCTCCTTAGTTGTGGGATGTGAACTCTTAGTTGCAGCATGTGGGATCTAGTTCCCTGGTCTCCTGCATTGGGAGCTCAGAGTCTTAGCCACTAGACCACCATGGAAGTCTCTCTTCCTTTGTTTCTGCATTCACTCCTTTCCCTGATGAGCTACTCTTTGAATCTGCCCCCTGGAACTCAGGATAGGTCCAGAAGGCTGAATTAGGCCTATTTCCTACAAACAAGAAATGGGGGACAAGGAAAGCATTTGTTCCTGGGAGAACCCCACAGTGTCCTTCTCAGTTTCACCTCCCTCCATAAAACCTCCTTTGTTTTAGAGATCTTGGTTGGTTTTAGTAACTAGTCATTTGGTCTGCTTGTGTTTTCTCTTTTTGGGTTTTAAATTCCCCCTAACATATTTTAAATTAATTAATAAGAGTGAGCCTGTGGGGACTTCCCTGGTGGTCCAGTGGTAAAGAATCCGCCTTCCAATGCAGGGGACGTGGGTTCAATCCCTGGTCAGGGAACAAAGATCCCACACGCCGTGGGGCAACTAACCCCGAGTGCCACAACTAGAGAGAGAAAACCTGCACCCTGTAACCAGAGAGAAGCCCGCGTGCCGCAACGAAAGATCCTGCATGCCTCAATGAAGGTTCCATGTGCCGGAACTAAGACCCAACATAGCCAAAAAAAAAAAGTGAGACTGTGAAACCCTAGGCTTCTACCTTTGACCCAAGTAAAAGCAGAATCCTAGGCCTGCACTCTCCCTACCTGCAAACTTGCTGTGTAACCTGTTGTCAATATGAGTTCATGTGCCCTATTTGATTTGTATCTTGTTTTTCAGGCTCTTAATGGTGTCTTTTCCAGGGTAAAGAATAATTATGGTAAAATTTAATTAATTTTAAAAAACAGATTATGTTTTTGGAGTGGTATCTGAGAACTCCATGGCTAGCCAAAGGTCTTAAGGATTTTTCTCTTATTTTCCTAAAAATATTACTGTCTTAAAATCTTTTACATTTAGTTCCCTTCACCATTTCAAGTTAATTTTTGTAAAAGGATCAAAGTACTGGGTTTTTTTGTTTGTTTGTTTTGTTAAAAAATATAATTTTAATTTATGTTACTCTGCTGTAACATAAGGCATAACATTTTCACGGGCTTTTTTGGGACTACAATCAATGATGAGCAACATACAATAGTGGTCCAACTTTCTAAATAACAATCACTAGACAAACTGGACACCCCCTTACATGTGCACAAATCTGCATGGGAAAATACTAAAGTGTTAGACTTGGACTTGTGTACTTTCTAGTGTATTAAGAAATGACATACACTTTAATTTGCCAAAATCAATGCTTGTATTCTGGCAGCAACATGCTACTTCCATTATACGGTAAAGTGAATACCAGAACTTAAAAAGGCAGAAGGTGTAAGTAAATTTTTATCGGGAAGGGAAGTTGTCAACTTAAACAGCAGCAAATGAAGAGCGAATAAGGAAACCCCCTGTTGTCACAGATACACAGGACCTCCTCAAAGTACTATTTTTATTTGTTGGTTTTTGCACATGGATGTCAGTTCTAAGAGCACTGAGGCAGGAGATAGATGGTTAGACACATACAGCCAGCCTCTGTTTACACTTCCAGATAAAAATAACAACAGGAATAGGGTAAATAGCTGGACTTTACCTCCTTTGGACACTTTAAGATAACAGTAATGGCAGGAGCAGGGAGGAGGAGAGCCCTGTCCAGATAAAAGATAAAGAGACTACATATATCTCATTCTTAAGGTCAGGAGACCTTCCTGACTACACATGCACAGAAAGACTCCTCTGAGGTCAAAAAGGAGGGGATGCCACCCTGTACAGGTGATGTTGACCTACCGACAGCCCTCTTCAGTGGAATCCGTCTTGGCTAAGAGATGCACACGCACACAAGGGAGGACCCTGCAATGAACCAAATATGGACTCAGAGCCCAGCAAAGCAAGATGACTCTCCAGAGGAAACCTGGTAGAAATGCCCCATAAAATGATTCAAACAACAACGAGGGTGCAACTCTCTCTCTCGGTCTGCCCGTGTATCTATCCATACATACACTTTTGCCTCCTAATAAACACTTCACTTGCTTCACTACCTTCTGTATTTTTTTTTTTTTTATTTGGTTGCACCGGGTCTTAGTTGCGGCACGCATGTGGGATCTAGTTCCCCGGCTAGGGATCGAACCCAGGCCCCCTGCATTGGGAGCATGGAGTCCCAACCACTGTGCCACCAGGGAAGTCCCCCTTCTATATCTTTGTGGGAATTCATTTACACAAAGCCAATGAGCCAGGGTCTTGTCACTGACCACTGTCCCTCATGGTCTAGTGGCTAGGATTCAGCACTCTCACTGTCACAACCTGACTTCAATCTCTGGCCAGGGAACTGAATGAAATTCTGCTTCAAGCTGCTGCAGACTAAGGCCACCCAAGATCACATTTGGTTCTGAAACCTGGAATTCAAGGTAAATCATGGGCTTCACTCAGCTGCAGCTTGAGGCCCCTGATTTTTGCTCTTGCCCTCTTTGTCTTGCTCACTGCTTTGTCCTCTTTTCAAGACCTGCAGGGCACGATCTCAGTCTGCTCAGTGAAGAAGCCCAAGGGGTCTCTCTTTCTCTCTATCTCTCTCTGTCCATATGGAACCCTCTACTACGCTCTTCTTTTCCACTTTACTCACAAAACAAGGTCTCTTTCTCACTTCACATCTCCACACCCTTTCAGGGAAGGATTTTCTGGACCTCATTCCTAAACTGTGTTCCCACCACAGCCAAACTTGCTGTTGCCTGTGTCAGATAAAATCGTCAGAAGATTCCCAATTTTACCTTAGCCACCAAACAAACAGGGCAATAGACTTGGGGTTCTTCTTCTGTTTAATCTCCCCCCTGCAACATGTATATGGAAACACAAAAGACTGTGAATAGCCAAAGCAATCTTGAGAAAGAAAAACAGAGCTGAAGGAATCAGGCTCCCTGACTTCAGACTATAGTACAAAGCTACAGTAATCAAGACAGTATGGTACTGGCACAAAAGCAGAAATATAGATCAATGGAACAGGATAGAAAACCCAGAGATAAATCCACACACATATGGTCACCTTATCTTTGAAAAACGAGGCAAGAATATACAATGTAGAAAAGACAGTTTCTTCAATAAGTGGTGCTGGGAAAATTGGACAGCTATGTGTAAAAGAATGAAATTAGAACACTCCCTAACACCATACACAAAAATAAACTCAAAATGGATTAAAGACCTAAATATAATGTCAGACACTATAAAATTCTTAGAGGAAAACATAGGCAGAACACTCTATGACATAAATCACAGCAAGTTCTTTTTTGATCCAGCTTCTAGAATAATGGAAATAAAATAAAAAGTAATCTCCCTCTGCATTGGGAGTGCAGGGTATTAAATACTGGACCACCAGGTAAGTCCCTGGGCTGGGCACTTTCAAGCTGATTCCAATTCTCACCTTAAGCAGAGCCCTGGGAATGCAAACATTCCCTATCAGGACACCTCACACAAGGGACTGGGTAAACCCAGCACATCTGGTCAGGGAACAATGAGGGAATAGAGGATGCTCAAAATCCCATCAAGCACAGAATTAGAAGAAAATTCAGAGGGCACTCTGAAACTCCTTCAGGTGCCTCCTGGTAATGTTTCTGGGACTCTAGACTTCATTTCTAGGAGTGCTGTTCTGGGTTGCAGGTTACTCAACATGGGAGGATCCCCTTTCTAAGCCAGATGGGCTGAGAAAGGAAAAACTTAGGTTTTACTGTAACATTGCCTGGACTTTATTTAAATTAGGGGATTGAAAAATGGCCTGCAAATGGGTTTCTAGATTATAATACAATTAGATTTTTATTGCCACAGGATGGGAAAATGGACAGAGGCTAACTCTCCTGACATTCTAAACTATCCTCTTCTAACTTCTTTGAACTCTGGTTGGGAGGGGGCGGTGGTGAACCAAGCTTCCCCCACTCCTGCAAGTTCCTTTACTCCTTCAGATTCTTCTGATCAAACTAAGACCCCACCTCATCAGAGGGACAGTCCCTGCTGCAACAACATTTTATCATTTTATCAGCCTGTTTGCCCCTGTTGTGAGGGCCAATTTGAGCACTATCTGGTCTAAATTTTAGCTATGAAACTATGACTACAGAAAAGAAAGATAGTTTATTATCACATTGTGTGGCCACAATATATTCTTTGGACTCCAGAGAAAATTGGTTAAGATAAAACTTTTTTTGAAATTGCAAAAAACTGGTTCTTTTGTCCATGTGCAATTAGAGGAAGCTAGCTTGTTAAAATAATTTTTCCTCTTTTTTTTTTTTTTTTCCAGAATTCTGACCCAGAGGGAACAAGTCCTACTAGTAGAACTTGACTTTCTCTCCCTGTGCCTGGAGACCAGAGCTCTCAGGAACACTTATCTAGACCATCTCTAATTCCTGAGACTGAGGGAAAAAAACAGGGAAGAAGCCTTTTAAATTTTTACTTATTCCAACTGTTATTTACAACTAGTGAATTTTATATTGTGATATCTGATTGATGACTAAGTTTAGAAAATGAAGCTATGAGATCTCTTGCTGTGTCTGTCTATATGTTTATGTGTGCATTATCTTTGTCTTTACATTTGGGTGGTATTATAAAAATTAATTTGTCAATGAGGAGGTCTACTTAATTGGCTTAAAGGAAATTAAGCGCTTATATAAATTCTGAAAATTATAGAAGGTAACAGGCCAGCATTAATTTCAGGTTCACATGAACTGGGAAATATTCAATATTAAATTTATAGCAGATATTAATGTTTAAGTTTGTCAATCTAATATAGATATGTCTTTGAAACTGTGTAATTCAGATTGGGACTGGAACCCACATGCCAGGACCAGAACCCGGCCAAACCCATTATGAACCCATGGTCTTTTAATTTAGATCACACACCTGGTCTCAGGACTTAGTGAAGCTCAGGTTCTTGATGTCTCATTGCAGAAAGAATTCAGTGAGAGACAAAGTGGTAGGTAAGAAGTGGATTTATTTAGAGACCAACATACTCCACAGACAGAGTGTGGGCCATCTCAGAAGACGAGAGCGGCACCAGGGTATGGGGTGGTTAGTTTTTATAGGGGTGGGTAATTTCCTAGGCTAATGAGTGGGAGGAGTATTCCAGCTCTTTTGGGGAAGCGGTGGGAATTTCCAGAAATTGGGCTACTGCCCACTTGTTGACCTTTTATTGATGGCCTTAGAACTGTCCTGGCACCTATAGGTGTGTCACTTAGATGCTAATGTATTCCAGTGGGCATATAATGAGGCTCAAAGTCCACTGGTATTCAAATCTTCCACCATCTTGGCCCCAGTTGTTTCTAACCATTTATGTCATGTCCTATGGCTATGCCATTCTTTTAAAGGTTGTGCACTGCCCTCTTCCCTCCTATTTCATCTTCAGATTCATCAACATTAAGTGTAATACCTTTATTGTATGTAGGTTTAATAGAAGTTAAATTAGATCTTATTATATCTGTTGCAAACTTGTCAGCAAGAAAAATAACTTGGTATGATGAAATATAAGTGAATTAAATTCAAATGAGATAAGAGCTTTGGGTGAACTTTTTAGGAATAATTATATTTTAGGAATGTCTACTTAAGAATAATCTCTCCAGATATTCACAACTTGAAGGTTAGAGTTGTGATAAAATAAGTTAAGTGATGGAAGATTTGTAGAAAGAGGACCCCGAGAAAAGAATTTTGTGCATGGTCAGGATTGATTAAGTTTAAAATAAATGTAATTGAGTAAATGAATTTTAAAAGTAAGCTGGTGCAAAACGTGAATTTGGCTTGTATCTCTGTTAAGAGGACAAGTTTTCTTAAAATGTTGAACTGCCTTTGATAACAGATTTTGTTTACTTACCCTTTTTAAGAGATCTATTCTGTATTTGTCTTTGAAATCTTTTATTATTACTTTGGCTAAGTGAATATTGTTTCACAGTGACCTATGATCCTATCTGAGGCCTCTAAACCCTTTTTACTTTTTGAGTTTTATTTTATTTTTCTATACAGCAGGTTCTTTTAGTTATCTATTTTATACATATTAGTGTATATAGGTCAATAAACCCTTTTTGATCTTTTTTGGACAAAACTTTCTAAATCCAATTATTGCATTTGGCTGTCTCTGGTCTTTAGTCGTGGCATGTGGGATCTTCGTTGTGGCAAGTGGCTTTCTTTCTAGTTGTGGCGTTCAGGGCCCACAGTGTGCAGGCTCGGTAGTTGAGCATGCGGGCTTAGTTGCCCTATGGCATGTGGCATCTTAGTTCTCCAACCAGGGATCGAACCCACATACCCTTCATTGGAAGGTGGATTCTTAACCACTGGACCACCAGGGAAGTCCCTCCTAAATCCAATTCTAATGAAGTCCTTTTGAGCCCTAGCTAACTTTAGGGTGCTTCAAAGGGCTCCTGAAACATCCCAGAGATATTAAACAAATTAAGTTCATTTGATATGTTAAATTATATGGGAAGTATTGTCAAATGAGTAACAAATCTTAAGTTATATTGTATAGTAAATGTTATTAACATAGATATTCTAAAAATTATATGGAGTTCCTAAAATTCTGGTATGTTCTGGTAAAATGTTATCAGTCATAATTCTACTTATCTTAAAGTGTTGTATGTCACAGCAGTAACCAAGTTACTTTGTCAATTGCATTTCAATCAGATTTTTTTTAAGATTATTATTTATTTTATTTATTTATTTTTGGCTGCATCGGGTCTTAGTTGCAGCACACGGGACCTTCGTTGAGGCATGCAGGATCTTTCATTGTGGCTTACAGTTTTCTCTCTAGTTGTAGTGTGAGGGTTTTCTCTCTCCAGTTGTGGCGAGCAGGGGCTACTCTTCATTGAGATGCGCAGGCTTCTCATTGCAGTGGTTTCTCTTGCTGTGGAGCATGGGCTCTAGTTGTGTGGGCTTCAGTAGTTGCAGCACACAGGCTCAGTAGCTGTGGCATGTGGGCCCTAGAGCACGTGGGCTTCAGTAGTTGTGGCACACAGGCTCAGTAGTTGTGGTTCACGGGCTCTAGAGCACAGGCTCAGTAGTTGTGGTTTATGGGCTTAGTTGCTCCGCGGCATGTGGGATCTTCCCAGACCAGGGATTGAGCCCATGTCCGCTGCATTTGCAGGTGATTCTTAACCACTGTGCTACCAAGGAAGTCCCTAAGTTTATAATTTGAATAAACAAAACCACTTTGGAGAAATACTTGGCATTATTTATTAAAGATAAACATATACTCAAAAAAGCCAGAAATCCAACTCACAGGCTTGTGCCTACTAAAAACAATGACATATATCCCCCAAATAACATGGTGTAAAACTTGCTCATTCATAAAAGTTCCAATATGGAAATGACTCAAATGTGTTGTCAGTACTAATTAGGTACATATTTATATAATGCAACACAAATAAAGCTCTTAGACACAATGTTGAGCAAAAAAGTCAAAAATAAAAGTTTACATGCTGTATGATTCTGTTTATATAAATTTCTAAATCAGGTAAAATTAGTTTAGGCCAATAGAAGTCAGAATAGCTGTTACTTCAGAAGGTTGAGGGTGGACAATGACTGGAAAGGTATGTTTTTGAAGTACTGGTAGTGCTTGTTGGGAAAGATGATCTGCCACGGGTCTTTCACTCTTTCCCTGGGTATGCTAACAATGCGTCTATGTCATTTACCTATGCCCATTACCTAAGTCATTTCTCAGTTAGGAATCTTGAGCGATAAGGTAGCATCCCTCCACCTCCCAACACACAAATAGCAAGCTTCCTTATTAGTTAGTATAAAACTATTGGAATCCCCAAGCTCACTGTTTCTCAGCTGTGACGGAAATAGTGAAATGTGTGGCAAGAATATGTACTTCTTCACATCACTTGCGTGGGATTTAGGAAATAAGGGAAACCTGCAAACATGATAGTCATGCTGCTTGTTCTGCTGTAAGTAATAAAGTCATTGATCTTGTCCCTAGCTCCTATCTCTTACCAGGATCCACTAAATACTGCATTCTATACGAAACTTGTCCAGGTTACAGAAATGTATTTACTTAGTAAAAATTCAGCTGCGAATTTTACAGGATGTATGTACCCTTAAGTAAAAACATTTACCCGCCCCCCCCCCCCAAAGGCTCATGTCTAAGTATCAGCTATCAAAATCGTTCACAGGAGAAGGGAAGGCACGATGTAGGAGGCAAAAATAAGACCCAAAGGATTTTTATATGTAGGGTGCACTCTGATAGGGATTAGAACTTCCATTTCCCACTTACCATACCTATCTGTTGATCTTCATCAATTTACACTTTGTACATATTTTCTTTACAGAGAATCAAGGATGGTAATCTATGTCTTGAAAACTTCATAGAGTAATAAGTATTAACAACATCCCCATCATTAGCACACCTGCAATTGTATAATACTTGGATGGATGCTTGCAGGTGGACCCAGAAGATGAACAAATAGTACTAATTGAATCCATCAATATATTAAAAAATATTCTACACCAAGGCTAAGTGGCAGTTATCCCAAGAAAACAATATTGTTTTAACATATAAAAATAAATTAACAAAAGATTCCACATTAATAAAGAACAAAATCTACATGGTCACGTTAACATATCTCACACGGATAACCAACAAGCTTTCATCTTACTCTCTCAAAGAGGTGGCTGGCCCCCTGGATTCTACCAAATCGACAATTTTTCCCTCCTCAGCGCCCAAGGCCCTAGGAGAAGACTGAAGGGCTCGCAAAGCTAGGAGGTAGTAAGAGGTGGTGCCCAAAACTGAGTGTCGGAGATTGCCCAAGCACGGAACAAAAGTCAGTCACAGCTTTTTTTCCATTCAGGTCCATATTCTCCCTGGCATTCCGAATCTGCAAAAAAAGTGACATCGGATGTAGCATTCATACGGGTTTTTCGGCGGGGAAGAAATTCACATTGCAACAAAACCCAGCGATACAAGTGAACATGTCAGTGTGACGGCGATGGGTCACCACACGCGATTAATCTGTGTTTAATACCTTCTTCGAATTAGTTACTCCTCGGGAGTCCCAGTCTCAATACCGTACTTTTTTATTCTGGCCCGTTCTCAGTCCAGCTGTTCCCCTAAGGAGCTCCAGAACCGAAACGGGTTAGAGGAATGAGACCCATTACAGTCTGTGGAAGGGCATGCGCAACAGTTACTTCTCCGACGTGGTGTGTTTACCGTGTGGTCCCCACCCCTTCCCCAGCAGTGCAAGATCAGGGTGTCTCAGTCACACTGATTTGCTTCCGGCTTTGGGTTGGAACTTCTTTCCAGTTCCGGCTGAGTGAGGCCATGGGGGAGGGGAAAGGGAAAAAAAGGGAGGAACAGCTGACCGGCAAGGGACTGCGCAGGAGAAGGGGGAGAGGCCGAGAGGCGGGACTTGGCGGCAGAGCGTTGCGGGGATTGGTCCTCCAGGCTCCGGGTGGCGCTGAGGCTGGTGGGAATCTGCGCCGCTGTGGTTGCCACTGGCCCGGCGGTTTTGTTTTTTTTTTTTGTTTGCCGGATCCGCCATATTGAAGACGACGAGGCCAGGCGACTGCCTGAGCTCCAACGTCGCCGTACCTCGCCCTTTAGGGGGTCTCTTGAACTCAGCTACTTCCAGCCTCACCAGGCCTTACAGGAGCTTGACCCCGTGCCGCCTCTCCCTTACGGGAGACGGCCGCCTTAGCCCCTCATTTTGGTGTTGGTGTCGGCACCTAGGACTCCGTCGCTGCTTAGAGACTAGGCCCAAGAAGGTGAAGACCCCGCTGCCGGAGGACTAAGGACGTGAAACAGGAGAATCTCACCACTTGGAGCGCCTCTAAGCTCAGAGACACGCCGGCGCGAGAAAAAAAGAGGTAAGAGGGCCACAGAATGTGGAGGAGGATGGAGTGGGAATAGTGCCTTTTTCCTCACGCTGCGGTCCGGAACCCGGCATCTGCAGGTTTTTTCCTATTTGGGATGAGCTTTGCGTCTCCGTCAGCTATTACGTTGTCTGGTTTTGGGGTAAAAGCATCTGCATTATGCAGTGAGTGGCCACGCCACCCGCACTTCCCCGGGGTCAACAAATGGATCTGTTCAGTATTTCTTCCCTTCTCCTTGCCGAGCCTGGAGGTTTTTAGGTCCCTTGTTGTCCGTCCTAACTGGGCTGGAGTGTCCCTCACCGCTGTAAAGGGTGCGGATCCTCAGCTCTAGGAACATATCCGTGTTTTGAAGTGTAAGGGAAAATGGCTGACGTCTCTGCCCCTCCCTCTCTTTTCCGACACGCTTTTATCTATGGCTGGAGGCTAACCGCTCCATTAAAGGCCCTTGCGATATAATCCTCAGAGGACCCTTGATGTATCCTCTCTCGCGCTTGCCACCAAACGCCATCACTGAGACCGAGTGATTCGGAGTAGAGCTAGGTTCCAGCTACGCCTGGCTGTTAGATCTTGACGTTTGTCCATATCCCGAGATAGCCTCGGATAGCACACCAAAGTGGTGAGGGCCGAGGGTGAAAGATGTTTCAGTGAAGAACTGTTCCAAACTATGTTTTACTTTTTTGTTTTTGTCTGTTGCTATAAAAATACTAGCTTCATTCAGTTTCTTACTATTAAAACTTCATTTTTCTTAATGTCAGCTATTATGTTTCAGATATATAGTATACTTTTCGTTTTTATAAAATATTAATGTACAGTTGCAGAGCAGATATTTCAGTTATTTTATGGAATTCTGTTAAAATGTTACTGAATATGCCACTGTGCAGTTTCTGCTACAGGTGTTTAAATATGAGGTTTTTTTAACTTAATTCAGCGAGTTTTAAATGTGGTTTAAATAGTCATGCTGTATTTTGAAAATGATATACTTTGTAACTTTTACTTAACCAGTAAACACGTTCATCCTGAGAAGCTGTATAACACTTTATACGTACTCTCGGTCTTAGAAAATAATTTGGTATGCTCTGCTTAGGAAAGATCTTTTATTGGGTCTTATCATTAGAGATTATGTCCTGAGTAAGCAGTAGTTGACAAGAAGCCTTGGTGCTTATCTTAAATTTAAAGACAAATTTTCCTTGCTCTACTAATTCGATAATTAAAGCATGTAGTTTTAGTTTAAATGTTTTAAACTTCATTGTCCCAGTATTTGGGAACTATTTGCAATTATTGATTCAGAGGGCACCTGAGAATGTGTTGTATTTCATAAATTTCAAGATAAGATTTTTAAATTATAACTTTTTCTTTCTTACCCTTTTCCCTTACAATTTTAACACAAAAGTTTAACCTATCATCTTGATATTTTAATTATTGTTACTACTTCTTGCTTGGCCCTAATAATATCTAATGTTTCTTCTGAAGTTGGAGAAAATTTCTGTAGTGACAGCCTAACAGCAAAACATTACATTTGACAATTTAAGTTCTCAGGTAATTTTTAAGACAAGGTTTTACTTTAAACCATATTAGTGGGTAGAGATGGGTTTTTTCTTCTATGATTTTGAAATGTATTTTCAGATTTCAGTAAGATAAAGTACTTTTCATGGATAATTTTTGTTTGATGAAGTATTTCTAATGCAGCTTACTCTGTTTGAAATTGGATATTTGTAATGAAATTTCAACATTCAATTATTGTCTAGCTGGACAAATGCACACTTTCAGCTTTTTAATATTTTCACATTTGTTTCAGCATTTTAATGTGGACACCACATTTCTTTTTTTGTGTTTGTGTTAAAGGATTTGTCCTTACAAATTGGAATGACAATTGTGTCTTTTGGCCATTGTGTAAGTTAATTTTTTTTTTTTAAGTTAATTTTTTAACAACTTTAGTGAGGTATATTTTTTACATACCATAAAATTTACTTCTTTAACATATACAATTAGGCATAAATTTACAGTGCTGTAAAAACAACAAACCAATCCAATTTTTGAGTATTTCCATCACTCTGGTTACTACCGTTTACCTGCAGACATCCAGATCCTCAGATCCCACTCCCCCCGACCTTTAGTTTCTAGTCCCAGGCAATTTCTACTCTACTTCTTATCTCTAGAATTGCCTGTCATGGATGTTTCAGATAAATGGAATCATAAAATATGTAGTCTTTGTATCTGACTTCTTTCACTTAGATAATGTTTTTGAGGTTTATTCATATTGTAATATGCATCTGTATGCTCTGGACTTAAAGTAAAGCTCTTACAAACACTAATTTTCAAGTCTTGGTATGTGAACAATACATTTTTGTGTTGGGTAGATACCTGGGAGCAAAGTTATTGTATTGTAAATTTATGTTTAACTTAAACTGAGCAATTGTTTCCAAAGAGATTGCCTCCGTTTTACTTCCTACCAGGAGTTTATGAGGTTTCCAGTTCATTTTGAGTACATTTTGACTTTCTGGATATATCCATTCTAGTGGGTATGTAGTGGTATCTTATTGTGGTTAATTTGAACTTCCCTAGTAACTAATTATATTGGACATATTCTCATGTACTAATCAGCTGTTAGCAAATCTTTGGAGAAATGTCTGTCTAGACTCTGCTCATATTTTAAATTAGTTTTTTAAAATTGTTATTTGTTTAGGTTTTATCTTTTCTGTGATACATGACTTGCAGTATTTCTCCTCATCTGTGTTTTCTCTTTTCACTTTCTGTATGGCATGTTTTGAAGTGAGTAGTTTCAAATTTTGATGAAGTTCAGTTTATTGTTTTTCTTTATTTTAAAACTAATTGCTGTGTTGGGTCTTCGTTGCTGCTTGCAGGCTTTCTCTAGTAAGAGAAAGTGAGCGAGGTGAGTGGGGGCTACTCTTCATGGCGCCACATGGGCTTCTCATTGCGGTGGCTTCTCTTGTTGTGGAGCACAGGCTCTAGGCACACAGTCTTTAGTAGTTGCAGCACGTGGGTTCTGTAGTTGTGGCTTGTGGGCTTAGTTCCTCCGGGATCTTCCAGGAGCAGGGATTGAACCCGTGTCCCCTGCATTGGCAGGAGAATTCTTAACCACTGCGCCACCAGGGAGGTCCCTTAACGTTTTTCTTTTTATCACTTTTCAGTCTAGCCAAGAAATGCTTGCTTAACTGAAGGTCATAAAGATTCAGTCAAATTTCTTTCCTTAAGGATTTTATATTTGAAGTACTTAGTCTGTAATCCGTTTTGGGTTAACTTTTGTGGACTGTGTAAGTTAGGAATCCAAATTCATCTTTTATGTGGATATCCAGTTGTTTCAGTACAGGTTGTTCAAAAGACTTTTCTTTCGCCCTTGAATAGTCTTGGCACCCTTGTTGACAATTATTTGACATTCAAAGGTCTTATAAGTAAGGGCTTATTTCTGGACTGTCAGTTCTGTGCTGTTGATCTGTCTGGTGTATCCTCACACTAGCAATGGGTAAATTAATTTATATTCTAAATGACAGTGACAATTAAATTTTGTTTTAAATTGTGGTAAAATACACATAAAATTTGCTACCTTAACTGATTGTAAGGGTGTAGTTCAGTGGTGTTAAGTACATTTACATTGTTGGGCAAGCATCGTGAGAATACCACTTTTATGTTAAATGTCATTGCACTTTTACTTTGACCTTACGTTTCCCGAATCTTGATGTATTTTTCCTTATCTCAGCACTCAAGAAATAAATTTTTAGGGCTTCCCTGGTGGCGCAGTGGTTGAGAGTCCTCCTGCGGATGCAGGGGAGGTGGGTTTGTGCCCCGGTCCAGAAGATCCCACGTGCAGCGGAGCGGCTGGGCCTGTGAGCCATGGCTGCTGGGCCTGTGCACCGCGAGGGGAGAGGCCACAATGATGAGAGGCCCGCGTACTGCAATCAATCAATCAATCAATCAATCAATTTTTAACTTCCATGTAGTTCTTTTAGGAGCGTATTCATTACTTATGTAATGAACACATAAATATTCATTATTATTAGTCTTAACTTGAACAGAAAGTCTGATATTAGTATTTGGGAACGGGTTAATGCAGAGTTTTTTGCTCAACCCTGATAGTGTATTAAAATCACTTGTGCAGCTTTTAAAATAATGCTGATAATTATTTGTTATACTCCCCCAACCCCCTACCTCGCCCCAACTCTACCCACTTATCTAATTTGTCTAACATAAAGTCCTTAGAGTGATCTTTTAAGAGTGGGCAGTAATCACTTGTCAGTTGTTTATAAGCATGCAGCTGTAATCTTTTAGATGAATAAATAAAACCATGACTTTTTTGATAGTTTTTTAATTAATAGCAAATTTGTCTTTTGAGTTTTAGGCTCAGCTATGGTGATTCCAACCATAGTACCAATTATTTTCATAATATTCTATAATAAATCACTGGTTTATATTCTTTTTCATTTTTAAACATTGAAACTTAATGTATCAGAGTAGACTTAGGTTTGATTAAAATTTTTTGTTTGTAATATTGTTTTAAAGATTATTAAAATATTTCGTGACTGAGGAGTAGCCACAGAGATGTGTATTGAATAAAGTTCTCCCAGCATATTACTTTTACTTTTCATTCCCAGCATATTTAGAATATTTAAATTGTTTATTTCTTTTTTTTTTTTAATATAAATTTATTTATTTATTTATTTTTGGCTGTGTTGGGTCTTCGTTTCTGTGCGAGGGCTTTCTCTTGTTGTGGCAAGCGGGGGCCAGTCTTCATCGCAGTGCGCGGGCCTCTCACTGTTGCGGCCTCTCTTGTTGAGGAGCACAGGCTTCAGATGCGCAGGTTCAGTAGTTGTGGCTCACGGGCCTATTTGCTCTGTGGCATGTGGGATCGTCCCAGACCAGGGCTCGAACCTATGTCCCCAGCATTAGCAGGCAGATTCTCAACCACTGCGCCACCAGGGAAGGCCCTGGTGTGTTTATTTCTAAAAGTGTTTGAATAACATACTATTTGTAAGAGATAAAAAATTGAGGCATTTGTCTTCCTGTCATTCACTTAAGTCATCTATAAAAGACTGGTTTGTCGTGCAATTCTGTTCCCTCAATTTAAGTGTTATATCTTAGTGTTATAAAAGAAGAAAAAGAGACTGTATGAAACTTACAGCATTTTCTGTCTATTGGGGTTTGAATTTACCTATTTTTATTTTACTTTATTTTTATAAAGTGATCATTATTATATACATTTAAGGAAGATGTGAAAAATATTGTAGTTTGATGCAAAATCATATCTAAGTTTATTCTTTAAATACATGTGTGCTAGTCCTATGTTTTATCAAACGTACACATGCATTATGCACGTATTTGACAGTAAATCCTTTTTCTTACTCTGTTTTCATAGTCATTGTATAGTTATGATTTTCGACCTCAGCTTAGAATTACCTGTGGAGCTTATTGAAAATTTTAATTAGCTCCTAGGATAGATTCTAGGGGCTTCTAACTGAATAGTTCCAGGGTGGAACCTAGATATTAAGGGGGAAAAAAGAGAAACTTAATGGGTGATCATGATGTGCAGTTCCTTTTAGGGAAAGGGGAGACCTGAAGTGCTTTGAAAATTGTTATTCTGCCAGTAAGCAGCTGTATCCTCTTTGAGTGTTTAATGTCATTAGTGGTGCTATCAAAAATCTCATCCAAACTCATAGACACATAGTGAAAAGGATAACAGTAAAGAATGTGAGGAACTGGGTTCCACTTAGAATCACGATTCAATTATGTGTTTCTTACCACTTACAGTTTCAGCTCTACTACTCTTTTTGTTCCTTAAGACTTGTTTGCTTTTACCTTCAACAAATATTTGTTGGGCATCTGCTATGTACCTGGTCCTATCCTAAAGGCTTATCGCATACTGGTGTACAAAATACAGAAAAGATTGTTTTTTTCCTCAGACATTATGTTATATGCAGTGAATGGAGGTGGGTAGGACCAGATAATTTTGCTAGCTCTGATATTCCCTCATTCTTTTATTCTGCCTCAGTAACAGTAGGGTATAAGTTGTGTTATTAAGCCAGTGGAATTTCCCTGATACTTTTCAGCTTATGTCAGTTTAAAAAAGAAGAAAAAAGAACTTAAGTCTTCTCTCATGCAGTATAAGTATCAAGTATAGTAGAGCAGGAGTCTTTTTTTTATGCATTGGCTTTAGGAATACTTGATCTTGGTAAAGCTTTCAAGTTCCATTCCTCTTTTCTGTTTCTGTGCTCTATCTTGTGTCTTCATGTTATATGTGTGTTTTTCTGACCTTGTTTTAATTTTTTTTCAGTTTTTTTTTTAAACATCTTTATTGGGGTATAATTGCTTTACAATGGTGTGTTAGTTTCTGCTTTATAACAAAGTGATGTTCAGGTTTGATTAACATCTTCCTTCAGATTCTTTCAGATTCAGATCTTAACCTGAGGTCAGGTTAAGATCCTGAGCCACTATTCCTAGCACTGGAAAGTGTCTGACATGTAGGGAGTAACCATTGTTGAATAATCAGATCAGTTCACCATTGTCTACATGATTTCTCCTTTCTATTTTTGTGATTTCATTAATAGTTTTCATTACTTAGTTTAGTTTGACTTCACCTGTTAATCATTTTAAGTTGAGTAGTACAGGAAGGGAATTTTAGATTTAATAAAGCTCATTTTACAGATGGACAGAACTGTCTCAGAGAGGGGAAAGAGCTTGACAAACATAGTACAGAGTCATCCATTACCTTTTCTCTGAAGTTGCTGTCATAAACTGTCTTATCTAACAAGTTGTTGATAATTAACCTTTCTGGATCCTGATGCCTTTTTATTTGTCTTCTCACCTAATACTGAGTTATTTCATATTTGTTAATTCTCCCCCTTGTACTGGATAATGAACTTGGCAAGGTCAGGAATACTTTCCTGTATATTTTCTGCGTTTTACAGAAAAACTAGAATAATATTGTGCCTGGTAATGGACAACATTTTTACTTTATTTCCAAAACCCAGAAATACTGTGCATATTGATGCATTACTTGATGGTACCTCACAGTTTATTGTTTTTTGTAATTGATGAATCCCATGATCATTAAACATATTGGAAAACCAAATTAAAGAAATTGCTTTACTTTGGATAATATTTGAGCTGGTAACTTGAAGATTAGATTTCATTTTCTATCACAGCAGGTGAAGTGGAATGAGACATTTTAAGAAAAGAGAATAAGGGAAGTCTCGCTTTTCTGTTTTGTATGCCAATTTCATTTCTGTTAATTTAATTGGCTACTGAACGTTGTAAGGTTATTGATCACCTTTTTCTTGTTTTTTTTTTTTTTCCTTAAGTAGCTATTATTGGGAACTTCTAATGAGTCTGGTTAGTTTTGACCATCAGAAGTTATATGGCATTAGTCCCATGTTCTGTGTAAACAGAATATGTATTTATCTCTGAGAAATTTGATTGTTCTTTTAGTAATGCTTCAAGAACTTAGAATAGTGCTGTACGAATAACAAGTATATCATTTTTTCTATAAACATACAGAAAAATTTACCTGGAGGACTAATTAAAAATACACAGTTGGACTCCATCCTCAGATTTCTAGATTATCTAAGTCTGGAGTGAGACCCTTGAGATTTTGCATTTCTAGTAAGTTCTCAGGTGATACTGAAGCTGCTGGTCTTAAAAGAGACCTTGAGAGCTGTTGACTTAGAGTTTATTTCCAGTGTAGCCTTTTTTTTTTTTAAGGGAACTTTATTTTTTATTTATTGAATTTTATTTATTTATTTTGGTTGCGTTGGGTCTTTGTTGGTGCGTGCGGGCTTTCTCTAGTTGCAGCACGCAGGGGCTACTCTTCATTGCAGTGCATGGGCTTCTCATTGCGATGGATTCTCTTGCTGCAGAGCACGGGCTTTAGGCATGCAGGCTTCAGTAGTTGTGGCGCACAGGCTCTAGAGCTCAGGCTCAGTCGTTGTGGTGCACAGGCTTAGTTGGTTCTCAGCATGTGAGATCTTCCTGGACCAGGGCTCGAACCCGTGTTCCCTGCACTAGCAGGTGGATTCTTTTTTTTTTTTTTTTTTTTGTGGTATGCGGACCTCTCACTGCTGTGCCCTCTCCTGCTGCAGAGCATGGTCTCCGGGTGCGCAGGCCCAGTGGCCATGGCTCACGGGCCCAGCCGCTCCGCGGCATGTGGGATCTTCCCGGACTGGTGCACGAACCCATGTCCCCTGCATCTGCAGGCGGACCCTCAACCACTGCGCCACCAGGGAAGTCCAGGCAGGCGGATTCTTAAGCACTGTGCCACCAGGGAAGCCCTAGCCTACCTTTCTTTCTAAGCACTTGTACACACGTGTATGTTTGTGTGTGTGTGCTTTTGTGTGTATGAAAGTTAATGCATATTGTTGACTGGTGAAAAGGTTTGGAGCCCATAAAAGAGAAATAGAAGGCAAAACACCACGTACAGATATTTTATTTCCGTGATACCACCATGTAGAAGCAATCATGTTATTAGGTATTTTTTAACTTTTTTGTGTTCATTTTTTAAAAATAAATGAAAACACTGAAAAGTACAAGTTAGTACTTTGTCATTTAAAAAGTTATACATAGGATTTTTCAGGTCTTTTAATACTCCATTTTATAAGTGTATTGTGATTTATTTACTGTTTCCCTTGGTGCCCTCTTTAGACTGTCAGCGGTTTTTGTTAGGTGTATGCTGTGATGAACATTTTCATTTTGGTGAATATTTGAATATTATGTTGAATCAAAGCTTTCATTAGTTGCAGTATATTTCAGTTTAGTAAAGTTTTTTCATGTTCTTTGTCTCTACTTCCTTAAGGCTTTAGCATTTAGATATGTGCTATCTGTTCATTCTGCCTGGGAGACGTCTTCATAATCCTTGTTTCTGTGTCAGATACTGCTGCTCCTCCTCTCCCCTTCCCCCACCCCCACCCCAGCTCCCTACCATATTGCTCAGAACTCTCATCATGAATTTAATTAACATTTCCAGCGTTAAAAGCCACACACACACAACTGAAAAGTTCTCTTAATTTTTTTCTTTTTTTTGTGGTATGCGGGCCTCTCACTGTTGTGGCCTCTCCCGTTGCGGAGCACAGGCTCCGGACGCGCAGGCTCAGCGGCCATGGCTCACGGGCACAGCCGCTCCGCGGCATGTGGGATCCCCTCGGACCGGGGCACGAACCCGTGTCCCCTGCATCGGCAGGCGAATTCTCAACCACTGCGCCACCAGGGAAGCCCTCTCCTGTCTTTACTTATTTTGACTCAGGATTTTCCATGCACACCCTAGGCTTACAGCTTTGCAACTTTGTTCAGTTCCTTTTGGGAGGATTTTCCTTTTCTTTGTTAGTGCCAGTTATTTTTCATTTTCAGTGGCTGAGGTTTATATGTAGGATGGTTCACGTAAGTAAAATCGTCTTAGGCTCTTTTAAATGAGGTTTTAAAAAACTTTCTCCTTAGTATTTTTCTGTCAGATAGTTGTTTCCAATGCAAGTTTAGCCTCTGTTTTCTTTTTAATCTGTGTGCTGGGACATGAGATTCATTCATTGTGTTTGAATGTAGCACACTGTTTGTACTTGAAGTGGTTGCCCAGACGTTTATGTAAATAATTACAGATAATCGCATGTAATCATATTCAATTGATATACTTGTTATTCATAGCATTTGTATGAATCTATTAAGCAGGATAAAAACAGTAGATATGTTATCTGTTTTATGTAATTCAGTATCAGGGTTTACAGCAATAGATTTCAACTTTGGCTGATTTTGCCTTCTTATTAGAGAATCAGCAGTGTCGAAAAATACTTTTGGTTTTCATGATTTGGGTGGCTTCAACCAACTTGTGAGTTATTTAACCTTAAAATGAGAGACTTGGGGACTTCCCTGCTGGTCCAGTGGTTAAGACTCCACGATTCCATTGCTGGGGTCACGGGTTCCATCCTTGGTCAGGGAACTAAGATCCCACATGCTGTTAGGTGTGGTCAAAAAAGAAAAAAAGACAGAGAGAAACTTAGACTCAGTATTTGCTATTTTATCTTACTATAATTCTTTAGTTGTAGTTATTCATTTAATGCCATTGATGGTTCTGGGTCAGGGTCTCTCTAGAGATTTTACTCAGGGTGCCAGCTGTGAGTAGCAGTCTTCTATCTGAAGGCTTGACTGAGACTGGAGTATTCACATCTGTGATGACTTATTCAAAAGACTGTTGGCAGGAGGCATCAGTTCCTTGGATCGCTCTGTACTGCTGCTTCAGTGTTTTGGGGCAAGTGTTAGCTGCCTTGTTAAGAATACCTTTGTTAAGCTTTAAGAATACTAATACTGCTAAAAAATTTTTGTACCTTGCTAGGGAAAATAATATTGAGGAATTTCAGTTTTTTCTCACATGAAAAGTAGAAATATGCAGTGATTAAAGTTGGTGTAGACAATTGCAGGTAAAATTGCATGTTCTTTGTTTTTTATCACAGTAAGATAATTAGCAAAAGGAGCTTATTTTGTATGTTGGACTTAACAGGCTAGCAGTTCTCAATTTTTTTGGTTTCAAGGCTCCTTAACAGTAAAAAGTTTTGAGAATCTCATGAAGCATTAGTTTCTGTGTGTTATCTCTTGATATTTACCATGTTGTAAATTTAATTACAGATGAAAAATTGTTCAGTATTTCATTTGAAAACCAATTACATGGTAACAAATATTTTTGTGAAAGATAGCTATTTTCCAAGTGGAAAAATTTTTAATAAACTATTTTTTAGAGGAGTTTTAGGTTTGCAGGAAGACTACACAGAAAATAGAGTTCCTATCCGTCCCCTTTTCTCTGTTGTTCACTTCTTGCTTCAGTATGATGTATTTGTTATGACTGATAAATTTGTATTGATACGTTAGTCTTAACTAAAGGCCATAGTTTTATGTTAGGGTTCATTCTTTATATTGTGCAATTCTGTTGGTTAGGACAAATGTATAATGTCATGCATTCATCATTATAGGGAAAAGTTGCAGGTCCCTAAAATGCCCTGTGCTCTACTCATTCATCTCTTCTTCCCACTCCCTGAATACTTGGTAGCCACTAAAGTTTCTGCTGTCTCCATAGTATTACCTTTTCCAGAATGTAATCCAGAATCATACAGTATGTAGGCTTTTCAGACTGGTTATAAAGAAAACACTTTGCAACAGTATGAATCTGAGACTTCTCCATGTCTTTTTGTTGCATGATGTCATTTATTTCATCTATGAATAATACTGTATTATTTGAGTGTATTTTTGTTGTTGTTTTTGTTTACCTATCTTGGTTGCTTCCAACTTTTGGCAAATGTGAATAGAGCTGCTAGAAACTTTTGTGCGCAGGTTTTGCCCAGGTTTGGACATAAGTTTTTTGCTTTTTTTAAAAAATAAATTTATTTACATTTGGCTGCATTGGGTCTTCATTGTTACGCATGGGCTTTCTCTGTTTGCAGCGAGCAGAGGGCTACTCTTTGTTGTGATGCAGAGGCTTCTCATTGCGGTGGCTTCTCTTGTTGCGGAGCACAGGCTCTAGGTGCGTGGGCTTCAGTAGTTGTGGCACACGGTCTCAGTAGTTGTGGTGTATGGGCTTAAGTTGCTCTGCAGCATGTGGGATCTTCCTGGACCAGGGCTTGAACCTGTGTCCCCTGCATTGGCAGGTGGATTCTTAACCACTGTGTCACCAGGGAAGTCCCTGGTGTTTTTTAAAAATAAATTTATTTATTTATGGCTGTGTTGGGTCTTCGTTGCTGCACGTGGGCTTTCTCTACTAGCAGAGAGCCGGGGCTACTCTCCATTGCATTGCATGGGCTACTCATTGTGGTGGTTTCTCTTGTTGCAGAGCACAGGCTCTAGGCGCGCAGGCTTCAGCAGTTGTGGCGCACGGGCTTAGTTGCTCCACGGCATGTGGGATCTTCCAGCACCAGGGCTTGAACCTGTGTCCCCTGCATTGGCAGGTGGATTCCTAACCACTGCACCACCATGGAAGCCCTGGACATATGTTTTCGTTTGGGTAAATATCTAGGTGTATGATTGCTGGTTTGTATGGTAAACCTATTTTTAGTTTGTAAGAAACTGCTAAATTGTCTTTCAAAGTGATGGACTACCATTTTGTATTCTCACCAGCAGTGTGTGAAAGTTTTTCAATAAGGGGAATAAGGCTATCATTTTTATATTCTGGGTATGAGGACTAAAATATTTGGTTTTTTCTGTAAATAGACTAAATAAGGGTAACAATGATTTAATCTATTTTGGTAGCCATTATAGATCACCATGCTTCTAGATCCTCAGGGAAGAAATTAGTGAGAGTGATTCAGAGATAGTTTTTGATCAATATATGAGAATAAGATTCTGGATTTGGGGTGAGGAATTTCTTAACATCAGTTTGTGGAAACAGTTACAAAGGACATATGATAATTGGGAGTCCTTGGTATTTGTTTATGCAAATTCTGCCAGTGGTTGCTAGATTGGTGGAACACTTGACATATCTTACAGGCTTTTTGGGATTCATCATGAGCAAAACTCTAAGGCTGTTGTCATTATGGAGTTTATGTTTTACTGTCTTACAGAGAGATATTCACATAGATTCCAAAAAAAGGAAAGTGCAGGAGGCTGTGAGAGCCAAATGCAGGGGGATTGATGAGACTTGTCAGGGATACTTCAGAAAGGCCACATTTGAGTTGAAAGTTGCAGAATGAGTACAGAATTAACCAGACAAATTGCTGGTGCAAAGGTCCCAGAAATAACATGTGGAACAAAATTTAAAGGAACATGAAGAAGGAAAAAAAATTACTTTTAAATTAATATTTAGGTTTATTCTCCTGAAAATAGGATTCTCACTCAAATTTTGTTTTCTTATGAGAGAGGGAAAACTCTTGTAAGATCACTTATTAGGTAGTTGATTGTCTATTAGCAGCTAGTTTTATAAACATTTTGAGAAACTGTTGTTTGTATGCATTGTTCTATATAAACTACACTTTGTAAAGGCTTGCATTTTAGCATTGCATCTATATGATCGTAGACATATGTTAATAAGCCCATAGATAGCATATGAGGCTCATGATGCATGACAGGGAAGTAATAATTAAGAATTGCTGTTTTGTTTTAAGATACTCGTCCAGACTACCAGTACATTAAAGATACGCCTTCAGCCTTAACCGAATGCACTGTAGCAATTCAAGTTTTAATTTTAAATATTTGTATTAAAATTTAAATGTGTTAATTTAGAAATAGGTACTTTTATACTTTACCTTATTCTTTTACATAGGACTTAAAAATGCTTACTGAATCATAGTACAGAATAAACTATTATATGCATTTAACTCAGTGTTTCATGTATATTTTTATAATACTAATTGCAAAATAGTTTGTAAGTAGTTTAAGATAGTTATTGTTTACTGTCTTAGAATGGTTTGCAAGAGCAGTGAGGTTTAGTTAGCTTCATGAAGGCTAAGTATAGGTTGAGCTTTTCTGTTATACTGCTTGAATCTACTGAGTCCAGATTATATGTATATTATCTAAATTGTATTAAAACATACATAAGAAAATTTAGCACTTTCCTCTTTTCAGCTATACCGTTTAGTGACATTAAGTACATTCATTCACATTGTTATGCAGCCACCACCATTCATTTCCAGAACTTTATTCATCTTGTAAAAGTGAAACGATACCATTAAACAATAACCATTTCCCCTTTCTCCTAGCTCCTGGCAATTACCCTTCTACTTTTTGTCTCTCTGAATTTGATTACATACCTTATTTGAGTGTAATCATAAGTTATTTGTCCTTTTGTGACTGGCTTACTTCATTAACATAATGTCCTCAAGGTTCATCCATGTTGTCATGTGGGTCAGAATTTACTTTTTCTAAGGCTGACTAGTATTCCACTGTGTGTGAATACCATATTGTATTAATCCATTCATTTGTCAGTGGGTAATTTGGTAATTGGTTATACCTCTTGGTGATCAGGAGTAATGATGCAGTGAACACATTTTTGCAAATATCTGTCTGAGACTCTGCCTTCAGTTCTTCTGCATATATACGCAAAAGTGGGATTGCTGGGTCATATGGTAATTCTATTTTTTTATTTTTTGAGATACTGCCATGTTTATTTCCCATGATGGTTGCACCATTTTACATTCCCAGCAGTAGTGTACAAGAGTTCCAGTTAGTCCACAGCCTCATTAACCCTTATTCCTTTTTGTTTGTTTTCTGATTTTTTGATGGTAGCCATTCTAATGGGTGTGGGCCAATATCTCATCGAGGTTTGATTTACATTTCTTTAATGATTAGTGATGCTGAGTATCTTTTCATATGCTCACTATTCATTTGTACATCATCTTTGGAGAATGTTTGAGTCCTCTGCCCATTTTTCAATCAGGTTATTTGATTTTGTTATTGTTGAGTTATAAGAATTCTTGAATATTCTGGGTATTGCTCCCACATCACATATGATTTTTACATTTTTTCTTCAGTTCTACAGGTTGATTTGTTCAATTCTGCCTTTCACGTTGTTGATTGTGTCCATTGATGTACAGAATTTTTTGAGTTTGAGATCAGTTTATCTATTGTTGCTTTGTTGCCTGTGCTTTTGGTGTTTTTGTCAAGAAAATTTTGCCACATTTAATGTCATGAATATTTTCTCCTGTGTTTTGTTCTAGGAGTTTTATAGTTTGGGGTTTTAGATATTTAATCCTTTTTGAGTTAATTTTTGTGTGTGGTATTTTACGTCAATATATTACATTCTTTTTTACATGTAAATATTCAGTGGATATTCAGTTTTCCCAGCAACATCTGTTTAAAAGATTATTCTTTTCACATTGAATGTTCTTAGTACTCTTGTTGAAGATCATTTGACCATATGATTGAGGATTATTTCTGACCTTTCTATTCCTTAGTCTACATGTGTGTCTTTATGTCAGAACTATACTGCTTTGATTACTGTAGGTTTGTAGTTTGTCTTGAATCGGGGGTTTGACACCTTCAACTTCGCTCTTTTTCAAGACTGTTTTAACTATTTAGGAGTTGGCTTGACATTACGTATAAATACTAGGATGGAGTTTTCTTTATCTTCAAACACTCTGTTTGAAGATACTGGTATTGATAGGGGTTGCATTGCTTCTGTAGACTGACATCTTAATAAGTCTTCCAGTCTGCGATATGAGATATCTTTACATTTATTCATGTCTTCAATTTCTTTCAGAAATGTAGTTTTTCAGGGTACGTGAAATCTTTCCTTCTTGGTTAATTTTATTCTTAAGTTTTCTTAATTTCCTTTTTGGATTGTTCATTGTTAGTGAACTGATTTTTAAGAATCAAAATCATTTGTATCTTGCAAGTTCAGTGAAATTGTTAATTAGTTCTAACACTTTTTAATTTATATTGTGGAAACTTTAGTATTTTCTACATACAAGATTATATCATCTCCAACAGACATAATTTATCTTCGTTTTTTGATTGGGATGCCTTTTTAAACTAATCAATTAATTTTCTTACCTAAATGCTCTGACTCAGAGTTACAGTTCTGTATTAAATAGAAGTGGTGGAAGTGATCAGCCTTATTTTATTCCAGATCTTAAAGGAAAAGCTTTCAGTATTGAGTATGATGTTTGTTGTGAGTTTTTCATATATGGCTTTTTATGTTGAGTTTCCTTCTCTTGCTTTTTTATTTCTTATCATAGCAGGGTGTTCAGTTTTGTCTAACCCTTTTTCTCAATCAGTTGAGTTGATCATTGGTATTTTTCCCTTTATTCTGTTAATGTGGTATATTACATTGATTGGTTTGAAAATCCTACTTGGTCGTGGTGTATAATCCATAATGTGCTGTTGAATTCAGTTTGCTAGTACAGTTTTTTGGTGAGGATTTTTGCATCAGTATTCATCAGGGATATTGATCTCTAATTCCCTTGTTTGTAAAACATATTAAAAAAGAAAAGGATCTTAAATCAACAACCTAACTTGACAAGTTAAGGTACTAGAAGAAGATACTCATCCCACAATTAGCAAGAGGAAGTAAATAATAAAGATTAGCACTGAATTAAAAGACAAGAGAGAAGAAATAGAGAAATAACTGAAACCAAACTGCTCTTTGAAAAGATCAATAAAATTGACAAATGGAATAATAATGAAGAGAAGACTCAAATTGCTGAAATCAAATGAAACTGGAGATACGACACCTGGTCGCAAAATATGTCAGATTCTAAGAAAACGGTATGAAGTATTATACATCACCAAGTTAAGTAAAGTAGAAGTAGATAAATACCTAGAAACATTAACCCTACCAGAACTAACTCATGAATAGACATAAAACTAGTAAGGAGAATGCATCAGTAATCAAAAATCTTACAACAAAGAAAAGCACTGGACCTGATGATGTCACTTGTGAATTCTGTCAAACATTCAAATAACATCATAGCAATCATTCTAAAATTTTTTTAAAAGTTGAGGAGGGAATGCTCCTCATTTGAGTCCAGCATTACCCTGGTACTTCAGCCAGAGAAAGACACTATAAGAAACCTACAGACAGGTATCCCTTGTAAACCATGATATACAATAATCAACAATATACTAACAAATTGAATTCAGCAGCATATTAAAATGATAATACACAGTGAATAAGTGGGAGTTATTCCTGGAGTGTAGAGTGTAGGTTCAGTATATGAAAATAAATATAATCAAATTAACAATAAGGGAAAAGAATACATAATAGTCTCAATTGCTGCAGAAAAACATTTGGCGAAATTCTTTCAGCATTTTGAATATATCATCACTCTCCTAGCCTGCAGGTTTCTGCTAGAGAAATTTCTGATAATCATATATAGGTTCTGATAATCATATATAAGTTCTCTTGTATGTGACAAGTTATTTTTCTCTTGCTCTTTTTGAGATTCTCTTTTAGTCTGACTTCTAACAGTTTGATTATTAGGTGTCTTGGCATGGCTGTCTAGTTGTGTACTTCTTGGAGTTCTTTGTTGAAATTCTCATTTTGTTTCTGTATAATTTTCTGGTTTTGTTTAGTTATCTATCCGTGTTCTCTTTCATGTCATTCTGCATTTTTAAGACGGTTTAAAGAAATTCTTCTACAGGGTTGGTTTTTTGGACTTCTTCTTTTGATTAGGTCAGATTTCCCTAATCCCTAATGTTTTCATGTGTTCTATAATTTTGTTGTTGAGATTTTGGGCATTGGAGAAAATAGCTGCTGGTTCCAGTCTTTACTGACTGTCTTCGTGTAGGGGAAACCTTCACCAGTCAGTCCAGATAGATCTTTCAGACCTTCCTGGGCCTTCATGTCTTTGGCTTTGTGTGCTTTTCTCCAACTATATGTCGGTACTTTTGGCCATGTTCATTTCCTGTGTTTCTCATTAAGAGTACTTGGTTTCAGTTTAACTAATCTCTTGCTCCTCCTGTCTTCCCTGTTGAACTGCAGAGTTCTGCTATAACATGCTGTGGCACTCATCTGTTTTCAGTGGCCTCGAACACTATGCCACTGTCAGGCCATTTGGAAATCCCTAGGAAAGCCAGAAATCTAGACCTAAGTTCCACTTTATTCCTTCTGTCCTGAGAAGGGAGTCAGTTGGAGCAAGGAATTGGGTATTATTTTTTCTCTTTTGCTTTGAGCTACATTGGGTTGGGGAATGACCCAGTGTGACAAACTTCATGAACTCTTATCCTCCTCACAGTTGTCGTTTCTGTTGTTCATGCAGTCATCTGGGTCCAGAAGCCCCATATTAACCAGTTTCTGGCTGTCTTACAATTATATTTTGATCCACATATTGCTGTTAACTTGTCTTTGAGGGAGATCTAGGGCCTGGAGCTTCATATTCTGCCATCTTGCTGACATCAGTCTCCTAGTACTAACTTTTATCTAGAGAAAGAAGATACTTTCCTACTCCTAGAATATGTTGAACTACTAGAGTTTGAATATGACAGAAATGCTGTTGTGATCTAAAGGAAGTATCTAACATTGCGGTTTTGAATTACATTTCAAATGATTTGAATAATTACTCAATTGCTCAGTTGTGTCTCAGGGTATTGTATCTTTGTAGTGCAGAGTTTCTCCCTAGACAAAACACAGAGGCTTTGTGAGAAGTAATGGGTCTGTGATGTTGGAGAAAGGTGTTTTATTTGAGGGAAGGGAGATTGCATGGTCACTTTGTTTCCATTTACCCTAATAATATCCTGTTTTTTGAGAATGATTTATTCCCCTTGCTAAATTACTTAACATGTACCTCTGGATAGAGAGATAAGGGCAGACATAAAATGACAGATGAATACAATTTTAAGATATTTTAGTTCGAATAACGTCAAATGCCAAAGAGAATACTATGCAAGGGAAAAGTGTGTGAAGAAAAATTTAAGTAGGACCCCCTCACCTCCCACCCCAGGAAGTAGTGTTTTAGAGAGAGATGGGATTAATTCTAGGCTTCTGTACTTTCTTACCTGTGCTTTGTTAAATCACTCAATTTCTTAGAGCCTCAGGTTCCTAACTCATAGAACAAATTTCACAAAATCTGTGTAACTTCAGTTATGAAAGTCTTAGTTAAGTCTTGCTCTTGGACCAAGTGTCATCTCTCTTGTCCTCCGCAAAACACCCATACACATAAAGCTTTCATTGTAGGTTTAGAAATGCCTTATTTTCAGTCAGCCATGGAACTCCCTTAAGACGATTTCCTTAAAAGCAATTTTGAACACAAACCAGATGATGAGAAAGAGGAATGACAGACATTTTTTCAAGAAATTCCTGAAGGACAGGTATCAGTGACTTTCGCTAGAGGAGTTTTAAGCATATTTTTGACCAAGAAAAATGGATCCAGAAAGAAATGGAGAAGCCAAAGTTTAAGACCAAGGCCTTTTTACACACGGAACATAACACAGTGGGATCAGTAGCCCAGGTAAAAGGGCAAAAAGAACATTAGAATTGAATGGGTGGCTGCTTTTTTTGAGTTGTAAGAAAAAA
Source organism: Globicephala melas (assembly GCF_963455315.2). NCBI lineage: Eukaryota > Metazoa > Chordata > Mammalia > Artiodactyla > Delphinidae > Globicephala > Globicephala melas. The sequence goes on along the minus strand of NC_083336.1, from coordinate 408,664 downwards.
TTAAATAGCTTTTGTTAGCAACAGAAGAACTCAACGAAAGATGATAGCGAATTTCTCTTGTTTTAATAATTGTCTACTTCATATAAAGTTTTTGAATGAGAATGTTTAAATATGGCAAAACAAAAGTGAAAGAGTCTGTGATCTTCAGGTGACCATGTGGAGATATGTGTGTGTATATGTATTTATGTAATCTGTATGGATACTTCAGATGTTTTCTTGATCTACTTTCCCCCTCTAATCCTACCTTTATGAAATCATGTTTTATCTTAATTGGCTTTTCATTTTATTTAAGAGCAGTCTACACCTTTAAGTATCTATATTTTCTCAGTATTTGATGGGCATTTTATAGATTCTTTTGTTAAGTAAAAGATAACTAAGAACTTTGTATTTTTTCTGGAATATTGTATCTAATATTAAGACTTTTATGTTTTCTTGTTATAACTACTGGTACAACAATGTAAATTTATTGAGTAACAATATTTATAAAAATTTTACTTTTTCACTATTTCATTTTTATAGCCATCTCTTACTGATTGTAAAGACGTGATTACTATACACATTAAAATTGGAACGATTCATTATTTTTTTAATACTTAATACAAGTATACCTTTTGTTCCCTTCTACTTTTAGGTAATGAAATGGTCTCTGCAAGATGGTCTATCTTTGAATTGGAGATACTTAAGGCTGACATATGCTGGTACTTCAACTCTTATAAGTGGACTATAATTTCTTCTCTTACGACGACTAAATAAACAGACAAAATAGCAAAAATCTGTTCTGTGTCGAGTATGACTGCCACCACTCGTGGCTCTCCAGTAGGAGGGAATGACAGCCAGGGCCAGGCTCCTGATGGACAGTCTCAGCCCCCCTTCCAGAATCAGGTAGGTAATGAAGGCTGTGTTTTCTTGGGTGCTATGGATTAGTAAACGATGGCCAGATGTCCTGAATAATTTGTAAAGTAATCATAAAAGCTATTGTCATTTTAAGTTACACTTTAAAAAAGTCACTGAGGTTCTTAGTAAAAGGAACCGTACTGTACGTATGCTTGAGAATGTACCTCTACTTTATTTTATATGTAAGGCCCTCTGAGCATGAGGGCAAAAGAGTTAAATCAGTCATTGTATCCTTTAGTTATCAGCATAGATTCAAGTCAGCTGTTTTTGTTGACATCCCATCTTTGTACCCACATGTACCTTATGCATCTGGTTAAGTAATATAATATCTAATCTTCAGATGTTCCATATCTTTAGATTAAAAATTCCACGTCTTTAAAATGAAGATAAATGAAATAATGTAAGTAAAGAGTTTGACAGATTTTAGTGCCAAAGTTTTGTGCTGGCCTACACGGAAATAGTTTTTTTCCTTTTCTCTGGAAGAATTTGTATAAAATAAATTTATTCAAAGCTTAATTAACATTAATTCTTTGATTCTAATATCAGATATTGGTCATTTGTATTTATTATGTCTTAGGGGATTAATCAGTTTCATTAAACTTTGCAAAATAGAGTTCTGGAAAGGTATTGCCTTTTATTTTTTTCCTCCCATTTGTAATTTTTTTTCATGTTCATTAGATCATTCCTTTTGTTTTCCTGGGGTTTAATTTGTTGTTCATTTTCTAGTTTCCTGATAATGAACTTTAAATAATTGTTCAGCTTTTCTTTCACTTTTTCCATTTTCTAAAACACGCAATTTATATTATAAATTTTTGCTAAACCATATCCTGTAACTTTTTTTTTTTTTTTTGCGGTAAGGGGGCCTCTCACAGTTGTGGCCTCTCCCGTTGCGGAGCACAGGCTCCGGACGCGCAGGCTCAGCAGCCATGGCTCATGGGCCCAGCCGCTCCGCGGCATGTGGGATCTTCCCAGACTGGGGCACGAACCCATGTCCCCTGCATCGGCAGGCGGACTCTCAACTACTGCGCCACCAGGGAAACCCTGTATCCCATAACTTTTGATATGTTTATGGTTAGTGTTACTCAGTTAACATTTTAAAATTTGCATGGTAATCTATCTTTGTAAGGATTCTTTATAAATACCATGCTTCGTTTTCAAGCAGTTAGAGATTTTCTGTTTAACTTTCTGTCATTGGTTTGTAGCTTAATTCCTCTGTTATTAGAGAATCTATTCTCAGTGATGCCACACTTAGGAACTTTTTGAGGGTTGGTATGTTACTCAACATAGGGTTAATTTCACTTCTGCTTGGCAAAAATACTATATATTATGTATGCTGTAGCATTCATTATGCATGTCAGTTGTTTCCAGTTTTCTCAGTATTCATTGCATATGTTTTATATAACCTTGTTTTATTTTGTTTTAAATCTGCTGGTTTTATTACTCGTTGAGAATTCTGTTGATCTCCACCTGGGATTGTGGACTTGCCCATTCCACTTTTATATGCTATATTAATTTTAGCTAGACATATTTTGAACCAGTAAGATGCGTTCACATTGAAAATAGTGATTTTGCGGGGAGGGGGTGTTTGACTCATTAATCTTTACGTGCACACCTCTTATGTGTGTAGAGATCTCTTTAATTAATTTTATAAATTTATTTATATATTTTATATTTGGCTGCATAGGGTCTTTGTTGTGGTTCTTGGACTTCTCATTGTGGTGGCTTCTCCTGTTGAGGAGCATGGGCTCTAGGTGTGCAGGCTTCAGTAGCTGTGGCTTGTGAGCTCTAGAGCGCAGACTCAATAGTTGTGGCACATGGGCTCAGTAGTTGTGGCTCGTGGGCTCTAGAGCTCAGGCTCAGTAGTTGTGGCGCATGGGCTTAGTTGCTCTGCAGCATGTGGGATCTTCCCAGGCCAAGGCTCGAACCCGTGTCCCTTGCATTGGCAGACGAATTCTTAACCACTACGCCAACAAGGAAGTCCTAGAGATCTCTTTAATCTCTAGTAACTCTTCCTACCTCAAAGCCTAACTCTCACATATTAGTATAGGTGCACCACTTTGCAGGGAGGGTGGAAAGTTATTGTTATGAAGGATATCTCATCCTTTTCTTTTTTAAACACCATTTGTTATTTTTACTGTCGTCTTTCATTAATTCCCCTGGGTACTACTGTTTTAAGTTATTCTCTTTTGTACTTTTTACTTGTGTTTAATGGGATTTTAGGTTTAGAGCAGACTTGAGCAGAAAGTATAGAGTACTTGCCTATAGTACCCTCACACCCTGCACCACAACCATCCTTGTTAAAATCAATGAATCTATATTGACAGATCATTATCACTCAAACTCTATAGTTTACATTATGGTTCACTTGCATGTTATCTTCTGGGAGGATTACAGTATTGTGTTTTACATTTAGGTTTCTGATCCACTTTGAGTTTTCATCGTGAAGGGTGTATCGTCTTGTTTCTGAATTCATTACTTTGCTTGTGGATATCCAGTTGTTACAACATTATTTATTGTAAGGATGTCTTTTCACCATTGTTATTGTCTTTGTTCCTTTGTCAAAGATCAGTTGACTGTTGGTATGGGTCTATTTCTGTATGTTTCTTCATTCCTTGAACTTTATATTTGTTTTTAGTATGTAAACTTTTAGACAGTTTTCAGCAAATGCAACATCAAGTTGAATTTCCTTTTTTTTTTCAGTATGCGGGCCTCTCACTGTTGGTGAAGAAGGAAAAAGAAATTCGTGCTAGGTTTGCAGTTCCACCTCTAACTGCAAAAGTTATAGCCACAGTGCATGATAAATGCTTAGTTTAGATGGAAAAGGCATTACATTTGTACAAGGTCTTTTTTTGTTTGTTTGTTTGTTTGTTTTGAGGTACTCGGGGCCTCTCACTGTTGTGGCCTCTCCCGTTGCGGAGTACAGGCTCCAGACACTCAGGCTCAGCAGCCATGGCTCACGGACCTAATCGCTCCGCGGCATGTGGGATCTTCCTGGATTGGGGCACAAACCCGCGTCCCCTGCATCGGCAGGCGGACTCTCAACCACTGTGCCACCACGGAAGGCCAAATTTTGCTTTTGATCCACTCAATCTTTGTCTTTTAATTAGTGTATTTAGACTACTGATGCTTAAAGTGATTATTGAAATAATTGGATTAATACCTTCTGTATTTGTTAACTGTTTTCTGTTCATTGCTCTTGTTCTTTGTTCCTGGTTTTGTGTGCCACTTTCCTTCCACCTTTTGTGGTTTTAATTGAGCATTTTATGATTCTCATTTCTCTCCTTTTTTTAGCATATCAGTCATAATTTTTTTTCCTTTATAGTGGTTACCTTAGTGTTTGCAGTATACGTTTCTAACTAATCTGCACATTCACTTTCAAATAACACGATAACAGTTATATGGGTAGTTTAAGTTCCTTATAATAAATTATTCATAACTCCTCCCTCTGGTTCTTTATATCACTGCCATTATTTATTTCATTCACCCCAAATCTATTATCCTTAAATATATTGTTGCTTACATTATTTTGGACACATTATGAGTTCACATAAGAACTAAGATAACGAAAGTATTTATTTTGTCTTCACTTACTCCTTTTCTAATGCTTTTCCTTTCTTTATGTTGAACTGAGTTTCTGACCCATATCACTTTTTTTCTCTTTGAAAAACCTAAAATTTCGTGCAAGGCAGAACTACTGACTATAAATCCCCTTAAATTTTGTCTTAAAGATTCCTCCTTCACTTTGAAATGTGTTAGTTTCCAGGACAGAGATTTCTAGATGGGTGGTTGTTTTCTCTTAACTCTTTGTTTTTTAATTTTTATTGGAGTATAGTTGATTTACAATGTTGTGTTAGTTTCTGCTGTACAGCAAAGTGAATCAGTTATAAATATCCATGTATCCATTCTTTTATAGATTCCTTTCTTTATAGGTCATTACAGAGTATTAAGTAGAATTCCCTGTGCTATACAGTAGTTCCTTATTAGTCACCTATTTTATATAGTGCTGTGTATATGTCAATTCCAATCTCCCAGTTAATCCCTCCCCCTCTTACCCCCTTAACTCTTGAAATATTGTGGGGTTATTTTTCCTTCATGGCTTCTGAGGAAAAGTCTGCTGTAACTTTTTTTAAATAATTTTTTTGATATGGACCATTTTTAAAGTCTTTATTGAATTTGATACAGTATTGGTTCTGTTTTATGGTTTGTTTTTTTAGAGGCATGTGGGAGCTTATTTAGCTCCCTAACTAGGGATTGAACCTATGCCCCCTGCATAGAAAGGTGAAGTCTTTTTTTTTTTTTCTCTTTTTTCAGTACGCAGGCCACTCACTGTTGTGGCCTCTTCCATTGCGGAGCACAGGCTCCGGATGCACAGGCTCAACGGCCATGGCGCATGGGCCCAGCCGCTCCACGGCATGTGGGATCCTCCTGGACCAGGGCACGAACCCATGTCCCCTGCATTGGCAGGCGGACTGTCAACCACTGTGCCACCAGGGAAGCCCGGAAGGTGAAGTCTTAACCACTGGACCACCAGGGAAGTCCCAGCCTGCTGTAACTTTTATCCTTGCTCATTTATAGGAAAGATTCCCCAGCCCCCCAACTAATGACTTCTTTCAAGATTTTTCTTTACCATTTACTTTTTGCAGTTTGAATATGATATGCCTAGGTGCTTTTCTTTCTTTCTTTTTCAAACATTTATCCTGCTTGTTTTTCTCTGAGGTTTTTGGATCTGTACTTTGGTATAAGACATTAATTTGGGGAAAATTCTCAGTCATTGTTTCAAATATTTCTTTTTTTTTTTTCTCTCTCTTTCTGCATTCTGGAATTCCAAGTATGCACATGTTACACCTTTTGTAGTAGTCCTTCAGTTTGTTCCTCTTTTTTCTTTTCTTTTTTCTCTTTGCTTTCCAGTGTTGGAAGTTTCTCTGGACATATGTTTAACCTTAGAGATTCTTTCCTCAGCTGTGTCTAGTCTAGTAAGGAGCCCATCACAGGCATTCTAAATTATTGTTACACCATTTTTGATCGCTTGCATTTCCTTCTGGTTCTTTATTAGAATGTCATCTCTCTGCTTACATTACCCATATCTTCTTTAATGTTTACATTTTCCATTAGTGTCCTTGGCACATTAGCTGTAGTTAAAGTTTTGATCTGATAATTCCATCATCCCTCCCGTATTTGAGTCTGATGCCTGCTTTGTCTCTTCAAGCTATGTTGATTATCTTTTAGTATGCCTTGTAATTTTTTGTTGAAATCTGTACATACTATATTGGATGGTAGTAAGGAGGGACAGGATTACTGGAGAGGGCTAGTATTGGGTGTTTCTCTTTTCCCCTCGTGGAAGGCTATATAGCAGGCTAGAATTTGCTGTTTTCCTTATTTCGGGTTGGTTAGGTTCTGATAAAAACCTAGGCGATTAGGCTCTGGAAAAGTTTTTCCTGAGGATAGGCGCTATTAAGAACAGAATGCTTGGGGACATATTTCAGAATGGCTACTTTGTACCACCTCCTCCTCCTTCAAACACAAGGGAATTTTTCTCTGATCTTCACTGTGATAACTTGATAGGACTTCTGGAAGTAAAACTCAGAAAAGTGTGGGGGTTTCCTTAAGTTTAGACCCCCCTGGAGTTTTTAAACTCTCAGACTTTCCATACTCCGCTTCCAGCAGTTAATGAATTAACAGTTTAGGTTTTCTTATCCCAGTACAGTAGTATCCCTCCCCTGCACCTTATCCCCAAGGAATACATTCCGAGACCCACAGTGGATGCTTGAAATTTCAGGTGGCACCGAACCCTGTATATATAGTATGCTTTTTCCTAACCATTGATACCTATGATAAAGTTTAATTTGTAAATTATGCACAGTAAGAGGTGTACAATTTTATTAATAATAAGATAGACAATTGTTGGGGACTTCCCTGGCTGTCCAGTGGTTAAGACTCTGACCTCCCTGTACAGGGGGCACAAGTTTGATCCCTGGTTGGAGAACTAATATCCCTCATGCCACATGGCAGCCTAAAATAAATAATTAATTAAATAAAATAGAAAAATTGCAGTAATAACATACTATAATAAAAATCATGTGAATGTGGTCTCTCAAAACACCTTGTACAGGCTTCCCTGGTGGTGCAGTGGTTGAGAGTCCGCCTGCCGATGCAGGGGACACGGATTCGTGCCCCGATCCGGGAAGATCCCATATGCCGTGGAGCGGCTAGGCCCGTGAGCCATGGCTGCTGAGCCTGCGCGTGTGGAGCCTGTACTCCGCAACGGGAGAGGCCACAACAGTGAGAGGCCCAAGTACCGCAAAAAAAAAAAAAACCAAAAAACAAACAAAAAAACACCTTGTACAAATGTAATGCCTTTTCCATCTAAACTAAGCATTTATCATGCACTGTGTCTATACCTTTTGCAGTTAGAGGTGGAACTGCAAACCTAGCATGAATTTCTCTTTCCTTCTTCACAGTTTCACAGGTAGAAAATTCATTCTTACCATAGGTGTTAGTAGCCTTATATGATTTTTTTTCTTCCCTTGTTAATTCAAGAACTTTCAGCTTTTCACCTTAAGAACTTTACAGCTTTTCTTTGGCATTTCTGAATTGCCAGAATCACTATGCTTGTGCTTGGTGGTGATAATTAAGTAAAATAAGGGTTTCTTGTAAGAACACAAGCATTGCATTACGAGGACAATCTGATAGCCAGGTGATAACCAAAGTGATAATATTCTTGTCCAGTGCAGGACCGGTTGGGCAGGAGCAGGATGCCTTGAGATTTCATCAAGTTACTCAGGGCCCACAATTTGAAAACTTGTGAAGTGTTTATTTCTTGAATTTTCCATTCCATAGATTTAAACCACAGTTGACTGTGGGTAACTGAAACTGCAGAAAGCAAAACTGCAGCTAAGAGAGGGATTACTGGTCTGGTTTCCATGGAGGTTTCTGCTTGTGGTTTTCTGCTCTGGTAATTTTTGATTCTTTGTGTCCCCCCCAACTCTATTTTGATTTTGTGTGCAGCAGTTTTCCCCTTTGACCTTAATTATCTGCTCAATGTGAGAAGAGTTGTTGATTTTCATTTTATTCATTTCTTATTTTTTAAATATTCCCTTACTGGTTCTTTTTGAAGTATAGTTAATTTACAGTGTTGTGTTAGTTTCAAGTGTACTGCAATATTATTTAGCTCTTTTAATTGTTAGTAAGGAGTGACAGCTTACAGGCTCCTTACATATTGGACTGGAAACCAGCAGTCTCTTCCTATACTTTTACTTTCTTCTTTTTTGTGTACTTGTATTTAAGTATCTATATTTTATGTAGCCTATGGCTAAGTTGTTTTTTTTTTTTTTGTAACTTAAAACAATACCCCTTTTCTCACAGTTTTGGTGAGTGAAGAATTTGAGAGTGGATTAGCTGACTGGCTCTGCCTCAGTATCTTTTTTTATGGTTGTGGTCAGCATGTCACCTTGGATTATAGTTTTCTGGAGATTTGACTGGGTTTGGGGACTTCATTTCCACAGTGGCTCACTCAGATGACTTTTGGCTGGGGATCTCAGTTCCTTACCACATGGGCCTCTGTACCTGTGCACATTGCCTTCAAGACACTGTTACAAGTGTCTTCAGGACATGGTACTTAACTTTTTCCGGAAAGATAGCTCTAAGAGAGTCACCAGAAGTTATGGTGACTTCTGTAATGTAGCCTCAAAAGTTACTCTTTTCCACACTTTGCATAAAGATTTGTAATTACGGAGGTTCAGTACAACTATATTGTATTATCAGTAAACATTACAGAAACTGATGTTCTCTAATTTTAATCTGGTTAATTCATGTAGTACAGTGTAGCTATGAATTAACTTTTGTAAGGTTCTTAATTATGTGGAAGAATACTCATAGATTGACAGGAAAAGATACCAGTGTGATTTCCATTTTGTCAAATATTTACAGATATATATTGACAATAAAAAATTTATATTTTCACATAACCTGTGTTGGCATCTGAATTGCTAAATATTGTACATGTTATAAAAATTTAAATCTATAATATTTAATTTTAAGGCCTCATCACCTGATTCCTTCAATGAGAATTCCCCACCAGCTCGTCCAGATGAACAAGGTCAAGGTGATGCTCCACCACAGCATGAAGATGAGGAACCTGCATTTCCACATACTGACCTGGCAAAGTTGGATGACATGATCAACCGGTAAGTTCGTTGTTTTGGGCGGGGTTTATTGGTTGGTTGTGTGTTTTTGTTTTGTTTCATTTTAGGTTTGCTGTTTTTGTTTTATTGTAGTATGATTGATTTACAATGTTGTGTTAATTTCTTCTGTACATCAGAGTGGCTCAGTTATACACATATATATTCTTTGTCATCTTTTCCATTGTGGTTTGTCACAGGATTTTTTTAAAAATTAATTATTTGGTTGTGTTGGGTCTTCACTGCTGCACACGGGCTTTCTCTAGTTGCATTGTGTGGGGGCTACTCTTCGTTGTGCTGCACAGGCTTCTCATTGCAGTGGCTTCTCTTGTTGCGGAGCTCAGGCTTTAGGCACGCAGGCTTCACTAGTTGTGGCACATGGGCTCAGTAAGTTGTGGCTTGTGGGCTCTAGAGCACAGGCTCAGTAGTTGTGGCGCACGGGCTTAGTTGCTCTGCAGCATGTAGGATCTTCCTGGACCAGGGATCAAACCCGTGTCCCGTGCATTGGCAGGCGGATTCCTAACCACTGCGCCACCAGGGAAGTCCCTGTCACTGGATATTGAATATAAGTCCCTGTGCTATACAGTAGGACCTTGTTGTTTAGCCATCCTATGTATTATGGTTTGCATCTGCTAATCCCAAACTCCCAGTCCTTCGCTCTTCTAACCTTAGGGTTAGTTTTAATTTTTTTTTTTTTAATGGAGGCAATAAACTAAAAAAATCTATCAGCATTGCAGCTGGTAGTAAATGAGAAAAAGTGGACTTCAATGTCACAGTCATCTTACTGTCCTTTTTTTAAAATATATATTTAAATTTATTTATTTATGGGTGCATTGGGTCTTCGTTGCTGCATGTGAGCTCTCTCTAGTTGCAGTGAGCGGGGGCTACTCTTTGTTGTGTGCAGTGCGAGGGCTTCTCATTGTGGTGGCTTTTCTTGTTGCGGAGCACAGGCTCTAGGTGTGTGGGCTTCAGTAATTGTGGCTCGCGGGCTCTAGAGTGCAGGCTCAGTAGTTGTGGCTCACGGGCTTACTTGCTCCGCGCTATGTGGGATCTTCCCAGAACAGGGATTGAACCCATGTCCACCATGCATTGGCAGGTGGATTCTTAACCATTGCATGACCAGGGAAGTCCCTTACTGTCTTCTTAATAGCCTTCACATTTTAGTCATTACCAAATACTTTATAACTCATTGTTCCTAATGCAGGCATTTGTATGGAGTTTTTTGGTTTTTGTTTTTTTCTGGTACACGGGCCTCTGTTGTGGCCTCTCCCATTGTGGAGCATAGACTCTGGACGTGCAGGCTCAGTGGCCATGGCTCATGGGCCCAGCTGCTCCGCGGCATGTGGGATCTTCCCGGACCGGGGCACAGGCCGTGTCCCCTGTATCAGCAGGCAGACTCTCAATCACTGCGCCACCTGGGAAGCCCTGTGTATGGAGTTTTTAAAATTGAAAGACAATGATGATAAGGATAAAGCTGTTAAAATATGATGATATGTGATGTTACTTGGTATGTTTCTTACCTAGAACTATATGTGGATATTTCCTTTTGAGTGTTTATGCAGTTCGTTTCTCCATGGTATACTGACTACTAGAGTTGCTAAGTGACTTTTGTTATTTCTACGATGTCCATTTTCTATAGGAGTCCACTTTTTCTCATTATTACCAGTTGCCATGCTGATAAAGTAGTGCTTTTCTAGTTTATTACTTCCAGTTTTTTACGGATTAACGACAGGGTCCTACTGTATAGCACATTACTGTAAGAGATTGTATTATTGTTTACTTTGTCTGATGCTTGTTATTATTACTAGAGTGTACTTCTAATTAGAACCAGAGGACTGAGTTATAGTAAATCCTTAGTGGCAGGGAACTAAAAAAGATGCTTTTCTGTAACTAAAAGTAACCCAAAAAGGTAGTATCAATTTATGTCTAACAGATGATTTGTAATAAGAAATCTTTATCAAAATAAGAATATTTGGGAATTTGCTATAATTCAGGAAAGGGTTTAAGGGATAGATAGAAGTAAGTTCTTTAGGGGAAGTAGTGGGTTGGTAGTGGATATATTCCTAAATGACTGAGCTTTTTTGATATTGGGGAAAATACTAATTGGATATGGTGGTATCTGTATCATTGCTTTGATGTTGAAGTATACTTATTGTATAAAAGCTTGGAGACCATATGAGTCCCATAATCTTCAGGAGAAGTTGATAGATCGTCCTGTGAAGGTGAATTGAGAAACCAGCCATTTGTCTTCTCATTTCTTTTGTCTGTTGTGAAGAAGACAAAAGAAAAGGGTTGTCATACTTGTTTTTTTCTCACTAATAAACCTGAACCTCAAAAGAACACTTTTCCTCCTAACCCTAACAACAGGTATACACTTAATAATTTTTAGTTTTAGTGGTCTGTGAAAGTTATTAAAGGAATTCTCCCTTAATGCTATGTCTGTAGTTTTAGTACTTTAAAAAATTGTGTGTGTAAATACAGTAGCACCAAGCAAGTAATTTGCCAATCTCTTTTTTAAATTTTATGATGAATACATAATATAGTCAGGGTTTCTTCACTTTTTCATAGTAAAAGCAATTACAGTAGGTAAATTATTTATGGTATTTCATTTGTGCTCAAAGAATGCAGCATTTTAAAACTCTATGATAATTTTTAGGCCTCGATGGGTGGTTCCAGTTTTGCCGAAAGGGGAATTAGAAGTGCTTTTAGAAGCTGCTATTGATCTTAGTAAAAAAGGTGAGTTTATATTTTACTGTACTTTTTATTATGTATGCTATTATATATTTTTTCACATTAAAAAAATTAATTTATTTTTTGCTGCGTTGGGTCTTTGTTGCTGTGCGTAGGCTTTTCTCTAGTTGTGGCAAGAGGAGGTGCATGGGCTTCAGTAGTTGGTGGCTCATGGGCTCTAGAGCGCAGGCTCAGTATTTGTGGCACATGGGCTTAGTTGCTCCGCAGCATGTGGGATCTTCCCGGACCAGGCTCGAACCCATGTCCCATGCATTGGAAGGCGGATTCTCAACCACCGTGCCACCAGCGAAGGCCCCACATTGTTTTTGAAGGCTTTGTTTTTTTCAATTATAAAATCCTAGACTACACTATATCGCTAAACTTTCTAGTAGGGCTTATGTATATTAAACTTAGAGCAGAATGTTCATAGAAACCTTAAGACAGCCTTTAAGGACCTCTGAGTCCTTTAAAATGTAATACAGAATTTTATATGACTATTCATGTTTCTTAGAACAGGATCTGTTGTTTTATGTTTTGAAAGAAGTTGTTACTCAAAAGTCAAAAACATTTTTTAGAATGTAATAGATTTAAAAAATCTGTTATGTGAAAGAGTACACATTATAGCATATTTTACAGTTTATAAACTGTAAAACATTATAGAATATTTTACAGTTTAAAAACACTGTGTGGCCATATGACTTCAGATATTTTTGTAGGTTTTTTTTGGTACCTAAACCATTTATATTTGAGAAATATGTTAATTTGCAAAATAATTCAGTAAAAAATATTTTAACTCAGCCATTTGAATCACTTACTAAAAAGCCAGTGAATCAAATGACATGCTAATGGAAGCCCCATCTGTTATTGTCTTTGTAATAAGCTGTCAAGATTGTATGTTTGACATTTTTTTAAACACAAAGGTTTTTTCTGAGAAAGATAGAAAGTCTTGGGAAATAAGGGTGTTTTGTGTGTGTGTGTGTGTGTGTGTGTGTGTGTGTGTTTTAAAGCAATTAACAAAATCTGTTACCAGATGTAAAAGTTTTGTGTTGCAACACATCATTTTTCAATGACTTTCTTCTACTAATAGGTGCACCTGAATTCTTGTAGCAAATGACTAATTTTGTTGTATATTGTACTTGATTAAGGCCTTAAAGGCCAAAACAAAGGGCAGTAGCATTATATTTTCTGGTTCATCCAATGAGGAGTTGAATTGGGCTATCCACAGATGTATTTACTGAGTGTAATGTCATTAGGCAAATTTTTAACATCTGTGATGCCTTGGGAAATCTGTCTGTCTCCATGGCAAGGGTAATAATTTTATTTAACTTATAGAGACCTAACATTTAAAGAATGTTTCATGATTTTTTTTTTTTTTGCGGTACGCGGTCCTCTCACTGTTGTGGCCTCTCCTGTTGCGGAGCACAGGCTCCGGATGCACAGGCTCAGCGGCCATCGCTCACGGGCCCAGCCGCTCCGTGGCATGTGGGATCTTCCCGGACTGGGGCACGAACCTGTGTCCCCTGCATCGGCAGGTGGACTCTCAACCACTGCGCCACCAGGGAAGCCCTCATGATTTTTTAAAAAAAATCTTACAGACATAATCTGGTGTCCTATGAAAATATCTTACCAGATAAAAAATATTTCTCAACACTCAAAAAAATTTTATTGTGGTTAGTTTGGGTTGTATTTATTTATTTATTGAAGGGTTCATGTACTAGACATGTTTTAGGTCCTGACAATATGTGATGAACAAAAACTGAAAATGCTACTTAGTTTAATAGCATTGCCATTCAGTGGATGTATATCATTTTCAGGGGCTTTTCTCCACTTTTTTCTGGGGTCATGGTTACTGTATGAAGCAAAGTTTACATTTTTATGGAAGATCCTGGGTTTAACTGACATACCAATAAGTATATAATCGAAAGCACAGTATACTTTATTGTACTAATTTAGTTTCTGAGTTAAGACGAGTTACAAGTTGTCTTTTTGGATGAAGGGACATGAGTCTGCTCTATTAAATCACACAAAAGTAAAAAGAAAATTCTTAGATGCCAAGAAGTGAGAGAACTAATTAGAAAGACAGGATTCATCTTTTAAATTTTTTTTCAAGTAAATTTATTTGTTTACATATTTTATTGTTTTTTGGCTTCGTTGGGTCTTTGTTGTTCCACGTGGGCCCTCTCTAGTTGCAGCGAGCGGGGGCTCCTTTCTTTGTGGTGCACGGGCTTCTCATTGTGGCAGCTTCTTTTGTTGCGGAGCACAGGCTGTAGGTGAATGAGCTTCAGTAGTGGTGGCTCGGGGCTCTAGAACGCAGGCTCAGTAGGTGCGGTGCACGGGCTTAGTTGCTTCGTGGCATGCGGGATCTTCCCGGGCCATGGCTCGAACCCGTGTTCCCTGCATTGACAGGTGGATTGTTAACCACTGCGCCACCAGGGAAGCCCCTCATCTTTTAAATTTGATGATAAATAATTTACAGGCAAATGAAGTTTTTAAGTCACTGTTTAAAAGTTTGAACTGTTACTTTCAGTGAGTAAAAAGAAATGGTTTGTATTCCCTGTCTACCCAGTAATTGTCTTTGTTTTAAAGTCTAGTTTAAAAGTCTAATTTCAGAGCATTTTCATCGCATTCATTAATTTGATGTAATTTTATACAACTCAGTGTTACTGAAGTTTATTGAGTATAGTATTTCATTTTTCTGAGTTACATGTTTTCAGTGTAAATAAGTTACCATTTAACCTCTCTTGGTAATGCCCTGCCTTGTTTCAAAAGCTACAGTACTATTTTTTAGTTGGAAACCATAATAGTTCAAAACAGTTTAATGATATAACTGGCCAGAGAACTTTTTACTTTGTGTCAGGTTTAATTTTTTCACCTTTTCTTAGGTCTCGATGTTAAAAGTGAAGCATGCCAACGTTTTTTCAGAGATGGGCTAACAATATCTTTCACTAAAATCCTTATGGATGAGGCAGTGAGTGGCTGGAAGTTTGAAATTCATGTGAGTCTTATAATTTATTTTGGAGACTCAGGTTTACATGGTGATCCCTGTGGGTTTGTCTGGAAAACATTACTGTGAATAATGTATCAACTCTGCTGATGTATTTGATTCAGTTAAAGGTCTTTTAGAATGAGCTTGACATTTTGAGTTATGAAACCTTTGCTTCATCTCTCACCTGGAACCCCAGGTCCCTGTGACCTTATGTAAGATACCATATTTCATCAAATGTATTGGGTTGGCCAAATAGTTTGTTCAGGTTTTTCTATAAGATGTGATGGAAAAACCCAAACAAACCTTTTGGCGAATCCAATATGTGTTGTTGATTGGTAGAGTCCCCCTGATTTATTTACCAGTAAGAAAGATAAATACCCCAGATGGGGAATATAATAGGAGACTCCCAGTATAGATGGCTACCAAAGGGTGTGTACAATTTCATTGAAAATGTAGCTGGTAATTAAACTCATCATGTAGAAATGATATCTTGCAAGATATCTTGCACAATTTAACCTTGGCAGTGAGTAGAGAGAAAGAAAATCATCCCTAGGAATTTAAAAAACTAGTATGCCCACAAGTTTGTGGTATGAATTCGAACTCAGTTTTAATAGCAGAAGTCAAACAGAATTTAAAGTAGTCTAAGATTGGTTGTATCTTCAAGTGACTGCATCAGGAAACACAAGTACTCTAAGGTAACACCTTCAGTCTAGGACAAAATTAATTCAAGCTACCATTAATTCTAAGATACCCTCATATTCCAGAGATTTTGAAAGTGAAAAAGTATGCATCTTAATAGAAGCATTGAAGCACTATAATTATTCCAAACCTCTGGTTATTTATAAAATGGAATTACTCAAAAGTTATGAAGTAAACATATACTTTTTTTGTGAATTTCAACCTAGAAAGTATAACTTACACATTTCCCACAAATACTTGTGGCTTATTATATAAATCCTTACATTTTCTGATTTGATGTGAATTTTTAGCTGTAGAAATAGACATTTTGGGAAGGATCTGTGAGTTTTGAATTGGGTCTTTGTTAATTTACATGACTTAAAATGTTTAAGTCATGGATTTTGGAATTACTGCCTCTAGAGTAGAAACTCCAAAAAAAGAAAATGGTAATTTGCATGTTCCTGTGCACATAGAGCAGAAATAGACAACCTCTGGTGCCTACTTCATTTGTAACCCTTCTCAAATATCTTTTGAAATTGGGTGCAATACTATTATGAAGTAAGTATAAATTTATTTTACTGATATATCAGTTTGATCTCAGTATTTGTTAAATGATCATATGTATAGAAAAATGTTGTGAGATCATTATTAACAAGATTTTAATGTTTCATTGTTTGAAATTGCAATGTTTTCTCTTACTGAATCAACTTCTCCACCCCCAATATAAACAGAGGTGCATTATTAACAATACCCATCGCCTAGTGGAACTTTGTGTGGCCAAGTTGTCCCAAGACTGGTTTCCACTTCTAGAACTTCTCGCCATGGCCTTAAATCCTCATTGCAAATTCCATATCTACAACGGTACACGTCCATGTGAATCAGTTTCCACAAGTGCTCAATTGCCTGAAGATGAGTTATTTGCTCGTTCCTCAGATCCTCGATCACCAAAAGTGTGTTGGTTTGTTATTTTCAAAATTAAATATTAAAATTGTTTTATCATAAAACTGTAGAGTCATTAACCTCCTTTTAACTTAATGATCAGCACATAACCTTGTTACATGCTGCTTCTTGGGGCCTTCACAGTTGTCTTATATTCCTCAGTCAGTAGTTTGCCGCAAAGTCTTGTGTATCTGTAGTTCTTTCTGTGGTTTTCTTGAACTGTCCCTGCTCCTTTCTGTCGCTTTCCCTATCCTGAGTTCCAAGCTCCTTTTGTTTGTCTGATCTGCAAGGTAGGCAATAGAAACAAATTTCTCAGGCAGCCCACAGTTTATTAATGTTGCAAATTCAGTCCTCTCTGCCCTTTCCAGTTTATGTAAAAGGATTAAAGATTAGACCATTGCTTCCCTTAAACTATGTTGCTTTGGGGAAGGAGTAGGCATTTGTCAGTAAAAACACAATGAAATTGCCTAACTTTTGAATGTGACTTCTTGATTGAGCATTTGCTTGGTTGCTCTAAAATGTGGACTGATTTTCAGAGCTCCTATAAAGTTATTTAACAAGACCAATGCTTTCAAGCTTCCTATTTGGAAGTCTTCCTACTGTCAGTCTCTATATTAATCCTTTAAAAAAGGGTTATGGTAGGAAATAAAATGGGAGGAAAATGCTATAGTGCATTTATTCAGGAAAAAAACTTGATTTACAGGAGGCTCGTAATAGGTTACTATCAAAGCTAGAATTGAGATATACCAATGTAGTCTTCAGTTAGCATTTTACATGTGCTTTGAATACTTTTTTTCTGTTTGTAATTATTTTCTGTTTGTAGAAATTATTTCTGCCTCAGATTGTTAGTTAAAAGGCCTCTGTTCCTAATTTTTGTTTCTGTTAATACTTTTTCCCGTAAAATTTGGCTTTTTAAAAGATAAGATTTAAAGGTCTTTCTTGTGCACTTATGCTTACAATATGATTTTTATATTTACATAATGTTTAAACTCATTTACATCTTTCTATAGCTGTGTTTTTAGCTACGAAAACTTAATTTCTGTTCACCAGACATATGGGATGTGAACAAATACCAGCCATGCCACTAGGAACTACTTCGTAAATTAAACCTATGCTGCCTCTGGCTCAAGCAATACAGAGAACAGAATACAATAGGAAAAGTTCTAAGTCTCCATAAATATTTCTGTGACCATTTAATACAAATATTTTGTATTCTTTTAAAACACAGCTTTACATAATTATTTTATTGAATTTCTTATTTCAAACAAAGGTATTTCAAATAGTAGCTTTTTCCATTCTTAAAGGAAAAAATTAACTCATCGACTCTATTGCAGGGTTGGCTCGTGGATCTCATCAATAAATTTGGCACATTAAATGGGTTCCAGATTTTGCATGATCGTTTTACTAATGGATCAGCATTAAACGTTCAAATAATTGCAGCCCTTATTAAGTAAGTTAATTTTTAAAATTAATATTCATTGTACTGTAGAGATTTATTTTATGGCCTTGAAAATAATTGAATTTCAGTTTTCTATTCTGTTAATTTTTTTTAAGTGTTGAAATTAGTTTGGGAGTTAAGTCTTGGTAAAAATACTGGATATCACAAAAGTATTGCTTTTTCCTTATTTCAGACCATTTGGACAATGCTACGAGTTTCTCAGTCAACATACAGTGAAAAAGTACTTTATTCCAATTATAGAAATAGTTCCACAATTTTTAGAAAACTTAACTGATGAAGAACTGAAAAAAGAAGCAAAGAATGAAACCAAAAATGATGCCCTTTCAATGATTATTAAATCTCTGAAGAATTTAGCTTCAAGGATTCCAGGACAAGAAGAAACTGTAAAAAATTTAGAAATTTTTAGACTGAAAATGATACTCAGGTAAGAGATTTCCTTCTGTAAATAATTACTTGCTTGGTTTCTTGTAGTGATACTCAATCCAAATTTTTCTTACAGATTATTGCAGATTTCTTCTTTTAATGGAAAGATGAATGCACTGAATGAAATTAATAAGGTGATATCTAGTGTATCATACTATACTCATCGACATGGTCATCCTGAGGAGGAAGAGTGGCTGACAGCTGGGCGAATGGCAGTAAGCCTCTTTGCTTCTTTTAGGAATAAGAATCTGCTTAACGAAAACTAGTACCGGTTAATGTTAGAACAAAATCTAACCTGATATTAGGAGATTGACTTAATTGTGAGCTATTAAATACTAAAACTTCCTTTATAACAGTAATTACAAATGATTGGTTATTTGGAAGTGATAGGCTAACATATTGTGTCTTTGGTAAATTTATCATTATTAAATGTGGGTAGGTGTTCATGATGTAGTTAGTTTGGTGGTTTGGATAAATGAAGTGGATAGAGGTGATCTTTAGAGGGGGTCCGTGCTGGAATCTAGTGAATGAATTGGTGTGGTGATAAATTTGCAAATTCAGTTTAGAAGTTTTAAAATGGAGATTATACTTAAAGGAATAAAATCTTTACAGGTAATGTCATGAGTTTAATAACTTCATTTTTAGAACACCTGTATCTATATCATTTTGACATTGATGTATGATAGATATTTTTGTATATTTTAGTATTGGAATGAATAGCATACAGTAAGTTATAGTAATAAGTTATTCAGTAATAATTTTTGAATGTATATTCTGTGCCAGCACTGGGGTTTATCTGTGAAGAATAATCTCTACCTTAAAGGAGTCTTCAGTTTAGTAGTATAAACGATCAAACTGTGATAAAAGGTTCTTTGAGGACATATGGTTGATACTGAGAAGTATTACAACCTAGAGCCAGGTTCAGATTCAGTGTTGGGAGTCAGCTCTCCTGTCTCCCATTTGCCTGCTTTGTGGAATGTTGAGGAGTGATTGCTCAAAATATTGTCCACTAGTCTTAAATTGTTCTCAGTCTTTTGACAGATGAAGAAAATGTAAATTTGTAAATTTAAATTTACATTGTAAATGTAGATTTACAATCTAAAGCTGATTGTAAATATAACATTGATTGCTCTCCACAGATAGTTTGAGAAGTGTTTTCTGTAGCATATTTAAGGGAACATTTCTGTATATGAAAAGTAGATTCCATGCATTTATTTATTGTACTATATAATGATTTTACATTAAAACAACAATAAGGGGCTTCTCTGGTGGCGCAGTGGTTGAGAGTCCACCTGCTGATGCAGGGGACACGGGTTCGTGCCCCGATCCGGGAAGATCTCACATGCCGTGGAGCGGCTGGGCCCGTGAGCCATGGCCGCTGAGCCTGCACGTCCGGAGCCTGTGCTCCGCAACGGGAGAGGCCACAACAGTGAGAGGCCCATGTACCGCAAAAAAAAAAAACAAAAAAAAAACAACAATAAGCACATTACATTAGTGGGTTATACTTTGTAAATTTATCACATCTGTGGGAGCATTTGTGTTTAAAACTGGATCCTATATAATTATTGTAATGTTATACATTAAAACAACATGTAAACACATTATGTTAGTATGTTATAATTTGTGAACATAAATGTGATTTGGGTTTTTGAATTCCTATTAATGTTATTTAGAAGTCTGAACGATGTTTTTAATTCTATGATTTTTGCAGTTTTGCTGAGATATATGCTGACACAATAGCACTGTATAAGTTTAATGTGTACAGCATAATGACTTGTCTTACATGTGTTGTCAAATGATTATCAGAAGTTTAGTTGACATCCATTGTCTAATAGATTTAAGAAAGAGTTTTTTTCCTTGTGATGAGATGGAAATCTAATGTCTTAGCTTTCAAATAAACTTTACAGTAGTGCTAACTCTAGTCATCATCATTGTTGGCCTTCCCATCCCTAGTAGTTACTTATCTAATGACTGGAAGTTCGTATATTTTGATCACTTTCATCCAATTCGCCCTCCCTGTTTTGCTTTTTAAAAAACTTTTCTAACTTACTGCTTTGAAACAAAATTTTCGTATTATATTTAGGAATGGATACAGCAGAACAATATATTATCCATAGTCTTGCGAGATAGTCTTCATCAACCTCAGTATGTAGAGAAGCTAGAGAAAATTCTTCGTTTTGTGATTAAAGAAAAAGCTCTTACATTACAAGATCTTGATAATATCTGGGCAGCACAGGTAAGGAATTTAAAATGCCATTTTAATTTTATAAGCAAGATACTAAAAATTAAGTATCTTGTGGTAGTCATTGTGTAATGGTATGTGAGTTTCTTGATCTAAACAGAAATCCTGCCAAGAATACTTTTAAAATAAAAAACAAGTTTCCCCCATCATGACACCCTTTGCTGAAGGGTGTAAATTATAAGTTTTATATATATATATATATATATATATAAAATATATGGATTTATAACAATTATATCTTTTTTCTCTGAGATTTGTAACAATTATAAATTGCATTTTTTTCCTATGAAATATGTAAAGAAACACATGTTACAAAAGTGGTATTACTATATTACAAAAACTTATGATTAAGGCCTTCCCTGGTGGTTCAGTGGTAAAGAATCTACCTTACAATGCAGGGGATGCAGGTATGATCCCTGGTTAGGGAACAAAGATCCCACATGCTGCGGGGCAGCTAAGCCTGCATGCTCAACTACTGAGCTCCCACACCTCAACTGGAGAGCCCGCGTGCTGCAAACTACAGAGCCCACGTGCTTGAGAACCCACATGCCACGACTACAGAGCCCACATGCCCTGGAGCCTGCGTGCCACAACTAGACAAGATAAAACCTTCATGCCACAACTAGAGAGAAGCCCGCGCACTGCAACAAAAGATCCTGCATGTCTCAACGAAGATCCTGTGTGCCTCAGCTAAGACACGACACAGCCAAAAATAAAATAATTTTTTTTTTAAAAACCTTACAATTATTACAGAACATTTAAACTTTTCATGAGGATAAGTAACATTTTGGTTTCAGAACTATTAATGTATAATTTAATTACCTTAAATGGCAGATGTTCTTCATGGGTCAGTTGGGAAGTAACATAAGTTCTGACTTACAAAGCTTTTTTTTTTTAAAGAGAAACCAACAAAATGCTCATTTGCTGTCATTGAGCACTTAAGCTTTCAGTGTGGAAACAATCCACCATTTTGCCTTATTTTCTCTAAATTTTATTTTTAAAATTCTGTAATAAACTTTCATATGAATTTCTGAAGAGCATTACCACTTATATTAAGAATTAAATATCAAATGAGTACAAACAGCAGCTCTAAACCATTTAAAGTATTAGGAATTTTGTTTATAACCACATTAAGCAGGTAGGAATATTGTACTAATTAATAGAGGTTGATACAGTACAGCTTATTTCGTGTTTTTATTCAAATTTAAGTATAATATGACTTTTTGTTTTTATTTTTGTCCTAAATAAATATTATTTATTATTATTTTTTTCAACAGGCAGGGAAACATGAAGCCATTGTGAAGAATGTACATGACCTTCTGGCAAAGTTGGCCTGGGATTTTTCTCCTGAACAGCTTGATCATCTTTTCGATTGCTTTAAGGTAGTAGCTCAAATAGTAAAGCAGTACCATTTCACTTTCAGTAGATTCAGTTAATTAGATATCTTTTGTGTTGGCCAAAATACTTAGTAACACATTTCATTAAAGAATGTCTTAGAAATAAGAATTGGTTGTTACATATTCCAGTCAGAATGCAACAGTTTTTATTATATTAATAATTTTCTTCACAAATACAGAATCAACTATTTTTCTTTCAGTTAGTTTCCTCTGCCAATTTTTGATTTTGCTGTAGGTTAAGATAAATTGTAGAAATGCGGGGAAATGTTATCTGTTATAGTGGAAAGTGAGACATGATAACAGATGTGGAGACAAGACACTAAAACACAGTGGTTCCTTGGGCTAATGCACACAGGCAAATAGAAACGAGATTTAGCAGGAAGTTCAAGACTCTAATGTCATATCTGCCTTGGTATATTTGGGCACTTGAAAAGTTTCTCTGTAGTTGTTAAGGTTGATTGGAGAATTTGTGAATCAAGAGCTTAAAATCATATGTCATTGTTCATGAGTGATTATTCCAGTAACCACAGGACTTAGAATCACAAGATTTCTTATTTATAATAACTATTGTATTGCTGATAGCAAGTTAAGTTGGTACAGCCACTTGAGAAAACAGTTTGGCATTATCTCTTAAAATGAAGGTTTTTCATAAACAAGACCAAAAGGCAACCCTTAGAATGGGAGAAAATATTTGCAAATGAAGCAACTGACAAAGGATTCATCTCCAAAATTTACAAGCAGCTCATGCAGCTCAATAACAAAAAAAAACCCAATCCAAAAAGGACAGAAGACCTAAACAGACATTTCTCCAAAGAAGATATACAGATTGCCAACAAACACATGAAAGAATGCTCAGCATCTAATTAATCATTAGAGAAATGCAGATCAAAACTACAATGAGATATCATCTCACACCAGTCAGAATGGCCATCAAAAAAATCTAGAAACAGTGGCGCAGTGGTTGAGAGTCCGCCTGCCGATGCAGGGGACACAGGTTTGTGCCCTGTTCTGGGAAGATCCCACATGCCGCGGAGCGGCTTGGCCCGTGAGCCATGGCCGCTGAGCCTGCGCGTCCAGAGCCTGTGCTCCGCAACAGGAGAGGCCACAACAGTGAGAGGCCCGCGTACCGCAAAAAAAAAAAAATC
Organism: Globicephala melas; assembly: GCF_963455315.2. NCBI lineage: Eukaryota > Metazoa > Chordata > Mammalia > Artiodactyla > Delphinidae > Globicephala > Globicephala melas. The sequence continues at coordinate 385,594 of NC_083336.1, read as the reverse complement.
TAGAAATAATAAATGCTGGAGAGGGTGTGGAGAAAAGGGAACACTCTTGCACTGTTGGTGGCAATGTAAATTGATACAGCCACTATGGAGAAGAGTATGGAGGTTCCTTAAAAAACTACACATAGAGCTACCATACAACCCAGCAGTCCCACTACTGGGCATGGACCCTGAGAAAACCATAATTTGAAAAGAGTCATGTACCAAAATGTTCATTGCAGCTCTGTTTACAATAGCCAGGACATGGAAGCAGCCTAAGTATCCATCAACAGATGAATGGATAAAGAAGATGTGGCACATATATACAATGGAATATTACTTAGCCATAAAAAGAAATGAAATTGAGTTATTTGTAATGAGGTGGCTGGACGTAAAGTCTGTCATACAGAGTGAAGTTCAGAAAGAGGAAAAACGGATACTGTATGCTAACACATATATATGGAATCTAAGGAAAAAAAAAAGTCATGAAGAACCTAGGGGTGAGACGGGAATAAAGACACAGACCTACTAGAGAATGGACTTGAGGATGGGGAGGGGGAAGGGTAAGCTGTGGCAAAGTGAGGGAGTGGCACGGACATATATACACTATCAAACGTAAAATAGACAGCTAGTGGGAAGCAGCTGCCTAGCACAGGGAGATCAGCTTGGTGCTTTGTGACCACCTAGAGGGGTGGGAGGGAGGGAGACGCAAGAGGGAAGAGATATGGGAAAATATGTATATGTATAACTGATTCACTTTGTTATAAAGCATAAACTAACACACCATTGTAAAGCAATCATAGTCCAGTAAAGATGTTAAAAAAAAGTGAAGGTTTTTGTGTCCTATGACACAACTATTGTATTTCTGAATGAATACTTCGAGAAACTCATCATGTGTGTGACAGGATACATGTTCAGCAGTGTCTTTAGCAGAATTATTTGTATTAGCCCCAACTGGAAGAACTCAAATGTCTATGAATAGTAAAAGGATAAGTAAAGTGTGATCTAATCCAGCAGTCTCCATTTTGGCACCAGGGACTGGTTTTGTGGAAGACAGTTTTTCCACGGGGGAGGGGGAATGGTTCAGTTGGTAATGTGAGCTATGGGGAGCGGTAGATGAAGCTTCAATCACTTGCCTGTCGCTCACCTCCTGTTGTGCAGCCTGGCTTGGGACCCCTGGTCTAATCTAATAGTGGAATGCTACATGACAGTGAAATTAATGCATTAGAACAACTGATCAAATGGGTGAATCTGCTAATATGGTGAATTTTTAAAATTTACTTAAACTTTTTTAAAAATTTTAATTAATTTATGGCTGTGTTGGGTCTTCGTTGCTGCAGTGTGGGCTTTCTCTAGTTGCGGTGAGCAAGGGCTACTCTTTGTTGTGATACACAGGCTTCTCATTGCAGTGGCTTCTCTTGTTGCGGAGCATGGGCTTTAGGCGCCTGGGCTTCAGTAGTTGTGGCACACGAGCTCTAGAGCGCAGGCTCAGTAGTTGTGGTGCACGGGCTAGTTCCTCTGCGGCATTTGAGATCTTCCTGGACCAGGGCTCAAACCCATGTCCCATGCGTTGGCAGGTGGATTCTTAACCACTGCGCCAACAGGGAAGTCCATGATGAATTCTTTTGTACATACTATTTTAAATCCATTAAAGTATATCACAATTGGACAAGAAAATCAATATTGAGAAGTTGTGGATACTCTAAAACTTAATTTAACAGAAAACTTCTGAAATGGTGATATATCAACAATACTAGCCATAATGGCAGAAGAATGGAATGGTGTCAGTTTCTCTTTTTAATTCAAAGATTCTCAAATGGTCTAACTATAATTGTAATAAAAATTCCATTATTTGTGCATTGTCCCTTTGGCTCATCAGATGTCTGTTATTCAATAAGAAGCACTATTTTGTGAGGGGCTGGTGAAGTGATGTTTTGTATAGTGTATTTCGTTGTGTCTTGAAAGATCTTACTAAAGGTGCCTTAAAGGAAGAATGGAGTATAGGTCGGCTAACGGTTCTTTATAGTTTGTAACTAAATGATCCTGACTTACCCTCAATTACCTTTGGTTATGTTATTGCTCAAACACTAGTCTCTACTTATTTGAGTTCTTAGTAGTCTTTGTCTTCCAGTGTTTGTACTAATTTAGTCCTTTGACAGTGGAGTTGTCACTTTTTTCACAGTCTCATGAGTTTGAAATTCTTTCTCATTGTGGTGGTCTTCATGTTCTTAGTCATTAATGAGATTGAAAATGTTTTTACATTTTTTTTAACTGATTTTATCTCCTTTTTGGTGAATTGTATACTCATATTTCTCCTGTTTACTTTTCCTGTTTGTTTCCTTATTTCATTGATTCCTAAGGTTTTTTTGTATCTCTGTTGCTCACTCCTTGTCCATGTTTTTAAAGTATTTCTCATAGTTTTATTAGCGTTTTTCTGAATCAGTATCCAAACATATTATGAACTGTACGATTGGCTCGTATGTCTGTTTTTCTTATTTTAGCCATCCTAGTGGAGTTGAAGTAGTATCTCATGGTGGTTTTGATTTTGTATTTGCTTAATGGCTAATGATGTTAAGTATCTTCTTACATGTTTATTGGCCATTTGTGTTTTGTGTATCATCTTTGAAGAAATTCCCACTGATACGTACTCATTTGCCTCTTTTTTTTTTTTTGCCGTACGCGGGCCTCTCACCGCTGTGGCCTCTCCTGTTGCGGAGCACAGGCTCCGGACGCGCAGGCTCAGCGGCCATGGCCCACGGGCCCAGCTGCTCCGCGGCATGTGGGATCCTCCCGGACGGGGGCACGAACCCGCGTCCCCTGCATCGGCAGGCGGACTCCCAACCACTGCGCCACCAGGGAAGCCCTGCCTCTATTTTTGATTTATAAGAATTCCCTATACAATGTGTACACAAGTCTGTTAGTATTATTTGCAAATATTTTCTCCTCTCTGATGGTTTGTCACTCTCTTGGTGTCCTTTTTGTAACACAAAAGTTAATTTTTTAAAAAAATTCAGGTGAATTTCATATTACATAGAATTAAATGTTTTAAGTAACTATTTAAAAGTGTATGATTCAGTGAAATCATAGTACATTCATAGGGTTGTGCAACCACTGCCTTTGTAAGAATCCAAAACATTTTCCCCACTCCCCTTATTTCTCTTTCCACCCTTCCTCCCTGACCCTGAAAACCAGCAATCTGCTTTCCTTCTCTACAGATTTACCTATTCTGGATAAAAGTTTTAAATTTTGATGAAGTCCGGTTTATCTCCTTTTGGGACGGGAGGGGGACAAAATTTGGGGGGTTCTTGTACTTTTGGTTTCATATTTAAGAAATTATTTCCTAATCTGTGGTCTCAAGGATTTTTTAAAAAATATTTTTAGCTTTTATATTTAGGCCTATAATCAGTTTTGAATAATTTTTTTGTATATGGTGTGAGGTAGAGTTCCTAGTTCATTTTTTTGCATGTGAATATTCAGTTGTTACATCAATGTTTGTTTAAAAAAATTTTTTTAATGGAAATGTCCTGGCGTTTTTGTTTAAAATCAGTTGATCATAGGTGAAAGGGTTTATTTCTTGGCTTTGTGTTCTCTTCCTTTAATGTATGTTGTATTTTATTCCCGTACTGCATTGCTTTGATTGCTGTAGTTTTGTAGAAAAAATTTTAAGGTTGTTTTGGCTATTATAGGTGTTTTGAAATGCTGAATGAATTTAGAATTAGCTTGTCAATGTCCGCAAAGAAGGAGGTTGTTGGGTAGCTGTAGCTTAGTTTGTATTATATTGCCATCGTAACAATATTAGCCTTCCAGTGCATGAATACGAAATATGTTTCCATTTATTTAAAGATGGTTTTTCAGTATTTAAGTCTTCTTTAGTTTCTTTCAGCAGTTTATTAAAAGTGTCTATTGAAATTTTTAACCGGAATGTGATTTATTTTTTGATGTTACTGTAAATGAGAGGTTTTCTTTATTTTGGGATTGTTCCTGCCTAAAAACATACCTACTGTATAGAAAAATAATTGATATTTTGGGTTTTTTGGTTTTGTTTTTATAAATTTATTTATTTATTTATTTATGGCTGCGTTGGGTCTTTGTTGCTGAGCGTTGGTTTTCTCTAGTTACAGCGAACCGGGGCTGCTCTTCGTTGCGGTACATGGACTTCTCATTGTGGTGGCTTCTCTTGTTGCGGAGCGTGGGCTCTAGGTGCACGGGCTTCAGTAGTTGTGACATGCGGGCTTCAGTAGTTGTGGCACACGGACTTAATTGCTCCCCGCATGTGGATCTTCCTGGACCAGGGTTCGAACCCGTGTCCCTGCATTGTCAGGCAGATTCTTAACCACTGCACCACCAGCGAAGCCCCAACAATTGATATTTAAAATTTTTACTTTGCATGCTGTGACCCTGTTAAATTTATTACTTGAATGTTTTTAATGAATTCCATATCATTTCCCAAAAATGATAGTTTTACTTCTTCCTTTCCAATCTGAATACCTTTTCCCTCCCCTCTTCCATAATTGTCCTACTCAAGGTAAAGCAGGGTGTTTAAATAGTTGGTGAAAGTAGGCGTTTAGGTAGAAAACTTTTAGTCTTTCACCATTAAAGATGTCGTTAGCTATGGGGTTTTTGTAGATGCAGTTTGTCAGAATGAGAAATTTCTGTCCTATTTCTAGTTTATTGAGTATTTTAATCATGAAAGGGTTTTGGATTTTGTCAGTTGCCTTTTCTGTGTAAAGTGAGTTGTTGACTTTTTGTCATTTTTTTGTCCTGTATTAACACTGATTGGTATTTTGTATGTTCAAATAATCTTGCACTTCTGAAATAAATTCCACTTGCCATGATGTGTAATGCTTACCTATGTTGCTAGATTTAATTTGTGAGTATTCTATTGAGGATATTTTTACACTTCTTACTGCTGAACTTTTTTTAAGTTAGCTGTAATTTACATTGTCACCCACAATTAGGAGTAATCCATTTTCTTTATCTCATTGCCAGATTTGGATATATTCACTATTTTATTTTTTTCTGATAGGTGTGCAGCAAAATCTTATGGTTTTAATTTATATTTCCTTAATGGCGAATACGTTGCATCTTTGATACACTGACATATGTATCTTTGTTGAAGTATTTGTTCATACCTTTTGCCTATTTTATATTTGGGTTGTTTGTTTTCTTTAGTTTACAGAGTTCTTTATGTATTCAGCATTCTAGTTAATTTTTAGATATGTGCAAGTATTTTCTCCCAGTCTTAAGTTGTGTTTTCATCCTCTTAGTAGGCTATTTTGCTAGCAAAGTTATTTGTTTTGACGAGGTCCTATCTTAATGGGTCATGCTTATGGTGTCGAGACCAAGGACTTGTTGCCTTGGTCCCAAGAATTTTTTGGGAAAAAAATCCCAGAGAATTTTTACTGTATTGTGTTTTCTGAAATTTTTATAATTTTACAGTAAAATCTGATTCATTTTAATCTAAGTTTCATTTAGATATGAGACAGATTGTGGGGATTTTGGTGGTTGTGTTTTTGTGTGTGTGTGTTTGTTTTGGTTTTGGTCTCTTGTGTATTTTCAATTGTTCAAGTACCATTTGGTGAAAAGCCATCTTCTTGCCTACATTAGGTTAAACCTACATAAGGTTTTGCACCTTTGTCAAGTATCAGTCAGGTATATTTGTATCAATCTATTTCTAGGTTCTCTGTTCTGTTGCATTTGTCTATCCCTTTTCAGTACTATGGTTTTGATTACTGTTTGCATATAAGTTTTGAGGTCAGGCACATAGATTCCTCTCACTGTATTTGTCTTTTTTTCAAAATTGTTTATTCTAATTCCTTTGCATGTAATTTTTAGCATAATCTGATCTAATACAGTGAAAAAATCTTGCTGGGATTTTGACAGAAATGCATGAAACCTTTCCATCAATTTGGGGATAATTAAGATTTTTGCTATCTTGAATCTCCCATTCCATGAACATCATATACCTCTTTGTTGATTTAGATCTTTGAGTTCTTATGCGTTGTGTAGTTTTTAGCTTATAAACCCTATAAACCCTATAACAGTTTATTTTACACTTAGGTATTTAAATATATTTTCTGAAGTGACTGTAAATGTTACTGTATTTTCAGGGCTGATATCTGTAAGTTTATCACTACTGTGTAGAAACTATTGAATTTTGTTATGTGTATTGATACCCTGTGATCTTAAATATAGGCATCTTTAAATTCCCCCCCCCGAGTTCCTTGAGATTTTTTTACATACAAAATCATATCATTTTCAAATAGGAAGAGTTTTTCTTCTTTCTTCCCAATCTTCCCTTCCAGATCCAATCTGGATGTCTTTTCTTTTTCTTCCCCTACATTAGCTAGAATTTCTTACACAATGTTGTTTTATTAAGATATTAGGGAGACAAAAACATTCATGTTTCACTATTAAGAGTAATGTTAAGTATGTTATTCACAGATGACCTTCCTCAGAGTTGAGAATTGTCTACTCCATTTCTATTTTCTGAGAATTTTTGTCATAAATAGATGTTGAGTTTTGTCAGATTTTTTCCTACATTGATTGATGTGATTGTATCATTTTTCTTTTTTACTGTTAATGTAGTAGTACAATAATTGTTTTTCACTTATTGAATCAGCCATCCATCCCTGCAGTAAACCACAGATGGTCATGTCCTATTCCTCTTTGTATCTTGCTGAATTTCAGTTTCTAATATTTGTTGAGGAATTTAAAATCTATATTCATGAGGGATTGTTTGTGTCTGTGTATATCAAGGTATTAATTCTTTTATAGTATAAATTGGAAAGTGTTTTCTCCTATTTTCTGGAAGAAATTATGAACAGTTGGTGGTACCTTAAGTGTTAGGTAGAATTTTTCAATAAAACCATCTTGGTTTGGTGATTTTGTTTCTGGAAGTTTGTAAATTATGAATTTAATTTTCTTAATAGTTCTATTCAAATTATCTATTTTATGTTTTATGAGTTGTAGTAATGTGTTTTTTCAGTGGTGTAGTTCATTTCATATAAATTGTCAGATTTATTTGTTGAATTGTTTCTGTTATTCCCTACTATCCTTTGATGTCTGCAATGTCTGTAGTGATATCTTTGTTTATTCTTGATGTTGGTAATTTGTGTATGCTCAACTTCTTCCCTTTTTCACAATACTAGAAGTTTGTTAGATTATTGATTCTTTCAAACATCCAACATTGCCTTTCTCTGTTGTTTTTCTGTTTGCTCTTTGTTGGTGTTTGTTCTGTTCTTTGGTATTTCATTCCTACTGCTTTTGCTTCAGGCTTTCTCTTGCTTTTTCCAGCTTTTTAAAATAGTTTAGATTATTTATTTAAGCATTTTCTCCTTTCTAATCTATGCTTTAGTGCTACTTATTTTCCTCCTTCCATTGCTTTCATAACTGCATATATTAGGTAAATTTTGTGTATTGGATTTTCATTTACATTCAGTTGATTATGTTTTTTATCTCTATTAAGGTGTCTCTTCAACAACATAGAAACATGTTTTGTTTCCAAGAACTAGGAGATTTTTCTGTCTTCTTGCTGTTACTGACTTATGGTTTTATTCCACTGTGATAGGAAACAGTCTGATTTCCATTCTATTAAATTTGTTGATTTTTTTTTTCATATATGGGAAATGGTTTGTCTTGGTATATTTTCTGTGGGTACTTTGAAAAGAAGGCCTGTTCTGCTGCATATGGGGGAAGTGTTATCTGTAAATGTCAGTTAAGTCCTGGTGGTTGACGTTCCTGTTGAGTTCTGTATTTTGCTGATATTCTGTTTAGTACTGTCAGTCGCTTAGAGAGGGTTGTTGATGTCTCTATTATGGACTTGCCTATTTCTTTGTGGAGTTCTCCTTTGTAATATATGTATTTTTGATGCATGCAAGTTTAGTATTGCTATGTCTTGATGGGCTTACTCTTTTTCAATATATAATGTCCCATTTTCTCTCTGATAATGTATTGTACTTTGAAATCTATTTTATTTAATTCGGCCACTCCTGCCTTCCTTAAATGCTTGTGTATTTCTACATCCATTTACTTTCAACCTGCTTTCATCTTTATACTTACAGTATAAAGAATCTCTGTTAATCTTTGCTTTGTATCTGGTATATTTAGACCTTTTATATTTAATGTGATTATTGATATATTAGAGTATAAGTTTGCTATTTTATTTTTGGGTTCTGTTTGTTCTCTCCTGTTTTTCTTTCTCTTTTTCTCTTTATTTTCCAGCTGTCCTGGGAGTTATTTGTACACTTTTTAGGTTTCTTTTTTTTTTTTCTTTTTCTTTTCTCTTGCGTATTACAGTGTCTCTGTATGGCTGCTTTAACATCGGTTCTAAGATTTGTCATCTCAGTGTTGATGTCTTATTTTTTTTTCTTCCAATTTAATAGCTTCCTGATTCTTGCTATGTTTGAGTAACTTTCAGCTGAAACCTAGGAGTTTTTATATTATAAGACCATGAGACTAACCTGTTTTTTAATCAAGATCTTTATTATTTTTTATTATTTTTGGCTGCATTGAGTCTTCATAGCTACACACAGGCTTTCTCTAGTTGAGGCGGGTTGGGGCTACCCTTTGTTGTGGTGCACGGGCTTCTCATTGTGGTGGCTTCTCTTGTTGAGCACAGGCTGTAGGTGCGCAGGCTGCAGTTGTGGCCTGCGGGCTCAGTAGTTGCAGCATGTGGGCTTAGCTACTCCTTGGCATGTGGGATTTTCCCAGACCAGGGCTCAAACCCATGCCCCTTGCACTGGCAGGCAGATTCTTAACCACTGTGCCAACAGGGAAGTCCTATTTAAACCTTTTTTTTTTTTTTTTTTTTACGGTACGTGGGCCTCTCACTGTTGTGGCCTCTCCCGTTGCGGAGCATAGGCACCAGACGCACAGGCTCAGCGGCCGTGGCTCACGGGCCTAGCTGCTCTGTGGCATGTGGGATCATCCTGGACCACGGCACAAACCCGTGTCCCCTGCATCGGCAGGTGGACTCTCAACCACTGCACCACCAGGGAAGCCCTATTTAACCCTTTTTTAAAGCTGGTTTTGTCTGGTGCCCGTCAGGCAAGGGAGGGGAGGAATGCCCCTTTTTTTTAAAGTTTTTTTATTTTTTTGTGGTACGCGGGCCTCTCACTGTTGTGGCCTCTCCCGTTGCGGAGCACAGGCTCCGGACACTCAGGCTCAGCGGCCATGGCTCACGGGCCCAGCCGCTCCGGGGCACGTGGGATCTTCCCGGACCGGGGCACGAATCCGCGTCCCCTGCATCGGCAGGCGGACTCTCAACCACTGCGCCACCAGGGAAGCCCGCCCCTTTATTTTTATAACCAGACAGAGATTTAACTCTAGGTTCCCCTCTTGGTGTTCCTTATCTCCCAGGGTGGGACATTCCTTTCCACTGGTAGGTGTAAAGGAAATTCTGACACACTGTGTGATCCATTCTGACACCATGGTTGGGGGTGACCTTATTAACTGCTGGGCAGTAGTAAAAGTCCTGACTCTACTAGGCCTTCTCTGGCACCATACAAGCAGGCACTCTTTGTTACTGTTGGACAGTAGAAATCCTAGCTCCCTACTTGGTCTTCTATTATTTCACCCAACCAGGTGTTGAGATGCTTTGCTAAACAGCCTTATGTGATATGTATGTGCATTGGCCATAATTTTTTCTATGTTGTTTATTTAGAATAAGGCAGTTATTTTCTGAATGTTTTCTGTCATGCTATGTTGCCCCTTTTTTGACCCTTTGACTGTAGAGGTGGCTTCGGGGAATGACTTCCTTGTCTGCACTGATTTCCAAATTGCTGGCTTCTTAGCTTCTAGTCTGGGATATATGAAGAAAAATCTGGGGAAGTCAGCTGCCTTGTTGTTCCTCAGATTTTGACATTCTTAGCAGTTCTGCTTTCTTCTCTTCAATTTTCAGAGTTTGTTTCATGTATAATGTTTTTAGTTGTACTTAGTGGAAGAAATAGTAGTAAATCTATTTTATCTTCTATCTTCTCAAATGCAGGAACTATTTCTGTTTATTTTATTTATTTTTGGCTGCATTGGGTCTTCGTCACTGTATGCAGTCTGTCTCTAGTTGTGGTGAGCTGGGACTACTCTTCATTGCGGTGTGCAGGCTTCTCATTGCCATGGCTTCTCTTGTTGCGAAGCACGGGCTCTAGGCGCGCGGGCTTCAGTAGTTGTGGCTCACGGGCTCTAGAGCACAGGCTCAGTAGTTGTAGCACACGGGCTTAGTTACTCTGTGGCATGTGGGATCTTCCTGGACCAGGGCTCAAACCCATGTCTCCTGCATTGGCAGGTGGATTCTTAACCACTGTACCACCAGGGAAGTCCAGAAGACATGTTTTGTCAGAAGTGGGATTCAAACCCATGCTTCCAGGGGAGACTGCAACTTGAACGTAGTGCCTTAATACTGCTCGGCCATCCTGACCTGTGTTCTCTGCATTCTTTTTTTTTTAAAAAAAATAAATTTAGTTTATATTTTGTTTTTGGCTGCATTGGGTCTCCATTGCTGCTCGCACGCTTTCTCTAGTTGCGATGAGTGGGGGCTACTCTTCATTGTGGTGCGCTGGCTTCTCATTGCAGTGGCTTCTCTTGTTGTGGAGCACAGACCCTAGGCCGTGGGCTTCGTTAGTTGTGGTGTGCAGGCTTATTTGCTCTGCAGCATGTGGGATCTTCCCAGGCCAGGGCTTGAACCTGTGTCCCCTGCACTGACAGGCGGATTCTTAACCACTGCGCCACTGTGGAAGCCCTGTTCTCTGCATTCTTATGGATACTTGCTATTTTCGTAGTAACCAGGCTGGTGGGTGTGAGGTGTTTTCTCATTGTAATTTTGATATGCATTTCCCTAATCAGTGATGTTGAGCATCTTTTCATATGCTTATGGGCCATTTGAGTCTTCTTTGGAGAAATATCTGTTCAAGTCCTTTGCCCATTTTTGAATCAGGGTGTTTGTTGTTGAGTTTTAGAACTTCTTAATATATTTTTTATTGGGTATTTTCTCCATCTTTTTATTATGTAATATTAAAGTCAGCAGTGATGGAGTTAAAGTTGTAGATAGAAGTTTTTTTCTCCTGGTATTTAGATTAATCTTCCTTTTGAATACTATTAGTTTCCTCAAATGAGAAATGAATTATGCTGTTGGTATGCATGTGTGGGTGTGATGAATAGAGTTAGTTTATCCAAAGCCCTGTAATTAAAGTAGTGATCACCTAATACATGTATAAATTGTGATATTTACGTAATTTAAAATTTTTTCCTAGGCAAATTGGACAAATGCAAGTAAAAAGCAACGTGAAAAGCTACTTGAGCTGATACGACGTCTTGCAGAAGATGATAAAGACGGTGTTATGGCACACAAAGTATTGAACCTTCTTTGGAATCTGGCTCATAGTGATGATGTGCCTGTAGACATCATGGACCTAGCTCTCAGTGCCCACATAAAAATACTAGATTATAGTTGTTCCCAGGTATGGGAGTGCTGCTTTGCTCATTTTCTGTTTTTTCCCCACTATTAGGATGACTTTGTTAGAGGATAATCCCATTATTTAATCATTCCAGGTAATTTCTGAGGGATCGTCTTACTTTTGTCATATAAGCCTGGCTTCCTCCTCTTACATGTTTTTCAACAAGTTTTTGTGTCATACACTAAGCATCTTTACCACCCTGTGAGAGGGTTTGTACAGATAAAACAACTCATAATAATAATACTGTAGTTAAATATATGATGGTAAAATGGAATCGTCATTCATTAAAACCAATTATTACTTTGGAGGTAAGGGTAATTAAGTATTTTTGCTCAAAACATAATTAACAGAATTTTCTAAATAGAGGTTTAGCAATTCACAACATCTTCTCTGTGTTTAACTTGTGTCATTTATGTTTACTGATTTTAAGTATGCATTTTTATACTAATTTTACTTAGGTTTTTGGACCTGTTTCTGGATTTTTATCAGCAGTGATATGCTATCCTTTTGATAGGTTGGCTATATAAAGGTATTATATTCCCTTAAAAAAAAAAATGAGCAGGGTATTTTTAGCTACCTCAGGGCAGGTGTTCTGCTTTCAGCTGGATTTGAATTGAATCAAGTTGAGCAAAGGTGATGCTGCCAGGTTGTGAAAATTATATAATTGTGAAGGTTTAGAAATACTTTCTGACCTCATAGATTTTAAAAGTGTTGTCTTTTTTTTTTTAAAGTGCTTTCTTTTGTATAGCTAAGTGAATATATTGAGAGAACATTCTTTACCTGGGTTACTTTCTTTTTCTTTTTTTTTTTTTTTTTTGGCTGCATTGGGTCTTCATTGCTATGCTCAGACTTTCTCTAGTTGTAGCGAGCAAGAAATACTCTTTGTTGTGGTGTGCAGGCTTTTCATTGCAGTGGCCTCTTGTTGCTGACCACGGGCTCTAGGCATGCAGGCTTCAGTAGTTGCAGCCTGCAGGCTCTAGGGTACGAGGGCTTCAGTATTTGTGGCACTCGAGCTCAGTAGTTGTGGCTCACGGGCTATAGAGTGCAGGCTCAGTAGTTGTGGAACACAGGCTTAGTTGCTCCATGGCATGTGGGATCTTCCCAGACCAGGGGTCGAACCCTTGTCCCTACATGGGCAGACGGATTCTTAACCACTGCGCCACCAGGGAAGTCCCAAGTGCATCTTGTTTTGATGAAATATTTCCTTAGCACTAAAGTATTGCATCTTCCTTTAATGTGTTATTTAGAAATTGCCTGCCATAGGGTCTTAAATATTGCTATGTTAATAGGTGTTGGATTTCATGGAATTCTGTAAAAGTGTTTTGCCTTTTTCAACTTCAGCCTTCATTTATTGTATTAAGGAAAACTATAATAAATTTTGCACTTTTTGCCCTCCAACCTAAAGTGCTTTTGGAGTCATGACATAATTAGTATTCACATGTAAAAATTTTTAAATCCTTAAATATGCACACAGAATTCAGTTCAGTAATTTCACTAGAAATTTTTTCCTAGGAAATACATGAAAACTGTGATATTTAGAGTTAAGACTTTTTAAAAATTTTTATTTATTTATTTTTGGCTATGTTGGGTCTTCGTTTCTGCGCGTGGGTTTTCTCTAGTTGCGGTGAGCGGGGGTCATTCTTCATTGCGGTGCGCGGGCCTCTCACTGTCGTGGCCTCTCTTGTTGTGGAGCACAGGCTCAGTAGTTGTGGCTCACAGGCCCAGTTGCTCCGCGGCACGTGGGATCCTCCCAGGCCAGGGCTCGAACCCGTGTCCCCTGCCTGGGCAGGCAGATTCTCAACCACTGTGCCACCAGGGAAGCCCAAGACATTCATTATTTATACAGTAAACAATAGAAACCATTTAAACTGAGAATACAATCCATAGCATATTGTACAGCTAATTAAAATGGCTATTGGTGTATATAGTTCATAGTATTCAATAAAAACACTTGAAGTATAGAGCCTCTTTCATTTCTAAAAAGAGATACGCATGTGCTTGCAAAAAGTATCTCCATGTGAGCTGTTAAACAACATTCCTTTTCTTCCCTAAATATGCCTATAGATAGAATCATTTCAATTAAAAATTAGTTAGGTATTCAAACTTATGATTATTAGTGATCTTAGATAAAAAAGACTAAATCAAGTAAATTATGGTAGATTTTTAGAAATAAACTTATTCTTACAACATTTTTAAACATTTTAAATTTTCCTTTAGGTGAAAACGTGCCTGTTTTCTCTAACATTCTGTTTGTGTGTTGATTTGTTTTTATTCTTATTTTAATTTTTTAAAATTAAAAATAATTATACTGTTATTTTTTGATGAAGTGATGTTCCTTGATCTTTCAATAAAAATATGCTAATATCGCACCCACATATAGTAATACTTGGGATTGTACATTTTTCCTAACTTTTATAATATCAAGAACGTTATAAAATAGTTAAAAGCAATACCCACATTTAAGTGTGTTTTTTAAAAGTCAGATTTCCTGTGAATGTTCCTGAACATGGAATTTATACCATGTTGCAGATATATCTGAATCCATGGAACACTGACTTCGTAGTAGTACTTTACATTTTGGAATTTAGGTGATAACATCAAGTGAAGAACATACTTAAAGCATTTTATTTCATTAAACTATTATAACTACATCGTAATGTTTATGAGGCTTAGCTTAAAAGCTTTTCTACTTTGTATTCTCAAAGTAATTTGAAGGTAGAATGATACTGAACACCTGTCCTTATAACCATAATTTTGTGTGTGTGTATGTGTAAGGATCGAGACACACAAAAGATCCAGTGGATAGATCGCTTTATTGAAGAACTTCGCACAAATGACAAGTGGGTAATTCCTGCACTGAAACAAATAAGAGAAATTTGTAGTTTGTTTGGTGAAGCACCTCAAAATTTGAGGTAAGGCTCTTAATTCAGAAAATTTTCTGATTTTTATTTATATTATGTTGAAAACAGAATATCAGTAACAGCAAATTTTAAAGAGAGAAAGTAGAGGGGGAAAACAGGAAGCTTAATGAAATAAGAACTCTTTATTCTTCTTTATATTTAATGACACTGTTTAACATACCCAGTTTTATATAGCAGATAAGTATGAGTCAAGTTACTGCCTTCCACACTTAGTTCAGAATTGTCTCAATTCCAGCAGATCTGCCAGACAGTATCGTGTGGGTTGTGTTTATTTCGCTCCTTATTTCATCTTTCCTTTTCTACCAGTTCCCTCTGTGTTGGCTTGATATTCATTCTAAGTTCCACATGATAGTATTTCTTACAGTCCTTAAATATATTCTTAACTGGTCTACTCTGACACATTTCTCAACAATTTTTTTTTTTAATTTTAAATTTCATACTAGGGAATAGGAATTTTCAAAGGGTGTTTTTTACCTTTTCTTGAATTTAAAAGTTAATTTTCAAAGGTAAGACTAAATGTGATTTAAATTATGGAAGATGACAAGTCTTTGTTTAAAGATACTTTTTTACTCTTTATTTTAGCTATATTTTTCTTAAATAGTTAATTTCATGTTTGTACTTGATGCTAAACTATTAGTGGTTATTAGAATAATTTATCCCTTTATATTCTTGCAGTATATTTTGAATTAATGACAGAAGAGAAGTAATAACATGTAGAAAGCTAAATGTAGTGCAAGAATATTCACAATGCAATTAGGATTCCTGGTAGTGAACCCCAGTTTTGTCTGACTAGCTGTCATCTTAAAATGCTTCTCTAACCTTTAAGAAATATTTTTCTTGTATGTAAGACAATTAATGATTGCCAAAATCCTTTATAGCACTAAACTGATAAGATTATGCATGTAAATAAAATTACTGTTTTAAAAGAATTATATAATGCTACTTTTAATGTTTTTCTCAAGTTGGATTTTTATTTTTTCCCCCTAGTGCTAGAAAAATTATATGAAATTAGGAAATTCTATGGCGATAAATACTGCAGGAAATGTTGAAATAGTCTAATAATAATATTTGTTTCTGAAGGACATATTTTTATTGTCTGATCTATGATACATGCCTTTTGCCTTTTATCAAACATACCCTTTTTCTGGTTGCTTATACATGAAATACTATATATACTCTGTTGGCTGGTGATTTGATCACCAGTAGATTAATAATGATGTGACTATGATTGATTTCACTGAAAATGACAAAACAGTATGGGAACTAGGTGTCTTTCTGGTGGTATCCATGGGCAAAACTGGCTACAGATTCAGTGTTCTAGAATGAACCTTTAATCGCTAATATCCTTGATAATGTAGATTAGCATATAACTGCACAACAGCTGTGCTTTGATATTAGTATCATGTAAGATCAGTATCATGGGTGAAATTGGAGAATACTGATAGACAGTTTTCAAGTAAAGAGTACTGGAATAAATATGTTGTGAGGCATCAGTTAATCTCAGATTTCTTGATATTTTATTACTAAAAAAGGAGAATATTGACGAATTTTATTACAGATGTCAAGTATTTTAACCTTTTAAAAGTAGTAGCTAGAATTTAGTCTCTGTAAACTTAGTTACAGCAGTGTTCATTTGCCTAATTATACTGTTAAGTTCTTCTCGTTTTAGTCAAACTCAGCGAAGTCCCCATGTATTTTATCGTCATGATTTAATCAATCAACTTCAGCACAGTCATGCCTTAGTTACTTTGGTAGCAGAAAACCTTGCAACTTATATGAATAGCATGCGACTTTATACTAGAGGTATGTATTAAAAGCTAAAATTAACTATTGGGAATCAACCTGGCCTTGTCTTCCCTGTATTTTGTTTTGTCCTCATGTTAATTACTGTAGAAATGAAAATATATTTATTTTTTAAAGGACCAAAAAATGGCAGTGAATTGGTTTTTATAAGGTATATTCAGTTATGGGTCCACTTGACCTCTCAAATCTTAAATGACCAAAACTCTAGGCCAACTTTTCAAGACTGTTTACTAAGTGCTTGTTTCTCTCCGTGCTCATCTTTGTTAAACTGATTTCTTTCCTTCTGTATTTGGGAACTTTATCTTGTACTTACAGTTGGTTGTTACCCTCTTGGGTATGTAGTCCTTTTAAACCTTTCCTTTCTTACTGACAGTACTTTTAACTGCTTTTCAAGAAAACTTAATTAATAATTCTCTTGTCAGTTTTCTCCACGTCTGTTGTTTGTATATATTACAGTTGTTTTTAATAACCTTACATTGATGTTTTCAGTTCTTCAGAGAACTTGGTTAAAATGTTACTAGATCACCATATGTACCATTGGTTCTCAGTGTATGAAACTTTAAACTTATTGGGATGAAGTTTCCTGTGGTTCAACAGAAAACTTTTTTTTAGTAATTGCTATATGTGAGGCAGCCTTCTTGGTGCTTTGAAGACCAATTCCAGTATTAATTGTTCTTTAACAGTTTAATCTGAATGTCTCTGCTGGAGCACAAAATATTCTTTGTACATCTGTACCTCTATATTATACCAAATTCATAGGACAGACAAAACACCAGCTACCTTGTAGGCCCAATTTTTTATATTTGAGTATGAAAAAGAAAAGTTTCTGTTGTCCATTATTGAAGATATGATTAAGCTTAGTGATGAACTGAAAGCATTGCCCAGTTGACGTGATATATGAGGATGTGTAGAATTCAATCATATACATACATTTATAATGTGGGTGTTTGTAATAACTCATTATTTGACCAGAACAGTAGACTCTGTTCATGTCATTTTACCTTTAATGGCTATGTTGTAGTTTGGTTGAGTAATAAGGTGTTTGTAGAGGTAGCTTAGTTTTTGCTGATACATACCCATATAAGTTACATAAATGTGTTGCAAGAATTAATCAACTCTTCAGATAACCCAAATGATTGTACTGACCTCCTGTTCATCTCATATTTTACCCATTCTGTCCATTCTAGTCGTAGTACTAGAAAAGCAGTCAAAGAACCAGGTGCTTAAATTGGTCCCACTTAGTCCTGCTTACTAGGTATACCAAGGTTTATTCTTAGCAGAATGGTAGGACAGGGAAGTCACTATAGGAATGAAACTGTAGTTTATTTTCTCTTGCAAGAGCAGCCCAAATCAGCAACATAAGTGAGAGATTTGTGTATAGTTCTCTTGAGGTTTTATGACCTCAGGCTTTCTTGGAGGTAGAGTCCTCCTACATGCCAATTAAGACCTTTTCCCAAAGTACAGTCAGCTACATATTTAATTTCAATAATTTTTATTCACTTTTGTGTGAATTCCTCTGTTAACTTAATGTCATTGCCATAAATTGAGTCCGAATTGGCCAGTGCAGTCAGGTGGAGCACATGTGCACTTCAGCATCACTAGGATCCTCTGTTTCATTTAGTCAGATTATACTTGTGCTCTTGGTTTATCTCACTTTCATGATCTCAAGAACGGCAGCATTCTTCCGTATCATATTTATATTGCTTCTTTGCAAAGTTAGAGATAACAAATGCAAGCTCTATCAACTGCCTAGATTTAAAACCTGGCCTCATTCATAGCTATATAACTTGCAGGTTACTTAAGCCTTCAAAGAAGAGTTACCAAATCTGTAAAATGAGGATAATAATAGTTATAACTTCATAAGTTAATACTTGCTAGAATGGAGTTAATGCTTGTTAGAATATTGCCTGACACATAGCAAGTACTTGAAATTTTGTTGTATTAATGAGTTCCTCTGAATTAATTGATTTCATATCATCTGCTTCTAACCTTTTCCTCCTTAATGTATTATTTTACGTTTCTGACCAGTGCTTTTTAGCAGTTGACCTTTAAATATAGGGACAAACTTAATTTTTCTAGTGAGACTTACATTGAATTCTATGATGTAGAACTAATAACACAAACTATGGTGATTGCTTATGTCTGAGAAGCATATTGCATGCTGTTCTGCATGTGCTGTTCATTGTGCTGTTCAACAGCACATTGATCTGTTCAAGCATGTGACAAGATATATATTGTGACGTTCTTGGAGTTCACTGATATTCCTTAGTTTCATTTCTTCCATGTTATGCATTTGCCATAACTATGTTGCATTTCTACTAGGCATCTTTGGTTTCGGAAAAATTATTTCTGTAGTGTCATGAGCAGCTGATTTCACCTCTGCTTTCATGTTATCTTAGACAAGAAAGTAACATAAAATTCTTCATAACTTTTACATGTGAAAGGTAAAAATGAGCTACTTTTTATTGAAGTTATGCACCAGTACTTCCTGAATCACAGTTAAAGATTTTTTTTTAATGTTTCTCAACAAAATACATAATACACTTCAGCTTAGTTCATGAGAGGATACCCTTTGTGTTGATTTGAAATTAATGAGAGTTTTATGTATCATTTTCTCCTATTTCTGAGCAAAGTTTTTAGGACTTACACAGTGCAATTCATTTAAATCTGTTTTTTTTAGGGACTGCCAGTTTGCATTACCTCTTCCCATTCTCTTTGCTTTCATTATGATGCTTGGTTATTATCAGGACCACTTGGCAACAAAAAAAGATGTATTTACAAGAGTCATTTAACAACCGTGGTGTGTTAAAATGCACATCCTGTGTTTTGTTCACGTAGTAATTCTTACTCATTTATACCTGTTAGCCGTGAAGTACTGTTAAATATATTTGTGGAATCTTGCAATTTAAAGAATATCTTTAATATTACTCATTTTACTAAGCTTATAGTTCTTTGGAGAAATGACTTTTTAAGGCTACCACAGGAACGTACAGGATAAGACTTGAACATCATTATGCTAGAAAGTGTTTTTAGAGAATCATGTCTCAATGTCAAAAAGAAGTAAGCTCTGACTTGCCATTAAAATAATGATACCATTAATGATAACCTTTTCAGTGTATGAGTCCTTGAGTTCACAGTGTTAAAAATATATAAATGGAGGCAGATGTCAACTATAGATGTAGGAAAAAATAATGGATGATAAAACTAGTAAGTGAAAGTTTGATGAGGACCAGAACAGTGACATAGTATCAAAGTATTCTCCCACAAATATTTAATTACAAAGAGAAAAGTAGTAACTGTTGGAGAAATTTGGTAGAAACACCTTAAGTAAGCTATTTAAGTTAAATTAACATTATTAATATTGGGATAAACTGATGTCTTTGCTTCTGATAATGATATATGGGAAAAGATATAGCGTTACTTTTGTGGTATTTCTTGCCAAATATGCATAACCTGAGTCTAACTAGAGGAAACATGAAGCAAATGCAAATTGAATGGCATTACACAAATAGCTTTAAAATAGTCAAGGTAAAAATACACAAAGAAGAACTAAGGAGACTCTAAGAAAACAACTGCATGCAATATGTGAGCCTAGAGTTGATTCTGGATTGGGAAAAAGGGAAGCAAAAAAGAATGTTACTGAGACAGTTAATGAAATTTGAGTATATGCTCAAATTTGAGTATATGCTCAATTAGTCTTGGATTAATCTTAAAATCATGTAAGTACTATGGCTGTTTCCTTGTCAGTAGGGCTAGTTTTAGGGAGTAAAAATGACCAGCTTTACCTTCAGATGGTTCACAAAATGATACAAATGTGTATAAATAGAGATACTGATAAAACAAATGGACAGATTATAAACAATAGGTACATGTGGGTAAAGACTAGTCTTGTATCATTTTTGCACTTGAAATTATATGAAAAAGTAAAGTTGTACCATGCTTTTACCTCTGTGTGTGCATATGTGTGTGTCTCCACCCCCAAATCCTGCCAAGTAAGCACACACGCAGACGTTTTCAGACAGAGGTCTTTAAGGGATAAAAAGCAGCCAAAGTGGTGGCATAAAGTTTAGTCAGGTACTTCAAGATCAGCACTCTTGAAATACCAGAAAATGTGTATGTAGTAGAACATAAATTTCCACACTTTTGGAGGCCTGAGGCTTGGGCAGTTGATGACTTACAAGGATGTAATAAGATTATAGAACTGGTAGTAGATGCTCATGCATCTGGAAATGTAAAGCAGTGATAATATGTGCCTTTCTTTCCCAAGTCCAATTCCAGATACATCTCTAACATCCTTTATGTTCCATCTTTTATAGCAAGTCAACATTTTACTTCTAATTCAGGTTTTTCTGAAATGTAAAATCTTGCCATTTTGATGACTTGGGTTGCCTTTACCAATTCTGAAAGGAGCTCATACAGTTAGAATTATTTGGCATCAGTACTGACAATAATACAAGTTCTAAAAGATGCATAATTGAGAAATACCAGTACTTCAGATTTTTGAAATAAATATCTTTGATTCCTGAGTGGTTGGCAGCTCTGTCTGAAGCATTTATTTCCACTGTCTTCTGTTCCACCCAAACAGATTTGGTTATTTTCAGGCAGAGGTCTTTATCCTGTCCTCCTACTTCTTTTGTGATTTTTATTTTGCTTGATACTGAGATAAACAACCTTATGAGAATTTTTTAAGACAGGCTTTTTTTTCTTTTTTTTAAGATTTTCGATGTGGACCATTTAAAAAGTCTTTATTGAATTTGTTACAATATTGCTTCTGTTTTATGTTTTGGTTTTTTGGCTGTGAGGTATGTGGGATCTTACCTCCCTTACCAGGGATCAAACCCTCATTCCCTGCATTGGAAGGTGAAGTCTTAACCATTTGACCACTGGGGAAGTCCCCTAAGACAGACTTCTAAAACTCATGTTTTAGTTGAGTTATACCTTTTTTTTTTGAGTTATACCTTTTTTAAGGAAGCATCTCAGACACAAAAAGTATTAATGGTATTTTTAGGAAAATACGTGTTTTCAGATTTTTCCTTCACTTTTTCATTGACAAACACTGAGAGAATTTTTCACCCAGTATATGAAGTTGATAACAGAAGTCCAGAGTACTTATTAGTTTTATATTTAAAAAAGAATTTTCAACCTCAGTATAGGCCAACTTACCAACATATGTATTCATGGTCATATGGGAGGCTAGATTTGTTTTGTTTTATATATTTTTTAAAAATACCCCAGACATTCATAGTCTGATGATTAAGGAAATTGTATGATAACGTTATCAAATGCAATAACATATGTAACTTTGTCTTAATGATGTTGTGTATGCAGAAATACTACAGTAACTGGTGTTAATATAACAGAAGGAAAAGTCAAGGGGATAAAGTCATTTTTTTTCTCACAGACTTGTTTCATTATATATGAAAAATGGAAGGGCTCTGCTGAAAAATTATTTTTTATAGCACATATCACATTTTCCTTTTGACTGTGTAAAAAGCAAGTGTTCATTTTTGTGGGGAAAATTAGATTATTTAAATATATCTATTACATGTTGCCTATTAATAATAAATGATTACTGGATTCTTAACTTCTTTTGGTTAAAGTCAACAGTGATGTGGATATACATGTGTATAATGCAATATTTTTGTTAATTTGCAGACCATGAAGACTATGACCCACAAACTGTGAGGCTTGGGAGTAGATATAGTCATGTTCAAGAAGTTCAAGAACGGCTTAATTTCCTTAGGTTAGTTTTAAACAATTAGTGCTGTTCTCTTTAAGGCATACATAAGGAATGCAATGTTAACATTCTTCATAGCTGAGTCCTTTTTAGATAGCCATTTCACCTGTAACTGAGTATTTCCCCACATAAGAACCATTGCCAAAAGTTAATGTAGCATTTCCTATGTGTTCATTATTAAATGCCTTTTAATTATTGGCTAATCTTTAACTTTATTCTTTTATTGGATTTTGAAGAAAATACATTTTAAATTTCAGAGTGGAGCTTATGTTTATTTCTGTTAGAAATTAAAGTTTATTCTTCATACATTTTCATACTTTGAACTATAGGACAGAAAAACCATGATCCAGGGAACATTTTCATTAATGCTATATCATGGCAGTAAGGAACATTAATGCTATCATGGCAGTAAAGGGTGGTTGGTATGCTTAGGTGCTTTATTTATTCTAACAATGGCTGATAAAGGCAAACTAAACCTATATATAATAACATTACTTAAGGTGGAGATAAGGAAAAATAGCCTATCTTTTAAGCCAAAACTAAATAATACTGAATTTGCTCAGTAATGTTTAACTTTTTTTAATATAAATTTATTTATTTTTGGCTGAGTTGGGTCTTCGTTGCTGTGCACGGACTTTCTCCAGTTGGCAAGTGGGGGCTAGTCTTCGTTGCGGTGCGCGGGCTTCTCATTGTGGTGGCTTCTCTTGTTGCGGAGCACAGGCTCTAGGCATGCAGACTTCAGTAGTTGTGGCACGCAGGCTCAGTAGTTGTTGCTCATGGGCTCTAGAGCTCAGGATCAGTAGTTGTGGTGCACGTGCTTAGTTGCTCCGTGGTATGTGGGCTCCTCCTGGACCAGGGCCCAGACCCGTGTCCCCTTCATTGGCAGGTGGATTTTTAACTACTGCGCCACCAGAGAAGCCCTGTAATGTTTAGCTTTTAATGACGTGTCTATTTATGTGTATGGATATGGCTATGTAGCTTAAATAACGAGGTTGCTTAGAATTTCAGTTAGCATATCATAGCAGAAAAGTATATTTAAATCATAAGTATGTTAGGAAAGAATGCCCAGGCTATCAGTTTTTCATAAAATCTTGTATTTATTATTTTTCATACATATTTACTCTTGGGAATTTTCTCTTTAGAGTATGTTGTATACTATATTTCTGTTGCTGAACCATGTAATTTATGGGGAATATTTAGATTAACATACAACCTATTTTCTAAGTCAATCCATAGCTACCTTTAAGAATTTTATAATCTGTCAGATAGATCTGATCTCTCTGATGCAAGTGTTTACACATTCCAACTTAGGAAAAATTCTAGTCATCAAATTTTATGACATTAAAATCTAGTCATCAGATTTTATGACATTTTTTTAAAGTGCTCTTCCCCCCGCCACCCCCCAAACATCCAAGGAAAAAAAAGTTGCCACCTCATATCTAGATTCTCTCCCACAGTGGGCCACTATTATTGACATTTGTGTACTGTATCCCTTAGGTTTACTGACACAGAAAAATGGTTTAGAATTTACTTATTCTGTTAAAGTTTAGAATTAGACCTATTGTAGTTCCTGCTCTATACATACGTAGTAGTGTAGTTCACTAAAGGAAAAGGTGTTTTATTATTCTGGCCCTCATGTTGCTCATTTGTAAATTGGAGAGATTAGATAGAATTAAAAAGTTCTAAAAAGGCACCTTCATACTCAGACCTAGATTTATTGAGATATTAAAGACCTACAGTTAAGACCCAAAAGAAGAAACCCACTGACATTAAATGAATACACCATACTGTATTAGAAATGAAGCCACCATTTGTTAACTAAGAATTAAATGTAAAATTATTCAGATTAAAATTAACTTACGTTTTCTTTCATTATCATTCATAGAAATAACACACAGAGAAAGTAGAAGAGTGCTAAGAGAAACTAGAGTCTAACTGAAGGAAGACACTGATTGAAGGAAAATTATCAGCTTCATTGTAGTCTTATTTTAATGGACACCTAATAGTCACAGCTAAAAAGCACCAGAGGACATCTTGAATATTGATAAACATAGTGATCACTGACCTAGAAATAAGCTTAAATTACATAGACTGTTTCGTTTACTGTGTGCAGGTATTGAGTATAATATTTTTAGAAATTAAAAAATTTTGAGCTTTATTTTATAAAAACATTCTGTTATGTCAGAGTCATCTAACATAATAACCCTATTTTGCAATGAAACCATATATGCAGGGAGCTAAGTCAGGATCTGGTTTCAAAGCCTAAACTTCTTGAGAGTCAGAAAGAAGCTTCTGTATTTAGCTCACATCATCTAGCATAATTCTTCGAGTATAATAGTTGCCCCATGAATATATGCTTGTTAAATAAATGAATTTAATAGCTGATATTTTTTTCCTGCCAGATACATGGTTAAGAAATAAGCTTTTTTGAAAGAACACATTTTTAAGCTGTAATTAAAATGTGATTGTGCTAAATGAATTATTTTAGACACATTGAAATAAATTGTGTTTGAGGGTAAAATTATATAGACCTAATTACAGATTTCTTAAATTTTTCCAAGATTTTTACTGAAGGATGGCCAACTGTGGCTCTGTGCTCCTCAGGCAAAACAAATATGGAAATGCCTAGCAGAAAATGCAGTTTACCTTTGTGATCGTGAAGCCTGTTTTAAGTGGTATTCCAAGTTAATGGGGGATGAACCAGACTTAGATCCTGATATTAATAAGGACTTCTTTGAAAGTAATGTGCTTCAGCTTGATCCTTTCCTGTTAACTGAAAATGGAATGAAATGTTTTGAACGATTCTTCAAAGCTGTTAACTGTCGAGAAGGGAAACTAGTAGCAAAAAGAAGAGCCTATATGATGGATGATTTGGAGCTAATAGGATTAGACTACCTTTGGAGGGTAAGTGAGAAGTTGGAACTCCTGTTTGCAAACACTGTACCTGAGGTGGTTTCTAAAAAATGGTTAAGGAGTCATAATTTTGCTTGTAAGTTACATGTATTTATCCTTGTTGATGCTTTTCCTAGTAATTGGGGGATAGGAGACAGTGCATGGGTGGGAACTGTTCATCTTCAGCTTCTTGTTATATCAGTTTTATTTGCCACTAACTTTGGGTTCATTCTCTCTCTCTCTCTCCCCTCTCTTTAACTATCTGCCACTGATACATCTATTGTACTTAGAATTTTTTCAGGTGTATGCAAGTACAGGAACCATTTTCTGCCTGCAGATCTTTCACATTCCTTTCATGAAGGTCATTAGCTACCTTACATAAGTTATATCTTGGGGTTTATTGTACATTTAATGCCACAATGAATGATGGACAGAACAGAGGACTATTAGTTGAATGGAGTTTTCAATTAATACCTTTATGATATTCCTTAATTTGTGATATATTAAAGTACCTGAGGGTAAAATGCTTAAGCCTTTTTCCATCTTTATAAATAAATCTTGTTTCCATCTTTAAAAATCTAACCTATTACATTTCAGCTTATATTGTGTTATGGATGTGGGGTTTTTTGGTTTTATTTCTAAACCACAGGTAAGCTAAGGTGTTTGCTTGGTCTTTCATTAAAATCAAGGCTTTTCCTCAGCTCAGTCTCCCTCTATTCCTCTCCTTTTCCCTCCTCAAACCTCTCAAAGGGTCAGCCCTGAAACACCCTCATAGCATAGGATTCTAAACATGTTGTAAAAACCTCTGATGTAATTAGATAAGTGACAAAGATGTGCAGAAGTTGTTGGAGTTGACAGGATTGCTTTTTGTGATGAATGATTTTTCATGGAAAATTTTTTAACTTATTTGAATTATTCCTTGAAAATTTCACAATTTTTATTGTTTTCATTTTAAAGCAAATTGCTCTATTGAGAAAACTTGTATGTATCAATTCTTAATATTCCATTTACTTAATTTTACATGATTTGCATATCAAAATCAATTTAGTCTTAAATTATTGAATTTTTTTAAATTGAGGATATAATTTGAATTTAAGTGCCAAATGAAAATACATCTTGAATGTTACTAATACTTTAATTTTTGGATCTAGGTTGTAATTCAGAGTAATGATGATATTGCAAGCAGAGCTATAGATCTCCTTAAAGAGATATACACAAACCTTGGCCCCAGGTTACAGGTCAATCAGGTGAGGATTGAAGTACATAAAAACTTCCACTCCAGGTAGATTGAAAAGTAATCTTGTGTTTAGTAGAATCTTTTTAAACTTAGAATTAATTAGAAAACTAGAAACGTAACTTTTTAACTCTTGTCAAAAGTATTTAATGCACATTTGTCCCTTACCAAATGCCAACTCAGTGAATGTTTCCGTGATAATTACTTTTACGTGGTTACGATCATTTCGAATGTAATTATTTATTATTGTGTTTCTTATTATTGTGTTTTATTATTGATTACACATAATGTGAGTTACGTAATTTTAGGAGTTACCTAGAAGTTGAAATTTTACTGTCTTTAATTGGATTAATGTCATATTTAGTTTTAAATTTTGAAGCAGTTTGAACTGGTTTTATTTGGCCCAATATTTATAGGTGGTTATCCATGAAGACTTCATTCAGTCTTGCTTTGATCGCTTGAAAGCTTCATATGATACATTGTGTGTTTTGGATGGTGACAAAGACAGTATTAATTGTGCAAGACAGGAAGCCATTCGAATGGTTCGAGTATTAACTGTTTTAAGGGAATACATAAATGAATGTGATAGTGATTATCATGAGGAAAGAACAATTCTACCTATGTCAAGGTTTGTAAGAAACTGATCTTTTGGTGTTAATTTGCAATTATTTATTTTTCTTAACCAGTTAATTGGGAAAGTTATGATGTATAGATTAAAAGGACCATAAAGAAATTTTTCATTTCTGGATGTCAATATCCTGCCTTTTAAAAACATTATTTGCACCTTACAGATATTTTTTTTTAAAAATAGAAAGTTTTGAGTTACATTATGGAGAGGCATTGTGCTCTGAGCTATTACCATCCACTGAGTGTTGCTCTGGTATTTTGCAGTTTGATGTGTTTTTATTTTGATATTATTTTACACTGTTAAAAATAAAATTCTTTAAAGCTGCTTATTTAGTAAATGTCACAAAGAATATTTTTAAATGTCTTTACTAAAATTTCTTTAAATATAGGAACTATAATATAAATCACTAAATCATTTCATTTTATATATTATGTGATATAAATGATATATTATAAATTAAATAAGCAATATATTAAATTATTTAATAATAGTGTAAATGGCATTTCTAGTTTGGGGGAAAGTTTTGTAGGATTAAGTACCATCAGATGTTTAAAAATTGTGATCATTTTTTAAATGGAAAATGTAAAATTGCTTACTTTAATGTGATTTTTATTTTGTATCTTACCTGTGGGAAGAGAATATATATCAAGAGAAATATTTTAGGGTGAATTTTGTTTTTAAGAATTCAAAGAATTTTTTAGTGGAAACATGCATTTTGACATTTTTGTTGACACTCTCAAGGTGAAGTTCATTTCTTCCACATTTAAAAAT
Source organism: Globicephala melas (assembly GCF_963455315.2). Taxonomy (NCBI): domain Eukaryota; kingdom Metazoa; phylum Chordata; class Mammalia; order Artiodactyla; family Delphinidae; genus Globicephala; species Globicephala melas. The sequence goes on along the minus strand of NC_083336.1, from coordinate 358,182 downwards.
ACTCTTGGGCTTCCCTGGTGGCGCAGTGGTTGAGAGTCCGCCTGCTGATGCAGGGGACACGGGTTCGTGCCCCGGTCTGGGAGGATCCAACATGCCGCGGAGCGGCTGGGCCCATGAGCCATGGCCTCTGAGCCTGCGAGTCCGGAGCCTGTGCTCCACAATGGGAGAGGCCACAACAGTGAGAGGCCCGCGTACCGCAAAACAAACAAACAAACAAACAAAACTCTCGGTGAATTGACCTTTTATGGCTTAAAATTAATTGATATTTTATTCATGTCTCTGTTATTAATTTATCATAAGTAGAAATCTTCTGTTCTGCATTCATAGAGGCAAAGATTAACAACAAAGGCTTACAGTTATGTTGTGTTTTCAAAATTAATTATAGTGTTTACAGTTAAAGAAATAAAAATTTTTTATTTTGTGTATCCTAAAAACAAAATTAGTCTAACCGTCTTCCTTTTACTTAGTTAGGAAATGTTAAATTCCCAGCTTTTTGTCTTGGCCATCTACTGAATATTACTGTGTTTCCCCCCTTCCCCTCCCTGCAGAGCATTCCGTGGTAAACATCTCTCTCTTATAGTTCGATTTCCAAACCATGGCAGACAGGTTGATGACTTGGACATATGGTCTCATACAAATGATACAGTTGGTTCAGTAAGACGATGTATTCTCAATCGTATTAAAGCAAATGTAGCCCATACAAAAATTGAACTCTTTGTGGGTGGTGAATTGATAGATTCTGAAGATGACAGAAAGCTAATTGGACAATTAAACTTAAAAGATAAATCAGTAAGTACATATAATTTTCAAATATTCTCCCAAAATTAAACATTGAGGCTGTTTTCTAATTGTTTATTAATGTTTGAGCATCTAACTATTGTGTACAGTCTTCTATGTTAGGTGTTTGGGTTATAACCCTAAGTAAGATGGGTTGTGTTGTGGAGGAGATAAGCTACTAAGGGGTTATTTTGGATAGAACTTTTAAATTGTACCTCTAAAATTAAAGCATGAAATCTTTTTTTAGCCTTATGATATATCTAGTTTCTGCATTTTGTGGAAGCATTTTCCATTGTGTTTGCTGTTCTATCATTTTCAGGTAATTACAGCCAAACTTACACAAGTAAGTTCCAATATGCCTTCCAGCCCTGATAGTTCTTCTGATTCTTCAACTGGATCTCCTGGAAACCATTGTAATCATTACAGTGATGGTCCTAATCCAGAAGTGGAAAGTTGTTTGCCTGGAGTGGTGAGTAGATAGTGTGTGTAAGGCATTACACTCTTCTTTGGTAATACAGAGAAATGTGTAAAATGGTTCTTTTTGTAAGAAGTTTACATGTTCTAAAGATTGGGAATGTCAAATAAATATACAGTTAACTGTTACCTTCTTGTTGGATTTCTTAGTTGTTGGATTTTAAAATAAAATTTCCCCATGGATATAGAATTATATTTGCATAGAATTAATCTATCACTATTAAGCTACAATACTACTAAATATATACCTCTAGAAAATATTAGTCTTTCATTTGGAACCATTTTTACAGAAACGTACAATCTCCTGTTTTTCTCAGATTCTTAGTAATACTTCTCACATCTAAAGAAACAGCAACTCTTCCCTTTCTTACTCTTTCTCTACCCATCCTTCTTAAGAATCATAGCTGGAATAATACCAGCCACTTCATCGTGAGAGGAATTTGAGTCCCTGTGACAATTGGATTAGGAATTTAATCAACACTAGTTACCCCTGAAGGGGGAAGTGTCTTTTGTATAAACAGCATCTGAGAGCTGTGTGTAATTCATGGTTTACAAAACAGAAAATGTGTCACAAAGAAATTAGAGTATCTTAGGCTTATTTAACAAAACGATTGAGTTTGCATTGTGAAGAATCAGTTGGTTTGTAAAAAGTCAAAAGATAAGGAAGGCAGATAATTTCAGGTAGTAAACGTGGCATAAGCAAAAGATGGGATTGATAAGTAGAAAACTTAGTATAGGTTATTTTGAATAACAAAATTTTTTGACATAATTTATAAGTATGTACTTTCTGTGTTTTATATTCCAGATAATGTCACAGCATCCCAGATATATCTCTTTCCTTTGGCAAGTTGCTGATTTAGGTAGCAATCTGAACATGCCACCTCTTAGAGATGGAGCAAGAATACTTATGAAACTTATGCCACCAGGTAAGAAAAATACCTCCCCACTCCCTTCTCTACCCTGCTCCAAATGCTGACAAGTACCTAATAGACAAATACTGTTTCTTTTGAGATACACTTTGTGGTGTAGTATATGATATTGATCATCTGTCATCCATACCATTGCCGATGAGAAATTTTCTATGGGTGATTAAAGAATATTTAGGAACATATAATGTAAAAAATATTTTTAGTGAACTAATGCACACAAGTGAGAAACTCAGGATTCTTCAAATCCTATATGAAAAACAGTAATCTACCTCACCCATCCTCATCCTGCCTTTCTGTTTCAAAAAAAAGACTTTTTATCTTTTAGGTTTCATTATTGCGTATAACAGTTTATCCCTAAACAGTATGTTTGCATTATTGATTTTTTATGTCAAGTTTAGATATTATATACTGACTGTCTTACTTTCACATCCTTTTTTGGTCATCTCACAATTTTGCTGAAATAAATTATTCATATTTTCAAGACTAAATATTACAGAACTATTTGGCTTAATAAAAATGCTAAAAATAAAAATGCTACTAACGTTACAAACAGACTATATATCAAAATATTGTAATCTCCTAGGTTACCCACCTATTTATACTAGCTTTTAAAATCTCCCCCCTTTTATCTGCTAGATTTTCTGTGGTATTCATTACTAAGTCTCCCTCATTCCCTTCAGTAATTTTTAAAACAGTTTTCAACATGGTCAGATGTGTTATGTCCTGTTTTTGTTTATTTTCTTCTTTTGCTCCAGTCTGTTTCTTGGACTTCTTTATACAACTTTTGTATTGTGGATGCTTTAGTACACCTTTGTCTTGGGACTTTTTCAGTCAGTCCTTATTTTGCTGAAACATAGCCCCCTAAAAAAGGGGGGGAGTACATGGGAAGCAGATTTTTTTAAAATAAAAAAACGACTTTTCTCAATTCAGCTGAACTCTTAACTATAGGAGTATTTTTTGCTTTGTTTTGTTTTGCTTATAGTAGTTTGAGTATAGCATTAAAGGTTGAAAGTTTGTTCCTTTATAATAAAGTTTCATAGCAGTTTTGACCATTTTGAAGACTAAAGCCATTTGTATGTCAATTTTCTTTCTGTGGAGAAGCCTTTTAAGTTTATTTTTAAAGCCCTTGAGTTGAGCTCTTCTGATGAACTCATCAGAAGAGGTTTAGGTGAATTGTTTTTTGTTGTTGTTGTTTTGTTTTTTGGGTGCTGGGTACTCAGTGGATTTCGTCAGTCAAAAGATTAGTTGCTTCAGATGTGAGTGATTTGAAAATTTTTTGCTCATATTTTTCTCATTCTTTTATTTGTGCTTTTGAAAATTTTTTATGCATCAGAATGTGCTGTTGGATTTACAAAATCCATTTTAGTTATTGTTTTGCCTGTCTTAAGCTATTACAGGTTTTTTGAAGATTATGTTGATACAGCTCTCAGTTGACTTTTTTAGCTTATTGTAACATTTTCACTTTTTTTTCTGTTACGTATAGTTCTGTTTTATTTTATGAACGTTTTGCAGTATTTGTACTTAAAGGATATTTGTGTTTCCCTAAACCCCATGTTTTGCAAAACCATATATTGTTACAGAGAAAATCACAAAATTACAGAAAAGTAAGAAGTACAAAACAAAGAACTTTTTTCTTTTTTAAACCATAAGAGAGCAATTGCTCTTGATGCTCTGTCATCCTTCAAAATAGTATTGTGATATTCTTCAAACCAAGGACATTCTACTATTAATAGCAAATTAAATATGTAAACAGAAAATAAGCACTGAAATGTTTTCATCACCTAATTGTCCCCATTCAAGATTCACCAGTTACTCCAGTAACATTCGTTAGCAGAGAGATTGGAAAACTTTTCCTATTAAAGACTAGATAGCAAATGTATTAGGCTTTGTGGGATAAGGGGCAAAATCAAGGACGCTGTGTAGGTACTTACATGAAAAGGGAAGCAAATTTCCACAGAAATGTTTATTAGCAAAATTCAAACTATAAGAATGATAAATATAGTGCAGTTTTTGTGATATGGGTCTACTAATGAGAATCACAGGATTTTTTTAGGGCATTATACTATTTTGTTCTGTTGGGGTTCAAAGTTGGTGTTCCATATCATCAAATCAGTTGCAGATATTCATTTGTTATTGCTTATCTCTAAAATATAAATTTTATATTTTAATCTTTGACATGGTTTTTCCACAAACAGGTACTCCTGGTCATTGTTCCTTGAGAATTTGTAAAAGGCATTCATAGAATTTCCTTTATTCTTCTCTTAATGTTTGATTTTTATCATGTCATTACATTGAAGTTTAATCACTTTGAAATTTAGGCTAGGTAGGAAGCTCTTCAATTTTGCAGTTAACTGCATTTTGAAATACGGAGATTTCCTTTGCACTTACATCACAATTTGGAAAGTGCTATGGGAACTGTAGTTTGAGTTTGGAAAATATATCTGCTGTAAATTTAAGTCATCTCTACCTTACTTATAGTACCTGATACAGCGTAAATGCTATATGAACAGTTGTTGTACTGTTTTGTTTAGTGAATAATGTCAAGAAAGGTCTGTGCTTGTTCAGTACAGATTGTAGGCCTAACCACATAGTACGTACAATAGCATAACGTTTCTTTAAACACAGATTGCTTTCTTTCAGTGACCTGAAAGAAAAATAATTGAATAACATAGAATATTTAAAACACAAGTACGTACAGAAAATTTAATTATCAATGAGAGAAAATATAAACTCACCCCCCCACCCCCCCATACACACTGTGTTGACATTCACCAAAATAGCGGGTTTTTTCTCTTTTAACCCTTATGTGATGATCACAGTGTTGACGACAGTTACTGTTCGGTTGCCTACAGTGCTGATGTTGTGTTCCACACAACATCACTGAGATGTGTGGCACTATTGCTAAGCTGTGAAACACCAGGGTAACTCAAACCTCTGATAGTATGTTAAAAAGATCATCTACGTTGGGAGGACTGGGTTCAGATTGTAGACTCTGACACTTGGGAGGAGATCAGTAATACTAATGTCAGAGACTTCCCTGGTGGCACAGTGGTTAAGAATCCACCTGCCAGTGCAGGGGACACAGGTTCGAGCCCTGGTCCAGGAAGGTCCCACATGCCACAGAAGCAGCTAAGCCCATGCACCACAACTACTGAAGCCCATGCACTTGGAGCCTGTGCTCTGCAACAGGAGAAGCCACCATAATGAGAAGCCTGCGCACTGCAACCAAGAGTAGCCCCCACTCGCTGTAGCTGGAGAAAGCCCATGCGCTCAGCAACGAAGACCCAACACAGCCATAAATAAATAAGTAATTTAAAAAAAATTACCAGTGTCAGGATCAGTGGAGGTTCAGTCAGGAACATCATTTCCACATGAAGCGGAGAGATTAGATTAGGGTTGACTGGGAGCATTGCCAGTTAGGAGGACCTTGAATGGCACATTCTTCTCATCGACATATTTCTTCACTTCAAGAATGAAACACTCGTGGAGCCATCCCAAGGATGAGATAGCTTGGCATTCTTATGGATGTGGGTACTATTGGACACATTTTTCCAGAGCAAGCTTTTTTCATCACAATGGAAGACTTGCTCTGATGTAGCCGTTTGCTTCCATGAATTTCTTGAGCCCCTTTGGAAATGTTGATGCTGCCTCAGCATCAGCCAGTGCGGGTTATCCCATGATCTCTAAGTTCTTGAGGCTGTAGTGCTTTATATATAGCTATCCTGCTGTCCCTTACTAGCCTTAAAGTCTTTCCTCTTGTTCTCCTGAAACCCCTCACAGCACTGCTCATGGAGACTAAACGCTTTTTCGGTCATAATTTCACCATGAATAGGATATGTTCTCTAACATGTCCTTTAGCCACACGCTTAATGTTTTCCCAGTCATTGCAAACAGATAATCATGAAACAAGACTATTTTAGCCATTGTAGGGGCAGCACAAACACACAAGTTTCAGCTTTTTGTTTTATTGTGTGAATGCTCAACTTGCTTTTAACTTTACAGCCTTTAAGTCAAAGGAACAAAGATTTTGATTTTCTTGTTTACAGATGGCACTTTATACTCCTTAGCCTCTGACAGATTGCTTTGACCAGTTAATTACATTTAGAGCCATTTTTTCAGAGAAACAGTACACACACAAGCAAACAAAGAAGATGTGAGCAGTGCCCAGTGAGTGCAGGAGATAGATTCAGGGTCTGTGAAGTGCTGGGAGGCTATAGCAGAGTATACTTAAACATCGCTTAATTCGATTGGTTTCAGTGTAGTATATGGTGCATGGTCAATTCAGGTTTTGCTTTTTGGAACCTTCTAGGTTGTGTTTTGTTTTGATTTTTCAGTATTTTTGATTCACATTGGTGGAACGCTTGGATGCTAGATCTGCAGATGTCGAGGGCTGGCCACTTGTGAATCAAACAGTGTTAGTTGGCATCTTAATAACTTTACTGCAGTATTTTCAACACTTTCCCCTTGTGATTGTACGTTGAATTCATTAAGAAGCATCAAGTCTGCAGCAAAATCTAAACTCCTAAACCATTCCAGTGTTTGAGAATATTTCTACTTGTATAAAAAAATTTTTATTCTTAAACCTGAGCTTTTAAAAATCACAACAAAACATTACTATTTTGCTAAAACATTGAACTGCTATGTGGTAGGGCAAGTCAGAATACCCTGATTCTGTTTCCAACAAAACTTTATAAACTAAATATTAAGTCCATGAAAGTAAATGAAGTTGCCTATTGACACTGCTGGTTAATAACATATTGATAGATTTGAATGTTTTCCACACACTACTTGCTGATGAATAATCCAGTGAACGAATGACCATAGGTTTTAAACATCTTACATTTTCACAAGCTTTGTGAGTCTTTCTTCCTAAGACTTTTTCTCTTCCACATACACAATTACCATGATAATTTTATCAGATTTTACTGTTTGTATTTAATTAGTGTTTTCTCAGCTTATTTGAGAATATTTTCATACGTAATTGTTTAATGCAGACTATCTAATTAGAGGCCAGTTCTTTAATCACTGCAAACTTGACATTGCCTTATTCTGAACAGATACTGAGCAGCATCATTAATATCTGTCACCTCCCCCAAAAAAATCACTCAAAGTCATTTGCCTTGTTTCTCTTTTTCTTTTCTTTTATTTTATTTATTTATTTTTTTGCGGGACGCAGGCCTCTCACTGTTGTGGCCTCTCCCGTTGCGGAGCACAGGCTCCGGACAAGCAGGCTCAGCAACCAGGGCTCACGGGCCCAGCCGCTCTGCGGCATGTGGGTTCTTCCTGGACCGGGGCACGAACCCATGTCCCCTGCATCGGCAGGCGGACTCTCAACCACTGCACCACCAGGGAAGCCCTCTTTTTTTTAAATTAAATTTAATTTTTTTATGAAGCAGGTTCTTATTAGTCATCCATTTTATACACATCAGTGTATCCAGTCAATCCCAGTCTCCCAATTCATCACACCACCACCACCACCACCACCCCCTGCCGCTTTTCCCCCTTGGTGTCCATACGTTACTTCTCTACATCTGTGTCTCTGTTTCTGCCCTGCAAACCAGTTCATCTGTACCATTTTTCTAGGTTCCACATATATGTGTTAATATATGATATTTGTTTTTCTCTTTCTGACTTACTTCACTCTGTATGACAGTCTCTGGATCCATCCACGTCTTTACAAATGACCCAGTCTCGTTCCTTTTTATGGCTGAGTAGTATTCTATTGTATATATGTACCTCATTTTCTTTATCCATTCGTCTGTCGATGGGCATATAGGTTGCTTCCATGTCCTGGCTATTGTAAATAGTGCTACAATGAACATTGGGGTGCATGTGTCTTTTTGAATTATGGTTTTCTCTGGGTATATGCCCAGTAGTGGGATTGCTGGATCATATGGTAGCTCTATTTTTAGTTTTTTAAGGAACCTCCATACTGTTTTCTATAGTGGCTGTACCAATTTACATTCCCACCGACAGTGCAAGAGGGTTCCCTTTTCTCCATGCCCTTTCGAGGATTTGTTTGTAGATTTTCTGATGATGCCCATTCTAACTGGTGTGAAGTGATACTTCACTATAGTTTTGATTTGCATTTCTCTAATAATTAGTAATGTTGAGCAGCTTTTCATGTGCTTCTTGGCCATCTTTGGAAAAATGTCTATTTAGATCTTCTGCCCATTTTTTCATCGGGTTGTTTGATTTTTTTAATATTGAGCTGTTTATATATTTTGGAGATTAATCCTTTGTCCATTGATTCATTTGCAAATATTTTCTTCCATTCTGAGGGTTGTCTTTTGGTCTTGTTTATGGTTTTCTTTGCTGTGCAAAAGCTTTTAAATTTCATTAAGTTCCATTTGTTTATTTTTGGTTTTATTTCTATTACTCTAGGAGGTGAATCCAAAAAAATTTTGCTGTGATTTATGTCGAAGAGTGTTCTTCCTATATTTTCCTCTAAGAGTTTTATAGTGTCCGGTCTTACATTTAGGTCTTGAATCCATTTTGAGTTCATTTTTGTGTATGGTGTTAGGGAGTGTTGTAATTTCATTCTTTTACATGTAGCTGTCCAGTTTTCCCAGCACCACTTATTGAAGAGGCTGTCTTTTCTGCATTGTATATCCTTGCCTCCTTTGTCATAGATTAGTTGACCAGAGGTGTGTGGGTTTATCTCTGGGCTTTCTATCTTGTTCCATTGATCTATGTTTCTGTTTTTGTGCCAGTACCATATTGTCTTGATGACTGTAGCTTTGTAGTATAGTCTGAAGTCAGGGAGTCTGACTCCTCCAGCTCCGTTTATTTTCCCTCAAGATTGCTTTGGCTATTCGGAGTCTTTTATGTCTCCATACAAATTTTAAGATTTTTTTTGTTTTAGTTCTGTAAAAAATGCCATTGGTAATTTGATACGGATTGCACTGAATCTATAGATTGCTTTGGGTAGTATAGTCATTTTCACAATATTGATTCTGCCAATCCAAGAACATGGTATATCTCTCCATCTGTTTGTGTTATCTTTGATTTCTTTCATCAGTGACTTTTAGTTTTCTGCATACAGGTCTTTTACCTCCTTAGGTAGGTTTATTCCTAGGTATTTTATTCTTTCTGTTGCAGTGCTGAATAGGATTGTTTCCTTAATTTCTCTTTCAGATTTTTCATCATTAGTGTATAGGAATGCAAGAGATTCCTGTACATTAATTCTGTATCGTGCTACTTTACCAAATTCATTGATTATCTCTAGTAGTTTTCCGGTAGCATCTTTAGGATTCTCTATGTATAGTATTATGTCATCTGCAAACAGTGACAGTTTTACTTCTTTTCCAATTTGTATTCTTTTTATTTCTTTATCTTCTCTGACTGCTGTGGCTAGGACTTCCAAAACTATGTTGAATAATAGTGGTGAGAGTGGACATCTTTGTCTTGTTCCTGATCATTGAGGAAAAGCTTTCAGTTTTTCACCATTGAGAATGATATTTGCTGTGGGTTTGTCGTATATGGCCTTTATTATGTTGAGATAGGTTCCCTCTGTGCCCACTTTCTGGAGAGTTTTTATCATAAGTGGGTGTTCAATTTTGTCAAAAGCCTTTTCTGCATCTGTTGAGATGATCATATGGTTTTAATTCTTCAGTTTGTGAATATGGTGTATCACATTGATTTGTGTAAATTGAAGAATCCTTGCATCCCTGGGCTAAACCCCTCTTGATCATGGTATATGATCCTTTTAATGTGTTGGTGGATTCTGTTTGCTGGTATTTTGTTGAGAGTTTTTGCATCTGTATTCATCAGTGATATTGGTCTGTAATTTTCTTTTTTTGTAGTATCTTTGTCTGGTTTTGGTATAAGGGTGATAGTGGCCTCATAGAATGAGTTTGGGAGTGTTGCTTCCTCTGCAGTTTTTTGGAAGAGTTTGAGAAGAATGGGTGTTAGCTGTTCTCTAAATGTTTGATAGAATTCACCGGTGAAACCATCTGGTCCTGGACTTTTGTTTGTTGTGAGATTTTTAATCAGAGTTTCAATTTCATTACTTGTGATTGGTGTGTTCATATTTTCTGTGTCTTCCTGGTTCAGTCTTGGAAGGTTATACCTTTCTAAGAATTTGTCCATTTCCTCCAGGTTGTCCATTTTATTGGCATAGAGTTGCTTGTAGTGGTTTCTTAGGATGCTTTGTATTTCCATGGCATCTGTTGTAACTTCTCCTTTTTCATTTCTAATTTTATGGATTTGAGTCTTCTCTTTTTCTTGATGAGTCTGGTTAATCATTTATCAGTTTTGTTTATCTTCTCAAGCAGCTTTTAGTTTTATTGATCCTTGCTATTCTTTTCTTTGTTTCTATTTCATTTATTTCTGCTCTGATCTTTATGTTTCTTTCCTTCTGCTAACTTTGGACTTCGTTTGTTCTTCTTTCTCTGGTTCCTTTAGGTGTAAGGTTAGATTGTTTATTGGAGATTTTTCTTGTTTCTTGAGGTAGGCTTGTATAGCTATAAATTTGCCTCTTAGAACTGCTTTTGCTGCATCCCATAGGTTTTGTATCGTCGTGTTTTCATTGTCTGTAAGTATTTTTTAATTTCCTCTTTGATTTCTTCAGTGATCCCTTGGTTTTTTAGTAACATATTGTTTAGCCTCCATGTGTTTGTGTTTTTTACATTTTTATCCTTGTAATTGATCTCTAATCTCATAGCTTTGTGATCAGAAAAGATGCTTGATATGATTTCTTAAATTTAAGTCCATTGGTGTAAGTGAGGTGTTAAAGTCCCCCACTATTATTGTGTTAGTGTCAATTTCCTCTTTTATAGCTGTTAGCAGTTGCCTTATGTATTGAGGGGCTCCTGTTGGGTGCATATATATTTATAATTGTTATATCTTCTTCTTGTATTGATCCCTTGATCATTATGTAGTGTCCTTCCTTGTCTCTTGTAACATTCTTTATTTTATAGTCTAGTTTATCTGATAGGAGTATTGCTACTCCAGGTTTATATTGATTTCCATTTGCATGGAATAGCTTTTTCCATCCCCTCACTTTCAGTCTGTATGTGTCCCCAGGTCTGAAGCAGGTCTTTTGTAGACAGCATATGTATGGGTCTTGTTTTTTATCCATTCAGCAAGCCTGTGTATTTTGGTTGGAGTATTTAATCCATTCACGTTTAAGGTAATTATCTATATGTATGTTCCTATTACCATTTTCTTAATTGTTTTGGGTTTGTTTTTGTAGGTCCTTTTCTTCTCTTGTGTTTACCACTTAGAGAAGTTCCTTTAGCATTTGTTGTAGAGCCAGTGGTGCTGAATTCTCTTACCTTTTGCTTGTCTGTAAAGCTTTTGATTTCTCCATCAAATCTGAATGAGATCCTTGCTGGGGTAGAGTCATCTTGGTTGTAGGTTCTTCCCTTTCATCACTTTAAGTATATGATGGCACTCCCTTCTGGCTTGTAGAGTTTCTGCTGAGAAATCAGCTGTTAACCTTATGGGAGTTCCCTTGTATATTATTTGTCATTTTTCCCTTGCTGCTTTCAGCAATTTTTCTTTGTCTTTAATTTTTGCCAATTTGATTACTGTGTGTCTTGGCATGTTTCTCCTTGGGTTTATCCTGTGTGGGACTCTCTGCGCTTCCTGGGCTTGGGTTGCTCTTTCCTTTCCCGTGTTAGGGAAGTTTTCAACTATAATCTCTTCACCTATTTTCTCTGGTCCTTTCTCTCTCTTCTCCTTCTGGGATCCTATGATGTGAATGTTGTTGCGTTTAATGTTGTCCCAGAGGTCTCTTAGGCTGTGTTCATTTCTTTTCATTCTTTTTTCTTTATTCTGTTCTGCAGCAGTGAATTCCACCATTCTGTCTTCAAGCTCACTTATCCGTTCTTCTGCCTCAGTTATTCTGCTATTGATTTGTTCAGTTCTTTAATCACTGAAAACTTGACATTGCCTTATCCTGAACAAATACTGAGCAGCATCATTAATATCTATCAGTTCACCATGGGTGCCTCCAAAAAATCACTGAGTCATTTGCCTTGCTTTTATTTTTGTTTTCTTATCATGGTAAAATATATGGTACATTTTCTATTCCCACAGTAGGGTATAAGGGTTCCATTTTCTCCACGTTTTCACCAACATGTGAAGTCGTATCTTATCATGATTTTGAGTTGCATTTCCTTGATGACTGATGATGTGCTTACTACCAATTTGCCTATCTTTGGAGAAATGTCTGTTCAAGGCCTTTGCTTATTTTATTTTATTTTTTTTTTAAATTTATTTATTTATGGCTGTGTTGGGTCTTCGTTTCTGTGTGAGGGCTTTCTCTAGTTGTGGCAAGCGGGGGCCACTCTTCATAGCGGTGCACGGGCCTCTCACTATCGCGGCCTCTCTTGTTGCGGAGCACAGGCTCCAGACGTGCAGGCTCAGTAACTGTGGCTCACGGGCCCAGCAGCTCCGCGGCATGTGGGATCCTCCCAGACCAGGGCTCGAACCCATGTCCCCTGCATTGGCAGGCAGACTCCCAACCACTGTGCCACCAGGGAAGCCCCCCCTTTGCTTATTTTTCATTTGGGTTATTTGTATTATTGTTTTGTAAATGTTCTGGTATATTCAGATACAAGTCCTTTGTCAAATCACATAACTTAAACGTATTCTTCTGTGTGTTCTCTTTTCACTCTGTAAATAATGTCCTTTGTTACAGTCAAGTTTGTCTCTTTTTCTTAACACTTGTTCTTTTGGCATCATATATAAGCGATCATTACCTTATCTAAGGTCATGCAGATTTGCTGCTAAGTTTTCTTCTAAGAAGGAACTATCTTTTTAGTGTAATCTTTCACTGTGTGGGGTTTTTTCCTCTAAGCTTCACATCTTTATATGACAAAACAAAATAAATAGCTTTTCTTATTTTAAGTATACATTAAGAATAATTGTTACCTTTGTCATTTTCTTTTTAAAGTGTACCTTCTTTTGAAACTCAAAATTTTCAGTAAAGCTCAAATAGTTTATGTGTAATGTCATATGAGACAGATAATTGAGAACTTGGTGGGAGGAGCTTGTGTTTGTGTTTCAAGAACTAATTCCTTTTCAGTGTTGTGGTTTGTGTTTTTTTTTCTGTCTCCAGTGGATGAAGGAGAACCTGTTGATTTTAGGTCTCTGGTTAGGAAACTGTTCCCTTCATATATTGGGTTGACGATTAAAGAGCCCTGGTTGATCATTAACCAGTCCAGGTCTGGTTATGTCTTGTAACATGTGAACTTATAGCTCAGCTTAATTGAATTTATAGATGATGTTTCATGTTTAATACTCTTCAGTATATATGTGAAATATTAACAACATATTGAATATTTTACTTTAGTCTTTGTCTATTTTCTTTGCAGATAGCACAACAATAGAAAAATTAAGAGCTGTTTGTTTGGACCAGGCAAAACTTGGAGAAAATAACCTTGGACCATCTCTTGATTCACTTTTCTTTGGTCCTTCTGCCTCCCGAGTGCTGTACCTAACAGAGGTTGGTATTTTCCTTTTCAAAAGTAGAATTTTTCATGATGTGGTGATATGATTGTGTATAATCTTTTGAAATAGTTAAGAATTTCTTAGCAATGATAGGGAAATAGAAGTTATAAATTTATTTTTAACATCTTTAATACAGTTTCTGTCCCCCCACCCTTCTCTTTTCCAGGTAGTTTATGCCTTGTTAATGCCTGCTGGTGCACTTTTGGCAGATGATTCCTCTGACTTTCAACTTCACTTCTTGAAAAGTGGTGGCTTACCCCTTGTGCTGAGTATGCTAACAAGAAATAACTTCCTGCCTAATACAGATATGGAGACACGAAGGGGTGCTTACTTCAGTGGTCTTAAAATAGCCAAACTCTTGTTAACTGCTATAGGCTATGGCCATGTTCGAGCTGTAGCAGAGGCTTGTCAACCAGTTGTAGGTGGTGCAGATCCCATAACACCGGTAATACATTTTTTAAAATGTTTTGTGGTTAATATTTAATTTTTAAAGTTAGAGCCTTCAGTGAGAGCATGCAAGTTCAATTCACTCTATTAAGTTATATTTGTGTTGAAATATTAAAAAAAAAATTTTTTTTTTTTTTGGCTGCGCTGTGCTGCATGTGGGATCTTAGTTCCTTGACCAGGGTTTGAACCTGGGAGCCCTGCAGTGCAAGCACCAGAGTCTTAACCACTGGACTGCCAGGGAAGTCCCCAAATGTAAATGTGATATACTGATTACAGTAACCTCAGAGGATACTTCATTCCCCTTAAGTATCCCCCCCCCCTTTTTTTTTTTTACTTTTCAGTTGTTTTAAGTCTCATAAAAACTTCACATGAATCTTTTGTTGGATCATACCTGAAAGTTATATAAAGACAGTTGGTTATAGAAGAAAAGATGTATTTGGCATGTCACCCACGTCTCATCCCGCTGAGCAATGTAACTACTGCGACTGACAAAGACTCTCTGTTTATGCTGGTAGCATCCTTAAAGCACAGATGCTCACCAGATGCTCTCAAGATATGCTGAGATTTGATGCAAATGTTGAATGTGGCTTCCAATTCTCACTGAAATTGAGTTTATTTACATTACAAGTGATGGTTTTATTAAATTGCTGAAGATAAACTAGCTTAGGCATACAGATTTTTTTTTTCATCAGAAATGGGTTAGTTCTTAAGGCAATTTAAATAATTACTAGATATTTGATGTTAGAGTTAATTAATTATCTTAGGTGGGAGAGTAGTATTGTGGATATTGTTTAAAAGAAGAGTCATTAGGAATTCCCTGGTGGTCCAGTGGTCAGGACTCAGCACTTTCACTGCCAGGATGCAGGTTCAGTCCCTGGTCAGGGAACTAAGATTCTTCAAGCCACTGGGGCTGCCAAAAAGAATAATAATAAATAATAAATAAAAAAATAAAAATTAGCATAAATTAAAAAAAATAAGAGTTACGCTAAGTCATTTCTAATAAAATAGAATGTCTGGGATTTTCTCCAGAATAATTCTGGGTGATGTGGGCAGAGTTAGTGAGTTGGGGATTCAGTGAAACAAGTTTAGCCTTTTGTTTACAATTATTGAAGCTAGATAATGGGTACTTAAAGGTTATTTATAGTCTCTATGTTTTTATATAATTTTGAAAATTTGATTTGAAAAGTTAAAATTTATGCAAGCACTTTTAGAGAAGAAATTTATAGTGCTCTGTCCTCACTGTAAGTTTGATTGCTTTGTATTGTGGTTTCTGTGCATATTTACATAAAAACAGATAGGTTCTGATCATGATCGTTTCCATAGTGGCTTAATGAAGTAACAAAGCAATTTTATGTATCTTCTTGTTCTTTTCCCTAAGACTTACTATTTAGAAAATGCCATAAGGATACAAAGATACATAATAGGGTCTAATTGCAAGCTGCCCACATTCTAGTAAGGAGTTAAGTGAAAAATTAGCATTTAAAATACGTTTATTATAGAACCACATATAATATTTAGAAGAGGGTTACAAGTTGATAAATACAGTAACTAGTGAAGAAAATTAATTCTGGGTGTTTTTCCTCATGGATTTAAGAATTTATTTATACTCTTAAGTAAAACTTTATCATTTCCACATTTATACTTTTATTATTACTTCTTTAACTTAATTCCTTTTCCATGAAGTTTTAGACCTTTTTTTTTTTTTTTTTGCGGTACACGGGCTTCTCACTGTTGTGGCCTCTCCCGTTGCGGAGCACAGGCTCCGGATGCACAGGCTTAGCAGCCATGGCTCACGGGCCCAGCCACTCCGCGGCATGTGGGATCGTCCCGGACCAGTGCATGAACCCATGTCCCCTGCATTGACAGGCGGACTCTCAACCACTGCACCACCAGGGAAGCCCAGACCTTGTTTTTTTTTAATAGAAAATGTTTAGTTCTGCCAATACAGTAAGTGTAAGGAAAGTTATTTTTACCTTGTATACCATACTTAATCCTCATCCCAGTTTACTGAGTTGAATTGGAAATTAACATATCAGTGGTGTTCTTAACGAGAAGAATTTCAGTGTAAAAGTGCCCTAAGCTTTTGATTTAAAAAATAAACCCTAAATAATTAGTAAAAGTGAATTAACTGTTTGAAAACATGTTTTTAGTCTTTGCACAGATAATCTATCATGCATCTATTATATACCATATATTGCTTAAGGTGAAAATGTTAACAAAAGCATACATGATTCCTATGTGTTCAGGCTAGTTCATTGGAAATTAGTAATCATGTAAATATATTGAGTTCCTTTATGTTAATTATTATACTTTATCTTATTTAATCATTAATATAAATATATTTGGTCAGTCACTTTTATTTCTTCCTATTTTTTAAGTGAAAATTTAAGATCTAAAGAGGTGAAATAACTTGACCCAAATAGTAAGAAGGACCTGAGAGTTTTAACTCTGTGAAGATGCTACTGTACTTATTCTGAAACTGTACTTATACCACCTGTGCTACATTCACTTTTTATTTGAAATCTCATGTAGTAGCACCTGGCAAGTAGATCTTCAAATACTTATGGAAGGATTTAAATAATTAATATGTACATAATAATAAATAACAAAAGATTAAACAAAAAGTTAAACTTGTCCCATTTGAAGTTAAGAGAGAAGAGCTAGAAGCCTTGTACCTAGTCAGTCTTCGTTGTCCACCTAGAGACTGTAGGAACACCTCTGCAAACTCTTAGAATTTTTTAAAACATCTATTTTTGAAAAGATTTTCTTACCAAAACTTGACTGTAAAAGAAAGGTATATACAGAGGATGGGGGAGACTTCAGCACATTTTTGGTGATGTGTGTTTAGAGCACAGTTAACAAAGTACTTATGAACAAAATATAAAAACCATTTTAAAGACTGAAAGGGAAGGAAGTGAGAGAAATAATTTTAGAGATTAGATGATAAGAAGTTGAAAATCTGTTTATTTGGTACCCTCAGTTTTCTTAGTCATATCACAGCAAGCATGGTCATTTGCTGAGTAGGAGGCCTGGGAAAAGGATTTTTGCTAGAGACCTATAAAGTCTATAGACCTATAAAGGATTTTGCTAGAGACCTATAAAGACCTATAAAGTTCAGAGCTGTGTCATTATGTCATGCAAGTGAAAGTGAACATAGTTGTAGAAACAGTTGAATTCATGTGAAATTGGAGTTTGCAGAGGAGTATTGTCACTTTTTAAAAGGCAACTAACAGAGTCAGTCTACAGGTTGGCAATCTGAAATGCTTTTTTATGCTGAGCACCATATATTCTACAGTAGATAAGTAGAAGGATGACATCCTCAGAGAGTGATGGTGGATGAGGAGCAAATGGTTGGGTTTTTGCTATGTACAAATTTTTGAAATTAATCATGTACAAGTTTTTTACTCCCAAGTAAAAAGGTTAACTTTTTTCAGATTAACCACATTACTCATGATCAAGCAGTGGTGCTACAAAATGCCCTTCAGAGCATTCCTAACCCATCATCTGAGTGCATGCTTAGAAATGTATCCATACGTCTTGCTCAACAAATATCTGATGAGGTTAGTATCATACTTTGAAAGTTCTGGGACCTTGGTTGGCTTATTTTTTATTACTCTTGACACAGTCTCTACTTACTCATGAATATCACAACCTGAGGTTGAATATTCTGAGAGTATCACTTTAGATTCTCTTATTTTAACTAAAATTTGCTAAAATTGTATTTACTATTACATATTAACATCAGTACTTCAGAAAGTACTTTTTAAAAACTTTTAAACAGGCCTTTTGAGCTGTAATATATATTGCATAAACTAGATCAAAATAAAACATATAGTGCGTTTTGACATAATGTTTAAATTAATGATACAGTCAAGAAACAGAGTATTTCTGTCAGCCCCAAAAGTTTTCTCTTCCTTACTGCAGGCATTTACTGCTGCTTTTGTCACTGTAGAGTAGTAATCATTTTCTTAAATTTTACATAAATAAAATATTATAAACGAAATTAAAGACAAATACATGGAGTCTTCTGTAACGTAGAAGACAATATGGTAAAAGTGTAAGTTACCAAATTGATCTGTAGAATCAAGGCAATGCCAGTAAAAATTCTATCCAGTTAAAAAAAAATTGTATACTCCTTTGTGTCTGGATTATTTCAGTCTGCATGATTTTGAAATTTATCGGTGCTGTATTATATGTCAATACTTTATCCATTTTGAGCAATATTACACATTATGGTCATCCTACATGTTCTGTTAATGAACACTTGTGTTATTCCTAGTTTTTTTACTATTTGGAATAGAGCCATTTTGAAAATCACCAGTAAGTCACAAGTGCCTCTTTGGCACATGTTTTCTTATTTCTGGGTAAACACATAGGAGTGGAATGGCTGGGTAATTTCGTTTCTGTGTTTGTAAAATTCTTATGAAATATGTTCAAGCCAGATTAGATCTTAACCTGAAGCCTACATTGTGGCTATAGCTGATAAGCATGATTTTGCTTCATCTGTGTGTGTGTGTGTGTGTGTGTGTATATATATATATATGTGTATATATATATATATTTTAGTTTATTTATTTTAATTAATTTCTTTTTGGCTGCATTGGGTCTTTGTTGCTGCACGCAGGCTTTCTCTAGCTGCGGTGAGTGAGGGTTACTCTTCATTACGGTGCCTGGGCTTCTCATTGTGGTGGCTTCTCTTGTTGTAGAGCACGGGCTCTAGGCACGCAGACTTCAGTAGTTGTGGTATGTGGGCTCAATAGGTGTAGCGCACAGGCTCAGTAGTTGTAGCACGGGAGCTTAGTTGCTCTGCGGCATGTGGGATCTTCCTGGACCAGGGCTCAAACCCGTGTCCCCTGCATTAGCAGGCAGATTCTTAACCACTGTGCCACCAGGGAAGCCCTGTCTGTATATGTTGTATGACTTGACGTTAAGATCCAAAAAAACATGGGACCAAGGCTACTTTGTTTTTCTTTTATTAATTTATTTTTTAATTTTATTGAGGTATAGTTGGTTTACAATGTGTTAATTTCTGCTGTACAGCAAAGTGATTGTTTTACATATATATATATATGTATATTTTTTGTCATTCTTTTCCATTATGGTTTATCACAGAATATTGAATATAGTTCCCTGTGATTGGTGTTTATCCATCCTATATATAATAGTTTGCATCTGCAGGACCAAGGCTTCTTCACATCTTAAAGATAGCATAGACTGTCATAGTTATTTTATTCTGTCAGCACTTTAATTACTCATTTTCTTTCAGGCTTCAAGATATATGCCTGATATTTGTGAAATTAGAGCTATACAAAAAATCATCTGGGCATCAGGATGTGGGACATTAGAGCTAGTATTTAGCCCAAATGAAGAAATCACTAAAATTTATGAGATGGTAAGAGTTATTACAGAAGTGCATTCCTTTTGTGTACATGTTAATTATGTATATGACTAAATTTTTCATCTTGTCTGCCATCTTTAAAGACCAATCACTGTGTATCTAATGGTTTAAGATAAACTTCTGTAGTTAGGATGAGAATGTATAAAATTTTATTTTGAAAATAAACTACTTCAAGATCTCACTGTAAGGCAGTTTTTTTCTAAAACTTTTTTAATCTCTTATTGAGTTGAATATAGTTACGCCATAAAGAATTTGCTTTTCCCAGTTTTCTTTAATTATTATTCTTTCTTCAAGTTTGTGGAATTATGACGTCCAAGTACTTTACTTGCTTCTTTTATAGCACTCAAAAGCAGCAACGGTTTCTACCATTTAGGTGTTATCCCTGTTTCTCATTTGATTAAGCAAATTATTTGCAGAAATGAGACTTTGTTTAGCTCTTTGATTTTCTATTCTGTTTACTTGTCTTTGATAGTCATTTCTGTATATTTAAGAGAGGAAAGTGGTTAATGGAATTGTAGAGCTTCCTTTTTGGAATATTTGAATGACTATTCTGTTCTAGACGTATATTATACTGATTTTATTTTTTTGATAAGTAGTGGCAGATTATAAATTATTAGCTACCAACTTGAATATATTTTAGGTTGGAAAAGTCTTCTATAACCTTCCTCAACATTTGTGTAAGCTAGTTGCTTTTTTACTAAAATGGCATTTTACATACGCTGTACAAGAAAACTAATCAAAGAACCAAGTACAGTGCCAGAGTTATTCTTTAGAAAGGAATCATGATTAATGCAGAAGTACACCACTTACACCCAGAAGAACAAGGAAGTAATTCTTAGCTTTTACTGAGCATACTTCTTTAATCCTCTTTGGGATATATTCCAAAGGGTCTCAAAAGCTACAGGTGAAGAGGCTGAAGACAAATGGTCTTTAGTGAGTATACATAAGTTTTAAATACTAACTTGAAGGTTTGTGACTTTGTCCTAACTGTATCACTGGTAATTTATTCCTCATCATAATTTTACAGACCACCAATACAAGCAATGGGCCAGACATGGAAGATGAACAGGTTTGCTGTGAAGCATTGGAAGTGATGACATTATGTTTTGCTCTAATTCCAACAGCCCTGGATGCACTTAGTAAAGAAAAGGACTGGCAGACATTTATCATTGACTTACTGTTGCACTGTCCCAGCAAGTAAGTGATTTTTTTTTATTGTTGTTTTGTGAGAAGTCTGACCTTATTCTTTTAGGCAGACATGAATTAATTTTGATCAAAATTTATCTCAGAAGTCAAATAAGGAAACCTTTTTCTTGTCTACATTAGCACTTTGATATTTAGGAAACATGTATTTAATATTTTTCACTTAACCTAAATATGTTTTCATCTCTGGAAAATGCCCCTGTTGATTTTTAAATTTCTTTTACAGTTTTTTAATTGTGGTAAAGTGTATAGTTATTTGTAACAAAAAATTAGACATTTTAATGACTTTTAAGTGAACAGTTAAGGGACATTGAAAACATTTACACTGTTGGGCAGTCATCACCACTATTTCCTAAATTTTTCATCATACCAAACACATTAAGTAGTAACTTACTCCCATTTCCAAACCTCTGTGCCACTGTTTACCTCTAATATATATCCTGTCTCTGTGAATTTGCCTATTGTCAGTACCTCATATAAGTGGAATTACACAATACTAGTCTTCTTGTGTTTCATTTAGCAAAATCTCAAGGTTCATACATGTAGCTTGTTGAAGGATTTCCTTCATTTTTAATGCTCTATAATATTTCACTTTATATATGTATTATATTTTTGCTTGCATTCATCTGTTGGTGGACACTTTGATTGTTTCTACTTCGGGCTATTGTGAGTAGTACTGCTATGACCATTGTTGTAAACACAGATACGTGTTTGAGTTCCCATTCTCAGTCTTTTTAGCATGTAATTTGGAGTGGATCTGTTAGGTCATGTAGAAATCCTGTGTTTAACTTCCTCAGGGTCCACCAAACTGAATTACACAGTGGCTTCACCATTTTATACACCCACAAGCAGTGTACAAAGATTTCAGTTTCTCCACATCCTCTTTCCTACCTGCTATTTTCTGACATTTTAATAATAGCCACCCTAATGGGTGTGTGGTGGATCTCACAGTAGTTTTGATTTTCATTTTTCTTTATGGTTAGTGATGTTAAGCATCTCTTCATGTGCTTATGGTATATCCTCTGTGGAGAAATCTCTAGTTAGACATTTAAGTAAGTCCATTTTTCTTTGAATTTTAGAATAGGTTTCTGCATTTCTGTGATAAAAAGAATTTTGAAAGAAATTACATTAAATCTATAGATTGCTCTGAGTGGTATTAACATGTTAACAATGTTAAGTTTCAGTATGTGATGCAGGTTTCTTTCTATATTTAGGTCTTCTTTCATTTCTTTTGACACTATTGTACCTTCTTGGTTTTATTTAAAAGTATTCTTTCTGCTGCTATTCTAGGTGGAATTGTTTTCTTAATTTTCTATTTGGGTTGTTCGTTGCTAGTACCTAGAAATACACATGATTTTTGTGTTTGATTTTGTATTTTACAGTTTTGCTGGATTAAGCTTCTGAATGGATTTGTTAGGGTGTTCTCAATATCAGAGCCTGTCATTTGTAAAAAGAGGTAGTTTTACTTCTACCTTTGCAATTTGGATGTGTGTCATTTGCCTTTGCTTACTTACTCTGTTATGTTGAATAGAGATAGCGACAGCAAGCATCCTTTTCTCGTTCGTGGTACGGAGAGAAAACTTTCACTCTTTCATCTAATGTGATGTTAGCTGTCAAGTTTTTCATTGATGTCTTTACTCTCCTAAGAAAGTTCCTTTTTATTCTTAGCTTATTAAGTATTTTTATCATGAAAAAGTTGAAATTTGGGTGTTTTTTCTGAATGATTTGAGATGGTCATGTGGTTTTCCCCTTTTTTATATGTATGTGTTGTATTAACATAACTGATTTATATAATGAACCACTCTTCCATTCTTGGAATAAATCTCACTTGGTCATGTTGTATATATTTCTGTATTTAGTTGTCAATATTTTACTGAGAATTTTTAATTTATTTTATTGTGGTAAAAATATGTGACATCATACTGTTTGAAAGTTTACAGTTAATGTTAAAGTTATTTACATGGTTCTGCAATAGAGCTCTAACTTTTTCATCTTTCAGAACTGAAACTCTGTTCCCACTACACACTAATTCTCCAACCTATCTTGCCACCACTACTCCCCCCTGCACCCTCCCTCTTGGGAAATGCCTTTCTACTTTATGTTTCTGTGATTTTGACTACTTTATTTATTTATTTTTTAACATCTTTATTGGAATATAACTGCTTTACAATGGTGTGTTAGTTTCTGCTTTATAACAAAGTGAATCAGTTATACATATTTTCCCATATCTCTTACCTCTTGTGTCTCCCTCCCTCTCACCCTCCCTATCCCACCCCTCTAGGTGGTCACAAACCACCTAGCTGATCTCCCTGTGCTATGTGGCTGCTTCCCACTAGCTATCTGTTTTACGTTTGGTAGTATATATATGTCCATGCCACTGTCTCACTGTCACAGCTTATCCTTCCCCCTCCCCATATTCTCAAGTCCATGCTCTAGTAGTTCGGTGTCTATTCCCATCTTGCCCCTAGATTCTTCCTGACCTTTTTTTCCCCCCCCCTTAGATTCCATATATATGTGTTAGCATACGGTATTTGTTTTCCTCTTTCTGACTTACTTCACTCTGTATGACAGACTCTATGTCCATCCACCTCACTACAAATAACTCAATTTTGTTTCTTTTTATGGCTGAGTAATATTCCATTGTATATATGTACCACATCTTCTTTATCCATTTACCTGTTGATGGACACTTAGGTTGCTTCCATGTCCTGGCTGTTGTAAATAGAGCTGCAATGAACATTGTGGTACATGACTCTTTTTGAATTATGGTTTTCTCAGGGTATATGCCCAGTAGTGGGATAGCTGGGTCATAGTTCTATTTGTAGTTCTATTTGTGGTTTTCTAAGGAACCTCCATACTGTTCTCCATAGTGGCTGTATCAATTTACATTCCCACCAGCAGTGCAAGAGTGTTCCCTTTCTCCATACACTCTCCAGCATTTATTGTTTTTAGATTTCTTGGTGATGGCCATTCTGACTGGTGTGAGATGATATCTCATTGTAGTTTTGATCTGCATTTCTCTAATGATTAATGATGCTGAGCATTCTTTCATGTGTTTATTGGCAATCTGTATATCTTCTTTAGAGAAATGTCTATTTAGGTCTTCTGCCCATTTTTGGATTGGTTTTTTTTTTGTTATTGAGCTGCATGAGCTGCTTGTAAATTTTGGAGATGAATCCGTTGTCGGTTGCTTCATTTGCAAATATTTTCTCCCATTCTGAGGGTTGTCCTTTGGTTTTGTTTATGGTTTCCTTTACTGTGCAAAAGTTTTAAGTTTAATTAACTCCCATTTGTTTTGTTTTTATTTCCATTACTCTAGGAGGTGGGTCACAAAGGATCTTGCTGTGATTTATGTCATAGAGTGTTCTGCTTATGTTTTCCTCTAAGAGTTTGATAGTGTCTGGCCTTACATTTAGGTCTTTAATCCATTTTGAGCTTATTTTTGTGTATGGTGTTAAGGAGTGTTCTAATTTCATACTTTTACATGTACCTGTACAGTTTTCCCAGCACCACTTATTGAAGAGGCTGTCTTTTCTCCACTGTATATTTTTGCCTCCTTTATCAAAGAGAAGGTGACCATATATGCGTGGGTTTATCTCTGGAATTTCTATCGTGTTCCATTGATCTATATTTCTGTTTTGTGCCAGTACCATACTGTCTTGATTACTGTAGCTTTGTAGTATAGTCTGAAGTCAGGGAGCCTGATTCCTCCAGCTCCTTTTTTCGTTCTCAAGATTGCTTTGGCTATTCGGGGTCTTTTGTGTTTCCATACAAATTGCGAAATTTTTTGTTCTAGTTGTGTGAAAAATGCCAGTGGTAGTTTGATAGGGATTGCATTGAATCTGTAGATTGCTTTGGGTAGTAGAGTCATTTTCACAATGTTGATTCTTCCAATCCAAGAACATGGTATATCTCTCCATCTATTTGTATCATCTTTAATTTCTTTCATCAGTGTCTTAAAATTTTCTGCATACAGGTCTTTTGTCTCCTTAGGTAGGTTTATTCCCAGATATTTTATTCTTTTTGTTGCAATGGTAAATGGGAGTGTTTTCTTGATTTCACTTTCAGATTTTTCATCATTAGTGTATAGGAATGCCAGAGATTTCTGTGCATTAATTTTGTATCCTGCTACTTTACCAAATTCATTGATTAGCTCTAGTAGTTTTCTGGTAGCATCTTTAGGATTCTCTATGTATAGTATCATGTCATCTGCAAACAGTGACAGCTTTACTTCTTCTTTTCTGATTTGGATTTCTTTTATTTCTTGACTACTTTAGATAGTCAAATCTACTTTATTTTTTTAATAGATCTTTATTGGAGTATAATTACTTCACAATACTGTGTTAGTTTCTGCTGCACAACAAAGTGAATCAGCTATATGCATACATACGTCCCCATATCCCCTCCCACTTGAGCCTCCCTCCCATCCTCCCTATCGCACCCCTCTTGGTCATCGCAGAGCACCAATCCGATCTCCGTGTGCTACGCTGCTGCTTCCCACCAGCCAACTGTTTTAGATTCAGTAGTGTATATATGACGATGCTACTCTCACTTCGTCCCAGCTTCCCTGTCCCACCCTGTGTCCTCAAGTCCACTCTCTATGTCTACCTCTTTATTCCTGCCCTGCAGCTAGGTTCATCAGTACCTTTTTTTTTTTTCTTCTAACATTCCATATATATGCATTAGCATACAGTATTTGTTTTTCTCTTTCTGACTTCATTCTGTGTGACAGATTCTAGGTCCATCCACCTCACTACAAATAACTCAATTTCATTTCTTTTTATGGCCGAGTAATATTCCATTGTATATATGTGCCACATCTTCTTTATCCATTCATCTGTCGATGGGTATTTAGGTTGCTACCATGTCCTGGCTATTGTAAATAGTGCTGCAGTGAACATTGTGGTACATGTCTCTCTTTTTTTTTTTTTAACATCTTTATTGGCATATAATTGCTTTACAATGGTGTGTTAGTTTCTGCTTTATAACAAAGTGAATCAGTTATACAAATGTTCCCATATCTCTTCCCTCTTGCGTCTCCCTCCCACCCACCCTCCCTATCCTAACCCTCCAGGCGGTCACAGAGCACTGAGCCGATATCCATGTGCCATGCGGCTGCTTCCCACTACCTATCTACCTTACGTTTGTTAGTGTGTATATGTCCATGACTCTCTCTCGCCCTGTCATAGCTCACCCTTCCCCCTCCCCATATCCTCAAGTCCGTTCTCCAGTAGGTCTGTGTCTTTATTCCTGTATTACCCCTAGGTTCTTCATGACATTTTTTTTCCTTAAATTCCATATATATGTGTTAGCATACGGTATTTGTCTTTTTCTTTCTGACTTACTTCACTCTGTATGACAGACTCTAGGTCTATCCACCTCATTACAAATAGCTCAATTTCGTCTTTTTATGGCTGAGTAATATTCCATTGTATATATGTGCCACATCTTCTTTATCCATTCATCCGATGATGGGCACTTAGGTTGTTTCCATCTCCGCGCTATTGTAAATAGAGCTGCAATGAACATTTTGGTACATGACTCTTTTTGAATTTTGGTTTTCTCAGGGTATATGCCCAGTAGTGGGATTGCTGGGTCATATGGTAGTTCTATTTGTAGTTTTTTTAGGAACCTCCATACTGTTCTCCATAGTGGCTGTACCAATTCACATTCCCACCAGCAGTGCAAGAGTGTTCCCTTTTCTCCACACCGTCTCCAGCATTTATTGTTTCTAGATTTTTTGATGATGGCCATTCTGACTGGTGTGAGATGATACCTCATTGTAGTTTTGGTTTGCATTTCTCTAATGATTAATGATGTTGAGCATTCTTTCATGTGTTTGTTGGCAGTCTGTATATCTTCTTTGGAGAAATGTCTATTTAGGTCTTCTGCCCATTTTTGGATTGGGTTGTTTGTTTTTCTGTTATTGAGCTGCATGAGCTGCTTGTAAATTTTGGAGATGAATCCTTTGTCAGTTGCTTCATTTGCAAATATTTTCTCCCATTCTGAGAGTTGTCTTTTGGTCTTGTTTATGGTTTCCTTTGCTGTGCAAAAGCTTTGAAGTTTCATTAGGTCCCATTTTTTAATTTTTATTTCCATTACTCTAGGAGGTGGGTCGAAAAAGATCTTGCTGTGGTTTATGGCAAAGAGTGTTTTTCCTATGTTTTCCACTAAGAATTTTATAGTCTCTGGTTTTAAATTTAAGTCTTTAATCCATTTGGAGTTTATTTTTGTGTATGGTGTTTGTTAGTGTTCTGATTTCATTCTTTTACACGTAGCTGTCAAGTTTTCCCAGCACCACTTCTTTTTTTTTTTAAATAGCATTATAGAAGCCCTGTGATTGTTTTTTTTAATTATTATTATTATTTAGTTTTGGCTTCATTGGGTCTTCGATGGGTCTTCATTGCTGCGCACAGGTTTTTCTCTGGTTGCGGCGAGTGGGGGCTACTCTTCGTTGCAGCGCACGGACTTCTCATTGTGGTGGCTTCTCTTACTGCAGAGCATGGGCTCTAGGTGCACTGACTTCAGTAGTTGTGGCTCACGGGCTCTAGAGCACAGGCTCAGTAATGTGGCACAGAGACTTAGTTGCTCCAAGGCATGTGGAATCTTCCTGGACCAGGGCTCGAACCCGTGTCACCTGCATTGGCAGGCAGATTCTTAAGCACTCCGCCACCAGGGAAGCCCCCCAAGCACCACTTACTGAAGAGGTTGTCTTTTCTCCATTGTATGTTCTTGCCTCCTTTGTCGTAAATTTGGTGCTCATATGTGTGTGGGTTTACCTCTGGGCTTTCTATCCTGCACCATTGATCTATATTTCTTTTTTTCTGCCAGTACCGTACTGTCTTGATTACTGTAGTTTTGTGGTATAGTTTGAAGTCAGGGAGCCTGATTCCTCCAACTCTTTTTCTCTTAAGATTACTTTTGCTGTTCAGGGCCTTTAGTGTTTACATACAAATGGTAAAATTTTTTGGTCTAATTCTGTGAAGAATGCCGTTGGTAGTTTGATAGGGATTGCATTGAATCTGTAGATAGCTTTTGATAGTATAGTCATTTTCACAATATTGATTCTTCCAATCCAAGAACATGGTATATTTCTGCATCTGTTTATGTCAACTTTGATTTCTTTCATCAGTGTTTTATAGTTTTCTGAGTAGACGCCTTTCACCTCCTTAGGCAGGTTTATTTCTAGGTGTTTTATTCTTTTTGTTGCAATGGTGAATGGGAGTGTTTCCTTAATTTCTCTTTCTGATTTTTTTGTTACTGGTGTATAGGAATGCCAGCGATTTCTGTGCATTAATTTTGTATCCTGCAACCTTACCAAATTCATTGATTAGTTGTAGTTTTCTGGTGGCATCTTTAGGATTTTCTATGTATAGTATCATGTCATCGACAAACAGTGGCAGTTCTGCTTCTTCTTTTCCAAGTTGTATTCCTTTTATTTCTTTTTCTTCTCTGATGGCTGTGTCTAGGACTTCCAAAAGTATGTTGAATAAGAGGGATGAGAGTGGACATCGTTGTCTTATTCCAGATCTTAGTGGAAATACTTTCAGTTTTTCATCATTGAGTATGATGCTTGATGTGGGTTTATCATATATGGCCTTTATTTTGTTGAGGTAGGTTCCTTCTGTACCCATTTTCTGGAGAGTTTTTATCATAAATGGGTGTTGAATTTTGTCAAAAGCTTTTTCTGCATCTATTAAGAGGATCATATGGTTTTTATTTCATAATTTGTTAATGTTTGTTAATTTGTTAATGTTTCACATTGATTGATTTGCGTATATTGAAGAATCCTTGCATCCCTGGGATAAATCCCACTTGATCATGGCGTATGATCCTTTTTTCTGCTGTTGGATTCTGTTTGCTAGTATTTTGTTGAGGATTTTTGCATCTATGTTCATCAGTGATATTGGTCTATAATTTTCTTTTTTTGTGTGATATCTTTTTCTGGTTTTGGTGTCGGTGGGTGGTGGCTTCATAAAATGAATTGGGGAGTGTTTCTCCCTCTTCGATTTTTTGGAGGAGTTTGAGAAGGATTGGTTTTAACTCTTCTCTAAATGTTTGATAGAATTCACCTGTGAAGCCGTCTGGTCCTGTACTTTTGTTTGTTGGAAGGTTTTTTTATTTCAGTTTCAATTTCATTACTTGTGATAGGTCTGTTTATATTTTCTAATTCTTCCTGGTTCAGTCTTAGAAAATTGTACCTTTCCAAGAATTTGTCCATTTCTTCTTGGCTGTCTGTTTTATTGTTATATAGTTTTTTGTAGTAGTCTCTTATAATCCTTTGTACTTCTGCAGGGTGAGTTTTGATTTCTCCTTTTTCATTTCTAATTTTATTGATTTGCATCCTCTGCCTTTTTTTCTTGATGAGTCTGGCTAAGGGTTTATCAAGTTTGTTTATGTTCTGGTACTAAAAGATCCAGCTTATAGTTTTACTGATCTTTGCTATTGTTTTCTTCATTTCTATTTTATTTATTTCTGCTCTGATCTTTATAATTTCTTTCCTTCTACTGACATTGGGTTTTCTTTGTTCTTCTTTCTCTAGTTCTTTTTTTTTTTTTTTTTTCGGTACGCGGGCTTCTCACTGTTGTAGCCTCTCCTGTTGTGGAGCGCAGGCTCAGCAGCCATGGCGCACAGGCCCAGCCACTCCACGGTATGTGGGATCTTCCCGGACTGGGACACGAACCCATGTCCCCTGTATCGGCAGGCGGACTCTCAACCATTGCGCCACCAGGGAAACCCCTTTGTCTAGTTCTTTTAAGTGTAGGGCTAGATGTTTATTTGAGATTTTTCTTGTTTCTTGTGGTGAGATAGAATTGCTATAAACTTCCCTTTTAGAACTGCTTTTGCTGTGTCCCATAGGTTTTGGGTCATTGTGTTTTCATTGTCATTTGTTTCTAAGTATTCTTTAATTTCTTTTTTGATTTCTTCAGTGATCTCTTGGTTATTTAGTAGTGCACTGTTTAGCCTTCATGTATTTGTATTTTTACAGTTTTTTCCCTGTAATTAATTTCCAGTCTCATAGCGTTGTGGTCAGAAAAGATGCTTGATACGATTTCAGTTTTCTTCTATTTTCTGAGGCTTGATTCGTGACCCAAGAGGTGATCTATCCTGTAGAATGTTCCATGTGCAATTGAGAAGAAAGTGTATTCTGCCACTTTTGGGTGGAATGTTCTTTAAATATCAGTTAAATCTGTCTGGTGTACTGTGTCAATTAAAGCTGGTGTTTCCCTATTTATTTTCTATTTGGACAATCTGTCCATTGGTGAAAGTGGGGTGTTAAAGTCCCCTATTATTATTTTGTTACTGTTGATTTCTCCTTTAATTGTTGTTAGCAGTTGCCTTATGTATTGAGGTGCTCCTGTACTGGGTGCATAAACATTTATAATTGTTAATACCTTCTTCTTGGATTGATTCTTTGATCATTACGTAGTGTTCCTCCTTATCTCTTGTAACAGTCTCTATTTTAAAGTCTGTTTTATCTGACAGTAGTATTGCTATTCCAGCTTTCTTTTTATTTCCATTTGCATCAAATATCTTTTTCCGTCACTTCACTTTCAGTCTGCATGTGTCCCTAGGTCTGAAGTGAGTCTTTTTTAGACAGCATATATATGGGTCTTGTTTTTGTATCCATTCATCCAGTGTCCGTCTTTTGGTTGGGGCATTTAATCCATTTACATTCAAGGTCATTATCGATATGTATGTTCCTATTACCTTTTTCTTATTTGTTTTGGGTTTGTTTTTGTGAGTCTTTTTCTTGTGTTTCCCATCTAGGGAAGTTTCTTTAGCATTTGTTGTAAAGTTGGTTCGGTGGTGCTGAATTCTCTTAGCTTTTGATTGTCTGAAAAGCTTTTGACTTCGCCATTGAACCTGAATGAGATCCTTGCGGGGTAGAGTAATCTTGGTTGTAGGTTCTTCTCTTTAATCACTTTAAGTATATATCATGCCACTCCCTTCTGGCTTGTAGAGTTTCTGCTGAGAAATCAGCTGTTAACCTTATGGGAGTTCCCTTGTATGTTATTTGTCATTTTTCCCTTGCTGCTTTCAGTAATTTTTCTTTGTCTTTAATTTTTGCCAGTTTGATTACTGTGTGTCTCGGCGTGTTTCTCCTTGGGTTTATCCTGTATGGGACTCTCTGCGCTTCCTGGACTTGGGTGACTATTTCCTTTCCCATGTTAGGAAGTTTTCAACTATAATCTCTTCACATATTTTCTCAGACCCTTTCTTTTTCTCTTCTTCTTTTGGGACCCCTGTAATTCGAATGTTGGTGTGTCTAGTGTTGACCCAGAGGTCTCTGAGATGGTCTTCAGTTCTTTTCATTCTTTCTTTTTTATTCTGCTCCTTAGCAGTTATTTCCACCATTTTGTCTTCCAGCTCACTTAGTCATTCTTCTGCCTCATTTATTCTGTTATTGATTCATTCTAGTGTATTTTTCATTTCAGTTACTGTGTTGTTCATCTCTGTGTCTTTGTTCTTTAGTTCTAGATCTTTGTTAAACATTTCTTGTATTTTCTCAATCCATGCCTCCATTCTATTTCCAAGATTCTGGATCATCTTTACTGTCATTACTCTGAATTCTTTTTCAGGTAGAGTGTCTGTTTCCTCTTCATTTATATGGTCTTGTAGGTTTTTACCTTCATCTGCGACAAATTTTTTTGCCATCTCTCTTTTTTTTTCCTTGAGTGGGATTGTGTTCCTGTCTTTCTGGTTGTTTGGCCTGAGGCTTTTCCACACTGGAGTTTGTAGGCTTTTCGGTAGAATTGGGTCTTGGTGCTGAGACGAGGAACTCCATGAGACCTCACTCTGGTGAATATTCCCTGGGGTCTGAGGTTCTCTGTTAGTCCAGTCGTTCAGACTCGGAGCTCACACCACAGGAGCTTTGCCCTGACACCTGGCTCATGAACCAAGATCCCTCAAGCTGAGTGCGGTGGGCCAAAAAAAGAACAACAAAGTAAAAAATAAAATTACACTAGGACACTAACAGATATGTTAGAAAGAATATAAAAGTAAAAATACAGATGAATCAACAACCAGAACATACATCATTACAACAATAGTAAAAAAAAGAGGAGGAGGGAAAAGAAAAAGGGGAAGGAGGCCTTGGCTCTGGAGGTCGGGGCCTAAGCAAGGGTGAGGTTTGGGCAGTGGGCGGGACCAATGCTTAGGATCCACAAGGCTGGAAAAGGCCCTGCAGGGTATGGCTTAAGCTCAAGGGACAGAATGGGCCCAGGCGTGCTCCCCACCCCTGGTCTCAGAGGGCAGGGGACTTCACCTGCAAGCCTAGTAGGCTTCCTGGGCTTCAGTGGGTGGGGCAGTCACCCTCCTCTCCTGCTCCTCCCAGAGGGCCTCTCCAGACTGCCTCTCTTGTTCTCCCCTCAGCCTCCTTCCTACGCCCCCAAGGACCCACATGACCTGGAGGGGACCTCAGAGGGCAGGGAATTGTCCTGGGAGCTCAGCAGGCTCCCCTGGCCCCAGTGGGCAGGGCAGTCGCTCCCCCCCCCCACTCCTCCAGAATGGCTCGTCCCACCTGCCTCTCCTGATCTTCCCAGCCTCCCTCCTGTGCCCCCAGGACCCACAGTGCCTGGATGGGGCTTTGGAGGGGGGGATACTCCCTGATCTCCTGATCTCCCCAGCCTCAGGGGTACTGTCTGGCCTCCACTTCTCCTCCCCCCTCAGTCCCCTTAATGGTTCACTTTCAGGTTCCTCCCATTTCCTTGGGTGTTAGGTTCCCCAACCAGTGGCTGGCAGGCACCCTCGTTTTGGGGAGATGCTAGCTCTGCATCTTCCCACACCGCCATCTTGACTCCGCCTCCAAATCTACTTTAGATACATATGATTGGAATCATACAGTATTAGTCCTTATATGACTGGACTGTTTTCCTTAGCATAATGTCCTCCAGGTTCTTCCATGTTATAGCATGTGACAGGATTTCCCTCTTTTGTAAGTTTGCATCACATTATATAACATGTATATCACATGTTCTTTGCCCACTCATCTGTTAATAGACATTTGGGTTACTTTTATAGTGAATAACTCTCTAATGAATTTGGATATGCAGATATCTCTTTGAGAGCCTGCCTTGAATTCTTTTGGATATATACCTAGAAGTGGGGTTGGTGGATTGTAGGATAATTCTAGTTTTAAGTTTTTGGGAACCCTCTATACTGTTTTCCATGGTAACTGCACCATTTAACATTCCCAGTAATGCACATAGGTCCAAATTTCTCTACATCCCTGATGATACCTGTTATTTTGATACTGGTCATCCTGTTGTGTGTAAAATGATACCTTATGGTTTTGATTTGAATTTCTCTTATGATGAGTGATGTTAAGATCATTTTCATGTGCTTGCTGGTCTTTTTGAGTATATTTGCATCTGTACTTTTAAGGTTATCAGTCTTGCAGTAGATTTGTCTGGCTTTGCTAACAGGATAATTTTGGCCTTATGGAATAAATTAGGAAGTAGTCTCTCCCATAAAATTTTTACAAAAAATGAAGTTTGTTTCAGTTCTTCATTTTTTTTGCGGTATGTGCGCCTCTCACTGTTGTGGCCTCTCCCGTTGGGGAGTACAGGCTCGGCGGCCGTGGCTCACGGGCCCAGCCGTTCTGCGGCATGTGGGATCTTCCCGGACCAGGGGACGAACCCATGTTCCCTGCATCGGCAGGCGGACTTTCAACCACTGCACCACCAAGGAAGCCCTCATTTCTTCGTTGTTTGCTAAAATTCACCAGTGAATCCTTTCTGCTCCTAGGCTTTTCTTTGTTGCGGGATGTTTTGTTTTTTGTTTTTTGTGGTACGCGGGCCTCTCACTGTTGTGACCTGTCCCACTGCAGAGCGCAGGCTCCGGATGCGCAGGCTCAGCGGCCATGGCTCACGGGCCCAGCTGCTCTGCGGTATGTGGGACCCTCCCAGACCGGGGCACGAACCCATGTCCCCTGCATCGGCAGGCAGAGTCCCAACCACTACGCCACCATGGAAGCCCTGTTCGGGAATGTTTTTGATGATTGATTCAATTTCCTTATTACAGATCTATTGGTTGATTTTTTTTTTAAATTAAATTTTAAAAGATTTTTCTGCTTACCCTGAATTTAATTTGCTATATTTTTCTATTTTAAAGTGTATGCCTACATTTGTCATTCTAGATCTTCTTTTCCTATATGTGCATCAGGTGCTACTAATTGTTCAGCATTGCTTTTACTGTACCCTATAAATTTGATATGGTATTTTCAGTTTCATTTTGTTTGAAGTAATTTTTTGAGACTTCTTCTTTGATCCATGTATTATTTAGAATTATGTGGTTTAATCTCTAATCTGTTTTGGGTTTTCCAGCCATCACTTTCTTGTTCAGTTTTAGTTTAAATCTGTTGTGATCTGAGGGCTTACTTTGTATGTTTTCTATTCTTTCAAATTTGTTAAAGTATGTTTTTTGTCCCAGAAATTAGTTTATCTTATTGAGTGTTAGTGTCAGCCTGAGAAAAATATACATTACTGGCAGAGGAGTTTCATTTATTTCTCCTTGAATTATTATCAGTTTTATTTCTCCTTGAATTATTATCAGTTTTTACCTCTGTAGTTTGAACCTGTTGTTAGGTGCATAAATATTAAAGATTGTTATATATCATTATTTAATGCTCCTTTTTCATTCCTGTTAACTTTCCTTGCTCTGTAGTCTACTCTGTGAAATTATAATTCTGTCTTTATTACAGCTACTCCAGCTTTCTTTTTATTGGTGTTAGCATAGAATATATTCTCCAGCATCTGACTGTGTCTTTGAAATGGGTTTTTTTAATAGCAATATATAGTTGGGTATTATTTCTTTTACACTCTCTTACAATCTGTATCCTTTATTTAGTGTATTTAGACCTTGACTTTTAATATTATTATGTCTTTGGATTAATATGTACCATATTTGTTGCTGTTTTCTGTGCTTTTTCCATATTTTTGATTCTTTCTCCTTAACTTTTTCTTTCTGTCTTTTGTTTTTTTTAAGTATGTATAATCATGTAATTAGTTATTAGCTTTCTTATTTAGAGCTTAACTATACTAGTGAATTTTTTTCCCCCAAATTTACAAATGGCTTGCAAGTGTAAAAATTATCACTGTGGAAAATGTCTAATACTAAGCTTCTTGAGAAAGTAGATACAGAATTGTAAATATTGCATATTGACCTATTTTTATTTTTCCCCAGCTTTATTTAGGTATACTTGACAAACAAAAGGTATATATATTTAAGATGTGAAATGTGATTTCTTTTTTGGGTATATTTCTATATTGTGAAATGATTATCACAGTCAAGCTAAATAATATATTGCTCACCTCACATAGGTATGATTTGTTGTTTGGCATGGTGAGAAAATTTAAGTTCAACTCTCTTAATTTCAGATATTGTGATACATTATTATTAAGGATAATTACCAAACTGTGCATTAATTTCTTTAAAACTTATTCACCCTTCATAATTGAAACTTTCTGCAGTTTGACCAACTTATTCGCATTTCCCCCTTCCCGGTCACTGGTCAGTCTTAAACATCTGTGCTTATAAGAATGGGACTTTTTAAGATTTCAGATGTGGGTGAGATTATACAGTATTTGTCTATCTAGTTCTGGCTTATTTCACTTAGCATGGTGACCTCCATTCATGGTGTCACAAATGGCAGGATTTCCTTTTTATATGGCTCAGTAATACTGTGCTGTAGACATTTATCATATTTTCTTTATCCTGCCATCCGTCAACAGACAGATTGCTTTCATGTCTTGAAATAATACTGTAATAATCATGGGAATGTTAAGATCTTTTCAAGACACTGATTTCATTCCACTGGATATATATTCAGAAGTGGGATTGCAGGATCATATGGTAGTTCTATTTTTAGTTTTTTAAGGAACCTTCATAATGTTTTCGATAATAGATGCACAAATTTAATTTACAACCAACAGTGTTCAAGGGCTCTTTTATCCACATCCTTGGCAAAACTTGTTATCTATTGACTTTTTGAAAATAGCCATCCTGACATTTGTGAGGTGTTTTTTGATTTCTATTTCCGTGATTATTATTCATAATGTTTATTTTTTCAAATACCTATTAGCCTTTGTGTGTCTTTGGAAAAATGTCTGTTCAGGTCCTGTGCCCGTTTATTTCGGGTGTTTGGTTTTTGGGTATTAAATTGTATGAGTTCCTTATATTTCGGGTCTAAATCTCTTAATCAGATATGTGGTTTCCAAATATATTCTTTTTTCTTGGCCTCACTGTGCATCATGTGGTATCTTAGTTACTCCGACCAGGGATTGAACTGAAGCCCCCTTCAGTGGAAGCGTGGAGTCGTAACCACAGAACTACCAGGGCAGTCCCTATTCTCTTTTTCATAGGTTGCCTTTTCACTGTTGTTTCCTTTGCCATGAAACTTTTTTGTTTGCTGCAGTCCCATTTATCTGTTTTTGCTTTTGTTGCCTCTCATTTTGGTGTCAAATCCAAAAAAATCAGTTGCCCAAAACAATGTCAAAAACCTTTTTTTCTGTTTTCTTCTAGTAATTTTATGATTTCAAGTTCTAGGTTTAAGACTAATTCATTTTGAATTACTCTTTTAGATGGTGTAAGATAAAGATTCTTTTCATTCTTATACATGTGGATTTATAGTTCCCTCTATACTGCTTATGGAAATACTGTTCTTTCCCCATTGTGTATTCATGGCACTCTCACCAAGGATCACCTGACCATAAGTGTATGATTTTATTTCTGGGCTGTGTAGTCTGTTCTGTTGATCTGTATGTCTGTCTTCATGTAAATACTCTACTCTTTTAGTTACTACAGTTTTATAATATAATTTGAAACCAAGAAGTATGACGCTTTCACCTTCTTCGTTTTACTCAGGATTGCTTTGGCTATTTCGGGTCTTCTGTGGCTCCATATGAATTTAGGATTGTTTTTATATTTTTGTTAGAATGCCATTGTTATTTTGATAGGGACTGCATTGAAGTAGGTTACTTAGGATGGTGTGGACATTTTAATTATAATATTAATTCTCCTAATCCATGAACACAGAATGTCTTTCTTTAATTTCCTTCATCACTGTTTTATAATTTTCAGTGTGCAAGGCTTTTCACCTCTTTGGATAAGTTTATTCTAAGTACTTTATTCTTTATGTTCCTGAAGTTAATGGGATTGTTCTCTTAATATCTTTTTCCTGAGAAATGCAGCTGTTTTTTGTATATTGATTTGGGGTGTGGGGGTGCATGCCGTGCAGCTTGAGAGATCTTAGATCCCAGACCAAGGTCAAACGCATGCCCCCTGCAGTGGGAGTCCTTGTTTATTGATTTTTGTATCCTGCATCTTTATACGTTTTTTCATGGAGTCTTTGGAGTTTTTTTACATTTATGATTATGCCATCTGAAAACAGCCAGTAGTACTTCTTCCTTTCAATTTGGATGCATTTTGTTTCTTGTGTAATTGCTCTGGAGAGAATTTATATTGCTGTGTTTGGTAGAAGCAGTGAGAGTGGGTTAGAGGGAAAGCTTTTAGGTTTTCACCATTAGTTATGATGTTAACTGAGGGCTTGTCATATGGCTTTAATTGTGTTGAGGTGAATTTCTTCCCTTTTTTTTTTCCTCACAGTTTTAATCATGAATAGTTGTTGAACTTTGTGAAATGCTTTTTCTGTATCCACTGTGTTGATCGTTGTCATTTTCTTTTATTTCATTAGTGTGATGTAGCACATTGACTGATTTGCCTGTGTTGAATCATGCTTGCATCCCAGGGATAACTCCAACATGGTCATGGTGTATAATCCTTTTAATGTGCTGTTTGTTTTGTTTTTTGTTTGTTTTTATTGTTTGTTTAAATTGTATTTATTTATTTTAGTTGCGCCAGTTCTTAGTTGCAGCAGGCGGGCTTCTTAGTTGTGGCATCCATGTGGGATCTAGTTTCCTGACCAGGGATCAAACCCATTTCCCCTAAATTGGGAGACAAATTCATAATCACTGTGCCACCAGAAGTCCCTGTGTGCTGTTAAATTCAGTTTGATAGTGTATTATTGAGGATTTTTCACCTTTGTTCATCAGGGATATTGACCTGTGCTTTTTCTTGTATTTTTATCTGGCTTTGGTATCAGGGTGGTGCTACTCTCATAAAATGAGTTTAGAAGTGTTCCCACTTACTCTGTTTTTTGTAAAAGTTTTAAAAAGATAGCTATTAACCTATTTGGTAGAAATAACTAATAAAGTCATCTGTTTTGGCTGTGTATTTGTTTTTCTATTCCTGACTCATTCTCCTTAATTCTTATTGGTTACTTTCTATTTCTTAAATTTGAACAATACCAATTTAGTTTCAGTAACATACAAATACTGTTCTGTGCTTTTCAGTCCTTCCCCTTTTTATTTTTATTGTTACAGGTTATATCTCTAAACACTAAATTAAAATTAAATCATTAAAATAGGTTTAAGATTGTTGCCTTTTAAATCATAAGGGAGCTGCATACCAAAAGTACCGTGAGTCTAGCTTTCACATTTTCCCGTAGAGAGCTTTACCAGTGCTTTCTACTTCTTCATGTTGGGTTTTTTTGTTTTTGTTTTTGTACTTGAGCCTCTCACTGTTGTGGCCTCTCCCGTTGTGGAGTGCAGGCTCAGCAGCCATGGCTCACGGGCCCAGCCGCTCCGCGGCATGTGGGATCTTCCTGGATCGGGGCACGAACCTGTGTCCCCTGCATCGGCAGGCGGACTCTCGACCACTGCGCCATCAGGGAAGCCCTCCTGGGTTTTTTTTGTATTTTTGTATATATTTTTTTTAAAGTGACAGGTATACTTTATTAGAAGGTATTAGGTATTACTTTATAAAGATGATACAGCTTGATATCCCCAGTTTGTATCTTTTATTTTTCATTTTTTGGGGGGACGCGGGCCTCTCACTTTTGTGGCCTCTCCCGTTGCGGAGTACAGGCTCTGGATGCACAGGCTTAGCAGGCATGGCTCACGGGCCTAGCCGCTCCACGGCATGTGGGATCCTCCCTAACCGGGGCACGAACCCGTGTCCCCTGCGTCGGCAGGTGGACTCTCAACCACTGCGCCACCAGGGAAGCCCCCTCATGTTGTTTTAAATTACCAGCTAATGTCCTTTTTATTTCAGCTTGTAGGCTGCTCCTTTAGCAGTACTTGTAGGGCAAGTCTAATAACAAATTCCCTTAACTTTTTCTTATCTGGAAATTTCTTCATTCTTGAAGTATTATTTGCCCTACATAGAACTTCTTGGTTGATGGTTTTTTCCTTTGGCACTTTATATCTGTCATTCTCCTGCTTTCCTGATTGATTATAAATCTTATTGAAGTGCACTTCTCTGTGACAAATTGCTTCATCCTTTACGTTTTCACAGTTTTGTCTTTGGCTTTTAACAGTTTGACTGTAATATGTCTGCATGGCTCTCTTGAAGGTTTTCCAGTTTAGAGTTTATTGCCCATGTCCTATCAGATTTGGGACATGTTCGGCCATTATTTCTTCAAATATTCTTTCTGTCTCTGTTTCCTTCTGGAACTTTTCATGTTACTATATTGGTTCACTTAATGGTGTATCACACATCCCTTAGTTTTTTCACTTTTCTTTGTTTTGTTTCTGCTCCTCATACTAGATTATTTCATTTGTTCAATACTGTATTGTTTGCCTGCTCAAATCTGCTGTTGAACACCTCTGTAGAGTTTTTTATTTCAGTTAGTTATTTTTTATACTCAGAATTTTCACTTGTCTTGCTATAATTTCTTTTCTAAAAATATTTTCAGTGTATTCATACATGATTTTTCTGTTGTGCTTTAGTTCTTGCATTGTATTTTAAGAGTGTTTTAAAATATTCATCTACAATTCTGGCTTCCTAAGGGACAGTGTCTGTCAATTAATTTTTTGTTTTTAATTGGCCATACTTTCCTGTTTCTTTATATGCTTTGTGATTTTTGTTATTGTTGTTGGAAACTATATATTTGAATATTATAATGTGGTAACACTGGAAATCAGATTCATCCCCTCCTTCATTATTGGAGGATTAGATTGGGTTCTGCCAGTGTTGTGACTGAATACAGAACAAATCTGTTTTGCAGATTGGATCTGTGTTAGCACATTTCTGTAACATTTTGCTCAAATCTTTATAATTCTGCTTTAGCATTCACTTCTGATTGTACTGAGACTATATATTAGCCTGAAGGTGAAAGCTTAGTGTGAAATTATGTAACTTTTAGTATGTATTCTATCCTGTATGTGATTTTTTTTGTATTCTTCAGTGTTTTTTACTGGTTTTCAGTATCCTAATTTCCTCCTCCTAAAAATCTCTGTCTAGTTTTTGCTCCTTTGCCTTATTTTTATTTTATGTTTCAATTATAATCTTTGCTCCTAATGGCTCTTTGGGTTTTTCTTTCATGTTAGGACATTTTTGACTAGCACCTGCCATTTTCTGACATGAGTGAGTTCTGAGGAAACAGAAATAAATGTTGTTCTTTTAGGACCCTTGGATAGAGTGTGCAAATAAGGTTTGTTTTGCTCCATCTGGAAAAGGGGATCAGGGTCTTATATTGGGAACATGGCTGCCATCTTTAAGATCTCCAGCATGCAGGGTAGGTGGTGGGGCAACACCAGAAACTTTCTTATCACTTTCAAGTTGTTATTTTCTTGACTGAGTGCTTATGTGAAGTAAACCTTTGTTTTCCAGAATTCTGTCAGCTTTTGCTTGTTTTTTGATGTTTCCGTAGAGATAGGTACTTGGAGTTGGCTGTGTTGCAGTTTTGTGTCTATTATTTTTTTCTTTCTTTTTTTAAATACCTTTAATTTTATTGGAGTATAGTTGATTTACAGTGTTGTCTTAGTGTACGTCAAAGTGATTCAGTTATACATACACATACTAATTCTTTTAAAATTCTTTTCTCATATTGGTCATTCTAGCATAATTTCTTGAGTACTGTTTTCTAATTTCAGAATTCATTTTCATTTAAGAAGTTTGTTTTAGCCTATTTTGTAAAATCTGATTAAAGTATTTAAGTAGCCCTAACTTGGCTTCCCAGTTCTTAGATTTTTGTTTTGTTAGTGGTGGTGGTGATGTGGAGGTTTTTTGTTTGTTTTGTTTTGTTTTTAAGCAACTCAGTCAATTCCAAGTAAAATTTGGTATGATTTGATTTTGTGTAGGACAATCAGGAAATATTTCACTGACTAGGCTACCTTTAATTAAATGCTGAAAGTCTAAATGAATCATTGTGTAGGTATATAGAAGGGTCAGTATATGTAAAAGTTCTGTGCACAAGTCTTCTTAACCTCTTAGACAATATGAAGAAGGTCATTGTTACTGGAGCTGAGTAAAGGGAATTTCTAGAGATGACGTAAGAGAGATAACAAATAGTATGTCTAGTTATGTAGGATTTTATAAGTCCTTGTAAGGCTTCTGATTTTATTCTTTAAGTCAGTGATTCATAACTGGAGGTGAGATTGGGAAAGTTGTTACTGGCCTCTAGTAGTTGAGGTGAATGCCACTAAATATCTACAGTTCACAGAGCTGCTTCCTTATACCCTGACTTAAGTGAAATAGGAAGTCATTGTAGGGTTTAGAATACGGGTGTTATATGTTTGACTTAACCTTTCAGGAGGGTGCTTTTATCATTAAATAAGTATCAGGAATTTGGGCAGTAACTCATTTTTAAAGTGAGGTTGAGCAATGCACTCTCAAACACCTTTGAAAATTTGTTATAAGTATTCAGTCATCCTTGCAGAAAATTGTGAAGAAAGCCACCATATGTGTGGAACTTTTTAGATAATATTTTGGAGGTTTTTAATGCCCATCTTTGTTTTTTATAAGTCAGAAGGACTCTTAAAGCCTCAGAAATACTGTGGGCTTATTATGTTTAGGCAAATCTAAGTGAACTGAGGTCAAACCAGTAATATGTGATATACTTTAATAGAGCCATTTATTATTTCTTCTCTTTTTCCTCCTTCATCACTTATTAATACTTATGTGAAACAGTGTTGGTGAATAAAACCTCATACAATTTTCTAAGGTAATGAAGGGAGAGGAACAGGAGAACTGGATTTTTGACATTTGGGTAACTAATTTGGACTATAAATGCAAAGCATACAAGTACATTTACATACCACAGTATTTATGCTCTTTAATTTTGTTTTTCCTAATATGAAATTGTTGACACAAAAGTTACTAATGACTTTCCAAAAAAAAATCCAAAGGAAAGTGGTTTTTTAAGGATTATGGTTGGTGTTGGCAGAATTTTTGAATTTTTGCTCTTAAATTTTTAAGTAGAATTAGTAGGCAAGTAACATTGTTTGGAAAAATATTTGAAAGTGAGTTATAAATTGATCATCTTGGGTTTGTTTTAGTTATGCTTTGTCTTGTTCCACAAGGTTAAAAAAAAAAACATGCACAGGAAAATGAATGTGGACCGTAAGATAATGAAACTAAAAGAATGAAAATTTGAAAAATTAAAGGTAGAAAAGTTAAAGTGAGGCCAAGAGGGAGCTTAATACATAGAACTTAAAATCCTTCAGATTTGCACCACAAATTTATTTCAGAGCTTTATCCCCTAGCAAGAAGACAGAAATACAGTATTTATCCATCAAAATGCTCACTCAGTCACCGTTTAACATCAGACATGTGTTAGGCTCTGTTCCGGTGTCAGTGACTCTCATTAACAAAGACTGAAAGAATTCACTTAGGTCAAAAATTAATGATATCACTATTCAGTGAAATGGAAAAAATAAAGATTAGTTTATTACTTGTAATAGTAAGGGAAAGCTATAACAGTAGAGCACATTCTCTGAGCAAAGCAGTGTGGTTTTAAGCATAAGCAGTTTTGCATAGGTGTCAGTGGGTTGACATTATTTGTAGATCCAGGTTATTCAGGTGAGACTGGGTTATTACTACTTCTCAAATAGATGATATTATACAATATAATGTTCTGGTTGTGCTCAAACTTCTATCATAGTCATTGGGATTGCTTATTAAAATGCAGGTTGCTGGGCCTCTCTCCCCGAGTTTCTGAATTAGTAAGCATAGAGTAGGCCCAAGAATTTATATTTCTAAGAAGTTCCCAAGTTCTTAGGTAATGCTGCTAGTCTGACAGCTGTTGGGTTTAGCTTCATCTATATTGAATTTCCACAAGTTCTTTGCCACAAAGCACTGTTCATTGAAAACAATTCTGTGGAAAACCACGAAAGATGTATACAGCTTACTGCATGGCATCTTGTATCATATCTGTTGGGGTATTTCTATATTATTCCAAGAGAGGTTTGAAAGGTGTCCTGCAAATATAGACATATTTTATTCATCTATGTTTGCTCTTTGCAAAGACCCTGAGAAATCGGTTATTAAGAAATTTTAACTCGGTAATTTCCAGCTTATTTAGGTATAATGTGAGGTTTTACTCTAAGAAAAGTAACTTACATATGTATCTGTTGTGTTGCTAACTAACTGCTAATGGTGGATTACCTTGTAGTTTTACCATTAATTTATCTCCTCTGTTAAAGGTAAAACCAGTGTTGGAATAATTTATTGTTGTTTTTATTCATGAGAACAACTCATTAAATAGAAAATGTTTTTATTTCAGAACTGTTCGTCAGTTGGCACAGGAGCAGTTTTTTTTAATGTGCACCAGATGTTGCATGGGACACAGGCCTCTGCTTTTCTTCATTACTCTGCTCTTTACCATTTTGGGGGTGAGACATTTTTTAATGAACTTATCAGTATGATTCATTCTTAAATGAGGAAAATTCAGGAAACTGGCTTTAGATTTTATTTAAAAATTAGGTTATGTTTAATAAAATAATGAATCTTTCCCATTATTTTCTTTACTGTTTATAGATTGGTTTCTATTTGTTTTTCTATAAATCCTTAAGGGAAAAATACACCACCTTCTTTGAAAAATAGAAATCAAAGGTCTTATTCTTTTTAATATCATTGTATAAGGTATTGCCACATTGTATAAGGTAATTTACCAGTTCTCTGAGATTTTTAAAAAATTAATATGGGGATTCCCTGGTGGCATAGTGGTTAAGAATCCGCCTGCCAATGCAGGGGACATGGGTTCAAGCCCTGGTCCGGGAAGATCCTACATGCCAGGGAGCAACTAACCCCATGTGCCACAACTACTGAGCCTGCGCTCTAGAGCCCGTGAACCACAACTACTGAGCCCGTGTGCCACAACTACGGAAGCTCGTGCACCCAGAGCCCATGCTCCGCAACAAGAGAAGCCATTGCAGTGAGAAGTCTGCACCCCGCAACAAAGAGTAGACCCTGCTCACTGCAACTAGAGAAAGCCTATGCACAGCAATGAAGAGCCAACGCAGCCAAAAATAAATAAATAAATAAATTTTTAAAATTAATATGAATTTGAGCATGGACTTGTGGATTCATATTGTTTCAATTATTCTTTTTCAGAGCACAGCACGACAGAGAGGTAAACATTCAGGCGACTATTTCACTCTTTTACAGCACCTTCTTAATTATGCTTTCAACAGTAATATTAATGTACCCAATGCTGAAGTTCTTCTCAACAATGAAATTGATTGGCTCAAAAGAATTAGGGTAAGTTTTATAATATTCCATTTATTACACTATTAAATTATTTTTCTTATTAAAAATCGGGTTTATTGTTTTGAGTATTTATGTTAAGCTGGAAAAAAAAAACCTGGGAGGTAATAGAACAAACAAAATACATACTTTTCATCAGTGAACTAATAACTCATGATTCATAGAAAGAAGGTACAACTAGATTTGTATAAATGCCTTACTTTATAGTTGGGACTTAGAATGCTGATGTTCACCTTCCTCTAAATCGGTATTTTTTAAATTTTTT
Source organism: Globicephala melas (assembly GCF_963455315.2). Lineage (NCBI taxonomy): Eukaryota > Metazoa > Chordata > Mammalia > Artiodactyla > Delphinidae > Globicephala > Globicephala melas. Next base: position 313,679 of record NC_083336.1, on the reverse strand, counting down.
GCAAAGTATAATCATATTTAATAAGGATTCTATAAAACTTTTTTTTTTTTTTTTGCGGTACGCGGGCCTCTCACTGCTGTGGCCTCTCCTGTTGCGGAGCACAGGCTCCGGACGCGCAGGCTCAGCGGCCATGGCTCACGGGACCAGCCGCTCCGCGGCATGTGGGATCTTCCCAGACCGGGGCACGAACCCGTGTCCCCTGCATCGGCAGGCAGACTCTCAACAACTGCGCCACCAGGGAAGCCCTATAAAACTTTTTAAATAAGTATCCGATAGGTTAGTATTTACATTTCATGATTTGCTTTTTATATATACAGAGTTCTATGAGAATACATTTCTGAAATATGTAGTTTTGGGCCTTCAGATGAGCATTCTCCTAAAACCTACTTCTAGAATTTCTCAACCTTGGCACCATTAATATTTTGGACCAGGTATTCTTTTTTTTTTTTTTTTTTTTTTTTTTTTTGCGGTACGCGGGCCTCCCACTGTTACGGCCTCTCCCGCTGCGGAGCACAGGCTCCGGACGCGCAGGCTCAGTGGCCACGGCTCACGGGCCCAGCTGCTCTGCGGCACGTGGGATCTTCCCACACCGGGGCACGAACCCGCGTACCCTGTATCAGCAGGAAGACTGTCAACCACTGTGCAACCAGGGAAGCCCTGGACCAGGTATTCTTGTTTTGAGGAACTGTGCTATGTCTTACAGGATGTTGAGCAGTACTCCCAGCTTCTGATCAGTAGACTGTGTTTTAATAATTCCACTTTCTTCTGAGTTGTGAAAACCAGAAATATCTCAAGAGACAATGCATGTACTCTAGGGCAAAATTGCTCTCATTTAATGAGATAGAGTTCTATAGAAGAAATAAGAAACTACCTGAATGAAAAGGTTTGGCAACATTGTATCTGAGTCATCACTGTCCTCCAGCTCTGTTTTGTTCTGATCTTTTTTGTCCTCTTTTCTGTAAGTTAGGCCTATAATATTTTTCCTTTGACAGGATAATGTTAAAAACACAGGTGAAACAGGTGTTGAAGAGCCGATCTTGGAAGGCCACCTTGGGGTAACAAAAGAGTTGCTGGCCTTTCTAACGCCTGAGAAAAAGTATCATGTTGGTTGTGAGAAAGGAGGTGCTAATCTCATTAAAGTAAGTCCTATTTAGTACTAACTAGTTATCATGAACTTTTGAATGTCTCTTAGCAGATCTATCTGATTAAGTTCTATACTATTTCATCTTTAAGATATCTTGGCCTTTTTTCTTAATTGTTTGTCTCATAAAAACCTTTATATCTGTGAAAGTTACGGTAATTTTTAAGTAAATGTGTACCTCCCTTTATTCAAGAGTTTGTTTAATTAATTTAATCAAAGTTCAGGGAAGAAAGTTCAGATGAAATGTTTCAGAAAGTTAACAAGCAGCGTTAATTGACTTTGCTGTTTAGTAAATCTGAATTTTTATTTGATCAAACTTTAAAGTGAAAACTATCTTACAAGACTTTATTTTTTACATATATTAAGTGAATTTCTTTAAGTGTGTCTTATAATTCAAGGAAAAGAGTGTCATTTGATGTTTTTTATTTTTATTTAAAATGCATTAATTTCAGTTCATATTTGATTAGAGGAGTAGATTTATTTGGAATATATTTTTTCTTAAATAATAGCTTTTTAAAATATTTTAATATTCAGAAAATTGAGTATGTTTATTAATTATGGTCAGTAGTTTTTTGAAATATAATTTTATTTTATTTGAAAATCCAAAATTGTATTTGAGATAATAAGATATTTAATTGTATCAAACAAATAAGTAGAAGACGATTTCCTTCCAAGGGACATTTTTTCCTAAAGTAAATATTATTGCTAACAATATGTGATCTGTTTTTTTCAACTCTTTAGGAATTAATTGATGATTTCATCTTTCCTGCCTCCAAAGTTTACCTGCATTGTATGAGAAGTGGAGAACTACCAGCTGAGCAGGCTATCCCAGTCTGTAGTTCTCCAGCTACCATCAGTGCTGGGTTTGAACTACTTGTAGCATTAGCTGTTGGCTGTGTAAGGAATCTCAAACAGATAGTAGACTGTTTGACTGAAATGTATTACATAGGCACAGCAATAACTAGTAAGTATTTTAACTTGGAAAGCTGTTTCTGTTGGTTAATAATATTTCTGTGTTTAAAATTTTGGGTTTTTTCTTTAGGAAAATATTTAACCTGTGTTTGTTTTTAGCAACTAGTATAATGATTTTTATAATCATATATAATTGAGTCCATTATGACCACAGAAACTCTATACAGAAAAATTTCCAAATGTACATTTAAATGTCTTCCTGTAGATGATTCAGGTAACTTGACAAAATGCTTTATTTCATCATATATGAAATAAGATCCAAATTCCAGGATAATAAGCCAGATTTGATGCTACAGGCTTTTATACTTAAAACTTAAAATGCGTGACATGCATTGGAAAGATTTTCAGCGTCTCACTTAGAGGTTCCTTAATGATACTTTGATCTGATTTTTAAGAAAGTTGTAGTTTTGAAGATCAGAATGTGAGAAGATAACATTTTTGTGTATTTTATTTTTTTCTTAATTAATGCCAACATCAGTCCCATGAAGTAGGAAGCTGTCTTTAGATCTTGTAAGAACTGAAACTCAAAAGGGAGGAGTGTAAGTAAAAATAACAGAAAATAAGATCATAAAATCTAATTAATTTGAAGAGAAAACCAAGGCATGGCAATGTAATGTACAGTATCCAATACTAATCCTTTAAGAACATCTGAAATTATCTTTCTTACGCCGTCTTTTAGAGTGTAAATAAGTTTTCAGTCACATTTTAGGAGTTTCTAACTGAACTTATTTATTTGTAGTGTGGAATCTACATAAAGAGAGGAGATTCTTGAAAACTTTTTTTTAATAACTTATTTAGATTAAGAATTTCATGGTTATATTATTCACATATAAAAGAAGGTGTATAACTAAACATATTAACTCCCTACCCAATCCTGGTTCAGAGATTGTCTGCACATGCAAGTTGTACCTATGTATAGCTCTTTGCTTAGTTTTTTTCCTTTTAACGTAAAAAGGAATATGCTGAACACAGGGTTCTTCATTTTGTTTTATTTGTTTTACATTTAGTAATATATCTATCACCATAATAAAGATCTATGTAATTCAGTTATTGGCTGTATAATTTGCAGTTCAGTATACTTTATGTAATCCATCTCCAAGTTAGTGATTAATGTTTAGGTTATTTTTGGTTACATGGTAGGTGGCAAGGCTTATAAAGTGATTTACAGTTCTCACAGACCTTTCAAATATACTGTCTCATTGGCTCCTGAAAATATTATAAAACTGGGTATAGGCAAAGTAGTTTTTACTGTTACCGTGTTATAAGGAAGGAAACATATTCATGCAAAAGTTAAAGTTTTTGTGATGTGGAACTATGGCTTGAACCTTAAGTGATCTTAAATCACTTTAATATATCATTAATTATTTTATAATTTAATATATAAAATAGGTAATTAAAACTAAAAATTTCTAATTATATGTATAAAGTCACATGGCTTTTTGTTGTTGTTTTGAATGACTTTATTGAGATATAATTTACCTACAATAAAGTTCACTTTTTTGTATGTAAGCATACAACTTCAGTGGTTTTTAATCTACTTCTGGAGTTTTGCAACCATCACTTAATCTAATTTCGGAACATTTTCATTATCCCCAAAAGAATTTTTGTGCCCTTTACCAATCACTCTAATCTTCTTCCGCTACCTGTTCCTTCCACCTCAGCCTTACGCAGTACTAGTTTTCTTCCCCTATAAATTAGCTTATTCTGGATATTCCATATAAGCAGAGTCATAAAATATGTAGTCGTTCATGACTCCCTTCTTTCACTTAGCATAATGTTTTCAGTGTTCATCCATGTCGTAGTATATGTCAGAATTGTATTCTTGTTCCTTTTTGTTGCTGAGTAATAGTACATTGTGTAGATATATACTAAGTTTAATTTATCAGCTGATGAACATGTGGGTTTTTTTTTTAAATCCACCTTTTTTACTATTGTGAAGAACGCTGCTATGAACATCCATGTGCATGTTTCATGTAGATATATTTTTTCATTTCTTTTGAATAGATATATTGGAGTAAAATTGCTGAATCATATGGTAACTGCATGGAGAGCTGCCAAACTTTTTTGCATGTTGCATGTCTCATCTTCATTTTACATACCCCACCAACATGTTGGAGAATCCCAATGCTTTTTATTGTCTGTTTTTATTATTTTATTATTATTTTTTTTGCGGTACACGGGCCTCTCACTGTTGTGGCCCTTCCCGTTGTGGAGCACAGGCTCCGGACGCGCAGGCCCAGCGACCATGGCTCACGGGCCCAGCCGCTTCGCGGCATGTAGGATCTTCCCGGACCGGGACACAAACCCGTGTCCCCTGCATCAGCAGGCGGACTCTCAACCACTGTGCCACCAGGGAAGCCCTATTTTTTTAACTTTTAAAATTATTCTGGTGGGTGTGAAATTGTAATGTTTTTATTTAAAGTTTCGATCACAGTGTATTGAAATTACTTAAAGCAAAGACAATGGTTATCCCAAGAAATTTATAATACCATCTTATATGTCTCTCTAAAAAGACTATCATAAAAACAACTCAGTACTTCTATATTAAAGATCTGTATAGTGGCGTATATTATTAAAATAATGTACTCTCTTGGTGTACTCTCTTTCAATGTGCTGATTTTAGTTTGTCAGTAGAACAGAGCTGCCAGTGGACAGAATCATTATTTTCATGTTATGAGGATCTTTTTTTCTTCTCTTAGCTTGTGAAGCACTTACTGAGTGGGAATATCTACCACCTGTTGGGCCCCGCCCACCAAAAGGATTTGTGGGACTTAAAAATGCTGGTGCTACTTGTTACATGAATTCTGTGATCCAGCAGCTATACATGATTCCTTCCATCAGGAACAGTATTCTTGCAATCGAAGAACCAGGTAGTGATACCGATGATGATATGTTCAGTGATGAGAAGCAGGACAGTGAGGTAAGTTTTAAGTATAAATTCTTTTTGTGTGTGTTGCAAGATATTCATAACAGATACTGTTTTTCTGTCTTAGAATACTGTACTTATCATAGGATTTTTTTGAAGTACATTTGATGATAGAACAAAAATCTCTGAGCTACTGTCCCTGGCACGTTATAGTACTCATTATATAATGGACTTTAAACTGCAAGTTGATAATCTTTGTCACACATTTTCTGTTTGTTTTTTAAAAGCAGCAGTTAATGTAGTCATGTCTTGTGGGACATGGTAAGTATAATTTGGTGTTTATAAAGTGATAAATATCTTCATTTAAAATAATGAAATTATGTTTTCTTCCTTTAACTTTTCAAAGTAATGATTCCATTTAATTGATTCCACATCTTGTATTATTTACCATTTTTATAATCTGTGCTTATTCTTGGGATACTTTAAATATTTTTCTCAGATAATGTTTTCTTCTGGTAAGGAAACAAAATTTGTCTGCTAGTTTAATGCTACATAGTGTTATTAATAGTATTAGGTAACAAGAGTAGATAATCAGGCTCCCTATCAAGAGTAACCAGTACAGGGCTTCCCTGGTGGCGCAGTGGTTGAGAGTCCACCTGCCGATGCAGGGGACACAGGTTCGTGCCCCGGTCCGGGAAGATCCCACATGCCGCGGAGCGGCTAAGCCCATGAGCCATGGCTGCTGAGCCTGCGCGTCTGGAGCCTGTGCTCCGCAACAGGAGAGGCCACAACAGTGAGAGGCCCGTGTGCAGCAAAAAAAAAAAAAAAAAAAAATGTATCCAGTGCAGAACAAAGTAACAGAAAAGCTGGGTTTCAGTGGCAGGTCAGAGTACATGTAATTAAAATGTAACTCTTACGTACATAAATACAGAGGACTTTTGGTTATGTTTATACAGAAACTTTTTTTTAAAAAAATCTTTCACTTTTTCATTCACATAAGTTTCTAGGAATTAATTGAAAAGACAGAATATTACAAATGTGAATGCTTTTCCTCTCATTCCTATGTTTCTTTCCTTCTCTCTCCAAGACTAGATTGGCTCTAGAGTAGTGATCCATCACTTAGAGATATTCTGAAACATAAACCTAACTTTACTCTTCTCAGATCTGATTAATCACACCACCCAGGGTCTGGGTAGGTTTACTTTTCTTAGAATCACCATATGGGGTACATACACCAATACTTGATTAACAACCACTGTTTGAAAGAAAATTGGAATTTTAAATACCTAGTTCTGTAGCCCATGTTACTACTAGGATGCCAAGTTAAACATGAACGTGAGGGACTTCCCAGGTGGTCCAGTGGTAAAAGAATCCGCCTTGCAATGCACGGGACGCAGGTTTGATCCCTGGTCAGGGAACTAAGATCCCACATGCCGCAGGGTACCTAAGCCCACGTGCCCTGGAGGCTGCGCACCACAACTAGAGAAGAGAAAACACATATGTCACAACTAGAGAGAAGCCCAAGCACCACAACAAAGAGCCCGCGTGCCACAACAAAAGATCTGACACGGGCATAAATAAATAATCAGTCTTTAAAAAAATATACATAACTAGTCATACCCTAAGAAAGAAAGTAAGGCAGAAAAAAAGACTAGAATTTCAAATTATGCATCTGCCTTTACTGCTTGATCCATGTGCTTTATGTTGTCTCACCACGATAGTGTGGTTATCTGCCTGTTTACTAGTTTCTTTTCCTGCACTGTGAGTTTTTCAAGGGCAGGAACTGGGTATTTACTTTCCTACCATAAGCCTCAGATGCAGAGCAAAGAATATAAAAAGATACTCAGTTTTCTATAAAACAACTAAATTCTTCTTTGTAGAGTGATTAAGGCTTTTAGAGCTCTCTCTATGGTTCAAAGGTACTCTCAATTTCTGTACTTACTGAGTATTAATAATTCACATCATGTCACATAATTTACCTCATATAATCTGTGAAGAATGCGTTATCTCACAAGAAAATACTGAATCCTAGAAAGGCTAAGTAGCTTATTTCCCCAGAGTTTTTTGTATAAAGCACTCACTTGTCTCCAGTCTAGTCTACTCAACTAAACCTTTGTCTCTTACACTGTCTCCAAAAAATATTATGGTTTTTAATGCTTTTTTCAATTGTAACCCTCCTGAGAATTTGTGAGGGTAAGCACTAATATTACAAAATGAATGTTAAGTGCTTTAGATACTTGGAGTATAAAATAATACAAACCATTTTTCATTTATTTGCATTTGTCTCAACTTATTTCACTATACCTTTAAAGTTAAATTAGATCATTGATGATATTTTTTTCACCTTCAGAGTAATGTTGATCCCCGAGATGATGTATTTGGATACCCTCATCAGTTTGAAGACAAAACAGCATTAAGTAAAACAGAAGATAGGAAAGAGTACAATATTGGTGTTTTGAGACACCTTCAGGTCATCTTTGGTCATTTAGCTGCTTCCCGCCTGCAATACTATGTGCCCAGAGGATTTTGGAAACAGTTCAGGTAAATTATGGGTGAATGATGATTTCAGTTTTATAAAAATCTCAGTATACTGAGTCAGGGTGGGGGTTATTTTGTTTGCATTTTTGTTTGCTTGTCTGCAGTTGCCAATAAAGAAGCTAGGTACTTTGCCCTGGAAAATGTCCCACAGTCTGGATTTTCCTAATTGCGTTCTGGTGTTGTGTTTCAGTATTTTCTTTGTCTCCATCCCTGTATTTTCTAGGTTTGCAGGTCATATGGTCTGTTACACCTACTCAACTCTACTGTTACAACAAGAAAGCAACCATAAACAAATACATAAATGAATAAGGTGTGGCTCTGTTACAATAAAGCTCTGTTTATGGACACTGCAATTTGAAATTCATATTGTTTTCACTTGTCATGAAATACTATTTTGACTTTTTTTTTCAGTTATTTAGTATATATAAAACCGTTCTTAGCTCTGGGATGCGATGTAGGCAGTGGACTAGACTCAACTCATGGGCTATATACTTAACCATGATTAAGAGGCTTGAGCAGATTCAAGTATGTTATTCCCCATTTGCAGTGGGTAATACTGTTTAATAGATGGTGATTTAATTTCCTCCGGGAAGATATAAAATGTGTGTATTTCTGTTTGTGATATGAAAGAGCCACTTAGTCATCATAAATAGAAGTGTCCCTCATGAGTTAGATAACTAACCTTAACATACATATCTACATGAAAACTAGGATAGATACTATTTTGTTTTTCCTTTTATGTTTATAAAGTAATCATACAGCTTCTTAGCATCCTACTCAAGTGACCAATAAAGTTTGTTCTATTTTTATATTTTAAAAGTTCAATTACATTTTGATGTTATTTCTTTTTTTCTCACAAATTGTATCGAGACCTATTTTTTGTCATGCCCACTACAGCTGTAACTACACAGCTCTATTGTCTAGAACAAGGCTCCAGTCTTTTATAGGAGTTTAGAATTACGTCAGCAGAGTAACTCCTAAGTAAACTTGAGGTGGGTAAGCAAAGGGATCATCTGACTTCTGGGTCACCTCTGTTTCAGTCAGGGTAGTACCCTTTTAATATATATTAGGATATCACTTAGATTTCTTTTGAAACTCACAAATTTATAGTATGGTAACCCCCATTATCTTTCATTATAACTTTATGTATTCTACAAATTAAACTCTCAACCTCGGTCATAAGAGTGATTTGCGTTTATAACATTTCCTACCAGATATGTACCTGTCTTCTTTCAGTTCTGTCACCTAACAAATACCTCTCTCTTTTCTCTACCTGTTACTGTACCAATTTTTTTTCATACCTTTATCCTGACTCAAGATTTTCTTTTGTATTCTAGTCAGCATTTGTGTTCTTCCAGATTACTATACTATGAGCTTTTATCTTAACATCTTTCACTCAATTATTTGTATGTGTGCATGTATATATAATTATAATTAGATAGCAAAACTGTATAACATACATGTATGTATCTGTATCTACATATTTCTACCTATAGATATAGCTAGATATGTAGGTGTGTATAGTTTTCCTCATAATACAAAATTACAATGTTTGTATTTAAATGTTCTAAATCATAATGTCTACTTAAATATGATATGTTTATGATTTTTGTCTTCACACTCACTCCCTCCATACGATGGTGGAAAGCTCACAGCACTTTTGTACTACCTATAATCATTAAGAGACACAAAGTGTGCTCTTAATGTGTTTTTTCTTTTTGGCAAAGTTTATATAATATAAAATTCACCATTGTAACCATTTAAAAGTATACAGTTCAGTGACACATATTACATTCAGAATGTTTGTATGATCACTAGTACCATCATCCCACTATCTTCTTCCAGAATATTCTCATCATCCAGAAAGAAGCTCCCATGCCTATTAAAGAGTCATTCCCTGTCTCCCCTTCTTGCAACCAAAAAAAAAAAATAGCATTCTGTGTACTAATTTGCCTGTTTTTAGTATTTTAAATAAATTCAATCACACAGTATGGTATATGGGGTATAGTTTCTTTAAGCATATATTTAAGGTGCATCCATATTCTAGTATGTATCAGAACTTCATTTCATGGCTGATTGATAATCCATTGTTTATGAATACTCCATATTTTTGGTGATGTACTCATCAATTGATGGATCTTTGGATGGTCTCCATCTTTTAGCTATTGTGAATAGTACAGAACTTCCATGAGCAGTCATACTGTATAAGTTTTTGTGTGGACTTCATTTTTTAAATTTCTTTTAATATATATCTAGCAGTGTAGTTGTTGGATCATATGGCAGTTATGTGTTTAACCTTTTGAGGAATCACTGCACTCTTCTACATCCCTTATACCATTTTACTTTCCCACCAGCAGAGTATGAGGGTTACAGGTTTTCAACATGCATGCTAATATATGTGGGGGTTTTGTGTTGTTTAGGTTTTGGTTTTTTGGCGTATGTTGTTTTTTTGTTTTTGTTTTGTTATTTTTAATTATAGCCTTTCAAGTGGGTATGAAGTGGTTTATCATTGTGGTTTTAATTTGTATTTCCCTAATGACTAGTAATGTTGAGCATCCTGTCATATGTCTATTGGACTTTGACAATTTGTGTATTTTGTTGAGGAACATGTGTATTCAAGTACACATTGTCTTTTTGTTGTTTTATAACAGTTCTTTCTATACATACTAGGTTTTTATTATAAATGATTTACAAATATTTTTTTCCCATCTTGTCTTTTCACTTTAAATTTTGATGAAATTGTTTTTACCTATTTTTTCTTTTTACTCCAGTTTACTAATTGTTTTTCTTTTTACTCCAGTTTACTAATTGTTTTACATTACAGTGTCATACATTGTGGTAGAATGTATGAAACAAAAATGTACCATTTTAAATGTTTTCAGGTTTATAGTTCAGTGGCACTAGGTATGTACATTCATACTGTGTGTACCGCCATCCATCTTAAGAACTTTTTTCATCTTCCTAAGTTGAAATTCTGTATGCATTAATAATAACCTTCCATACTGATTTTTAGGTGTTGATTTTTAAATCTCTCAACTTCACTGAATTTGCCAAATTCTAGCAGATTTTGGTTGACTCTTGAGGATTTCCCATTTGGATGCCTTTATTTCTTACTCTTGCCTAGTTTGGTCTGACTAGAATTTGTAGTGCTGTATTGATAAAAGTGAAGAAAACTGGCATCCTTACCCTTATTCCTGATCTTGGAGGGTAGGTTTGAGTCTTTCATCATTACACCTTTACTAAATGGACCAAATACCTAAACATAAGAGATAAGCTGTAAGACTTTTAAAAGAAAAAGTGGGGGGAAAAGCTTCATGACACTGGATTTGGCAGTGGTTTCTTGGGCTGACACTAAAATCATAGTGGTACGACCAAAAAACAAAAAGGTTGGACTTCCCTGGTGGTGCAGTGGTTAAGAATCTGCCTGCCCATGCAGGGGACATGGGTTCGAGCCCTGGTCCGGGAAGATCCCACGTGCCACGGAGCCCACAAGCCTAAACTACTGAGTCCACGTGCCACAAACTGAAGCCTATGCACTTAGAGCCCGTGCTCCTCAACAGGAGAGGCCACTGCACTGGGAGGCCCACACACTGCAATGAAGAGTGGCCCCTGCTCGCCACAACTAGAGAAAGCCCACAAGCAACAACAAAGACCCAACACAGCTATAAATAAATAAATAAATTTATTTAAAAAAAAAAAAAGGTTAAAGGATGAGATCATTCAGTGCTGACCAGGATGCAAAGAATATGGGTCACCTATTGCTGATGTGAGTGTAAAGCAATAAAATAGGTGATTTCTCCAATTATCTCAAAATTAATTTTTAAAAAATATAAAATGGTAGGAAAAAGTAAACTATAATCACTAATACAAAGAAAGTTAAAAGAGGGGCTTCCCTGGTGGCGCAGTGGTTGAGAGTCCGCCTGCCGATGCAGGGGACACGGGTTCATGCCCCGGTCCGGGAAGTTCCCACATGCCACAGAGCGGCTGGGCCCGTGAGCCATGGTCGCTGAGCCTGCGTGTCTGGAGCCTGTGCTCCGCAACGGGAGAGGCCACAACAGTGAGAGGCCCGAGTACGGCAAAAAAAGAACAAAAAAAAGTTAAGAGAACAAATTCATGTAACTTCAAAAAAGAGTACTTTGATTGGGTTACTGTGAAGCTTTAAAAAGTTGGTTGCAAGGAAATAGGGGTCCAGAAGGGTTTGACTACTGACGTAGTAGCATTGCAAAATTTGGTGGGGGAATTGACACCTGAAGGTGTCTCAAAACACCAGTATTGTACTCTTTCCTATCTTCTGTTTTACTTAATGCTGTTTTGTCTTCAAACTGATGAGGGTATCCAAATACATCATCTCGGGGATCAACATTACTCTGAAGGTGAAAAAAATATCATCAATGATCTAATTTAACTTTAGTATCTTGATAGTGGTGGTGGTTACACAACTGCCTGTGATTTGTAAAGATCACATAGTGTGCTCCAAAAAGATTGAATGTTACTCTATGTAAATTTAAAATTAATTTTTTTAAATCAGTAGCCAATTTTTTAAATTGTAAAAGCACACACAAAAGAAAAAAACCTCCTTAGCAGGTTTAAAATTTTGACTTGTCTTTTGCTAAAAATGAATGTATTTCTATTCTCTTAGGTATATTATTCTGTAAATATTAGATTAGATGTTGTTTTAGATCTCCTAGCATGACTTGGCTTTTACAGCAGTGGTTCTCATCTTGTGTACACAATTGAAAGGCTTGGTTGGCTTAAGTTTTAAGTCCATTCAGATTACAGAAAATACATTCACTCTAGAACAGAGCAAATGTTTCTATTTTCATTTGGAAAAATCACTTTAGTTAGGAAAAAATGGTTGTGAACTTTGCAATATAGCCCCCCAAATTTAAGCAGAATTAAATAACAAAGTAGTCGTTACAACATCTATATAAGACTGTTTTCCTTCTCATGTTAATGCTCTCTTTACTTGAATTCAAAATACACGACTATACTGCTTCATAAAGGAAGCACCATTCTGAGTACCTGGCACTGTAGTACCAATTTTACTATGAGCTTCACTTCCATTACTATAGCCACCCAATACATAACATGCATTGGTTTACCTCTGCTTCCTGTGTAAATGGATAAAGCCTCAACTTACATTTCTAATGTCATTGTCATTTTTGTTGTTTAGAAAAATAAAATACAGATATTCTGGGGATGGAGACTACAATTTGTTCTGTTTTTTTCTCTTAGGCTTTGGGGTGAACCTGTTAATCTTCGTGAACAACACGATGCCTTAGAGTTTTTTAATTCTTTGGTGGATAGTTTAGATGAAGCTTTAAAAGCTTTAGGACATCCAGCTGTGCTAAGTCAAGTTCTGGGAGGTTCCTTTGCTGATCAGAAGATTTGCCAAGGCTGCCCACATAGGTAAATGCTAATTGACATTTTTAATATGTAATTTATATGGGTCTTTCTTTTTTTAATAGTATAAATAAAATTTTTACCAATACATATGTATGAAAGCAGAGAGTACCAAATATTACATTCTTATGCTATACCCCACTGTTCTGTGGGTTGTTTTTTTTTCAGTAGCATTTAGTTCTTGTTACTCTCAGTATCTCATTATTTTTCTCTTACATTCTTATATTTTTTTCATATCCGAGGAAATAAAATGGAATTTTTTTCATAAATCTACAGTTATTATAAAGATATTTACTTGGCTGTTATAATGAAAGTAATCATTGAAATGTCTACAATACAGTAACTTTAGGGAATTCTCCGGTAGTTCAGTGGTTAAGACTCGGCACTTCCAATGCAGAGGGCACAGGTTTGATCCCTGGTTGGAGAGCTAAGATGCTGCAAGCTGGGCAGAGCGGCAAAGAAAAAAAAAAATCCTCGTGAATGAAACCTGGCATATAGTAAGCACTAATTAAATGTTAGTTATCTATAGCACACTTCCCTGGGTGTTTGGAGTTCAGTTAGTTACCCAACACCTTTTTAAAATATATATAAATAAACAAGCAAACAAACAGTAACTTTAGAAGATAACCGGTAGGTCTGGAATTTTCTGTAGAAATTTAAAATTACCATCGATTACCATTCATGAGATATGTTAGGTATGTTTGCACATCAGATCATTTCCAAGAGTTGACAAGACATTTTTCTGTGTTTTGGAGCAAATTAGAAGAGATTGATTTATTATGGGTTCCTAATGAAAATAATTAAAGAGTTCTTGGTTATTAGTATTAATAGTTCAGAAGGTTTAACGATGGACACTCATATCATGCCTATTGTGTGGGACTTCTTGTTACACATTCACATAACACAGAAAGGAAATTCTTTCTCACCCAAATAATCAAAATAAGATAGTATTTTCTAAAAGCTACTCTAGGGACTTCCCTGGTAGCACAGTGGTTAAGAATCCAACAGCCATTGCAGGGGACACAGGTTCGATTCCTGGTCTGGGAAGATCCCACATGCCATGGAGAAACTAAACCCATGTGCCACAACCGCTGAGCCTACTCTAGAGCCTGCGTGCCACAGCTATTGAAGCCCAAGCGCCTAGAGCCCATGCTCCACAACAAAAGAAGCTACCTCAATGAGGTGCCGACGCACCACAATGAAGAGTAGCCTCCACTCGCTGCAACTAGAGAGAGCCCATGTGCAGCAACAAAGACCCAGTGCAGCCAAAAGTTAATTAATTTAATTAAATTAAAATAAAAGCCACTGTGTTATCCTGTAAACATTAGTTTGGTGTAGTGGATAAAGCAGATTTTTTTGAAATTAGGGAAATGAGTTGGGGAAAGGTAATCTCACATAAATGAGAAACTTACCATGTTATAGCACCATTAATTTGGAAGATGGGGGAGTCATTTATTCACCTAGCTTGGCCAACTTTGTATTCTTATGAAAGATATTTTACATAGGTGAACAATAAAAATCCAACTCTTCGTCATGTGTTCTTATCAGTCCTCAGTTTTTTTAGTCAGAGTTACTTGTGAATTCTTCTGCTCTGCCAAATGGAAGTGTCCTGTGCAAATGAAGTACACATTCCAACAAAATTAGTCTTACTAGACATTTTAGGAGTATGTAAGAGTCTCAAGTCTTTCTAGTATTATAGAACATTGTTTTTTTAGGGTGTCCCAAATTGCAAAAGAAACTGTTAATCTCAGTTTATCTCCTAAGACCTTTTTCTCCTCTGTGGACAGGTTTTTATCACAGTAGAAACGTGTAATAAGCCATTCATAAATACTTTTGTGTTTTGTCTTTCTGACTTACAAGTTTCTAAATATGAAGGACTGTCTAAAACATAATATCCCCTATGCTCTACACATGGCGGGCACTCTTTTTTTTGACCATGCCATGGGGCTTGTGGGATCTTAATTCCCTGACCAGGATTGAACCCGGGTCTGCGGCAGCGAAAACACGGATTCCTAACCACTGGACTGCCAGGGGATTCCCAGGTACTCTTGATATATTGGTTGGATCAGTAGATTTAATGGTTGAAACGTTTTTGAGTTTATTAGTGTGTCATCAGAAATTCCTGAAAGCCCCTTTTGCAGAAAATCATCACAATGTGGGTTGCTCACTCCATCCCACATCACTTAACTCTTTTTACAAATTTTTTTATGACTCTGTAGAACCGAATACTAGAGACATACAAGTATGTTGGATAGTTGAACTTGTACATTAGGCTAGAACTTGTCATCTAAGTGCCAAAATATTAGTTGCTATTCTGTATTACACAAGTGGAGGAACATTTAAAAATTCAGTTCATAAATAGCCTTTTTTCTAAACTTGATGAATGTTTACCTTTACCTTGCCATGAATTACTACTACTTAAATAACAAAGGTAGCTGTGTGAAAGAATGTAAAGAACTTAAGCAGTGAGGCCAGACAAGCTTGGCTTCAAATCACACTCTGTGTAGTAAACTGGCCCATATTAATCTGTTTGTCACCTCTTTCACAATCACCCCCACCCCCACTCCAGTTTCTGTATCTGTAAAAGAGGAACAGATAACATATCTCTAGCAGGTTTTTTTCTGAAGGTGAAGGTAAGCAATACTGTGTTTAAAGACTCTGATACATTGCCCAGTACAAAGTAAATGACCAGGGAAAGACAACTGTTACTTACAAATAACACTGTGACTAATGCATTTGACATGGTACAGTAAATACTGCAAATGTGTTTTTTGTCAAGTTCACAACTTACGACAGTGTTTAGAAACCTGAGGAATAAATCCTTTTAATGTTTCTTAAATAATGTCTTTAGATACGAGTGTGAAGAATCTTTTACAACTCTGAATGTAGATATTAGAAATCACCAAAACCTTCTTGATTCTTTGGAACAGTATATCAAAGGAGATTTATTGGAAGGTGCAAATGCGTATCGTTGTGAAAAATGTGATAAAAAGGTATGTATTGTTTGTTTTTTAGTAAATATGATTGCATTTAACATAGCTGGAAGACATTAAAATTGTTTTCAATCTCAAATTTTACCTCTGCTTTGCTACAGTGGCAGTCAAGATGATAACTGATTAAAAGATTTGTCAAGGAAACAATATTGAAAGAAACTAATAATAATAAATTAGGAAAAGTCCTTTTAATTGGGTGGTTAATTTTAGAAGTCACAATAACTTAACATCACTTTTTCTTGTAGTTTAAAAGTTGCACAGTAACTTTCCATTTTTGCCCTGAAACACATTGCCATTGAATTCTTCAAACCTGAAGAGTTGCTAACAGAAATATTTTTCCCTTTCATACTCTAGCTTATTCTTAAACTTTAGAACAACTGTGTGCCTATTTTATTTGGTTACAGCAGATTTTCAGAACTACTTACAGTTTTAAAGATCAGATCTAATTTTTAGATCCCCCCAACTAATTTATCTGTGGCCACTTAAGCAGTTTTGTGAGATGGAACTATAACATGTCTTTGAAAATACATAATATATGATAAGTAGTAAATATTTTTCTGGGCCCACCATACCCTCTCATCTCCAAGTTATTACCTGAACTGCTTTGATTTTAAACACCATTTAGATTGTGTCATCTAAAGCCATACCTACAGCTCTGACACAGTTTCTGCTAGGGCAGTTTCTTCTTATACAACTTGCCACTCTTAATCCATGCATTTTAAAGAAGAAACCTTGGTAGCACTTTTTCAGAAGGTAGTATGGATTAAATGCAGCATTTAGCATGTTAGCTGTCACTAAGTGCTATATATATTAGCATATTATTGCTTACAGTATTTCTTCAGTTTGCTTACAGCAGATTTTATTCATTAACATAAAACTAAAGGTCAGAAAAGTAACATCAGTTAGCAGTGGGAGTGTGGAGCCAGGTAGTTATTAGGTTTTTTTGTTTGTTTGTTTGTTTTGCGGTATGTGGGCCTCTTACCTCTGTGGCCTCTCATCAGCCACGGCTCACGGGCCCAGCCGCTCTGCGGCATGTGGGATCCCCCCGGACCGGGGCATGAACCTGCGTCCCCTGCATCGGCAGGTGGACTCCCAACCACTGCACCACCAGGGAAGCCCAGTTATTTGTTTTTATATCACTGATTTTTATAGTTTGCAACAGATGAGTGATTACATATTTTTAGGCTTGGTTATAAGTATTTTGAAAAAGTAGTGATGAATGATCTTGATTATGTTATCATTTATCTGTTTGTAAATACATTTAGATGATCATAAAGTTTTAAATTGTATTATTAAAATTCTTCTGTTTTATTTGTCTTATAGAAGAACATTCACTTAATATTTACCATTTATTGTAGGTTGATACAGTAAAGAGGTTGCTAATTAAAAAATTGCCTCCTGTTCTTGCTATTCAATTGAAACGATTTGACTATGACTGGGAAAGAGAATGTGCAATTAAATTCAATGATTATTTTGAATTTCCACGAGAGCTGGACATGGAACCTTACACAGTATCAGGTGTTGAAAAGCTGGAGGGAGATGATGTAAACCCAGAGATGCAGTTGTTACAACAGAATGAGCAATCTGAATGTGAGACAGCAGGTAGCACAAAATACAGACTTGTGGGGGTGCTTGTACACAGTGGTCAAGCAAGTGGTGGACATTATTATTCCTACATCATTCAGAGGAATGGTAAAGATGGTGAGAGAAATCGCTGGTATAAATTTGATGATGGAGATGTAACAGAGTGTAAAATGGATGATGATGAAGAAATGAAAAATCAGTGTTTTGGTGGAGAGTACATGGGAGAAGTATTTGATCATATGATGAAGCGCATGTCATACAGGAGGCAAAAAAGGTGGTGGAATGCTTATATACTCCTTTATGAACGAATGGACACAATAGACCAAGATGATGAAATGATAAGATATATATCAGAACTAACTATCACAAAACCCTATCAGATGTCACCAGCCATTGAGAGAAGTGTGTGGAAACAAAATGTGCAGTTCATGCACAACCGAATGCAGTACAGTTTAGAATATTTTCAATTTGTGAAAAAACTGCTTACGTGTAATGGAGTTTACTTAAGCCCTGCTCCAGGTAAGATTCTGGAATTTAACTTAGAAGTTTATCAAGTATCAATATGTATTTAGTACTTTACTTCAGCATTCTTTTACCTTCTTCTTTTTCATAAAATTATTTAGACTCATTTTGTTTTAAATGTGTCAGCATATTCATTGCCAGTTATTTTAAAGTCATGTATTTAATATACCCATACCTTTGAATAGTCAGTATCTAGAAACATAGAAGAGCTGTTAACTTATGGGAGTTTTCACTAAGCATTAGTTTGAAACATGGATTGGTTAAGTGCTAAGGTAAGTGCTGAAGTTTACTTTTTGACTAAAAGTTTTTTTTAAACATGGAGCATTTATTTACACACATTTAAACAAAAGTGTGTTTGACTGTTCATGTGCTTTTTATTTAAGGACAAGATCACTTGTTGCCTGAAGCAGAAGAAATCACTATGATTAGTATTCAGCTTGCAGCTAGATTCCTCTTTACCACTGGATTTCACACCAAGAAAATAGTTCGTGGCCCTGCCAGTGATTGGTATATGGCTTTGAATTTTATTTACTTTGTACTTAGAGTCGGTATGGTTCATTATTATGTTGCTTTATTTACCCCTAACTGTGGGAATCTTACTTCAAATTTTAAATATAGGATAAAAATCTTGGTAGTAATGTTGAGAGAAATGGTATTTAAAATGCTTAATTTTAATGTGCCTTTTATTATTCAATGTTTGGCTCCTGTTTCTGTTATTTATATTCTATATCTTTACTACATGGAATCTGCTTACATTTAAAAAGGTAGAGGATTTTTAAATGATTATAGTCTTAAGTTTATAATTGTAAAAGTATGGAAGACATTTTAATACCTTAACCTAACAACTGTTCTTAGCATCTCTCAGATTAGAAGATGTTAAGGAGTTATCACTGGATCAGAAAGAGTTTACTAATAGATTTGTATCCACCTAAATATACAGGTCTCATTTAATTCATTTTGTGACTATGGGACTAGATCAGGTCACAGGGCTGAAGTTTGTATTGAAACCAACTATAATCGGGAATTCCCCCTTGGCCCAGTGGTTAGGACTCCCGCTTTTATTGCCAAGGGCCCGGATTCAAGCCCTGGTCAGGGAACTAAGACCCCACAAGCCATGCAGCTCAGCCAAAAAAAAACCAACAGCAACAACTAAGAACATTAATTGTAGAGCTCTTTCCTCTTTATTTGGTTCACAGAAACCTGTTGGTTCACTGTAGTAGTTAAAATGTAAGCACCTAAAATGAAAATATATGAAAAATCATATATTTTTCTGTTTTAGGTATGATGTATTGTGCATTCTACTCCGTCACAGCAAGAACGTACGTTTTTGGTTTGCTCATAATGTCCTTTTCAATGTTTCAAATCGTTTCTCTGAATACCTTCTTGAGTGCCCTAGTGCAGAAGTGAGGGGTGCATTTGCAAAACTTATAGTATTTATTGCACATTTTTCTTTGCAAGATGGGCCTTGTCCTTCATCTTTCACATCTCCAGGACCTTCTAGTCAGGTAATCAAAAGCTTTTCTTTAATTATGAAAACTTAAATGTAAATTCTATTTTCTACCAGGTGAAATCAGTAAACATATGCATTTGTTTGACATATATGAAATGGTTGCACACATCTAGTTAAAATTGCTTCACAGTAATGTTTGATTATTGGGCACTTTAAAATATAAGGAAAATTATTTCTATTCAGTTACTTGCAGCTGTGTACTGAGTCTTCAGATTCTGTATGTTCAGTTAAGGTTTAATTTTATAATGGCTAAATTTAAATCTTTTGTTGAGTAGCATTTTTAGCATAAAACTCCAAGTGGTTTTTATTTTATTATTATTATCTGACACTCAAAAACAGTATAAAACATCTGCAATGAAATCTACCCAAGCTATATATTTCATTTCCCAAAAAGCAAATGTATTTAATAATTTCCTACCTGATACTTCTGCCTAATAACCTCTGTGTAAACATACCCTTTTAATGCAAATAGAAGTATACTTTTCTATATCTTGTTGCTGATAAAATAATAAATTATGGTTCACAGGCATGTGATAACTTAAGCTTGAGCGATCACTTACTAAGAGCAGTATTAAATCTCCTGAGAAGGGAAGTTTCGGAACATGGCCGTCATTTACAGCAGTATTTCAATCTGTTTGTAATGTATGCCAATTTAGGTAAGACTTTTCATATTCTTTTTAATGTGTTGCTTTGTATTTACATAATAAATGATGAAAGCATTTATTGCAGTGTTGAGAACTAACCTCTTCTAAAGTAGAAGCAGTTATTCCATACTTACCTTTGAAATCCATTGCAGATTATCTGTATAAATTTTTTTTTCTTTTTTTTTTTTTTCTTTTATCTTTGGCTGCATTGGGTCTTCGTTGCTGCACGCAGGCTTTCTCTAGTTGCGGTGAGCAGGGGCTACTCTTCGTTGTGGTGCACGGGATTTTCATTGTGGTGGATTCTCTTGTTGTGGAGCATGCGCTCTGGGTGCACGAGCTTCAGTAGTTGTGGCACGTGGGCTCAGTAGTTGTGGCACGTGGGCCCAGTAGTTGTGGCTTGCAGTATTTTTCTTTCTCTGTCTGACTTCACTTAGTATGATAATCTCTGGGTCCATCCATGTTGCTGCAAATGGCATTATTTCATTCTTTTTATGGCTGAGTATTATTCCATTGTATACACATAGCATATCTTCTTTATCCATTCCTCTGCTGATGGACATCTATGTTGTTTCCGTACCTTGGCTGTTGTAAATAGAGCTGTTATGAACACTGGGCCGCATGTATCTTTTTGCATTATGGTTTTCTCCAGATACATGCCCAAGGGTGGGATTGCTGGATCATATGGTATTTCTGTTTTTAGTTTTCTAAGGAACCTCCAAACTTTTCCATAGTGGTTGCAGCAATCTACATTCCCAACAATGTAGGAGGGTTCCCTTTTCTCCACATTCTTGCAAACATTTGTTATTTGCTATCTTTCTGTCAATAGCCATACTGACAGGTGTGAGGTGGTATCTCATTGTGGTTTTAATTTGCATTTCCCTGATGATTAGCGATGTTGAGCATCTTTTCCTGTGGCCTTTTGGCATCCTGAATGTCCCCTTTGGAAAAATGTCTATTCAATTCTGTCCATTTTTGAATCGACTTGTTTTTTAGATGTTGAGTTGTGTTAACTATTTGTATATGTTGGATATTAACCCCTTATTGGTCACATTATTTGGAAATATTTTCTCCCATTCAGGAGGTTGTCTTCGTTTTGTGGATGATTTCCTTTGCTATGCAAAAGCTTTTGAATTTAATTAGGTCCCGTTAGTTTATTTTTGTTTTTATTGCCTTTGTTTTAGGAGACTGATCCAAAAGAATATTGGTATGATTTATGTCAGAATGTTCTGCCTTCGTTTCCTCTAGCAGTTTTTTAATATCCTGTCTTGCATTTATTCCTTTAATCTATTTTCAGTTTATTTTTGTATAATGGTTTTAAAGAATGTCCTAATTTCGTTCTTCTCTATGTAGCTGTTCAGTTTTCCCAGCACCACTTTTTTAAGAGACTGTTAAAAACAGAGTAAATTTGTTGGAGAACGTGTTGCAGGGAATTTGTAAACAGAGTGAACGGTAGATGCAAAGACTTGGCATTACATGACTTGGCTCACTGGACAATATGAACGTTTTTCTGTGTGACGTGATCTGGTGCAAGATTTGAGATAGGTGATGGACCTGCTCTTTTTGCAGGTCTTGTGCGGGCACTGAGAGCCATTATAACATTTTTAGCAAGGTTTACCTTAGAAAGATTACACTTGCCAAAAAAAAAAAAAAAAAGATTACAATTGCTATAGTGTAGAATGGATTACAGTTGTACAAGACTAGAGATTGTAGTATTATCTATAGACAGATATAATTATTGCCTTATGTTATGGAGTGGGCAATAAGGAGGATAACACTTGAAAGAATTAGGAGTTTTTATGAGAGAATCAGCAGACCTTGGTGATTGGATATTTGAATGAATGGAGCAGGGAAAAGACGTATGTCCACGGTGTGACTTGAGGAACTAAGAGAACTGTGTTGCCATTTACTGAGAGGAAACCTAGGAATAGGAACCTATCTAGGCAGATTAAATATTAAAAGTATGTTGTACACCTTAGAAAAGAACTCCAATAAACAGTGAGATACATACATCCAAAATTTGGAGTCATCTATATGAATGATTATAAATTCTATAATGACTATATATTTAGTCACAGGAAAGTAAGCAGTATTAAGAGATAGTGTAGAATGAGAACTTCGGGGGAAAACATCTTCTAAAAGCTAGAAAAAAAGAATCCACAGTTAAGAGTAAGAAATAGAAAAGGGAGGAAATAAGAAGGGACGGACAGAAGGAGAGAGGAAATAGAAAATGGAAGAGACAGAATCCCAAGTAAAAGATTCAAGAACAAGGAAATAGTTAAATTTGAGAACTGTTTTTTAGCTTCAAACCAAGTTTGGGAGAGAAACTAAAATGAGAATGAGGAATGGAAAAATTAGAAAACAAAGCAACAGGAAATTTAGGCTTTTTTTCCCAAAAAATTTTTCTCTAGAGAGGGGAAAAAGAGAAGATGGTAGATTACAGAAAAAAAGATGGTAGATTATCTTGTTTCTTGTTTAGCATAGTTTCTGTCTTTGTCATCTTCCCTTATTTTGTTGAGAGACAATATCTAGGCTCCACTGGTCTCTCTAGGCCCTACGAAGTGTGCTTTTCTCTAGGGCTTAGTATAATTGGAAAGCCAGAGTCTTGATCACTACTTCACAGTTAGAATAATTAAATTTACTTTAACTAGGAACTTCCCTGGTTGTGCAGTGGTTAAGAATCCACCTGCCAATGCAGGGTTCGAGCCCTGGTCTAGGAAGATCCCACATGCTGCAGAGCAGCTAAGCCTGTGAGCCACAACTACTGAGCCCGCATGCCACGACTACTGAAGCCCGCACGCCTAGAGCCTGTGCTCTACAACAAGAGAAGCCACCTCAGTGAGAAGCCTGCGCACCACAACCAAGAGTAGCCGCCACTCTCCACAACTAGAGAAAGCCTGCGTGCAGTAACAAAGACCCAATGCAGCTAAAAATAAATACAATTGTTTTTAATTTACTTTAAATCAATGTATTTTTTGTTTTATCTGTATTTGTGCAGTCTAATCAAAGGAGATGAGCTTTAATAATAAAAATTGTAAGCAGCTATACATAGTTTTTTATTAAAGCAGAACCTTCCATTCTTACTATTTTTGCTTGTTTTTCCTAAACATTATTCTTGTCCCTTTTTTACAGGTGTGGCAGAAAAGACACAGCTTCTGAAATTGAGTGTACCTGCTACCTTTATGCTTGTGTCTTTAGATGAAGGTCCAGGTCCTCCAATCAAATATCAGTATGCTGAATTAGGCAAGTTATACTCAGTAGTGTCTCAGCTGATCCGCTGTTGCAATGTCTCATCAAGAATGCAGTCTTCAATCAGTGGTAAAGTAGAATGTTCCATTATTTATAGTACTTTAAAAGGAATGCTAGGCTTTTGTACTAAATTAAAATCCTGACATTTATAAAAATGAAGTAAAAGACTATATGCTTTATTATGTTTTTAAACCGTTAGCTTTTTTACATGTTTACAAGAGACCTTTTTCAAAATTTACCACTTACTATGATAAATCCCTTATTTATGAAATGGTGTAAGAATTTTAACTTTATTTTTTTTTTGTCTTCAATGTCAGCATTTATATTTTTACATCTTATCTTAGTATATCTGATCATTTTAATGAATGTTTTATTGTGCTTAGGACATTTAATTTATAATTTTGTTTTTAATAAAAAATTTAGTATTGCAGTTTTGCAAAGAAGTGTATTGTCTTTTCATTGATGACAAATCTATTCTAGGTAATCCCCCTCTTCCCAGTCCTTTTGGTGACCCTAATTTATCACAGCCTATAATGCCAATTCAGCAAAATGTGGCAGACATTTTATTTGTGAGAACAAGTTATGTGAAGAAAATTATTGAAGACTGCAGTAACTCAGAGGAAACCATCAAATTGCTTCGGTTTTGCTGCTGGGAGAATCCTCAGTTCTCGTCTACTGTCCTCAGTGAACTTCTCTGGCAGGTTAAAGGAAAATAAACATTCATGTGCCTGTAATTTAACTATTCCTTTAAATAAGAAATTCAGTTATGTTTTACCTGTCTTTAGGTTGCGTATTCATACACCTATGAACTACGGCCATATTTGGATCTACTTCTGCAGATTTTACTAATAGAGGATTCTTGGCAGACTCACAGGTGGATACACTTTTTGCTACCACAATAATTACATTTTTCTAGGTTCTAGAAATAACTGACATTTCTAGTAGCCGAATATATTTTTACTTCTTGAATTTCTATTAAATGCTTAATCTTAAAAATATAACATAAAAAAAATGAATGTTTTCCCTATCAGTTTTATTTTTTCTTAAAACTGCAGTTTCATGCTTATTACTATTCTTTTTCCTTATACTTAACGTTTTTCACTTTTTTTTAACTTAAGACTAATGTAGGCTTTTGATAAGTTTTTAAGTTTCATTAATAGTAATTTAGGACTACATATGCTTGTTTTTTAATTCATTACACTAAATAACATTTAGATATTTAACAATAATCCTTAGCCTGTTAGAAGTTTTATTAGTATATGAGGAGTCAACAGTAACTTTTTTGACCTAAGGTTATCCTACCTACCAGCAGACCTTCAGAGTTCTTCCCAAAATTCTGCTGTGTTCTTTGCAGTAAAACTCAGCCTAAGAATACTGATATAGAATTAGTGGCTCAAATTTACCACTTGACCCTCACTTTTCTCCCCACAGGGACTTATATGTATACATATTGCCACCTATTAGTCATTCTAATAAGCAAAAGAAAAATGTGAAAATGACCGTCAGAATTTTGGGCACTCTGTAACATCTTTGGTCATGGTAGTCCAGTTTTCCTAGTAACTTTGTTAATGTGCTGTGAACGATTGACAATTTGAGTATGTAGTGTGTATGATATTAAATTGTGAATTAGTGGGACTTATAACAACATGTCAGTATTTCAAGATATTGGGGACTTCCTGGTGGCGCAGTCATTAAGAATCCACCTGCCAGTGCAGGGGACACAAGTTCCATCCCTGGTGTGGGGAGATCCCACATGCTGCAAAGGAACTAAGCCCGTGCACCACAACTACTGAGCCTGTGCTCTAGAGCCCGCGTGCCACAACTACTAAAGCCCACTCACCTAGATCCATTCTCCACAACAAAAGAAGCCACTGTAGTGAGAAGCCCATGCACCGCAATAAAGAGAAGCCCCCGCTCACTGCAACTAGAAAAGCCTGCACGCAGCAATGAAGACCCAACACACACAAAAATAAATAAATAAATAAATAAATAAATTATTATAATATGAAGCTATTGGTACTTGATATTCTATTAAGGAAAATTTGCCTCCAAATTTTAAGCTGGAAGGTCACTGGAATAACTGTTAAAAGAATCACAACTACATGATATTTTAGATTTTTGGTACATAATGTTAAGAATTGTGTACAAATTGAAATGTCTGTGTATTGATCCTCAAAACAACCAGTAAAATCTTAATTTTTAAATAAATAATAGAAATGAAAAAATTTAAATGACTTTAAGTTTTTAATAAATTTGTAGAACACAGTGTTTAATGATAAATCACTTTAATCAGGTATTTAAGGGGGACTGGAAATACATTAGACTTCTTAAATTAATATTTTCAAATTCTCAACTAATTTAGCATCTTAAATTTCCAGAAAATCAAAATCAATGTTTTCAAAATAGTGTTAACCAGAAACAAATTACCATGAAACAAAAATGTTACAACCTATATTCATTTATTATTTAGTACCTATTTCAGTATCTTGACAGAATTAGATACTTTTAGAGTCTGTTTTAATAGGATCTAATTTTTACTCATTAATTATTTTTCTAAAGAACTTAAGCATATGTTATTTACTGTGTGACTTTTTTTTTAATTCATTAATTTATTTTTGGCTGTGTTGGGTCTTTGTTGCTGTGTGTGGGCTTTCTGTATTTGCAGAGAGCAGGGGCTACTCTTTGTTGTGGTGCGCAGGGTTCTCATTGCGGTGGCTTCTCTCATTGCGGAGCACAGGCTCTAGGGCACGCGGGCTTCAGTAGTTTGGGCATGCAGGCTCAGTAGTTGTGGTGCACAGGCTTAGTTGCTCTGCAGCATGTGGGATCTTCCTGGACCAGGGCTCAAACCCATGTCCCCTGTATTGGTAGGCAGATTCTTAACCACTGTGCCACCGGGGAAGTCCCCGTGTGACTTCTTACAGATGCTTTAAACTCATCAGTCTTATCCTAGCCTTCTAGTTTCACTCAAGGAAGTGATAATAGTAAAGGTATAAATATTGCGTTAATGTGCACAATAGTGAGCTTTTGTGAACAAATTAGTATGGGATTGTTATTAGCTTAAATGTGAAGTGTTTTGTAAAATGACCATTTGGTTTATTTAATAAACAGTACTTAAGAGATATTTACAAAGTGTGTACTTTGTGCCAAGCACTGTCATCGGCAACAGAACAAAGTGGGCAAAAACAATATCGATTATAATGGCTTAAAAAAGTAGTTGATATTAATGGTGATGTGGCAGAAATACTGAGTATCACTTTGTTATCAATTAAAACTGAAGAATAAAAATAGAATATATACTACAAGTGTTTCCAGCTAAACAGTGCCTATGCATGTTATTTTTTTGTCTGGAATGATGAGACTTCGAAAAATTACTCAGATGTCTGTGAAGGTCCAGTGGTTAAGACTCCATGCTTCCAATGCTAGGGGGTGTGGATTCAATCCCTGATCAGGGAACTATGATCCCACATGCCAAGTGTGACAGCCAAAAAAAAGAAAAATTACTGAAATATTTTCCGAACAAGATTTATATGAATGTATGTACTGCAAAAGAAACATGTAAAGAAAAGAAAAAGCCGTGCTTTTGGTTTGGAATATAATGATATTCTGTTAAGTAAAACAAATGGTATGCAAGAGAATTTTTTCTAGATACTTCATGTTCAGTTACTGATACTATAGAAGGCACATTTTTACCCATAAATTTAATTGGCTACTAAGGAGAACAGGACTCCATTGGCTATATAAAATGTTATGTTGAGGTTTGGCTAGAGGTGAAATGAAATCATTGATCATTACCAATTCAGCCAGTTCTTGGCAGTGAAAATGGCTTTACCCACCATGTTTATTAGAATTCAAGTTAATTTTGTACTGCCAGATTATATCACTTTCATAGAAACTAGACTTTATACTCTGAAGTGCAGCCTTGAAGTAATGCTCTAACTACCAGTAAATGTGTTCTCAGCCGAGGCATTCATGAAGACATAGTTTATAGTTAATTTTAATGAGAACAATTTAGTATTAGTATCCTTAATTGTTCATTTAAATTACAGTATAGGGAAATCATTTCAAATTGATAATAATTTCATAGGACTTCAGACTCTTGAGTCATACTTAGCTCCCCAGCTTGCTAGCTATGTGACATTAGTTGTTTGAATTCTGTACTCGTTTTCTCATCCATGAAGTGGGTTTACTAATGGTACCTTCTTAGTAATTTAACTATAGAGTTAAATAGATCAGATAATTACATCAAAAATGTGTATTGAGGGCTTCCTTGGTGGCGCAGTGGTTGATGGTCCACCTGCCGATGCAAGGGACACGGGTTCGTGCCCCAGTCCAGGGGATCCCGCGTGCCGCGGATTGGCTGGGCCCGTGAGCCATGGCTGCTGAGCCTGCGCGTCTGGAGCCTGTGCTCCGCAACGGGAGAGGCCCATGTACCGCATAAAAATAAGTAAATAAAAATTGTGTATTGAATGGCAGTCAGTAGGCTCCAGAATGTTAGCTAAGAGATACCGCAAATTTATGTATCTGGTTCTTTTCTAGAATTCATAATGCACTTAAAGGAATCCCAGATGATCGAGATGGGTTGTTCGATACTATCCAGCGCTCTAAGAATCACTATCAAAAAAGAGCATACCAGTGTATAAAATGTATGGTAGCTCTCTTTAGCAGTTGTCCAGTTGCTTACCAAATATTACAGGTGAGAATTTTTTCTTATAATTTTGAAACAATCTGAATCATAATAAGGGGTGCTTTGTAAGAAAAGAATCATGAAAGTTTGGCGTCAGCATTTTAAGCTAACATAAAAATTATTCCAAATTCTTTCATAAACAATTTTATTTTCTTTTCAAGGGTAATGGAGATCTTAAAAGAAAGTGGACCTGGGCAGTGGAATGGCTTGGAGATGAACTTGAAAGAAGACCATACACTGGCAATCCTCAATACACTTACAATAATTGGTCTCCTCCAGTGCAAAGCAATGAAACATCAAATGGTTATTTCTTAGAGAGATCACATAGTGCTAGGATGACACTGGCAAAAGCTTGTGAACTCTGTCCAGAAGAGGTAAAAAAAAAACCACTAATGGGCAGCAGATAAAAATGGAAGAAAGAGAAGTAATTTTTTATAGGCCAGTGGTAAAAAATTTTGTCATGCAGTTTTATTGGCTTTAACGTTTAGTGTTGGTTGTTCTCAAGTAATCAAAGAAGCATGCTGACTCCTTTGTTAGAGTTAATCTGGAGAAATTTCGGTGAAATTGTCTGAAACTCATATATCTAGGTAAATCAAACTTTTTCTCTAATTGTGAATTATCTGCAGTAAATGAAAACATGTTAAACAGGTCAGCTTTACGGATTTGAAAAAAATTTATTCCTAAAGAATAAAAATAAATTTAAAGTTGCTTTATAATCACATTCTTAATCTCTTTTAAATATTTTACTATTAGGAGCCCGATGACCAAGATGCCCCAGATGAGCATGAATCATCTCCACCAGAAGATGCGCCATTATATCCTCATTCATCTGGATCTCACTATCAACAGGTAAACAGGAGTTTGCTTCTTTTCATTATCCCCCAAATTTTTGTGCTTTACTTAAAAATTATTTACTTATTTTTCTTACATATTCTGTAACTTACTACCTGTGACTGTAAAGTAGTAAAGGGACTATCTAGAATAACTTTGACAAGAAGAAGAGTGGTTGGAGTGGGGTCATGTAATAGCATGTTTTGACTAACCTGGTAGTATTTTCTTTCTCTACTAGGCAGCCCTCTTGAACTAAAAGCTGTAGTATTTAATAAAAATGTGTGATTTATTAACATAAAATTAATAACTATTGAAATAATATTAAGAATAGAAGTGTCTTGGTTACTTCTATGCAATGTTAAGTTGCAATAAGAATGTCTTTTAAAATTAACAGTTTGATTGACTTCAGTAGATGGAAAGAAAGAATGATAACTGATGAAAAAGTTTTATCTGAAGAAACTTTCATTCAAAAACAAGTTTCTGGAAAGATTGTCCTCAATTAAACCATAAACGAGACTAATTCACATCTTAAGGCAGTGGTTCCAAAATTTAATGTCCCTCAGATCACCTGAAGGCACTTGTTAAAATCAGAGATTGCTGAGTCCCACCCCAAGGAAAAAGGACTCATGTCTACTTTTAGACAGACTTTACACCATGATTTTTTATTTTAATTTGAAAAGTCTGACATGCTGATCTGTTTCACCTTCTCAGAATAATCATGTGCATGGACAGCCGTATACAGGGCCAGCAGCACATCACTTGAACAACCATCAGAAAACTAGCCAACGACCACAAGAAAATTATGAAGGCAATGAAGAAGTATCCTCATCTCAAATGAAGGATCAGTGAAATTCCCATAATTAACTGGTTCCTTTAAGACCAGGCACTTAGGCCTTACAGTCCAAACTTCTATATTTGGCTAGTATTTACAACTAGAGAAATTGTTCAGCATGGAGTGGAGAGTTGATTCATTGTCTCATCTGCAGAAATTTGCTGTCAGTATGTGAGCCACCTGCAGGAGAAAGTGTATAATGTTTTGTAATAAATGGCTGATAGCAATATGTAAATGGCAGAGGTGTATATAATATATTAATGTTTGACTGTTAATTCTTAGGCAAGAAAATTTTTTTGATGAATGTCAGAGTTCTACAAAAAAATAATTTTTTCTGTTTGCTGCATTTGGCAACCAGTATGTTCAGCTTTGTGGCAATTGGATCAAATCCTTTACCAGAATAAAGAAGAAAAAAAGGTAACATTGAAAGAGGCCATTCATGTCAATCACACCAGTAGCTTTGTGTTAACTCTTGTTACTGGAGCCATGTAAGGCTTTGAATTACATGGAAGATATCTGAAAATTGATGATGTAATAACACTGTTTCTGCATATTTTTCATTACCTTTTTATTCTGGTAATACATTAATCACTTTAGAGCTGTAGTAATGCTATAACATTTAGCTTGGCTTCACACTAAGTTTGTGTAGCCAGTGAGGACACATTTACCTCAATGACAGCAGTTTCCTCAAAGTGACAGCTGTATTGCCCAGAGCTTTTATTTCTTATACCAAGAATAAATAAAACAAGGGGAGATGTGACAAACAAGCAGTTTTTGGTTACATATATTTTCTTCATATTTAATGTTTGACAGTTCAGTCTCTTTGGTGGTATACAGAATGTGAAAATATTGATAATAAGAATTTTAAGATTTTAAAATAAATATGTAAAATTTTGCCATACCAGAATGTGGGGAGCGTAAGAGAAGACTGTATTTGGCGCATTTGTTTTGTTTTTTGGTATAGTTTATTAGGTGAACCTTCTAAAATTTTGCTTCAACTGCAGCCTGATGAAGTGGACATCATCAGGGTTCCACAGTAGTTTGAAATACCATTGTACCAAGATGTCTGGATGATTTTCTTGTCAATCACTATTTTACTTGAGAGCAAGATTATCCCAGTTTCTTTTCCATTCCAAAATTCTTATTGTTGTGAGTTTAATTAAATAATAAATTTCAAGTTAGTTAATATAATTCTGAAGTACTATTTTAGAATAAAAATTTGTTTCAGCATTCCAGGAAACTTGTGAGTAAATACTATATTTAAAAAAGAATTGGTGGGCTTCCCTGGTGGCACAGTGGTTGAGAGACCGCCTGCCGATGCAGGGGACTCGGGTTCGTGCCTCCGGTCCGGGAGGATCCCACATGCCGTGGAGCGGCTGGGCCCGTGAGCCATGGCCACTGAGCCTGTGCATGCCGAGCCTGTGCTCCACAGCGGGACAGGCCACAATGGTGAGAGGCCCGCATACCGCAAAAAAAAAAGAATTGGTAACTTTTGAATGTGCATAATATTTTGGAACCTATCTAAAAACCAAATATCCCTGCAAGCAAATACAGCCCATCCGATACTACTTAAATATTTTGCTGTTTTGTTTTATAGAAATTATTTTGCTGAATTCACACAAATAGAATTTGATTTAAGAAGACTTTTGTCCTGTGTTGTGTTTTTGTTTGTTGTTCCTCTTTTGTTTTCTTTTTACAGACTACAATAAAATTAATTTTTTGTATAGCATGCCTTGACGTGCACTGAATTTAGCATTTCAGACACGTTGAGTTTTTATTTTTAAAATGGTTTGCTTTTTGCCCTTTACCATACAGGAATTACAGAAAAGAAAAACAAGTATTGTTAATTTTTAAATTTCCTAAAGTAAGTAGTCTTGTGCTTTGGGCATATTTCTGTGGTCAGTCTTTGTTATTTACAGTAGTTATGTTAGAAGGAGTTGCCATGAGCACTGAGTTAACAAATACTGATGTACGGGAAGTACTGGGTTAGGACCCTGCAAGCCTCTGGTTGTACTTTTGAACCCATCAATACATAATCTTCTTCTATGTGTGTTTCTGTTCAAAGATACTTTATTTAATATATATTTTTGATATTGAACTCAAGGGCAGCAGAACTATAAGATTCACATCTGAATGATGCTTATTGAAAACATAAGTTCTCACAGTGACACGGACCTCTTGTGTTTAAGAACACTACACAGCACTTAAAACACTTGGGGTCTATTTTAAATAGCAAAATCATAACCAAAAATCAGAAAAAAAGAATAGAATGTGCCACTCAATACCCCGAAAATGACGCCTTTTTTATAGTATGGCAGGGGAAATATAAAGGCAAATCGTGACCCGCCTTTATCTGGGAACATTAATATCAGATGCATAAACATTTTTGCTGCTCTGTGATGACTGAATAGCCACAGGACTATTGATTTTTTAAAAAATTTATTTATTTTATTTATTTATTTTTGGCTGCTATGGGTCTTCGCTGTAGCAGAAAGTGCGTAGGCTTTCTCTAGTTGTGGCGAGCGGGGGCTACTCTTCGTTGGGGTGCACGGGCTTCTCATTGCTGTGGCTTCTCTTGTTTTGGAGCATGGGCTCTAGGCGCGCAGGCTTCAGTAGTTGTCGTTGTCAGGCTCTAGAGTGCAGGCTCAGTAGTTGTGGTGCATGGACTTAGCTGCTCTGCAGCATGTGGGATCTTCCGGACCAGGGCTCAAACCTGTGTCCCCTGCAGTGGCAGGTGGATTCCCAACCACTGTGCTACCAGGGAAGCCCAGGAGTATTGATTTTGAGGTTATAAATAAATTTTATTGAGTAGGCAAATTATGAATTTGAAATATAGAATCTACAAATAAGGAAAGTTGAGTGTATTTGTAAGAATTAACAAAACAAGTTTGATGGTACTTTAATTGAATTGATAGGAAATTTTTTTTACGAGAGGGCTCTAGCTGGAATTGTACAAAGAAGAAATAATGTGATTAAAAGAGAAGGTACTTATTTCCACTACTCCATATAGGTACTATAATATATATATAATCAATGTATTCTAGGTTTTCTGTAACCTTAGGAAATTTAAGATAGCCAGAGAGATCCTACTTTTAACTTTTTAATTATAATACATCTGCCTTTTATCAGGTAAGTTTGTCGGTTACTTGCTCCAACTGCCAAGGGCTGGGGTAGCCAGTGCTGCTTCAGGGAATTTTGAAGGGAAGATCCTCAGGACACATGGTCCCGGCAGCTGCTAGGGACTTGCCCCAATATCGCCTGACCAGGACCAGCTAGCCACAGGCAGCGAGGCTCCTGGCTGGCTAAGCCAAATTTGTTACAGGCCAATAAATCAGGAGACAAGGTGTTGAGCCAAAGAATGCAACTTTATTTGGAAAGCCGGCAGACCAAGAACATGGAGAACTAGGGTCCCTGAAACACCATATTGGGATCTGGATGCCAGTTTCTTCTATAGCACAGAGAGGGAGAGGAGGTGAGGAAGTAAAGTAAAAAAGCCATTTGTTGGGCTTCCCTGGTGGCGCAGTGGTTGAGAGTCTGCCTGCCGATGCAGGGGACGTGGATTCGTGCCCCAGTCCGGGAAGATCCCACATGCTGCGGAGCGGCTGGGCCCGTGAGCCATGGCCGCTGGGCCTGCCTGTCGGAGCCTGTGTGGAGCCTGTGCTCCGCAACAGGAGAGGCCCCAATAGTGAGACGCCCGCAAAATAAGAGGGGATGTGTTAATTTCTTCTTTTCTGCAGCCATTCACAGGTGAGCAGGGTCAGAGTGTCTCTCTGTGAGCTGAACAAAGGCACTTTAATATTCAGGCAGAGGGATAGAGATCCCTAAGGCAGGATGCTTACAGCTATAGACAATGATTATAACAAAAGCAAACGAAAAGTAAAAGAAACAGATCCAACATGGAGTCAGAATTGACTCTTCCCTGTTACAGTAGCTGCTGTGTTTTTGTACATCAGGACATCAGTAATGAATTAAATACATATGGAACATTACAGTTAGGATCACCGTGAGAGTTTCTCAAAAGACAGTCCTAGGGAAATCAAAATTAGGATTGGAATTATACATAACTTCTGGAATTCCTAACATGTTCATGATATAGAATAAAACATGCCTCCATGTGGAAGTTTATTATAAACAAATTCTTTCAGACTTGCTCATTTGATGCTTAAAATTGGGGCATGATCTCTAATCATCCTCAAATTAACCTGTTCATTATGAGACCATTTTAGTCATTGACATTGTAGAAGCATATTTTTTATATAAATTTATTTTTATTTATTTATTTTTACTGTGTTGGATCTTCGTTGCTGCGCACAGGCTTTCTCTAGTTATGGCAAGAGGGGCTACTCTTCGTTGTGGTGCGCGGGCTTCTCATTGCGGTGGCTTCTCTTGTTGCAGAGCACGGGCTCTAGGCACACAGGCTTCAGTTGTTGCAGTACGCAGGCTCAGTAGTTGTGGCTTGTGGGCTCTGGTGCAGCCTCAGTAGTTGTGGCGCACGGGATTAATTGCTCCGCGGTATGTGGGATCTTCCCAGACCAGGGCTCGAACCCATGTCCTCGGCGTCGGCAGGCGGATTCTTAGCCACTGTGCCAATAGGGAAGTCCTAGAATGGTATTTAAGAGACAAGAGGAAAATTCAATCCATTACTAGTTACTATGGGTAACTAGTGTTTGGTGTCCCTGTGATCTTCTTTCTGAGAAGCTTGTAGAATGGGCCTCATGATTGTCAGCGTACAAGGAAGAGAAAAGTATTTGTCCACTGGATTCCATTGTGAATTGGGCAAGTATCAGCCCTGGGTTATTAACTCCCTGGCATTTTCTTTTCGCATCAAACTGTGTCAGAATGCCAGAGAGGATTCTTCTAGCCCCCATTTAAAAGACCCATAGCCAGATTTAAAGATGTATAGTGCTCCCCTAATGATATGGTATTATCAGGTAGTATCTTTGGGAGGTGATTAGGTGATGAGAGTAGAGCCCTCTTGAATGGGAGAAGAAATGTAAGAAGAAATGTGAAAGAATCAGGTCCCTCTCCACTATGTGGGCACAGGATGGCAAGAAGGCATCCATCTGTAAATCAAGAATATGGCCTTCACCAATGCAGACCATGCTGGCACTGTGATCTCAGAGTTCCAGCCTCAAAAACTGTGAGAAATAAATGTCTATTGTTAAGTAATGCATTCTGTGTCATAGTAGGTTGAACTAAGACAGCTGTTATCTGGCAGAGGGATCACCAGAATATATATTCTGCTAGTTTAGCTTCAGTGTGATGATCCATAGACAGTGTGCTATTTTAAAACATTTTTCCTGCTATGCAAGTTAGTGTAAGGTCCCAAAAGCCTTTCTCTGTAGCCCTTTAGCTATAGCACATGTGACTCCTTTCCACTGGAACTTCAAGATAAAGTGTGCTTGGTCTCAGTCATTTTATGTTGAGTGAAGAAAACATTCATTAGGTTGCTCTCAGGGAGAAGTAAACCTGTAATCACTGCACTGTTTTCTGAGAGTGAAAACTGAGAGCTAAACAAATTATGTATTTTGTGTGTATATGTACATGCAGGACTCAAGTGCTTAGGTTTGCAGAGGTGGGGAGGACCCTTGCCACAGACAGCATTATCTAAACACAGAGGTCAACATGCAATTCTTAAGCAAATGACTCTCAAGAGGAACCTGAAAGAGAATGAAAGAAGCAGAAAGGGGAAACTAGAAAAAGCCAGCTGGGACATGGGTTCAGAAGGCTAGCCTCAGCTTGATCCAGGAGGAGCTTTGAAGTGTAAATTATACCTCACAAACTGTCTTGCCTTGCTTCAAGGGATAAGAACTTGAATACTCCTACATACCTAATCATTGCTTAGAGGATATAGGGGATCAGGGTTATATAGTTCCCAGAAACTTTCAGCTTAGTGAGTGTAATCACCAAGTGCAATCCTCTGTAGAAATTTACAGATGTGACTGATTAGCAGAGCCTTCAGCTTCTGTGTACAAGCACTGCAAACCAGTAAAAGCTATCCCAGGAGATCTAAGGGAGGCTTCACAAAGTATCCTTTCAGTCTCCCACCAGAGGTAAAGTATGAGTTAAATTTTCAATATACCACATAGAATTTGGGGGGTAAAATTAGGGACAGAATATCCAGGTCTCTGCAGAGTGTTTGTTTTGGCTGCGCTGGGTCTCAGTTGTGCCATGTGGGCTCTTCATTGAGGCATGCATGCAGGATCTAGTTCCCTGACCAGGGATCGAACCCTGGCCCCCTGCATTGGGAGCACGGAGTCCTAACCACAGGACCACCAGGAAATTTCCTGCAGAGTTCTTTAATGCCACGCTGAGAAATGCACATTTCACTGTTAGAGAAAGGGGTAAGTTGAGATGGATTCAGAGGAAGGTGCAAGAAAATAGTGAGAGGCTAGAAACATGTCATCAGATAAGGATCTTCGGGACTCAACTGCCAAGGATTGGGCTGTGTGTTAGGAGTATCTTAGGCGTGGGGATAAAAGTAAGTTTCTCATGGAATTGAGGCCCTCCCACAGGAGACCCTCTTCTCAGCTCGCTCTTATTCTCCCAGCTTTCTGGTCTTCCCTCTCCCATGCCCTTCTTTTTACTCTCTTCCTCATATTCCAGTGTCACATTTTCTTTCCTCAATTTATCAGTAATCCAGTGTTTAAATTCTATCTATTGTGGACATGCAGTTCTGGGTACATCATTTATCCATCTCTTTTTCTCCAAAATAACCAACTCTCCTTTACCCCACAAGCGATACCCTGGAAACTTTTTTCTACTTTCTGTCTATGAATTTGACTACTCTACTCACCTCATATAAGTGGAATCCTACATTATTTGTCTTTTTGTGAAGGCCTTATTTCACTTACATAATGTCTTTAAGGTTCATCCATGCTGTAGCAAATTATAGGATTTCCTTTTCAGAGATGAAAAATATTCCATTGTATGAATATATCCCATTATGTGAACATATTACCCATTTATTTGTTGATGAATGGTTGAGTTGCCTTCCACCTTTTGGCTACTGTGAATAGTGCTGCTATGAACATGGGTGTGTAAATTACCTGAATTTCTGTTCAAGTCTCTGAAAAATCTCTTGAATATATACCCAGAACTGAAATTGCTAGATGGTATGGTAGTTGTTTAAATTTTTTGCAGGACTCTATTCTCTTTTCTTTCTTTCTATTTTTAAATTTATTTCTTTATTTTTGGCTGCGTTGGGTCTTCGTTGCTGTGTGTGGGCTTTTTGCAGTTGTGTCAACCGGGCTCTACTCTTTGTTGTGGTGCGCGGGCTTCTCATTGCTGTGGCTTATCTTGTTGCGGAGCACGGGCACTAGGTACGCGGGCTTTTGTACTTGTGGCATGCAGACTTCTGTACTCGTGGCACATAGAATCTGTGAGCCACAACTACTGAGCCCATGAGCCACAGCTACTGAGCCCGTGCACCTAGAGCCCATGCTCCACAGCAAGAGAAGCCACTGCAATTAGAAGCCCGCGCACCACAACCAAGAGCAGCCCCTGCTTGCCGCAACTAGAGAAAGCCCGCACGCAGCAACAAAGACCCAACACAGCCATAAATAAATAAATAAATTTATTTTTTAAAAAAAACAAAAATACAGAAGGGCTGTGGGAGCACAGGGAAGGGAAAGTGTGTGTGAATGTTGAAGACTTCGTAGGAATTTGAGGGGCAAGAACATAGCATCTTTTGTGGAGGGGAACAAAGTATACAGGTAGGAAAATGCTGAGTGTTCCAAGAAAAACTGAACAGTCCAGAACAGGTGATGTGAAACAGCAACGATGGTAGTAGATGTACCAGTTGGCGACAAGGTGGACAAGAGGGATGGCAAATGATCAGAGTATAGAAAAAAATTTAATCAGAGAGCTCCTTTGGAGCCAGATCTTGAATTATCTTGAATGTTGTGGGAGATATCAAAGGTTTTCTAGTAGTAATGTGGTACAAATGAGACAGAAGGGAAGGGGGCAGGGCACAATGCTTAAAGACTGATACAGCCTTTGAGGATACTACATAACTGGTTAGAACAGATTAGGCCCAAGATGGTGGAGGATTCGACTTCCAGGGGACCTTGAGCCTCATCATA
This sequence comes from Globicephala melas, assembly GCF_963455315.2. Classification (NCBI taxonomy): domain Eukaryota; kingdom Metazoa; phylum Chordata; class Mammalia; order Artiodactyla; family Delphinidae; genus Globicephala; species Globicephala melas. The sequence continues at coordinate 275,829 of NC_083336.1, read as the reverse complement.
CACTCATTGTAATATATCAACATTTAAATGACACACCCACAGGCATCAGGATAGTTCTGAGGCCAACCATAAAAGGCCAAAAAGTAGGAGGTGGCCCAATTCCTGGAAATCCCTACCCCTTCCCCAAAATAGTTGGGATAATCCTCCGACTCCTTAGGCTATGAAATTACCCAGCCCATAAAAACTAACCATTGCATAATATGGGGCCTCTCTCACCTTTTGAGATATTTTGCATTCTGCTTATGAAATGTGTTATCTCCCAGGATTTCTCACCTTCTCAGATGCTATAGACTCTGCGTACAGAGTGTGTATCTCCCTAAATAAAGCTGCTTTTCCACATAGTTCTCAGGGCAGAGCCCTCTTGCCTGCCCGCTCGTATGTCTCACAATTATCCTATGCTAACAAATCTGCTTCTTGCTTATCACTTTGCTTCTCTGAATTCCTTCTGTGATGAGACATAAAGGACCTAAGCTTCAGTAAATATTGACACCAGGTGAGTGATTCTAATTAAAAGACCTTGGTTTCAAGTCCCAATCTGACTTTTGGCTGGATTTGAGTCCCATCTGAGCTGTGTGGTTTCACAATGAGCTTTGTGTTAAGAAAAAACTCTGCCAGAAATGTAAAGAGTGAGATAAAGGAGGTAGATATGAGTCAGAAAGAGCAATAAGGAGGTTCTCAGGAAATCAAGAACACTGTTGAGTAATGATGGAACTATTTTAAGAATATACACAAAAGGAACTCATAAACATTTATACTGTTTTAAAACAGTATATGGGGGTGGGAGGGAAGCTGCTCATTATAAATGTCAGGTTTAAATAAAGGCCTGAGCTAAACAATGAGACAAGGAGACTAACTTGATATTCATATGATGATAAAGGAGGAAATTATTTGTGGCTAGTGGATATGAAATAAGCATAGTTTAAGAAAAAAACAGTACAAGGTTCTGAGGCTGGGTATTGGTGAAGATGAAGCTATCATCTGAGATAAGGACTAAAAGAGGAAGTAGCTTTGGAGAAAATGATAAATTTTGCTGGCACTGTTGAACTGAAAGTGTTTGAGCAACACTGGGCACAAGGCTAAATGATAAACTGTAAAAGTCCTGAAATTATTCTGCCTGTGCTTGAATTCCTCTGCTCAGCTGAAATCAAGCAGGACTGTATGTAACTCCTGGATACAAATCCTTTCCATGTCTGTTTCTTGTTTGTAGAAAATAGGCCTCAATCAGCCTCCTAGACCTTTCCTGAGCTCCAGGGCATAGATTCAAACACTTGCTAATCAGGGAAAGGAGTAAATGCAAAAACAAAGGTACAGGATAGGGCAGCGCCCTGGCTTCTCCTCAAGGGACATATGTAACAATATCTCTGAGTTCTTCTTCACCCAGATGGTGGATGGTAACTTAACACTGAGCACAATATTCCTGGAACATCACCCTGTTAACTTATACCACCAATCAGAAGAAAGTCACACACCCTGCAGCCCTCACCTCAAATTTTGCCTAAAACCATCAGGGAGTTTGGCATTTTTGAGCACAAGCTGCCTGTTCTCCTTTCTTGGTCCTGCAGGAAGACTTTCTCTGCTCCAAACTGCAGTGTTTCGGTTTATTTGGTCTCACTGTGCGCTGGGCACAGGAACTTTCTTCAGTAACAAAACCACCAATTTGCTCTGTGATGTAGAAAATGTTTTGGTAACTTTTCTGTCCATTTGTTTCCTTACCTGCAAAATGGGGAATCTTCTTTATAGTATCTTCTTTACAGATATATTATGAGAATGAGATGAGTGTATACATGTGAAACATTTAGAACAGTGCCTGGCAACACTTAATGCTGCTGCTATTTTTATATAAAGTTAACCACATTCAGCAAGCTGTTGAAAATTTACCTTCCCAGAAAAAATAAATATGACTTCCAAACACCTTCCCTTCTGGCTTTCCTTCTGGCTTCTGGAGGTGTCATCTATTCTGTGAGTTGTGCTATTCATGGACAGTCCATAATTGTATTTCCCTAATATATATTTCCTGGTTGTTTGTTCAGAACATTAGTATTGTCAGCATATGGGAAGAATTCACAGAAGATTCAGTCCTGCCTAAGTATACACTTCTGTATTTCTTAATAGAAAATGCTGTGCTGGATAATCTTAAGATGTCTAGAGACATTTTCAAAAACTTGAAAAAAATTTTAAAACCCTATAAATTCCTAATAACGAAGTAAAAAGTGTAAAGGAGTGAATTGTTTTTATAAAGTATAGAGCATCTGATTCTAAAATACAAGTGGGGACTTCCCTGGTGGTCCAGTGTTTAAGAATCTGCCTTCCAGTGCAGTGGATGCGGGTTCAATCCCTGGTCAGGGAACTAAGATCACAAATGCCACAGGGCAACTAAGCCCTTGCACCACAGCTGCTGAGCCTACAGGCCACAACTAGAGAGGCCAAGCACCACAACGAAAGATCCTGCTTGCTGCAACTAAGATCTGACACAACCAAATGAATAAATAAATATAAAGTAAGATAGGAGTGATACTCAGCCCTCATTTGTGAGGTTATAGCCTGTCTTCAAGTTCTACATCAGATGTCCCTGTTACCTATGATATAGCCTGGAATCCTGGAGGCTAGATGTGTAACCTCCCTTCACAGCACTCTGAAGATTTCCCATCTTCTTTATCAAGCCAAAACAGTTTCCTTGCCCCTTTCTCTCCAGTTTAGAGTGTTTCCCTGTTATTCATTTCTCTTAATAACAATTACTTATTTGCATAAACGAAGTCAAGAATTCACTGGGTCTCATGTTTTAAAATATTTTCAACAATACTAACAGTGGAGAAATTGCCCTGTGATATAATTTCAGTTTTGATTTTTCCATCTTTATGAAAAGTGAATTCCATGCCAGGTCCTACTATTTGAGAATATAATTAGGTATAATTGCTTAAAATACTTATAGTGTTATCGGTTTCAGATTTCACTCTCTGAGAATAAGGGTTTATAGCAATATTGCAGGTCAAATATCTATAATCACTGCCCATTCTTATATTCTTCTAATTGTCTTATCAGGCATTTGTATGTAATTTGCTTTAATCGGAAGTCACTACACCTTCCCACAAAATACAAGAAGACAGCACCCAAAGGTCAGTTACACTTTAAAATGTAAAGTGAGTCTCAACAGGAATCTGTTTTTTGTTTGCATACCTATTACTATGCTTCTGTTTACTGGGGAGTTCCTTCCTTTTTTGATTGTAATTAACATACTTAAAAGAAGTATCAATCTGTAGGGCAACAGTGAATTTCATTAAAGACAGATTTCTTCTTCTTGGGATACCTTTTACTATGCCTTTTCTTATAGCTAATATTCTGCATGGTTTTTGGTTGCTTGAGTCGTTTGTGTACATTATTTGCATCATTATCAATCCTTATAATCTTTATAATAATTATTTGTTATCCCTATCTCTTTCATGTCCCAATATCACGTCTATCTTAAGAGACTGGAATCACAGCGTAGTAAAAAAAAAAAGAAATTGCAGAATTTTGAGTATAGACATGTTTTATCAGACTCCTTATTGTGACTGCATAAGACATGGTATACTCTTGTAATCAAAAATTCATTGGCTGCCACATCTGGGGAGTACTAGGATTGTGATATGAAAAAAAAAAAGAGTAAATGTGAGAGTTGTGAATTAAGTTTTTTGAGGGGCAAAATGACAACTATAGCCCAGGAGACAGCATCTCAGATAGCTCTGAGAAACTGCTCCAAGGAGGTAGGGGGGATGCTCAGTATATATGTGATTTTGGTGAAGGGGGAGTATATGCAATCAAGCACATATTTTTGCAGAAGTTTGCTGCTAGTCTCATGAGGGTTACTGCTAGTCACGAGGAGCAGAGGTCACCATGAAGGATTTTAGTGATTTTCTAGATATGAGGAGATACAAGAACTGGGCTCATAAAGTCGTCTTCTGAAAATATCTATCTGAAGGTCTGCTATCCTAGTTATTTTCTAGAGCACAGAGTGCCTCATTCCTGATGTCCACCCTGAACTCCTTTCAGGGGGTGTTGAAGGTCAGCAGCTACAATAGATTGTGATTTAATCCTTATATAGGCAGATGGCAAGTGCCAATTTTTATTTGACAGTGACAGGTTTCTTCCTTTGGTAGACTCTTCCAGGGGAAGAGGCAGTTACAGTAGAACATGGTAAAATGTTAGAGTGGAAAATATTGCTTAATGGTAAAGTCACTTGAGAGGCTATGAAAAGGTGGTTCATTTAGCTGTCTCAGGTGTATTCTCTTTTGCAAAGTGAATATATTTTAACACAAAGATTTCTCTTTTGCTTCTCATTTTGATACTACTAATACATTGATTACCAAATCATCCTAATTGTTTGGAACTGAGTATGTCTATGAGTTATAATTAATTGAAAATGGAAAACTACTATTTTTCTTTTCTTTTTTTTGGCCGCGTTGGGTCTTAGTTGTGGCACTCGGGATCTTCATTGAGGCATCCAGGATCTTTCATTGTGGGCGTGGGCTCTTCGCGGCGGCGCGGGCTTTTCTCTAGTTCTGGAGTGCGTGTTTTCTCTCTGTAGTTTGCGGCATTCAGGCTCTCTACTTCAGGCACGTTGGCTTAGTTGCCCTGCGGCATGTGGGATCTTTGTTCCTTGGCCAAGGATTGAACCCGCATCCCCTGCATTGGAAGGTAGATTCTTTACCCTGGACCACCAGGGAAGTCCTGAAAACCGCTATTTTTCAAATCACTTTTAGGTGCATCAGTGACAGTACCTGCACTCCAGGACTACTCAAAAGTAAATCAATCCCAGACCCAGCAGTCACTAAATTCTGTTATCGCTAATTTGAACATACAGATAGAAGAGCTGCCAGAACTCATGGTTTCTGACTCTCAGCTTCATACTTGCCCTGGTCTACATGAAACAAAAAACTAAAAGGATACAACTCATAAAGTGCTCCATAATATGAATTCATAAATCTCAGAGTTGGACAAGACCCTAAAGATCATCAAACCTAATGTTTCTCAAGAGAGGATTGTGCAAATTTGTGTGAGCAGTGACTGGCAAAGGGTACTGGTATTTTAGTAGGCATGGGGGCCAGGCATGTTAGCTGTCCTGCAATGCAATGAAGAGTTCTTTTCACATGGTGAAAATCCTGTTGTCAGAACACTTCCTTACATATACAGTCACACCTTCATATCCTTGGGTTCTGCATCCTCTGATTCAATCACAGATCAAAAATATTTGGATAAAATTTTTTTTTCCAGAAAGTTCCAAAAAGCAAAAGTTGAATCTGTTGCACACTAGCAACTATTTACATAGTATTTACATTGTATTAGGCATTATAAGTAACCTTTAAATAATTTAAAATGAGTATGTGGGTAGGTTATAGGATTGTAAACACAAAGTATTTTTGACTAGTCTCAACATATTGGGATTTGTTTTCAGGAATGCTACTATTATAATTAAAGGGTAAATTTCTATTGTTTTCACCATTTTGGAAAATAATATCACCAATGGCAACACTGTTTATGTACCTGAGTTCTGAACACATTTTATTTGTTTTCATGGCAGAATTGGAGAAGTGCTTGACTATCCTTATTGTGGTAGTGAAACTGCACAACTCAGATGGGACTTGAACCCACGTACCAGGACTCAAACCCAACCTAAACCCAGATTGGGACTTGAACCCACAGCTGACTCAAAACCAGCCAGAACCTATTGTCTTTTATTTATTTATTAAATATTTATTTGGTTGCACTGGCCCTTAGTTGCAGCAAGAGGGCTCCTTAGTTGTGGCATGCAAACTCTTAGTTGTGGCATAACTGTGGGATCTAGTTCCCTGACCAGGGATAGAACCCAGGCCCCCTGCACTGGGAGCTTGGAATCCTATCCACTGTGCCATCAGGGAAGTCCCTACTGTCTTTTTTTTTTTTTTGGCTGCATTGGGTGTTAGTTGCTGCGCGCAGGCTTTCTCTAATTGTGGCAAGCGGGGGCTACTCTTTGTTGCGGTGCGGGGGCTTCTCATTGTGGTGGCTTCTCGTTGCAAAGCACGGGCTGTAGGCGTGCGGGCTTCTGTAGTTGTGGCACGCAGGCTCAGTAGTTGTGGTGCATGGGCTTAGTTGCTCTGCAGCATGTGGGATCTTCCTGGAAGAGGGCTTAAACTCATGTCCCCTGCATTGGCAGGCGGATTCTTAACTACTGTGCCACCAGGGAAGTCCCCTACTGTCTTTTAATTGAGATCACACACCTGGTCTCAGGACTTAATGAAGCTTGGGTTTTTTTGTTTGTTTTTGACCGTGCCTCAAGGCACACAGGATCTTAGTTCCCCAACCAGGGACTGAACCTTCACCCCTTGCAGTGGAAGCATGGAGTCATAACCCCTGGACCACCAGGGAAGTCCCCCTGAAGCTCAGGTTCTTGATATCTCATCACAGAAAGAATTCAGTGAGAGACAGAGTGATAGGTAAGAAGTGGATTTATTTAGAGAGAAACACACTCCACAGATAGAGTGTGGGCTGTCTCAGAATGCGAGAGGCACCAAAATACAGGGTGGTTAGTTTTCACAGGCTGGGTAATTTCATAGGTTAATTAGTGGGAGGAGTATTCCAGCTATTTGGGGGGAAGGGGTGGGGATTTCCAAGAATTGGGCCAGTGCCCACTTTTTGGCCTTTTATGGTTAGCCTCTGAACTGTCAAGGTGCCAGTAGGTATATCATTTAGATGCTAAGGTATTACAATGAGCCTATAATTAGGCTCTAGGTCCACTGGAAGTCGAATCTTCTACCATCTTGGGACTAATTAGTTTGTGTCATATCCACAATGGCTATGTCATTTTTTTTAGAAGTTGTGCCCTGCCCCCTTACCTCCTGTTTCAGTAGTGCAGGATATTTACATACTAAATATTTTATTATAATTTTCCTTACATTTCTCTGTAGTACAGTTAGGTCATTTTGCAGAGAAACTTCATTTGTGGGTTTAATTTATATTATCTATGAATTTAATTTTATAATGGTCGAAGTGTTGTCACAAAATGTTTGCTATAAAAAGGGCTAACTTAGCTTACACCTACAAGTTTACAAAGCAGTAAAGCAACTTGTTCCAACCACCTTTGAATATTTACATTTTCTAATTGAAAAAGTAAAAAGCGTTTCTGTGGCAGTGTTTTTTGACAATACAACTTTTTGAACCCTAAAAGGAGACCCTACCATGCAGTTATTCTTTTTTCAGTAATAAGAATGGAATAGCGTTTTTTTAAGGAACTAAGTATAAGCTAGCCTGCACTTCAAACCAGGGACCCAGTAGTCAACGTTTTCTTCCATTTAAGGGGACTATGGCGCTGAATCTTCCAACAGGAAGCGATTCCTGCTGTGAAAGTAGCCCATTTCCTTCTAAATCACAACCAATGCAGCGGCCTGAGGGTCATAACGAGCCTACGTCCAATCACTTAAAAACTTGTTCAGAAGGCTGATAGCAACCCTATCCACAAATAGCCCTGGGCCTGTTGGGTTTCGACAGTGTATGTAGCTCTGAACCCCCCAGGGCCCTGTGGTTTTGGAGAGGTGCACTACTAGCGGCCACCGTACCTAAACCAGTGGGTAAAACCAAATACTTGCTGCAAAGTGAGTACCTGCGCGGTGGGGGAGGGGTGAAGAGAGGCCTTCCGGGAAAGTCTGTCATCACCGACGTCATTCACCGTACAATTGTTTCATTGTTCCGTCACCCGGAGGACCTACGAGCTTGAAGGGCACAGTCGCTGCCTGCAAAGTGGAGGTGCCTCGGGTTCCTGGCCAAGCCACGGTGGCCGAGTAGCGTCCGCCCGCCCGCGCTACGAATTCCCCCTCCGCTTACCTCCCCCTCCCGGCTCTCCTACTCCTATCTACCCTCCCCTAGCTCGTCTGCCAGTCTCTGTTTTCGCCCACCCAGCCAGACGATTCTACTCAAGCCATCGTTGACTGCTCTACAACTCGCTCGACACCTGGGATCAAGTGACCCTCAACCTTCTTAGATGCAGGTATATCTGACTAGTTTCGACTTTGGGGAAGCTTCCCAAAGGCGGGAGAGGGTCAGGTGGAACGGAGACATTTTACACAAGTTCAGATTCCTCAAACTGTAAGAGAAGGGAAAGGCAGAGCGCTAGAGAAAGGAGCAGGGAAAAGAGCTAGGAGGAGGGTGAGAAAGATTGCGGTGTACTGGCGTCATGTTTAACCCCCACACACACAGTGATTGAAAGAGGTACTCCGCGAGTTTTCGCTAGTTCCCAGAGATTCCAAGACTTTGGGCGAGGGCGGGGGAAATAAAGCTCTCGCGAATTTTGAGAGCGGTGCGGGAACGGGACTGATGAGAAGATCTCGCGAGGTTACGAGTAAAGGAGCACAGGGTTTCCGGAGAGAAGTGAGTGTAGCGTTGAAGTGGTTGGTGGCGGGCGTGGGGAACGAAGGAGGAAGACGCACCGCTTAAGTACTGACGTGGGGTCTCTTTCGGCCTGGCAGGATACGCTAGACCTGCAGCAGGAGACCGGGAGTTCTCGCTTCTCTTCAGGCATGAGTCACGTGCCGGTAAATGAGCGCGGGCTGGACCAGCAGGTGAGCCAAAATGTTTCTATCTAGGCCTTCATATTTGGAGCTCTTCCTTGGCTTAACGTGGCCTATGGTGCAGTGCTAACTAGTCACCTTCATCTTACTCGTGCTGGGTTCCTTTGGCCGTGGTTGGACTGTGGGCAAACGGGGGAGAAGACTGAATTAAAGCATGTAGAGGCGGCGTGGAGAAAAAAACGAATTGGTAGCACTCTGGTCTAGCTGTTAAACCAGGGCCGCGCGTAATGGCGGCTTTTGTATGTGCTTGCGATTGTAGCAGAGGCGCGCATGTGCTAGAACCGACGGGTTAGTGATGGAGGGAGGTGAGCGAAGTTGGACCATTGTTTTTGTGTCAAGGGCGTTCGGCTCTCGATGGACGGCACTGATTTCAGGCCCAAAGGTGTCGTTGACGTATAGGTGAAGGGTGGATTGAGGACACTGAGTGGGGGCGGGGGGGAACGTGGCCTGCTCTAGGGGTTATGGCGGCGGCCTCCTTTGTTTGGTTCCCACGACCATGCGGCGCTGGGGTCTCCGCTCACAGAAGGCCCAAGCTCCGTAATTTGTGCCTGCGGGACCCTGGCGGACGTTTTCACTAGAGAAAAAAAAAAAACAGCTGTTTTGTTGCTGTTTCCGCCGCGGTCCTTCTGCCTCTGTACTGCGGATGTGAGTGCTCTGTACGACGAGGCCGTGTTCCCTGAATGGGAAGTTTTGTGACACAGAGGAGCTGGCAAGGGTAGTGGGAAGGGGGTGAAGAATGGCCGCCGCTTTTTCCGTTGACTGCTGTCTGGATGTAATAGAAACTGGACGCCGGCGGGGAGGCTTCTGGGAGGTTAGGGATCAGGATTTGCTGTATTACATTTACTTAATTAAAAAAGAGTCACAGAATGGCCGTTAACCCGGGGGTGGTACGCTCTTCCGTCGTGAGGCGTACTGTGTTGTACGTCTTCTCAGGTTATGCGTTTGACTTTGAAAAAGGGGGGGGGAAATCTAGAAAAGGGGATTCGCAGCGAAGATTAACTTTATGTTACTGCTTTCTTCTTTCTGACTTTACAAACATTCAAATATGGCAGGGCCATGGACCTGTTCTTTTTAAATACAGTGCTTTCCTTTGAGGTGCTGGGAATTCGGAAGAGAATACGAGATCTAAGAAGAGTGAGGCTCTTCTTAGAGGCTTGTTTTCCATTTCCGGGAAATCTCCATTTATTTTTTTTTTTGCGGTACGCGGGCCTATCACTGTTGTGGCCTCTCCTGTTGCGGAGCACAGGCTCCGGACGCGCAGGCTCAGCGGCCGTGCCTCACGAGCCTAGCTGCTCCGCGGCATGTGGAATCTTCCCGGACCGGGGCACGAACCCGTGTCCCCTGCATCGTCAGGCGGACTCTAAATCACTGCGCCAGCAGGAGAGACCCATTTCATTTTTGCGGTGTTAGGTCCTGGGAAACTCTGCATCAGTCGCTTCGACTCTTAAGTGAATACCTTATCTCAGCTTCTGTTTTCCACGTTTAATAGTGAGAATTGATTTAGGGCAAAAACCTTTAATATTCTATGAACTCGTAAATTGTCGTTAAAGCCTAATGGCAGTACTTTATCCCAAATTTTATTTTTGTTATAAGTAGTACAATTTGAGGGATTTCACAGCATTCTTCTTTGAGGGTATTTTTCCCCTAAAGATACGGTTATCAACGCCTGCAGTATTCTGAGCTGAAACTTGATAGGTTAAAGAGAGCGTGAAAGTTGAAAATCTGATACCAAGAGTACAGGCAATCACATTTGTGGTATTTTCTGTGTAGATGGGATCCATTTAATTTTTCATAAACTGTACCCTTTGGACCGTTAGAATTTAGTAATAACCAAATTCGAGATGGAAAAGTAGTATCTTGATTGAAGACGCATGTAAATTTGGTAATATTAATTTTGAACTTTTAACGTAGTATTTATAAACATTATTGTATAGCAGATTTCCTTTGCAAACAGGTGTCAGTATTGCTCCTTGATCTTTTGTACTTTTTAAGATTTATTTTGGCATATATAATTTTTCACTACTTCTGGTTATTTCTTGGTTAGTTCTTATGAAATGCAGTTAAGTGAAATAACCTTTTTTCTATAGTATTGAAACCCATCAGTGTAAAGGGACAGGTAGGAATTGAGATTAAAGATACTTATCTTGTAAAAACATTGTCATTTGGGCCAAGTGACCATCAGTCTCTTTGAATTTATCTCTAAAATGGGAGATACAAATATTGTCTTCATGATGTGGCAAGCATTAAATGATTCAGTGATAAGTGACACAGTGCTCACTAAATGATGAGTGGTGCTGTTGCTGCTTAGGAATTTGTTGGAGTTAAAAACAGTTACTATACTTCAATATAAATAAATTTTTTTTTTTTAATTTACAGTCTTTAGGGAATAAAGAAATCAAAGAATCTTAAGGTTGCTGTAACATTTTTCAGGTATACTATTCAGGCTTAAAATAATGCCACTGAGGAAACCAGTGGCTCTGAGAAAATGGTAACAAAATTTGTTTTGGTAACTGATGAGATTTTACTATGGAAGACTGTTAGAGGGACAGCTTGTTTTGAGTGAATGTATTTGAATTATCTATACTGGTGTACTACTTGGCACCCAAGTCCTACCTTTTGCATTTGCCATAATTTATAGACTTGTGTTCTTAAAAACAAAGCAGACGGAGCAGCTGGCTAGTAAATGCTAGAGGGTGGGACTAGAATTTAGGACTTCTGATTTGTCTTTTGTAATGCTGTTTGTGCTTGATTTTTCCCTTAGTGTAGTGTGTCAGCATGTAAGAGCTATTAATATCTCTGTTCACCTAGTTTTCTGGTCTAGACCTGAACTCCCCTGATAATCGGAGTGGAGGAGGAAGTACAGCAAGCAGTAAGTAAAATTTTTGTTTATTTAGAATCTTTATTAGAGCTTAATGTTAATATTTCATTGAACTTATTTACTAAGTCTAAATTTAAAAAATGTTCCGGGAGCTTCCCTGGTGGCACAGTGGTTGAGAGTCCGCCTGCTGATGCAGATCGTGCCCCGGTCCGGGATGATCCCACATGCCGCGGAGCAGCGGGGCCCGTGAGCCATGGCCTTTGAGCCGGCGCATCCGGAGCCTGTGCTTCCCAACGGGAGAGGCCCGCGTACCGCTAAATAAATAAATAAATAGATAAATAAATAAATGTTCTGTTGCCCTATGAATTTATAAAGTATTTTGGCATGTTCGGATAAGATAACACTGGTTGTTTTCCAGTGGAAACATAATCATTCAGAAGAAAGTTAATGTAATAGTCACACTTTTAGGAAACCAATTATGCCCAGTATGAATCCTGGCCAAATACGGAGGTGGGGATATGTCAGTCCCTCTTGTGAATTGGCCGGAAATGTGTTAAACCTGATAAAGGGAACCTGTAGACTTGTGTGCTATAGGTATTGTTCATTCCCCCTGGAGAACCTGAGCCTGGTTTTGGAGAACAGATGGAACTTGGCTCTACTGATTCTTGGGTGGTAATTAGAATTTAAAATGTTAAATTCTATGTTAGCCATGTTATTAAATTTTTTTGAAAAGAAGTTAAATCTTTGGAGGAGAGTGGGGTTTCTGGATTGTTTTTATTTACTTGCCACTTGTTAGACATTAGTGTCACAGTTAGGTGGATAGGGACAGGAAGTTGGTGTTCTGTTATGTGGCAGCAGATTTCACCTTGGACCCAGATTTCCAAGAGAGTAGTTGGTGCACCCTGAAAAGCCTGTTCAAGACTGGTTAATTTATATCAAATCTTATTTGCCGTTGTATGAATATCAAAAGGATTTAATTCCACCAGTAGACAGTTTCGAATACTTAATTAAGTTAGCAATTTGGATTTTCTATCAGTTTCTTTTCAGAATGTTTTCCCTTTACAGCTGTCAAGTGTTTATTGTTTAGTATTCATATTATTGAAATGGAAACAAAGCCTCTTGTTGGTTAGTTAAAATTGGTCAGTTGGTTTAGTACATATCCTTTTTCTCTTAGTATCCAGTTTTATTGTATATATTAATGGTTATATTTGTTAGTTAAAGGTTATAATTCATGTAATAATTTACTGAAAGAGCAGAGCTTTTTAAAAATTTTGAGTAACCACTAGTAGCTACTGAAATGTATTTGGTTTTAGGATTAGGTCTGCGCCACCAGGGAAGCCCTAGGACTAGTTTTTTAATAGACGTTTTTGCAAAAAGCTGTGTTTTAAAGGATATGATAAACTTTTAACTTTATATTTTCTTACAGAAGGGCGCTATATACCTCCTCACTTAAGGAACAGGGAAGCATCTAAAGGTAAGTGGTTATGGCAACTTAGTATTCAACTTTTTCTGTGTTTTGAAAGTTAGTCAAAGAAGGAGAAATGAGATAACTTTGGGAAGTGTATACACATGCCTCCCCCTGCCCACCCAGTGCTGCTTTCTGTTTTTAAGAACTAGCACTTCCTAACTTTGAAAGAGTTCATCTAATATTGCATAATGTGTAATTCCTATTTCTTTTAACTAGTTTTGAGCCCAAACTGTTAGTTTTACTAGTGCTTTTCATCTCTTTGTAAACGTTGATAGCCTGATTTCAGTCTGAAAGAGGTGTGTTTGTATATCTGGGGATGCCTTATTATGTAAAACAGACCACAAAACAAGTTCTACTTTTTGCTCTTAAAATGTTGCCTCAGTGAAAATGGGGTTATTGCGGAGTAGTTGGGAATTGCAGGATTGCATCTTTGTGCACACTCAGTAGGTTAGAGAAGTCTGGTCTCACCTTTTTGCTGAACTCCTTCATTTGAAAGATTTTGTTTGAAATGTTATTAAAACACCTGGTGTCTTTCAGTATTAAGTTTTTAATGTAGAGTGATTAAGTTATTAGGAACATACTGTTGTGATGATGAATTGAGTGCTGTATATTAACCAACACGGGTGTCCTGAAATTTTCAAGAGAAGGAAAAGTCAGGAAAACTATTTGAAGCCAAAAGGTGGTGGATAAAGAAGGGGTGGAGTGCAGGGGTGGGAAGGGTGGAAATAATCTAGCTTGTGGTTGGGCATGGTGCCTCCATATTTAGTCTGTTGTTGCCAGCTGCAGACTTTTAAGTCTGTATATGTCTACTGGAACATCGGTTGGGTAATAAGAGTATTCTTTTTTCAGTGTAAATGCAGTTTCTTTCATCATGGGTATTCCTCAGAATATTTGGCTGGAATTGCATCTAAGGTGTAATTGCTTCAAAGGGGGAGTACTACCAGCATCTTAGGAAGTTAAATGGAAGAGACCTTAAAAATCTAACAGTCTTTTTTTCCACTTAGCAAAGACCATTCGTCACTTGGCTGGCTCATGATGGAGCTATAAAGCAGAGAGAAAGTAACTTCATTAACTTGTAAACTTCAGAATATTTAAAGAAACGTATGAATCTAGTTAAATTCTCAACTTAATCATTTGTTGAGTGAGTTAACTTTTTGTCACCTTCCTTTTATTTATCTGTGATGTGCCTGGAGACATGTGCAGAGGGAAAACAGGCAAGGACGGGAGTTTTCTTTTTTCCTTGGTGTACTTGGTTCTCACTAAACTTATAGTTGGGAAAATGTTGTTGGACTCTTAAGATTTGATAATAGTATACATAAATGCAGAGCACGGTAACAGTTATACGAACTGTTATTTTGGTGGTTAACCTGAAACAGAATAACGTTTTACTTAGTTGGGAATTCTGAAATTTATATATGCCATATAGCGTATATTTTAAATTGACCTACTTTTGTATTCAGCGTTTGTGAGATTAATATTTAGGGATGAGACATAACTGAAAAACTAACTTAGAGCTGATCTAACTACTGCCATTGAGGTTAAAAATTGGGGGAGGGGGTGGATTTGGCATTCCTTTGAGAGCAGTCATATCTTTAAAAGGGGGGCTTGTCACACAGTCTTGTTAAAATAATCACTTTAGAGTAAGCTATTTTATTGGTTTTGGTAGATAGCAAACATTGACATTTAAAAAGAATGAATCTTAAATTATTAGTATGATAATGGTATGTAACGTATCAGTAGTATACTTGTGTTTCATGTAAACTATTACCCTCTTAGGGGTGGTATTCATTCAGTACATTGCTCTTATTCCATGAGGTTACTTTGCTTAATATAATAATTTATTAATGGAAAAGAGAATTAAAGGTAGGAAAACTCTGTTTGTTAAATCAAAATAATTATCTCAATCTTGGTTCTCTTTTCCAGTGTTTTGATAATAATTCCAATGACCCTTGGTCCCACAAGGATAAGATAAAGGAAGGCTATGTCTTTGAAAAGACTGGAATCTTGTAAAAATATTGTCACCTTCTCTAATTTTTACTTCTTTTGGAAGGATTTTATGATAAGGACAGTTCAGAGTGGAGTTGTAGTAAAGACAAGGATGCCTACAGCAGTTTCGGGTCTCGAGATTCAAGAGGAAAGTCTAGTTATTTCAGTGATCGAGGAAGTGGATCAAGGGGAAGGTAAGTTATTCTCAGCTTGTGAGTGTGTATATAGTAGCAATTGAGGAATCAGTTCTTAGTTTGATGTGTTCTCATTCTTTTCATTAACAGACCATCCTATTATAGATAAGATTTTCTTAGTTCCCTGACCAGGGATCAAACCCACGTCCCCTGCAGTGGAAGTGCAGTCTTAACCACTGCTGGACTGCAAGGGAAGTCCCGCTATAGATGAGATTTTAAACAAAAGTTTACTAAGTTTAATCTGTTAAACAGGAATTACAGGCAGTAAGAGTATGGTTACTTGATGTAATGAATGTTAATTTTATTTTTTTAATGGTTTCTCTATAGTAGTTTACCCAGTTTTAGTTTAGTTTATTGTAGTTTAATCATAATCATTGCACAAGTGTGATATATTGATCTTAAGAACTTAACATCCCATTAGTCCTATACTGTTTTATGCAAATAGGACTAAAACTCTTAAAAACCTTAGTCTTGGGCTTCCCTGGTGGCACACTGGTTGAGAGTCTGCCTGCCGACACAGGGGACACGGGTTCGTGCCCCAGTCCGGGAAGATCCCACATGCCGCGGAGCGGCTGGGCCCGTGAGCCATGGCCGCTGAGCCTGCGCGTCCGGAGCCTGTGCTCCGCAGCGGGAGAGGCCACAACAGTGAGAGGCCCTCATACCACCAAAAAAAAAAAAAAAAACCTTAGTCTGGTCGCTTGTATATAGCCAGATACAACTTAGTTGACATTAATATGTTATTTCGCCGCTTTTTTTTTTGTTTTTTTTTTTTTGCGGTACACGGGCCTCTCACTGTTGGGGCCTCTCCCGTTGTGGAGCGCAGGCTCAGTGGCCATGGCTCACGGGCCCAGCTGCTCCGCGGCATGTGGGATCTTCCCGGACCGGGGCACGAACCTGTGTCGCCTGCGTCGGCAGGCGGACTCTCAACCACTGCACCACCAGGGAAGCCCTATTCCTCTGCTTTTTAATTAAAGATGTATAAATTATACATAACCACAGGTTAATTAGAGAGTCTTATTTCACAAATAAGTTACCCAGTATTGAATTGTTGACATCTTTGAAATTTACTTGTGACCAACAATTCAATTACTAATGTGCAAGTATGTTTCTGGAGAGATGATAATATGATACTGGCCAAATGACTATTCTGATCAGTTGCTTGTGCTGTTCAGGTTTGATGATCGTGAACGGAATGATGGTATTGGCAGTCGTGGTGACAGAACTGGCTTTGGCAAATTTGAACGTAGTGGACGCAGTCGTTGGTGTCACAAGTCAGATGAAGACGATTGGTCAAAACCACTTCCACCAAGTGAACGCCTGGAGCAGTAAGATTTTTGTTTTGTTTTGGTTTTTTATTTTATTTTATTTATTTCTGGCTGCATTGGGTCTGCGTTGCTGTGCGCGGGCTTTCTCTAGTTGCAGCAAACGGGGCTGCTCTTTGTTGCAGTGCACGGGCTTCTCACTGCAGTGGCTTCTCTTGTTGCGGAGCACGGGCTCTAGGTGTGCAGGCTGTAGTAGTTGCGTCTCGTGGGCCCTAGAGCGCAGGCTCAGTAGTTGTGCGTGGGCTTAGTTGCTCTGCGGCACGTGGCATTGTCCCGGACCAGGGCTTGAACCCGTATCCTCTGCATTGTCAGGCGGATTCTTAACCACTGCACCACCAGGGAAGTCCCTGGAGCAGTAAGTTGTTGATATGAAACTTACCACATAGTATGATATATGTAGTAAAGATTTGGTTTCAGGGAACTCTTTTCTGGAGGAAACACTGGGATTAACTTTGAGAAATACGATGACATACCAGTAGAGGCAACCGGCAATAACTGTCCTCCACATATTGAAAGTGTAAGTTGTTTTGTTTCACTTTTTAACTGTTCTTTAAAATTATTGCTAAAAATTTCATTGGGTTATGAAAAAGGAGAGACTGAGATTAATGTCACCATTTTGAGTAATCCTAAAACAGAAAATGCGTCAAATATAAAAAAAAAATCAAAACTGCTTTGTTGTAGATTAGATCCCTCAGGAGTCCACTTTCTTAAAAATACCTGGATACTTTAACATAAAATCCAAAGCAACTATACATTTAACCACAAATAGACATTTGGCTGGTTACTTACGTTCTAATGTTAACATAAAACACATAAACTGCAGCAGAACATAAGGCATTTCTAGTTTTATATGTATTTGATTAACCTGGTTAAATTTCATTGACAGTTCAGTGATGTTGAGATGGGAGAAATTATCATGGGTAACATTGAGCTTACTCATTACACTCGTCCTACTCCAGTGCAAAAACATGCCATTCCTATTATTAAAGGAAAAAGAGACTTGATGGCTTGTGCCCAAACAGGTAAGCTCATTAATGAAGAATAACTTGACTAGCTTTAAAAACAGTACATTATGTAGGGAGGCCTGAGTCCCGTATTTAGTCTGATTTAGAGTCAGGTAAAGATTAGCTGGGGATGTCTCTTATGTCTTTGGATCCTTTGGGTGAAACTTGTATTTTCATCGGGGCATCTTGGAATTCTATAGCACATTATCAGCCAATTAATATTGCTAGCATTCTCTCCACTGAGTTCATAATTTTCCCCTCCTGTGAATTCACTGCAGGGAAAGTTAACAATAATTGGAATAGGAAATCCAAAATCAGGGAAGAGCCAAGAGTCTATGATTCATAAAAATGTGGACAGGGAAAGGAGGAGGTGCCTCCCATCCCCTAGTACTTCATGAATTAGGAAATAAGAGGGCTGAGGTAGTGTTTACTCCTCTATCAGAATTTGGCGTAATTAAAAGATGGCAAATCTTAAACTTATGTATTGAGTTTCTTTTTATATAGTGGTATGTATATATAAATATATAAATTTCAGTCATTTGTTATTTTTAATATTTTTTAAAGAAATAAATTATGTAATTTATATCTGTGACTTTTGGGCCAACACTATTACCTGTTTTTTAAAACAAAGTTCTAGTACAGTAATTAGTACCCATGGTTTTTATTTTGCAAAGTAACAGAATGGCCTGCAAAGTCCTCTGTTATTAGACTCTTCAGAAAGTTTGCTGACATTCTGACAGTTACCGAATAACACAAGGAAGTATTGAAATAGAAGTTGATGCCATTTTAGAAGAAAAATTCTTGTGTTGTACAGATTAAATTGCAGAGAAGTGTACGTTGATTGCATTGTTATAAATGGAGAACAGAAATCTTTTGGCATTCTTTGCTTAGCTGTATAAATATGCTATATATTTCAGAAAATTAGGCAGAAAATAATTCTTTTTTTTCACTAAAAGGGCATTTAGAATACTTTAATTACTATTCAAATGTAATAAGGCAGTATTTTCTAACAGGGTCTGGAAAAACTGCAGCATTCCTTTTGCCCATCTTGAGTCAAATTTATACAGATGGTCCAGGCGAAGCTTTGAAGGCTGTGAAGGTAAAGATTCCGTTCTTTTATAAAATAAATAGTTTTTTCTTAGAAAAATTTTTGTAGATATCTGTTGGCACCGTTCTTTCTAAACATAACTTTATTTCCTTTTCAATCTATTTACTCAAGGAAAACACCTGTTTGGGTGTAATCCTTAAATTACAGAGGGGATTTTGCTGTCATGAACTTCAGAAATGAATAAAAAAGTTTTGAGTCTTTGAGCTTAATGTATAAATTGTCCTTACTTCTTAGGAAAATGGAAGGTATGGACGCCGTAAACAATATCCAATCTCCTTGGTTTTAGCCCCAACTAGAGAATTGGCTCTACAGATCTATGAGGAAGCCAGAAAAGTAAATATGCATTTTTACTGATTATTGCCTTTTTCATTGATTCTAGTGATGTTTTTATAAACAATAAATTATTGCTTGTAGTTTTCATACCGGTCTCGAGTTCGTCCTTGTGTGGTATATGGTGGTGCTGATATTGGTCAGCAGATTCGAGACTTAGAACGTGGATGTCACTTGTTAGTCGCCACTCCAGGTCGCCTGGTGGATATGATGGAAAGAGGAAAGATTGGGTTAGATTTCTGCAAGTAAGTGAATTTTTATATATGGTTTGTAACTAATGTTTACGTTAGTGAGTGTCAGTTTCGTAGTATTTTATTAGTATTAGAGTTAACCTGTGTGATTCATTGGAACAGAATCAAATAACAGCTAATTTGGTTATGTGTTCTATCTGTGTTTCACATGTATTAAATTATGAAGCTAGAATGTTAAAATGACTATATTAGCGTAATTAATTACATACACAACTATAGTCAACAGTTTCTCATCAAATTCTTAACTGAGTCTTTTTCGTAACAGATACTTAGTGTTGGATGAAGCTGATAGGATGCTGGATATGGGGTTCGAACCTCAAATACGTCGTATAGTTGAAGAAGATACTATGCCACCCAAGGGTGTCCGCCACACCATGATGTTTAGTGCTACTTTTCCTAAGGAAATTCAGGTAGTTCTTTTTTTTTTGAATATTTGTGTTTGTAAGTGATAAATTAACAGACAGTTTTCAACAAAGTAGAAAATGACGCCTTCTTCCCTCTTCCAGATGCTTGCTCGTGATTTCTTGGATGAATATATATTTCTGGCCGTAGGTAGAGTTGGCTCTACCTCTGAGAACATCACACAGAAAGTAGTTTGGGTAGAAGAGTCAGATAAACGGTCATTTCTGCTTGACCTCTTAAATGCAACAGGTAAAATTATGAATAATAATATTGTTAGGTATAAAGAAGAGACTCTGTTTGGATTTCTTGAGCCTGTACCCTACCCTTCCTTTGCCCACTTTTCAAATCATTAAAACCAAGCTTATTTTTAATTATCTCCATGTGCATCCTTACTGAGTGCAAAGAGAACTAACAAACCAGTTAATACTTGTGATGCAAAGTTGCTATTAATAAAGAAAACATTTTATATAATTTTTCAGGGAAGAATTCACTGACTTTAGTTTTTGTGGAGACCAAAAAGGGTGCTGATTCTCTGGAGGATTTCTTATACCATGAAGGATATGCTTGTACCAGTATCCATGGGGACCGATCACAGAGAGATAGAGAGGAAGCCCTTCACCAGTTCCGCTCAGGAAAAAGCCCGATTCTAGTGGCTACCGCTGTGTGTATATTTTAATTTTATTTTCAGTTAAACATGTTTGAGTATTGCTGTATTTTAACAAAAATTATTTTTTTAGGTGGCAGCAAGAGGACTAGACATTTCAAATGTGAAACATGTTATCAATTTTAATTTGCCAAGTGATATTGAGGAGTATGTACATCGGATTGGCCGTACAGGACGTGTAGGAAACCTTGGTAAAGTGTTCAGTTGCTTGATGGTTTAACACAGAGATTTAAACATTAGAACATTACTTTAAAGGGAAAGCTGACATCAGATGTTAGACATCTAGAAGTTTTTGTTTTAGTTTGTAATTTGATTATATTGCAAATTATAATATTTTTGTGTTGTAATTAATGTTCTATATGATTATGGAAGCCTAGACTTATTGTACTTTTTTTGGACTCTTGTAGGTCTTGCCACGTCATTTTTCAATGAAAGAAATATAAATATCACAAAGGATTTGTTGGATCTTCTTGTTGAAGCTAAACAAGAAGTGCCATCTTGGTTAGAAAATATGGCTTATGAACACCAGTATAAGGGTAGCAATCGTGGGCGTTCTAAGAGGTACAGATTGTTTTGAACCTTCATTATTAATATTACTTGTTTGGGGCAAGAAGTTATGTCCAAGGTTTAATAACTAAAACACTACCACTACTTACATACTTTGGGCATGGGATATTTTTAGAAAGGTTGACATGGAGTAGTTAGATGTCAGAACCACTATCAGAGGAAGTTGAGTTGAAACTGAGAATTGGGAAGTTTAGGCGTGGGAACTGTCATTTTAATTCAATTTTGTATTTGTAAAACCACCACATAATCTTTTTCCTTGTAATAACAGATTCAGTGGAGGATTTGGTGCCCGAGACTATCGACAAAGTAGCGGTTCTGGCAGTTCTAGCTTTAGTAGTAATGCAAGCAGCAGCCGCAGTGGTGGAGGTGGTCATGGCAGCAGCAGAGGATTTGGTAATGTTAATTTTTTTCCCCTTTTATTTTTTGGCAAGGGCTTTCTCCCTGCCCTCTCCTTGTTTTTCAAAGTGTAATTTATTGGAGAAATTTTATTTCAGAGAACACAAAAACCAACACTAAGAGTTCATCCTTTTTTATTAGGCTTATATTAAAGTAGTTGAGAAGCAAGAGAAAAGATACTTAAAATGGCTGACCTAATTTGTCTGTTTTAACATTTCTTGATAGGTGGCTATGGAGGCTTCTACAGTAGTGATGGATACGGAGGAAATTGCAGTTCTCAGGGGGTTGACTGGTGGGGCAACTGAATCCGCTTCACAGCAAAGTCATCCTTTTGAAAAAGCTATTATGGAAACCACATGTAACTTAGCCAGACTATACTGTGTAGCTTCAAGAACTAGCAGTACATTACCAACTGTGATTCTCCTGAAAATTCAAGGGAGCTCAAAGCCAAGGGAAGAAAAGAAAGTAACAGTCAACAACCGTATTAAAAGTTGGTGTGAAAACTTAATTGCTGTAGTTTGGATTAACTCCCCTCCTGCTTATTTCCATCCCAAACTGCATTTATAATTTTATGACTGAGGATCATTTGTTTGTTAATATACTGTGACTTAACCTTTAGGCAACTTATTATTTTGATGTCCTGTTGTCTCAGTAATGCTTGAGTTTTCAATTGTTTTGACAAAGTAAATCCACTCAACTTGGTCTAAATTCAAACCTTGGCGCAGAGGTGTGATACAACTTAACAGGGATCATCAGTTTATCCGTAGATATTAAAAAGAAAAAATCTTGGATGGTATCCTGCATTAGGACTTTTTGATAACTTACAGAGTGGGGAGGGAAACATCTTACAGCAGAATTAGTTTCTAATATGGCAGCCTGTACTAAGTTGAAGTTCTGACTTGCTCACTCTATCCTGGATGGGCACTTGCAGGCTTTAAATAAGCCGTTCCAGTCATGATGAGGTGGCATGTATGAATACATCCATATGTTTTTCAAAGCACTCTTCGAAGTTAATGCAAGTAAATACAGCAGTTCCTCTATTAATGTTTAGGTTATTCTAAGCTAGGCAAATGTGGGCACATTATAGGAAAAGTTTAAAAGTTTGGATAACAAAAGTGTTTAGCAGAAATTTTTATCTAATTAGATGTTTTTAAATAAAATTGAGATGGTAAAATGGCTGACCATGCCAGTGACCAGTCCTTTTAAGGGCCTGCTTGGATTTTGGTCTTTAATGCATGCTAGTGTTGATGTTTTTTGGTAAACAGGATATGAGCAGGAGGGATTGTGCAGCAGGCTTTTATTTTAATGCAGGTTCTCTTTATTCTGTTTAGGCTGCATTGAAATGTTAAAATGACTTACATTTGTAGAGTTTGTAAATCAGAGTAACAACAAACACTGAAATCCTTGAGATCACACAGGTAGGAAATATGTACTAAACTGTGCAAGGTGTTATTTCTATATAGTGCAGTTTTAATGTATTTTAGTTGCATAGGTTTCCATTGTATTTATAGTCACTTTCTGCTAAATTTGGCCAAAGATGATTGTTCACCAACTAAAAATGCCTCTGTCACTTGGAATTCTGTGCTGATTTTGTGGTTGGAATGTAGTGATCTTTATAGGCAAATCTTTACAATGGCTTCAGAAGGCAAAAATTTCTTAAAGTGCAATAGATTTTCAAGTGTATTGTGCCTTGTTCTAAAACTTTATTGTAGGTGCACTTGACAGTATTGAGGTCGTTACGGTGCTATTTCAACTAGTATAGATTTAGACTCTTGTACATTTTGCCCATACATTTTTACAGAATACTTATTTTATTGCACGTTCAGAGAATTTTATATATATGTCTGTGTGCGTGTCCTTAAATTTCCAGTCTTATTTTTGTCTCTTGGAAATTGTTGAACGCAGCTTGGTAAGAACTAGATTCTAAAATTTTATTTGGGACCATGGAATGATAGTTGAGAAGAAAACTATTTGCGCACGACAGATTTTAGATACTTTTTGCTGCTAGTTTGTGTAATATTTATTGAACATTTTGACAAATGTTTATTTTTGTAAGCCTAAAAGTGATTCTTTGGAAGTTTAAAGAAACTTGACCAAAAGTACAAAAACACTGGCACTTGAATGTTGAATGTCACCGTATGTGAAATAAAATATTTCAGGGTAGTGTGAGCTTTTAATGTTAAGTCCTATTGAACTTGAGTCAAATTAAGCAGACCCAGCATTGGCAATGTAGGTAGCTGTAACTTTCTGACAAAATTTAAGGCAAAATTGGCAACTTGAAATTACAACATGCCAAGGTTTTGATACCTTTGTCTTAAAATATTAACGAAACAATTGTAAACACTGATATGAAGTGTCCACCTTTTCAAAGGTTCTCAGAGTTTTATTTAGTACATACTTTGTTTGCTTTGGTTTTCAGTGTCTGGCAAATTGTAGTTCTCAGATGTGTGGTTATCTTTGTGTATTGCCATAATCAGTGACTTTTACATTGTTTTGTCAGCCAGCAATATTTTCAGTAAATAAGAAATAAATTTGCTGAATGAATGTAAATATCAAAGCGCTCAAGTCACTGTAAGTTTATTAACTGCTTAAAGTATTAGTTTTAGATGCTAGCACTGCATGTGCTGTGTTTTTTCTGATTTTACTAAAATAAAGAGTTGAATACAATCTTTGTTGTCAGTTGTGACTTAATGAGAGGTAGAAATGAATCTGTGCTCTCAACCTGAAGAGTTTGAAAGTGATATTTTTTGGTTATCTGCCAAACCCATTTGTGAAATACTTCTTCATGAAACAAGTAGTATTCCTGTGTTTTAAGTATTTGAATAAATGAAGGTGGTGTAAGGTAGGGATATAGAGAAACAGGATTTTTATTATAAATCCCACTGATCTATTTAAGGATCAAAAATTAATTGGAACATATAACAGAGATGGCAGAGGTTCCCAGTGTCCAACTTTGGTTCCTTCTGTTGGCTGATAAATCGTTACTACCACACACTGATGCTTGCAGCCACTACCAAGTAAGAGATACTGTTAAAGAACCAAACCAGTTTAATATAACATTGCAATAGCTTTATGAAATTTTTTTTTTTTAAGCTTTAGATCTAACCTCACATGTATCCTTAATTCTAACGCTGTAGACTGACTTTTGACTGTTACTAAACATCCTGTAAATGAGATCAGTTTAAATTCTTATACAGTTTTTTACACTCAGCATTACATGTTTGAGATAAAATATTGTCTGAGCTGTCTTGGTCTAACTGCTATATTGAATTCTGTTGTGTGCTGAACACACCTGGGTTTTTTCCAGGTTGTGGTTATGTTAAATTATTCATGACATTTGTTAAAGAGAGTAAAGAAGACTATTTAAGAGGGCCTATGTGGGGTCTTGCAGTGTGGAAGAGAGACTGAATTCAGTTACTTTGAATGCATGTGCAAATGGGAATGTAATATACCCAAGGAGCAAGGCTGGCGGGGTGGGGGGGAATAGAGGAAAGAAACAAAGGGAGGGGAGTGTATTTTTCTTAACTGACCAAACAGGACTTGCTGAAGGTGGATTTAGAGTAATAATTAGATAACACCGGGGGGTGGGGGGGGTGTTGGGGAAATAACCCTGTTGATCGAGAGTGACCAGATACTGAGGATTGGATTCGGCTAAACTGACTTAGGATTCTTGTTAAAATTGGGCAATACAGAGACAAACAATGGATGTCCAAAAGTTGATGCCTAGTTGTAAAATGCTCAGAGGAGCACAAGTAGAGTTTGGTCCAGGATAGAATGTGTCAGCTTTTATGAAAGACATGTTCATATCTCCTGGATACATTCTAAACTAGAATTGGATTGCATGACCTCCATCTTTCACAGTTTACTAAAGCATTTATTCTTGTTTTACACTTCTTCCACAGTTGTATTAGGGATCTGGTTGCTCCATGCCCTCACCATATTTTGGCTTAATGTTTAAATTTTAGATACTCAGGTGGGTGTGTATTGATAATTATTTTAATTGATATTTTCCTGATGACTAGTGCTTCACATTTGAGCCATTTTCTTGAGGTTAATGTAAGCAAATAATTTGACCTTATCAGTTTAGGAACATGCTGACACAAAAAGCTAAAAGAAATCTGGGATTTCTTTTTACAGAAAAATGTAGGTGAAGTTGGATTAGCAAGATACTGATAATTGTTGAAGTTCAGTGATGGGAACATAGAGGTTCAGTTATACAAGTCTATTTGTTTTTAATTGGGGTATAATTGCTTTACCATGTTGTTACTTTCTGCTGTACAACAAAGCGAATCAGCTATACATATACAGATATCCCCTCCCTCTTGGACCTCCCTCCCACCCCCTGCCATCCCATCCATCTGGGTCACCACAGAGCACCCGAGTTGAGCTGATGTAAGGTTTTTCATATTAAAAATTAGTAAATAATAAATTACAGATGAATAATAATGTGGGGATTCAGTGAAGCTGATAATAATTAAAGGTAACTTTTCCTTCTAGTGAAAAAACTTTCCCGATGCCCTTCCTCTCGCCTAGGCCAGTCTTGCTTGTGGTCTGCCCAATGTGGATTGTATTTGTCTCCTTCGGGTCTCAGATGATTTTTTTTTTTTTTTTTTTGGCGGTACACGGGCCTCTCACTGTTGTGGCCTCTCCCGTTGCGGAGCACAGGTTCCGGACGCGCAGGCTCAGCGGCCGTGGTTTACGGGCCCAGCCGCTCCGCGGCATGTGGAATCCTCCCGGACCGGGAAACGAACTCGTGCCTCTCACTGTTGTGGCTTCTCCCGTTGCGGAGCCGGACGCGCAGGCTCAGCGGCCATGGCTCACGGGCCCAGCCGCTCCGCGGCATGTGGAATCTTCGCGGACCGGGGCACGAACTCGCATCCCCTGCATCGGCAGGCGGACTCTCAACCACTGCGCCACCAGAGAAGTCCTCAAACTGCTATAATTTTGAACTGTGCTGTGAGCGTCTATGCTTTGTCTGCATTTATACTGTGTCTCCTTTAAAAACATATGTCCTAATGTAATTGTTTCTTTTCTTTCCAGTTTTCAGCCTAGTAAACGTTTCATAGGAACACTCCACATTCAGATAGATTGAAGGTAGATTGAAGGTAGAGACAGCAGTATCTCCTGACTGAATATGAAGTGTGATAGACTGTTGAGGATATCTCCAAGCGTATTTCCTTAAGCAATTAAGGTTGTATTTGTCATTGATAGAGATGAGGAATTCTCCACATGATGCACATTTGCTGGTAAATACTCTTATTAAATTTGAGATACTTTTCAGACAAGCTGGAGATCTGCACATTCCTACTACTATCAGAGCAGCACAAAAATATGTTTTAAGAGGATTTTAAAAATACTTTCTTCAGTGTTTTATGTTTTTCAATTGGCATATTCAGTCAGGGCTTCTAATATGTCATACTACCAGAAATGTGCTGTTTGCATTCTATAATCTGGTTCCACCCCCACCCCCCACCAAGGAAAAAACTCTCTACTGTATATTCTATTGAACACTGTTGCTATTCTCTAAATCTTTCCTAGTCTTTGACATACTTTTCTAGAATAAATAAAACGAAACTGCATTAACTCTGCCGTCTTTAACAAAGACAGTAAGAGGATTCCACATAGTATTTGTTTTTAGAATATTGACACTAAATGTGTGAATATTGACACACTTAGGGTTTAATAAACCCTAAGTGTGATAATAACAATTGTGAGGTAGAGTATATGAAAGGTTTATAAAGGGAAAGGAGGTGGCTTTCTCTTTATAAGGGGGTGTTCCCTGTAATACCCCATTCTGTAGTGGTATACCTGAATCTTTTGGATCTCACTGCTTAGCCTTGTAGGAGGTAACAAACATTGACCCATATTTGGGATAAATACATTTGTTAATATGATTCTTTAGAGTTATGGAGAAATCACATCAGGAAAAATTGGGAGTTATGAACTAATCGAAGACCTATTTGAGTACCTATCAACTGACAGTACCATATTTGACATTTCTAGTACTAAAACATAGAACAACTTTGTGGTACCTCCTCCCAAAATTATACTACTGTAAACATAGCAAGAATGTTCAATTCAGGTTTTAATACAATTTGTACTGGCCTTTTGTTTCATTTCTAAAACTTTTTATTTTGAAATAATTATAAATGTACAGGAAGTTATAAAAATGATATAGATGTACCCTTTATTCTGTTTTCCAGTGAATACATTTTACATACATTATAGAACAATATCAAAACTGGGAAACTGATGTGCACAGAGCCCTATGCCATTTTATCACACATGTAGATTTGTGTAACCAGGACAGCAATCAAGATACAGAAGTATAAAAAAAGTATATATATATATATTTTTAAAATGTATTCTATCACCACAAAGATCTTAATCTCACAACTCCCAAACAGGAACACCCACCATACTTCTCATCCCAGTATCTACTAATCCGTTCTCATTTCTAAAATTTGTCATTGCAAGAAGTTATATACACCAATTTATACAGTATGTGATTTGAACTTCGCTTAGACTTGTATTTTGGTTTATTTATAAATAAGTTTGTAGATTTATGTAGTGTTTTTTGTTTTTTTTTGGTGTTGCTGTAGGTACTACATTTGACATGCATAACCTGTCACAGTCTACTTGTGTTGACATGTTACCAGTTCAAGAAAAGAGTAGAATATGGAGTTAATATTCCAGATTCCTGAAGTCAGAGTATTTCCAGTACATTATTTAAAATTCATCTGCACAGATTTGTCTATTTTTCCACATTTATTTATTTAATCTTTTATTTATATTAATATGGATTCATATTTACTTAATATTTTGAGTTTTAATCCATACTACTATATTTACTTCATTGCTTAAATTGTTCATGCTTAGAGTATTGGCAACTTTTTATGCTGGCTCCTGTGTCTCTTTGACATATTTTCATCTTTGATTTTAGCACTTCTTTACTTTTTGCTACTGCTAGATATTCAAGACTCATCTCATTGTCTCATATATTTCCTGCCCCAGTCTTTAATCACCCAATTTTCCAAGGAGTCAAATATCCTTTTACTAGAGAATAATATTAGAAACCAAGATCCAGGTACTGGGGGTGCTATAGCTACTAGTCATGGTTTGTAGTCGCCCTATCCTTATACAGCAAGAAAATATATATGTGAAAATTATGTTGTGCATATACCTGTATCTACAATTACTTTATATCCCTATTAAGATACCTTGAATTAAGTTAAAAGTTCATAATTATGTGTCCAGCTCTAATCAATTATCATAGAGATCATTCAAGCTTCGTTTTGCTTATCTGTAACCTCTCACTCCAGTAGTGACCCTGGTGCCTACTATTTCACCATCTATTTGCTTAATTGTTTATTTCCAGTATACCCATATAGTGGTTTCAAAATTGTTAACCCGTATCCCCATGGGCAGCAACTTTATCAACTACAGTACATTGTTTCTGTACAGTTCCTTTTGCCTTTACTTTTACAGACCCCACCTCATTTCCAAAGTTACTTAGGAAGCAATTCCGTCTTCTCTCTTCAGTGTGGTTGTTTCACACTTTTGCAATACAGTTAAGAGTCTTTCCTGGCACTTTGCATTCCACACAAGCCTCTTCTGACACCTAAATATTTGTGTGTGTGTATATACTAACATAAAGATTCTCCTTTTGTGCTGCAAAATTCTGTAAATTTTGACAAATGTATAGTGTCATTATCTACCATTTACAGAATTATACAAAATAGTTTCATCTCCAAAAATAACCCCACTGTTTTCTCTGTTCAACCTTCTCCCTATTCCAAACCCCTGGGGAGTAGTTTTGTCTTTTCCAGAATGTCATATAAGTGCAATCATATAGTAAGTTGCCCTTCCATACTGAATTCTTTTACCATAGAAATTTAAGACTCATCTATGCATTGCTTGACAGCTTATTCCTTTTTAAAAAAATTTTAATAATTAGTTAATTAACCTTTGGCTGCGTTGGGTCTTGGTTGCTGGGCAGGCTTTCTCTAGTTGCAGGGAGTAGGGTCTATCCTTCATTGCGGTGCATGGGCTTCTAATTGCAGTGTCTTCTCTTGTTGCGGCGCACAGGCTCTAGGCGTGCAGGCCTCAGTAGTTGTGGCTCGTGGGCTCTAGAGCGCAGGCTCAGTAGTTGTGGTGCATGGGCTTAGTTGCTCCACAGCATGTGGGATCTTCCCAGACCAGGGCTCGAACCTGTGTCCCATGCATTGGCAGGTGGATTCTTAACCATTGTGCCACCAGGGAAGGCTACTCATTCCTTTTTAAGTGCTGAATAATATTCCATTTTATATATGTCCTATAGCTTTCTGGTTCATTCATTCACTTATTAAAGTGCATCTTAGTTGATTCCAGTTTTCAGTGCTTATGAATAAGGCTATTATAAACATTCACTTGGAGGTTTTTTGTGTGGACTTTTATCAATTTATCAGTTTTTTAATTTCATGCATTATACTTTTTGGTGTTGTATCTAAAAATTCGTCATGAAACCAAGGATCACATAGAATTTCATCTATGATTCCTTCTAGAATTTTTATACTTTTGCATTTTTAACTTTAGATCAATGATCCATTCAGGTTCATTTCTGTGTCTAGGTTATTCTGCCTTTGGAATCCCTAAATTTACTTTTTAGTTAACTAAAATTAGTTAACTAAATTTACTTTTTACTAAATTTACTTTTAATCCCTAAATTTACTTTTTAGTTAACTAAAATTATTTAGTTAACTAAAAATCTTTAGTTAACTAAGATCATTAACCAGAATCTTGTTTATAACTTGTACATTTCTTAAATTTTGTGACTATAATTTCCTATGGGTGAAATTCTCATTCTAAAAATATCTTACTCTCTTTTAAAAAAGTAATCGTGGGCTTCCCTGGTGAGAGCACACACATTTTCTCCATGTGCATCTGACAGTTAAAACTCTTTTTGAGTTGCATTTGATTCACACGACTGGAAAACGGTATTCAAAAAATGAGGACTTTCGGGCTTCCCTGGTGGCGCAGTGGTTGAGAGTCCGCCTGCCGATGCAGGGGAAATGGGTTCGGGAGGTCCGGGAGGATCCCACATGCCGTGGAGCAGCTGGGCCCGTGAGCCTTGGCTGCTGAGCCTGTGCTCCGCAACGGGAGAGGCCACAACAGTGAGAGGCCCGCATACCGCAAAAAAAAAAAAAAAGAAATCGTATCCAATCTAAAGTCTTTTTGATGTTTAAAATTTCTTTATTTTAAATATTTCTTTATTTTAAACATACTTGTTTTAGAATCTGGTTAGCACTTTGGAAATGTTAAACCAATAACTGAGAAAATTTCACTGAGAAAACTTGAAGATCCTAGTGGATTTACTCAAGGATTCATTAACTGAGCAGCATCTCACCTAGCAAATACAAAGGAAAGCTATTTAAGACAGAAGGGGGCAGGAAAGTCACAAACAAAAGACAAGAAAGTCACAAACAAAAGAATTATTTCAGGCAAGGTTGTCTTCCTGTGGGTGAAGGTGGGAGTCTAACAGTTTGATTATCTTACTAGTGCTGGCCAGGCAATTCCAGACTGAATGATGAAAGGTCACATTCCTCAGAGAGTCTGAAGCTCAATTAAGTCTTGGTTTAAGACTGGGTTTTAGCACAAGGGATTCCATTTTGGGGCGTCATTTCTTTTTTAGCAGAAAGTTCTATCTCTTTGCTGACTGAAAAAAAATGCACAACCTAAGAGTTGAAAATTATGTTTTATTGGGCAGACTTCTGAAGACTGCTCTGAAGAGGTAAGGGAAGAGCCAGGATACCAAGTAGTGAGAACATCAAAAGATTGGTGTTAATTAAAGAAAAGCAATATCTCAAGTTAACAGAGTTAGCACTTTTTTATGTACGAGAAGATGCGAGGGTCTAGGCTCACTGAAATCATTCCTTTGATACGCAGCTTAACTATATAGAGCCAGCATCCTGTTCTTTCCCATCATGATTCCCATCGCAGTAAACTGCTGGGGGCAGCTGCAGTGGCTAAATGGCAGCAACATCCTTTGCTTACTAATATGGCAGGCAACATTTTTTCATTTACAACTTTAAATTCTAGGATATTGGATTTAATTTTACTGTTTGCTTACTGTAATGGGATTGTTTCCTTGTGTTTTATATACTTTTGCATAATCTCATTTTCTGTATGTATCAGAGCAATTTACCTTTGATTTTTGAAGTCATTCCAGTAAGAAGGCCAGGACTAATTTTTATTGACTTTGTAAGGACAAACATAGGTTACAAATCTTCTCATGCAACACTTATTTTCCCACCCCAAAGAAATGCTATAATAAGTTTCCTCATCACCAGCCTGGTCTCTTATCTTTCCTTCTTCCAGTCATTTTTTTCTACTAAATATACATATAACTAACTAACTAACTGAATTTTAAAGGCTTTTTTTTTTTTTTTTAAGGATCTTTGTTTCTTCTCGTCTTGTTATTAAAATAACACTCCTTAGATTTTGGGACAGCTGCCCCTACTCTCCCTTGCTCTTTGTTGCAGACTCTGCAAGGCAGGAACAAAGATGATGTCAGTATGTTTTTTTCTGGTTCACTGAGAATTGCCCTTACATTATTTTGGGACAAACCTAATATTTAAAGAACTGAGTATCTATTTTTTTGAGGCAAAAAAAAAAAGTGTTTTGGTATCTAGCAATATCTGTCAGCCAACTTGCCAATACTTACTGAGCATGGTACCAGCTCTGAGACAGCTCTGAGCTCATTGAAAAGAAACCTCTGTTTAAAAAAGAAACAATAACCACATCATTATATTTTTCCAGTGCAAGTTGCCTTTTAGTACTAAAAGAATGGTTGAGAGCCATTAGTAGCTCACTATAAACTCTGGTATAATTCTTTAGTGTTCCATTCTAGACTCTTCGTGGTCTTGCCTAATTTACAGAATCAAGATTCTTCATTCTCTTGGTTACAGCCATACTCAAGTTCTTGAGTAAATTCTTTTTTTTTTTTGCGGTATGCGGGCCTCTCACTGTTGTGGCCTCTCCCATTGCGGAGCACTGGCTCCGGACACGCAGGCTCAGCCGCCATGGCTCGCGGGCCCAGCCGCTCCGCGGCATGTGGGATCTTCCCGGACCGAGGCACAAACCCGCGTCCCCTGCATCGGCAGGCGGACTCTCAACCACTGCTCCACCAGGGAAGCCTTTGAGTAAATTCTTGAATTTACCAGAACCCTGACATTCTCTGGCTTTACTTATACAGCTTCCCAAGAAAGGGTGACATGGGAGCAGCGTGGCCTATAGGAGATTTATTTTCGGTAAATGTTCAGTAAATCATGGAATTAAACAGTAAAATTTTGGAAAGCATTTTAAAAATTATTACCTATTTATTTTGAACATTTCCTGTTTTATTGCTGGCAGCTAACAAAATTCCGTGAGCACTTCTTCCATCTCCAATGAAATGATGGCTACAATCCCCAAATTTGTAGATGGTTTTCTACTTGCTCATTTTCTATGCTTGCTTTTATGGTTTTGAAAGGCCTATCAGTGTCTCACTCTCACAGCATGATTTATTTAGAGATGATACCATACACACTTTGCTCCTGAAGAGGTGAAGAGATTCAGGTCTGTTAGGGAGCAGTTAGTGATGCCTAAGCATGTCAGCTGGCTGTCAACTGTAAAGCTTGGTACCTTAACGCTGAGCATAGGAAGTCACTGTCTGCTGCTCAAAAGCATTTTTGGAGATTACGCTGCCATCTCCTGGAACTTTGTCAATGAGTTCATGTATGAACCTTTTCAGGGGCTAGGGTTACTAGCAGTCTCCATTCCATAAACAAAAGCAGGTAGACAAAGGTTAACAATGATGAAAAGAAGGCAGAGAAGGTTAGAAAACATGTAATTAGAGAAAAGTGTGCTTGTTGGACAGAGAAGAAAAAGGAAAACCAAAAGCTGAGAAAAGCAGTAATCATCTATTTGGTATTACTTACTGGAATACCGTTTATATTAAAGGTTACCCTTCCTTTCTTTCCTCTTCCCTCCCCCACCCCCTTTTTTAAAATAGAAGTATAATAGGATACTTGACCAATCCTTCAAGGAATTGCAGTAAAAATGGAAAGGAACCATAAAAAATGGGACCAACCTATAACCCCAGTAACACAGGGCAACCCATAATTGACTATGTTTCTAGCTACTAGAAATAAAGTGATCACACCATTTATTATTGTCCATAAACCTGCACCTCAAAAGATTCTAGCTTAGAACAAAAAGCAAATTGTTTTTACAGCAAAAATGTCAAACTGAAAGTCTGCTCACTCTTCGCTCTTTATCACTTAAAAAAATAAATTTATTTACTTTATTTATTTTTGGCTGCTTTGGGTCTTCGTTGCTGTGCGTGGGCTTTCTCTAGTTGCAGTGAGCGGGGATCAACTCTTCGTTGTGGTGCATGGGCTTCTCATTGTGGTGCCTTCTGTTGTTGCAGAGCATGGACTGTAGGCGCATGGGTTTCAGTAGTTGTGGCTCACAGGCTCTAGACCTCAGGCTCAGTAGTTGTGGCACACAGGTGGAGTTGTTCCATGGCACGTGGGATCTTTGCTGACCAGGGCTTGAACCAGTGTCCCCTGCTTAGTAGGTGGATTCTTAACCACTGTGCTACCAGGGAAGCCCTCTACCACTTTTCAATTACAAATCAGTATTTAGTTCTCTTATTGATGCTTATTTATGTCAATGACACAAGCTTCAGCAATACCCTGGTGGCGCAGCCTATTTTAGACCAAGGGAAATTTATTTACACAAACAAATAAAATCAGGTATTTCTTAAGATACCTATTAAAAAATAGCATTTTTCTACCCTTAACGAGTGGAGGTACAGCTGTAAAAGATCTGTTACATGAAATATTATTATGCAACTTTCCTTTGGAAAAGAGTAATTTTTACAGAGGCCTAGTTTTTCTCACAACTATAGTATTTATTTACAGCAGCTCGGATTAACGCCCCACTTTGGGATAAGTGCAGTAAACAGCAATAGTGTGTGGAGTGCCATTGGGTGGGCCCAGGAGACCGCAGGGAAGACTATTCATTCCGTCCCGACTGGCACGTGGGCTGAAATCTTAAGGTCCTTAACCTCTTCTGTTACCACAAGGTTGAAAGGAAAAGGGGCAGGGAGAGTCCGGGCCGCGGGGTCGTTATTTCCCAGAGATGACAAAAGTCTCCGGTTCTGGGAGCGGAGATCAGTGACATACACTAGTTGCAAATAATGTGAACCAGCCCCTGAGGAGTCCCACCGCCATGTAATACCTCGTGCTAAGGGACAGGTAAAGGAGATCTATCCGTACTCGAGGCGAACTTAAGTCCGCCTCGAGGACGCACTCCCTGATCTCATCATTCGCCACCACTGCCTTCCTCGGTCATCTGGGCTACAGAGTAGCGAGGCCTGGAGCCTCCCTTTTCAACAAGAGCGTAATTTAATCACCCGAACGTTTTGCTAAATCTGGTGACTACTCTTTTCGCAACTGACGCGTCAGCTAACCAATTACCAGCGGGAATTTCCTCCCCTTCCGGTCCTTGGTTGGGGCGGCCTCTGGTATCTAGCAAGTTTTGTGGAGCCACAACTGACGTAAGTCAACAAAGGTCATGTGAAAAGAACCGTTCGCGTCAATTGGCGGCGCCCGGCTTTGGGGGTGCTGACGTGACGGCGACTTGGCTTTCGCCCTGTGATACGGTTAAAACAACTTTGTGCTGGTGCTGGCGAAGTTTATGATTCTAAGAAATTCTTCCATTACAGCGAGGTTCCGCTTTTTCTGCTGTCACCGCGAACCCCGCGATGTGACTCCCGGAGCCTAGCTCCGCATTCCCTGCTTTTGCTGTCACCTTGGGATTTTTCGTCGCCGCCACCTGTATTGGAGAAGCTGGTTGTGGTAAAGTTAGTTTGCCAGTCTCTCGAGGTTAGGGCGTCTTTTCGAGCTCTGGACTGGGAGTTGGTAGGTTTCAGCGTTGAGAGTTTTACATTTATTGCGTTTATATGAAATCTTGCGGAGTGTCGGTAGCTACTGCCGCCGCTGCTTTTGGTGATGAGGGAAAGAAAATGGCGGCGGTAAAACCGAGCAGCGAGACCAGGGAGGGGTCCCTCAGCTTGACAGCAGAAGAGAGCGAGACACTCAGTGGACTGGACAGGTACGGACCGCAGTCATTCACCCAGGTGCCTTCCGCACGGGCTGGAGCCGCTGTTCTGGGAGACCTGAGCTCGGGTTGCCTCCGGTGGCGGCCCCCAGGCAGCGGTCGCTGCTGTCGGAGCCTTGGGGTCAGGAAGGGACGGGTCAGTGGCTTTACCCGAGCGTTAACAAGTCGCGTGTATTTCTTCCCATAGTCGACTCTTTGGGTTCGTGAGCCTTCACGAAGATGGCGCCAGGACTAAGACCCTATTGGTCAAGGTAAGGCATCCTCGGACCTACAGTGTTCTTCGTTCACTCTCTGTGGGCTTTGGCTCCCGCGGCTCCTCTGAGGCGGGTCAGAGCTCGCTGTGGTCGCAAGTGAAAAATTATTTTTGCAAAAAAGACTTCACTTACTGCCTTGCGAAATTCTGAGTCGTAACCTGAGAAGCACAGAGGGCCGCGCTTTGTGACCAGGCGTAGCAGTTGTTTGGGGGCATTTTCGTTAGAAAATTCAAATTATGTCTGAATTTTAGCATCACAAGATCCTGAATGTGTGCAGTTTAAAAATTTTAAGAGTGTTATATCATTTGCGGTGTGTTTTTCTTTTGCAGTTTTTTCTTTGACGTCTAATTTTAGCTTAGCGTTTTAAGCTTTCTTATATCCTTGTTCTCAGAACAAGGTACTTTAGAGCGGTCAAGAGTTTAAATTGGGTATTTGAACAATATACTGATTGATACGTGTTTGATCTGAAGTTAAGTGATTTGTTTACTTGTTTGGGTCTAGCTGCAGAGAATATTGCTGTGAATGCCATTTTATGATCGTGTTGTTTCTGGAACCAGGGAGCTTTCCCTGTTTGTGTGAAAAGTTGTTGAGATTGTCATTTAGTTAATGGCTGCTCCTGTCGGCCAAGATGGCGGGAAATGGTGGAGAAATGACGAGGCTAGCTTTGAGGGAGGGAGGAGATAAAAACAGGGAAAGAGTAGCAATGAATAGGCTTTCGCGTCGTCTCGCGTCGTGTGTAGCTCGATGGTGCTTAATAAAAACTAAGCACTATTGTTTAAAAGTAGAGTTCTTGTATCGTTACCAAGCTTTACAGCAGCATTCATAAACATTGACTGTGCTGTAGCCCATTTAGTTAATCTTATGTAAATGATTGCACAAAAGGCCCTCTAGTTTTCAGTCTCTGTCATTTTCTGTCTCCTGAGCAAAATTTGGTTAAAATATTTTCTGTTGTCAGTTGGTTCATAAAAGTTGGTAATTGTGCAACAAATATTGCTTCCATTAGATATTTTTTTCTAGCTGAAATCGATAGCTGTGGATATCTCATAGTTTGTAATGCAATTGAAAAGGAAATATTAAGTAATTTTCATTTTAAGATGTTTTTCCTGCCATGATTCTTATCTTTAGTTTGAATTTGTGTAATCAACTTTCTTTTACCTGTAATCTCGCTTTTGTATTTGTTTTGAAGGCAAATAATGATCACAAACAACTGTAATATTTTTTTCACTAAATCTAGTCCATTTGATAAAACTTGAATTAAACTTCCATCATGTAGGTAATAGTTGCTCCATTAAAATGATCACTGGCAAAATAAATATTGATTAGCTCTGATATGATTTAAGCAGCAGTGATTGTTGTTTTTTAAAAAAATTGAGTATGTATTTTATTTTCAAAGTTATGACTGAAAAAATTCTGACCTTAGGGGGATGTTGTTGTTTTTTTTTTCAGGCATTTTATTTAACTCATTCTAGTGAGAGTGCTGTGGTATTCATTGTGGTTTAATTTAAATTTCTTTTTTTTAAAAAAAAAATCTTTATTGGAGTATAATTGCTTTACAATGGTGTGTTAGTTTCTGCTTTATAACAAAGTGAATCAGTTATACATATACGTATATCTCCATATCTCTTCCCTCTTGAGTCTCGCTCCCTCCCACGCTCCCAGAATGTTATATTATAGCAGTGTGACTTGATAGTTTAACTTAAGGTTGGTCAAGTTGAGTATACTGACGGTAATTTGGAAAAAAATGGGCAAATCTATTACTTTGGTTATGATAATGAAGAAAAAAAGTATTGTGATGTTTTATGTGCTCAGAACTTTAAATATCCATATGCATGAGTTCAGATAAATTCTCAATTAGTGGTGCTAAATGTTGGATAGGAATTTGGTATGAACTGTTAAGATACTGTGCAGTATTGGGTTTAAATTTTAAGGAACTGTCTTCAATTATTAATTGTGAAGGTGAGCATATCTTTCTCAAATTACAGTAACATTTTAATAGTGAGAAGGCTTGAACTTTCATTGTGTCTGGAAGATTTGTAGCTTCATAAAATGCTTGAGTAATGTTTCGTTTTGTTAAACTACTGTAAATGTTTTGAGTGAAATGGAAATAAAAAATTAAACTTGATTAACATTTAATTTTATGACTTGTGAATTCCTACCTCTTCCTAATGAAGACTCATTAACCTTAATATTAAAGTAACTTAAGTGCAGGGGCTTCCCTAGTGGCACAGTGGTTGAGAGTCCGCCTGCCGATGCGGGGGACGCGGGTTCGTGTCCCGGTCCGGGAAGATCCCACATGCCGCCGAGTGGCTGGGCCCGTGAGCCATGGCCGCTGAGCCTGCGTGTCTGGAGCCTGTGCTCCGCGAGGGGAGAGGCCACAACAGTGAGAGGCCCACGTACCGAAAAAAAAAAAAGTAACTTAAGTGCAGTGAAATATTCTGGGCTATGTGAGCAAACTCATGGATCCATCTCTCCCTCCCTTTCTAGCTTTGTTGAGTTATAATTGGCATAAACTAAAACTGCTGGTATTGAATGTGTACAGCTTGACAAGTTGGACATATTTCCTCAAAGCCTGTGTTTAAATTAGGCTCTTTTCTCTCAACTTCCCTAGTCTTCAAGGGTGCTTTCTCCCAATGGTTAGCTTCTCTGTCTTTGAAAAAAAATTTTTAAGTGTAAATGTTGTTACGTACCATTAGAATTGTTTAATAATAGACGCTTAAAACTGTAGAATATAAGAATTTTTAAAGGATTGTCATAATATACAGTGTTCAGGATTTTAGATTGAAAAATAAATTAGTAATGTATTGCTTTTAGTAATACTTTAAAAATAAGCTGTAAACAGCTAGTCATTACTTAATCAAAATTTTTGAACTGTCACATGACCTTAACTAGGTTGCAGTTTAACCGGTGCTAACATTTAATCTTATGGTAATGTATATTTCAACATTTTTTTTTTTTTTTTGGCTGCAACATGTGGCATGCAGGATCTTAGTAAACCCGGGCTCCCTGCAGTCAAAGCATGAAGTTCTAACCACTGGACTGTCAGGGAATACCCATATTTCAACTTATTTTTTAAATGGGTGTATTTTAATTAACCAGGCCTTTTAACAGAAATTAACAGTGACTTTCCTTGCAGTTTAGAAAATGTTTTAGATTGATTTTATGTTGGATAGAGTTGAAATAGAATTGTCCACTGAAATAAAAAATGCACAGCCTGAGAGCTGTGAGTTTCAGTTTTATTTGGGGCCTTACTGAGGACTCTAGCCGGGGATACAGCCTCTCAGTCCTGAGGAACTGCTTTGTATAGGTAAGAGGGGAGGTCAGTATGTATCTTGGTAGAAGGTTTACGGCTACTCATGAGGCACAAATATCTTAATGATTTAAGTGCTTTTCTAAGTATGGGAAGATTCAAGAAATTGGGTTTATAAAATTTTCTCCTGAAAATATCTGAACTATCTGAAGCCCTGCTTTGCCAGCTTTTTCTAGAGCACAGAGTGCCTCATGCCTCTTCTCCACCCTTAGCTCTTTTCCGTGATGTTGAAGGTCAGCAGCTGCCATGGCTAGTGGCTCAGTCTTTGTAGAGGCAGATGACAAATGACATTCTTTAGTTGGCAGAATATTACTAATATAGTGTTGCTTTAAAAGAATGCTGGGGGAATGTAGTCTGATTATTGCTGAGTTACCCATTGCTACTGTTGTTTGTTTAGAAGTATCTTTCTCAGTTTTTAGTCTTATCTCCAGCAGCAGTCCCCAACCTTTTTGGCATGAAGCACTGGTTTTGTGGAAGACAGTTTTTCCACGGGGTTGGGGTGGGAGGATGGTTCAGACTTGCCCGCAGCTCACCTCCTGCTCTGTGGCCTGGTTCCTAACAGGCCCAGGACTAGTACTGGTCTGCGGCCTGGGTGTTGGGGACCCCTGATCTACATAGTGTTATTGAAATTTTGCTTTTTTGGAGTAATTATGTTAACCAGTAAAAGAATTAGTAGGGAAGTTGTAGTTTGTTTAGTATTCAACAATGTGTGGGACTTCCTTGGTGGTCCAGTAGAATTAAGACTCCATGCTCCCAATGCAGAGGGCCCGGGTTCCATCCCTGGTCAGGGAACTAGATCCCGCATCCCACATGCTACAACTAAGAGCCCTCACGCCTGCATGCCACCACAAAGATCCTGCATGCCGCAACTAGGACCTGGTGCAGCCAAATAAATAAATCATACATACATACATATTTAAACACCACCACCAAAAACAATGTGTGCTTTTTGCCCTGAAGGATAGTTTTAGAAGAGTTGGCATTTAAAAGTTTTTGCATAATGGAAGTGGTTTAAAATTGATTGAAGGGCTTCCCTGGTGGTGCAGTGGTTAAGAATCCGCCTGCCAGTGCTGGGGACATGGGTTTGAGCCCTGGTCCGGGAAGATCCCACGTGCTGCAGAGCAACTAAGCCCGTGTGCAACAACTACTGAGCCTGCTCTCTAGATCCTGGGAGCCACAATTAGTGAGCCTGTGAGCCACAACTACTGAAGCCTGTGGGCCTGGAGCCCGTGCTCTGCAACAAGAGAAGCCACCACAATGAGAAACCCATGCACCACAAAGAAGACCCAATGCACCCAAAAATAAATAAGTAAAATAAATAAATTTATAAAAAAAAAATTGAAGCATTCATTTTTCTAGATTTGATCTTAAATGCATGGAGAAAAATTTATTAAAATGGTTTCAGAAGTGGCTTTTTATACAGTAATATTTCAGTGGTGATATTTAAGGTACCCTTACATTATATGTATTTTCTGTTTGTTGACATTTAAGCATATATTAATTTCCTTTTTTTTTTTTTTTTTTTTTTGGCCAAGTCTTGTGTCTTTTGGAATCTTAGTTCCCTGACTAGGGATTGAACTCAGCAAGTGAGGGACGGAAGTGGGGCGGCCCACAGCAGTGAAAGTGCCAAATCCTAACCACTGGACCACCAGGGAATTCCCTATATTCATTTCCATTTTAAGAAAGTTGTTTGGGTTAAAAAAAGTGACAATAGAAACGTCATGTTTTGCTATTTAGAAATTGTCTTTAATTTGAGGCATTAAAAATTATTTTCTTGTTAGGAAAGTTGTATTCTAAACCATTATAGTTTCAGTGCACGTTACTAGACAAAGTTTTGCCTAGGCATTATGTAGGAATGTTAGTATAAAATTTTGGTATAACACTAGTCATAAAGACCAGAAGAGATTATAGGAAGTGTTTTCATATTTGGGCACAATTCAGAACTGGCAGGTTATAAATGGAAACTTTCTTTTTTTAAAAAAAATTAATTAATGAATTTATTTTTGGCTGCGTTGGGTTTTCATCACTGTGCATGGGCTTTCTGTAATTGCGGTGAGCAGGGGCTACTCTCTGTTGCAGTGCACGGACTTCTTAAAGCGGTGGCTTCCCTTGTTGCGGAGCACAGGCTCTAGGCACACAGGCTTCGATAGTTGTGGCGCTCGGGGTCAGTAGTTGTGGCTTGCCGGCTCTAGAGAGCAGGCTCAGTAGTTGTGGTGCATGGGCTTAGTTGCTCCGTGACATGTGGGATCTTCCTGGAGTGGGGCTCGAACCCGTGTCCCCTGCTTTGGCAGGTGGATTCTTAACCACTGTGCCACCAGGGAGGTCCCAGTGGAAGCTTCCTTAGTTTCAGCTTTTATTTTTAAAAATGAAATTGCTCTATTTATTTTATTTATTTCGGCTGCTTTTGGGTTTTTGTTGTTGTGTGTGGGCTTTCTCTAGTTGCAGCGAGTAGGGGCTACTCTTCGCTGAGGTGCAAGGGCTTCTCATTGTGGTGGCTTCTCTTGTGGCAGAGTGTGGGCTCTGGGCACTAGGGCTTCAGTAGTTGCAGCACACGGTCTCAGTAGGTGTGGCTCACGGGTTCTAGAGTACAGGCTCAGTAGTTTTGGTGCAGAGGTTTAGTTGCTCCAAGCCATGTGAGATCTTCCTGGAGCAGGGATGGAACCCTTATCCCTGCACTGGCAGGCTAATTTTTAACCACTGCGGCATCAGGGAATTCCCGAAGTAGATCCTTTTAGAATTGAATAAAGTGGGGAATATTTGACACTCTTGTTAAGGTATGAATAAAACTGTTCTGTCTGATAGGAATTGTTGTGACTTGGGTCATAAAATTTGTAAGGCTTCACTCATTAAACAAAAATGAAGTTTTAGTGCTTGGCCAATTATGGAATCAGTGTAGACTTTTTTTTTAAATTGGTTACATGATTTTTTATTTTAAAGTTTGTTTTTGCATCGCATCTTGTGATGCTTTGAGATATTTGCAACTCATGCTAAATAAACGATACTAATATTTTTGCAGTGAGGTGTCCAGAGGGCTAATTTACATTAAGAAAACTTATAACATTGAGTCGACAAATTAAGGCCTACCTGCACATGTTTACAGGCTGTGGGGTTTGTTTGTTTTGGCAATGCCACATGGCTTGCAGTATCTTAGTTCCCTGACCGATTTCAATCGGGCCAAGGCAGTCCTAACTACTGCCGAGTCCTACCACTGGACCACAAGGGATTTCCCTACAGAATGTTGTTAATGTAGGTTATTTAATGATTGCCATCTGTGAACTTACATTGAATCTTCAAATGATTCGCTTATAAATTGAGATAATAAGTCAGAGCAATAAAAACTAAAGTGTGATAAGTGCAAGATTTTTTTAATCTATAGAGATAATAGATATTTCTGCCTACTGTAGGAGAGGAAAAATCCTTTTCTCTCTACTCTTCTAGGTTGTTGGCTGAAATTCCTTTGTAATAAAAGGTAAATTAACAGGAGAAAAAAGGAGTTTGATAACATGTGTACCTCCTGTATACATGACAGATACCCAGGAAAATTGAATAACTCCAAAATGGCCCAAGCCACCATCTTAAATACCATTTACAGATTAAGGCAAAAAAGATGTTGGGGGTGGGAGGCAAGTTAAGAGGGAAAAGCATGGAAACTGAGGTTAAGGTTGTCACGTAGATTTAAATCTGGGTTCTGTCTGTTGATGATAGTTTCTTGTGATTTAGAGTCTTCTGTCTCTTCCTGGTACCAAAAGGGAGACATCCTTAGAGTGTTGTTTTCCCTTATAAATGTAAATGTTCCTTATGTTTACAACTGGAACTCTACTCCATTTTTAGAGATACTTTTGGGTCTGTGGCTTCTCAAGAGTAAACACTTCAGAATAATCCTATCTATGCCAAAGAGGCTTTTTTGGGGTGGCGTATTCTGCTACCTTTCATTATGTTGAGCTTGTTACCCCTTAAGTGTTGTAAGACAAAGACCCCAGAATGTCAGTGAAGAAGGAAAGTAT
Organism: Globicephala melas; assembly: GCF_963455315.2. Taxonomy (NCBI): domain Eukaryota; kingdom Metazoa; phylum Chordata; class Mammalia; order Artiodactyla; family Delphinidae; genus Globicephala; species Globicephala melas. Next base: position 233,036 of record NC_083336.1, on the reverse strand, counting down.
AAAGTGCTTTAAAAGTTCACAGTAAAGATCAGTTTAACAAATTAAAGTTTGAATAGCTCTTTCTCAGTAGGAGTTTCTTGGTAATTGTTTTCTTGATTTAAAGCATATTGAAGCATTTTCTAATATTATTTTAAAAAGCGTAGTTTAAAATTAAGATTTTAGCGCTTAGAAACTTAAAGGATAATCTATTCTAGGCTCTGTTCCTCTCTGGGGTCATTTTGTAGTAATATTTACTTATGCTATAGTTTTTTATCTTGAGACTTTTTAACGAGTATTCATTGATCAGTTTAAGAAGTTCTCTGACAGATGTTTGGAAGGATACTTGGGAATATTTAATAATGGTCATCTTGGACCCATATTCCAGGGCTGATTTACATTATGTTCCCACCCCATCTCCCCTTTTTTAACATGGCCGTATATAACTTAAAATACACCTTAAAGACTGTGTTAGTCAATACCCAGGAGTACAGATTTTATATATACCTAGAAGTGGATTTGCTGAGTCATATGGTAATTCTGAGTTAAATCTTGAGGAACCAGTTGTTTTCCACATTTTTTTTTTCCTTTTTTTGGCTGCACTGCATGGCATGTGGAACTTCCTGGACCAGGGATCAAACCTGCGCCCCCTGCAGTGGAAGCGCATAGTCTTAAGCGCTTTTGTTTTCATAGTTTACCATTTCCCTACTTTTTGCTTGGATTCAGAGTTATCTTTTACAGACATGCTGTAGTTGGCTCTTTCCCAGGTCCAGTCTGGCATCTCTGACATTTGTTTGGAATGTGTATACTGTTCACATTTAGTCTCAACTTAAGGATACCTATTCCTTTATTTGCTTCCTGTCTCTCTCATTTTTTATTCCTGTAAATAATTAATTAATTAATTAATTATTTGGTTGCACTTGGTCTTAGTTGCTGAAGGTGAACTCCTTAGTTGTGGCTCACTGGCTCCTTAGCTGTAGCACGTGGGCTCCTTAATTGTGGCATGTGAACCCTTAGTTGCGGCATGCATGTGGGATCTAGTTCCCTGACCAGGGATCATACCCGGGCCCCCCTGCATTGGGAATGCTGTGTCTTACCCACTGTGCTGCCAGGGAAGTCCCTCCTTGTTGTTGTTGTTGTTGTTGTTGTTTGGTGGTACGTGGGCCTCTCACCGCTGTCGCCTGTTCCATTGCGGAGCACAGGCTCCGGACGTGCAGGCTCAGCGGCCATGGCTCACAGGCCCGGCCGCTCCGCGGCATGTGGGATCTTCCAGACCGGGGCACGAACCCGCGTCCCCTGCATCGGCAGGCGGACTCTCAACCACTGCGCCACCAGGGAAGCCCCCCTCCTTGTTTGTTGTTTTTTTAGTTGTATCTTTTAAAATTTATTGAAGTTAAATTCACATAGTATAAAATTCACCACTTTAATACTTTAAATCTGTACAGTTTAATGCTTAATATTAGTACATTCAAAATGTGTGGTTGTACTGTTACCTGATTTTGGACATTTTCATCATCACCCACCAAACAATCCCAGCAATTACTACCCATGGCCCTTCTCTGCTCACCCCTTAAGAAACAAACAATATGTGGCCTTTTGTGTCTGTTTTTTTTCAGTTAGCATAGGTTTGCAAGGTTCATCTATGTTGTATATCATGTATCAGTACTTCATTCTTGTTTGTGGCTAATATTCCATTATGTGGATATGCCACATTCTGGTTATTTATCCTTCGATGAACATTGGGTTATTTTCAGTTTTACCTGTTATGAATACAGTAACCCCTTGCTTATTCTTGGTTTTGCTTCTCTGGTCTCAAGTTACCCCCAGTCAGCTGCAATCCAAAAGTAAATGAGAAATTCCAGAAATAATTCATCATTGTTAAATTGTGTGCTGTTTTGAGTAGCACGATGAAATCTCTCCCTGTCTTGCTACCTCCTGTCCAGGATGTGAATCATCCCTTGTCCAATGTATCCATGCTGTAAATGCCACCCACCCCATAGTTCACTTAGTAGCCCTCTCAGTTATCAGATTGACTGCGCTAGTAATTATATTCAAGTAACCCTTATTTTACTTATTAATGGCCCCAAAGTAGAAAAGTAGTGACTCCAGCAGTTTATAAATTAGGCACAGTAAGAAAATATCCAAATTGCAATGTTTGTTATGTATGGTATTGGGAAAAAACCATAGTACAGTAAACCTTTGAAAAACATAGGTTTGAACTACAGAGTCCACTTAATTCTTTTTTACACAGTTAATATGTATAATACTATAGTGGTACATGAATGGAAGTTGGTTGAATCCTTGAGTACAGAACTGAGGATGCAGAACTTGTGTTAGGAAGGGCCAACTGATGGTGAACTCATACTTGGATTTTTGACTACTTGGGTATTGGTGCCCCTAACCCCTGCATTGTTCAAGGGTCAGTTGTGTATATAGGCTTCAGACATCCCCTGGGGTCTTGGAACATATCCCCCAACTGTAAGGGTGGACTACTATAGTACATTTTGTTGATGTTCCTCCTGCCTTTACGACACATTACTTGTGTGGTAGGTATCAGTTCTAAACATGGAATATGTCATTGCACTGCCTTCTGATCTCCGGTTTTAATGATGAAAAGCCAGCCAGTAATGAGATCATTTTCTGCCTCTCAACACAGTAAGTCATTTTTCTGTTGTTGGTTTAAAGATGTTTGATTTGTTTTTGGCTGTTAACAGTTTGCCTGTGGATATACCTACGTCTAGTTCTGTTTAGTTTTAGTCCCTGGACTTTCTTTAGCTTCTTGGATCTGTACTTAATTTTTCAAAAATCAAAGTTGCGGGGTTCCTTGGTGGTCCAGTGGTAAAGAATCCACCTTCCAATGCAGGGGATGAGGGTTTGGTCCCTGGCCAGGGGGTAAGATCCCACACCTGAGTGCCACAACTACTGAGCTTGTGCGCCTCAACTAGAGCCCCCATGCTGCAAACTGCAGAGCCGACGTTCTTTGGAACCCGCATGCCACAGTTACAGAGCACACAACCTGGAGCCTGTGCGCCATAACTAGGGAAGAGAAAACCCACATGCTACAACTAGAGAGAAGCCTGTGGGCCACAGCGAAGAGCCTGTGTGCCACACGAAAGATCCTGTGTGCTGCAACTAAGACCTGACACAGCCAAAATAAAAAATAATAATAAACAATAAATAAATCTTTAAAAAAAGAAATAAAAGTTGGGAAGTTTCTGTGGTAATTACTTGAAATATTTTTCTATACCCTTTTCCTCTCCACTGGGATTCTCATTACAGCTAGGGTGTAATGCTCGACATTATCTCCACAGGGGTCAGAAGCTCTTTTTTTAAAGTTAAGTATTGTAATTGTTTTGGATTGGACAGTTATATTGATGTATGCAATGTATTTTAATGGCTCTTTTGCTTATTTCATACTTTCTGTTGAGCGTATCAACTTTAGCTTTTCATAAAAATAATATTTTTAGCTCTAATTTCTGTCTGCTTTCTTATGACTTTTGTGTTTAGATTCTGCATGTGTTTATTAATTTGAGCACGTTTTCTTTTATTTTTTTGAACACAATTTTCTTTAATTTATGAATATGTTTGTAATAGCTCTTTTGAAGTTTTTGTGAATACAGTATATAGATTCATTTGGGGTCAGTTTCTGTTGACCTTTTTTTTTTTTTCTTTTGATTAATACAGGTAATACTTTCCTTTTTTTTTATGTGTTTAGTAATTTTTGAGTAAAAATAGGACATTTTAGATAAGTATTATAGCAACTTTCTTTGGGGGGGGCTGGATTTACAATGTGGAACTGTCTTCTCTGTGAATGTCTGCATGATATTAAAAAAATTTGTTTTTGTGTTTTAGCTCTGTAGAAGTTGTCTTACTGTCTTCATAGTCCATAGTTGGTGCAGAAATTTTAAGACACCTCAAACACATGAACCTTCTGTTCTGTGCAGGATAATTATGTGTGGCTTGCAGAACACATTAGAAGTTGGAGTTTTTAAAATTTATTTTAATTTTGGTTGTGTTGGGTCTTTGTTGCTGCAAGCGGGTTTTTTCTTGTGGTGAGTGGGGGCTACTCTTGGTTGCGGTGTGAGTGCTTCTCATTACGGTGGCTTCTTATTGCAGAGCATGGGCTGTAGGTGCGCAGGCTTCAGTAGTTGGGGCACACGGGCTCAGTAGTTGTGGCTTGTGGCCTCTAGAGTGCAGGCTCAGTAATTGTGTTGCACGTGCTTAGTTGCTCCATGGCATGTGGGATATTCCCAGATCAGGGATCGAACCCGTGACCCCTGCATTGGCAGGCAGATTTTTAACCACTGAGCCACCAGGGAAGTCCCCAAAAGTTGCAGTTTTTAAATCTCCCTTGACTTTCACTTGAGGCTGTCTTGGATCTTTCCCTTACATGTGTACTTTCTTACCAGCCATGATGTGCTTATGTGCTGCTCAACTCACACTGAGGCTGCAAACTAAAGCTAGAAAAGCCATTAGTTTTTGTCACCCACTGTCATATTTGTTACTTTTACTTTGTATGACTATGGGTTTTCACTAACTTCCCATTCACATTTGACATTTTATGTAGCAAAGCTGCTGACTTCATATCTGGTAAGTATACATTCTATAGTTGAAGCTTTAGCAGCTTCTCCAGAATAAAAGGTTCTTAGTTGTTTTTCTTTAATCTCTTTCCAGTGTCCTGAAATTAATGTTTTTGTAACTTTCAAGATTGTATTTAAAATTTTTTCCTTTTCTTCCTTTTTTTTTTTTTTTTAAGAGGGTATTAATTATCCTGTTAAATGGTGCCCTTACTGGAGTACTTTTTTAGGATACTGCATTTTGTGATAGGGAAGAAAATTTATATGTAGTTCTTGGCATTGGGCCTGACACAGTGGCAGTTTATTACAAGTTAAATGTTATATTGGGAGCTTCCTGGTGGCACAGGGCTTGAGAATCTGCCTCCCAGTGATAGGGAAGAAAATTTATATGTAGTTCTTGGCATTGGGCCTGACACAGTGGCAGTTTATTACAAGTTAAATGTTATATTGGGAGCTTCCTGGTGGCACAGTGCTTGAGAATCTGCCTCCCAGTTTGGGGGACACAGGTTTGAACCCGGTCTGGGAAGATCCCACGTGCTATGGAGCAACTAAGCCCATGCACCACAACTATTGAGCCTGCGCTCTAGAGCCCGCAAGCCACAACTACTGAGCATGTGTGCCACAACTACTGAAGCCTGTGTGCCTAGAGCCTGTGCTCCAGAACAAGAGAAACCACCTCAATGAGAAGCCCATGCAACGCAACGAAGAGTAGCCCCTGCTTGACGCAACTAGAGAAAAACCGCACACAGCAACAAAGACCCAATGCAGCCAAAATAAATAAAATACATAAATTTTAAAAAATATATTATTTTGGAAAAGACATTTTAATTTGAACTCAGGCAGCGGTTTAGAAACGAAGGAGACAATTTTAAGAGATTTCTTGAAACACACTTTCTTTTGGTTTTTTAAATATACTACTTGCATTGACTTCATTTCTGATTACACTTGAGTGTCCTTTGCAGATTTACTCCTTTCCTTCCTCATTAGATTATGTTTGATAATATAAACCAAATGATATATATTTAAAATGTGCAATTTGTTGCAATTTGTTAATGTGCAATTTGGTATGTATATAAATATGAAGCCACCACTGAAAGCAACATAGTGAATATAGCCATCAGCCTCTCAATTTTCCTGTGCCCTTTTGTAATCATTCTCTTTTTACCACTGCTGCCCCATTTGTCATTATATAGTCACTGATCTGTTTTTTGTCACTAAAGATTAGTTTTACAGTTTATAGAACTTTCTATAAATGGAATTATACAAAGTAAACCGTTTCAGTATTTCTTCTCTCCCTCAGCTTCTTTTCAGGTTTTTTGATTTTGTTCTGTCAGTAGTTTATTCTTTGGAAAACTTGAGCATCTTATTGCTTGCTTCTCTGTATATGTTCTTTGAAGTGCTTGTTCAAGTCTTTCCATTTTTGAAAGTTACTTTTTTTTTTTACTCAGATTTAGGAGTTAAAAAAAATACATATATTTTGGTTTGGATTCTTTATCTGATAAGCAATCTGTAAAACATCTCTCCCATTTTGTGTATTCGTTCTCCTAATATTAGTGTGTTTTGAAGAGCAGAAGTTTGCAGTTTTCATAAAGTTCACTTTGTCTTTTTTATTCTGTGGATTGTGCTTTTCTTGCTTTATTAAGGATATCTTTACCTAAGTTAAGGTAAAAGAGGTTGTCTTCTTTGTTTTCTCATGAATGTCTTATTATTTTATATTTTACCTAGATGTGTGATCTGTTAGTAATTTTATGCATGTAATATGTCAAAATTCTCATTTTTAATAAATGGATTTTCTTTTTTAAATTTTTTTTATTTTGATCATGTGGACCATTTTTAAAGTCTTTATTGAATTTGTTGCAGCGTTGTTCCTGTTTTATGTTTTAGTTTTTTGGACTGCGCTGGGGCTTCATTGCCACGTGTGGCTTTTCTCTGGTTGTAGTGTGGGTGGAAGACATTGTGTGAGGGCTTCTCATTGCAGTGGCTTCTCTTGTTGCAGAGCACGGGCTCTAGGGCTCCCGGGCTTCAGTAGTTGTGGTGCATGGGCTCAGTAGTTGTGGCTCACAGGCTCTAGAGCGCAGGCTCAGTAGTTGCGGTGCACGGGCTTAGTTGCTCCTTGGCATGTGGGATCTTCCCGGACCAGTACTCGAACCCGTGTCCCCTGCATTGGTAGACAGATTCTTAACCACTACACCACCAGGGAAATCCCAATACTCTGTTTTTTTTGGCCCTGAGGCATGTGGGATCTTAGCTCCCCGACAGGGATCAAACCTGCACCCCCTGCATTGGCAGGCAGAGCCTTGATACCGAAATCTCAGCCTCTTGTTCACTGGTGCCGAATCAAATCTCAGAGACAGAGTTTTGGATGAAGTAGAAAAGGATAGTTTTATTGCTTTGCCAGGCAAAGGGGGACACAGCAGGCTCTTGCCTCAAAAAACTAGGTGTCTCAAACCCAGGAGAATTTGTTGAGGCGTTTTATGATAATGCTTCCCAAGGGTGGAGTTGCTGAGAAGTTTAGGGTGTGTGCAGGGTCTCAGGTGATATAATTTTGATGAGCTTTTTTGGTCCCTTTAATCTTGCCTCAGGTGGTTTCTTGGCTGCTCCTCCCTTGATTAGCAACTGTTTGAATCTGCCTTTTGGGACTCATGGGAGGTCTCGAGGCTGGAGTCTTGCCTACAAGAAATGGGGGACAAAAAGGCCTCCTTGTTGCCCTTACCCAGAAACCCCACAGGGCCCTGCTCAGTTTCATTCTTAACCATTGGACCCCCAGGGAAGTCCCTAATAAATGGATTTTCAATTGTCCCAGCACCAGTTGTTGAAAGGATTACCCCTTTTCCAATGGATTGGTTAAACTTATTCCTAAATATGCCCTGTTTTCATTTTCATGCAATTAAAAATACTGTCTAATTTTCCTTTTGATTTCTTTTTTGACCCAGGTTTATTTATAAATTTGCCATTCAGTCTCCAAATATTGTGGTGTTTCCAGAAACCTTTATGTAATGTCAACAAAAAAATTAGTAGTCTAAGAAAGAAAAGGAAAATCTTCAAGGCAACCTGAGGATTATAACTTGGGAGACAGTCTTTCAGAAAGCTCTTAGGATCATTTCACCTGATAGAAGTCAAGGCACAGTTATCTAAGTTTTCATGACAAAAGTTATACATCAGAGTAACATTTTGACAGTTTACATAGTCCAACAATGCAAGTAGTGGGTTATTGTAACCCTTTACAGGATTGAGGAAAGTGTATTACCCAAGAAATTACTTGCCTAGTGCCAGGAGAAAATTCCTTTTTTTTTGGTGAGCAGGTATCCCTGTGCCTCTAAGGGGATCTAGTTAACATATAGTATAGATGCACAAGCACATTAAAGGGGAAGGGGTATTGGCTCTAGTGGCAGAGAAGATTTTATGTTAAATTTTTCTTATCTTTAAAGTAATTTTGTTTCATCATTACTGGTTTTTAATTTAATTCCTTTGTTGTTAGAGAATATTCTTTGTATGAATTGAATTCTTTTACATGTATTGAAATTTATTTTATGATCTTTTTTGGTCCATGTTTTACCTGCACTGGAGAGGAATGTGTATTACTGTTGCCGGGTGGAGTGGTCAATGGATATGAATTAGGTCAAGTTGGTTGATGGTATTTTCAAGTCTTAACAATTCCTTTTTTTGGAGGGGGGTCTTTTTCAGTCCATCATTTAGACAGAAAGATGTTATATTGTCTGGCTATAATTGTTGGCTTTTCTGATTCACCTCATATTTCTTTTACTTTTGCTCCATGTATTTTGGGCACCATTTTTAGTTGCATGGAAGTTCAGGACTGTTATGTCCTCCTGGTATCAGATCTTTTCATCGTTATTAAATTACTCTCTTTATCTTGGTTATAGTCTTTATTTTGAAATGAAAGTGTTACCTGAAAACTGGGTTTGCCTCTTGGTGGATATCAAGCCAAAAGGCGCAACAAAGCCAAAGACTGATGGAACGGTTTATTACTTGCAGCAAGTAAGGAGAATACCTGGGATCTTTCCCAAAGCAGTGACTGCAGAATTGGGGAAATTTTAAGTTAAAGGTACACGCATATTCTTGAAGGGGCTTGACAAAAGAGAGTCGGGCAAATGTTGATAGAATTTAAGCTTTAGTTTTGTTGGTTTAAAAAATATTCACAACCTAAAAGTTGAGAGTTATGTTTTATTTAGTGGGAATTTTTAGGACTTCAGGCCTGGGAAGCAGCATCTCAAGTAGCCCTGAGAGAACTGCTTGAGGAGGTGAATGGGGAGCCAGATGTTTTGCAACAAAGAGCAGGTGTAACAGGGAAGAGCAAAATCAGACTCCACTTTGCATCTGTTTCATTGACTTTAACCTTTGCTTTTCATTGCTTTTGTTAATATAATCATACTAATGGCCTGCCTAAGGGAACCCTGCCCCTCTGCCTGAATGTTGAAGTGCCTTTGTTCAGTTCACAGGGAGACACTTTGACCCTGCCCACCTGTGAATGGCTGCAGAAAAGAAGAAAGTAACACATCCCTTCCCGATGCTGGCCAAGCCAGGCAAAACCAATGAGCTTTTACTTTACTTTCTCACTTCCTCCCCATCTCTGTTCTGTAAAAGAAACTGGCAAACAGAGTCCAGTAAGATGGTGTTTCAGGGACCCTTGTTCTCCATGTTCTTGGTCTGCCGGCTTTCCAAATAAAGTCGCATTCTTTGGCTCAACACCTTGTCTCCTGATTTATTGGCCTGTAACAAATTTGGCTTAGCCAGCCAGGAGCCTCGCTGCCTGTGGCTAGCTGGTCCTGGTCAGGCGATATTGGGGCAAGTCCCTAGCAGCTGCCGGGACCATGTGTCCTGAGGATCTTCCCTTCAAAATTCCCTGAAGCAGCACTGGCTACCCCAGCCCTTGGCAGTTGGAGCAAGGAATCGTCAAACTTCTGCGAGTCGATGGACTCGCATTTGGAGGGTAAGTCGCTCCGGTGTGCATACAGGGAACACGTTCCCCCCTCAATTTGGGCGTTTCTTTTATGGGACAAGCCAATTTGGTTGGGGTATCCTGTTGGAGAGGGGAGTTGCTCTTGGACTCTACCTGACTCGGAACTGGTGTGTTTGTTTTGGTTTTTTGTGCATCGCTATTGGAATTTGTGCTTTTTGTGTTGGAATTTGTCTGCATCTTTTGTGTTTTGGTGTTATCAAACTTATAAAAATGGGAAATACTCCATCTATCCTGAAGGGAAGCCCTTTGGGGTGTATAGTAGATAAATGGGCAAAACATAGCCATGAGCCTATGACTAAGAAAGACCTGATATACTATCATAATAGGGTGTGGACCCAATATATGTTAGGATCAGAAGGGCGATGGCCCCTGAGTGACTTACTCAATTATTATCTGATCTCACAGTTAAAAGTATTTTGCAAAAGAGCAGGGAAAGGATGAGATTCCATATGTTGTAGAAGCTATTGCATCAGGAGGAAAAGGACTCAGAGGGCTGCCACCTTATGGTGTAGTAATCTGAAAGGAAATCCAAGGGGGAACCTGTTCTACAGGGCAAAGAGGGAGGAAATGAGAGTGGGAACATGTTACTCCAAAACCTAAACCCCCCTCTGGCCTATCCAGCTCCTCCACTGGCCAAGAAGCCTGCACTGGCAGTTCTTCCAGCTGCTCCCCCATGCTGCCAACATATTCACTCCTTTCACCGCCTCCTGTTTCCCCTACCCATGGGGATCAAATAGAAGTTTCTGTGATAACCCCCAAGGCACAGGGACATCGTTTAGTATCACCGTCAAAGACCGGACAGGGCACCCAGTTTGGACCAGGATCTACTTCTGTAGCAGGACAATCTCCCTTGCACTGATATCCTGTTAGGAGGCCAGGGGACTCCCTTAGACTTGAGGCGTCCAATTCTAATTTCCCCACAGGAGCTCTGGGTAACTTTGACAGTGGGGAACAATTTGATTGACTTTCTAACAGATAAGGGTGCCACATGATCTGTGATAAACACCAAGGTGGCACAGAAAACATCTCAGTCTATCCCAGTCATAGGAGTTTCTGGAGAAGTACAAACCGTTCATTCTTACAACCTCTAGAATGCCAACTAGGAGACCTCACCCTGAAATACAGCTTCTTGTATATGCCCGTGTCCAATCCCCCTTTTTGAGGTGGGATTTCCCTTGTAAATTAAATGCTCAAGTCACTTTTTCACCAGGACAGCTTGACATCAGGGTCCCACCGGAGCATGCTTTAAGCGTATACATGCTACTCATGGAAACCCCAGAGAAGGAAACAAAATCTTCCTGGAAGAAACTTGTCTGTGTCTTTGAGATGGAAATGTCCTATCTGGTCTTCTCAGGAACCCTCATCTCTGCCATCTTTTTAAAATCCAAGTTTTGAAAAGAAGGTAAAGTAATTTAGAAATTGACTTGTGAAGGGTAAATAGAAATCCTAAGTGTCTTTTCTGTAAATAAAAAGATTTAACAAGTAAGCTTGATTTGTTCCATCTACCAGAAACCCAACTTTAATGCAACGTCTTTTGTAAATTGATGGGTTTTACATTGCATTACCTGACTCAGGGATGAAATTCTGAAATGAGAACTATGAGGTCTGTCTGTTTGTTTGTATGTTTGAATGTGTCTTTGTCTTTGGATTACATTGTTGATGTTGATTTGTGGATGAGCTCTGTTAAACTGGCTTAAAGGAAAGGAAGCGCTTACAAACCAAACAATTCTAAATACAAGAGACATTAAGCTAAATGAGTTTCAGGTTCTTGTGAACTAGGAAATATTTAGTATTAAATTAATACCTGGTATTGATGTTTACGTTTGTTGATGCAATTAATATAGACATGTCTTTAGAGGCATCAAGTATAATACTTTCAGTGCACCTAGGTTTAATAGAACTTAAATGAAATCTTGTTATATCTGTTGCAGATTTGTCAGCAAGGAAAATCGCTTGATGTGATTTAACGAAAGTAAATGTAAACGAGATAAGAGCCTCTAGGTAAACTCTATAGGAATAATTATGTTCTGAAAATGATCTAAAAGTCTCTCCAGATTTTGGTAACTATTACTTGCCTCTTGGTCTTCACTGGAAAGTAAGATTTTTAAGAGTTGGGGATTCTAATTTAAATATATATTTAAAGCTACTGAAAATAATAAAACATTTCAGTGTAGAGTATGTAAGCGAGGTATATGTTTTGAGTAAAAGGAGTTTTATGCATGGTCAGGCTGAGATTAACGTAATTGAGTAAATGAATTTTTAAAAGTAAGCTGATGCAAAACTTGAATTTGGCTTTCTCTCTGTTAAGAGGACAAGTTTTCTTAAAATGTTGAACTGCCTTTGATGACAGGTTTTAAGTTTCTTTACCTTTGAAGTGATCAGTTCTGTATTTGCCTTTGAAATGTTTTACTGTTGCTTTGGTTAAGTAACTTGTTTCTCAGTGACCTATGATCCTATCTGACTGAGTGTTCTAGACCCTTTGAGATATAGATATAGATATAGATATATAAAAAATTTCTTTGTTTTTGTTTTTTGACAAAACTTCCTAAATCAGATTCTAATGAAGTTCTTTCGGCCTCTGGCTAACTTTAGTATGCTTCAAAGGGCTCCTGTAACATCCTAAAGAAAGATAGGTTTGTTCAGTATGTTAAATTACATGGGAAGAATTGTCAAATGAGTAATAAATCTTCATAGGTTATACTGTATGGTAAATGTCACTAATATAGACCTTCTAGAAATTATGTAACGTTCCTGAAATTAATATATGTCCTGGTATAATGTTATAATTTTAATCTTTATCTTAAAATGTTGTAAGTTACAGCAATTTGGATAAACTTCTTTGCCAAGAAAAATTGTAATCATTTTTAACCTTGCCTCTTTAAGACCTTCATCATTCATAGGCATCTAAGATAATACTTTGCAAAAAACTGCCACATGTTCAAGAAGACTTGTAAAAAGGAAACTTTAACATATAAAAGTGTCTTATAGCCTTTAGATAATACCACTGGACTGGGTAACAAATGACAAAACTAATAGGAAACCTGATAATTTTATCCACATTAATGGGAAATAATTACATGGGAATAAATGAACTGATGAATATGATGTATAACTTTATGACTTTGAGAAATATACTAGCTTTAATCTTTATTTTCCAGAAAACATTTCCTCTTATAAAGTATTTCTTTGTGAACAAAGATTAAACATTTATCTTTTTCTCTCTACCTGATCCTGCCAGAATTTGGCCTCTCCAGCTGGCTCTCCTGGCTTGATATTTTATTGGAACTGGATTACAACTACTTATGCTAATCATTGCTTTAATTTGTTCTTTGTTTCCAAATTGTTTGTGGTTTGTGTCTCCCTGATGCACTATGACTTTATTAATGTTACTAGCTGCTTTATTTATTTTTTTTTGTGCAGACTTTCTCTAGTTGCAGCGAGGAGGGGGGCTCTACTCTTCGTTGTGGTGTGCGGGCTTCTCATTGTGGTGGCTTCTCTTGTGTAGCACATGGGCTGTAGGCACGCGGGCTTCAGTAATTGTGGCTCATGGGCTCAGTAGTTGTGGTGCACAGTCTTAATTGCTCTGCGGCATGTGGGATCTTCCTGGACCAGAGCTCGAACCTGTGTCCCCTGCATTGGAAGGTGGATTCTTATCCACTGCACCTTAAGGGAAAGTCCCTAGCTGCATTACTTTTATCTTGTTTATTTTATAAGATTGTTGTCTCTTACAGTATGTAGTGTGTAACCAGGCCTCCATACAAAATAGATGATGGCTAACATCTTGAGGAAATAGCTTAAATAGATTACATTTACAATGTAAAATAATTGTAATAGTGTGATTTCTAGGTATGGGAAGAAGCAACAAGGGAAAATATCTCCTGGATCATTTTAGACTATTTAGAGGATCCAGAGAATCTTTAAATATTGATAGGGCTTAATCCGAAAATTAGCACCTGGAGTGGCATATCAACAATTTTTGCCTGACCTTGGATGAGCCTGCCAGTTGTGGGACAGAATTTCGTCATGAAATGTCTTCCAAATATTGGTCAAATTCCTAACCAAGCGGGGAAGATCTGAGGAATGGAATTCTCCCTGCCGTATCAGTCATCAACGATTGCAGCCCTCCATCGTGAGCCCATGAACCCTGAGGAAACTCAGGAAGAATACCTGCCATCTAGCAGCCATCAAACTGAAGCCATTCCCTCAGTTGAGCTGTGAGGAAACTCAGGATGTGAAAATATAGGATACAAGCCCCAGATAGCTGAGGTGTATATCAAAGGAATGATTTCAGTGAGCCCAGACTCTTGCATATTCTCATACGTAGAAAAGTGCTAAATTTCTTAACTTGAGATGCTGCCTCCTGGGTTTGAAGTCCTAAAAATATTCCTGCTGAATAAAACATAAATCTCAACTTTCAGGTTGTGAATATTGATTAAGTAGACATTTTCCAAAGAGGAACAAAAGAAGACAAATCCCACCATTTGGAACAAACTGGCACCAATGGTGGGCACTTTCAGAAAGATCCATCTGACGAAGCAGTTAAAACGGTTGTCACCCCTTTTTCCACAATATTGTGGAATGGACATTGACATTGGGGAATTGTAACAGGGAAGAGCAAAATCAGACTCCACTTCGGATATTTCTTTGACATTAACCTTTGCTTTTTGTTGCTTTTTTAACATAATCATACATAATGGCCTGCCTCAGGGAACCCTGCCTCTCTGCCTGAATGTTAAACTAAAGTGCCTTTGTTCAGTTTATAGGGAGACAGTCTGACCCTGTGCACCTGTGAATGGCTACAGAAAAGAAGAAATTAATAATACATTCCCTCCCCATGCTGGCCAAGCCAGGCAATACTAATGGCCTTTTTACTTTACTTCTTCATGTCCTTCCCTTCTCTGTTCTATAAAAGAAGCTGGCAAACAGACCCTGACAAGATGGTTTTTTGGGGACTCTAGTCCGCCATCTTCTTGGTCTGCTGGCTTTCCGAATAAAGTTGTATTCCTTGCCTCAACACCTGGTCTCCCGTTTTATTGGCCTGTCATCTGGCCAGCAGAGCGAGCTTCAACTTGGTAACACAGGTAGCCGGAACATCAAAAGGTTACTGTTAATTAAAGAAAACCAGATATCCCAAGTTAAGGAATTCAGCGCTTTCAGAAAATACATACACTGCGCTCACTGGACTCATTCTTTTCATGTGCACCTCAGCTCTCTGGGGCCAGTATCCTGTATTTTCTTTCTTTCTTTTTTTAATGTTTATTTATTCATTTTGCATACTTTGGGTCTTAGTTGTGGCATGCCTGCTTCTTAGTTGCAGCAGATGAACTCTTAGTTGCGGCATTCATGCAGGATCTAGTTACCTGACCAGGAATCGAACACCCCCCGCTGCCGCATTGGGAGCACGGAGTCATACCCGCTGAATTACCAGGGAATGTTTCAGAGTCCAAGCTCACTCTGCTCTCTGTTCACCATCACTGGTGACATTTTTGATTGGATTGTGGGAAGCTGACCTGTCTGTGCATTGTAGGAGGTTAATCAGAATATCTCCACACTTTGCCACATGCCCCTTGGAAAGAAGCAAGTCCCTACCCCCAACTCCATTCTTCTTGTAAAACCACTGCTGTCACCTTGTTCACCTTCATCTGCTTTGATATTTTATTCTGTCAGCATCATTTTTTACCACCAACAAACCATGTACATGTTTAAGGTCAGACAGACAAAAAGGATGGAAATTTGCTTGAGTTTTGTTTTAAATAGCTAATTGTGTATAGTATACTTTTTTTTTTTTTTTTTTTTGCGGTACGCAGGCCTCTCCCGTTGTGGAGCACAGGCTCCGGACGCGCAGGCTCAGCGGCCATGGCTCACGGGCCCAGCCGCTTTGCGGCATGTGGGATCTTCCCGGACCGGGGCACGAACCCTTGTCCCCCGCATCGGCAGGCGGACTCTCAACCACTGCGCCACCAGGGAAGCCCTAGTCTACATTTTTAATTAGTCTTTTGACTTCAAATAGTATTATTACAAAATCAAGTATCTCTTGTAGCTTACTATTCTAGCATCAATGGGATATATCTCTATTTACTTATATTCCTTTAAACAGAGTTCAAGTGTCTAGTATCAGAAATTATAACACATTAAAAAATGTAGGAGTTTTAGTGTTACTGAACTAGACTTGGGTCTGACACCAGTTTGTGGAGAAGGAAAGTTCAGCCTTTATTTATTTATTTTTTTTGCGGTACGCAGGCCTCTCACTGTTGCGGCCTCTCCCGTTGTGGAGCACAGACTCCGGACGCGCAGGCTCAGTGGCCATGGCTCACGGGCCTAGCCTCTCCGCGCCATGTGGGATCTTCCCGGTCCGGGGCACGAACCCGTGTCCCCCGCATCGGCAGGCGGACTCTCAACCACTGCATCACCTGGGAAGCCCTAGAAAAGAGTTTTATTCAAGCCAAACTGAGAACTCTAGCATAGGTGCCAGGGTAGCCTCTCAGTAGCTCTGAGGAACTGTTCCTTGAAGCATGGTTTTCAGCACAGTCTTACACCTTATCAGAACACGGAACATATATCAAACATTACAGGGTTACATTCCTTCCAGATTTCAAAAGAGATGGATACAGCTGGACAGCATGACCTTGGGAAGCGAACCTTGTCTTCCAAGGAGCGTTAACATGGACAGTATAAAAAGGGAGTTTTTTATCCTTATCTTTGAACATAAAGTTCTTTATGTTAATGGTTAAACTAGATGTGCTATGTGTGTTTGATAGGTAGTAGGTCAGGCTGTTTTAGTTCACACAAAGTTTAGGCTGAACCATCTAAAAGCCAGAATGACTTCCCCATATCTTTTTTTTTTTTTTGTCTGTGCCACTCAACTTTGCAGGATCTCAGTTCCCCAACAAGGGATTGAACCCGGGACATGGCAGTGAAAGTGTGGAAACCTAACCACTAGACCACCAGGGAACTCCCCTCCATATCTTAATACATGAAAAAGTTTCCCATCATTAGTGACAACTCTGCAGAACACTGTTCTTTATGATGTTTTTAATAAATCATTTCTTATTTTGCAGACTTCTGAAGTTAAAAAAAAAGGGGGATTCTTTAAGTGTTACTTTTTTCTCTAATAAAAGTGTGAGAGGTGTCTGTAGGTATTGGGGTGGGATAATATTCAAGTTAGTATGGTTGAAATATATGAGGAGCATTAGTAAGAAAACAATTAACATATATTCCAGAAAGAATACACTAAATTGTGTATGGTGGTCTAAAAGCTAGCGTTTCTTTGCAAAGATAGCTGATTAGTACTGACGGTAGCTACTGTTGAGCAACTTGGTTCAATAGACATGTTGTGAAGCATAAAATTTTAATGTCTTTTGTGATTTTTAAATTTTATAACAACTGTATTAGAAATAGTAAAAAGAAACATGAAATTAAATATTTTATTTAATGGTTAACATAAAATTGTTAGTGAATATTTTACTCTTTTGTATGCAGTCTTTGTAATCTGTTGTATAGTTTACAATTACAGCACATCTCAATTTGGATTGGCTACATTTCAAATGTTCAAAAATCACATGTAGTTATTAGCTCCCTAAATTCAAGAAAGTTCTTTGTGCTTGTGTTTGTTTGAGAGTAGTTTTGTTATGTGAACAAAAATCAAAGGGAGCTCCTAAGTTATCTTATTTGGCAGGTTTGAGTCCCCCTTTTTTCATATGGAAGAGCACTTTAATCATCAGCAGGGCTCCTTTAATACGTAATTAGAAAGCTGTTTCTTCTAATTTATGAGAAAAATTGAGTCCTGTGTCTGTGGTAGAGCTGACACTGATTGTTTTGATTTCTCAGGTAATCTCATGGGGTGTATATGCATTCTCAGAAAGGATACAGTTAGGATTTTACCTTTCTCTTAATATTTATATTTTTCATTTCTAGGCTGTTCGCTGCTACGAATCTTTAATCTTAAAAGCTGAAGGAAAAATGGAGTCTGAATTCTTTTGTCAGTTAGGTCACTTCAACCTCTTATTGGAAGATTATCCAAAAGGTAATCTTTTTCTATTTTAAAATTTCTGCTTAATTTATGTTTGTGTCATATAAAAATGTAATTGCTTTTACTTTTTTTTTTTCTTTTACTTTTTATCAAGGCACTTAGAACTGTTGTTTAGTTTCTTCTAAGCTCAAACAAAACAAGCAATGATAAACAAAATAGAGTAGATGGAAATGTGAAAATTTTATGTAATTCCATGTAAATATTCAATAAATTTGATCATTCTGTAAAATTCATAACAACATACACGTGCGTTGCTGCTGTGCTTGCCTTTCTGCAAACCTGTGTTTAAAACCTTGTCACAGAAAGAGATGTCGTTTGATATTTTCATCTATAAATACAAATGTGGAACTTTTCAGAAGAGTAACCCTGGCGTGTTTTCCAGCACCATCAAGCAATTTTCCAGTTGTCACTGTTCTCCTATAAATTTTACTCAATTTTGACACTATTTATCTGGAGATAAAACAGATCCCACAGGTAAAGGACTCAGTCCCATGTGACTGCCCCTCTTTAGAAGTCAGTTGTGTCAGGGTTGTCACGTGTCCTGCTGATGATCCAGCTGTAAATCAGAGTTTCCCAAACCCCGTCCTTGAATTTGAATTATTTGTTAAAGTGACTCACAGAGCTCAGGGAAACATTTACCAATTTACTATACGGGATATTGTAAAGGATACAAATGAACAGCTAAATGAAGAGGTACATAGATAAGGTCTGGAAGTTTCCTGAGCTCAGGAACTTATTTCCCTGAGGAATTGGATGCATCAAATCTCAGTTTCCAGGAATTTATTATAGAGCTTAATCTGCAGGCTTTCTCCTACCTACCTGCCTCATCCTGAGGATACCTAAGGGCTCGCTGTTAAGTCATCTCATTAGCATTAAGTGAATCAAAAGTGGCTCTTAAGAGCCACTCTTCACTCAGGACATTCCAAGTATTTTAGGAGCTCTCTATCACGAGACCTTAGGCCAAATATACTTTTTATTGTTCTAAAACACAAACAGCATTTCTCATTTCTGTTCTTGAGTTTTAAAAAATTTTCCATTTAAGTTAGGAAATATTTGAAAATCTGACATTTATTCATGGCATTGGATGGTAATACTGATAATCTTCTCTAAGTTTGAGCTGTTGACTGAAAAAATGTACAACCAAAACGTTGAAAGTTATGTTTTATTTGGTTGAAGAAACTGAGGACTTAAGCCTGGGACACAGCATCTCAGATAACTCTGAGAGATTGCTCCACAGAGAAAAGGTGGGGAGCCCAGGTGTATAGGAGTTTCTGCAGCAAAGAATAGGTAGTTGGAACATCAAAAGATTACTGATTTTTTTTTGTTTTTTTTAAATATGGGTAACATATTTTCTTTCTTTATTTTTTGTGTTTTTTTGACTGTGCACGGGCTTTCTCTAGTTGTGGATAGAGGGGGGGCTACTCTTCTTGCAGTGCATGGGCTTCTCATTGTGGTGGCTTCTGTCATTGTGGAACACATGCTGTAGGTGTGCAGTGAACATTGTGGTACATGACCCTTTTTGAATTATGGTGTTCTCAGAGTATATGCCCTATAGTGTGATTGCTGGTCGTATGGTAGTTCTATTTTTAGTTTTTTAAGGAACCTCCATACTGTTCTTCATAGTGGCTATATCAATTTACATTCCCACCCACAGTGCAAGAGTGTTCCCTTTTCTCCACACCCTCTCCTGCATTTACTGTTTGTAGATTTTTTTTTTTTTTTTTTGCGGTACGCAGGCCTCTCACTGTTGTGGCCTCTCCCATTGCAGAGCACAGGCTCCAGACTCGCAGACTCAGCGGCCATGGCTTATGGGCCCAGCCGCTCCGCGGCATGTGGGATCTTCCCGGACCGGGGCACGAACACATGTCCCCTGCATCGGTAGGCAGACTCTCAACCACAGCGCCACCAGGGAAGCCCCTGTTCGTAGATTTTTTGATGATGACCATTATAACCAGTGTGAGGTGATACCTCATTGTAGGGTTGATTTGCATTCTCTAATAATTACTGATGTTGAGCATCTTTTCATGTGTTTGTTGGCAATGTGTATATGGAGAAACGTCTGTTTAGGTCTTCCACCCATTTATGAATTGGGTTTTTTGTTTTTTTGTCATTGAGCTGCATGAGCTGCTTCTATATTTTGGAGATTAGTTCTTTGTCAGTTGCTTCGTTTGCAAATATTTTCTCCCATTCTGAGGATTCTTTTCATTTTGTTGGCAGTGGAGTGGTTTCCGTTGCTGTGCACAACTTTAAGTTTCATTAGGTCTCACTTGTTTATTTTTGTTTTAATGTCCATTTCTCTAGGAGGTGGGTCAAAAAGGACCTTGCTGTGATTTACGTCATAGTGTTCTGTCTGTGTTTTCCTCTTAAGAGTTTTACAGTGTTTGGCCTTACATTTAGGTCTTTAATCCATTTTGAGTTTACTTTTTTGAATGGTGTTAGGAAGTGTTCTAATTTAATTATTTTACATGTAGTAGTCCAGTTTTCCCAGCACCACTTATCGAAGAGACTGTCTTTTCTCCATTGTATACTCTTGCCTCCTTTTTCAAAGGTAAGGAGAACATAATTGCGTGGTTTTATCTCTGGGCTTTCAACACTGTTCTATTGATCTGTATTTCTCTTTTTGTGCCAGTACCATACTGTCTTCATTACTGTATCTTTGTAGTATAATCTGAAGTCAGGGAACCTGATTCCTCCAGCACCGTTTGTCTTTCTCAAGATTTTTTTGGCTATTTGGGGTCTTTTGTGTTTCCATACAAATTGTGAGATTTTTTGTTCTAGTTCTGTGAAAAATGCCACTGGTAGTTTGATAGGGATTGCATTGAATCTGTAGGTTGCTTTGGGTAGTATAGTCATTTTCACAATGTTGATTCTTCCTATCCAGGAACATGGTATATCGCTTCATTTGTTTGTATGATCCTTAATTTCTTTCATCAGGGTCTTATAGTTTTATGCATACAGAAAACTGTATGCAGTTTGTTTCTTTTTTTTTTTTTTGCGATACACAGGCCTCTCACTGTTGTGGCCTCTCCCGTTGTGGAGCACAGGCTCTGAACGCGCAGGCCCAGCGGCCATGGCTCACGGACCCAGCCGCTCCATGGCATGTGGGATCTTCCTGGAGCGGGCACAAACTCGTGTCCCCTACAGCGGCAGGCGGACTCTCAACCACTGCACCACCAGGGAAGCCCTGCAGTTTGTTTCTTTAGGTAGGTTTATTCCTAGGTATTTTATTCTTTTTGTTGCAGTGGTAAATGGGAGTGTTTCCTTAATTCTCTTTCAAATTTTTCATCGTTAGTGTATAAGAATGCAAGAGAATTCTCTGCATCAATTTTGTATCCTGCTAGTTTACCAAATTCATGGATTAGCTCTAGTAGTTTTCTGGTAGCATCTTTAGGATCATCTTTGTATATAGTATTATGTCATCTGTGAACAGTGACAATTTTACCTCTACTTTTCCGATTTGGATTCCTTTTTGTACTTTTTCTTCTCTGATTGCTGTGGCTAAAACTTCCAAAAGTTTGTTGAATAATAATGGTGAGAGTGGGCAACCTTTTCTTGTTCCTGATCTTAGAGGAAATGGTTTCAGTTTTTCACTCCTGAGAACTACGTTGCCTGTGGGTTTGTCACATATGGCCTTTATTATGTTGAGGTAGGTTCTCTATGGCTACTTTCTGGTGAACTTTTATCATAAATGGGTTTTGAATTTTGTCAAAAGCTTTTTCTGCATCTATTGAGATGATCATATGATTTTCATCTTTCAGTTTGTTAATATGGTGTATCACATTGATTTATTTGCATATATTGAAGAATCCTTGCATTCCTGGGATAAACCTCACTTGATCATGGTGTATAATCCTTTTAATGTGTTTTTGGATTCTGTTTGCTCGTATTTTATTGAGGATTTTTGCATTTATGTTCGTCAGTGATATTGGCCTATATTTTCTGTTTTTGTGACATCTTTGTCGGGTTTTGGTATCAGGGTGTTGGTGGCTTTGTACAATGAGTTTTCGAGTGTTCCTGCCTCTGCTATATTTTGGAAGAGTTTGAGGAGGAGACTTGTTAGCTGTTTTGCAAATGTTTGATAGAATTCGTCTGTTAAGCCATCTGGTCCTGGGCTTTTGTTTGTTGGAAGACTTTTAATCACAGTTTCAATTTCAGTGCTTGTGATTGGTGTGTTTACATTTTCTATTTCTTTTGGTTCAGTTTTGGAAGGTTGTGGTTTTCTAAGAATTTTTCCATTTCTTCCATGTTGTCCATTTTATTGGCATATGGTTGCTTATATTAATCTCTCACGATCATCTGTAATTCTGCTGTGTCAAATTTTACTTCTCCCTTTCCATTTCTAATTATGTTGATCTGAGTAGTCTTCTTTTTTTTCTTTTTTAAAAATATTAATTAAATTTCAGCTGCGTTGGGTTTTTGTTGCTGTCCCCGGACTTTCTCTAGGTGCGGCAAGCGGGAGCTACTCTTCTTTGCCATGCTCGGGCTTCACATTGCGGTGGCTTCTCTGGTTGCGGATCATGGGCTCTAGGTGCATGGGCTTCAGTAGTTGTGGCACGTGGGCTCAGTAGTTGTGGTGCACGTGCTTAGTTGCTCCTTGACATGTGGGATCTTCTTGGACCATGGCTCGAACCAATGTCTCCTGCATTGGCAGGCACGTTCTTAACCACTGTGCCATCTGGGAAGTCCCTCCTTTTTTTAGTGACGAGTTTGGCTAATCGTTTATCAATTTTGTTTATCTTCTCAAAGAACCAGATTATAGTTTTATTGATCTTTGCTATTGATCCTTTCATTTCTTTTTCATTTTTTTTGATGTTATCTTTATGATTTCTTTCCTTCTGCTAACTTGGTTTTTTTTGTTCTTCTTTCTGTAATTGCTTTAGGTGTAAGTTTAGGTTGTTTATTTGAGATGTTTCTTGTTTCTTCAGGTATGATTGTATTGCTGTAAACTTCCTGCTTAGAACTGCTTTTGTTGCATCCCATAAGTTTTGGGTTGTCATGTTTTCATTGTCATTTGTTTCTAGGTATTTTTTGATTTCCTCTTTGATTTCTTCAGTGATCTGTTGCTTATTTAGTAGCATATTGTTTGGCCTGCATGTGTGTGTATTTTTTACAGTTTTTTTCCTGTAATTGAAATGTAGTTTCACAGCATTGTTTTTGGAAAAGATATTTGTTACAATTTGAGTTTTCTTAAATTTACCAAGGCTTGATTTGTGACCCAAGATGTGATCTATCCTGGAGAATGTTCCATGAGTGCTTGAGAAGAAAGTATATTCTGTTGGTTTTGGATGGAATGTCCCATAAATATCAGTTAAGTCCTTCTGGTGTAATGAGTCATTTAAAGCTTGTGGTTCCTTATTTATTTTCATCTTGGATGTTCTGTGAAAGTGGGGTGTTAAAGTTCTCTAACATTATTATGTTACTGTCAATTTTCCCTTTTATGGCTCTTAGTTAGCATTTGCCTTATGTATTGAGGTGTGCCTATCTTGTGTGCCTAAGTATTTACAATTGTTATATCTTCTTGGATTGATTCTTTGATCATTATGTAGTGTCCTTCTTTGTTGTAATAGTCTTGATTTTAAAGTCTATTTTGTGTGATGTGAGAATTGGTACTCCAGCTTTCTTTTGATTTCCACTTGCATGGTATACCTTTTTCCATCCCCTCACTTTCAGTCTGTATGTGTCCCTAGGTCTGAAGTGGGTCTCTTGTAGACAGCATATATACAGGTCTTGTTCTTGTATCCATTTAGCCAGTCTTTTAGTTTTGGTTGGAGAATTTAATCCATTTACACTGAAGGTAATTATCGATATGTATGTTCCTATTCCATTTTCTTAATTGTTTTGGGTTTGGTTTATGTATGTCTTTGTGTGTTTCTTGCCTTGAGAAGTTCCTTTAGCATTTGGTTTAAAGCTGGTTTGGTGGTGGTGAATTCTCTTAACTTTTGTTTGTCTGTACAGGTTTTAATTTCTCCGTGAAGTCTGAATGAGATCCTTGCTGCGTATAGTAATATCCTGTATGGGACTCTGTGCGCTTCCTGGACTTGATTGACTATTTCCTTTCCCATGTTTGGGAAGTTTTCAACTATAATCCTTCAGATATTTTCTCAGAACCTTTTGTTTTCTCTTCTTTTTCTGGGACTCCTGTAATTTGAATGTTGGTGTGTTTAATGTTGTTCCAGAGGTCTCTTAGGCTGTCCCCCGTTCTTTTTATTCTTTTTTCTGCTCTGCAGTAGTTATTTCCACTGTTTTATCTTCCAGGTCACTTACTCCTTCTGCCTCAGTTATTCTATTGACTCCTTCTAGCGAATTTTTAATCTCATTTACTGTGTTTTTTATCATTGTTCGTTTGCTCTTTAGTTCTTCTAGGTTCTTGTTAAACATTTCTTGTATTTTCTCCATTTTATTTACAAGATTTTAGATCATCTTTACTATCATTACTCTGAATTCTCTTTGAGATAGGCTGTGTATTTCGTCTTCATTTGTTAGGTCTGGTGAGTTTTTACCTGCTCCTTCATCTGCCGCATATTTCTCTTCTCATTTTGTTTAACTTACTGTGTTTGGGGTCTCCTTTTCACAGGCTGCAGGTTCGTAGTTCCCGTTGTTTTTGGTGTCTGTCCCCAGTGGGTGAGGTTGTTTTCAGTGGCTTGTGTAGGCTTCCTGATGAAGGGGACTGGTGCCTGTGTTCTGGTCAGTGGGGCTGGATCTTGTCTTTCTGGGGTGCAGGGCCACGTCCAGTGATGTGTTTTGGGGTGTCTGTGAACTTCGTATCATTTTAGGCAGCTTCTCTGCTAGTGGGTGGGGTTGTGTTTTTGTATTGCTAGTTGTTTGGCATGGGGCATCCAACACTAGGAGTTTGCTGGCTGTTGGGTGGAGCTGGGTCTTAGCATTGAGACAGAGATCTTTGGGACAGCTCTTGCCGATTGACATTATGTGGGGCCAGGAGGTCTCTTGTGGTCCACTGTCCTGAATGTCCAGGACAAAAGCCTGACACCATGCTGGAGCACCAAGACCCTGTCAGTCACAGGGCTGGATCCACATCAAAGGGGAAAGGAATAGAAAGTGCTTTCTCAGAAGTAAAAGCCTCAGTGTTGGCCTTCTGGCTGGGTCTCTGTTACAGCATAATCTGATGGCATGTCCAGAGCATTCGTCTCCTCTGACGGGCTTCCTGGAGTGGCTTCCTGAGTTGCCATAGTCTGCCCTGCAACAGCAGCCACCTCCTCATTCTATTTTTTTGTTCTGTTCCATGGCAGTGAATTCCACCATTCTGTCTTCCAGTTCACTTGTCCCTTCTTCTGCCGCAGTTATTCTGCTATTGATTGTTTCTAGTGTATTTTTCATTTCGGTAATTGTATTGTTCATCTCTGTTTGTTTGTTCTTTAATTGTTCTAGGTGTTTGTTCTTTAATCCTTCTAGGTCTTTGCTAACATTTCTTGCATCTTCTCGATCTTTTCCTCCATTCTTTTTCTGATGTCTTGGATTGTCCTTTCTATTATTATTCTGAATTCTTTTTCTGGAAGGTTGCCTGTGTCCACTTCATTTAGTTGTTTTTCTGGGGTTTTATCTTGTTTCTTCACCTGGTACATAGTTCTCTGCCCTTTCATTTTGTCTGTCTTCCTGTGAATGTAGTTTTTGTTCCACAGGCTACAGGATTGTAGTTCTTCTTGCTTCTGCTCTCTGCCCTCTGGTGGATGAGGCTAAGAGGCTTGTGTAAGTTTCCTGATGGGGGGGACTGGTGGTGGGTAGAGCTGACTGTTGCTCTGGTGGGCAAAGCTCAGTAAAACCTTAATCCGCTTGTCTGCTGATGGGTGGGGCTGGGTTCCCTCCCTGTTGGTTGTTTGGCCTGAGGCAACCCAACACTGGAGCCTACCTGGGCTCTTTGGTGGGGCTAATGACAGACTCTGGGAGGGCTCACACCAAGGAGTACTTTCCAGAACTTCTGCTGCCAGTGTCCTTGTCCCCATGGTGAGCCACAGCTTCCCCCCCGCCCCCCGCCTCTGCAGGAGACCCTCCAACACTAGCAGGTAGGTCTGGTTCAGTCTCCTATGGGGTCACTGCTCCTTCCCCTGGGTCCCGATGCACACTCTACTTTGTGTGTGCCCTCCAGGAGTGGAGTCTCTGTTTCCCCCAGTCCTGTGGAAGTCCTGCAGTCAGATCCTGCTACCTTCAAAGTCTGATTCTCTGGGAATTCCTCCTCCCGTTGCTGGACCCCCAGGTTTGGAAGCCTGACGTGGGGATCAGAGCCTTCACTCCAGTGGGTGGACTTCTGTGGTATAAGTGTTCTCCAGTCTGTGAGTCACCCACCCAGCGGTTATGGGATTTGATTTTATTGTGATTGCGCCCCTCCCAGCATCTCATTGTGACTTCTTTGTCTTTGGATGCGGTTGATCTTTTTTGGTGAGTTCCAATGTCTTCCTGTTGATGATTGTTCAGCAGTTAGTTGTGATTCCGGTGCTCTTGCAAGAGGGCGTGAGTGCGTGTCCTTCTCCTCCACCATCTGGCCCAAGGACTTAATGAAGCTCAGCTTCTTTATGTTTCATCATAGAAAGAATTCAGTGAGAGACGAAGTGATAGGAAGCAATGGTTTTATTTAGAGAGGTACACATTCCACAGACAGAATGCAGTCCTTCTCAAAAGGTAAGAGTGGCCTTGGGAGAAACACACTCCGCAGACAGTGTGGGCCATCTCAGATGGCGAGAGGCCCTGAAATATCAGTTTTAGGTTTTAATAATTGAGCCAAGACTGTAGTGTCAGGTGATGTTTGCTGTGTTTACTTAAGAGCTTTCTTCTAGGAATATTTTTTTTCTCTCAAGGTCACAAGTTTGAAAATATGTTTTATCAATTTGGTTTTTTCTATAATTTTGGTATGTCAAAAGCGCTTGATCCTGGCCATTTAATAGCTCAGACAAGTGCTTGCAAGCACTGGCTCCATCTCCATTGTACATGAAGAGAGCTGGAGTTCCAGTGAGCAGCTGTCCTTCAGTGAGCTGGTTGTCCTTTGTGGCACCGTTTCTGTTTGGGAGCCCAAGTCAGATGTGATGTGAACAACTTTCTGAGGACAGTGTGATGGATCAGCTCCTTCTGAGTCTAGCTCCCCAAGGAGTACCCTTGGCTGTGGTTCAAGTGTTCTATATGTGTTGGTTTCTCTCTCCAACAGTCTAAAACTGCTGTGGGTGCTCAGAGCACTAGGTGATCAGCCTTATTGTACATGTGCCCTTGTGTCTGTGTCTCCCCCCACCCCCTTCCCGAATTTACTTAGTAGTTGTAGTTGGATCTCCTGTAGGTCTAGTACATGGCAGAGGATTGATCCTCAGACACTTCTGCTAGATTCTCAGTTAGCTGAGAACTCCTTGTGGTCAGAAGGAGCAAAAGTCTCTGTTATTTTGAGCAGAGCAGGGTCAGTCTGTCATTTCACCAGCAAACAGTTAGTTCAGACCACATATGTATAATCTTTCCAATTTAAGACATTTAAAAAAAGAGGCTGGGCAACGCAGCTCACTTTACAGTTTCCCCTGTGTCCCCTGCCCAGGAAATGTACTGGTATCCCCTTAGGACTCCAAGTCCCAGGAAAACCAATTCGAATAAAATTCAGGACATCATTTAAAGCAATGATGTTTGGATATCAGGAGAACTCACTAAAGCACCTAAGGAATACTGAGAATGGGGGTGGGGCATAGGGCCTGTGCTGGTAGCAAGCGCTGGTTCAGGGTAGACTCCAGGTGTCCTATCTCTGTTATTTTGCCAGCTACACCAAGGAAATATTGATGAAACTTGAATTAATAACCAAATAAAGAAGAGAAACAAATAATTTTATTTGAGGCAAATCGAGGATTATAACCCAGGAGACAGACACTCTGAGAAGTGTTCTATTAGAAGTCGAAGGCAGAGTCATAATACATTTTCAAGACAAAGGAGACAAAGGATCATATATCACATGACATACTGACATTTTACATAAAATTCACCAAGGATGTGTAGTCTAGCAGCAAGTTACCATGGACCCCTACAGAGTTGGAAAGAGCACTATTATTTAAGTTACATTTGCTAGCATTAGAAGACTGGAAAAAAATTAACCTTGTGGTTCAGCAGGCACTCCAGTCTTTAAGAAGGTCTGGTTAATGTGTAATGCAGGTTGCACCCTGCACATTAGGGATAGAGGGAGGAGGTTCAGATGGACACACAGAGAGAATTTTATGTTTAAATTCTCTTGTCCTGCCTTAAAATATAAATTTTATTTGATCAGTGACATACCTTTGTCTGATTTTTTTTGTTATTTTTCTTTTTCTCTTTTTTTTGTGGTACGTGGGCCTCACACTGTTGTGGCCTCTCTCGTTGCGGAGCACAGGCTCCGGACGCACAGGCTCAGCGGCCATGGCTTACGGGCCCAGCTGCTCCAAACTCCCTTTGTAGAAGTTTCACTTCTGAGCCCCTAAAACAATGCTTATCAAATTTCAGAGTGTATCAGAAACCTACAGTGTGTTAAACACCAATTGATGGGATCCAGTCCCAGATTTTCTCACTCACTGATATCTGAGATAGGGCCTGAGGATGTGGATTTCCTAGTGGAATTGGTAACTGAGTCATCTGGGATTAAACTTGGAGAACCCTTGTCCTAGAAGTTAAATTTTTAGCTTAGCATTTTTTTTCTTTTATAAATTTATTTATTTTTGGCTGCACTGGGTCTCCGTTCTGCGTGTGGGCTTTCTCTAGTTGTGGCGAGCAGGGGCTACTCTTCGTTGCGGTGCGTGGGCTTCTCATTGCGGTGGCTTCTCTTGTTGCAGAGCACGGGCTCTACGCACACGGGCTTCAGTAGTTGGGGCACGCAGGCTCAGTAGTTGTGGCTCACGGGCTCTAGAGCGCAGGCTCAGTAGTTGTGGCACACGGACTTAGTTGCTCCGCGGCATGTGGGATCTTCCTGGACCAGGGCTTGAACCCGTGTCCCCTGCATTGGCAGGCAGATTCTTAACCACTGTGCCACCTGGGAATCTCTTTAGCTTAGCATTTAAAGTGTATCTTTAACTCTTAATTTCTCAGCTTGATACTTTCTTTCCTTTAGGCCCTTAAAAATTCTCTAAATTTTGAACTTTTTCAAAATCAGAAAATTGATTATGTTACTTCAGCTTAGGTTATTTTTAGTAATGAATACTTATTGTCCATGCTTTGCTTTAATAATACTGTACTAGTTTCGTTACGGAGTGCGAACTTGTTCTACTTGCCACACAACAGGCCATTAAATTGGGAGATGAGCTGGTAGGGCAAGGGGTAATGACTTTATTTGGAAAGCCAGCAGACCGAGAAGATGGTAGACTAATATCCTAGAGCAGGGGTCCCCAATCCCCGATCACTAGAGGGAGTGATGCTTCATCTGCCGCTCGCCATCCCTCACATTACTGCCTGACCACCCCCACCCACCCCCGCCCTGTCCATGAAAAAATTGTCTTCCACGAAACTGGTCCCTGGTGCCAAAAAAGTTAGGCACCACTGTCCTAGAGAACCATCTTACCCCAGTCAGAATTCAGGCTTCTTTTATACTAAAAGAGGAAAGGAGTGGCTGTTTGTTGCATACTTTTCGGTATCGGAATCCTTTGTTCTTATAGTTGTCCACTCAGGTCAGGTCATGATGTTCCTGTAAACCTCCAGCAAAAAATATGTTATTCTCTGTTCTGCAACTTTTTATTTCTATGTGAATGGAAAAGTGGTATACTCTTAAAGGTCAGAGCCTTGAGAATAGGCTATCCTCTATATTTCAGGCTATGGGCCTGAATTTAACTCAAAGCAAAAGCAATAGAATACAGATTAAAATAAAAAACATCTAATATGGAGTCAGAATTGTTCTTTCCTATTACAGTTTTATGCACTAGTATAGTATATACCTTTCTTTGTCATTTAAGTCTGTACTTAGTATGTTTCATGGTTCTCTGCTATTGATAATTGTACTAAAAACAAAAAATTTTTAAGTTTAGCTAAGCAATATATTAGGGAAATTCAGTACTGACATTAATATGTTGTCATAAAAAGGTATAAAATATGCTGGTGATGTTACTGACCATAGTTCTTGGACTTTATCTGTAGAAATTGATAAGAGGCTAGAAGAGAAATAAAGGCAAAGTTTTATTGGGACTCAGTACTGCAGCGGCGGGGGGGAGCAGAAACAAGTTAACAGGTTCCGTGGCTTACTCCCTAAGGGGGATAAGCTGGTCCCTTAAATGGGGTGAGGGTAGGGGCGGATCTAGGGGTCAGGCCAGAGAGGTGGCTTGGGTGGTCTGCTCATTCCCTTTATTGATGCTGTGTGCAGGAAATTGTGCACAGTACCGTTTTTTCTCCTGGCACCTTGTGGTAGGTGGTTTTTGGTCTTTTTGTAACTTGTTCATAATTTGCCCCAACTGTACATGTGCACAGTTATTTTTAGTCCCTTATTGTTGCACAGGTAGAGGAGCAAGCACTGCAGTAAAGGGTCCCAGTTCTCAACCTGTCTCAGTGATATATACTTTGTTTATAATTTGTTTTGGTGCCTGCAGTGGTTTTAAGTTCATACTCAGCTTTATATGCTTCACTGACTAGAACTGTTGAACACTGATTGATTATGTATGCCCATGGGCACAGAGAGATGTTCTTTCAGAAGGATAATTTTTAATAATTGTTTTGAATCATGTGTCAACTTACTCATTAAATATTAGATACAAAAATTTGGTCTGTATTTGATACTTTGGCTTGATTTGATTTTTATTTGCATTTTTCATTTATAGTTTTATAAAAAAGTTAGTTGTGTCTTTTAGAATTACTTTTTTTTTTTTTTTTTTTTTTTGCGGTACGCAGGCCTCTCACTGTTGTGGCCTCTCCCATTGCGGAGCACAGGCTCCGGACGCGCAGGCTCAGCAGCCATGGCTCACGGGCCCACTCTGCGGCATATGGGATCTTCCCGGACCGGGGCATGAACCCGTGTGCCCTGCATCAGCAGGCGGACTCTCAACCACTGCGCCACCAGGGAAGCTCTAAAATTACTTCTTTTTAAACCATCCTTTAGGGACTTACCTGGCAGTCGGGTGGTTGAGACTTTGCCTTTCAATGCAGCGGGGTGTGGGTTCAATTCCTGGTCTGGGAGCTAAGCTCCCATATGTCTTGGGGCCAAAAAAGCGAAAGCCTGAAACAGAAGCAATATTGTAACCAATTCAATAAAGACTTAAAATAATTAATGAACTATCCTTTATTAAAAGTACCATGAGTGATCTGTGTATTTAGCATTTTTCTCTTTCACCTAAGAAGTTTGGAGGCAAATAGTACAGTTCTGATACGTTGACGCCACAGAATTATCAGAGACCTGGGCTTTGTTTTCTGTTAGGATGATTTTAGACAATGTTTTGAGTTTGAACTTTGTTAATTTAGCATGACACACTTGAGATTTCTTCATGTTATTGGGTGTATTGATATTTACTTGGTATTGCTGAACAATAGTCTGTAGTCTGGATGTTCGACAGTTTGTGTACCCCAACACCCATTGAAGGAAGTTTGGCAGTTGTGGAAAAAGTGCCTAAAATTTTTACATACCGGTTTTTGTATGAATTTAAGTTTTAATTTCACTTAGGAGTGAATTTCTGGGTCAGTGCATTGCTGGTAAGTTTGTTATAACTTTACAGCAAATTGCTTATGATTTCCCAAAGTAGCTGTTCCAAGTTTGCATTTACAATAGCAGTTTATGAGAATCATGGTTGCTCTTTATCTTTGTCAGAACTTGTTATTGTTAGTATGATTCATTTCCATAATGATGGTGAACATCTTTTCCTGTGCTTATTTGCTGTCTTAGTCTGTGATGTTTTTCTTTTATTATTACACTTTTTGTTTTATATGTTTTATTATTGAGTTTTGAGAGTTATTTATATAGTATTGTGGGTACAACTCGTTTGTCAGGTACTTGATTTTTGCTTTCTTAGAGCTAACAACCTCCTCTTAATTACTTAATATGAAAAAGTTTACATTGGTTTCAACAATAGTGTTAGTTTTTAACTTTTCTAACCTCTTTTCCTTGTAAATTCAGTCATTTAGGGACAGCCACTGAGTTCTGTGTTCTATAACATAGAACCTCTGCCTCAGTTTTCCAGGACTGGAGTGTGGGATAAATGGCCTTGTTCTTTTGGAATGATCCTCTGATATAGTAGCAGGTGTTAGACAGGTACCTTGCCTCTCCTGACATGGAGTCTCCCTCCATGTATGATATAGGTAAGGGCAATTAGAGAACATAGGTTTCTCTGCTGTTTGTGCATTAGAGCTTCCATCCCATGAATGTGAGCTTGTAGAGCAAAGTAGCCCTAGCTGTCATTTGCACTTGCTTGGAATATAGCTTCTGCAGCATGTTGATGAGCTGGAGAAAGAAAGATTGACAGCCTGTTTCCTTAAGGGGAGATATCTAAACTTTAAAATGGGAACTTGGGCAAGAGGCAACTCCATGTGCAGATTTTCATAGTGATATAAAGTTTTCATCTCCTTTGGGTAAAAAGTATGATTGCTGGATCATATGATAGCAGTATGTGTAAGCTTTGTAAGAAACTGCCAGACTGTTTTCCATTGGCTGTACCATTTTTGCTTTCCCTAGGAATGAATGAGAGTTTCTGTTCCACAGCCTCGCCATTATTTGGTATGGTCAGTGTTTTTGATTTTGGCCTTTCTAAATAAGTATATAGCTTTAATTTGCATTTCCCTGATGACATGATGGAAAGCATCTTATGATTTTTTACCCTCTGTATCTCTTCTTTGGTGAGGTGTTTGTTAAGTTCTCTGGTGCATTTTTTATCAGGCTGTTTTCCCATGGTTGAGTTTCAAGAGTTCTTTGTGTGTTTTTTAAATACGATAAATGTGTTGTTTTTCTGACCAAAGTGCATTGATTTTTAAATCTTCTTAAAGTACTATGAAAAAAATATTCAAGAAAATAAAATACAAATGGGAAATGTAACCATTAGATTTGGTCTCCTTTGTACTAACCCTATGCTTAGTCTGGAAAACAAAGAAAATAACTTTGAAGTAAAATTAAAATGCTAACTAAAAAATTTGACCATAAATCTAAGTACATGCATTTCAAGGTTCCACTGCTAGGAATTTTGTTAAGATCAGTTTAATCATTAATAACATTATATAATAGAGCATAAGGAATACATGTCCAGGGTGTGATGCTTGCCCCTTACCCTCAGATTTATGTCAGAATAAAGGTGATAATTCTGCCAGGTCCCCGCAGTGCCCCCATCCCAATCCCTGGAAGCAAAGACTGTGCCCTGTCACACAACTTTGTACAAGTTGCAGTAAAACGAAGCCTAAGTTTTCTTACTTTTCTATCGGAAATGGTCAGTTATTTGATAAATACTCAAACACTTATGGGAATTCATTTCATGAGTTAGTTTACCAAACACATTGTGCTGGAACTGACCCCATGAAAAGTTCTTTTGGAATTTGGCCTACAATTTAATATGCTGGGAATTTAAAACCTTCAAGAGAAAAAGACGCGGGGAATCTCTAATCCAAGCATGTTGTAATTACTAAGGGATAGACATACTAAAAGTTTTGGTCACAGAAGGCATAAACTATAAACTAATAAAAGGGATATTCTTTTTGAGTAAAAACAAAAACTAGCTAATGCCCTTTTTTGTTTTGTGAGCACCGTAACTAAGATGAAGTTAGACTCAAATTTTCTGTCTACTCCTGTGACCCTCCACCTCCAAAAAAAATATTAAAAATTTAATTTGTCTTATTACGTACTTTCTGGCCATTAATTGAGATGTAATTATACATCTCGATTACATTAATTGAGATGTAAAAAACGGGTTGTGATAGCAGCTATCAAAGCAGTATTTTCAAGCATTATTTAAAGGATGCTTTCAGGTTTAGAGTTAGCCTTCTTTGTCAAAAATCTTCACAGCTTCATCAAAAACTTCATCAACAGATTTAGAAGCATCTATTTTCTTGACTTTCCCCATTTCTTTATATGTCAATAATTGGCTTTGTTAACTGAAGATAGGTTTGAATTATCTTTTCCGAGCTGTTTCTGTTGTCATCATTCCTATCCACTACTTTTCCCCTCTCAAGACATCATTCAATACAGTTCTTATTATTACAGTCAAAAAAACAAAACAAAAGATACATTAGCCTTACTATCCATGTATCCATGGTCTTTTTTTTTTTTTTTTTAAATAAACATTTTCTGCAGTTTGAAAATATGCCTCAGTGTATTTTTTTGCTTTGGTCATTTTCCCTGCTTGGTGTTCTCTGAGCTTCCTGAATCTATAGTCTATTGTCTCACATTAATTTGGGGGAAATTCTTATTCATTATTGTTCCAAATAATTCCTGTGCTCTCTTCCTTTATTTATCTTTTGATAGTATAGTATTTCTTTATCTTTTGTTAGGATAGTAACACATTTGTTAAACCTTTGCTAGTTGTCCCACAGCCTTGGATATTATGTTCTTTTTTCCCCCATCTTCCCTTTTTAGGGGTTTTTGAGGATTTTTTTGATAAATCCTCTATCTCAGATACCGTTTCCTTAGCAGTATCTATCTAATCTACTGCGACTCTCATAATTTTTGTTATAGTGTTTTTGATCTTTAGCATTTCTACTTGAAATTGTTGGCCTTCTATATCTCTGTTTACATTGTTTTTCCATTCTTGTATGCTCTCTACTTTATATATTACATATCCTTAGCATATTAGTTGTACTTGTTTTAAATTTCCTGATGTGATAATTCCAACATCAGTGCCACATCTGTTTCTGATGCTTGCTGTGCCCCTTGCTTCTTTCTATCTCTCTCTTTTTTTTTTTTATTTTGGTGTGCCTTGTAATTTTTTCTTGGTATCTCGACATGATGTACCATGTCGAGTTAAAAAGAACTGCTGTAAATAGGCCTTTAGTAATGGGGTAGCAAGGTGTTAGGGGAGGGAAAAGTGTTCTGTAGTCTTATGATTAGGTCTCAGTCTTTTTAGTTAGCCTATGCCTTTGCAAAGTGAATTGCATCAGAATTTCTCAGTTTTCTTCCTTCTAGGTTGGATAGGATGACTGGAGTGGGCTGGAATTATTTTTCTTACTTTCCGGATTGTTACGACCAGAATGCCCTGGGGTATTTAAAAATTGTTCTTTTTCCCATTCTTTGGCCAGAAGCTTGTGGAGCTTTTTCTCAGGTTAACATGTGGCAATATTACTGGGCCCCTAGAAGAAAGTCTTGGAGTATTGTGGGGCTCCTCGTTTGCCTGGGAGCCCTGGATGTTTAAATCTCAGGCATGTCTGCCGTGAACTTTTGTACCCTGACACTTGTTTCTAGGGTTGATTCTCTCCGTGAGTGTCTGCTTTGGTAATCTGTGACTTCTTGTGTTAGCCTTGCTCCTTCAAATTTTTTTGTAAAAACAAATATTTTAGTCAGTCCGTTCTCAGATGTGTTGTACGCAGTGATTAGCATATATAGTAGTGTCTTTTAACCACACATTTGGTTATCTTGAAATTATTATTATTATAATTTTATGATAATACTTGAAAAAGCAAGTTTTTCTCATTAAGTCTTGTTTTCTCTTAACTCTAGTTATTTTCATGAAAGGATATTAGATGTTTTTGGCTTTATTGAGAAAATGTCTGAAATTCATAAAAATGATTGTTGAAGATATGAAAATCCTCAGTGTTACAATACTTGTGTACAATCTGCTCTTCCTTTCGTGTAGTGTAATATTCTTATTTTACTTTGACTTTAAGGCAGTGTTCATTCCTAAGTGTATTTCATTCTAAACGTTGTCCCTTGGGAACTTTAACAAATAGTTCAAAGACATTCTTATTCCTTTGGAATGACGATGGAGTTTCCTGTTGTTCTTAGTTTTAAAGAATGTCCCCACTAATTCTGATGTGCTTATCTTAGCGGTTTCCAACCTTTTTGACACCAGGGACCGGTTTCGTGGATTTTTCCACAGATGGGGGGTGGGATAGTGGGGTAGCAGTGGTCGCAGATGGTTCATGTGGTAATGTGAGCGACGGGTAGTGGCACGTGAAGCTTTGCTTGCTTTTCTGCTGCTCACCTCCTGCTGTATGGCCCTGTTCCTAACACGCCAAGGACTGTACTAGTTCACAGCCCGGCGGCTGGGGAGCCCTGGCTTATGTGACTTCCTATTTACCTTTTTGCCTTATGTGCCTTTTCTTATGTGCCTTTTTTTTAGGCTGACAGGAACTTCTTTATGTGATTCCAGACTTTTTTGCCTTTAGATGGTTAGGGAGTGTGGGAATAACCATCTTGGAATTATATTGAAGCTAGTAGCCCAAGATGATATTGATTATGTGAAAGAAAGCACCAGAAACAAGGGTTTATTACAGCTCAGGTTTTATCTTTCTGGAAAGTGTTGGATTTTGAGAAAATTCATTATAGTGTGTAAAAACAGACTTAGAAAATTTTCATGACATTTGGTTGATCAGGGAGATCAAGTGAATTAAAGTAAGTGCCAAGGTTTTACATTTTTCTAAGTGCAAGGATGAGATTTGATGATGGTTTATATACCTGGTCTCCTGTAGGTTATTTATTTTTCCATTATAATTATTATTTCCATAGGTGATTAACTTGGTAGGGCATAAACTTTAAATTGTTTGCTGTTTATATAACTGTTTGTGGAAAGGCAGGTATGATGGGCAGCTTGTATTAAAATATTAAAATCTGTGTTGTGGCTTTTTAAATAGGACATAATTGGACTAATAACTATTTTCCCTTTTTCAGCATTATCTGCTTATCAGAGATACTACAGTTTACAGTCTGACTACTGGAAGGTTAGTGCACCTTTGAATACCAATTTTGTTATTTTGGGGCAAATTATATGAAATACTAATTCTAAGTAAGGAACATGGAAAGGGGGAGAAAGGTATTTTGTGCCAGCTGTTTTGTGTGAAGTATATTGTTCGTAATTAGTATTTTTCTGACTAATTAAAAAGACATTCTAAGTGTGATACTTTAATAACAAAATCAAGTAAAAAAAAATCTGTTCCTTTTTTAAAAGTGTGTAGCTGGGAATAGATGAAGGATGCATAATGGTGATTTTAAAGATGGGTGAATCAGGCTAAAAGGCTATGGTTGTATCTCTGAGGAGAATTAAAGTCATCCATGTTAGAAAATCTACCTAAGTAAGAATGGAGTGTAAGGATAAATTATCCACTGTTTTATCTTAATTTAAGCAGTAAAGTTTAACTAGCTAGCAGATTAATCTTTCAATGCATATGTGCTTTCAAATATGATACAGATAGCTAAATAATAGATTGCTTTTCAAAACAAATTTATCTTATAATAGGATATAACCTATAATATCCGTTCTATATATCACTTCTATGAGAATTAGTTATAGGTAGTGTTATGTTACCTGCAAAGAAATTTTAGGTTACCCAAGGAGTTTGAAAACCCATGTGTTGACCCCTAATGTAACTGAAATTGTTGCTGGCTTTTGTGAAGTACTTGGAGTGGAAAGAAACAGTTAAGTATGAAGGTTTATTTAATCCAGAAACATTCACATAAGTTTATTTAGATTTACTACTATTCTTTTTTTATAACAGTATTATAGAAGTATGATTCATCTACCATAGAATACACCCATTTGAAGGGTACAATTTAATTATTTTTAATATATTCACAAAGTTTGTGTATCCTTTACCACCTTTGATTTTAGACTATATAAAATATTTTTATCATACAATAATGAGAATAAGTATTCTCTCTCAGTCCCCCATGATCCCTTTCTTAAGAAAGTGTTCATTTACTTTGTGTTTCTGTATGTTTGTCTAGTCTGGACTCCTTTTTTCACTTAGTGTTTTCAAGGTTTGTGTCTGCTGTGGCATGTATCAGCAGTAGTACTTCATTCCTTTTTAGAACTATAAATTACAATTTATGGATATTAATTTTATTTATTCCGTCGGTTGATGGACATTTGCTGTCTCTCCTCCTTGGCTATGAATCATGCTGATCTGAGCATTTGTGTCCCTGTTTTTGTTTGAAGACATATTTTCATTCCTTTTGGAAGTATACCTCAGAGTTGAATTTTGCTGTGCTGTTAACTTTTTGATGATCTGTTAAACTAATTTCTAGAGTGATTCCACCATGTTACATTCTGACTCATTGTAGGAAGACCTAATTTTCTCCGTATTCTTGCCAACATTTGTTCTGTCTTTTCTAAATTCCACCATCCTAATGGGTGTAACATGTTTTCTCACTTGAGTTTTCATTTTCATTGCCCTTATGACTAACAGTGTTAAAACATCTTCTTGTTTGTTTGTTGGACATTGGTGTTTGTTTGTTTTGAGAAATGTCTATTCAGATTCTTTGCCCCTTTTAAATTGAGTTGCAATATTATTTATATATCTAGTTGATTTGCTGATGTTTTCTTATTCTCTAGGTTGTCTTTTTTTCATGTTTAATAGAGTTCTTTGAGGCACAAAAGTTTTGTTATGAATTCCCATATAGCTTTTTTTTTCTTTTGTTGCTTGTACCATATATACAGTACCAATCCAAGTCATAAAGTTTTATCCACATTCTTCTTTTAAAGGTTTTGTAGTTTTAGCTCTAACTCTTATGTTCTTGATCATTTTAAGTTAATTTTTTTGTGTGTGGTGTAAGGTAAGGTTTCAACTTTATTGTTTTACAGGTGGATATGTAGTTGTCCTAGCAGTGTTTGTTGAAAAGAAAATTCTTTCCCCAACTGGATGATCTTGACACTGTTGTCACCAGTCTTGGCCACAAATCTGTTGGTTTATTTCTAGACTTTCTGTTCAAAGAAACGGAAAACAGTTTATTTCTAAACTTTCGGTTCTGTTGATCTTTTATGCCTGTTTTTGTGTTGGTACCACACATGAAAAACTATTTCTTTTAAACTACTTGTATCTTTGAATGTAAATTTTGTCTTGTGGATAACATATAGTTGAACCATATTTTATTATAAATAGAATTATTTTCATAATTTCACTTTACTTTTAATTTTTAAAAAATATTTATTTATTTATTTTTTGGCTGTGTCGGGTCTTAGTTGTGGCATGCGGGATCTTTCATTGTGGTGTGCGGACTTCTCTTTGGTTGTGGAACGTAGGCTCCAGAGCGTGTGGGCTCTGTGGTCGCAGCACGTGGGCTCCCTAGTTGCATCATGTGGGCTCCACAGTGTGTGGGCTCAGTAGTTCCAGGACGCAGGCTTAGTTGCCCTGCAGAATGTGGGATCTTAGTTCCCCGACTAGGGACCGAACCTGTGTCCCCTGCATTGGGAAGCAGACTCCCAAACACTGGATCACCAGGGAAGTTCATCACTTGACACTTATTTCTATCTTTTTAAACATTTATTTATTTAACTTATTTATTTTATTTTATTTATCTTCGTTGCTGCGCACGGGCTTTCTCTAGTTATGGCGAGCAGGGGCTACTCTCTCGTTGCAGTGCGTGGGGCTTCTCATTGCGGTGGCTTCTCTTGTTATGGAGCAGGGACTTTAGGCTTGCGGGCCTCAGTAGTTGAGGCTTACGGGCTCTAGAGCGCAGGCTCAGTAGTTGTGGCGCATGGGGTTAGTTGTTCCACTGCATGTGGAATCTTCCCGGACAAGGGCTCGAACCCATGTCCCCTGGCATTGGCAGGTGGATTCTTTTTTTTTTTTTTAACATCTTTATTGGGGTATAATTGCTTTACAATGCTGTGTTAGTTTCTGCTTTATAACAAAGTGAATCAGTTATACATATACATATGTTCCCATATCTCTTCCCTCTTGCATCTCCCTCCCTCCCACCATCCCTATCCCACCCCTCTAGGCGGTCACAAAGCACGGAGCTGATCTCCCTGTGCTATGCGGCTGCTTCCCACTAGCTATCTACCTTACGTTTGGTAGTGTATATATGTCCATGCCTCTCTCTTGCTTTGTCACAGCTCACCCTTCCCCCTCCCCATATCCTCAAGTCCGTTCTCTAGTAGGTCTGTGTCTTTATTCCTGTCTTACCCCTAGGTTCTTCATGACATTTTTTTTTCTTACTTTCCATATACATGTGTTAGCATACGGTATTTGTCTTTCTCTTTCTGACTTCACTCTGTATGGCAGACTCTAGGTCTATCCACCTCATTACAAATAGCTCAATTTCATTTCTTTTTATGGCTGAGTAATATTCCATTGTATATATGTGCCACATCTTCTTTATCCGTTCATCCGATGATGGGCACTTAGGTTGTTTCCATCTCCGGGCTATTGTAAATAGAGCAGCAGGTGGATTCTTAACTGCTGCGCTACCAGGGAAGCCCTCTTAGCTATCTTTTATCAAGTTGAAGTTTCTTTCTAATTTTATTCAGTTATGTTTTTTTAATCATGAAAAGGTGATGTGTTTGGTCAAATTTCTTTTTTTTTCTTGCGGTACACGGGCCTCTCACTGTTGTGGCCTCTCCCTTTGCCGAGCACAGGCTCCGGACGCGCAGGCTCAGTGGCTATGGCTCACGGGCCCAGCTGCTCCGCGGCATGTGGGATCTTCCCAGACAGGGGCACGAACCCGTGTCCCCTGCATCAGCAGGCGGACTCTCAACCAGTGCGCCACCAGGGAAGCCCCTGGTCAGATTTCTTTTCTGTGTCTATTGAGAATTTGATTCTTAGTTTGACTTACTGGTTATTCAGGAGTGTATTCTTTTTTTTTTTAAGATGTTGTTGGTAGGTGTTTATTTTATTTTGTTTTATTTTATTTTATTTTATTATTATTTTTTTTGCGGTACGCTGGCCTCTCACTGTTGTGGCCTCTCCTGTTGCGGAGCACAGGCTCCGGACGCGCAGGCTCAGCGGCCATGGCTCACGGGCCCAGCTGCTCCGCAGCATGTGGGAATCCTCCTGGACCAGGGCACGAACCTGTGTCCCCTGCGTCGGCAGACGGACTCTCAACCACTGCGCCACCAGGGAAACCCTGGTAGGTGTTTATTAATTAATTAATTTATTTTTGCTGGGTTGGGTCTTCGTTTCTGTGTGAGGGCTTTCTCTAGTTGTGGCAAGTGGGGGCCACTCTTCATCACGGTGCGCGGGCCTCTCACTATCGCGGCCTTACTTGTTGCAGAGCACAGGCTCCAGGCGCGCAGGCCAGTAGTTGTGGCTCACAGGC
Source organism: Globicephala melas (assembly GCF_963455315.2). Taxonomy (NCBI): domain Eukaryota; kingdom Metazoa; phylum Chordata; class Mammalia; order Artiodactyla; family Delphinidae; genus Globicephala; species Globicephala melas. The sequence goes on along the minus strand of NC_083336.1, from coordinate 192,399 downwards.
CTACTTGCTTCGCGGCACGTGGGATCCTCCCAGACCAGGGCTCGAACCCGTGCCCCCTGCATTAGCAGGCAGATTGTCAACCACTGCGCGCCAGCAGGGAAGCCCAGGAATATATTCTTTAATTTCCACATTTTTTTTCTGATATTATTTTTAAAAATTTCATTTTCTTTTGTCCAAAGAACATACTTCGTATTATTTCAATTCATCTTTTACTCAGATTTATTTTGCAGCATAATATTTGTTCTATCTTGGAGAATGTTTAATGTGTATGAGAGGAATATGTATATTCTGTTTTTATTTGAAGTATTCTCTAAATATTGGTTAAGTTTGGTGGGTTAAAGTTTTGTTTAAGCTATCTATTCCCTGTTTGTGTTCTTTCTCTCTGGTGATTCCATCTATATTGAATATGAGATAGAGCCTCCAGTTACTGATGAATTGCTTATTTTGGGGGTCATTTTTATAGGTTTTGTGTCATATGTTTTGTTGGATGCATGTATAAGAGTTGCTATGTAATTTTGGTGGATAAATTATTTTATTTAAATTTTTCTTCCAACTTTATGGAGACATAATTGACCTGTGCATGTATCACTATGTCTTTAAGGTGTATATAGCGTGTTGATGTGAAACATTTATACACAAAGAGTTTGAAACTGTAGCGTTAGCCAACATTTCCATGTCACATAATTATTTTTATTGTCCTGCTTTATTTCTACTAACGTTCTTTTGGTTTTGAAGAATTTTGTTTGGTAGTAGTATAGCCATTCCAGAATTTTTATTTATTTGTTTAATTTTATTTTTGGCTGTGAGTCTTAATTGCGGCATGTGGGATCTTCGTTGAGGCACACATGATCGTTCGTTGAGGCGCTCAGGTTCTTTGTTGCAGTGGGGGGCTTCTCTCTAGTTGTGCTGTGTGGATTTTCTCTTTTCTAGTTGTGATGTGCAAGCTTCAGGGCGCCTGGGCTTTGTAGTTGTGGTGTGTGGGTTCCAAAGCGCATGGGCTCTGTAGTTTGCGGCACGCAGGCTCCCTAGGTGAGGTGCAGGAGCTCAGTAGTTATGGTGCGAGGGCTTACTTGCCCCGTGGCATGTGGGATCTTCATTCCCTGACCAGGGATTGAATCTGTGTCCCCTGCGTTGGAAGGTGGATTCTTTACCACTGGATCACCAGTGAAGTCCCCAGAAGTTTTGGGGGTTTTTTTGTGGTACGCGGGCCTCTCACCACTGTGGCCCCTCCCGTTGGGGAGCACAGGCTCCGGACACGCAGGCCCAGCGGCCATGGCCCACAGGCCCAACCGCTCTGCGGCATGTGGGATCCTCCCGGACCGGGGCACGAACCCGCGGACCCCCAACCACTGTGCCAGCAGGGAAGCCCCCCAGAATTTTTATAATCAGTGTTTTCATGATTCATTGCTTTTCATCTTTTTATTTACAGTCTGTGTTTTTCAATCTAAAGTATGTCTCCTGAAGACAGCATACAGTTGGATCTTTTAATTTTATCCAGTCTGATAATTTGTGCATTGATTATTTAATCCAATTTTGTCTAATGTTATTATTAAAATATTGCATATATATCTGCCAATGTACTTCTTTTGTATGTCTCTTTGTCTTCTATTTTTGCTTTACTGCATGAAACAGATTTTTAAAATTAATTTCTTCAAGTATTTTCATTATATGTTTTTGAGTTATTTCCTTAATGGTTGCCCTAGTGCTTACCATGTATATATCAAGTTATATGACTTTACCTTGATTTATACTAAACTAGTTCCTATGAGATATAGAAATGATACTCTTAATATGACATTATGTACTTGCCTTCTTTTATTTGTTGGACCTTCAGCAGTTAACATTGTTACGTATGTGTGTATGAACTATGTAGTAGTATGTTGTTATAGTATTAATTTATGTAATTTGTTGAGGTTTAAGAAAAAAAGATTGTATGTTTGGCTTTTGTATTTTAGCCTCTTAAATTCCCATATCTGTTTGTCTTCATTTGTTCTTGACCATCTTGAGTCTTTTCTGTAGTCCAGTATAGCTTTGTTCCCAGCTTAACTCATTGTTCTATCATTAAGTTATATTACTATATATTAATTGGCATAATAATAGTTATATGGAGAGCTGGTTTTTAAATCAGTTAGAAGGAAGGAAAGAAAAGAAATATGTATGTGGTCTGCTGTGTCCCATACCTGTATAATTAGATGTTAAACCACCCTCCCCGTACCCCCGTTTTTTGGCTTTGAAAACCTGACATGGACACTTGTTCTAAGCCTAAAGAACTTCACTAGAATTTGTTGTAATATTTATTGTAAGGTGGGTGTGTTTGAAGTGGATTCTTTCTCTCTTATAATCTACAAATATTTAGCTTTCATAGTTGAAAACTCTGCTAGGATAGAAGGTTCTTGGTTGGCAGTTTGTTTTCTTTGAGCACTTTGATTATGCTAGCCCACTGTCTTTCACCATCACAGTATCTGAGGAGAAATCAGCTTAATCTGATTTGGTTTTCTGTTTTGTTTTGTAAGAGAGTTTTTTTCTCTTGCTGCTTTCAGAATTTTCTCCTTGTGTTTGATCTTCCAACATTTTCTACAGTGATCTGTCTCTGAATGTCTTTTCATTTATTCTTCTTGAGTTTTAGTTGTGCTTACTGACATACAGATAAAGTTTTTCCTGAAATTCGGGAAGTTTTTAGCTGTTTACTATTGAAATATTTTTTTCCTGTCTTTTCTCTTTTCTGGCATTCCTACATACGTTGGTACACTTAATGGAAAGCGCATAGCACAGGCTCTTTCCCCAGCCACATCTGTCATTGTCCAACAGGCACATGACAGAATTTTAATGGAGGCAGAGACAAAGTGTTGCATGTGTTCAGCACCATGGGCTTTCACTCACCAATGCCAGTGCCCAGTCTGTCAGCAACAGACAGTAACATTCAATTCCTGATATGGCATCATTCCCTAAGGTGTTCATGTAGCTTCTCAGTGCCAGGTCGATTACAGTGGACTGCTTACATCATGAAAGAGTCAGGAATTTATCGACACTGGAATAGAAATTTGCTGGCATACCAATTTGCCTTTCCTGCAGACAGTGTTTCAAAACTGACATCCGTGGATTTACAGAATGCCTTATCTAATATTGTGGTAATCTACACAGAATTGCTTCAGAGTAAGGAACTAACTTCACAGGAAAAGAAATACAGCAGTGGACTCCCATGTTATGAAATTCAGTGACGTTAACCGTGTCCCCCATTATCCTGAAACAGCAGCTGGCTTGATAGAGAAGTGAAAGGGCCTTTTGAAGACTCAGTTACAGTGCCAGTTATGTGGCAGTGTGTTGCAAAGCTGGGGCAGGGTTCACCAAGAGATTTATAATGCTCTGAATTGGTGGTGTTTTTCTAATAGCTAGCATTCATGGGTCCAGCAATCAAGACAGTGGAATTGGGAGTGGCACCCACTATTACCCTGGTTATCCAATAGCAGCATTTTTGCTTTTTGTACCTACAACTTCATGCTAGAATGACTGAGAGGTGTTAGTTCCAGAGGAAGGAATTCTTCCACAAGGAGACAAAAATAATGATTCCCTTGAAGGGGGCATTAAGATTAAATAGCCTTTTTTCATTTCATTTTCATGCCTGTGACTCATCAGGCAAGCAAGGGAGTTATCTTGCTGGTGTTTTTATAGTTGTTGTTTGTTAGTTTTTCAAAGGAGGATAAGAATTAAAGTGGAAAAACATTGTTTTTCAGTACTGTTGCAGTTGAGGAAATGATATTCAATGTAGAACCGGGGTCAGTTCTGAATATAGCCTGAGCAAGTAGGAATTTATTGCCAAGGAGCCCTGTAAGGGTCAGCCTTTGGAAAATTACTAAAAGAAATAACAAGGCAGTTTGTGCTAAGCCATCCTCATCAAGGTGAGTAGTGGAGTATGAGTAACCCCGATTAGATACTGCGTGTTTCACATACAGAGGATGAGGCACTTTTGCTAAACCCACTTAATGTGGTTCTTGCAATTTTAGAAGGAAATGTGCAGATGTGCTTAGGCACAGGTTCCGGAATCTGACCTATAGTTTGTTAGTTCCCACTATTGTTTAAAGGAGTGAAGAGACATTCTTCTTTCTTAGAACAATGTTAGTTCATTTCTTGTTCTATAGCCTTTTGTACATTTAGGACCAACTGAATAGTCTGTTGAGTAACGGTAATAGAAGTTCAGGGCTAGGCAGCAAGCATTTAAGGAGGGGCGAATTTATGTGAAAATAACAGAAAAACAAAGAATATATGTTAAAAACCCCATTTCTGATTCCAGAGGACAGTCAAGATCTGTAGATGATGGGCTCAAAGCATCAGTAGATGGTAGAGTGTGGACAACAGGGGCAATACATAGAATTACTGGTTTGAATTGTGATGACAAACTTTATGAGAGGACCAGTCAGTTTGTTCATTAATGATCTGTTATGGTAATATTCTTGAAATTTATATGATGTCGTGTCACATCAGCTTTCAGGGCTCTGGGTAAAAGGCTTTTCAGTTCGTAATTATTCCAATTATTAAAAGGGTTTTCAGTTCGTAAACAGGGAGTATTTCTTTAACAGCTAATTGTTAAGGATGGAATGGAATTTCTCCATTTCTCTCAGAATGGAGAAAATTTGGAAGCACCAATTTAGAGAGGTGTAAATTGGAGATATTTGTCAAGGACTGGTAAATATGCAAGACTGAATCCAAAGGTCACATTATAGTTTTCCATTGTAAACATATTTTTCTCACCACCTATTTTATCAGAGAATCAAGGTCAGAATAATTTGTTTACAAAATTAGTAGTTTCATTAAATTTTGCCTGATTATTTTTTTTATAAACAACAGACTTTTTTTTTTTTTTTTTTTGCGGTATGTGGACCTCTCACTGTTGTGGCCTCTCCTGTTGCGGGCTCCGAACGCGCAGGCTCAGCAGCCATGGCTCACAGGCCTAGCTGCTCCGCGGCACGTGGGATCTTCCCGAACCGGGGCACAAACGCGTGTACCTGCATTGGCAGGCGAACTCTCAACCACTGCACCACCAGGGAAGCCCGGATATTAGCCTCTTATCACGTGTGGTTTGCAAAAATTTTCTTCCACTCCATAGGTTGCCTTTTCATTTTGTTGATCATTTCTGTTGTTATGGAGAGGCTTTTTGTTTGTCTGTTTGATGTAGTCTCATTTCTTTATTTTTTGTTGCTTGTGCTTTAGGTATCATACCCAAAAAAAGCATTGCCAAGACAGCTGTCTGGGAGCTTTTCCCCTGTGTTTTAATCTAGGAGTCTTATGGTTTCAGGTCTTTGTTTTAATCTTTAATCTGTTCCTTTGTTTTTGTGAATGGTGTAAGATAGCGTTCTAGTGTTCATTGTTTTGTGTGTGAATTCTAATTTACTTAGGACCACTTATTAAAAAGTTATGTCTTTTCTCCATTGAGGATTCATGGCTCCCTTGTCAAAGCATACTACCTGACCATATATGCATGGGTTTATTTCTGGACTCTTAATTCTGTTTCATGAGTCTGTGTATCTGTTTTATGCCAGTATCATGTTCATTGATTACTGTAGTTTTGTAATATAGATTGAAATCAGGAGAGTTGGTATCTCCAGCTTTGTTCTTCTATTTTTGGATTGTGTTGGTGATTCAGGGTCTTTTTTTGTTTCATATGAATTTTATTGATTCTATTAATGCAGAAAATGCCACTAGAATCTTGATAAGGATTGAAAGGAATCTGTAGAAGGTTTGGGTAGTGTGGACATTTTAACATGTTCTTTGTATGAAAATGGGTATCTTTCCTTTAATTTGTGTCTTTTCAGTTTCTTCCATGAGATTTGTATGTTTTCAGAATATAGATTTTTCAGCTTGTTGGTTAAATTTATTCTTAAGTTTTTAAATTGTCTTTGATACTATTATGAATGTAGTTGTTTTCTTTAACAGCTAATTGTTAAGGTATAAAACAACTGAAATTTGCAGTTGATCTTGTATGCTGCATCTTTACTGAATTCATTGAATTTTCTTTCTTTTGGTGGTGTTTTTATGACTCCCTATGTATAAGATCAAGTCATTTGCAAACAGGGAGTATTTTATATTTTCCTTTCTGATTTGCATGCCCTTTTTTTTTTCTTACTTGAATATTCTGGGTAGGATTTTCAGTACTTATGTTGAATAGATGCTTTTCCTGATCTTAGAGGAGAAGCTTTCAAATTTCACAGTTGAGTATGATGTTAGGTCTTGTTATGCCATATATGGCCTTTATTACGTTGACATATGTTCCCACTGTATCCAGTTTTTGAGTTTTCATCATGAGTGGATGTTGAATTTTGTCAAATTATATTTCTGCATCAGCTTAGTTGATCATATCATTTTATTCTTTGCTTCTGTGAATGTGGTATGTCACGTTTATTGATTTGCATATGTTGAATCAGCATTGCATCCCACGGTCAAATCCCACTTGGGCATGGTGTATAATTCTTTTAATGTGTTGTTGAAATCAGTTTGCTGATACCTTGTTCCGAATTTTGTTATTTATATTCAACCATGGATTTTAGTCTATAGTTTCCTTTTATTGGTAGTATCCTCTGGCTTTGGTATCAGGGTTATTCATAAAATAAGATTGGAAGTATTTTTTCATCTTCAGTTTTTTGGAAGAGTTTGAGAAGAGTTGGTATTAATTCTTTAAATCTTTGGTTGACTTCACTAATGGAGGAGTCTGTTTCTGGGTTTTCTGTCTTGGCATATTTTTTTTTTTTTGGCATATTTTTTTATTACCAATTAAATTTCCGTACTTATTATTGGTCTATTCAGATTTTTTATTTGTTCCTTGTTCAGTCTTGGAAGATTGTATTTATCTGTTCTCTAATCTTCATTATTCTCATTCTTCTCCTAACTTTGGACTGAGGTTGTTGATCTTTTTCTGTTTCCTTAAGGGGTGAAGTAAGTCGTTTGAGATTCTTCTTTCATCTCGATCTGAGACTTTATTAACTATAAATTTATGTCTTAGAACTACTTTTCCAGGTCAGGTTTTTTTATATGTTGTGTGTGCTTTTGTTGTCTCAAGATACTTTTAAGTTTCTCTTTTTAAAAAATGTTTATTTTATAATTTAGTTTTATAGTTTTTTGGTTGCAGCAGGTCTTCGTTGAGGCATGCAGGATCTTTTGTTGCGGGGCGTGGGTTTCTCTCCAGTTGTGGCGCCTGGGGCTCCAGGGCACGTGGGTTCTGTAGTTTGCAGCACACAGGCTCTCTGGTGGAGGTGTGCGAGCTCAGTAGTTGTGGTGCATGGGCTTAGTTGACCTGTGGCTTGTGGGATCTTAGTTACCCCAGCAGGGATCAAACATGAGCCCCCTGCATTGTAAGGCAGATTCTTTACCACTGGACCACCAGGGAAGTCCCTAAATTTCTCTTTTAATTTCTTCTTTGATTCATTGGTTGTTTTGGAGTGTGGTGTTTAATTTCCGTGCACTTGTGAATTTTTGTTTTCTTCCTGTTACTTCATACCATTGTGTTCTGAAAAGATACTTGGTATGACTTTAGTGTTCTTAAATTTATTAAAGAATTGTTTGTTCCCTAGTATGTGATTTATCCTAGAAAATGTTCCATAGGTGCTTTAGAAAAAAAAATATATTATGCCTTTGTTGGATGGGACTTTTTTCATTTGGCTTATACAGTTATTCACATTCACTGTTTCTCTATGGAGTCTCTGGATGATCTAAATGCTGTTGAGAGTAGGGCACTAAAGTTTCTAACTTGTGTTGATGTTTATTTTTACTATTAAGTCTTTTGGGATTTGCTTAATATATTACTTGCTCCAATTTTAGTGTAAAATCTGTTTTGTCTGTTGTAAAAATAGCTACTGCTGCTTTCTTCTGGTTGCCATAGTAATATTTCTTTTTATCCCTTGAGATTCTTCTAGGCAGTATGTCGTTGGATCTTGGTTTGTTTGCTTGTTTTTTTAATATTTATTGTCTTTTGAGTCGAGAATTTAATCATTTCCACATAAAGTATTTATTGATAGGTGAGATTTACTAATTCCATTTTAATGTTTTCTGATGTTTTGTAGTTCTTTATTCCTTTTTTTCTATGTTGGTGTTGGCCTTTGCAATTTGATAAATTTTTCTTCAGATATGCTTGGATTCCTTTATGACAGTCTTTTAGATAACTGCTACAAATTTTTCCTTTGTGTTTACCATGAGTCTTAAAGTATTTTTTATTTGTAACATTCTATTTTAACTGATAATAACTTTAATAGTAATATAAACTTTTCACTTTTACTTATTCCATTAAAGTTTTAAGTTGACGATGTTACTTTACATATTTTTAGGTTGTATATCCAATAATAAATTATTATAGTCATTGTGTTTTGTTGTTGTTTTGGTCGTACCACATGGCTTGCAGGATCTTAGTTCCCCAAGTAGGGATTGGACCCAGGCCCCAGCAGTGTAAGTGCCAAGTCCTAACCACTGGACTGCCAGGAATTCCCTCGTCATTGTTTTTTAACTTAAAATTAGACTTATAAATTAGTTACACACCACCATTACAATGTTAGATACATGGATTTTTGACTTACATATTTACCTTTACCAGTGAGTTTTAAAATATACCCATCTGTTTTTACAGTGTTAAATACCATCCTTTTATTTCCTCTTAAAAATTCCCTTTAGGATTTCTGGTAAGGCAGTGTTGATGAGCTTTATTAGTTTTTGTTTGATTGGGGAAATTATCTCATTATTTGAGTATTATTTTGTTTCTAAAGGACAGTTCCCCCCCTCTCCCCCCAGGTAGAGTATTTTTGCATATAGTTATCTTGGTTGACAGTTTTTCTTTAAGTATTTTGAATATATTATCCCATTCTCTTCTGGCCTGCCAAGATTTTGATAATACATCCGCTTATAGTCTTGCTTATGATGTGTCACTTTTCTCATGCTGCTTTCAGAATTCATTTTTGTCTTTGACTTTAACAGTTGTAATGTGTGTTGGTGTGATTCTTTTGAGTTCACCCTACGAGTCTTTTGGACCTAAGCAATTAGGATATCCATTTCTCCCCCAAGATATGGGAGGTTTTGGGCCATTTTTCTTTTACATGTACTTTTCTTGCCTTTTCTTTTTGTTTTATGTTTCTGGCATTCACAAAATGTGAATATTGTTTCCTTTAGATGATGTCTCGTAAGTCCTCTTGGCTTTTTTAACTTTTTTTCCAATTACTTTTCTTTTTTACTCCTCCAGCTGGATAATTTCAAAATGACAGTCATCTGGTTAACAGATTCTGTTTTCTGCTTGGTTGAGTGTGATGGTGAAATTCTCTATTTAGTTCTTTAGCTCAACTAGTGTATTTTTCATTAGAAGACCCTTAAAAAAAAATTTCTTTCTTGAATTTTTTGTTTTCTTCATTATTGCTTTCCTAGTTTCATTTAGTTGTCTTTCTGTGTGTTCTTTTAGTTTAATAAACTTCTGTAAGAGGATTATTCTGAATTATTTTGTCAAACAGCTCACAGTCTCTGGTTCTTTTGGCTCAGTTATTGAAATTTTAATGGTTTCCTTTGGTGGTGTCAGTTTCACCTGATTCTTCATAATCTTTATACTTTGCACATTTGAGTGATGGTCTCCTTTTCCAGATTTATCTGGTTTTCTTTGTCAGAGGCAGTTCACCAGTTAGCTCAACTTGGGATTATAGACAGGTCAGTTTACAGCCTCCTTGGGCAGGTGAGGCTTGCTATATGAGGTTTTTGTGTGTGTGTTGAGGCATTGCCTAAGCTCTGAGGTCAAGAGGTCACTCTGTCTGTGAACCATTGGATAGGAGTGCTCGCTTGATTTTCTGCACATGTGTAGCTGTAGAATGGGCTCCTTGGTTGCCTGGATTCTCTGGTCAGGTTTATCGATAGTGTGGGACATGGTCCTGTACTCAGTTTTTGGTTAGGTCTGCGAATTTGCTTCCCTGCATGGTTTCCTTGGCCGTTAGGGCTTGATGGTTGGACATCCTAATCTGACAGAGCTGCCTACCAGCTTCCTTGGCCAGACAGGACTGCTGCATTGGTTATCCAGATGTGCAGTGCTTTTGGGTGAGTTCTGTGCTCACGCGCCATCCTAAGTGGCTTGTAAGATGGGTGACACATCTTCCTAAATGTTGTGGTTAGAATTCCTGATTAGATGAGACTAGGGCTGTACTGAGCAGTAAGTGGAACTATGAATCTGCCTTTCTGCTCAGACAGGGCTGGTATGGCTTGCTGGCTAGGGACTTTAATCAGAACTGTGCACCAAGTGCCTTGGCCAGTTGGAGCCACCAGCTTTTTCTAGTAGTGCACAGTTACTTGCTGGCCTCTTTGCTCAAGTGCTGTTGTAAGTACTGTTGTAGGATGGGCTGTGCAGTTTCCCAGATTACGTGGTTGGGTTTGCTGATGGTTGGGGCTTGGGGACAGAGCAGGGCATACTGTGAATTAGCCATGCCTCAGCTAGGTGGTAAAAAAAAGTCTTCAAAGCTGGCAATGTAATTGTTTGGGGTCCTGAATCAGGCATAACTGTGAGCTGAGTTCACTCTTCAAGTGTGGCCATTGGAGTGGCTCTGCAAAATAAGAGTCATTTTCTGGGCTCTCTACTTAACACCCCTACAAGGGAAACTTGTTCTATCACGATTTGAGTGCTATTAAGCCCTATCCCTCAGTCATATTCTGATCCCCGCTGGTTAAGCAGTGCATAGTCTTCTTGCCATCCCCATGAGGCAAGACTTCAGTGCATGCTCTGGATGTCACTCATAATGCTGGGGGAGCTGGATATCCACCTTGGACTCTCCTTTGCCCACTGGAGGGACCATAGGCCTGATAGATCCCTCTTGGTATGTTGCTGTGCTAGTTTGGGAGAGGGGCAGTGTAGTCAGAGTATAGCTGGTCCTCTTACCCTTCTAAGACATCCTCTTGGTGTTTGAGGTCCAGGGATGTGTGTCAGTCTTAGCCCCATGTTCTGCGATTTTCATAGTGTTGTCCAGAGTATTTGTTAGTTGGTCTTCTAGTGAGGGGGACTGAAGTTGGGAACAACCTGTGTTGCCATCTTGGTGATGTCACCTCAGCACCACTTACTGTTACCCTTAGTGACCTGCTAGCAAATTTAGCTTCCTTTCCCCATGACCTTATGCTTTCCTGGGAAAGAGATGAGGTGTTAGTTTCAAAGGGAGGAATGCTTTCACCAGTAGACACACCAATGATTCCATTAAACTGAAAGCTGAAAGTTAAGAGTGCTTCCTGGTAATTTGGACTCCTTATGCCTCAATTGGAATCAACAGGCAAAGAAAAGAGTTTCTTTTCTGGCTGTGGTGATTCATTCTGACAAGTAGAAAGGGGAAATTGGACTACTGTTGCATAATGGCCATAAGGTAGAGGGACTGCACAATGGCCATACAGGAAATTCCTCAGGGCATCTCTTAGTACTACTGCTCCTTGTAATTAAGGTCACTGGGAAACTGAAAAACAATCCAGACAGAAGTAGTAAATACACCCTTCAGGAATGAAGGTTTGTATCACCAGGTAAACAATTATGACCAATTAAAGAACTTGCTCATCAATTCCTTTACAAGTCACCCCACCTCCCCTCCTGCCCTGATCTTTCTCTCATATCATGAAGTTCTGTTTTTCTGGAGATCTCTTAAGTATGACAGTATTTTACCCTTTCAAGTGTAATGTACAAATCTTATTCCAATATAACTTAATTTTACTCTTTTTAAAAATGTCTTTGTTTTCATTGTATCTACATATTAGCAGACAATTTCATAGGTTTTCCTTGCTACCATCATACATATTGTATGAAGAACTGAAGTTCAATGGTTGTAATTATGGAGTTTGGCAAAGTTTTTTTAATGGACTTGACTAAATTTTAGGTTTAACTGGCCACATTTCATTTCTGTCAGGTACTCTTCTTTTTCAAAAATTAACTTTTGGCTGCGTTGGGTCTTCATTGCTGTGCGTGGACTTTAGTTGCAGCGAGTGAGGGCTACTCTTCGTTGCGGTGCGCAGGCTTCTCATTGCAGTGGCTTCTTTTCTTGTGGAGCATGGACTCCAGGCACGCAGTCTTCACTAGTTGTCTCACGTGGGATCAGTAGTTGTGGCTCATGAGGGCTAGAGCACAGGCTCGGTAGTTGTGGCGCATGGGCTTAGTTGCTCCATGGCATGTGGGATCCTCCCGGACCAGGGCTCGAACCCGTGCCTCCTGCATTGGCAGGTGGATTCTTAACCACTGCGCCACCAGGGAAGTCCCCTCTTCATCTTCCTCTTCTTCTTCTTTTCTCCTTCTCCTTCTCCTTCTCCTTTCTTCTTCTTCTTCTTTTTTTGCGGTATGTGGGCCTCTCACTGTTGTGGCCTCTCCCGTTGCGGAGCACAGGCTCCAGACGCGCAGGCTCAGCGACCATGGCTCACGGGCCCAGCCACTCCACAGCACGTGGGATCCTCCCAGACCGGGACACGAACCCATGTCCCCTGCATCAGCAGGCAGACTCTCAACCACTGCCCCACCAGGGAAGACCTTCTTTTTTTTTTAATAAACTTGTAAAAATATAAAAACTGTTGTTAGCCCTGCAGCTATGCATTAAAAAGACCGTGAGTTCGGTTTGGATGCTGTACCATTGTTTCCTGATCTTTGCTACAGTATATATACTTACAAATACATCATTGATTTCCCTTTTCTTTGAAAAGTTAGCAAATTTCCTTGGTGTCTTTCTCTTTTTCCTTAAGAAATTTGTTATTTTATCTTGAGAGTAGGTGTGCCACAGGTAGTACTTGTGTGCTTGTGTAATAGACACTTCCTTGTTCACAGAGATCCCAAGGGATACATAATTGTAAAACTCCATTGATTCTCAGAGCTAGGTGGTCCTTGGAGTGGCAGCCTTAAAAACTGGGGCACTAGATGTGTGGTCCAGACGCTTTGTTTTCACTTCCCAGGTAGAAGCTTGGAGTTGGAGGTTATCTCAGGATTTTAAGAGGGGGTATGGTGGGAGTGGGGCTTATTGCGGGAGTGTGTCTTAGCATTTCCCACCCATTTCAGTATTTTCCATTGCCCAGTGTGTAGGAGATGCTCAGTTTGTGGATTTCGCTCATGGAGTTAATCCATGTGGTTTTATATGTGCTCTGATGCTAACAGTAGGATAAGCCAGCAGCCCTCCTATCCCTTCATCTTGGTGACATTCAGCCACTTTTTTTTTTCTCTTCTAGCTGAGCCGTGTATCTTGCAGGTTCTTAGCTCTAGTTTGAATTGGGATTTGAATCTGGGCCTTTGGGATTGAATTGGGGCCTTTGGCAGTGAAAGCACAGAGTCCCAGGCATGTTCCCCGCCCCTCGCCCCGTTAATACACATTGTATATAGGTTGATGAATCTGGGCCTTTGGCAGTGAAAGCACAGAGTCCCAGCCATGTTCCCCGCCCCTCGCCCCGTTAATACACATTGTATATAGGTTGATGGTAAACCACATGAAACCATAATTTCTTTTTTTTTTTAAGGCATTTTAAAAAAACATTTTTTTATTTAATTTTGGCTGTGTTGGATCTTTGTTGCTGAGCACGGGCTTTCTCTAGTTGCGGTGAGCGGGGGCTACTCTTCGTTGTGATGTGCGGGCTTCTCATTGAGGCGGCTTCTCTTGTTGCGGAGCACGGGCTCTAGGCACGATCGCGCTCAGAAGTTGTGGCGCACGGGCTCTAGATTACAGGCTCATTGGTTGTGGCACACAGGCTTAGTAGCTCCGCGGCATGTGGGATCTTCCTGGAACAGGGCTTGAACCCGTGTCCCCTGCATTGGCAGGTGGTCTTAACCACGTGCCACCAGGGAAGTCCTATAATTTATTAATTAGGGTTTGTGATAGACACTGACACAGACTAGGCATATTTCAGAGATATTAGGGGTTCACCCAGACCACTGCAAGCAAGCAGTAAATTGAGTCACACTAATTTTTTTGTTTCCTAATGCTTAAAAAAAGTTGACTTTACACTGTACTGTAGTCTTATTGAGTATGCAGTAACATTATGTCTAAAAAGACAATGTACATACCTTTATTTAAAAATACTTACACTGTAAATCAACTGTACTTCAATAAAAATAAAATAAATCAATTCAGTGTAGCGAAAAATAAAATCAAATAAAGGTAAATAGTTTAACAGTAAAATAAAAAAAAATAAAATACTTAGTTGCTGAAAATGATCTGAGCTTTCAGTGAGTCATAATCCTCTTGTTGGTGGAGGGTCTTACCTTGATGTTGATGGCTGCTAACCAATCAGGGTGACGGTTGCTAAAGTTAGGATGGGTGTGGCAGTTTTTTAAAGTAACTCCACAATGAAGTTTGCCACATTGATTGACTCTTTCCTTTCACAAGGAGTTTCTCAGTAATATGTAATGCTGTTTGATAGCATGATGTTTTACCTACAGTAGAACTTTCAAAATTGCAGTCAGTTTTCTCAGACTCTGCCAGTGCTTTATCAACTAAGTTTATGTAATATTCTAAATTCTTTTTTGTTATTTCAGCAGTCTTCACAGCATTTTCACCAGAGTAGTTCCCATCTCAAGAAACAGCATTTTTTGTTCAGGCATAAGGATCAACTTCTCATCTGTTCAAGTTTTATCATGAATGACAACAATTCAGTCACATCTTTAGGCTCTTCTTCTAAATTCTGGTTCTCTTGCTATTTCCAACTCATCTGCAGGTATTTCCTGAACTGAAGCCTTGAACTTCTCAAAGTCATCCATGTGGGTTGGAATCTGTTTCTTCCAAACTCCTGTTAATGTTTTGAGCTCTTTCCATGAACGTTCAATGTTCTTTATGACATCTGGAAAATTTCTCCTTTTCTGTAGGCTGTCTTTTCATGTTTTTAATTGTTTCCTTTGCTTTGTAGAAGTTTTCAAGTTTGACATAGTCCTATTTGTTAACTTCTGATTTTGCTATTTGTGTTTTTTGTGTCATATCCAAAAAACATGGCCAAGACCAAGGTCAGGGAGCTTCTTTTCTGTATTTTCTTCCAGGAAATTTTATGGTATCAGACCTTATGTTTAAATATTTGATCCATTTTGAGTTAACATTTACAAGTAAGATAGGACTACAATTTTAGTATTTTGCATGGGCTTATCCATTTTCCCCAGCATCATTTTTAAAGAGGTGAAGAGTCTGTCCTCTTACAGTTGGGCATTCTTGGCTCCCTATGAAACATTAGTTGACCATAAATGTGGGGGTTTAATTCTGATCTCTTTATTCTGTTCCATTGGTCTATGTGCTAATATTTTTATACCAGTTACCATACTGTTTTTCTTAGTGTAGCTTTGTAGTATATTTTGATGTCAGGAAATGTGATACCTTCACCTTTGTTCTTCATTCTCTGGATTGCTTTGGCTATTTGGGAACTTTGTGGTTTCACAGAAATTGTAGGAGTTAAAAGTTATTTTCATTGTGGGCTTGATTAAAATGAACTGATAATATTTCTCCAAGTTGTTTGGCCTCTGCATTTCGTGTTGGCTCATGACTTCATTGTTTCTTTTAATCATATTGTAAGATAGGATAGAATTTTTAGAACTAAAGAACATTTTATGTATTATGTTTCTACTTAATAACATAAAGTAGACATAAAAGCTTTTAAATGGCGCTTTTTTTTTTTTTTTTTTTTTTTTTTTTTTTTTTTTTTTTAAACAGAATGCTGCCTTTTTATATGGCCTTGGTTTGGTTTACTTCTATTTCAATGCATTTCACTGGTAAGTTGACTTACATCAGATGTTTTCCCACTGTGTGTGTGTGTGTGTGTGTATGTGTATGTGTATGTAGGAGAAACACATAAAATATTTAAATGTCAGTAAACACTCATTTCATTAGTTGTGTATTACCTTTGTAGGTTCAAATCAAGTTCAGCCCTCATTCCCTCCACTCAGCACATTTGCAAACACCTCTCAGTAACTAGTAACTTGATTATAAACTCTCAATTTCCCACAATAGGAATAATGATACCTCCTTCAGTGTTGAGGATTAACAATGATAGTAATGTGTAAGATTTTGTATAAACAGTAAAGTATAGGAAACTTTTTTGGTCTTGTCCTTTTTTTTTCCATTTGAGTGCTATGAGAATTCAAAGGAAAGCGAGTGAGTACACCACCAGTGTTTGCAGCCATGTCCTGTAGGTCATTCTGAATGTTAATAGAGTCCTTAAGTATCCACTGACCAGTATTTGATATGGTTTCCCAAATGTGAATGAATATTCAGCTTTTAGTTGTATGACTTTTCATGTATATTATTTTTCTTACTCCTTGGCTTTTTGGGAAGTTGTTTATGCCATGTTCAGAAGTACTGGATTGTTTGTTACATGAACTTGTAGGTTATACATGTTACAGCTTCATTTTATGAACTGTGTATTTCTTTGAGAGATTTTAAACTTAAGTCAACTTACCTTTTGTCTTGAATGAGGACAATTTTAAGGTCCCTGTGAATTTCCTAAAAATCCTATTCACAGAACTCACTATTCTGAACTTTTAGAACTAGAAAAGGTCTTAGATATCATTTTGTTTTAATTTTAAAATTTTGTTGATGGGGGAAATAAGATGTGTTCATTTTTAGTGTTATGTGAACTATTTAGTAGTGGAAGCAGGCCTCATGTTC
The DNA here is from genome assembly GCF_963455315.2 of Globicephala melas. NCBI lineage: Eukaryota > Metazoa > Chordata > Mammalia > Artiodactyla > Delphinidae > Globicephala > Globicephala melas. Next base: position 175,813 of record NC_083336.1, on the reverse strand, counting down.
AGGACTGCAGTCTAATAATTTAAATCACATTCCATACTTAGAGAAAAGAAAGATTTTCTTTCTTCTTTTTTTTTTTGAATGAAACTATCACTGGCATTGGGTCATGGACTTGTGATCACTTACAAATGGGAAGAGGACAGATGGTTACCGAAACCAGTAATAGGAGTTATAAAGTTTGTAGGGAGATGTATTTAGAAATAAGGTTATAAGTTTTTCTAAATGGAATAATTTATTGTACTTTGCCTTATGTCAAGGTGGAAAAGTGGATATTTAAAAATCATTATTTGCAGTTGTTGTGCAAATAGATACAGTCATTTCAGCTAGCCAGAACAAATTTAGGTGAAATCCAATATAAGGCTGGGAACAAAGAACTATACATTTTAGATACAGAGAAGTGTGACTAATATTGAACAGTTTTCATGTAGTTATAACTTTTGAGCCCCCTTAGATTGAAGGTAGGAATGTGAAATCAGGAAGGAGATAAGTCTATAGATTGAAAATATTAATTGCTTGATATGTGTGTGACAGTGTTGAGTTAGTTGTGTGAAAGATGATTTTAAATTTTAATAACTCATCTGTAAATGATATGTCTATATTTCCCAGAGAAAATCTTCCTTTCAGAATAGTTGTTTTGCAGTAAATGTGTGTATAACCACAGCATTTGACAAGTAGGATCTTAACTGAAGTAACTTACTAAAGACATGTGGTGTGTTGCTTGGTACTAAATTGTGATATGACTGTTATCTGCATCTTTCTATAATAAAAAGAGAAACTTTGGAAACATTTACAGTCCTAAATAGTGGCCTCTGAGGTTTTTACAGTATAGAATAATTGAAATTCAAAATAGACTTTTTTTCTTTTTTTTCTGTCTCTTCCAAGCACTTAAATATATTCAGAGTATATCCAGCGTATCTGGATTTTCTCCACTGATAATAAGGACCTGTTAAAAAGACAATAATCAAGACAGAATAGAATTAGGACAAAAGTAGGCAAATGAAGGCAGAAGTAGATTAGAGAAGTCAGAAGCAGTCCTGTAAACACGGGTCCTTGATTTATGATAGAGGTGGCACTGCTTTCTGTACAGTAGGAATCCCATATGGAAAAGATAAATATTAACCCCTATCTGAATCACGTCATACTTAAAATAGGTTCCAAGCTGAATGTAAACCAAAATGTGGTAGGTAAGAGTAAGGCTTCTAACAGTGGATTTATATGGAGCAGTAGAGAACCAAGGTTAACACTCTTACCTTTTTGCCATTTTTAAAAGCTTTCTTACTGTCTTCTCTAAGTTGATTCAGAGAATTTTATATTGTTTATTTACATTGAAAATACTACTAAATATTTAAATATTGCCAAATAATTTGAGGAAGTTAAAGTTACCTTTTTACATTCATAGTGTTTTTATAAAGTTATAATTTGTTTTAAAGTCGTATACCCATTGTATTTTTTGTACTTCCAAAGCACATACAGTTAATCTTACCGTTTCTTATGTCTGTATTCTTCAAGGGCAATTAAAGCATTTCAAGAGGTGCTTTATGTTGATCCCAGCTTTTGTCGAGCCAAGGAAATTCATTTACGACTTGGGCTTATGTTCAAAGTGAACACAGACTATGAATCTAGTTTAAAGGTAGGTGGTTGGGGCTTTTCCTTGATATACACTATTTCGTGTGTGTGTGTGAGTGTAGAGTGTGGGGTTAAATGTTAAGAGTATAGAGAAATACTGGAAGTTATATTACTGCTATTGGATGAATTTAGGATATGAACTTAAAAAGGAAAAAAGGATTGGATTTCGGGGTACAAGACAGACATGGTGCTAAGATACGCAGAAGAACTTTTAAGTGCTTTAGATTTTTGTTTTTGGTTTGTCTTTTAACAAAATATAAATATTGATGTTTGTGATAAGGAGACACTGGAGGTTTTTATTTCATTTTTGAGTATGTAAAACACTCTCCAATATGTGACTGGCACTGTAGAGATGAAGAGGTGGTTAGTGATGCTATATCTGTGATCTGATTATTGACTGTTCTTTCCTGTGGGTCTGATTAGAAATCTGCCAGTTTTTAATAGCATGGTATGTGTCATGGCAAAATTATTTAATAGATTTGTTATCTTTTAAGGTTTGTGGTCTGCTAGTTGGTGAACATAAACATCATTGGAAAAGAATGGTACATTATTGTTAAATACTTTGCTTCTAATGGAAATTTGATTTGTCAGTACTTAACATTTTTTCGAGTTTCTGGGTTTGTGCTATCATTTTATGTTTTCCAAGGGTTTTTAATGAGAATGGGACTTCCCTATATATCAGAAGCATTGTTCTTTGAAAGAATTCAAGTTTCTGGAGAAAAAAGGTTTTGAGAATTTATGACTGTTTAGAATGTTTGCTCTTTTCCTTATAGATGTGAATTGTAGAGTATATTGATTACAGAGGTGGTGTACATATGTGTGTGTCACATACTCTGAACTCTTTAACAAGGAAAATGCTAAATAAAGTCTACTTAAAAACTGATGTGATTGCAGGTCCCCCAAACTGCCAACCTCAAGGTTAGTGATTTGGCAGAGGTCATTGAACTCAGAAAAGTTTTATTTATGGTTATGTTTTATTTACAGTTAAAGAATATAGATAAAATTTTTCAAAGGAGAAAGACACCAAAAACAGAGTCAAAAGTGCAAAAGTTCACTTGTCCTGTCTCATTGCAGTCATATTGATAGCACTTAATTCTCCCTGAAATGATGTTTAGTTACATGCAGGGAGTGTTCCCAAGCCTTTCCAGGGTTTTGTTCTCTTCCATGAAATATGTATATATGTATAATATTGACGTTTGGTAATATAGAAAGGGAGAGAGCCACCTGACTGACCTTAGTTTTAGTTGCTTAATCACCAGCCACTTTAGACATCAAACTGTAATGTTGTTAGAATGAATTATCTTGATGACCCAAGGTCCTAGGTATACAGAGGTACACTTGCAAGGCAGGATATTCTAAAGGTTTAGAGATTCTCTCTCAGGAGTTGGTCAAGGCTAGAGCTGTTTTCTTTTGAATAGGCAGGGTTTCAACAACCCAGACCGGCTGAGTTAATTCCTTGCTGCACTCTGTATTCGTTCACTTCCTTAATTCTCTTGGGTTTTAAAATATTAAGTGCCTTGGGCTTCCCTGGTGGCGCAGTGGTTGGGGGTCCGCTTGCTGATGCAGGGGACGCGGGTTCGTGCCCTGGTCTGGGAGGATCCCACGTGCCGCTGAGCGGCTGGGCCCGCCAGAGCTGCTGGGCCCGTGAGCCATGGCTGCTGGGCCTGCGTGTCCGGGGCCTGTGCTCCACGGCGGTGGGAGGCCCGCGTACCGCAAAAAAAAAGAAGAATATTAAGTGCCTTAAACTATCTCTGCATTTTATGGGTTTATATAGGAGTGATACTGAGGGCACATAGAAACTCAACCAAGAACATTAAAAACCATTGCAAGTAGACTGTAAAGAATTTAGATCACACGCTGGTCAGAGATCAGTTGTAGCTGAGGAATAAGTCCAGAGTTAAATGAACTTGGTGCAGAGAATGGGATTAGGTTTATCAGTTATTTGTTAAGATTAGAACAGAGTTTATCAAACTGTATACTGTGAGGTGTCAGTGGATTTAAAATGTAAAGAAAGTACAGTTTTGACACCTTGTAGATTTTTTTTTTTTTTTTTTTTTGCGGTACACGGGCCTCTCACTGTTGTGGCCTCTCCCATTGTGGAGCACAGGCTCCGGACGCGCAGGCTCAGCGGCCATGGCTCACGGGCCCAGCCGCTCTGCGGCATGTGCGATCTTCCCAGACCAGGGCACGAACCCGTGTCCCCTGCATCGGCAGGCGGACTCTCAACCACTGCGCCACCAGGGAAGCCCCTGACACTTTGTAGATTTTAACCTCTTTCATTTATACATTCACAGGGTATAAATTAGCCTATCAAAAATGTTAACATGTCATATGGCAGAAAATAAGTTAAATATGGTATAATTTTTTTGTAATGTATTTGTTATATACCAACATTTTAGATGTTTTCTGAAAATATGTTGGAGGGCAAAAGAAAATTGTCAATATGTAATAAAATATCCTTTAATTAGGCAGAGCAGAGTTAGATAACATTCAGTGGTTTGTTGAAAGTGTTTTGGCTTACTCACGCATAATGGAAACAGTGTTGTATCCACTTTTATTTGTTTAGGCTTAGGTAAAGTGTAACAGACCTTCAAATGATGTTGATTTTAGCAAAAAATTTGGGGGCGTGCAATTTTCTTTTTCTTTCTTTGTGCCATTTTCCCCCTTATTTTAAACTCTGATAACTCTCTGATTTTGTTGTATGAAAACATAAAGAATGTTAGGATGTTTTTGACATTAATATTTCTTTTTTAATGAAATATAGTTAATATACAATATTTTATTAGTTTCAGGTGTACACCATAGTGATACAGTATTTTTACAGATTATACTCCATTAAAAGTCATTAAAAGATAATGGCTATAATTCCCTGTGCTGTGCAATATATCCTTGTTGCTTATCTCTTAATCCCACACCCCTAATACGCCGATGCCCCCAGTCTCTCTTCCCAATGGTAACCACTAGTTTGTTTCCTATATCTGTGAGTCTCTTTCTGTTTTGATATATACATTTGTTTATATAATTTTTTAGATTCTATATGAGGTGATATCATATGGAATTTGTCTTTCTGACTTAACTTCCTTTAGTATGATATAATCCCCAGGTCCATCCATGTTGCTGCAATTGGCATTATTTCATTCTTTTTATGGCTGAGTAATATTCCATTGTATATATATACCACATCTTTTTTATCCATTCATCTGTCGATGGACATTTAGGTTGCTTCCATGTCCTGGCTATTGTAAATAGAGCTGCTCTGAACATTGGTGTGCATATATCTTTTTGAATTAGAGTATTCTCAGGATATATGTCCATGAGTAAGATTGACTGCCTGGGTCATATGGTAGCTCTGTTTTTAGTTTTTTGAAGGAACCTCCGTACAGTGGTTTCACCAGTTTACATTCCCACCAGCAGTGTAGGAGAGTTCCCTTTTCTCACATCCTCACCAACACTTGTTATTTGTAGTTTTTTTTTTGTTTTTTTTTTTTGTTTTTTTTTTTGTGGTACGCGGACCTCTCACTGCTGTGGCCTCTCCCGCTGGAGAGCGCAGGCTCAGCGGCCATGGCTCACAGGCCCAGTCGCTCTGCGGCATGTGGGATATTCCCGGACCGGGGCACGAACCCGTGTCCTCTGCATCGGCAGGTGGACTCTCAACCACTGCACCACCAGGGAAGCCCTACTTGTAGTTTTTTGATGATAATCATTTTGACAGATGTGAGGTGATACCTTGTTTCAGTTTGCATTTCTCTAATAATTAATGATGATGAGCATATTTTCATGTGCATGGTAGCCATCTTTATGTCCTCTTTAGGAAAATGTCTGTTCAGGTCTTCTGCCCATTTTTAATTTTTTTTTTTTTTTTTTAGGGGGATGTTCAGTTATATGAGCTGTTTATATAGTCTGGATATTAACCCCTTGTTGGTCATATTGTTTGCAGATTCCATCCATAGGTTGTCTTCCACCATATAACCCCTATCTCTGGCACTTAGTAATCTGCTCTTTGTATCTATTAGCTTGATTTTTTTAAAATTATTTTTTAATTGTTTCTTTTTAAAATTCCACATAAAAGTGAGATCCTTTGGTATTTGGCTTTCTATGTCTGATGTATTTCACTTGGCCTAATACCTTCTAAGTGTATGCATGTTGCTGCAGATGGCAAAGTTTCATTCTTTTTTTATGGCTGAGTAATTACACTTATATACATACACTCACATACACACACACATACACTCACATACACACATGCATGCACACCACATCTTCTTTACCCATTCATTTGTTGATGGATACTAGGTCACTTCCATATTTTGGTTATTGTAAATAATGCTACTGTGAACATTGGGGTACATGTATCTTTTTGAATTAATGACTTTTTTTTGGATATATATCTAGGAGTGGAAATACTGGGTCATATGGTATTTCTGTTCTCAATTCTTTGACGAAACTCCATACTGTTTTTCATAGTGGCTACGCCAGTTTACATTCCCACCAACAGTGCCCAAGCGTTCCCTTTTGTACACATCCTCACTAACATTTGGTATTTGTTGCCTTTTTCATAGAACACATTCTGACAGGTGATACATAATTGTGATTTGGATTTGCATCTCCCTAATGATTCATGATGTACAGTGTCTTTTCATGTGCCTGTTGGCCATGTATGTTTTTAGAAAAGTGTCTGTGCACGTCTTCCATCCAGTTTTTAATCAAACTGAATAGGAGTTTTTTTGCTGTTGAGTTGTATAAGTTCTTTATATATTTTGGATATTAACTGTGTATCGGATACATGATTTGCAACTGTATCCCATTCAGTACACTGCCTTTTAATTTTGTTGATGGTTTTCTTTGCTGTGGAGAGGCTTTTTAATTGGATGTAGTCCCACTTGCTTCTTTTTCACTTTTGTTACCTTTGCTTTTGCTGTCAGGATTTGGTGTCAAGATTTGCAGAATTATTGCTGTTTGAAAATACTTAACATTTTGTGTCGTGTGGGGTTTGAAACAGTAAAAGCGTTAATTTTCCTGCTGCTTTCAAAAGTTTGTGGACTTTTTTTTGTTTTAGGATCTTGAATACTGAGATAATGTAGGCTGGGCAATTCGAATTATACAAATCTCTCTGAAAAAAAAAACAAAAAAAAACAAATCTCTCTGCTTTTTTGAGAGTTTTAGTATAATAGTAATACTGAAATACTGTCATCTTGGAAATGTATTTCTTTTAAGGTCAGTTTATTTCCTTTGATGACTCATTTAGGAAAGGTCTGTTTTCTCACATAACATTTTAATGTGTTTTCAAGGTCAGTTAGACTTAAAAATGTACTACAATACAAAGTGGGACTGTTATGCTGCTCTTTCTGTTAGCGGAAAGCTGTTATTAAATATATATATTTTAAAATAATATACATATACATATATTTTTTTTCGGTACGCGGGCCTCTCACTGCTGTGGCCTCTCCCATTGTGGAGCACACGCTCCAGACACGCAGGCTCAGCGGCCATGGCTCACGGGCCCAGCCGCTCCACGGCATGTGGGATCTTCCCGGACTGGGGCATGAACCCATGTCCCCTGCATCAGCAGGCGGACTCTCAACCACTGCGCCACCAGGGAAGCCCTAAATAATATACATATTTTAAAATAGTTTTGTCTTGGCTTTCATAGCACAATAAGGATATGTATTTGGCTTTGCAGAATAGATGAAAATTAAAGCAGTTTTCAGTGTTCAAATGTTAGATATTCCTGAGTAAAAAAGGTTTTTTCCCCCAGTTTTGGTTGTATTATTAACTTAAAATTTTCAGATCATAGTAAATTTTCATGCAATTAAAATAAAAAGCTATAGAGTCACAGATCTAGAAAACAAACCTATGGTTACCAAGGGGGAAGGGAGAAAGGGATGGATTGGGAGATTGGGATTGACATATACATAATACTATGAATAAAATAGGTAACTAATAAGGACCAACTGTATAGCACAGGGAACTCTACGCAGTACTTTGTAATGGCGTATATGGGAAAATAATTTAAAACAGAATGGATATATGTATATGTATAACTGATTAATTTTGCTGTATACCTGAAACTAACACAACATTGTAAATCAGCTATACTCCAATAAAACAAACAAACAAAAAAAGTACAAGGAATTCACATATACCCATCAATTTCATTCAGTGGTAATATTTTTCATAACTATATCTTATTACAACCAGGATTGGACATTGATAAAGTCGAAAACTGTTGTTTTTTGTAGCATTGTATCCTCTGTATCATTGTGTTTATTTTTGACTCTATGTCTATAGAAAGAATAATGCATTTGCTATTTAAGGGTCATATGCATTTTAATAAGTTAATCCATTTCAGAATATGTTTTAAATAAGTTTTTAAAATGTACTTCATATAGACTAGCATAAATTTTTTCTAGTGTTGTTTTTTAATTATTTTATTGTGCAGAAATACACACTACATGATACTGTTTTCAACATTCAACTGTATCAGTTAAAATATACAATTTAGTGGCATTGATAATATTCACAGTGTTGTATAACCATCATCACTATCCATTCCCCAGAATTTTCAGTAACTCATGTAAATACTTCTGTTCACATTAAACAATAATTTCCATTCCTTTTTCCCCTCTAGCTTCTGATACCCTTCTGTTCTAATTTCTGTTTCTATGAACTTGACAGTTTTAGGTACCTGATACAAATGGAATCATATGTTATTGTGTCTGGCTTACTGCACTTAGCTTAATGTTTCCAGGATTCATCCATGTTCTAGCATATATAGGGCTTCCTTTCTATGGCAAATAATATTCAATTGTATGTATATAACAAAATTTTTTCATTTATTCATCTGTTGATGGACTTTCAGATTTTTCTATATTTTGGCAGTTGTGAAGAATACTGCTATGAACACTCACGTATGAGTGTTTTTTAACTCTTTTTTTGACTCTGTTTTTTCAGTTCTTTTGGAAATATACCTAGAAATCTAATTGCTGAATTGTATCATGTATTTAACTTTGTGAGGATTGCTATACTTTTCACACTGCCTGCACATTTTACATTCTTATCAGCAATGCACTAGGATTCCAGAATATCTGCCTCCTTGCCGAAACCTCTTTTCCATTTCTTAAAAAAGTAATGACCATCCTAATGGAAGTGAATTGATATTACCTTTGTTTTTCTCACTTGCATCTTTTCCTGTGCATTTGTCTTCTTTGGAGAAATGTACACCAAAGTCCTTTGCCCACATTTGAATTCCATTCTTTGATTTCTTCTTGTTGAGTTATAGGTGTCTTTATATACTCTGGATATTAATTCCTTATGAGAGCCATAATTTCAAATATTTTCTCCCAGTAAGTGTCTTTTGATGCATAAAAGTTTTTAATTTTTAAGAATCCTAGTCTTTTTTCTTTTGTTGCCTGTGCCTTTGGTGTCCAAGAAATCATTGCCAAAACCTTTGTCATGAAAATCTTTTCCTGTATTTTCTTCTAAGAGTTTTATAGTTTAATTCTTCATGTTTATATGGAAGATAACAGTCTACCTTCATTATTTTCCACGTGGCTATTTCACAGCTACCATTTGTTGAAAAGGTTGTCCTGTGTATGGTGTGTGAGCATAATAGACTGTGTGTACCACCTACAGTGTTCTTTCCAGTTATTCTTTTTATAGCCATTCTTTTGTTACAGTGATAGCAAGGATTAATTTTGTTGTTAGTTACAGCTAGTTGAGGAAGCATAGTTATGTACTCAATCATTCCACATTGTTTAGACTACATGTCCAACTTGGCATTTTAAGTGTCAGTATGTCTGTCACAAGTTTAGATGTATGAATTGTAGATAGGAATGACATTTATGTAGTTGATTGTTTAATGACTTGTCCTTTGGTTACTTAATGGTATTATAGTTGATTATTTTAATTTTTGAATAATTAATGGAGACTGAAAATTGAATGTACATTTGTGGGAATAGTTTGTAGAATAGTTGATGGGGACTTGCTTATTCCTCTTTCATTTAAGTTAAAAAAATTTATTATCTGTTTTCTCTGCTTAAGTAGTTTATAACTCTGACATTTATATTGATAATTAATAGAGGTCCTTTGTTATTCAGTGTTTTTCAGTGACAGCTAGTGTTTTCATGTTTTAATGTTATCTGTGTTTTTAGTAATAAGTCTCTGTAGACAGACACATGAGTTATTAAATATAATGTCTAATATATATATTAATTATACATTATGTTTTCTATTTACTGTCATATTAACTAATACTGGTTAGTAACTAATTTCCTAGTAATGATCTATTAGTTTTTATATATAAATATATAACATCTATGTATAGACAGTTATATATATTTACATTCTGCATACACTTATTTGATATACGTAGGATGTTTTAATATTTCATGAATGATTCTACATGCTTCACACACAATTTACATACCTTTTAAAAGAACCAACTATATTTCAGAGATGAATTTCAACATGGGTTATGGTTTTTAAATATCTTGAAATATAGTGCTAGAAAGGGCACTATAGAAGAAGGAATATAAGCCTATATGACTTATTCTTTAGGAGATATATAATAGTATTGTTTCATTTCTAAAGTCCAGATCTCATTTTAAGATAATCACTGATGTTTTAAAAGATACCATTGGGTTTTACAGATTTTTTTGTTAACATCTTTATTGGAGTATAATTGCTTTACAATGGTGTGTTTCTGCTTTATAACAAAGTGAATCAGTTATACATATACATATGTTCCCATATATCTTCCCTCTTGCGTCTCCCTCCCTCCCCTTTATAGATTTTTGTATGGTGAATTGAAACGCGTCTAGTTTAAACATTTCTATAACTTAATCTTTTTCTTTACTTTAATACTGAAATATTCTCCTTTTTTTAACCTAATAAAAATAGACACAGGGTAAGTAGGTAAAGTACTAAGTTTTAGTAATAGTAGTAGCTTTCCCCCCACATCCTCCCTTCTTAACTATCCTATGGAAATACTTTGATAACACTTTGTTTCCACAATAGATTTTGAATTATAGTAATTTTGTTTGGTTGGCTATTATGTTTTAGTTATATAACATGGTTTCATTATACATGTTAGACTGATAAAGACTAAAATATAAAAGTTGACTTTATGCATCTCTAAATTTAGCACAGTAATGTCTTCACTTTTTTCTTACAGCATTTTCAGTTAGCTTTGATTGACTCTAATCCCTGTACTTTGTCCAGTGTTGAAAGTAAGTATTTCCACATACAATAGTTTTTTGTCTTTTTGAGGAACAGAATATCCATGAAACGTTTCAAATTACGACCATGAATACCTTTTCAGATACTCTATATCTTTGTTTATGTTGGTTTTTGAGAAAAAGAATGGGAGAACACAAGCCTGATTCAGAGGCTTTAAGACAGTTGATCAGCATAATCACTTGATAACTGTAGAAATCCCTGGTTTCTCACAGAGCACTAACATATAGTGATTGCTTACCTTTTGCTAGGTATTATTGGTGGCAGGCATTACTATCTTGTAGTGTCTGTTTTTAACCCATAACTTATTTCTCTTGTTTCTTTTAATGTCTTTGAGACTTTACATATTCCACAGGCCATGACTGGTCTTTGAACCTCTTAACCTGTGCTTATGAAATTGGGAAGATCAGAGTATTCAAAGTAAAGTTAAAAAAAAGAATGGAAAATGTATTTTTGTTTATGAGTAACTTACACATGTACAGTCTTCATTGTTTATACATACTGTTTTTCAAGCTAGAAAGAGATATGTATCCAATTAATATTTTTGAAAACAATTAGATGATATAAAACTTTCATTATATGATTGTCCTTCATGATAGCATGTATTCTTAATATTCTGAAAATAACATTTCTAATAAAGTTTAAATTTCAAGACCTTTTTGGCAATGTTGCTAGTATTTTAGTCCATATGTTTGAAAATCTCCATGTTGAGTATTTTCCTAGTTGTATATTTATGGCCCTCTTTCAAATTATATTTAAGAATGGAATAGGAGATTTTCACTTTTTGAAAGATGACACTGTCACCTTATGGGATTGTGAGGCCAGAGACATGGGACCCGAGACTGAATTGGTAGGAAGTTCACATGGTGTTAGGGTGCCAGTTAGATAGTCTTTTCTTTCTTGTTACTTATTAGATGGATATGTAGATGAGAAAAATAGGATTTAGGTTCCCTAACTTTCTCCTTATTTCTGTCAAATAATGGAGATGAAATTTCTATTAACTGGATTTGAGGTTATGTTGGGAAAGGGCAGTAAAGAGGAAGAAAATCACTTAACCTATTAAATAAAGAGGTTGTTTTTATATATGAGACTAGAAAAAATGTGTGAATTGTATTTTGTTTATTTAGTTATTATCTTGTGATAGAATTTTCCTTTTCTCTGAAGATGATGTTTTTAATCATAGGAGGTTTGTTAACTTGTAATGTGTAAATACTTTGGGAGAGCAGTGCCTTTGTACCCAAAATTTATTTGATTTTAGAGTTAATTACAAAATTTTAGGATAATTTTTCTCTGTTATGTGCAGGAAGTTATGGATATCTAGTGCAGTGTTTGCTAATCAGGATGTGGAGAAGTTATTAGAAAGCTAGGGAGTTTATTAAAGGAGACAGCTTTTCAGGCCTTTATACCACAGGATCACTAAATCACAGTTTTTAAGAGCTGAGCTTAAGAATTGGTAGTTTTTTAATGCTTCCTAAAGAGAATATAATCTTCAGGGCCATTTGCTGAAAGAGAATGAAAGATAAGGATGGGGTGGGAGGACGAGGAAAGGACATGAAAATAAACATCTTGTTACTTATGAGAATTTCATGATTCCTTTAAGACATTTCTGGAAAGTATTCCACATTTTATGTTCTCTGTAAAATTTTGAAAGCTTCTTCTAGTTACAGCCTAAAACAAAACATGAAAAGAGATTTGTTATTGACACATAAACCCCATAGAATTTAAATAGCTAGAATTTAGTTGTAATTATTGTAATTTTGTTTTATTGATCCTTACGGTTTTCATTGAATCTTTCATGTTCTGGTAATTGCAAACTGAGTAACAGGAAGAGCTTGGGGGGGAAAAAAGAAGGAGCAAATGTGTTATATACCTTTATCTGATTTATCATATATACTTAGTTTATAATTTTGCTTTTTAGGTGGTACGACTTTTTTCTTCTTTAAGTAAAAGTCACTAAATTCTGAATATCCAGAACAAAGTCATTTCTTGTGTGTGCTTTTACTAATACTGTTTCGATCTATGACTTTAAAAAAAATGCTTAAATAGATTTATTCTGAAGAAAAACGCATATGTTTAAAAACATGTCTTTATTTAATAGCTTTACTATATTTTTAAGGTGAACATTTTGAGTATCGTGTTTTAGGATATATACATTTGAAAGGCTATGTTTATTTAATATTGCTGATTTAAATTTAGTATACTTATTTACTGTTGATGTTTAATGTTTTTAATGTATTTTAATGTGTTTTCTTAGAATTAAAAATAAGTGGATTAAATTTTTATTTAATAATGGCTTTTAATTATGTTTCCTTAGCATGCCCATGATCTTTATTTGTACATTGTTCTATTAAAAACAAAAGTTGAACTTCTAAATCAAATTTGTGATCCATTGCTTTAGCATTTCTTTATGTTTTAAATGTTGTATAATCCCTGTTTTCATTCATTACTTTAAACTCAGCTGTATTGTAATTAATTCTTTTCCATGATCCTTTGTAGTTCAGTTTCATATTGCCCACTTGTATGAAACCCAGGTAAGTGTTCTAATTTACTATACTGAAAACAAGAACAAAATCCTTATCCATACTTTAAGTGAAATAAAAATTATATAAGACAGTTTCATACTTTACACTTTCATACTTTAAATGAAATAATTATCGATAAATTTTAGTTCAGTTTTGAGTATAAACTCCTGCATATATTTAATATTTTAAACTCATTAAATGTGTTTGAAATTTTAGTTAGTGATAAAACCAAACAAGAGACATGAAGGAATTTGAGGTTTGTATTGAGAATGAGTATAGTTTTGGTAACCATTTTCAACTCACTGTGATTTAATAAATTTCCAAAACACTCTCTGGCTGTACACTAGGAATTGTCAGTTAATGCAGTTTGCCTCTAAATTGAGTCATCTGTGTGGTTTGAAATGACTTTACTTAGGAAGTGTTCTACCATTCTGATGTTAGTATGTGTATTTTTCCAAAATATTTTTGCCTGTTTGAAATAAGATATTGTCTTAGAATAATTGCTTCTGTTTTTCTGTAATACTGAAGCGTCTTTAAAACATCTTATTTGTAACATAAAGGATAGTCACCCTTTAATGGTACTGTCATAACTTCAATATTGGCTTTAAAAACTGTTTCAGTTTAACTTTGTAATATTTTGTGCATAGCATATTTTGTTTGGCTGTTAGATTAAAAACTGTAGTATCATATAAATTTATAATCTGTGATCAGAAATCAGGAAGTTGCTAGGAGGCTGAAAAAAGTACATAGAGTTTATCAATAGTATGAGTAGTTGAACATTTAAGATTGTATTTCAGTTGATTTATAACATGCATTTAATAGCAGCTTTTCAAGGGTGAAAAAGCACTTGTTATGTAGCAAACATTTGTGAGGTCTATTCTTTTGTTTTTAGTCCAAGTATAAATTAATGGGTTGAGGGTAGATACTATGCAAATTTATACCAAACAAGGAAAGATGCTGGCATCTTCCTTTATTCATATTATAAATAGATGTAGTAAGATAGTTTGAGATCATTTAAGTGTCAAGTTCCCAAACCCTGCTTATGGGTTAGACATTTTGGGGAGCTTTAAAAAAATTGACGTCAGGTTTCTATACCCTGTCCATCTTCCCTTACTCCCCAGAAAACACCCGTGAAATTTCCATATTTTCTGAATCAGAGTTGGTATCAAGGTAGGATATTCTGGTAACCTGCTAATTTCTATTTTATAACATGGAATGGCAGCCTTCTTATATCTATTGTTATAGATAAAAATTCTTACCTCCGTCTGAGTCTTTGTTAAGTATAGAGTTTTTATTCATTAAGTGTTTTCTTTTTCCCCCTTAATCTTTTGATGTAGGGAAAGTTATTTTAGGTACATTCAATCTTTTTTTTTTTAATAAATTTATTTATTTTATTTTTGGCTGTGTTGTGTCTTCGTTGCTGCATGCGGGCTTTCTCTAGTTGCGGTGCATGGGCTTCCCATTGCAGTGGCTTCTCTTGCTGTGGAGCACGGGCTCTAGGTGTACGGGCTTCAGTAGTTGCGGCTCACAGGCTCTAGAGCACAGGCTCAGTAGTTGTGGTGCATGGGCTTAGTTGCTCTGCGGCATGTGGGATCTTCCCGGGCCAGGGCTCAAACCCGTGTCCCCTGCATTGGTAGGCAGATTCTTAACCACTGCACCACCAGGGAAGCCTGGTATATTCAATCTTTAGCTGGCCCAACAAATCTGCAGGTTCCTTACTGCAGGTAAGATAAGAATCTGCAATACAGAACCTGGGGATTCACACAGCTGAGGCTACTAAACTGTTATGTAAGGTATCTTGAGTGGATTTTGGTATCCTCGGGTGTCATGGAACCAATCTCCCACAAATACGGAGGGATTACTATGGTATGACCATTTGGTATTTTCGGATGTTAAACTATCTTAATTTCATTGCAGTTTTCAAAGAAGGAAAAGAATAAATATTAAACCCAAGTAATCAATTAAGTTATAGAACTTTCCCATTTGAATTAAAAAAAATTAGATTGTGGTGTTATTAAATTTTATAGTTGATGGCACTTTAATAGAATGAGGGCATGAAATATAAACTGAGATATTCTCAGAAAGGAAAATATGAGTAGTATACTTTCATTTGGTATCTACAAGAATTCTTCATTTCAGTGAATATCATCTTCTTGTTAATCCAAGATAGTTCTCCCAATATAAAAAAAATTCTACTTATAGTTGATTATAGTTTCATAAAATAATTTGAGTAAAATATAATTTTCTATGTAGGTCTTTTTGATTTTTCTAATTTTAACCTATACATAGAAGTTCTTATTTATAAATACTCTGTCATATTCTTACAGTTTCATCTTCCTGAAAGATGATAATTTTGTTTTCTGAAATTTGATAGGGTTATTATTTACTGTTTTAAAATCATTAATTTATTGAGATGGTTTCTGAGGGTTTTTAAATGAAAACAGAAGTTTACCCTTATTCTGGTATTCTCATGAGTTCTACTGATTTTTTTCAAACTCCTTGTTTTGAAATAATTGCAAATTCACAGGAAGTAGCAAATATGCACAGGAGATACAGTGTACCTTTCACCTCATCTTCTCTTCTTCAAGTGTTTACATCTTCTGTAATTGTAATACAATATTGAGATGGGAAATTGGCATTGGCACACTATGTATATATAATTGTATGCTGTTTCATTGTATATGTAGACCGCTGATGAGGGTGAGAGTAGACTACCTGGTATTTGCTGGAGTAGAGAACTTACTGTCTTAAAGTTTTCTGACTTCTTTGGCTGCCACTTTTACTGATCTTTTTTACCTGTATAGATGAGTCTTTTCTTGAAGATTTTGCTCTTTATAGTTGTTGGTATTTCCAAGTATGGCTTCTCCAGAACTTAGTAAGGAATTTAGGAGGCAAAAGAAAACAACAAACCAACGAACAAAAAACAAAATCAAAAAAACCCAAAACCCCAACTAAACAAATTAAAAATATATATATTTACTGCTGTATTTTTCCTTGAGTCCAAAGATCAGTGAATGGTTTACTTTTTTCCATATTTTTCTGATATTACATATAAAACAAGCAAGCAGAGTTTGGAGTGCTTTTAACTGGATTTAGCGAGAGAAATAAAGAAAAGTCTGTTTTCTACACCTAGTGTGGAATTGGAAATTAATGTCAATCTTTCAAATTATAATGCAGCCTTGTAGTCCTGAAGTAAATATACTAGATTGAGATGTATTATTGTTGTTAAATATTATTATAGTTCTAGTTTGTTAATGTTACATACAAGTTTTCTGTGTCTTTGTTCATGAGATTGGTTTTCACCTTTTTGTACTGCCCTTTGGAGACTTTAGAATGATGATTATACTGTTTTACAAAAGTGCTTTGGAAATGCTACCTTATTTTTGTATTCTCTGGAAGAGTTTGTGTTACAGATTGTTACTATATTTCTTCTCATAATGTTTTGAAAAATTTAGTGTCTAAGCCATTTAGGACTGGATTTTTCATAATTGAAAGAGTTTTGATTATGGTTACATTTGAAACGCAGTATTTGTCACTACTTTTGGAGAGTTGTAGATCTTTATTTTGATTCAGTTCTGTTATAGGGAAGATAATTTTTTTTTGATTTCATCTTAATTATTGGCATGAATTGGTTCATAATATTTTCTTATAAAGTGTGTACAGATCTGTGGTGAGCACCTTTTTTTATTGATTGGTCTTGCCAGGGTTTGTCAAATGTAATAACCTTTCATATGCTTCTATTATGTGATTGCTTTCTATTTTATTAATTGCTGCTCTCTTACTACTTTCTTTGGGTTTAATTTAGTCAGTGTTATTTTTTATTAATTTTTGACATACATAGGTGATTGATTTCTAGTTTTAAAAACAATGTGAATTAAAGTATTTTTTTCTCCAAACATGATTTGATGCATTCTAAAAACTTGCTATGTTGTGTACTTCTTATTTCAAAATATTTTCTAATTTCACCTGTGATTTGTTGTTTTGTTTGACCTGTGGTTATGTAATATGTTGAATAACATATACAACGATGAAAGAATTTTATGATTATGTCTTTGGTATTGATCTCCATCTTAAATTTGTTGTTTACCCTTTTATTATTTAAATCAGTTGTAATTTTTTATATTGCTTTTGGGCCATGGTATCATCGGTGTTGGTTAATGATTCATGTTTTTATTAGAAAGAAACGTGTGTTTTGTTGTTCTTGGGTATACTGTGGTATAGCTGTGTAGACTTGGTTGTGTTCAGGTTTTTCTATATCCTTTTCAGCTTTTTAATTTAAAAATTCTTGCTTATCCATTAAATCAGTTCTTGAAGAAGTATTATGGTAATAGTATTAAACATAATTATGTGTGTTAGTGTGCCCTGATTTTTGACTACAACTCTTCCTCCTCTTTTTTTTTTTTGTTACGAATGTTTTCAATGGGCATGGAATTCTGTTTTTATTTCCACAGTTTGAAATTTATGTTCCACTGTTGTTAAGCTGTATTGTTTCTTGAAGTCTCATGATTCCCTTGTTGATTCTTAGAAGGTGAAGCTTATCTTCACGCTGGTTTTTTATTTTCTGATTACTTAAAATTTTTTATTTGTATTTAGTTTCCTGCCGTTTTGCTACCATGATCCTAATTCTTTATGGTTTTCTGTTTGTGGTTTCTTGTATCTCTTGAATCTGTACCGTGTTCTCCTTTTATGTTTTGCAGGGAGGTTATTTCTTCAAAAACTACTTTTGCCCAATTATCTTTTTTCCTTTAAGGGTCCAAGTACATGTACATTACAGATTTCCACTGTCTTTTCTATTTTTACCTGTATTTTCTACTTCTTTTTCTCTCTCTTTATCTGTATTTTCTTCTGGTTTATTTTTCAGGTCACTTATCTTCTCATTTTCTATATCAAATCTGCAGTTAAGCCACCACTGAGTTCTTAATTATTCCCTTTTTTCCCTAAAATTTCTGATGGAATTTTACATAGTTCTTGATTCTGGGCTGAAATTCTTCATCATTTATTTTCTCGAACATACTAATCCTAGTTATTTGAAAGTCATTGATAATTCTGGTATCTGAATCTCCTGTTGCCTTTGTTTTTACTTAATTTTTCTTTCCTTTATTTTTACTTCTTTACAATTTGCTTTTAATTATTTACTGAATGCCAGACTACATGTATGAAAACATACAGAGATCATTTTAACTTCTGGGCTTGTTTCAGTTTTCCTTTTTTTCCCCTGGCCAATTCTTAGATTGGGGAAAGATCACTATAATCCAGTGAGGCAATAATGTGATCTAAAAATGGGCTTCTTGTGCTTCCCTGGTGGCGCAGTGGTTGAGAGTCCGCCTGTCAATGCAGGGGACACGGGTTCATGCCCTGGTCTGGGAGGATCCCACGTGCCGCGGAGCGACTGGGCCCGTGAGCCATAGCCGCTGAGCCTGCGCGTTCGGAGACTGTGCCCCGCGGCGGGAGAGGTCACAGCGGTGAGAGGCCCGCGTACCGCAATAAAAAATAAAAATGGTTTTCATTTTTTTTAATGGTCTTATTGTATTACAAGGCCTTGTATGATTTTAGATTTTAATTCACCTTTTATCAAGGTTATAGTAATTTTGAGACTTACCTACATACTTGAGATGTATTTGACAGGACCTGTTGCCATGCTCAACTAGAAATGTTATGGTTCCCCAGTGCCGTAAAGGGAAAGGTGGGTGCTTTGTCATACTCTTCTTTGTTCAGTTTTTTTCTATCCTTGTGTAAGTAGCCCTCCATGAGGAAGACAGAGGACATTTCCTTAAATTTATGGTTAGATTTTTTGGTATCCCATTTTAAGTGGGATAAATTTCTGTAAAAATAGAAAGTTGTTTTCTTTTGGGAAAAGAGACAATAATCATTCAGTGTGTTGAGTATTATGCAGAAAATAAAATAGGTCAATGAGATCAAGTGCTTTACAGGGAGATATCAAGGATAACTCAGATATCTGTCACTTGGGAAGAAGTTGAATAAAATACAGTATATTTTGTAGTATCTAGTGTAATCATTCATATGTTAATGGAATGAGGAATATTCATTTTTGTGTATCCTTTGGAAGGATATCATATATATTTTTAAGTGAATAGCGGAAAATCAAGCAATGTGTTGGGTAAACTATAACTTATTTGGACATATGTGTGTTATTATATGAAAAAGCCAAAGGATAAATCATTAGAAGTTTTAATAACTGCTTATCTACAAGAAGATGACAGAAACAGTATGATTAAATAGAAGTTAATATAGTGTACCTCTCTCAACTTACACTTTGTTGTTGTGTGCTGGTCTAAGTCAGTAAAAACTCTTGTGGCTGGACCTGCCCTTCCAGTTCTTACTGTGATTGCATGTTGCCCTTGGGAAGGAAGAGCATGTAGAGTCCTGCTTTTATTGGAATCAAAGGAGGGTTTCAAGATTTCACTTTTTATTGGTGAATTTAAAACATATGAGCAGAAATTTAAAGCTCAGGAAGAGAAAAACGTGCAGCCTAAAGGATAAGTTACCTAAGTCAGCTATGATTTCTAATACAAAGTTGGGGGTGGTGGTGCATGCGTGGCCGGCAGCCTGGTTCTTTATCTAGTCACATAGCTGGCAATGTATTTATTCAGATTAGCCAGCTTTCTAGTGGATATTTCAGAGCAAAGCTTACATCAGGCACTTGTGTTATAAAAAACAAAAACCATCTGTAAGGGCTTAAATTTGTGTGGGTTTTAGAGTGTGGATTTTAGAGTGTGTGGATTTTTTAATATCGTTATCAGAGGGAAATTTTTAAAAGGCCAAAAAGTCAATAGTAGAATTTAAAAAATACCACCATTTGTGGTTATTTCTTGCAAAAAAGGGAAACTGAAATCAACGTTAACATTTTCTTCTATGTACTGGTTTAAGAAGAGGGGAGAAAGGAGAAAACTTGGAATGGGTAGGGTACAGGATAAACAACATAGATTGTTCAGTAAAATTTTAAGTCTTTAGAGTGGGTGGGAGGTTAAGGGAAGGCAAAGGAAATCCTATAAATTAAAAGATTTTTAAGAAACCTATCCAGATTCAATGGTTTGACCTTGTTTGGATCCTGAGTTAAGCCAGCCATAAAAAGGCAGCTAGGAGAAAGTTGTGTGAGAAGTTTTGATATACAGTGGAAATTTAATATTAAGTAATTATTGTCATTTTTTAAGGGCAATGTACTTAGGTTATAGAAAACATAGTTATGTATATTATAGGATATATACTAATGTATTTGTGGATATAACAATGATAATGTCTAGGATTTGCTTCAAAATTATCAAATATGGGTAATTGAAATGATTTAATAGATTTTCTTTTTGTTGATGTTGTTGTTTTGTTTTTTTCTTGCGGTACGCGGGCCTCTCACCGTTGTGGCCTCTCCCGCCGCGGAGCACAGGCTCCGGACGCGCAGGCTCAGAGGCCATGGCTCACGGGCCCAGCCGCTACGCGGCATGTGGGATCTTCCTGGACCGTGGCTTGAACCCGTGTCCCCTGCATCGGCAGGCGGACTCTCAACCGCTGCGCCACCAGGGAAGACCCAGAATTCATTTTTATAAACGGATTGAAAATTGTACATAAAGATAAATGTAATTCAGGTTTTGTTTAGAAGTAATCATACCATGAATGATTAGGTAGACCTTATGCAATCAATTCAGTGACAATTGAACATAAGTAATTGTAAGGAGAAAAAAGGGCTTAAAAATGAAAGGACAGGGCTTCCCTGGTGGTGCAGTGGTTGAGAGTCCGCCTGCTGAGGTTCGTGCCCCGGTCTGGGAAGATCCCGCATGCTGTGGAGCGGCTGGGCCCGTGAGCCATGGCCGCTGAGCCTGCGCGTCTGGAGCCTGTGCTCCGCAACGGGAGAGGGCACAACAGTGAGAGGTCCGCGTACTGCAAAAAAAAAAAAAGGACAAAGGATGAAACTTTTGATTATCATTATTCTAACAATAAAAAGAAATGATGAGAAAATCCATCTTACTTATAGATGAATCAGGGTAAAAATCATTGTAAGACTTCTTATCAGAACCATGCAGGCGCAAGGATTATGGGAGTAAAATATCCCCTCCAGGTGTTGAAAGAATAGAATCTACTTACATAGAATTCTATGACCGGTGCCATTATCTTTTCAGAGAAGAATTACAAATTACTTATAGACTACCCCATCAAAGAGGTGTCTCTCTTAAGTGTGAACTGAGAATAATTACTTCTGTTCAGAGAGTACATTTGTGGAAAGAGTTAGTGGTGGGGAACTTTTCAGTGGAGCTAACTGACAAACACTGTGTTAGCCTGGTGAACATAGTTAACAGCATCAGTAGTAGGTCATGTTTGATATGATGTATCCTTGATAGGAGGTGATGGGAAGAGTACTTTACCTCTATAGTCTTCATTCTGAAAATGCATTTCCCCATTCTAACCAGGAGGAAAATATCACACAAACTCCAAATACACAGAACTCTTAAAAAGTACTTGCCAGGGCTACTAAAAACTTCTATTAAACTAATCAAAACCTGAGACTCTATAATAGTCAAAAGGAACTGAAGGAGACATGGCAACTAAATAAAATGTGGTATCCTGAAAGAGCAAAATGATATTAGGTAAAAGGGACATTGGATAGAGTATGAGTTTCAATAATAACTGTATATCCACTTTGCTTCATTCATTGTGATGTATGCCATGCTAATATCAATAATACAGAAAATTTAGTATAACTCTATTAGAACTCTGTAGTATGTTTACATTTTTTCTATAAATTAGACAAAATTTAAATCGAAATTTATTTTGTAATGTGTAGGAGAAATACTCTTTTAAAAAATAAATTTATTTATTTATTTTTGGCTGCATTGGGTCTTCGTTGCTGTGCACGGGCTTTCTCTGGTTGTGGCAAGTGGGGGCTATTCTTCGTTGTGGTGCATGGGCTTCTCATTGCGGTGGCTTCTCTTGATGCAGAGCATGGGCTCTAGGCGCGCAGGTTTCAGTAGTTGTGTCATGCAGCCTCAGCAGTTGTGGCACGTGGGCTCAGTTGTTGTGGCTCACGGGCTCTAGAGCTCAGTAGTCATGGTGCACGGGCTTAGTTGCTCCGCGGCATGTGGGATCTTCTGAACCAGGGCTCGAACCCCTGTCCCCTGTATTGGCAGGCAGATTCTTAACCACTGCACCACCAGGGACGTCCCTCAATATCTTCTTCTTTAAGACATTAATAGTGACAATATACAGTATATTGGGTGTTTATAGCATATGGATGTATAAAATGAAATAATATTAATAGGGACAGGAAGGAGAAATTGGGAATATTCTGAGAAAGGATAGCTACACTCACTCTACTTGGAAATGGTATAGTATTCTTTGTGATGGGGTTAGATTTGTTATGGGTATATTTTATAAACTCAGTTAAATCTAATGACAAAGATACCTTTTAAGCAAAGGAATATAGAAATATATTCTCCAAAAGGACATAAGGATCTGAACATGGGTACAGCTGGCAACAGAGCATCAAAATACATCAGGTTATGAGAGGTGGATGAATCAGCTATTCTCCCTGGAATCTTAATAAGCCTTATTCAATAAATGAATAATCAGCTACAGAAAAAAATATATTCAGGATAACTTGAACAGTGTATGATCAAATTGTCAGTCTAAATAACAGAATTATCAATCATGTTATGAACTGATTGACTTATATAGAACACACAGTTAATAGTAGGGTCTTAACAGCTTTCATGGTACATGGAGCATTCGTTAACATAGGTAACCTTCTGGCCCATGGACTACACCTTGAAAGTTTAAAAGAGTTTATATACAAACTTTAAAAGAGTTTATAACAAATTATACTAAGTATGTTCTTAAAACACAGTGTAATTATAAGCTCGTGACAGTATGGTAGCAAAAAAATTCTCATAGTTGAACATTTAACAGTATAGTTCTAAACTATAGGTCTAAAAGAAGTCACAAGAAAAACTAAAAAAAATTTTAATTATAAAAGTGAAAATACAGCCTCAGAATTTGTGGCTTGTGGTTAGAGAGTTAGCTTAGAATGAAATGTATAGCTTAAATGCTTGTACGGAAAATGAGAAAGATCTAACGTCAGTAACCTCAGCTTTTACCTTGAAAGAAATTAGAGCAAATTAAGCTGAAGGCAAGCAGAAGGAAGAAACTAAGAAAGATAAGATCAGACATCAATGAAATTGAAAAGAAAAAACAGTATGAACAAAATTGGAAACTTGTTCTTTGTTAACAGATTTGATAGACCTCAGTTTCAGCTATCGGAGGAAAAAAAGACACAACTACCATTATGAAGAATGAAAGAAGATAAATCCTCTTTCATTTCATTCATGTGATGAGGGGTAATCATCACAATGAAAAACATTTTAAAATTTTCAACAGATAAATAAGAAGGAAAGAAATAAAACAAAAAGAAGAAAGAGGGGTTGTCACTTGTATTAGCCAGGATTTTCCAGAGAAACACCGAATAGGAGCCTATGGGTGTGTATATGTTTGCATGTATAAATATATATAGTATGTGTGTATGTGTATATTGTGTGTGTGTGTACATTTATTATAGGAACTTGCTGATGGAATTGTGTCTGCAAGCCAAAGAAACTTTAGTCCAAATCTGTCTAATTCTTTAGTTCAAGAACCGCGAGTTCGAGTATCTGAAAGCAGAAGATGACGTCCCATTCTCAAGCAGGCAGTGAGCAAAGTTACACTTCCACTGCCTTTTTTTTTGTTTGTATTGGCTGATGCCTACCCACATTGAGGAGGGTGGGCAATCTTCTTTACTCAGTCTATCCATCCAAATGGAATCTCTTCCAGA
Organism: Globicephala melas; assembly: GCF_963455315.2. Taxonomy (NCBI): domain Eukaryota; kingdom Metazoa; phylum Chordata; class Mammalia; order Artiodactyla; family Delphinidae; genus Globicephala; species Globicephala melas. The sequence continues at coordinate 151,624 of NC_083336.1, read as the reverse complement.
AGTACTTACACAGATAACACCCAGCAATAATGTTTCATTAGCAGTCTGGGCATTCCTTAGCCCAGTCAGCTGACATATAAAACGAAGCATCATATCACAGCTCAGTCCACATACATTACCAGTACGGTAAGGGAATGCCTGAACAGCTCTATGCCAAGAAATTTTATAACTTAGATAAAATGGATAAATTTCTTAAAAGACACAAAGTAGCAAAATTCACTGAAGGAGAATTTGATAGCCTGAAGAGCCCTCTTTCAAAGTAATTGAATTAGTCATTAAAATGGTCATGTCATCTGCAGATACAATAATTTAACTTCTTCATTTCCAAGTCAGATATCTTTTATTTTTCTTGCCTAAGTCCTCTGGATAAAATTGGTTTTAGTGAGTAGTCTTTCACTTTTTCAGCATTGTGTATTATGTTCACCATTTTTTTTAAGACTTTTTTTTCCCGTGCATTTTTAGGATCACTGCAAAATTGCAGAGATTTTGTATATACTTATTGCCCCATAGCCTTCCGTGTTATTAACATTCCCCACCAGAGTGGTACATTTATTGCAGTTAATAACCTATGTTGACAATCCATCATCACCTAGAGTTCAGAGTTTACATTACAGTTCATTCTTAGTGTTGTACATTCTGTGGATTTGGACAAATTTATAATTACATTTATCTATCATTATGGTATCATAGTGTTTTCACAGCTCTGAAAATCCTCTGTTCTCTTCCAGTTAACCCTTCTGCCTCCCCTAATCCCCGGCAATCACACATCTTTTATTGCCTTCATAGTTTTGCCTTTTCCAGAATATCAGAGAGTTGGAATCATAGAGACTGTAGTCTCTTCAGGTTGGGTTCTTTGACCTAGTAATATGCATTTAAGTTTCCTTCATATCCCTTTATGGCTTGATACCTCATTTCTGTTTAGCTCTGAATAATATTCCATTGTCTGGATGAACCAAGTTTATTTATCCATTCATCTACTGAAGGATATAATGGTTTCTTCCAAATTGTGGCAGTTATGAATAAAGCTGCTATGTAATCACTTTGGTTTTTCATTAGTGCCCTTCATCAGATTGAAGTAGTTCCCCTATATTCCTAATTTGGTGAGTATTTTTTTAAATTAATTAATTTATTTTTGGCTGCATTGGGTCTTCATTGCTGTGCATGGGCTTTCTCTAGTGGTGAGCAGGGGCTACTCTTCGTTGCAGTGCACAGCGTTCTCAGTTCTCATTGTGGTGGCTTCTTTTGTTGCAGAGCACGGGCTCTAGGCACACAGGCTTCAGTACTTGTGGCACACAGGCACAATAGTTGTGGCTCATGGGTGCTGGAGCACAGGCTCAGTAGTTGTGCACAGGCTTAGTTGCTCCATGGCATGTGGGATCTTCCCAGACCAGGGCTGAAACCAGTGTCCCATGCATTGGTAGGTGGATTTTTAACCACACACCACCAGGGAAGTCCCGGTGAATATTTTTTATCATGAAAAGATGCTGAATTTTGTCACATTTTGCGAAATTCTTTTTCTGCATCAGTATGTTCATATGTTCTTTTGACTTTTTTCTTTTAATGTGCAATATTACATTGAGTGAACCATCCTTTCATTGTGGAAATAAGTTCTACCTCATTTTTTATTAATATGATGCTGAATTCAGTAAGTTAGTATTCTTTTGAGAATTTTTGCAGAAATATGCATAAAGGATATTGGTTTGTAGTTTTCTATTTTCAAATAAAAAATTAATTAATTTTATTTATTTATTTTTTTGGCTGTGTTGGTTCTTTGTTTCCACGTGTTGGCTTTTTCTAGTTGAGGTGAGTGGGGCCTACTCTTCGTTGCAGTACTTGGGCTTCTCATTGCAGTGGCTTCTCTTGTTGCAGAGCACGGGCCCTAGGTGCACGGGCTTCAGTAGTTGTGGCTCGCAGGCTCTAGAGTGCAGGCTCAGTAGTTGTGGTGCATGGGCTTAGTTGCTCCGCGGCATTTCCTGGACCAGGGCTCAAACCCATGTCCCCTGCACTGGCAGGCAGATTTATATAAATAGGCTCCTACAGTATTTGTCATTTGTGTATTACTTATTTCAGTTAGCATAATACCATCAAGGTTTTTCCATGTTGTAGCATGTATCAGAATTTTATTTTTAAGGCCGAATAACATTCCATTATATGTGCAGTCAGCCCTCACTGTCCGTGGGTTCTGCATATTCATATTAAGCCAACCTCAGATAAAAAATATTTGGGAAGAAAATTCCAGAAAGTCCCAAAAAGCAAAACTTGAACTTACTATGTTCCAGCTACTATTTACATAGCATTTACATTGAACTGAGTATTATAAGGAATTTAGAGATGAAGACGACAAATGTAAGGATGTGCATAGGTTATACGCATCTACTACTGCATTTTGCATATATAAGTGACTTGAGCATCCACTAAGGTCCTGGAACTAATCCCCTGAAGATATCAGGGATGACTCCATATATGTATATCAAATTCAGTTTCTGTTCATCTGTGAGTAAACACTTGGATTATTTCTCCCTTCAGCAGTTTTGTATTAATGATGAATGAAAAAGATAAAGGTGTAGTATATGATGAAAAAATGAGTTTTTCACCCAGGATGTGTAAATAATTGAATTTTTGTTCTTTTTTACCCCCCAAGATTGTTTGACTTTGAGGGCCTTTGAAATTCCATATGAACTTTAGGATGATGTTTAAAATTTCTGGCAAATACAGTGGTATTTTGACAGAGATTACATTGAATCCTTAAATCGCTTCAGGAAGTGTTCTTATCTTAATGCAGGAATACTTAACAGATATTGCAGGTTCAGATCCAGACCACTGCAATCAAGTAAATATTGCAATAAAGCAAGTCACATGAATTTTTTGGTTTCCCAATGCATTTAAAAGTCATGTTTACCCTGTACTACAGTTTATTAAGTGTGCAAAAACATGTCTAAAAAATATGTATATATACATTAGTTAAAATCTGTCTAAATGATATTATCAAAAAACAAAAGAAAGCAAGTGTTGGTGAGGATGTGGAGAAATTGGGACCCTCATACATTGTTGGTGGGAATGCAGAATGGTGCAGCTAGAGTATGAAGATTCCTCAAAAATTAAAATTGAAGTATCGTAGGATACAATCAGTTTTCCAACCTTTGAGTGTTTATTCAAAAAAATTGATTGGGCTTCCCTGGTGGTGCAGTGGTTACGAATCCGCCTGCCAATGCAGGCGACATGGGTTTGAGCTCTAGTCTGGGGAGATCCCACATGCCACGGAGCAACTAGGCCCATGCGCCACAACTACCGAGCCTGTGCTCTAGAGCCGTGAGCCACAACTACTGAAGCTTGCGCGCCTAGAGTCCATGCTCTGCAACAACAGAAGCCACCGCGATGAGAAGCCCGCACACCACAACCAAGAGTAGCTCCTGCTCGCTGCAACTAGAGGAAGTCCGCGTGCAGCAACAAAGACCCAATGCAGCCAGAAATAAAAAATAAAAACATTAAAAAAATAAGAATTGTCCTGTGTTTGTTGAACCACTAACAACAGACAAGAAGTGGAAACAATCAATAACAGATGAGTAGATAAAGTGTGGTGTTTTATACACAAGTCACATATTTGGTAAATTCATTTTATTGTAATTTTTAAAATTTTAAATAAATTCATTTTTGGCTGCATTGGGTCTTTGTTGCTGCACGCAGCCTTTCTCTAGTTGTTGCGAGTGAGGGCTACTCTTTGTTGTGGTGCGCAGACTTCTCGTTGCGGTGGCTTCTCTTGTTGTGGAGCACAGGCTCTAGGTGCACAGGCTTCAGTAGTTGAGGTTCTAGAGCGCAGGCTCAGTAGTTGTGGCACACGGGCTTAGTTGCTCCGCGGCATGTGGGATCTTTGCGGACCAGGACTTGAACCCGTGTCCCCTGCATTGGCAGGCAGATTGTTAACCACTGAGCCATGAGGGAATCCCGATAAATTTATTTTAAATTAATTTTGTTTTTAGTGTTGCGATAAGTTGACTTGTTTTCGTAATTTCCTTTTTTAATTATTCTCTGCTAGTATATAGAAATGCAGCTGATTTTTGATTGTTAATTTTGTATCCTGCTGAATTTATTAACTGTGCATGTTCATGCTTGGGGAAGTGTTTATCCTTGTAAGTGTTGGCTTCTTTGTGGATGTTGGTTTTCTGTCTGCGTTAAAGCCGTGGCTTTCCTATATATACATATGTGTATATGTACATATGTATGTGGGTATATGATAGAGATAAAAAAAGAGATGGGTTTTTTTTTTCCTCCTTCTTTCCTTGTCTCATTTGGTTAAAGTAAAAACTCAATATTTTAAATACCAATTTATACATTTATTTTAATGAATCATATTGCTCTGCTCATTTAATAAAAATGTCCTGGAAATGACTTTATCATCCCTTTTATAAACACTTTTTAAATGTCCAAAACAGTTTTTCCAAGTTTTTTTTTTAAATACCTTTATTGCAGTATAATTGCTTTACAGTGGTGTGTTAGTTTCTGCTTTATAACAAAGTGAATCAGTTATACATATACATATGTCCCCATATCTCTCCCCTCTTGCGTCTCCGTCCCTCCCACCCTCCCCATCCCACCCCTCTAGGTGGTCACAAAGCACTGAGCTGATCTCCCTGTGCTATGTGGCTGCTTCCCACTCAGTGTTTTACATTTGGTAGTGTATGTATGTCCATGCCACTCCCAAGTATGTTTTAAAGAAACCATACTTTGGATTTTCTCTTTTTAATTTTTTCTGTTGTTTTGGAAGAGTTGTGTTTAATATCACAGTAACAATAATAGGTTTTAGTCTTACTAATAATTTTTAAAGGAGAACTGTAGGCAATGGTCTCATTTGTAAATTTGCCTGTACTTTTTTTTTATGCGGTACGTGGGCCTCTGACTGTTGTGGCCTCTCCCATTGCGGAGCACAGGCTGCAGACGCCCAGGCTCAGCAGCCATGGCTCACGGGCCCAGCCACTCAGCGGCATGTGAGATATTCCCGGACTGGGACTTGAACCCGTGTCCCGTGCATCGGCAGGCGGTCTCTTCAACCACCGCGCCACCAGGGAAGCCCTGCCTGTACTTTTAATATGAGCGTTTTATCGTATCTATGGGAAATGTTATGTCTTTAAAAAACACTTTTATTTATGAACACTTTACAAAAGTATTTTGTATAAAAAAGCAAAAAATTTCAAAATGCAAATTAAGACAATAACTACTTTTCCTCAGTCTTAGACTTTGTAAAGGATAGTAGTAGCACTTATATTTGCTTTATAAGATGTCCGTATCTTCAAAAGTCGTTCTAGGTTAATTATACATTTGCTGGTAAAATATTTCTCCAGCCTTGTGAATGTTATTAAATAATGTCTAAGGTTGGAGTTATTTTATTTGTAACTTTTGGGTTACAGCAAATGTTATAAATGCCATATTTTACTAATACCTTGTTATATTGAAGGGTAGTTTTATTGGTTGTTAGTTCTTTTGAAACATGGTGGTCCACAGTAAAATACTCAGTTAATAAATTAGAACTTTTACATTCATTCTTTTTAATAATTGAAACTTATAAAATATTATTGTCTAAATCTTCATATACTAGTAAGTTTTTATGATACATATACACATATACGTCAGTGTTTATTCCACTTTATTACTGGAAAAGTTAATTCTTTTTAACATCTACAGTGATGTTGAAAACCTTCTGTTTGAAGGTTTTTTTTTTTTTTAGTTGAGGTATAATTGATGTACAATATTACGTAAGTTTCAGTTGTGCAGCATAGAGATTCACAGGTTTTAAAGATCATGTTGCCTTTGTAGTTATTATAAAATATTGGCTATATTCCTTGTGTTCTGCAATATATTCTTTTAGGTTATTTATTTGATACATAGTAGTTTGTGCCTCTTAATCCAATGCCCCTATCTTGCCTCTTCCTTCTTCCTTTTCCCCACTGGTAACCACTAGTCTGTTCTCCATAATTATGAGTCTGTTTTATTTTGTTGTATTAATGATTTATCTTTTTTTTTTTTTTGTCTGAATATCTTCTACTCTCTAGAGAAAATATCACTCTGCAAAAGAAGCTTATGAACAGCTTTTAGGGACAGAAAACCTACCTGCACAAGTAAAAGCAACTGTTTTACAACAGTTAGGTACATAAAAATTTACTTTTTATTATATATTGTAGTATTTTAAACATTTTGGCACTGGTGGGTGGGAGCAGTTGTAACTCATCTGCTTAAAAATAAGTTTTCATTAAACTTCTGTGTTTTAGGATTAATTTTGACATAAATTATTTTGAGATGGTATTTAAAATGAGCATTTTATGTTGTAAATGTTCCCAATGTAAATGTATTCCTTCTCTTTTGTCAAGAGTTGATAATATATTTATTCCTACTATCTAGCACAGTTCATCTCAAAATTTATCTAAATACAGTGGTCCAGTGCAACTAGTCCTTTTAAATTCTCAAAATTACCCCTTAGTAACTGACCTCTGGAGGAGGTTTGAATATTTCCATGTGCTTAGCACTCTGAAGTCAATTGAATTGAAATAATTCAAACGGCCAGGTTAGTGCTATTGAGCTTGAAATACAATATATTTCATTGTATGACTTAATGGAACTATCTCACCTAAAAATTATAGAAGAGTTCGTTATTTTCTCCAGCTACTTGTTATATTCTTATGTTTTAAAAGCAAAGGTTTGGTGTTCAAAAATAATATAAGTAATGCATCAGTACTACTCAGATGATAGTAAGAATATTCAGTAATTCATTTTGTTGGTTATTTATCATGTATAATTTAATATATGGGTTGGGTTTTTTAAATTTATTTTTCCTTTCGCTGTTTTTGGTTTTGAGTAAATAATTCTAAATTTTAATCAAGTTTGTGATAATGTGAATATTTTTATAATGGCTGTATTTTACCTATAATGTCAAAAGCAATTAGTAATACTTCTGCCTAAGTGATAGTTTTGCAAAGGTAATCTTATACACGTAAATTGACTAACAACTGAAGCATTAATTTCTATTTGTTTTAAATGTTTAACATGTTTTCATGATCTAGTCTTAACATTGTCTCTGTAGCTGTAACTCTAAACCTCTTCATTAAGCACTGTACTGCTTTTATAACTTTTGGAACCAGTTTTTCATTTAGATATCCATATATCCCTGGAGGTGTTTTGTTGTTGTTTTTGATCTAATGTTGTTATATTTAGGATTATATGAGAACAATTAGTGTAATTAAAGTGTAGGATCTTTGGGAAGGTGTTTTTGTTTTTAATTATTTATCTTTGAGTATTTTTACTTTTATTGATTCCTGTGAGATAAGTATGGACTTTCTAGATTATTTTCAGAATAAACCTTTAAAGCACAAGTAAATTAATCATCTTTGTATTTTTTGGTTTATAAATTGGAAAACTTTTTTCCAAATTAAATTTAGAAAAGGAGTATCTATCTATGGCTTCTATGCAGTACTCCTGATGTTTCAAATTTCATTCTATTCTTTAAGAGTCCTCATAGCTTTGAGTATATCTTTTTAGTAAAATGGATTTTTCTATAGTAGTTACTTTTGGTAGGTTGATATTTAGGGAAATTTTGATTCAAGATAAATAAATGTACTAAAAGGGTATTTTAATTTATTTGTGTGCTTCATGGTATTCTTGAAGCTAGAAGAATAGTTTAATTATGGATAAATGCTTGCAATTGTTTAATTATAGGATGGATGCATCATAACATGGATCTACAAGGAGACAAAGCCACCAAGGAAAGCTATGCTATTCAGTATCTCCAAAAGTCATTGGAGGCAGATCCTAATTCTGGCCGGTCTTGGTATTTCCTTGGCAGGTGAGACCAGACACTTGGGTTGTGCTGCCTAGAGTTGATTTATAATCTAAAATGTTAATAACATAATGTGCTTAGTGACATTTTATTTTAAATACATTATAATAGCGATTCTTGAGAGGTAAAATTGGATCACTCTGAGTTAGGTGCTTTTACTGAGGAATTCTTATTTTGCTTATTAGATTTTATTTTCACATTGTCTTCACGTGACTTGAATTACCACTAGTTTTCGGAGAGTTTTGAAGAGTTTTAAAGAATTTTCAGAAAATTCATTTTTATTTTACCTGAGGACCACCAGTAGCCTATGGAAAAATTTATTGAAATTGTTTGAGGTCTGAATTCTCATTCCACCTATTAATGAATGAATTGGATTAGATATGTCAGGTACCTTTTCTCAAGGTTATAAATTTAGTTGTCCTTCTTGGTTTGACTGTGAATTTTGCCCCATACTTTTTCACATTGAATTTTTTGTTTTCTAGGACATTTGACATAAAGTCTAAATCAAACTTACGTTTTGTGTTAATTTTAATTTTTTTTAGTTTTTGCGGTACACGGGCCTCTCACTGTTGTGGCCTCTCCCGCTGCGGAGCACAGGCTCCGGACGCTCAGGCTCAGCGGCCATGGCTCACGGGCCCAGCCGCTCCGCGGCATGTGGGATCTTCCCGGATCGGGGCACGAACCCATGTTCCCTGCATCGGCAGGCGGACTCTCAACCACTGCGCCACCAGGGAAGCGCCTAATTTTTAGTTTTTAATATCTTTCTGTTTTAAAAAGTAAAGTATATTTATATTTGTGTCAGATTAGTATTAGGATAGTTCCTTTTTAAAATATTTGATTTTCTATTATGTTTAATAAGAATTAAAGTTAGCTACTTTCAGTGGAGTTTTTCGTAGTCTCCCCCAGGCTTATAAAAGAGTGTACTTTGAGTTGCTTGTCAACTTAGTTTTTTCTCCTCTACTAAAGGTCCTCCAGGAGAAAATGAATCTTTCCTATCTTCCATTGCCTTGCAATGTGCCTAGATCGATCCAATATTTAATAAATTGAATAAGTGAACTAAATAAGTGGCATTTGGAGCTAATATTATTACCTCCTTTGCACAATATTTGTCTTCATACAGTGATTGTAAAAGAAGCTTATCTTTAGGGAGGGAGAGGTGTGACGTATACTACTAGGTTTTTATTAGCACTTCGCTAGTATAGATTAAAAGAATATGGCCCAGGATATTGTTTTCCTTTTTATCCAAGATAAAAATTTGTAGCATGATGTAGTTTACATTGTGTGTGACTTCTTAGTATAAGGGATCCTTATTGTTGTTTCTGTTTAATTGCAGCCATGTACAATGAAGGTGCAATGAAATATGTTTAAAATCAGCATTTTAGTAGGGTGCACTTTCCCATCTGTTTAAGAACAGCAGTATTCCACAGAGGGCTTTATTAGAGGTTATCTGAATTTAAAACATTGACATATGCTTTGTTTTTAACTTTTTTGGATAAAAGTTTCTACAAGTACAGAACAGTCTCTTCGTTTCTCAACTAGAAGATACCTAACCTTCTTGGGCTAAGGATCGTCATTTTAGACAGTTTATTTTTAGTATTTTTTTTCTATAACTTTGTTTATCTTCTGCCTTTTGATATATTGCTTCTACTTGGCTTTATTGATAGAAAAATCAAATTTGTGAAAAATATTTTAAAACTTATTGACACTCTGAATGGGCATCTCACTGCTGGTAAAATTTACAGAGATTTGATGATCCTAGTATTTCAGAGACCATATGTTACCTCTGTGTTCAAGGCTGTGTTGCATATTATTGCTGCTGCTTGTTTGGAATGTGTATGTTAAAGGAATGGGGTAATACAGTAATAACACTAGTAATGACAATGTTAAATAGTCTCACACAGTCAGAAAACTGTTAAGAGTTGGGAATGATCAGACAGCAACTTAGTTTACCCTCTTTTTTTTTTTTTTTGGTGTTGCGGTACGTGGGCCTCTCACTGCTGTGGCCTCTCCCGTTGTGGAGCACAGGCTCCGGACGCGCAGGCTCAGCAGCCATGGCTCACAGGCCCAGCTACTCCGCAGCATGTGGGATCTTCCCGGACCGTGGCTCGAACCCGTGTCTCCTGCATCGGCAGGCGGACTGTCAACCACTGCGCCGCCAGGGAAGCCCTAGTTCACCCTCTTATGATACAGATGGGGGACATGAGTTCAAAGAAGTAAAGTGGTTTTTTTGAAGTAACATAGCTAATTAATGTCACAAAAAGAACTAGAACCCAGCTTTACTCAGTGCTGCTTCTGTTATACCAGCCTACCTCAGAGGAACCTAGACAACTTGTGTTGGAGAGAAAAGCCCTGGTCAGTGGACTAGACAAACTTGGACACACTGAATTTTTGTTTTGATTTTTAAAAAACGGAATGTGAGGGCTCCCCTGGTGGCACAGTGGTTGAGAGTTCGCCTGCCGATGCGGGGGACACGGGTTCCTGCCCCGGTCCGGGAAGATCCCACATTCCGCTGAGCGGCTGGGCCTGTGAGCCATGGCCACTGAGCCTGCGCGTTCGGAGCCTGTGCTCCACAACAGGGGAGGCCACAACAGTGAGAGGCCCACGTACCACAAAAAAAAACCCAAACAAAAACGGAATGTGAAAATGCTGGTTTCAGGAAATATTTCCAGTTCTCCTAATATTTAGGAAGGAGATATATATATATATATATACACACACACACACACACATATATATACACACACACACATATATACACACACACACATATATAAATATATATAAATATACGTGTATATATATACATATATATACACACACACGGCATTTGTCTGATAATATGAAATTTGGTTTTGTTAAAAAATATTTTTGTCTGTTACTATTCATATAGTCTCTAATATCTGTGCATGTTTGCATTACTGTTTCCTTTTTAATTCTGCCTCAGATTCTTACGTTGTATGCACTCTTTGAAACTGCATCTCTTTCTCTTTTACTGGCGTTTCTGATGTCTCTTAACCCACAAATAGCCATTTTCTAAACTTACTTTTATCGCTTTTTTATGTGGAATTTGATATTAACTGTATCTCAGTTTTGTATGTTTCATGAGTTAAGGAATATTTGTTATGAGTATTGTAAGTTCAGAAAGGAAAATTCCGATGTGCTAGTGAAATTAAAATCATTATCAACATTTAATTTCTCTTTGTGTTTTAGCTCTATATTCTTGTAGCATAAGAAGCTTGAGTATAAAGTACATATAAAAAGAGCTCTGTGTATTTAAACCTGAATGTTCTAGCAGTGAACAAATCTGGGCTATAGTGGTTTGAAAAGAGTTCATTATATAACGTGTTTGCAGTCATAAGAGAGAACGTTCATTTAACAGCAAATTATAATGTAGATTAAAATCAGTGTCGAAATCTATATGTAAACATGTTGCTAATAAGTATTTTTCCTTTCCATATATATAATTTTGGTAAACTAATATAGTTAATTTAAGCATTTATGAATACTTCATATAAATATATATATATATCTATTTCTCCCCTCTTTCAGGTGCTACTCAAGTATTGGGAAAGTTCAGGATGCCTTTATATCTTACAGGCAGTCTATTGATAAATCAGAAGCAAGTGCAGATACCTGGTGTTCAATAGGGTAAGGCTTGTGTGTGTAAAATTTGTAATATTTTTAACTGATACACAAGTTTATTGAACTACATCTAATATACTATGTAATAGTCTTACACCCAGTCAGTTTCAGAAAACTTCATTTCTCTTTCCAGTGTGCTCTATCAGCAGCAAAATCAGCCTATGGATGCATTACAGGCCTATATTTGTGCTGTACAGTTGGACCATGGGCATGCAGCAGCCTGGATGGACCTAGGCACTCTCTATGAATCCTGCAACCAACCTCAGGATGCCATTAAATGCTACTTAAATGCAACTAGAAGCAAAAGTTGTAGTAATAGCTCTATGCTCACAGGAAGAATTAAGTTTTTACAGGTAAATTTTTAAAATAGCATATTTTAAAAGACATTTCCATATGATAACTGGCACAGTAGGGTGGCTGGAAAGTTTGTTTTTGTTTTGATATGAATAACTTGTTTCTCTACTTTTTAATATTTTGTGATATTATTTTTCACTTTAAGATATACTGTATTGAAAATGTTCTTTTGCATCTTTATTTTGTTAATGCATGTTAATTTGCATGATTTTGTGTGCTATCTGTGTTTTTAAGTTACAGCATTTTAGAGAAAAAAACACATTGTTTTTCACTCTTGCTTGAAGTTTCATGGAAGGTATCCATGGTAATTCTGAAAAACAGAATTTAGCTTTGTTCTGATTCTCGCTAGTGTATTCTAGTTGCCCTCTTTATACTTAGCGTATATCTGAAACCCCAAATTTATAATCTGCTTTCTTTAAAAAATAAAAACCTGTAACATTGAGGAAGTTTTGGTGGACTTGCTAATTACTCAAGTAGTCCTGTGTTAAATTTGCTTTTTACATAATTTTTCCTAGGCTCAGTTGTGTAACCTTCCACAAGGTAGTCTACAGAATAAAACTAAATTACTTCCTAGTATTGAGGAGGCATGGAGCCTACCAATACCCGCAGAGCTTACCTCCAGGCAGGGTGCCATGAACACAGCACAGCAGGTGAGAAGTTGGGTTATCTTCTGTAGGTGCCCAGCTTTAAGGGTTCTTTCCAGTTGGTAGTGATCAGACTTAAATTACAGTAGAATTGGCTTTTTTAAAAAATTTAAATCCTTCATATCTAATTGTAAAGGGATTTTAGATCAAAATAGAACTTCCTCTGATATGGGAAGAAACTTTGGGTACCAATTTAAAACTTTTGTATAGTTTAATGATTTTAAAAGGGATTTCTTCTTTTTTTTACTTTTTGCGGTACGCGGGCCTCCCACTGCTGTGGCCTCTCCCGTTGTGGAGCACAGGCTCTGGATATGCAGGCTCAGCGGCCATGACTCATGGGCCTAGTTGCTCCGCGACATGTGGGATCCTCCCAAACCGGGGCACGAGCCCGTGTCCCCTGCATCAGCAGGCAGACTCTCAACCACTGCGCCACCAGGGAAGCTGCAAAAGGGATTTCTTAAGGGACTGTTACACAGTGGTTTATTTAATGTTTTAAAAACTAAGTTTTTCAAAAGAAGATACACATTCCTCCATTGATGAATCATTTGATTTTGATTTTCAGTTGCAATTCATGATGTCCACATAGTTTTGAAAGTATGCAGCTTATAAACTTTTGTAATTTGAATGCATGAATTAAGAATATGTAGAACCATGTTTTTGTTTTACTTCTGTGATCCTTAGGCTTACAAAGTTCATCATCCAAATACTGAACCTGTATTAAGCCTCAGTCAAACACCAGTTTCACAACAGCCCTTGCCAGTACGCATGATTACTTCTAACGAAGTAGATGGCCTGTCCAGTCCTGCGAAGAGGAAAAGAACATCTAGTCCAACAAAGGTATATATACATTTTAGAGAAATGGAAAATCCCAATCAGAAGTGAAGCTAAAAGTCTGTAATTGTGCCTGTCTTAAATTTTAAACTATGTACATCAGAGATTGCAAAGGTTTTGTTATTTTGCTATTATAAGCAGTATTTCCTACCCTGAAATTGTAGCATCATTTATAGAAAGTATTGATAGAAATATAGAAAGTAGTGATAACTTTATGTTCATCAAGTCATTTTATTCATTTCCCTGCTTTTATGAATTTAATGTACTTTATATCACCACTTCAGACGTTAAAATAAATTAAGTGTTGGATATAATGGATAACCTGTTAGAGTTTTGAGTCATTTTTAGATATGAGCCTTTTAAGGTGAAGTTAAAGAATGAATGACAATTCAAATTCATAATTTTCCAAATTGATTATGCATTAAAATTTTTTTTTAACGATTTTAAAAGATAAGCTTTATTTATATGTAAATACTCCAATTCCTAGTCATTTGGTATCTCACTAGTCATAATTATTGGTGTATGGGTTTTAACCAAGTATTTTTTAATTTTTACAAATAAATTTTCCTCAGAATAGTTCTGAGAACTGGAATAGTGACCATACTGTTTCACATACTTCAGTACAGCAACAAGTTCATTCATGGTGTCTGACACCACAGAAATTACAGGTATGAAATATTCTTTTGACGGTTTTAACACCATGTTTCAATGCAGTCGAGGTAGTAAACTTTAAGCTTTTCTGGGTATTCTTAAAATTGAATGGCAGTAAGCCATTCAAACATGACGTAAATTAAAACGAACATAAGTATAATGAACCTACATTTTCCAGAGGAATAGAGATAATTCATTTTTGTTTTTTACATTTTTAAAACAAGCAATATATTCATATGTTTGAAATTTAAGAATTATTAGAGGGCTTCCCTGGTAGCACAGTGGTTAAGAATCTGCCTGCCAGTGCAGCAGACACGGGTTTGAGCCCTGGTCCGGGAGGATCCCACATGACACAGGGTAACTAAGCCCATGCCCCACAACTACTGAGCCCTAGAGCCCACGAGCCACAACTACTGAACCCGCATGCTACAACTGCTGAAGCCTGCGTGCCTAGAGCCCATGCTCCCCAACAAGAAAAGCCACTGCAATGAGCAGCCTGCGTACCACAGCGAAGAGTGGCCCCCGCTCGCCGCAACTGGAGAAAGCCCACGCAGGGCAACAAAGACCCAACTCGGCCAAAAATAAATAAATAAATAAATAAATTTATTTTAAAAACCCCGAATTATTAGAATATAGGGTGCACAGGTATAAAGAGTCCTTCCAGTTCCTGCCTCCATCCACTTAATTTCCCTTTCCTACAAATAATCAAAAGTTTGTTTTGTTTTTTTGTTTTGTTACTAGAGATACATTGTGCATGTACAAGAAAATATGCTGGTCTCATAGATTGCCTTTTGTCTTTTATTCAAATGTAGGTAGAATGCTATGTGTAAGTATCAGGACCTTGTCTTCCCTCCTGGCTCACTTTCTCCAAAGATGTATCTTTGAGACCTTTTCATGTCTTTGTATCACTTCCTTGTTCTTTTATGGCTACATAATACTACATTTTAAAATTCCTCGGAAGCCACATTTTATTCAACTGGTTTTCTATTGTTGGACTTTTATATCATTTCCAGTATTTTATAAACGATGTTGCTCTTAATTAGCATTGCTGTTATAACACATCTTACAGTTAAACAGCTTTCTCTTTGAAGATTGTGATTTCCTGTCCATGTATTTAACTCAAAACATAAAAATTACCTTCTTTGGATGAATTCTTGTGTTTTTACTTTTTCTTAGCTTTTTGTAAGGACTTCATTTTGGGACTGATTACTTTTGGTTAGACATCACTGTGTTTCACTTCAAAAGTTCTGTGTTTGTAATCTTTTCAGTGACACTTTGCCTGATAGTGACTTATTTATTTTTTTGAATACTTTTTCATTTTTCCAGCACTTGGAACAGCTGCGCGTAAATAGAGACAGTTTAAATCCGGCACAGAAACTGATTCTGGGACAGTTGGAAACTCAACTTGTCTTAATGCAACAAGTATGTATACCATTTTCATTCCGATATTTATCATTATGTTAAGTATTTTTCTTGAATACAATATATTTTTAGAGTTTAATACATATTTCTACTTCCTATGTGTAGTCAATAGAATTTATATATCTGAGCTTTAAATATCACTAGTGGACAGTTCACTTTCTTTAAATAGCCACAAATTAGTTTAGAAAATAACAGCTAGTATTTTACGTTTTTTTGCATATTTCCAGTGTGTTCCGTAGGCTTACTTTTATTTTTTTATAATGAACAAAATATTCATACTGAGGTGGAGATGTTTTAAGGATTGTTATCAGGGATTTGGTATAAATGTAATGGAATGGCTGTTTGAAATCCCCTAGTTTATGATGGGAAATAAGGCCTATAAATTACTAAGTTATAATTTTCAGTGCTTTTCTTTTGCCCTTATACCACTAATGAGAGCTTTCTTTAGCATATAGTGAAAAAGGTTGTGCTTTACCCATATGAACATAGCATTTTATTTCTAAAATGTATGTTTTTTAATCTAGCGAGATTAATTTTTTTGATAAAGTTAGGAATGTATTGATTATACATTTCAAAGTCATACAAACAGGTTTTTGTTTTTGTTTTTGAAGATGAGACAAACAGGACAAACTGCTGTTCTACCCAGAGTACCTAGTGTCTCTCAGCTTGAAGTACCTTTGTCCAGTGGACCTTTTTCTGCAGGCGATACTCCTTGCGGCACATCAAAAACGCTAGGGAGTACGGACACGATTTTGGTAGGCGATAATTATATAACAGGAAGTGGAAGTAATGGAAATGTGCCTTATCTGCAGCAAAACACACTCACTCTACCTCATAACTGCACAAACCTGACCAGCAGCACAGAAGAGCCATGGAGAAAACAGCTATCTAACTCCACTCAGGTAAAAGAAAGATTAGCTGCTTTGTTTGTTCTTATATAGTAGGTTTTTCTTTAACTTGTATACATTTTGAAGAGAAGAAATTAAAATATAAGAAATATTATCTTTAAAAACTAATTTTAAATAATTCACAATTATCTGAGAATTTTGTTAACACTATTAATACTACATTGTCAGCTCATCTGTGCACGTGAGTTACTTCCTTATCCAGTGTAAATTAATATACGTAAATTAGGTTATTAGAGATAAAGGCAAAGAAGGAAGAAAGCACAGCCTTATAATTCTTTTAAATCCTGTTGCTTAATGAATTAAGACATCATGACCATGTTTTTTAATTGCAGTTATTTAATAACTGGAAGTATTTTCTGCATATAATAAGTGCTCTGCCAGTTGTGAAGTGTTTATTTTAATGTGGTAAAAAGACTGATAAGGTTTCACCAACCATAAATTACAATAAAATGTGACTTGCATTATGCAGAGAAAGTAGCTTAGGTGAGAACCAAGATGTTACAGTCACAGAAAACAGAATTTAAAAGCAGAAAGGTAGTACAGATGTGGCTACAGTGTAGTTTATGAAGAGGGAACACAAGGGATGCAGCTTAATTTGTGAAGGGCAAATGGGAGTTATTAAAAGTTTTGATGTAGAGATAGGAATTTCTTAAACACCCTCTTCTTTAAATTTATTAATTGACTACATTTTAGAACACTTCTTAAGTGGTTTATAGGAAATTGAGCCAAAAATACAAAAAGTCCCCCAAAGTTCCCAATCCATGGTTTCCGCTATCCTGAACATCTCGTAGTAATGTGGTACATTAATTACAAGTGCTAAGACAATATTAATACTTCATTGTTAATTAACCCCCATAATTTACATTCTGATGCACTCTGTTGCACATTGTGTAGGTTTTCACCGGTGTGTATGACTTGCAACCCCTTCACAGAAGAACAAAATAGAGTCACTGTCCTAAATGTATCCTGTGCTCCATCTCTTTATTTCTCCTGCCTCCCTTAAATGTGGAGAAACCACAGATACTCTTATTGTCTATATAGTTGCCTTCTCCAGAATGTTATAGTGTAAAGCTATTATAAAAATTCACATGCAGATTTGTGTGGACCTAACTTCTCAGCTTATTTAGGCAAAAACTGAGGAGCATGATTATTGGATCATATTGTTAGACTACTATCAATACTTCTGTAAGAAACTGATAACTGTCTTCTAAAACAGGGTCCCCAGCCCCCGGGCCAAGGACTGGTACTGGTCCGTGGCATGTTAGGAACCAGGCTGCATAGCAGGAGGTGAGCAGTGGGCAAGTGAGTGAAGCTCCATCTGTATTTACAGCTGCTCCACATAACTTACATTACCACCTGAGCTCTGCCTCCTGTCAGATCAGTGGCAGCATTAGATTCTCATAGGAGCGCGAACCCTACTGTGAACTGCACATGTGAAGGATCTAGATTTCACGTTCTTTATGAGAATTAATGCCTGATAATCTGAGGTAAAGCTGAGGCGGTGATGTTAGTGCTGGGGAGCACCTGCAAATACAGATTATCATTAGCAGAGAGGTTTGACTGCACAGAGACCATAATAAATCGTTTGCAGACATATCAAACCCCTATCAGTGAGTGGCAAGTGAAAACAAGCTCAGGGCTCCCACTGATTCTGCATTATAGTGAGTTGTACAATTATTTTATTATATATTATAATGTAATAATACAAAGAAAGTGCACAGTACATGTGATGCGTAGGAATCATCCTTCTCTCCTCCCCTGTGGAAAAAGTGTCAAAAGGTTTGGGGACTGCTGTTCTAAAGGGACTTTGATGGTCATTTGCCTCTCACAGTGACTGAGGCTTCTTTTTGCTCTAGCTTCTCCCACCAATTGAGAGTTGCTTATTTAATTCAGGCAGATACAAAGTACCATAGGTTGGGTGGTTTATAAACAACAGACATGTATTTGTTATACTTCTGGAGTCTGAAAAGTCCAAGATCAAGCCATCAGCAAATTATGATGTCTTTTGAGGGCCCTCAACCTTTTTCATAGTCAGATTTCTCATAGATAGCAAAGGATCAGCCTAAGTGGTTTGTTTTATAAGGCACACAGATTCCTTTCGTAAAGCCTCTGCACTTTTAAGCTCATCACCACTAAAGGCCTGCCTCCAGATACCGTCAAGACAGAATTTCAACATAACATTTCTGGGGACACGTTCAGTTGATGGCCTTAGTGTTTTGGATTTTAGTAACACTAAAAGAGAGGTAGGGGTATCTCATTTTTAAAATTTACTATTGCTAATGATTTTTTTTTTTTTTTTTTTTTTTGCGGTACAGGGGCCTCTCACTGTTGTGGCCTCTCCCGTTGCGGAGCACAGGCTCCAGACGCGCAGGCTCAGCAGCCGTGGCTCACGGGCCCAGCCGCTTCGCGGCATGTGGGGTCTCCCTGGACCGGGGCACGAACCCGTGTCCCCTGCATCGGCAGGCGGACTCTCAACCACTGCACCACCAGGGAAGCCCCGCTAATAATTTTTGAAGCATCTTTACATATGCTTATTTGCCATCTGTATATGTGCCTTGGGGAGCTGTTTGTTTACCTCTTTCGCCCATTTTATTATTGGGTGGTTCATTTAACTATTAGGTATTAATAGCTTTCCCCCCTGTATTTTGGGTAACAGTTTTTAATAAGATATGTCTTTTTAAATATAGTTTCCCTATCTCCATTTGTCTTCTCACTCTATGATAGTGTCTTTCATAGAGTAGAAGTTTTAAATTTTAATAATGTCCAGCTTATCAATTCTTTTTCATGACCATATGTTAGAAGTATATCTAAAAAGTTATCGCCATGCCCAAGGTATCTAGACTTTTCCCTTATGTTACCTTATGTTACCTATGTAGTTTCATACTTTTGCATTTTACATTTAAGTCTGTGACCCACTTTGAGTTAATTTTTGTGAATAGTGTAAGATGTGTGCAAAGGTTCATTTTTTCAAATGTGGATTCTCATTTGTTCCAGCACCACTTGTTCAAAAGACAATCTCTAATTCATTGTGTTACCTCTGCTCTGTTGTCAAAGATCAGTTGACTGTATTTCTGTGGGTTTATTTATCTGGTGTATGTTTTTTTCCATTGATCATTTGTCCTTTTTTTTTTTTTTTTGCCAATACCATTCTCCCATGATTAGTTTAGCTTTATACTAAATCATGAAATAAAGTTGTGTCAGTCCTCCAAATTTGTTCTTCAATAATGTGTTGGATATTTTGGTCTTTTGTGTCTTCATATAAACTCGAGAATCACTTTGTTAACATTTATAAAAATAATGGTGGAATTTTAATTTGCGTGCATTGAATCCATAAACTGAGATTGTAAGAACTGATATCTTTTTTTTTTTTTTAACATCTTTATTGGGGTATAATTGCTTTACAATGGTGTGTTAGTTTCTGCTTTGTAACAAAGTGAATCAGTTATACATATACATGTGTTCCCATATCTCTTACCTCTTGCGTCTCCCTCCCTCCCACCCTCCCCATCCCACCCCTCCAGGCTGTCACAAAGCACCGAGCCAATATCCCTGTGCCTTGCGGCTGCTTCCCACTAGCTATCTATCTTACTACGTTTGTTAGTGTGTACATGTCCATGACTCTCCCTCGCCCCGTCACTGCTCACCCTTCCCCCTCCCCATAACCCCAAGTCCGTTCTCTAGGAGGTCTGCGTCTTTATTCCTGCCTTACCCCTAGGTTCTTCATGACATTTTTTTTTCTTAAATTCCATATATATGTGTTAGCATACGGTATTTGTCTTTCTCTTTCTGACTTACTTCACTGTGTATGACAGACTCTAGGTCTATCCACCTCATTACAAATAGCTCAATTTCGTTTCTTTTTATGGCTGAGTAATATTCCATTGTATATATGTGCCACATCTTCTTTATCCATTCATCCGATGATGGGCACTTAGGTTGTTTCCATCTCCGGGCTATTGTAAATAGAGCTGCAATGAACATTTTGGTACATGACTCTTTTTGAATTTCGGTTTTCTCAGGGTATATGCCCAGTAGTGGGATTGCTGGGTCATATGGTAGTTCTATTTGTAGTTTTTTAAGGAACCTCCATACTGTTCTCCATAGTGGCTGAACCAATTCACATTCCCACCAGCAGTGCAAGAGGGTTCCCTTTTCTCCACACCATCTCCAGCATTTATTGTTTCCAGATTTTTTGATGATGGCCATTCTGACTGGTGTGAGATGATATCTCATTGTAGTTTTGATTTGCATTTCTCTAATGATTAATGATGCTGAGCATTCTTTCATGTGTTTGTTGGCAGTCTGTATATCTTCTCTGGAGAAATGTCTATTTAGGTCTTCTGCCCATTTTTGGATTGGGTTGTTTGTTTTTTTGTTATTGAGCTACATGAGCTGCTTGTAAATTTTGGAGATGAATCCTTTGTCAGTTGCTTCATTTGCAAATATTTTCTCCCATTCTGAGGGTTGTCTTTTGGTCTTGTTTATGGTTTCCTTTGCTGTGCAAAAGCTTTGAAGTTTCATTAGGTCCCATTTGTGTACTTTTGTTTTTATTTCCATTTCTCTAGAAGGTGGGTCAAAAAGGATCTTGCTGTGATTTATGTCATAGAGTGTTCTGCCTATGTTTTCCTCTAAGAGTTTGATAGTTTCTGGCCTTACATTTAGGTCTTTAATCCATTTTGAGCTTATTTTTCTGTATGGTGTTAGGGAGTGATCTAATCTCATACTTTTACATGTACCTGTCCAGTTTTCCCAGCACCACTTATTGAAGAGGCTGTCCTTTCTCCACTGTACATTCCTGCCACCTTTATCAAAGATAAGGTGTCCATATGTTCGTGGGTTTATCTCTGGGCTTTCTAGCCTCTTCCATTGATCTTTCTGTTTTTGTGCCAGTACCATACTGTCTTGATTACTGTACCTTTGTAGTATAGTCTGAAGTCAGGGAGCCTGATTCCTCCAGCTCCTTTTTTCGTTCTCAAGATTGCTTTGGCTATTTGGGGTCTTTTGTGTTTCCATACAAATTGCGAAATTTTTTGTTCTAGTTGTGTGAAAAATGCCAGTGGTAGTTTGATAGGGATTGCATTGAATCTGTAGATTGCTTTGGGTGGTAGAGTCATTTTCAGAATGTTGATTCTTCCAATCCAAGAACATGGTATATCTCTCCATCTATTTGTATCATCTTTAATTTCTTTCATCAGTGTCTTACAATTTTCTGCATACAGGTCTTTTGTCTCCTTAGGTAGGTTTATTCCTAGATATTTTATTCTTTTTGTTGCATTGGTAAATGGGAGTGTTTTCTTGATTTCACTTTCAGATTTTTCATCATTAGTGTATAGGAATGCCAGAGATTTCTGTGCATTAATTTTGTATCCTGCTACTTTACCAAATTCATTGATTAGCTCTAGTAGTTTTCTGGTAGCATCTTTAGGATTCTCTATGTATAGTATCATGTCATCTGCAAACAGTGACAGCTTTACTTCTTCTTTTCTGATATGGATTCCTTTTATTTCCTTTTCTTCTCTGATTGCTGTGGCTAAAACTTCCAAAACTATGTTGAATAAGAGTGGTGAGAGTGGGCAACCTTGTCTTGTTCCTGATCTTAGTGGAAATGCTTTCAGTTTTTCACCATTGAGGACGATGTTGGCTGTGGGCTTGTCATATATGGCTTTTATTATGTTGAGGAAAGTTCCCTCTATGCCTACTTTCTGCAGGGTTTTTTATCATAAATGGGTGTTGAATTTTGTCAAAAGCTTTCTCTGCATCTATTGAGATGATCATATGGTTTTTCTCCTTCAGTTTGTTAATATGGTTTATCACATTGATAGATTTGTGTATATTGAAGAATCCTTGCATTCCTGGAATAAACCCCACTTGATCCTTTTAATGTGCTGTTGCATTCTGTTTGCCTAGTATTTTGTTGAGGATTTTTGCATCTGTGTTCATCAGTGATATTGGCCTGTAGTTTTCTTTCTTTGTGACATCCTTGTCTGGTTTTGGTATCAAGGTGATGGTGGCCTCGTAGAAGGAATTTGGGAGTGTTCCTCCCTTAGTAGTCTCTTTTGATGCTTTGTATTTCTGTGGTGTCCATTGTAACTTCTATTTTTCACTTCTAATTATATTGATTTGAGTCCTCTCCCTCTTTTTCTTGATGAGTCTGGCTAAAGGTTTATTATCAATTTTGTTTATCTTCTCAAAGAACCAGCTTTTAGTTTTACTTTTCTCTGCTGTTGTTTTGTTTCTATTTCATTTATTTCTGCTGTGATCTTTAGGATTTCTTTCCTTCTACAAACTTTGGGTTTTGTTAGTTCTTCTTTCTCTAGTTCCTTTAGCTTTAAGGTTGATTGTTTATTTGAGATTCTTTTAGTTTCTTGAGGTAGTATTATATTGCTATAAAACTGCCTCTTAGACCTGCATTTGTTGCATCCCATACATTTTGGATGGTCATGTCTTTGTTGTCATTTGTCTCTAGGTTTTTTTTTTTTAATTTATTTACTTTATTTATTTTTGGCTGTGTTTTGTCTTCATTCCTGTGTGTGGCCATTCTTTGTTGTGGAGAGCAGGGGCTACTCTTTTTGGCAGTGTGTGGGCTTCTCATTGTGGTGGCTTCTGTTGCTGCATAGCACGGGCTCTAGGCACACGGGCTTCAGTAGTTGCAGCATGTGGGCTCAGTAGTTGTGGCTCACAGGCTCTAGAGCACAGGCTCAATAGTTGTGGGGCACAGACTTAGGTGCTCCGCGGCATGTGGAATCTTCCTGGACCAGGGCTTGAACCTGTGTCCCCTGCATTGTCAGGTGTATTCTCAACTACTGCACCACCAGGGAAGCCCTCTAGGTAATTTTTGATTTCCTCTTTGTTTTCTTTAGCGATATCTTGGTTATTTAGTAATATATTGTTTAGCCTCCATGTGTTTGTGTTTTTTACGTTTTTTCCCTGTAATTTATTTCTAATCTCATAGCGTTGTGGTCAGAAAAGATGCCTGATGTGATTTCAGTTTTTTAAAATTTACCAAGGCTTGATTTGTGACCCAAGATGTGATCTATCCTGGAGAATGTTCCACGTGCACTTTAGAAGAAAGTGTAATCTGCTGTTTTTGGATGGAATGTCCTATAAATATCAATTAAATCTGTCTGACCTATTGTGTCATTTAAAGCTTCTGTTTCCTTATTTATTTTCATTTTGGATGTTCTGTCCATTGGTGAAAGTGAGGTGTTAAAGTCCCCCACTATTATTGTGTTGCTGTCAATTTCCTCTTTTAAAGCTGTTAGCATTTGCCTTATGTATTGAGGTGCTCCTATGTTGGTTGCATGTATATCTATAATTGTTATATCTTCTTCTTGGACTGTTCCCTTGATCATTATGTAGTGTCCTTATTTGTCTCCTGTAACATTCTTTATTTGAAAGTCTATTTCGTCTGATACAAGTATTGCTTCTCCAGGTTTCTTTTGATTTCCATTTGCATGGAATAGCTTTTTTTCCATCCCCTTACTTTCAGTCTGTATGTGTACCTAGGACTGAAGTGGATCTCTTGAAGACAGCATATATTTGTGTCTTGTTTTTGTATCCATTCAGCGAGCCTGTTGTCTTTTCGTTAGGAGATTTAATCCACTCACATATAAGGTACCTATCAATATGTATTTTTCTGTTATCATTTTCTTAATTGTTTCCAGTTTGTTTTTGTAGGTCCTTTTCTTCTCTTGTGTTTCCCACTTAGAGAAGTTTCTTTAGCATTTGTGGTAGCGCTCTTTGGGGGTGCTGAATTCTCTTAGCTTTCGCTTGTCTGTAAAGCATTTGATTTCTCCATCAAATCTGAAAGAGATCCTTGCTGGGTAGGGTGATCTTTGTTGTAGGTCCTTTCCTTTCATCACTTTAAATATATTGTGCCACTCTCTTCCAGCTTGTAGAGTTTTTGCTGAGAAATAGCTGTTAACCTATGAGAGTTCCCTTGTATGTTTTTTGTTAGTTTTGTCTTGTTGCTTTTAATAATTTTGTCTTTAATTTCTGTCAGTTTGATTACTGTCCGTCTTGGTGTGTTTCTTCTTGGGTTTATCCTGCCTTGGACTCTGTGCACTTCCTGGTCTTGGGTGGGCATTTCCTTTCCCATGTTAGGGAAGTTTTCGTCTATAATCTCTTCAAATATTTTCTCAGGCCCTTTCTGTGTCTCTTCTGCCTTGGGACCCCTATAATGCGAATGTTGGTGCATTTATTGTTGTCCCAGAGGTCTCTTAGGCTGTCTTCATTTCTTTTCTTTTTTTTTCTTTATTCTGTTTGGCGGCAGTGAGTTTTCCACCATTCTGGCTTCTAGGTCACTTATCTGTTCTTATGCCTCAGTTAATCTGCTGTTGATTCCTTCTAGTGTATTTTTCATTGCAGTTACTCTATTGTTCATCTCTGTTTGTTAGTTCTTTAATTCTTTTAGGTCTTTGTTAAACATTTCTTGCATGTTCTTAATCTTTGCCTCCATTCTTTTCCCGAGGTCCTGGATCATCTTCACTATCATTATTCTGAATTGTTTTTCTGTAAGGTTGCCTATCTCCACTTCATGTAGTTGTTTTTTCGGGGTTTTATCTCGTTCCTTCATATGGTGCATAGTTTTCTGCCTTTTCATTTTGTCTGCCTTTCTGTGAATGTGGTTTTTGTTGCACAAGCTGCAGGATTGTAGTTATTCTTGCTTTTGCCATTTGCCCTCTTCTATTTTCAATTTTATTGACTTTATTTTTAATTCTTAACACTTCTTATGCTCTTACAATGGATTTAATTTGCTGCTATTTTGGATTTAATTTTGTTTTATAGTGGAAACTTAAATGATTCTTTTCTTTTTCTGTCATATGTATTGATTTTTGTAAATTTCCCGCCAGCAACTAGTTTGAGTGCATCTCACAAATTTTATGAGATTGTGTTTTTATGTTCAAGATGGCCAGTATGGCTGAGTATTGTGACCTAGGGATGGATAAATAGCTTTATTAGTTTTGAGTAAGAACGGTTAGGTAGACCTTTTTTTACTTATATCCATGTTTATAAAGATACTGAGTTTCAGTTTTTGTGAGGGGGAAAATGTATGAGAGCTTTGAATGGATGAATGATATGTGTTTATTTTTCTCTAATAGTCTGTTGAGGTACAGTTTATGTACACTTTAATAAACCTTTTCAAATAATAGACACACAACAAAATATATTTGGTAAATGTTATTGTTGTATGTCTGTTGCTGTAATGCTGTTTAAAGAAGTTTCTTCATAAGTTGCAATCCATTCCTTCTTTAGTCCCTGTCCTTGGGAACCAAAAATTTGCTTTATGTCTTTAACATTTACTTTTATGGGGATCAAAATGAACAGAATCCTACCTTTTCGTGTATGTGGTGCTTTATTATTGCATTGCATGAATATATTTTATTTTTTAATCTATTTATTAACTTAGAATTTGTCTTTTCTGCTTTCAGTCATAAAAATTATCAGCAGTGCTGATATGAACATTTGTATAAAAATCTTTATGTGAATATGTTTTCATTTCTATATCTTGGAGTCTGTATGAGTGGAGTCCCTGAGTTAGATGATAAAATGTTTAAACTGTTTAAGGATTTTCTGAACTCATATCCAAGTGACTGAACCATTTTCATTCCTAATAGAAATGTATGAGGCCACACTTATTCCATATACTTGTCAACACCTGATATTGATAGTTTTTTATTCTAGCTGTATAATGGTTCTTGATAAGGTTTAATTTATATATTTCTAGTAACTAATATTTCCATGTGCTTATTTGCAGTTTTTGTATTTAGGCCTTTTTTAAAAATGATGATGATGTAAATTTCATTATGTTTTGAGTGCAAGTTTTGTTTGAGACATAGGTTTTGCAAGAGACATAGGTTTTACAAATATATCTTTCTGTTGTTTAAGTTGTATTTTCACTTTGTTAGTAATGTCTTTTAAAATGGAAAAATTTAATTTTGCTGAAGATCTTTTTTCAAAGGTTTTAAAGTTTAATGTTTTTATTATTACATATAAGAAATCCTTGCCAAAACCAAGGTTTGAAAATTTTTCTGCTGTATCCTGTTATAGAATATTTACAGTTCTATTTCACACTTCTGTTTTTTTTTTGAGTTAGTATTTGTATATTTTGTCTGTGAATATCCAGTTATTTCAGCATAATTTATGAAAAACTTTTATTCTTTCCACCTTGCCAACTTAGTCAGAAACTAACTTACCACGTCTTTAAATTTTTTTTAACTGTTTTGTTCTACTAATCAATATTATTTTTCTTAATAATGCTATATTGTCTTTATCACTGTAACTTTATGTTTTGGAATTTGGATGATATAGCTCTAACATGTTAGTTATTTTAAAAGTTGATTTGATTTTACTATCTTTTTTGTACCTTCATATAATTTTTTGGCTCAGCATGTTGGTTTGTACCAAAAGTGCCTACTGGCATTTAGTAGGGATTGTGTTGTATATATAAGTCAAATTATTAATTTTTCTGAGCCATGAACATAGTAGCTTTCCATTTACTTAGTTCTCTTTTGTCAGCCATGTTTTTATGTGATTATGAATACAGTTATATTCTTGATTTATGTTCAAATCATTTCCTTAAGGTATTTTGTAATTACTGTTGTAATTTCCTGATTTGGGGTATTTAGAATTCTGTTTATTAATCAGAATTTCATTATTTCTGAGATTTTATTATTTTTGATCCATTTCATTCAGGGAATGTATTTTGTATGATTTTAATTCTTATAATTTTAGTAAGAGTTGTTTTTTCTCCTAGACAGTCATGTGAACTTGAAAAGTAATGTGTTTTTTGGTATTATTAACACCAACTTGCATTGGTTACTGTTTGCACTAAATATCATTTGTCATTCCTTTACTTTCAGCATTTTTATATCTTTGAAGTTAAATGTCTCTTACATACTGCATATAGTGGGATATTAATGTTTTTAACCAGTCTGACAGTCTTTGCTTATTGGCGGGGAGAATGTTCAGTCTATTTGTGTTTAATGTTGTTGTTAACGTTGTCTTAATTTCCACTGCCTCCTTTGTTCTTTGTTTTCTAGCTATGTCCCATCTGTTTTCTGATCTTCTCTTCCATACTTACTGCCTTTTTTGTGTTTGGCAAATATTTGTTGGTATATCTTTGAATTATTTAAATATAGAATAGCAGCTTTCATTTTGTCTGCCTTCTTTATGATTTTATTGCCATGTGTATTAATAAATGTGTATAAAGCTAATAATGCAGTGTTTCGATTGCTTTAACATTTGTATGTTTAAAAGAAAAGTAATTTAAAATAATATACACACACACAGTCTTTTACATCTATCAACATTTTAAAATTTCTTCTGCTGTTCCTTTTTTGTGTTCCTGAGGTATTATGTAATGTCATTTGCTTTCAGCTGAATTATTTGTTAGTTTTTGTTTGTTTGGTTGGTTGGTTGGTTTTTTTTTGCTGTACTCGGGCCACTCACTGTTGTGGCCTTTCGCATTGCGGAGCACAGGCTCTGGACACGCAGGCTCAGTGGCCATGGCTCACGGGCCCAGCCCCTCCACGGCATGTGGGATCTTCCCGGACCGGGGCTTGAACCCATGTCCCCTGCATCGGCAGGCGGACTCTCAACCACTGCGCCACCAGGGAAGCCCTCTGTTCATATTTTTTTAATGTTCCTTTAACTCTGTGCTTGCTGGTGCCTTTTTTTTAGAAGTGTCTTTCTTTCACCATTATCTTTGAAGTATACTTTCACTTTACATAGAGTTCTCACTTAGCGTTCATTTTCTTACGAGTATTTTGAACATGTTATTCCACTGATTACTAGATTTCATGTTTTATGAGAGTCTTGTTTATGAGATCATTTTACCTTTTAATATGTCATTTTCTTTGCTGCCTCTTTGTAGCATTTTAGCAGTTTTATTATGATGTTTTAGGTGCAGTTGTGTTTATGGTGCTTAGCATTTTTCTGAACTTTTTGTAACAATGTTTTTCATCAATATGAGAAGTGTTCTGCGTTGGGTTCTTCATATATTGTGTTTGGAAGTCTGTTCTTTTATACTTAGCCATTTTTTATTTGATAACTGGTCATTTTTAATCAATAGCCTTTCTGCTTTCTCTTTCTAACCTTTTAAAAACTCCATCTTAGTAACTTGTTTGTTGAGGGCTGTCCCCTGAAATTTGTAGCCCTTATCTTTTGTTTTTATTTTTAAATTTTTTTTTTTAAATTGTTTTTATTTTTAAATTTTAATGATTTTCCCCCTTGTACATAATAGATTAGTGGTCTGCTAATTATTAGGTTCTGTGTTGTGTTTACAGTCCTTCATTTGAATATTGACCGTCAGTTCAGGAATACATTGAAAGTTGCAGTTAGTTCTCAGGTTTTCCCTTTGCTTTACTGTACCGTGGATTCCCTGTAAAAGAATTTATCAGCTTAAAATACTTTGATTTATAGGTTGAGGAGTAATAAAATTGTTACTTTTTAACCTGGCTGCTTATTTTCTAATTATTTCATTTGTCAGTCAGTTTTGATGATCATGAATGAACTTTGGATTTCCCTACCGACATCCATTTTTAATGTGTCCAATGTGAAAGTGGTTAGTGTATAGATAATATTTCTGATTAAAAATTAGTTCAAGGTGTTTTAAATGGTAGAGCTTGATACTGGATTTTCAAACTCGGCCTGATGTCAAATTTTAAGTAGATGATTGACAGTGACGTTTGTATATTTATAACTTGTGAGTTCATTTTTTATTAATTTGTACGTTATTACTGACACATTTCACAATGAAGAAAAAGGCTTTTAGCCTTGTTATGGAACTAATTACTATCTCAGGAAGTAGCAATTCTAAAATTTTCTCTAGGGCTCTGAGGTACCACTTAATATGGAGTTTTCAGTAAGAAATATATGTGTATTTAATATTTCTAACTTTAGAGAAGTTACTAGTTTTCATGTCTGGAAACTATTAAATTATTCTTTTACTGTTCCCATGACTTTAATTAGTGTTGCTGGTAATTATTTTTTTAGTTACTTTGTCAATAAAATATAATGAGAATCTTCTTAGGGCAGTTTATGCCATCAAGGACAAATTTCAGGTAAAAATAGCATGATTTTTGTTCTGTGAAATATCTTTTCTCTGGTTTCAAACTTCTAATTTTGAAAAACTGCCTCACCAGAATGTTTTAATAGGATCAATATATTCTCCTAATTATGTGAATTTCAGGAAAAGTACTATCCTCCAGTCAAGTGCGGTGGGGACACTGCACTTAGAATGTCTTTTAGGATTGTGGGGTGTCAGAGAATGAGGATGGAAATCTGTATAAGTTATTCCTTGGAATAAATTCATAAATTTTATAGTTTTGCTTCTTTGAGGATAGCTCCTAGATCTACATTATAGGTTCAGCGGTAATTTTAAAGGATTAATAAATATACTTTCTGTGATTTTTTTTTTTTTTTTTTTTTTTGCGGTATGTGGGCCTCTCACTGCTGTGGCCTCTCGCATTGTGGAGCACAGGCTCCGGACGCGCAGGCTCAGCAGCCATGGCTCATGGGCCCAGCCACTCCGCGGCATATGGGATCCTCCCGGACCGGGGCACGAACCCGCGTCCCCTGCATCGGCAGGCAGACTCTCAACCACTGCGCCACCAGGGAAGCCCCTGTACTTTCTGTGTTTAACATAATGCATTGTAGATTGGTTTATTTAGTGTTCATGGATTTAATTGGTAATGACCATATGCATGGTTTTCCATATCTAAATTTACTGATACATTTCTCTTAAGATGAAAATTTAAGTATCTGAATTGAATAATAAAAATTCTCAAAGCCTTATGTGAAGAAACATATTGCCACACTAATAAATGAAATCAGTTAAGCAGCCCAGTTACATAATTTTACCTAAAGATTACTAACCACTTCAGTCAGCAGATTATGGAGACTTTTAAAAATAATTGTTAGGATTTTGGTTATATTATGTTTCACAATTTTGTTTGCTTTCCTTTTATTTAAAATTTTTAACCCTCAGTATTGTTTTTGTATGCATTGGGAGTTTGCATAATATTCAGTTGAAACCCACAGCATTGGGTTTTTAAAGTCTTATTTCCTTTTTTTTAGGGGCTTCACAAAGGTCAGAGTTCACATTTAGCAGGATCTAATGATGAACAACCTTCACTTTCCACTGGTCCTGCCCAGTATCTCCAGGCGGCTAGCACTGGTATTCAGAAGCAGACTGGACATAGAACGCTGCCTAGCAGTTCAACACAGGGAACTGCTTTCAATCACCTCTACTCTCATATTGCTACCTCAGGTGGACAACGAGGCATTACCTTTACCAAAGAGAGCACATCTTCAGAAAGTAGATCTTCAGTGCCTGAAATAAGCAGGCACACTGGAGACACACTTAATGGCTGTGCTAGTGTCAAGGGACTTTCTAATCATGCTCAGCAGCTGATGGCAGAACCTGTTTGCAGTCCAAACCATGGAGATTCTACATCACCAAATTTAATTTCGTACAATCCTCAGATCTCTACCTTGTTGGTTGGAAAAGGCAGTGACAGTATGGTGACTGGAGCTTGTGACAAAGTCAATAATATTCACCCTGAAAGTCATGCAAAGACTAATACTTCTGTTGCCTCTTCACCCTCTTCAGTCATTCCCACCACAACACCCTCTCCAAAATCCACTGAGCAGACAACCACACGTGGTATTACAAGCCTTAACAGTGCTCACATTAGGTTACAAACAATTAATGGAGAGGGGCTAGAGAACTCACAGAGCTCTAGTAAAACAGACCTGCCTACAATTAGCCCCAAAACTGATCATCAGATCATACCATCAATGTCTGTGTCCATATACTCAAATTCCACAGAAGTTCTGAAGGCATGCAGGTTAGTATGAAAAAGTGTATCACAAAGTGAAAATAGTTGACTCCTGACTTGATCAGAAAACTGAAATAATATTTGATTTTATAAGAAATAAAAATTATGTAAAAGGTGATAATATAGTCACTTGTGTAAAATAACTTTCATATCTAACTTCGTTGTACGTCAATATTATGGTTATATCAGTGTGTTACATGTGAAAAACATTTTTCTACAACCTGCTTTCTCTGAGAGGCATGTCTGTAGCCTTACTGATCTGTTATTGGAGTTGTTATTGGCTTCTCTGTGATTGACCTTACTCTGGGGATTGAAACCAGAGAATGGATTAAATGATACTTGGTAGAAAACAGCAAAGCCTGGGAAACCTTACTATTTGTTTTCTTTCTGGTAACCTTTTGTGTGACTCTAAAAGAGGTTATAAACTAATAAGTAGGAGGGACAAGAGAAAGGAAGAAAGGATTGAGAAATGTTAATAGACTACCTGGGAAGAGAAGCCATATTCTGCTACTCTTAGAAGAATGGGCCTCAAAAATTTATTTTTTAATTGGTTTTATTGCCTTCACACAAAAAAGAAGACTAAGAATGAGGAACACTTTCTTGGATATTGTGAAACTGTAGATTTCCACATTCTGCAGATTCAAATCCACCTTTTTTGAAAACAGATTTATTGAGAGATAATTCATATACCTCATAATTTGTCTTTGAAATGTACAATGCTGTGGTTTTTAGTGTATTTTCAGATGTGTGCCAACAATCACCACAGTGAATTTTTCAGCACCTGTTACACAATTTTTAAAGTAGTGTTTTTATTCTGTTCATATTAAACACAATAAAATCTAATCTAAAATTAAACAATAAATTATTTCTCACAGTTACTCATAAATGTTCTGTATAGGAGAATAAAACCTGTATGAAGGTTTGTTAGAATGCCACAGGTAATGCTTCTGTACAATTTTTTAGAACATAACATTTGAAATTTGAATAATAATATACTAAGTTTTAAAAAGGTCTTTCTAATTAAGGTTGAAATGAAATAAAATAGAAAATATATACTATTAACTATGTGACCTAAAGATTATTTTTTAATCTACCTTGACTGTTTTATTTAATGCAGGTTTTGAATGTCAAATGTAAAAAATATTCTTTTTTTTTTTTTTTTTTTTGGCGGTACACGGGCCTGTCACTGTTGTGGCCTCTCCCATTGCAGAGCACAGGCTCCGTACGCAGAGGCCCAGCGGCCATGGCTCATGGGCCCAGCCGCTCTGCAGCATGTGGGATCTTCCCGGACCGGGACACGAACCTGTGTCCCTTGCATCGGCAGGTGGACTCTCAACCACTGCGCCACCGGGGAAGCCCCTAAAAAATATTCTTGATTAGTGACTATCTCTTCCTGAAACTAGGAGGTTTTATGTGTCTTCTGTATTGCTGAAACTAAAATATGTTGAGATTTTTGAGGAACTTAAATGATTTTATTAGAAGGCATCACCAGTCAACCATTGAGTATGTGTTACTGACAAAATTCTAAACTGAAAGACTTTTAAATATTTATATAGTTTGTACTTGCAGTGACCTAGGGTAGAGTAATAGAGAAATGGAAATAATTATTATTTTGTGAAAATCAAATTAAGAAGTTTTTGTCTTTCATTGTGGATTAAATTTTAATCTTCTCACCTTATATATGAAACGTATGTAAACATTTAATTCAGAGTAACATTCTTAATTTTTGGCTCAGAAAGTAGTAAAAGGACTTTTGCCTTATTACTGCAGATGTGTAAATTTGTTTTTATAAGTTGCAAATAACTTGAAAATGCCATAGATTCCTGTGGATGCCTGGTTTTTCCAGTAGATATGCCTACCAATTTACTAGTGAAGGTATATATAACCTTTCACCATCTCCAACAATTGTAAAGCTAAGAGCAAGGAAAAGAAAAGAAAAGAAAGGATGGAGGAAAGAGAATAAAAGGACAGGTTCTGAAAATTGAGGATAAAATTATTATCCAGCTTAGAGAAAGAGCCAAGACAGCAAATGATAACTGTCCTATGGGGACCAGTTGTGTTATCTGATAGTGGTGTGTTCTTTTCAGGACTCAGCATTCAGATTAGTTCAAAGAATCATAAGTGTGAGAGTGTAATCTGACTGATTAAGAAACTTATTGAGGAGAAAATCTAAATTGTATATGAGTTATCTGTAGAGCACCTTTCATTTTTTGTATTTAAATGTTATATTTAAAAGTAAATTTAGGGCTTCCCTGGTGGCGCAGTTGTTGGGATTCCGCCTGCCAGCGCAGGGGACGCGGGTTCGTGCCCCGGTCCGGGAAGATCCCACGGGCCGCGGAGCCTGTGCGTCCGGAGCCGCACTGGGAGAGGCCACAACAGTGAGGGGCCTGCGTACCGCCAAAAAAAAAAAAAAAGAAAAGTAAATTTAAAATAAGATATTTTAAAGTAAGATATTTTAAAAATAATTTTTATGTAGTAATACATTTCTGCAATAATGAGGTACCCTTAGTCTTTCCCACTTCCATTTTTTTCCCAACTTCATGTCTTTCCTTGTTGGATTTTTATGGTAAAAAGTTTCTCATGAAGAGCAGTGGAGTCAGGGACTTCTCTGATGGTCCAGGGGTTAAGACCTCCCCTTCCAATGCAGCGGGTGCAGATTTAAGCCCTGGTCGGGGAGCTAAGATCCCACATCCCTCTTGGCCAAATAAAACCAAAACATAAAACAGAATCAATATTGTAACAAATTCAATAAAGACTTCAAAAAATAATCCACATTAAAAAAAAAAAAGCAGTCATACCTATTTAAAAGTTAATCTGTTTTCTGTTATTCACAGCCCTATCCTTATGCATTAGTGTTGATAGGTATTTTAACAGAGAAAAAAACTTATGGTTCCTTTATTTTCAAAAACATTTATCAGTTCTTTTTGGTAAATATCTGTGTAGTCTGATTTGACCCCCATTGATAGGGTCATACTAAAGAATCATTAGATTTTATTTCATTGAACTATTTGAACAATTTTCTCTGTCTACATTTCTCACCAGTTTTTTAAGTATTGTTAAAATTTTAAATTGCTGTTGTTTCATTCCTTTTGGTTGCATTTATAGCATCTTTGCTTCTGTTAAGATTTTAGAATTTAAAATGTAAGTTCAGCATTTCAAGTGATTGGTTAGTTTTGGATCCCTTGATCATGCTTCATCTCCCCCCCCACACACCAATTTTCAAATCTATTTTTACTTTCCATTACTTGACTTTTCTATATATTCATACTTTATTCTGTTACAGGACCATAAAATCCATACAGGCAGAATTATACAAGCTGTCACTTCCTGTCACTGTGTCTCATTTTTCATATAGAGGATGTTAAATAAGCTTATAAAATTTTTTTCAAGCACAAACACTTGATCCATATATTAGGGTATTATAAGATATTTATATTATATTGTATCATATCTCTGTCTCTGGAAAACAAGTTTTTGTAACCAAACTGAATCATTTCATGGAAAATACACAGAGTGACAGATAAGTAATTCAGCATTGAAACTGATTCCTTTTATTATACAGAGATAATTGAGTCTTACTGCATTGGCCTAACGAGGGTACTTGAATTTTTTTCTCTGTTAGATTCAGATATGTATTTTTGTTGTAAGCAACAGTTCTGTGGATTTTATAAGTTAGGATCAATTCTGTTTTTAAATTTAAAAATGTTAAACACATGGGTCATTATGCCTTGTGGACAGATAATGAAACCTAGATGCTGATTTAGCATTTAAACTTAATTGGTGGTTAAGTATAAAATTTTAATGTAATTCATATTTGTAAATTCTTTTCTTTAAAAATAGAGAAATCTGCATTTTCAGTCTAATTCATAACTATAAACCCCATTCAAGGGAAATCCCTGGCTGTCCAATGGTTAGGATACCGCACTTTCACTGCCAAGGTCCTGGGTTTGACCCCTGGTCAGGGAAGCAACCCAGGACGCAGGCACACAGGGCTCAGCCAGGGGGAAGAAAAATCACAACTCTTTGTTGCTAAAAAATAGGTTATACACACGGGAAGCTGTTTATTACGGCATCTCAAAGTTGATAACTAATCCATTTGAAACTTTAATTTTCATTAGTCCTATCAAAATATCCTGATTTTCAGGCTTTTCTTCCCTTTAGCTAAAGTAAAGCTAAACAAGGAATGGTTATTTTGCTTCAGCTTGTGTAATGGTATAATTTGAAAATTTAAAATATAATTTGTTTTTCAGAAATATGGTTATTTGTTCTGAAGAAATATAGTGTATAGTTATTTCAGTTTCCAAAGTAGAGCTTTTGGATTCTTATCTGAAATTTAATTTTTAAGTGCTGTTTTCCTTATGTATTTTAATTCATTGATTAGTTTTTACTTTAAGTGTTTGAATATGACAACTTGAATGATTTCAAAAGCTTAACAGGTTTCTGTATTTGTTTTCTGAGTTTAAAATTTTAAGAATTTAAAAATATCCCCATAATGGGTTTATATTAAAAAGAGAGAGTTTGGAAGCAATATTCTTACATTTTAAGAATTTATAACTTACCAAATATACCTTTCAATGAATGAAAAAAATAATCCAAATACCATCACGTAATAATTATATACAATGTGAGAATGTTTAGCAACTATACAAATCACTTTAAAAATTATAGTCTGTAACTATAGTAGACTGGATTCTTGCTTAATCTTAGGGAGCTGCACAGAAAGTCAGTTTTGATAATAAAAAACAAATGGTCTTCCTAGATTTGAAAGTAGTCACAAAGGTAATCTGGAAATATGGTGAAGGAAAAGAGATAAATATTACTGTGAAATTATTGGTAGTTAAAATATTTTGGTTCAAGTTATTTTTTTAACATTAAATGAAACAAATCTAAAGGTGAAATATGAAAGAAATGGAGTTCATATTCTTTAGGTGAGGAAATAAATTGGAAAACTATTAGGAAAAATATTTTGTGAATGATTGATGTTATGTGGATATAGTATATTTAGTTATTCTTTGAAATTAACTTTTTTTTTGAATGGATATGAATATACTAAAATGCCCTATACACAGAACTTAAGATTTTCTCTTGTTTTAATCTTGTGTTTTTAAAATTACAATAAAACTGATATTTTTCTTCTAATTGTTCTCTAGGAATCTAGATAAAAATGGCCTATCTAATAGTCACATTTTGTTGGATAAATGTCCACCTCCAAGACCACCGTCTTCACCATACCCACCCTTGCCAAAGGACAAGTTGAATCCACCCACACCTAGTATTTATGTGAGTCTGATCAACTAACTAGAAATGTCAAGTGTCTGAACTTGTCTGTCTTAATAGAAATATTTTTAAACCAGTATAGATCCTTTTAGGGAAAATTTAATTTTTTCCCAAAAGTTACAAACTTTGTAAAACCATGTTTGTATCCCAGAGGATCACAAATGATATCTTTCAATCTAAATACAGTCCACTGCCTGGTTTTGTGAATAGAAATCTTGTTACATAGTCATGTTCATTTATTTACATGTTGTCTGACTGCTTTGTACTAGGCTGACAGAGTTAACTAGTAGCAAAAGAGCATAGGTAGTTCATAGAACAAAAGATATTTACCATCTGTCCTTTTGTAGAAAAAGTTACTGACCACAGGTGTATTCAAGAAAGATTTTTTGAAGAGAATATTTAAATTTAAAATGTCTTCTCACTTATGAACTGGATTATATAGCAATAGGTAATTGAATAGCAATAGGTAATTGGTCTTATGTGTTTTTTGTTAACATGCTTCTAAATCTCTGCCGTCTGCTGATCATATGGACCTTGATGTTATGGTTCAATTTAAAAAAGAATTTTTTGTAACTAAAAAAGTGGTTGAGGATATAAAAATGATGATTAATGCATGTTAGTGAAAAGGTTAAATATAAGTAGTTAATTATAAATTTTCAATTTGAAGCTAAGGGTTTTTACTTTTCGGAAAATTAGGCATTTGGTAAAGAAATGTGGTTGGTATTAGTTAAATCAAAGGTTTCTATGTTTTTTTTAGAGTTTCTGAAAAAAAAAATCCTTCCAATCACCTTCTAAGACAGAAGTAAAAAATTGAAGTATTTAGAATGATGTTATAGATAATAGAGCATTTTGGAAATCTGGCCCTTTTTTTTTAACCAGACATTGTGTCAATCAATCCTTTACCAAATGAAACTTTACTGATAGCTTGCTGTGAAGGAAGGTCCAGATATAAAGATGAAACTAAGCCTCTGAAACTGAACTTTGTGGGAAGAAATGCAAAATGGCAATTTATCTTTTGTGGGTCTTATCAAATCATTTTTTAATTTTGATAATAGTTTTAAAAATACTTATGATGTTGAATTTAAAATTTTACTTCTTTACCTCTTCTATACAGGAATTAAGGAAGTACACTTGATAAGTAAACTTGTGAAATACCTTTGAACTATTAAGCTATTTAAATCATTTTGTGAATGTTAACGTGATATCAGAAGTTAATAACATCATTTCAGAATTTATTAAATGCATTTAAAAAAAAATAAACTTATATAGTGATTTTCTCCTAATAGGATTTTCCTGAAAGGACTAATGATAAAATACTGTAATATGTAGCATTCAATGTTAATGGCTAAGGTACATTGTTAATGTAAAAATGCCTGACAAAAAAATGAAAACATATTCTCAGGATTATATTTAGTCATTTTCTGAAATCTAACACAATATTTGAATTTTACAGTTGGAAAATAAGCGTGATGCTTTCTTTCCTCCATTACATCAATTTTGTATAAATCCCAAAAACCCTGTTACAGTAATACGTGGCCTTGCTGGAGTTCTTAAATTGGGTAAGGTTTAAAAAAAACTTGGAACATTTCTTTTCCTGTCTTGCATTTGTTAAAACACTGGCAGAAATGCGTTTTGTCCCAGTTTTTTCAGTTTTTATTTTAATGTTCTCCCCTCCTTTATGTCTCCTTAGCACATTTTTAACATGATGCCTCTATTGGCTATTGGCAAATTTTGGGTGGTTTTTTAAGTTGGTATTATTAGGCATCATGAGTGATTTAGGTTAGATAGTAGAAGACCTTTTGCATGTAACATGTAGGTAAAATTAGATCCTGCTATTTCCTTCAGTCCCTTGTTAATACCCTGTCATGATGGTTAGATGTAATGCTTCATGGGACTGCTGTGCAGGTTTGTTCAAGTACTTTTGAAACATTCATTTTACCAAATACAGTTTTATTTATTAACAAAATTTATTTATTCATGAAGATCTTGGACTTTTCTCTACCAAAACTTTGGTAGAAGCTAACAATGAACACAAAGTAGAGGTGAGGACACAGTTGTTGCAACCAGCAGATGAAAACTGGGATCCCACTGGAACAAAGAAAATCTGGCACTGTGAAAGTAATAGATCTCATACTACAATTGCTAAGTATGCACAGTACCAGGCCTCCTCCTTCCAGGAGTCATTGAGAGTAAGTGTTTATTTCATGGAGATTATTTTGCTAAATTAAATGCACATTACTTTTCTAACAGTGTATTCAGTTAATATAATTAGGTTTTATAACTGTACAAATTATTAAACTTTTAAATGTTTAAACAAAGTTACAATTAGCAAAAATACATACTGTTAATAGAGAAAGTACTGTTTTACAAGATTTCCCTGTTTTTGAAATGTTTTTATTTAAAATTTTAAAGTAAGTA
The DNA here is from genome assembly GCF_963455315.2 of Globicephala melas. Classification (NCBI taxonomy): domain Eukaryota; kingdom Metazoa; phylum Chordata; class Mammalia; order Artiodactyla; family Delphinidae; genus Globicephala; species Globicephala melas. The sequence goes on along the minus strand of NC_083336.1, from coordinate 112,812 downwards.
GGTCTACATAATAGTTCCATAGTGATTTTAATATGAAGAATATTACCTGAGTAGTGCTCTTGTGTTTATTTGGTCTATGAAAAGGTGTTTTCATTTTGTTTTATTTGAAAAATCCATAGGGAATCATTAGTACTCTTTCTGTGTCATTCATAGTCTCTAAAGAAGATTACAAAAGAAGCAGAAATTTACAAAAACATCTCAAAATATATGTCTTGCCTTGTTTGTGATCCTATTGGGGAATGCTTTGAATTTCTCCCCTCTACATATGGTTTTTACAGGTTTTTTGTAAATATTCTTATCAAATGAAGGGAGTTCCTCTCTATTCTTAGTTCAGTGACAGTAATTTTATCATGCACCAAGTGTTCAGTTTTTGTCACTTCTTTTGCTGCATCTGTTATCATGATCATGTGATTTTTCTTTTTAGGTCTGTGGGTGTGTGATGTATTGTAACAATTGATTTTCTACTGTTGAGTTAATCTTGCATACAGTAGATAAATCCCAGTTTGACGTCGTGTATAAATCTTTTTCTACGTAGTTGGATATGATTTGCTGATAACTGTTGAGGATTTTTGTTGAGGTAATATTAGTCTGTAGTTCTCTTGTAATGTTTTTGGTAATGTCTTGTAATGTTTTGCTATTAGGGTAATCGTTTTCCTGGCCTCATAGTATAGTTGAAATACTGCCTCTGTTTCTATTTTCTGGAATAGATTGTAGAGCACTGGCATAATTTCTTCCTAAATTTTTGGTGGAACTCATCAGTGAATTTATCTGGGCATGGTGGTGCTTCCTGTTCTGGAAAGTTATTGTTTTTCAGCTTAAATAGTTACAGGTTTACTCAGATGATCTCTTTCTCCCAGTGTTATTTGTGGTAGATTGTGTCTTTCAGGGAGTTGGTCCATTTCATCTAGGTTATCAAATTTGTGGGTGTACAGTTGTTCATAGTATTCCTTTATTATCCTTTAATGACCATGGGGTTTGTAATGATGTTCTGCCTTTTATGTTATTAGTAATTTTTGTCCTGTGGTTTGTTGTTGTTGTTTTTTGGGTTTTTTTCATCTTTTCCCTCATCCTAGCCTTATCAATTTTGTTGATCTTTTCAAAGGGCCAACTTTCGGTTTCATTGATATTTCTCTTTTGAGTTTTATTTTCAGTTTTATTGCCTTCATTTTTAATTCTTAATACTTCTTTTTTTATGCTGTTACATTGGTTTTAATATGCTCTTCTTTTGGATTTAATTTTGTTGTATAGTGGAAAGTTAGATGATTGATTTCAGATTCTTTTCAGAAGGATGTGTACTGATTGCTCAAAATTTCTTGCCAACGACTGGGTTGGGTGCATCTCACAAATTTTATGACTTTTGTGTTTTCATTTTAATTTGGTTCAAAATAATTTTTGATTTCTTTTGAGATTTTTCTTTTTGACCATGTGTTGTTTAGTATCTGTGTGTTTTGGGATTTTCTGTCTACCTTTGTTTTACTGATTTCTAGTTTAGTTCCACTATTATCTGACAGAAGGTACTGTGTCTTTTGAATTTGCAGTGGTGCGTTTAGTGATCTGGAATGTGGTCTTAGAGAACGTTCCATGTGAACTTAAGAAGAATGTGTAGTTTTTGATGTAGTAGTCTATAATTGTCCATTTCATTCAGTTGATTGATAGAGCTGTTGAGTTCCATTGTGTCCTTACTGGTTGTGTGCCTGCTGAAGATATTCCTCATTGAAAGGTATTAAAATCTCCAGCTCTAGTAGTGGATTCATCTATTTCTCCTTGCAAGTCCATCAGTTTTCGCCACATGAAAAAGAAAATTTGCCACATGTATTTTGATGCTGTTGTTAGGCTTATACACATTAAGCATTATTTTTGTCTTATTGAAGACTTCAGCCATTTATCATTGTGTATTGCTGTGCTTTGTCTCTGTTCCAAAGTATAACCTGTCTGAAATTAATCTTAGCTACTCCTACATTCTTTTGATTAGTGTTAGCATGGTATATATTTTGCCATCTACTTCTTTTTTAATGTGTATGTGTCTTTATATGTAACATGGTGGGTTCCTCATACACCACTTGTATTTGGGTCTTAATTTTTTATCCACTCTGACAACGTCTGTCTTTTAATTGGTGTGTTTAGACCATTGACATTCAAAGTGCTTACTGGTATAGATTGATTAATACCTACAATTTTGTTACTTTTTTGTGCTAATATTTTGGGGTGTTTTGGTTTTTGGTTTTTTTTTAACTGGCTGCAGCTGTGGGTTGGCTGCGTTGGGTCTTCGTTGCTGCGCGCAGGCTTTCTTTAGTTGCGGCAAGCGGGGGCTACTCTTCGTTGCGGTGTGCGGGCTTCTCGTTGTGGTGGCTTCTCTTGTTGCAGAGCTCGGGCTCTAGGCACGCAGGCTTCAGTAGTTGCAGCACGCGGGCTCAGTAGGTGTGGCTCATGGGCTCTAGAGTGCAGGCTCAACTGTTGTGGCCCATGGGCTTAGTTGCTCCGTGGCATGTGGGATCTTCTCGGACCAGGGCTCGAACCTGTGTCCCCTGCACTGGCAGGCGGATTCTTAACCACTACTCCACCAGGGAAGCCGTGTACTAATATTTTGCTTTATTTTTTTCTTTCACTGTTTCTGCCTTTTAAAAACTTTAATTGAGCATAGTATATGATACTTTTTCTCTGCTTTCTTAGCACATCAGTTATACTTAAAATTTTTTTTTTAGTGGTTGCCATAGAGATTGCAATATACCTTTACAACTAATCCAATTCTACTTTCAAGTAACACTGTACAGCTGAAGGGGCTGCATGAGTATCTTATTACACAGTATGCCAATGTTTTCACTCCTGCTCCTTGAACCATTGGTATCATTCATTTCATATATATGTGTGTGTGTGTGTATATATATATATGTATATGTATCTGCATACATAATCAAAATACCTGTTTCTATTATTATTTTGAGCAAAGTGTAATCTGTTAGATTAGTTAAGAATAAGAAGAATATTAGACGATCAAAATGGATTAAAGACTTGAATGTAAGACCTGAAATCATAAACCTCCTAGTAGGCAGTAAGCTCCTTGACATTGGTCTCAGCAGTGACTTTTTAGATTTGACACTAAAAGCAAAGGCAACACTAAAAAACTTCTGCATAGCAAAGGAAACGATCAACAAAACAAGAAGGTAACCTACAGAATGGGAGAAAATATTTGCAAATCTTATATCTGATAAGGTGTTAATATCTAAAGTATATACGGAACTCATATAACTCAACAGAAAACAAAGAAATTATCCACTTAAAAATGAGGAGCGGATTGCAATAGATATTTTTCCAAAGAAGTTAGACTAATGGCCAGCCGGTTCATGTTAAAAATTCTCAACATTACTAATCGTCAGGGAAATGCAAATAAAAACCACAGTGCAATACTACCTTCACACCTGTTTGAATGGCTGTCATCAAAAAATCTAGAGATATGTGAGGATGTAGAGAATAAGGAACGCTTGTGTACTGTTGGTGGGTAGGTAAACTAGCACAGTCACTATGGAGAAAAATATGGAAGTTCCTCAAATAAACTAAAAATAGACCTGCCATGGATGCAGTAGTTGGACTGCTGGCCTAATACCTGACGAGTATATCATGACTATCTCAAAAAGGTATCTGCAGCCCCTTGTTCATTGTAGCATTAGTTACAAGACCAAAAAATGGCAGAAACTTAAGTGTCCATCACAGATGAAGAGATAAAGAAAATATGTGTGTGTGTGTGTGTGTGTAGACAATAAAAGCTAAACTTATTTTAATCATTTTAAAATACATACATATATCAAATCATTTATTGTATACCTAAACATGATACAGTGTTACATGTTATTTATATCAATTATAAAAACAAAAATAAGAAATATTTTTATTTTCTTTCACTTACTCCTTTTTTGGTTGCTTTTATTTTTGTATATCAGAAACTCTGACCTGTACCATTTTTCTTCTCTAAAGAACTAAATATTCTTAAAAGGCAGTTTTTCTGGCAGCAGTGTTTGTAAATTTTTATTCACCCAAAAAGCCTTTACATCTCTTTTACTCTTAAAGGGTCATTTCTGAAGATACAGAATTCTAGTGTGATTTTCTTTTTATTTTTCAGCTTCACTGTATTCTTGCGTGCATGGTTTTTAAAGAAGAGTTGGATGTTAATCCCTGCGTTTCATCCAGTATAAATGAGATGTTTTCATTTTCTCAGGCTCCAGTTCTCAGCTCTTCCCATATCTTTGATTTTCTGTAGTTTGAGTATTGTACACCTAGCTTTAGGGTTTGGACATTTATCCTTCTTCATTTTACTCAGAACTTCTGTGTTCTGTGGTTTAATATCTCTTCATTTGGGGAGGCGGAGCAGGAGATTATTTATTTACTTATTTTTTATTTTTATTTATTTATTTTTGCTGCACTGCACAGGATGCAAGAGCTTAGTTCCTAGGCTAGGGATTGAACGCAGCCCCAGCAGTGAAAGTTCTGAGTTCTAAATACTGTACCACTGGGAATTCCTGCTTGTTCATATATTTCTTCTATTTCTACATTGCCAGTTTGTATATGTTACATCTTCATAACTTTCCTACAGTCCTTGCATCTTCGGGGGGGGGGGGGGGTTGTGAATTTTTTTTTCTTTTTCAGATTTGGAAATTTCAGATATCCTCAAACTCAAATTTCTTCCTTACCTGTATCCATTTTTAATACTCCCATGAAAAGCATTCTTCAGTTCTGTTCATGTTTTTGACTTCTAGCGTTTCTTTCTGGTTCTTTTAAAAAATTTCCATTTCCCTGCTTACATTGCCCATGTGTTTAGTATGATTTCTACTTTATCATTTAGAATTCTTTGCATAATAAACTACAATTTAAAATTATTAGTCTTAGAATTCCAGCATTTGCGCCACATCAGAGACTGTTCCCAGTGCTTGCTGTGTGTTTTCATGCTATTTTTCTGACTTCTGTTATACCTTGTAATTTTTTGTTGAAAGACAGACATGATGTGCTGTGTAAATGGAACTGCTGTAAATAAGCTTTAGTAACCTATTCGTAAAAAATATTGGGGTAGGGGAAATATTCTATTATCCTGTGATTTGGTCTCCGTCTTTGTGAGCCTGTGCCTCTATACCGTGAACTTCAGTAGTGCTTCATCTTTGGGTTTTTGTTTTCCCCATTCATTGAGTAAGACTGGATGGCTAGAGTGAGCTGGAGATGGGTATTTCCCTCCTCTCTGGAGATGCAGGTCTGATAAAATTCCAGAAAATAGGCTCTGGTTAAGTAGTTTCTCCAGAGGGCAGATCTTGCTAAGAAGAAAATAATGCCCTGGTATGTTTCAGAAGGGGATTTTTTCTGATATTTTCAGCATAGGTATCCATGGAGGTTTCTGCTCCCATTAGTTTTGATTTCCATTATTTATCCCTCTCTCCAGTTTTGTGGGCAACAGTTTGCCATGTGTTCTCACTTCTCTTAAGTAATCTGAGAATTACTGATTGCACGGTTTGTACTTGTGGTTAGGATGCGGTGGCTACTTCCAAACTTCTTACGTGTTTGACAAAGTCATTTTCTAAAGTATTTAATTTGCGATTCGTTTCCCTATTCTATGAGTTGTCGTTTCACTTTTTCTTGATGGTGTCCTTGAAGCACAGAATTTTAAAGTTTAGGTGAATACTTTTTTTTTTTCAGTTGCTTTACTTTTGGTGTCAGAGCTAAGGAATCTTTGCCTAATTACATGGTCATTCAGATTTACTCTTATGTTTTATTGTAGGAGTTTTATAGTTGTAGCTCTTACATTTGGGTCATTGATCCATTAATTTTTCTATTTGGTAAAAGGTAGGGGCCTAACATCATCCTTTTAAATGTGGATTTCCAGTTGTTATAGTACCATTTCCTCATAGAATTATATTAACATCTTTGTCAAGAGAATAACACGTTTTTATTCAGCATTTAATATCCTTACTAGTGCTATGTGTTTTATTATTTATATAGAATTTGTTGTGTCAGTAATTTAGTCTGTGAAGAACTTCTTTATATTCCCTTAGTTTTCTTTGTGTACTCCCCACAGACAAAGTCAGAATAACAAAAGAAATCTACAGTTAATAATAGACAGTCTTGAATTTCTTACCCTATACATCTCATAACTGTTGTTTTTATAGGCACACACACTTTTGCCAGTTTAGAATATGTGCTTCAGCATTCATTCTTGGCATTCATAAGTAATTTTTTTTTTTGCGGTACGCGGTCTCTCACTGTTGTGGCCTCTCCCTTTGCGGAGCACAGGCTCCAGACGCGCAGGCTTAGCGGCCATGGCTCATGGGCCCAGCCGCTCTGTGGCATGTGGGATCTTCCTGGACCAAGGCACGAACCCGCGTCCCCTGCATTGGCAGGCGTACTCTCAACCACTGCGCCACCAGGGAAGCCCCATAAGTAATTTTGATACTTAGCAAGGTTACAGAATCTTGCTTTAATTTTTTTTATCATTTTGAATTTGTGGCAAGTACAAGAACCTGTAGATTTCATTGTTATTGGAGAGTATATATAGGGAAAAACAAACTTTGCTTTTTGGTGAAATGTGCCTGTAGCAAATTAGTTTTCAGATTGTAACCAGTAGCACTCATGTAGATATGACTTTTATTCAGTTGTGTAACGGGAACTATAGTCTGTAGCACAATACTAAGTGTGAATGTATTTGCTTAATCTATAGGAAGAAAATGAGAAAAGAATGCAACATAAAGAATGTTCAGATAATGAATCCACATCTTCAGATAAGTAAGTAAATTTTAGTGTGCACTCTATTTCTGTCCAAAAGGCATGAATTTAATTTAATTTTTTTTTTTTTTTAAAGTTCTGGAAAGAGAAGGAAAGGACCTTTTAAAACTATAAAATTTGGGACTAACATTGACCTCTCTGATGGCAAAAAGTAAGGCCTCCTGTTCTATTTCCATGAAGTACAAATAGGATTGCAGGATTGGAAATTGCCTACTTTCATATTTTCTTTAATCCAGTAGTTATACTGTGTGTGTGTGTGTGTGTGTGTGTGTGTGTGTGTGTTCACAAAGAAGTTCTAGCTAAAAATGCTAGTGTTACAGAATCATTTTTGTTACATTATTTATTTATTTTGGCTTCACCGGGTCTTCGTTGTGGCATGTGGACTCTTAGTTGCGGCATGCATGTGGGATCTAGTTCCCCGACCAGGGATTGAACCCAGGTCCCCTGCTTTAGGAGCACAGAGTTACCCACTGGACCACCAGGGAAGTCCCTAGATAATGAATTCAGATTTTTGTTACCAAAGAGTGCCAAAACAGTTTTACAGATTTACAAATAAAAATTATTTCTTTCATTTATAAAGATTATCATAAATTTTTATGATTTTTTTTTAAAGTAAACCTGCTTTAGGACTTTTTTTTTGGAAAAAGTTAAATACTAGTTCTTTTGATCTTAAAAGTATTATTTTAGAGATTTAAATGTTTTCTAATTGGATCACAAGGTTTTTGAGGACATGGTTAATTCTCATAAATATTTGCTGCAGGATTACACTTCTAATCTGTTACTGTATTTCAGGTGGAAGTTGCAGCTACATGAACTGACTAAACTTCCAGCTTTTGTACGTGTTGTATCAGCAGGAAATCTTCTAAGCCACCTCGGTCATACCGTACTGGGCATGAATACAGTTCAGCTGTACATGAAAGTTCCAGGGAGTCGGACACCAGGTTATTTTTATGAAATAACTTCCCTTGTAGAGTTGAAAAAAAAGAGTTATTTAGTTAAATGTGATAGATGCACCTGCAATCAGTTTCCTGTTTATAACTAATAAAGACAAAAGGATTTTAAAATTCTTTCTAATAGGCAAAAATAATTTGTAATTAAAGCTGAGGATATTAATTTGTTCTGTCAGTGTGACTTTTATCCTTTTTATATGTAAACGTCAATACGATCAGAAAAATTTAACCTAGCAAGGGGACATTAAGTTGCTCATTGAGTAAAGGCACTTAAAGCACTTGAGAGGCTTTGTCTTGATTCCATTGACTGCAGATTGTCAGTTTTCCACGTCTTGTTCATCACAGTTACAGTTCTTACTAGTAATGAACTAGTATGTATACTACATGTAATAAAAGCTTCACTGAAAATACTTAAAATTTGTGATGCACTAGTATTTGCTAAACTGTCCCATTATATTTCTTAAAATGTAATTCAGAAACTAATGTGGAAGTCAGGTAACTTAAAAAGTTAAATAGTAAGTATTTTATGCTTTATAAGCCAAGAGGTAAAATTGAGAATATTATGAAGATACATATGTAAAAATAGAAAAAACTTACTTCCATGTCTGTTCATTGATGAAAGTCAAAATACCTAATAGTTGAGACAAAATTGAGACAAATAATTGACAAAATACAAATAACCCTAAAGGGGGAATAACATTTTACCTTACTGGGGCTCAAAGTCAGTATTCCCTGTCATCAGAATCAGCTACAAATATACATCTGTTAAAGCTTTATGTAGTGAGAATTTTTACGTTTCATCTTTAAAAATGTTTTTCATGTAAATAGATGCTGCCAGATATTCTTATTAATCTATGAGCATATTTTATTGACTGCATTCAACTAGTTGGCAGTCATTTACAGAATTCTGTTAGGGTTTTTTGTTGTTTTTGTTTTTGTCTTACTTTACATTTTCCTTTTTTATTTAATTGCATTTCAGATGCAGTTTTTTCAGTTGAAGGTCAGGTAGAAGGCTTTTGCAATATGGAAATGTTCTCTTCACTTACTTTAGGGTTTGCAACAAATGTTTAAGGGAAAGAATATGTAGCATTTTATTTAATTTTAAATCCCACAGTAGAGATAATGTACCTTTATCAGTGGCTGACAGTTGGCTTCATTCAAAAAATTTCCAGTCTCTAAAAATTAGAGCCCAGTGTCACCACTGCAAAGCCATGGGGAATATCAGGACAGCTGGCTTCTGTTTCTGTCACAAATTCATAGATTTGGTATTAAGTCTTTGAGAGTGGTGCGTGCGCGTGCGCGCGCGCGCGCACACACACACACACACAATTTTCGTAAAGTATCTGTCAGTGAATAGTACAGTGAAAAACCACAGGCATCTAGTACCCGAACATTTTCACAGACTTTGTTAATTTTCCAAGTACACTTTTTTCTCCTAGACATATTTTCCCTACCATTAGTTGTAATTTTTCTTAGCAGATTCCAATTCAGAAGTACTTGATTGAATATTTTTGCAACTTTGAAAATATTCTCACTTAACAGTTGGTCCTGTGAAGATCACTTTTAGAGACAAAATCTTCAGTGACTTCACATTTGGCTTTGACTCCTCAAGTAAACAATACCAATTGAGTAGTAGTAGTAGTACTTACTGACTTATGAAGGGCCTGCTTGAAATTATTTCAAGAAAAACTGCTTGAAATTATTTTCTTTGTTTTTAATTAATCATTGATGTTCCCTCAAAAGTTATTTACTACATTTTTTAGTTGATTATATACGTGACTTCCATCATCTTCATTGAGTAGCTGTTCTCAACAAAAGGCTAATCATGTGGAAACATTTTATTTTCTCTAGAAATGTTTTTTTACCACTACAACCAAACATGATTTAATTAACATGCTATCTGTAAACAGCTTTGCTTGCCTGCCCAGAGACAAACTTTGGTTCAGCCTCAGTTTTGGTTTTTTTTGTTTGTTTGTTTGGTGAAAATTTCTGCCATGATCATATAATGCATTTTAAGCTTTCTAATTTTTCTTTCACTGTTTCCATGTGAGACATAATGTAATGATCATTTGGTTTGGTAGTTTCAAGGAACATAGTAATATTTTAGCACAGAAAGAACATCATTACATGGTAAGTACAGTGCTTTCCTGTTAAATGGAGTAAATCATTCACATTCCTAGATACCTTAAAAGTGTTACATTTGACGTTTGTTTTTCTTCTCTTCACATTATGGTTATGCACTTGTAATTAAAAGAAATGAAATGTTGAAGTATGATGATATGCTTTCCAGTTAAGATGCTATATTGAGTTATAACTGTGTTAAGGCAATTTGTATATAGTTTGCCAACCAGCAGTGTGAAGTTATGAGAGTGCACAAGGTCTCTGTTATAACTGCTTAATTCTGATGTTGTAGTATGAATACACCTGTAGACAGAGCATAAACTAATAAACTTATCTGCAGTTTTATTTATAAGAACAGGTATTTGGCCAAGAGGCTGTAGTTTGTCATCTTCTGATTTAAAATCATAAAGTTTCATTCAACTCAAATATAAAATCATCTTTGTTCCCTTTGTGTTGACATTACTTATGTCATAGGTGACAGTCTAGATACTTAGTAATTTTGTAAGTTCCAGTCTCTGGAAGTTAGCTCAGACTTTAGCAGGAAACAACCAGTTCAGCTATATGCTGATATATACAGGATACATGTCATTTTCTTGTTTTTCTGTTTTCTTCTTGCAGCAGCTATAGTTCTTTCTTCTTCACCACAGTCTCACTGTAAAGTGGCCAACTAATTTTTTAAAATGGGTTGTTGCTTTTATGTAAATGAGTTAGGGTGCCCCGCTTTGTGTGCTCATTGGAATCTGCTGGAAAGCTTTTAGAAGAAATACTGAATCATTTTGAGGATGAGATGTGAGTACTTTTTAAAAGCTCCTCAGGGATTCTGATATACAGCCAGGCATAGAACCCACTGGTTGGAATGTTTATTCCTAGGCTATTATTGGAAATTCACTTTACATGATACTGTTTTGTCAGTATTTGGGTCAGGTGAAAAGAAATATGCAAAATACTAATAATTGAAAAAAGATTTAATATCTTGGCCTTCTTTGTCACTAATAACTTCATAATACCAGGCAAGAATTTCACCTTTCAAGATTTTTAAATGTATGTATAGTATTGGACTAGATCTTTTTTTTTTGACTGTGTCGGGTATTAGCTGCAACATGCAGGATCTTTTGTCGTGGCTTGTGGGCTTTTCTCTAGTTGTGGTACACAGGCTTAGTTGCTCTGCAGCATGTGGGATCTTAGTTCCCCAACCAGGGATTGAACCAAATCCCCTGCATTGGAAGGTGGATTCTTAACCACTGGACCACCAGGGAAGTCGCTGGACTAGATCTATTAAGATTCATTTGTATTTGAAAATTATTTCATCCTATTTGGAATATTTTGTAAAAGTAAATATGTGAAAATGAAATGAATCAAAGGAAATAGAAAATGTCTTTCACTTAAAATCTAGGGGCAGAAGCCAAATTTAGTATATTACCTCTGTGCCTAAAAGTTCTTGGGGTGTTTCATTTGTTCATGTGTCATTAGTTCCGCAGTATTATCCTATGGATCTCTAAGGAGTTCCTTAGAAGAAATTTGTGATATGTTTTAGTCTGCTCTGTATAATTCAAACAAACATTGTGTTAAGTTCCTGTTTGGTAAAGTTACTGTTCTTACTTATTGATACATAAAAGAAATGGTATGCGCTATAAGAGTTTACATTCTGACATGGCCTTTACATGTGTTCTGAAAAATTTAGTTTGCTCTCAGCCCACATTCTAAGAGATTACCATCTCTATCTCTGGTGGGAGGGTTATAAGCATCAAATTGGGATGTTTATTGTAGTTCCAAGTTGCTAAGGGGCCAGTTAACATTTTGAAAACCATACCTCATTCATTAATTTTCTGTACTCTTTGTGAGTTGGGATGGTTTAGAGGTGGATGTAGTAATAGTGATAATAGCTAATATTTATTGCTTATTCATAGGCTCTTCATTGATTTATAAGCATTTATTTTTCACCTAATCCTCAAAACAACTCAGTGATTTAAAGTCACATTTCTCTCATTGAATTTACAGTGTAATAATGATTTTTTTTTCCTTTTACATTTCAGGTCACCAAGAAAATAACAACTTTTGTTCTGTTAATATAAATATTGGTCCAGGTGATTGTGAATGGTTTGTTGTTCCTGAGGATTATTGGGGTGTTCTGAATGACTTCTGTGAAAAGTAGGTTTCTGAACTAAATTTTCTTTTAAAGTAATTATGAGAAAACAGTTATTGTAAAGAACAAAGTCTGATCTTGATTTTTTTTTCTTAAATAAATTTATTTATCTTATTTATTTTTGGCTGCATTGGGTCTTCGTTATTGCGCACAGGCTTTCTCTAGTGGTGGTGAGCGGGACCTTCTCATTATGGTGGCTTCTCCTACTGTGGAGGGTGGGCTCTAGGCCTGCGGGCTTCAGTAATTGTGGCTCATGGGCTTAGTTGCTCCGCGGCATGTGGGATCTTCTGGGACCAGGGATTGAACCCGTGTCCCCTACATTGGCAGGCAGATTCTTAACTACTGGGCCACCAGGGAAGCCCTGATCCTGAAGTTTTAATTTTCATTCAGCAATTTATTATAAATGATTTTATTTCAAATCTTTTCTCTTTTTTTCTTTTTTTTTTTTTTGTTTTGTGGTACGCGGGCCTCTCACTGTTGTGGCATCTCCCGTTGCGGAGCACAGGCTCAGCAGCCATGGCTCACGGGCCCAGCTGCTCCGCGGCGTGTGGGATCTTCCCGGACCAGGGCACGAACCCGTGTCCGCTGCATTGGCAGGCGGACTCCCAACCACTGCGCCACCAGGGAAGACCTCTTTTATTTTCTTATATCAAATGAAAGATGCCACGAATTCAGAGACTACGGAGTGAATTGTTTTTTATGTTAATTTTTAAAACTGGTACATTCATTTGAAAATTGTGCTTTAAAGAAAAATTAAGCTCATTATAATTGAATTTAGAAATGGCAGGAATTCCAAAATTAATCACCTTACTTATAACTCAAGATTGTGTATCTTTGTAAATTCAGCCTAAAATTATCAGTGTCCAGTAGCAAGCAAATTACCTGCTGTTTTCAGAGTTGGTAATGATACTGCTATAGTGTATATTATACATCATATACATATACATATATATCCAATTAAAAATTGGATATAATTCTCAAAATTTTCATGTGTGATTATTTTAAAATCAATACACGTATTTCATATACTAAAATCTTTAACATTATAGAGGGTCTTTATTCATAGTTTATTTAGTAAAAAGTATGTCATAGTGGTTAACAAGAACAATACTCCAAACTTCTCCTAATTACTGTCAAGATATAGTCAGTTTTTAATGTCTTATGTATAAGTTTTCCTTATGATAAGGAAGGTGAAATTTCTTAAATTTTAAAATTGATCAGGAAAACAGTATAATCTTTCTTGTTTCTTTTTGTTTTGTTTGTTTATCTCCCCCACCCCACACCCCACCCCAGGAAAATAGTATAATCATCTATCTGAACTTTTGTTCACCAGGAAACTAGTGACTTAATAAGCAGGGGGGAAGAATTGTCATATGGGAAATCTCCATTGTGCTGCAGAAAGCATTTATTTCTTATATTGTATGGTAGTTATTACACATACAATATAGTGATTCGTATTATTTTGAGTAGAAACTATTTTCAGAGTTTAACTTTCTTTTCTTTCAAATATCTTAGGTCAAGTATAGTTGGAAAAGATAGGTGATAGCCCCAAAGTTTAAACTCCAGAGTAATAAAAATAATCAGGTTATCTTAAGTTGCAGAATGCCACTTGTCCTCTTAGCTTTTTACTCTAATATTGTTTTGCAGAAGGATATTGCTTCTAATGTCTGTAAGTTCTGTAGTTTATTTTATGATTCCAGATAACATGTTATGTTAAAATCAATCCCTGTTTTGACCTTTTGGAAAAAATGCTTGATCTATATGCCATGGTTGGTTTTCCTTTCATTTTTTTTCTTCTATTATTTTTTCTTTTTTCTTTTCTTTTATTATTTTTTTATTTTTTATTTTTATGGAGAGTTTTTAAAATTTTTATGGAGAAATTTTTATGGAGAGTTTCATGTTGGCAGTGTTGGGTGAATTAGGGCTAGGGTTTGTACTGTGCTTATACTTTTTTCTTTTCTTCTTTCATCATTTTTCCCTTCCTCCTCTCCCCTCCCCTCTTCCCTCCCCTTCCTCGCAGTATTTGAAACCTTATACCAAAAAAGAACCAGTGTTTAGCCCTTAAATGTCAATGTCAGTCAGACTTGTCTCAAGAAAATCCTTCCATTTTAGGAGGAATAAAGAGGAATAGAAGGTGGATTCTTAGAGACAACTCAAAGGCACCCTCTGTCATATTTTTTCAGAGAAAACATAGAAATAGAGCAAAAGCTTTTTTTGGATATTCAGAAAGGAACAGTCCTACCATGTGAATTTTTTCTTTTGAAAAAAATTAATTTGAAATTGTTAATCTTAGTATTCCTAGTAGAAAAATTGGTAACATAGTTTCATTAAAATACCTAATAGTGGGCTTCCCTGGTGGCGCAGTGGTTGAGTCCGCCTGCTGATGCAGGGGACACGGGTTCGTGCCCTGGTTCGGGAAGATGCCACATGCCGCGGAGCGGCAGGGCCCGTGAGCCATGGCTGCTGAGCCTGCGCGTCCGGAGCCTGTGCTCCACAACGGAAGAGGCCACAACAGTGAGAGGCCCGTGTACTGCAAAAAAAAAAACAAAACCTAATACTGTAATGAAGGAGAATAATAAAAAACCAGAATTTAAATAAAAGCTTAATAATTTGGTTGCTGGTAGTGTTGATTCATGTAAGAACAAGGACCTTCTCTCAAATTCCTGGGAGAAAACAAGAGGCAGGAGTCGTCTTCAACTGTTGAATTGAGGGAAGATCTTTGCTCTTACATCTGCCATAGGATTCTAAGTAAGAAGTAGTCTCTAAATTTCCTGTTTAACAGATTCCTAGATATTAAAGAAGTTCTTTAAGAAGAAGGAGTAAATCAAAAAGGAGTAAATCAAAATCCTTATTGAAAGAAAATTTAAAAATTAGTTTGTTCCGGCCTGCCAACTCTTCTGTAAAGTTTTACTAGTACATAGCCACACCTGTTTGTTTATGTATTGTATACATGACTGCTTTCTTACTGACGTAGTTGAACAATTGCTACTGAAATCATAGTGCCCCAAATCTTAAAGAAAATATTCTGTCTTGTGTTGGTAGTTACCCACTTGTCAACACTCATAAATGGGTGAATTTTATTGTATGTGAATTATACCTAATTCAAATTGACATTAAACCAAAAAATCAGTTTATTTAATATTTAAGTATAACTTGAAAATTTAACATTTATACTTTTGAAAAGTAAGTTTAGACATATGGGACAGATCTTTGAATAAGTATACCTATTTTCATCTCCTATTAATTTTTTTCAGGACTGCTTCTTATATTCTAGAGCTCTCAGTTTTGAAATACATAGTTCTTGTTACAGTAAAGTTTTAATGAAGTATACAGTAAGAGCATCTTTTAGTCTTTTGAAATTATCTCTCCATTTTTGATGAGACATTAAAAAAACTTTATCCATTAACATTATTCATTATTTTTTTCAGAAATAATTTGAATTTTTTAATGAGTTCTTGGTGGCCCAATCTTGAAGATCTTTATGAAGCTAATGTTCCTGTATATAGATTTATTCAAAGACCTGGAGATTTGGTCTGGATAAATGCAGGCACTGTGCACTGGGTTCAGGCTGTTGGCTGGTGCAACAATATTGCTTGGAATGTTGGTCCACTTACAGGTATTATAAATAATAATGACAGGTTTTACATTTTAAAGAATTCTAATATATATTATTTTTCTATTAGAAAGTAACTCACAAAAATTGAAAAATTGTGTCCAAGGAAAAATCTCAATGGTTAGTACAGAGAGTAAATTCAACTTAAGAAATGGATGTAGCAAGTAACAAATGTATGCTTTTGTAATCATAGAGGATATACTTTTGATATTTTAGACTGTTGTGTGTCTCTTTTATAAAGGAAATCTTTTATAGGGAAAAGCAAAGCAGAATAGTTATTTTTTAGACTTTTATTTCTTCTGATATATCACATCAACAGTCTTATGTCAAACTCTGTCTAATATATGTAAGATGAAAAATCTGGTCTTTGTTAGTTTTGTGACTTTGGATAAGTGTTTTGAAATCTCAGTGCCTCATTCTTTTAATCTGAAAAATGAGAAATTATTTTAGTCTGAAAAAATGAGGGTTTCAAAGAATTTAATGAGATGTGAAAAGAGCCACGCACAATGTTTACCACATAGTAAGTGCTCTTTAATGATAATTTTTAACTGTAATTCTTATAAAAGTTTTTTTAAAAATTTTTATTCAAAAAGTAAGTCACAAAAATTATAATCATCCTCATTAGTTCACTCAGTCCCTTTTTATTTCATCTTGATCTTTTGTTAGCACTTTCATGAAGTCATCAGTTTTCCATTAGAATTCTGAAAATGCTTATTCATTCAGTTCAGCAGTATAGTCAGTTACCACAAACCTGTACTTGTCAGAGTCTTTTCCATGAATTCCTTGAAGATGAAAATAGGAACATTTTTGCGAAAGCAACAGAATACACCCAGAACTGTCTGTAAATGACAAAAGACTTAAAAATGACCACGGTTAAAGATTTGATGAAAGTTCATAGTAATGCAATTGACAAGGAAATTTAGTTATTTCTGATATATACATTTTAAAGTAATAACTAGAATTATGACTTATTATACCAGAACATATAAGATTTTAAGAAATTTCATGTAATGTCTGAAACATTTATATTAATATATTTCCATACAAATAAGCCAAAGAAAGTTTAGTATTATTTCTTTTTTTTGTTTCTTTTTTTATACTGCAGGTTCTTTAGTCATCAGTTTTATACACATCACTGTATACATGTCAATCCCAATCTCTCAATTCAGCACACCACCATCGCCACCCCACGTTTTCCCCCCTTGGTGTCCATACATTTGTTCTCTACATCTCTTTCTCAACTTCTGCCCTGCATATTGGTTCATCTGTACCATTTCTCTAGGTTCCACATACATGTGTTAATATACGATATATTTGTTTTTCTCTTTCTGACTTATTTCACTCTGTATGACAGTCTCTAGATCCATCCATGTCTCAACAGATTACTCAATTTCGTTCCTTTTTATGGCTGAGTAACATTCCATTGTATATATGGACCACATCTTCTTTATCTATTCCCCTTTTGACGGGCATTTAGGTTGCTTCCATGACCTGGCTGTTGTAAATAGTGCTGCAATGAACATTGGGGGCACGTGTCTTTTTGAATTACTGTTTTCTCTGGGTATATGCCCAGTAGTGGGATTGCTGGATCATATGGTAATTCTATTTTTAGTTTTTTAAGGAACCTCCATACTGTTCTCCATAGTGGCTGTATCAATTTACATTCCCACCAGCGGTGCAAGAGGGTTCCCTTTTCTCCACACCCTCTCCAGCATTTGTTGTTTGTAGATTTTCTGATGATGCCCATTCTAACTGATGTGAGGTGATACCTCATTGTAGTTTTGATTTGCATTTCTCTAATAATTAGTGATGCTGAGCAGCTTTTCATGTGCTTCTTGGCCATCCGTATGTCTTCTTTGGAGAAATGTCTATTTAGGTCTTCTGCCCATTTTTGGATTGGGTTGTTCGTTTCTTTAATATCGAGCTGCATGAGCTGTTTATATATTTTGGAGATTAATCCTTTGTCGGTTGATTTGTTTGCGAATATTTTATCCCGTTCTGAGGTTTGTCTTTCGTCTTGTTTATGGTTTCCTTTGCTGTGCAAAAGCCTTTAAGTTTGTTTAGGTCCCATTTGTTTATTTTTGTTTTTATTTCCATGACTCTAGGAGGTCCATCAAAAAAGATCTTGATGTGATTTATGTCAAAGAGTGTTCTGCCTATGTTTTCCTCTAAGAGTTTTATAGTGTCCAGTCTTAGATTTAGGTCTCGAATCCATTTTGAGTTTATTTTTGTGTATGGTGTTAGGGAGTGTTCTAATTTCATTCTTTAACATGTAGCTGTCCAGTTTTCCCAGCACCACTTATTGAAGAGACTGTCTTTTCTCCATTGTATATCTTTTTCTCCTTTGTCATAGATTAGGTGACCATAGGTGCTTGGGTTTATCTCTGGGCTTTCTATCTTGTTCCATTAACCTGTGTTTCTGTTTTTGTGCCAATACAGTATTGTCGTGATTACTGTGGCTTTGTAGTACGGTTTGAAGTCAGGGAGTCTGATTCCTTCAGCTCTTTTTTTTTTCCCTCAAGACTGCTTTAGCTATTTGGGGTCTTTTGTGTCTCCATACAAATTTTGAGATGATTTGTTCTTTTTCCATAAAAAATGCTATTGGTAATTTGATAGGGATTGCATTGATTCTGTAGATTGCTTTGGGTAGTATAGTCATTTTCACAATATTGATTCTTCCAATCCAAGAACATGTTATATCTCTCCGCCTGGTGGTATCATCTTTAATTTCTTTCATCAGTGTCTTATAGTTTTCTGCATACAGGTCTTTTGTTTCCCTAGGTAGGTTTATTCCTAGGTATTTTATTCTTTTTGTTGCAATAATAAATGGGAGTGTTTCCATAATTTCTCTTTCAGATTTTTCATCATTAGTGTATAAGAATGCAAGAGATTTCTGTGCATAAATTGTATCCTGCAACTTATAAAACAGTTTTTTAGTGCTTTTAGTTTTTCAGAATTGCTGTTAAAATGGTCACCTGAGAGGTTATAATGATTATGTTCATATATTTTGTTAGTTTGCTTTATAACTTAAAAAAAATTTTTTTCCTCCTAGCCTGCCAGTATAAACTGGCAGTAGAACGGTATGAGTGGAACAAATTGCAAAGTGTGAAGTCAGTGGTACCCATGGTTCATCTCTCCTGGAATATGGCACGAAATATCAAAGTCTCAGATCCCAAGCTTTTTGAAATGATTAAGTAAGTACTTTCCAAAATTGCTATAGTTCCTCTTGTGGGGTTGGTGATAGGGATAGGGAATATGGTGAAGAGTGTTTCCTAATGATTATTTTTACCCCAAAGAATTACGTCAGTTGACATCAGATGATAAAGTGGTTCAGATATCTTGACAAAATAAGAGCATTCACATGTAAAAAAATATTTTTTCTTTCCAAATAGATTGTTGTGGTACAAAGAGGAGTGAAGGCATACATGATTCTTTACCAGTAAATTCACACATCTGTGCTTTCCCTTACCCTCTGACCAAAGTGACATCCTGGGATATCTTTAGTTTTAGTATTTGATGTCTGCCTGCAGCACAGGGAGTGAGAATGATACTAAAATAAAAATATCTCGTAAAGAAATTAGCATTTAAAATAGTGTTTTAACTATTTAAATTTTCTGCCATAATTAAATCATTCCCTTATCTTCTTGAACCACTCATTACAAATTTAGTAGATAAACAACTTGAATATATATATTCTAGTAATTTCTGATTTATTAGCCTAGTTTCTGTTCCATTTCTTTTGTAGGTATATTTAGAATACAGGCATACCTCATTTTATTGCTCTTTGCCTTATTGCTCTTTGCAGATATTGTTTTCTACAAATTGAGGGTTTGTGAACAAGTCTGTCAGCACCATCTTTTCAGGAGCACTTGCCCACTTTCTTTCTTTGTGTCTCATGTTGGTAATTCCCGCAATACTTCAGATTTTTTCTTTATTACTATATTTCCTGCAGTGATCTATGATTAGTGCTCTTTGATGTTACTATTGTGAAAAGATTATGACTTGCTGAAGGTTCACATGCTGATTAGCAATTTTTCTTGCAATGAAGTATTTTTGATTAAGGTGTATGCATTGTTATTTTTGATATAATGCTATTGCAGACTTAATAGACTACCATACATAGTAAACCTAACTTCTGCGAAACCAGAAAATTGTGACTTGCCTTATTGCAATATTTGCTTTATTGCAGTGGTATGGAATGGAACCATGATGTTTCTTCTTGTACATTTTTTCCGGCAGTGCCACTTAGTGCTTCTCCAGATTTCAGTTTACATGCTTTTCTTGCCCTTCTCCCCCAACTCCATCACTAATGAAAAATAACTCTGCTGAAATGAATTTGGGAAATTACAGGCTAAATAGTTAAACCAGTAATTTTCTTAGTTGTTCTTAAGTCCCTTCAGGGCCTGTATATTATGTTTATGAACTTTGTGAATGGGAGAGGAAGATATACAGTGTCTCCCAGTATCTTTAAAAATAGTGCTGGCTAATTTTAAACAATTTCAAATTTATTTTCAAAATTTTGTTCTAACCAATATATCCAGACAGAAATTGCAGGGTCAGGGTAATGTGCCTATGCACTGTTTTACTTATTGACACATTCTGTTTTTGTTAAATGTTTGAGAAGTAAAGTTAGAAAAGTTTGAAAGAATGTTATTCAAATTCTTAACTAACAGAGTAAGTCCTATTAAAAATCCACAATTTATGGGTGGTCATTTGGTAACTTCTTCAGTATGGTCATTACCTCAGCTCTAATTCATGAATATATTCAAAGGCTGATCCAAAATGTACTTTTTGTCTCAATGCCCCAGATTATTTTAGGATTTTTGCAAAACGAATAACATTCAACTAGTATTTCAGAACCACATACTCTATGCTTGATGCTGTTCTTGGCAATAAAATAGATACTGCAGAGTATAAAACTAAATCTCTTCCTTTGTGAGATTTAATCTGTAGTGAAGCCAGACAGACAAATTCCCAAACAGATAAATAAGTTACTGTTAAGTAATATGAGTAAAATTTATTTTTGCAAATTTGTTTGTTTTTTGGTTAGGGGGTGAAGAATGCTGCACTTTTGTTCAAGTGGCTTCTGAGAGCATGGTTTCCATACTTGGATCGGAATCATAAAAAGGAGACAACTAAAAAGAAGAGCTAGGATAAAGCATTTCAGTCCCCCAAAACAAGTGAAAGTCTTAAATGAGAACAACTTTGGTGTATTTATGGGACAGAAATGGCTGTAACGGAATGAAGGAGGGGAATAGCTGTGGTAATGAGTTCATGAAAATGGTGAGGTACGAAATTACAGATGTAGGCACTGTTAAATAGTTTAGGTACTAATTCTACGTGTGTAGAAGAAGGAGAGGGATAGATTTTGATTTACATTTTTAAAATGTGAATCTGTCTATTTGTGGAAAAAGGATTGGAGAATGGAACTAGTTCTCTTTAGAACTAAAGAGAACAGTTATAAGTCAATTGGCAGAAATCCAGACTAACCTGGATTGTGATTCTAGTAGTGGAACTGGAAAGAAGTATCACACTGCAGTCTATTTTCGGATGTTTACACATAGATTGGATAGTGAGATAAGGAAAAAGGAAGCAAGAAAAGATGATTATCATCTTGTGTTTTTGTTATCTCTGGTTCATAAACTTAAAACTTCTCTCACTTCGATCATTTTCATTCCCTACCCTCATTGTTCTCAACATCTTCTAGACCCCTTCCAGTGTGTCAGTGTTTCTATCAGTATTTAAAATGCAGGACACCAAGACTTGCCTTCCATGAATGGAAATGTTCCCATTTCTCTATGGTGGCATTTTAAATTACATTGTCTTTGTCCTAGCAGTTGTCTTAATATTGGACTTGAATATACAAATTCAGGTTTCCTTCTATTTAAATTACTGGAAATAGTTTTCATCCATATTTTCCTTACACATTTAAAAAAATATATTTAATACCCTAAGTGAATGTATTTACTTATTGGTGCTGTGTTTCTTGTAGAGGTTTTTAATACTTCCTTATAGAATATGAAATCATTTTGAATATTGACTGCATTTATTATAATTTCAGAATTCTACTTCCAACTTTAGTTGTCGCATGTTGAATTAGCTCCTCTTTTTGTTATCACTCTGATTAAAAATGTTAACCAGGGAGATTCGCTCGTGGCACAGTGGTTGAGACTGCCTGCCGATGCAGGGGACACGGGTTCGTGCCCTGTTCTGGGAAGGTCCCACATGCCGCGGAGCGGCTTGGCCCGTGAGCCATGGCCGCTGAGCCTGCGCGTCCGGAGCCTGTGCTCCACAACGGGAGAAGCCACAGCAGGGAGAGGCCCCCGTACCGGAAAAAAAAAAAATGTTGACCAGGGTCATTCAGCCACCTCTCAAAATGTACTTTCATTCACCACCAATGCTTATTTGCAGTGTCTTTCCTTTAATAGATAAATATTTGAGTACTAGCTGAATAGATGGAACTGGGCTGAGCCCTGAAGATTTATAAATATTCTGTGCAAATTCCTGTCTTCATTTAGGGAAGATGGGGAGAGACAGTGGAGGTAGGAGGGCAAAAGTTGTAGAGCATGTAAATACATGGATTAAAAGTTGTAGATTTTAAAATGTATCAATGACATCAATTACAACTCAGTAAAAAAAAATAGTATCCTAATTTTTTAAAATGTTAATGTTATATATCTTGGATCTTACAGAATCAGGGATGTTTGGGGGGAGCTGTTCTTTGGAAAAGCAAGGTAATTTATGTGAAGCACAAAGGTATAGGAGAAGGAATGAGTAGAGAACTTGATGTGGGAAAAGAATGAATGAAATATCCCTTTGGGTTTCCATATTAAGTAGGTTTTAGATGTTGAGTAGTACTTTGTAATCTTACTAAGTTTTATTCTAAGTGCTGAACAAAAATTATTTCAGTTACACCAGGCTTAGGTCACCTATCTAGTTAGGTGCAGAATCAGCATTTTAAAACACCTATATAGGTTCAGTAGGAAGGTCTTTGTTTGTAATTGGGACACATCACTTCATGTGGGGCAGTAGCAAGACTGAGAAAATGGAAACAGATTTTAGAAAAAGCTATTGGAAATAACTTTAGAGAGCAAAGCAGGAGCCAACTAACTGGAGTGTTTTACCTACTATTTTGTGATTATTACCTTTACAGGAAGAGAACTAACAATGAGGAATAGAGCTTCAAAGAGTAGTTGTATTTACGAACAGGAAAAATGAGGAACTAAATAAGAGAATGAACAGAGAGAGGCAGGAGAGCAGTTAGAATATGTTGTTAAAGAAATAACAAAGATTTATTGTTTTTGTTGTCTTCCCAGAAGTTTTTTTGCTGTTTAATTATTGTATCCTTATCATTGCTTTTGTCCTTAAATCCTGTCAGAAGGAGGTGGTATTAATTTAACCTGTTTTATGTGCTGTGGTGATTCCTAAATAGTTTCTTTCTTGTAATTCTTCTCTTTGAGTCATTTCATGTGTTAGCTTTGAGCTTGTCTTTTTCATTCCTCCATTCATAGCAGTATGGCTTTTGACTCTGATGTATCCCTGAAACTACTTGGTGGAGGTAACCAGTGACCAGCCATTTTAAATATAAGACATCACAATTGTAGAATTCTTGAGAATCTACATTTTTAAGCCTAGCACATGAATTTCTGAAAGAATTTGACACTCCCCCACATCCACCTCTCTTGATAGTCATTTCTCACACTACTACTTTTAGATGTATACTTAAATATTCTATTTTTACCACTATGTTTACTATTTTAAACCTCTTTATAGTTGGGTCATAGCTAAATACAGTATGCTTAAGTATAACAAATCAACCAAAAAGAAAATAAGGAATACTTACCAGTATCATCTACTGAGGTATAAATAGGTCTTTCTATTCTTTAATTCAGTCAGTGTTTATTGTGAACCAACTGGGTGCCTAGGTACTTTGCAGGATGCTTTGAAAGGTGTGATACATTTTTAGGGTGCTATTAGAAACAATGTACTCTTTGCACAGCTATTGAAAAATGTGCTCTTTGCTTTAATGGAACTGTTGCTAAGGTATAATGGGGGAGCATAGAGGATGGCTCTTTCAAGAGAGAATTCAGGAAAGACTTTACAGAGGAAATACTCTAGGTTATAGTCCTTATCCTGAATTCTTCGGGCCAGATGTCTTTTAGATTTCAGATTTTCTTTGGTTTTAAAAAGGTACATATTTTGAGGCTTTCCTGGTGGTGCAGTGGTTGAGAATCCACCTGCCAATGCAGGGGATGTGGGTTCAAGCCCTGGTCCGGGAAGATCCCACATGCCGCAGAGCAGCTGGGCCCGTGCACCACAACTACTGAGCCTGCGCTCTAGAGCCTGCAAGCCACAACTACTGAGCCCGCGCTCCGGAGCCTGTGTGCCACAACTACTCAAGCCCACGCACGTGAAGCCTGTGCTCCACGGCAGAAGAGGCCACCACAATGAGAAGCCTGAGAAGCCGGCGAAGCCCGAGCATTGCAGTGGGGAGTGGCCCCTGCTCACCGCAACTAAAGGGAGTATGGGCGCAGAAGCAAAGACCCAATGCAGCCAAAAAATTTTTTAAAAAGATACATATTTTTCCCTACCACCCATACTAGCAGGGTATAGGACAGCATTCTTAAGCATATTAATAATTCTGTAGTGAAATGTGAATGGGCACTGTAAATGAGCTACGTAATAACTATAGTAGCCTGATTTAAACACCAAATGAGTTTTACAAACCTTAGGAATACTTGGTGTAACTAAACTATAAGTGCTTTGCCACTTAGCTTGTATTTGCACTATGTGATTTTAAAATGGCAAGGGTTATTTCCACTTTCCAACTACTGATTTTTTTGTTGGTTTAAGACTGAATTATCTTTCTTTTCTTAAACTACTCTATAAGATGCTTAATTTTTTTTCCTTTGTAGTTAGTTCAAGTTTGGTATCAGTGCATTCTAAAGCCAGAAACCTGTGGTGTGACTTAGTGATTTAGTACATCTTTTCAGATTTCTACAACTTAGCCATTTTACTATATTGGACTAATCTTCATTCGTACTTTACTTCATATTCTTCCAGATACCACCTAGAAATGGCAGCAAGGAGAATCATGAGTGAAAAGCATATTCATTATGTTGATTATCATTGTCTGTCAGTTTAGAATGCAATGGACTTGACTTCAAAGATTTTAATCCTAAACCCTGAGGAATCACTGTAATAACTGATCTCAGTGTATAAATTTCTCTTTTGACTTAAATTACTGTCAAAACTTTTTCACAAATCCTCTGTGTTACAACTGAACTGAATTTCTCCTGATGTGGATCAGAATTAAAACTGTGTCTTTGCAGTTAAGCTCAACTTGTTCATTCATAATAGTTATGGAACATATATAAACTGTTTGGCTAAAAATTTCAGGTATGTTTCACATCAGCAACAGTTGCTAATGAGAAAAGTTTTTAATTTTGGAAGTAAAAATAATCAAATTTGCAAGTTAGATCAGTTGGCCACAGTATGATGAAGATAGGAAGAATATAGGCATGAATTGAAAGGTAATTACTGCTGTTCAGACAAGAGGCAGCCAGAATTTAGAGAATAAAATAAGATATATTTCATGGTTGAATGGTTGAGATAAGGGAGGAATCTGTTTTGCTTGATTCGAGATTGTAACACAGCATTTGCTCTTGTCACTGAGATTGTGACTAAAGAATAAGGAGAGGAATGAGTTAGATATTGATAATGATGTTACTGCCTGGCTTCTTCAACATGAAGAATTTAAAGTCTTCACAGAATGTTTAAAGAAAAATTTCTATAAACACTCAGAGGGGTAGATAGCTCTGTTACCTAGTATAGAGGACTGATAGCTGGAGCTAGCTTATATATAATCCCTGCTAAGATTTGAGATGCTGAGGTTTCTGAACTATTAGCTATTTTTAAAACATCACAGAAAGACTGCATTAATAGTACTTTAAGTCCACTGATATTTTAATTTACTCAACTCCTGTATCTTTCCATATTAAGATATATATTTTTTAATGTAAATTTTACCACAAAACATAGCTGCACTACAAAAATTGAATTACACAAGTTGAATTATATTATTGTATAAACTTTTTCAGCCCTGCAGAAAAGTTAGAGAATAGTACACTGAATACTGATAGATTTTTCATCTTAGTTTACTTTAAGTTTTTGCCACATTTACTTACTATCTATGGAACCCTGCCTAATTTATTCTACATCTTTTAAAAATAAGGGCCTTACCCTTCATAGCCATAGTAGCTTTGTCACACCTAAGATAACTAAAATCAGAATATCATATTATCTATAGTTAAAATTTATCACCTGTCCAAAAAGTTCTTTAAAAGCTATTGCTTCTTTTTAGTCCACTCTTATTCCCAATTTAGAGTCATTCAGAGTTCACACTGAATATAGTATTTGGCTGTTCTTTTTGGAGTCATTCAATCATGTCATGTCTTTTTGGTCTCTTAAGAATCGTTCTTAATGACATTGTCTTTTTATTTGAAGAAACCAGGCCAGGTGCGTTTTAGAATGTTTCACATTTTGGGTTTGTCTGGTTGTTTCCTTATATTAGATTCAGGTTAAACATTTTTGAAAAGAGATAATGTGTTTTCTATTTGTATCGTATCAGGAGATATACAATACTGTTTCTTTGGTCACTATTTGAGATTGGGGTTAAGTTGAGTGTATATATTTTTACTTGGATAGCTGAAAAATAATTTCCTTCCCTATTTCTAAGTATTATTTTTGTATCATGAGGGGACACTAAATATGTACTTTAAAGCTTAAAATACAGTTAATGGAGGTGTTGTTTATTCTTGATTTTTATCTGTATTCTCCAAAATAAATATTTCTCCTTTCTTGGTTTTAATTAAAAAATGAGTTGATTGAAAGTTTAAGGGAATCCTCACTCTTCAATTTATAATTAATGTTTGAAGATATTTGAAATTTATTACATTTATTACAGTGCTTTGATTTTCTTCATTTTCATGAAACTCATATGGTCATTAATATTAGAGCATTCCTTTTGATAAAATCCTTGAAAGGAATTAAACGATAATGTAGTAGATGAGATCTTTTGATACTGATTCAACTTTGTAATATAAATACCGTGTTCTTTATGTAGTTGAATGGTAAATGAAGCCAGTTACAATGATTCGTAGTATGCCCACAATTATCACCGTATATTAGGCTCACTTTTTGTACATGCCTCTATCAGTAAGGTAGGCTGGAAAAGGCAAGGCATCTCTTGGTTTTTAATTTCCGTAGCATCTACTAAAATTGTGGTGACAGTCTGAGATTGTTGTCAGAGAGACTTTAATATTGAGTCAGCCTAACTTTTATTTACTCCAGTATTTGCATCATTTGGGATCTTATTTTGGGAAATTTCACCCTTCTGTTGTCCATTTTCCTTGTTTGTAAAATAGGATAGACAATAATGCCTCTGATGGTGGGCTTAGGTAGCATAAAACTTAGGTGGCCTAATGTATGTAACCCTTCATGAATGCTATCTTCATGAATAAAATATTAACATTTTATTTTCCCACATGATAGCATTGTCAAGTTTATGAGCATTGCTGTCTGTGCAAATAAAAATTTTCAGAGTTTTAGTCATTATTTTCCTGTGAAATAAATAATTTGAAGCAGTACTTATGTGAAAAGGTGTCTGGTCCCAGAGGTGAAACCATAGTGAAGAAGGGTAGTAGGAGGACATCAAGAAATGCTATGTCTAGTGTGATATATATTTTCTTTCCAGAACTGAATTTTTACTTCTTGCTTGTCCTAGCACTTCTTTCAAACACACACGCAAAAACACACCACACCACACTACAAAGCTTTTCTTATTTCGATATCCAAATACAGGTAAGGCATGGCTTTTTTTCTTAAAAACTGAAAAGAATTTGTCTAGGCAAATTGAAAGTGGTATGATTTTATGTGATACTTAAGAAAATTTTCATGCAAGTTTGGATTTAATATTATTATGCTTTTTATGTTTTTAAATAAATGAACAAGATTTTACTTAAAGTAAATTTATTCCAGACTTACTCTTTGATTTTAAAAAACGGATAATAATAGTTTAACCTGGCAAATAACAAATAGCGTAGAAATATAAATAAAGGGAATCTAAATCTGCTATTTCTTATCATATTGTAGAATTTACTTTCTTGCTTAGTAATCAAATATTTGTTATATACCTACTCTATGCCAGGCACAGTCCTACTGCAGGTAACAAAATAGACAAAGCCTTTGCTCTCATTAATCCTACATTCTAATGGGAAAAAAAGACTAAAAGCCTATAAAGATAAGGAAGATAGTTTCAGATACTGTTAATGTAATATCATTTCTTTCAAATAATAGTTTATGTATAATAATACATTCCAAATTCTAAGTTAGTAGTAATTCAGTATATCAAAGAGGTCCAAGTTAATCTGATCATGATTCCAGGCGGTTATACTATTCACAGACATTGTTGTGACATCATTTTTGCTAAACCAATTTTGTGCTTTTTAGGATAATTTTAGAGTTGAAATGTACCTCATAAATCAACTAGTCCAGCTCTGCATTCAAAGGAGAACTTTGAGACACGTTTGTGGCAACTGTAATAGACAATTCTAAGTGGTGACAGCAAATTATAGAAAAATTAACACTTTTTGTGAGAATTCAATATATTGTTAGCATCAGAAGTATGCACGTAAGGAAAGTGTAAATTACAAAAAAGTTTGTGTTAATATAAAGATTCCATTATACTACCTTCAAATTAAAATTGAAACAATAATACCCTTTTTTCCTTTAGTACTATAGTTAAACTAATTTTATATCATAATTCATAGATAATTGTTTACATAATTCAGAATTTTAAAATTAATTATATAAAAATAATTCTGTTGTATCTAGATGTAAATATGTACCTTCTTACCTTGCTATAACCAAAGAGTCAGCCTGGGCTTCCCTGGTGGTGCAGTGGTTGAGAGTCTGCCTGCCGATGCAGGGGACACAGGTTTGTGACCTGGTCCGGGAGGATCCCACATGCCATGGCCACTGAGCCTGTGCGTCCGGAGCCCCCCCCCCAAAAAAAAAAAAAAAAAAACAGCCTGCAGTTCAGACTGTTCATTTCAAAGATGAAGAAATTGACTCTTAGGGAAACTCTCTCAGTTGTCTAACTCGAAGTAAAAAGTAAGAATATATCTTCAAATAAGATGTGAGGTTTTTTTTGGTAGACAGCATTGTATTTTTATATTCAAATATTAGTTCTCAACTTTCAGTGCTTTAGTATTATCATTGTTAGGCCTACTAGATATGAAAAATTGAAAAAAGGAAAATTATGTGAATAGATCTTAGAACCAAGAATGTCAAAGTTATTTCTATTTGGTGTTTCTTTTGTGCTAAGAATACTCAGTATTCAGTTGTCACAATAATTTTTCTCCATAATAGGTATTGTCTTATGAAAATTCTAAAGCAATGTCAGACACTGAGGGAAGCTCTTATTACAGCAGGAAAAGAGGTTATATGGCATGGGCGGACAAATCATGAACCAGCGCATTACTGTAGCATTTGCGAGGTAACTTCTTATTGACAGTTTTGTTGTGGTTTCTCTAGGGTTTGGTTTCTTTTGTTTTTTAATTATAAATTTACCTATACTTTAATGTATTTTATTGAAATTGACTATCATAGCAATTGTATTAAATTTTCATTTGATGGTATAATATTTCATCAAATATTAACTCAGAAGTATCTCCTAACAGTGGTATTTGTGTTGCACCTTCTTACCAGATGATTATCATCTCAGATTTTAAATCAGGAACAATTCGTAGTAAGTACACAGTTGCCAGCAAACTGGATCTATTTCAGTATAGGTCTAGGCTGATAAGTGTTAAGTCCTTTGTAGTTAATTTCATAAATTTTTAATTTTTTTCTCTTGTGACCAAGACTTTTAAAAAGTACAAAGATAAAGATGTGGTAGCTGTTCTGGAGGAGCTTATATTCTACTTGGATAATACAATTTGTTAACAACTAAATGTGATATATATGAAACCGTAATGACTGTGGTCATATATACAGACTATTATACAAATATTTACGAAAAATGACTTTCTAACATTACCATCGGAGCCCCTTGAAGCATGAATTTGATTTCAGCAGGCGCAAAATGGCTTGAATTGGAGAATAAAGCATCATTAGGTGTTACAGATGGGGAAACAAGTAGTGTACATAATAAAGAGGTTAAGTAGTTCAATGTGGCTAGAAAATGTAGCACATATTTTCAGAATGTGTAAGAGATGGTGTGTAGCTGCGAGCATCTTGAATTTAAGGAATCTGATGTTTATCCTAAGGTCGTTAAAAGTTTTAGAGCAACCGACTCAAGTCATGATACGTGTTTCAGAGAGTGGTAGTTGATCATTGAAGAGGATGGAGATAGAAAGTGAAGAGCCTAGTTGGGAGACTACAGAATGGGTAGTGTGTTTGGTTTATTTGTTTTTTTGTTTGTTTGTTTGGCTGCATCACAAGGCATGTGGGATCTTGTTCCCAGATCATACCCATGCCTCCTGCAGTAAAAGCACAGTCTTAACCTGGACTGCCAGGGAGATCCCTAGAATGGTGTTAAGAGAAGTTAACTGAGGGCTGAGACTCATAGGTAGTGTTAGGGATATAAAATAAAGGGAGAAGGAAGGGAGAAGTGTTTAGAAAATAAAATCAACAGGATAGTTGATCAAATGGCAAATGATGACAAGTTGAAGAAACGCAACCTTTTTACTGGGCTCCCTAAAGTATGTTACTGCCTGTTCATAGTAATAGAAAACCTTATGAACTCTGCATTTTTTTTGTAATTGCTTTACAGTGTTGTGTTAGTTTCTGCTGTACAGTGAAGTAAATCAGCTATATGTATACATATATCCCCTCCCTCTTGGACCCCCCCTTCTACCCCGCCATCCCACCCAGCTAGGAGGTCACCACAGAACACTGAGCTGAGCTCCCTGTGCTATACAGCAGGTTTCCACTAGCTATTTGTTTTACACATTGTAGTGTATTTATGTCAATCCTAATCTCCCAATTCGTCATACCCTCCGCTTTCCCCTGTGTCCACACGCCCATTCTTTATGTGGCATCTCTGTTCCTGTTCTGTGTATAAATTCTTCTGTACCAGTTTTCTAGATTCCACGTATATGTGTTAGTATACTATATTTGTTTTTCTCTTTCTGACTTCATTCTGTGTCACAGACTCTAGGTCCATACACTTCTCTACAAATGACCCAGTTTCATTCCTTTTTATGGCTCAATAATATTCCACTGTATTTACCACATCTTCTTTATCCATTCATCTGTCATTGGACACTTAGTTTGCTTCTGTGTCCTATTGTAAATAGTGCTGCAGTGAACATTGGGGTGCATGTGTCTTTTTGAATTATGGTTTTCTCAGGGTATATGCCCAGTACTGTGATTGCTGGGTCATATGGTAGTTCTATTTTTAGTTTTTTAAGGAACCTCCATACTGTTCTCCACAGTGGCTGTATCCATTTACATTCCCACCAACAGTGCAAGAGGGTTCCTTTTTCTCCACACCCTTGCTAGCATTTATTGTTTGTAGATTTTTTAGTGATGGTCATTGTACCTGGTGTGAGGTGATGCCTCACTGTACTTTTGATTTGCATTTCCTAACAATTAGTGATGTTGAGCATATTTTCATGTACCTCTTAGCCATCTGTATGGTCATTTCTTTGGAGAAATGTCTGTTTAGGTCTTCTGCCTATTTTTTGTTTGGGTTGTTTGTTTTTTTGATACTGAGCTTCATGAGCTATTTGTGTATTTTGGATATTAATCCCTTGTCAGTTGCTTCATTTGCAAATATTTTCTTCTGAATGCTGTCTTTTCGTATCGTTTATGGGGTTCTTTTTTGCTGTGCAAAAGCTTTTAAGTTTAATTAGGTTGTTCCAAGACGATTTGAGGTGATGAGTTTCTAATCACTGAACAAGTCAAGCAGAAGTCAGATCACTTGCCTAGAACTTGGAAAGGTCTGAACTAGATCTTGAAACTGTGTTACACTTATGAGATATACTGATTAAATCTGTTGGCTGTTTTACTATTGTATAGCCTCATTGAAGTATATTATTATAAGGCCAAACAGATTCTGGTTAGGTATTATACCTCAGATATATAAGAATCTATTCTGTATATGAAAACAAGTATTCTGTCTATTATCCACTTTCCTGGCAGAGTCATTGTAACTCAACATTCTTTCTAAGATGCACTTATTGTCTCTCCGTATGGTAAAGTTCATGAATACACCCTGTACTTATCTTCCTTAATATAGTAGGCTTAGAAGTGAACACCCTTTATTAGTCACCTATGAGTTTTGGGCTCTTGAAAATAATCTCATCATGTTCATTCAAGTGTTTATTTCCTATTTTTCCTTCACTTTTCCATTTTTCTTTTTTTCCTTTACTTTTATTATTATTATTATTTTGGTTTGGTTTGCTTCCAAACTAAGCACTATGATATCTAAGAGTCCAAAAATGAATAAAATAGTTTAGTCACAACCTTTGTGGAGCTCAGTGTGAGGAGAGAGAGACAAACAAAACCAGAACACTATGAATACTATCATGAAGAAGTAGAAAAATTATCACTTTTTTCTATTTTTGTTCTGATATTCTGGGGAAAATAAAAATAGGCTGATCCTTATAAATGTTTGATTAAACTTTAATTAGTGATTATAACGAGGATTTCATTCCATTAGTTTAATCTCTAAGTATATAACATTACCCTTGTCTTTGGGTGTCCTACAAAATAAACCTGGTATCTCAGACATACAACTCTGTGGCTTTTTTAAGTCCCAGCATTTAGACAAAAATAACTGTCCACATTTTCATGTAAAGTAGAATTCCATAGTTTTATAAGTTGTGCAAATAAATTCAACTGTCTCTGTTCAGTGCTTTTTCTCTTACAAAATAGGTGGAGGTTTTTGATCTTCTTTTTGTCACTAATGAAAGCAATTCTCAAAAGACATACATAGTACATTGCCATGACTGTGCACGAAAAACAAGTGGAAATCTGAACAATTTTGTGGTGCTAGAAGAATACAAAATGGAGGACCTCATGCAAGTATATGACCAGTTTACATTAGTAAGTGAATTCATCATGTGAGAGTACATAGTTAGCTGGGTTGTGAAGCAGCAGTGTTTGTTTTTGCTAATTAGTTAATAAGGATTAATAAGATATATATTGGTTAATAAGATGTATATTTGTTAATAAGATGTATATTGGTTCCATTGGTTCAATAGATGATGTGTAAGAAAATATTCCTCTTTTTCATACTTGGAAGCCTTTTATCAAATTAATATATATTACTGTTTGTCCTTTTCAGTGGGAATGGCCTAAATAATAACAGTAATTACATTTAAAAATCTTTGTGTACTTTTAGAATATTATCATAGTCTTTATGCTACTTGGCTTAATTGATAAAACCAAATGTTGGTTACTTAATTCTGTAGGTATAATCTAAAGAAAAATCATTATGTTTTTAATATTCTTCTATTTTCAGAGCTTAATTGTATTTATTTAAGACCTAGTTCTTGTTATCTTTTAAACTCATGGAAATATTTGATGGATTTTGACTAATGGTACAGTTTATAAGATGCATGAAACTAAATTCAGAAGTATGTGTATTCTGCATGTTTTAATTTCAAAGGTTGCCAACCTTTACTTTTGACTTTGAATGGCTTTATGAAGGGAATTACAGTTATTCATGAGTTGTTAATACTGGTCAAGTGCCTTTTGTTCTAAATATTGAAATTTAGTTTGTAGTATTTTTAATTGAATGGTGCTTAGGATTGCTTAAAAAAGAGAAAAATTATGAGAAATATGTGCAATATATACTCTAGCTGAGAAATGTTCATGAACCAATAACTAGTGAAATTTTAATTAAAATTTTTAAAGTTTTTCACAAATTCTGTGTTTTAGCAGTCAGTTTGGTATGTCCTGTAAGTTTTTGTGACTAAATGATGTATAGAAAAATGAGGGTAATAATTTAGAACTCTTAGAAATATGGTCCTAAAGGACACAATAAAAGCACATCAATTAGCAGGCTATTGAACTTTTTTAAGACTTGATGTTTCTTTCTAACTCACTTCATAAGTAGGCTGTATATTGTTTATAGCCATGAACTAGAGAACACTTTTAAGGATTAATGATATACTAAAATAATTAATACACCTCACTTTTAATTTTAGGCTCCTTCAGTATCATCCTCCTCTTCTTGATATTGTTCCATGAATATTAAATGACACCTTTTCTGATCTTCAGGAAAGTTCTGCACCACTGGGTTTGTAGCTGCTTCTTAAGAGTGCTGACCAAAAGCTAATGTCTATGCAACCTTCCAAGAATATTGTCAAACAACCGGATGTAGGAGAGCACTTTTCTGCTCCAAGATGATCCAGCTTTACTTAGTAATAATTATCACATGTTTTATGGTATCTGACAAAACTGGCATTGTCCAACAGACTACTGGCTCGATGATACCTTTTTTGTTGTTTGTTTCTCTGTTTCTGGACTGATAAATTAGTTTTCATCTATATTTTATCCTTTCAGAAGTTTCCTGGGGAAGATACACTGTCCTCACTGGCCATTTGTTTGCAAAGATAGTTAATAAATTTAAATCTTTGGTTAACTTTTTTAATGTGAAAAATTAAAGGAGAAAAATATTTTTTAACTGCATTGTTTTTCTGTATTGTTTTGAGGCCATAATGGTTCCAAATTAAGACTTTTTTAAAAATTTCGTAGCCTAATAACAAAAGATACAAAGATAATCGATTGCACATAGACTAAGGAATAAACTTTAAATTTGTGATTTTGTTTCTAATCTTAATACAGATTTACACTATTTATGAATACATATTTATTGCTTGAAAATATTTGTGAATGGAATGTTATTATTTTTTTTTGAGATTGCCTGCTGTTAAATATTAAGGAGTTCTGTAATTTTAAACACTACTCCTTTTACATTTTGTATGTGTAAATAAAACTTTAGCATTGTACAGAATCTTTTGTTAAAGTTGTTCAATGTTCAAAGGGTTTTCCACTGTTTGAGTTGTAGAAAGACTTTCTGTAAAGACCCAGATTTTATTCATTTTCAAATCTGATTATATATATTTTATATGTACATATATATTCACACACATGTATAACATATATAATACAATACATAGTTGTAAAAATATAAAGAAAACTTTTGAATTTTCACATATATGATAGTTTCTGAGGTGCCTACTGTAAAGTATTACTTGCAAAAGTATGTTTATTTTGAAAGTAAATGTCTTTCATCTGATTTGTTAGGTTTCAGTTATTGCAGTGATCACCAATAAAAAAGTACCAGAAAAGTGTAGAGTAGAAAATGAATAGTGAAGTTAAGATTTTAAAGAGAACATGATGTAGGTTTGATAAATCTTGTTTATTATGAAGAGGAGAGTCAGAATGATGGTCTCCACTCTAAGAACAAATATATTAAGTGACTTATTTTCTGGATTACATGACTTAAAATTTCATGATTTTCTGCCTGTACAACATGGTTCAGCAAGGGGAGGGGGAGATATATTCAAATTCTGT
Organism: Globicephala melas; assembly: GCF_963455315.2. Taxonomy (NCBI): domain Eukaryota; kingdom Metazoa; phylum Chordata; class Mammalia; order Artiodactyla; family Delphinidae; genus Globicephala; species Globicephala melas. The sequence continues at coordinate 77,636 of NC_083336.1, read as the reverse complement.
ATCACTAGTAAATTTTAACAAGGTGAAGGTTTTTTACTTCATATGAACAAATTACTCTTAATTAACCATTAACCATTTTGTAAGAATTCCTTGTTTTCTACCTGTACTTGCTAAAGCTTTTGGCCTGTATTCTCATTTTATCACATTTTTCTTTATAACAGTGTTCCAGGGAGTTTTGGTAAGGTTCTACAAATGAAGTTATGCAAATGTCTAGAGAATTTATAATCCTATCTGGTGAAATGCCTTTATGATTGTATTAATGAAGTACTTTTTTCAAATAACTTTCTAGAAATAATTTAAAGACAAAAAGTTGTGCATATTTTATTAAATTTAGGTAACAGTTTTTCAATAATTGAAATCTGAACAGTAATCATATATATATATACATACATATAGATACACATATGTATACACATGTATATATAATTTCAAAAGGAAGTAATTATAATTCCATTTTAGTTAAGAAAACTAGCAAATGCCACTCATATTATTTTAACAGCTATATTTTCTGATTTTCATGTAAATGGTTTTTGTCCAAAAGTCAAAATATGATAGAACTCAAGACAGACTCTTTTTGAAACGAAAGTTAAAATTTAACGATCAGGAGACTTATAAAGTATTACGTTTATATTATAATTTATTAGTGCTACATCTGAATTTTTTAACTAGCTCTATTTTGTATTTCTTACATAGCATCTTACTGTTTCATCTCTTTTTGAGATGATTTATTGCCAAGGTTCGTATAAATTGAACTACGGTATTTACCTGCACATAAAAAAGCCTTAGTTCTATTTGGATTGCCTGTCAAGAATTTTACTTCACAGAATTTTACAGTCTTTAAAGCAGTAGAGAACAGGACATGAAATCAAATATACCACCATCACTTAGAAGTATATCTACATTAACGAAGTCTTCTGTTTCCTATTTTCTTTCATCAGTTTAATATCCTTTATAAATTGGATTTTGGAGGTGGTTGTTATTTTACTGCAGGAAGTGTAAGACTTGTTAACATAGACTCCACCCAAGCCTTTTTTTTTCCGGTGTGCCTTTTTTTGAAAAGTTGAGGTACATTATTATGTAAGTTTTAGATGCACAGCATAATGATTCACAGTTTTTTAAGGTTATATTCCATTTATAGTTATTATAAAATATTGGCTATGCCCTGTGTATTCATCCTTGTACCTTATTTATTCTGTACATAGTAAGTTGTACCTGTTAGTTCCCTACCTCTATCTTGCCCTCCCCCCACCTCTTCCACTGGTAACCACTCGTTTATTCTCTGTATCTGTGAGTCTTTCTGTTTTGTTACTTTTACTAGTTTTATTTTTTAGATTCTACATATAAATGATATACAGTGTTTGTCTCTGTCTGCCTTACTTCACTTAGTATAAAACCCTCCAAGCCCATCCATGTTGTTGCAACATTTTTTTTTTTATAGCTGAGTAGTATTCCATTGTTTCTGTATACCACATATTCTTTATAAACACATATCTCTTAAAGGATACCTAGGTCGCTTTCTTATCTTGGCTATTGTAAATAATGCTATGAACATTGGGGTGCATGTATCTTTTTGAATTAGTGTTTTGGGGTTTGTTGCATATATATACCCAGGAATGGAATTACTGGATCATATGGTAGTTCTCTTTTTAGTTTTTTGAAAAACCTCCAAACCATTTTCCATAGTGGCTGCACCAATTTACATTCCAGCCAACAGTGTAGGAAGGTCCCCTTTTCTCTACATCCTCACAAACATTGGTGACTTATGGTCTCTTTGATGACTGCCATTCTGACAGGCAAGAGGTGATACCTCATTGTGGTTTTAATTTACATTTCTGTGATGGTTAACAATCTTTCCCTGTGTTCGTTGTTCATCTGGGAAAATGTGTCTTCTGCCTTTTTTTTTTTTTTTTTTCCCCAGTACGCGGGCCTCTCACTGTTGTGGCCTCTCCTGTTGCGAAGCACAGGCTCTGGATGCGCAGGCTCAGCAGCCATGGCTCACGGGCCCAGCCGCTCCACGGCATGTGGGATCTTCCCGGACCGGGGCACGAACCCATGTCCCTTGCATCGGCAGGCAGACTCTCAACCACTGCGCCACCAGGGAAGCCCCCTGCTCATTTTTTGATTGGGTTATTTGGGGGTTGCTTGATATTGATTTGTAAGAACTCTATATGTTTTGTATATTAATTCTTTATGAACCATGTCATTTGTAAATAGTCTCTCTCATTCATTAGGTTGTCTTTTTGTTGATGAAAACGAATGCTCTGCTAAAGCATTTCTGTTTAATCTGGTTCTGTTTGGTTTTTTGGTTGTATTTTTTTTACCTTAGGAGACGGATCCAAAATATTGCTATGATTTATGTCAAAGAGTATTCCACCTCTGTTTTCTTCTAGGGGTTTTATGGTTTCTAGCTGTCTTGGGGCCTAGCTTGTGATCTATTCTGGAGAATGTTCCATATGCACTTCAGAAGAATGAATATTCTGCTGCTTTTGGATGACATGTTCTGTATATATCTATGCAGTCCACTTTGTCTAACGTGTTACGTAAGGCCAGTGTTCCCTTACTGATTACTCTGTCTGGGTGCTCTGTCCACTGATGTAAGTGGAGTGTTAAAGTCTCCTTCTATTACTGTGTTACTGTTGATTCCTCTCTGTGTCTGATATTTGCTTTATATTTAGGTGCTCTGTGTTGGGTGTGTGTATATTTATAACTGTTACATCATCTTGGATTAATCCTTAATCATTACGTAATGAATGTCCTTCTTTGTCTCTTGTAACAATCTTTATTTTAAAGTCTATTTTGTCTGATACAGGTTTTGCTACCCCAGCTTTCCTTTGATTTCCATTTGTTTTGAATACCATTTCCATCCCCATGCTTTCCATCTACATGTGTTTTTAGATTTGAAGTGAGTCTCTTGTAGGCAACTTGTGAGTAGGTCTTGTTTTCACATCAGTTCAGCCACCCTATCTCTTTTGATTGGAAGATTTAGTCCATTTACATTTAAAGTGATCACTGAAGTGTATGTTATTATTGCCATTTTGTTGTTTGTGGGTTTCTTTTCTTTTCTTTTCTTTTCTTTTTGCAGTATGCGGGCCTCTGTTGTGGTGTCTCCCGTTGCGGAGCACAGGCTCCGGACGTGCAGGCTCAGCGGCCATGCCTCACGGGCCCAGCCGCTCCGCGGCATGTGGGATCTTCCCGGACCGGGGCACGAACCCATGTCCCTTGCATCGGCAGGCAGACTCTCAACCACTGCACCACCAGGGAAGCCCCGTTTGTGGGGGTTTTTATAGGTCTTTTTTGTTCTCATCTCTTGTAATTTAATGACTTTTTTTTCTTTTTTACCTGCATGGCGTGGCCCATGTGATATTAATTCCTCAACCAGGGATCAAACTCACACCCCCTGCAGTGGAAGCATGGAGTATTAACCACAGAACCGCCAGGGAAGCCCCTTAATTACTTATGTTTGGATTTCTTTTCATTTGTGTGTGTGTATCTGTTACAGATTGTTGACTTCTGGTTACCCTGAGGTTTATATATAAGTACGCACAGATGCATACATATGCATATGATTGTTTGAAGTTTCTGATCTTTTAATTTAAAATGCATTTTTACAGTCCTTCATTTTCATCTCCCTCTCAGGATTACTGTTTTTTTATTTAATAAAATTTTATTTATTTTGCTGCGTTGGGTCTTCGTTGCTGCGTGTGGATTTTCTCTAGTTGCGGTGGCGGAGGGGGGCTAATCTTCGTTGCAGTGTGCAGGCTTCTCATTGTCGTGACTTCTCTTGTTGGGAAGCACAGGCTCTAGATGCACAGTCTTCAGTTGTTGTGGGCTCAGTAGTTGTGGCTTTCAGGCTCTAGAGCGCAGGCTTAGTAGTTGTGGTCTGCAGTATGTGGGATCTTCCCAGACCAGGGATCGAACCTGTGTCCCCTGCATTGGCAGGCAGATTCTTAACCACTGTGCCACCAGGGAAGCCTGGATTACTGTTTTTGATATCATATTTTACATCTATTTGTTTTGTGTATCCTTAACTGCTTATTGTGGATATAGGTGATTTTACTAGTTTATACTCTTTTAATTTTAACATTGGTTTTGTGCATTAATGATTTCCTATCTTTATGTTTGTCTTTGCTGATGGGTTTTTTCCTTTCGTGATTTTCACGTATGTCCTTTTATTTTTGACCTAGAAGAGTGCTTTTAACATTTGTTGTAAAGCTGGCTTTGTGGTGCCAAACTATTTTAGCTTTTGCTTGTCTGTAAAGCTTTTGATTTCTCCACCAAATCTGAACAAGAGCCTTTTTGGGTAGAGTTTTCTTGGTCAGCTGATAGCCCTATGGGAGTTCCCTTGTATGTCATTTGTTACGTTACCCTTACTTTTATTTTTTTACCCTTACCTTTAAATGTTCTCTTTTTAGCTTTAGTTTTTGTCATTTTTATTACAGTTTTCCTCTTTGAGTTAATCCAGTTTGGGCTGTGTTTCTTGGCTGACAGGTTCCCCTCACAGGTTAGAGAAATTTTCAGTTGTTATTTGTTCAGTTATGTTCTCAGCCCCTGTCTCTCTTCTCCTTTTGGGACTCGTATAATGTGGGTATTAGTGAGCTTGATGTTGTCCCAGAGGTCTCTTAAAGTGTCCTCATTTCTTTTCATTGTGTCTGTTCAGCATCAGTGATTTCTGCTACTCTGTCTTCCTGCTCTTTCATCTGTTCCTCTGTATCAGTCTACTGTTGATTGTCTTAAGTGTATTTTTTGTTTGACTTACTGATTTCTTAATCTCTGTTTGGTTCTTTATATTTTCTAAAACTTGTTTAAATCTTGTGTCGTCTTGCTCTGTACCTGTATTCTTTTCCTGAGTTCTTTGGTCATTTCTATGATCACTTGCCTGATCTCATTCTCAGGTAGATTGCCTATCTCCACTTCACTAACTTTTTCTGAAGTTTTATCTTCTCCTTTAATTTGGAGCATGTTCCTCTGTTGCCTCATATTGCCTAACTTGCTGTTCATATTTGTATGTATCTGGCAGGTTGGTTGCATTTACCATCATTGGAGACGTGGCCTTTTCTAGATGTCCTTTGTGTCCCAGCAGCACACTTGCCTTTCGTTACCAGAACTGTATGCTGTAGTGATGCCCCCTAAGAGGGCTGCATTCATTGTGGCACACTGTGTGGGTGTTCTGGTAGGTTTGATTGGCTCTGGGTCCAATTGGTTGTCAGGCACTGCCTCTTGCAGAAGGTGCCAGCCACTGTTTGACCGGACCGGGGCATGGGGGTGGCTAACTGCAGAACCATAGGGAGCCTTTGGGCTAGTACTGGCTTACTGGTATGCAGAGTTGTGTTCTGGGGTTTGATTGCAGGACCCAGGGGTCCCCAGAGCAGCTGGTGTGAAATAGTTGGTAGGTGGGGCTGGTTACTTATATAACGATGCCTGACTCGGGGTGTCTTGAAGCTTGTGTTGGCCTGCTAGTGGGTGGGGTCCGGATACAGCTGGTCCCAGGCAATGTCTGGCCAACTGATGTGCAGACCATGTTCACAGACTGCAGGGCTGTGGTTTACTTGAAGCTGGTGTCTGCCCTCTGATGGGTAGAGCTGGTTCCCAGGGTCTCTGGCTGGAGGGTCATGGAGGTCTTGAGCCTGGTGCCTTCCCACTGTTGCATAGGTTCATGGTCCATGGTATGGCTCTGTCCAAAGGTGGCTTATGGGCTCAGGGGGTCTTAAGGCAGCCTGAATGTTGATGGGTCAACTGTGGCTATGCCCACTTAGTTGCTTGGCCTGAGACACCTCTGTAACTGGTGCCAGTGGCTGCTGGACTTGGGCAGGGCTGGGTCCTGGGGCTGATAAACTAGGGGGTTGACTCCAAACGATTCCCAACACCGGTGTCCACATAGTAGAATGGGCTGCCAAAATTGGCTGCCACCAGTGTCTTTTTTTTTCACATCTTTATTGGAGTATAATCGCTTTACAATGGTGTGTTAGTTTCTGCTTTATAACCACCAGTGTCTTTGTCCCCAGGGTGAGTTCCATTTGCTTCCTGCCTCTCTGGGAGACTCCCAGGTGACTAGGTAGTTCTGGCCCAGGCTCTTATTAAATTACTGCTTCTACCCTGAATCACAGAGTGTGTGAGATTTTCTATGCACACTTTAAGAGTGGAGTCTTTCCCACAGCCCTGTGGATCTCTTAGAAGTAACTCCTACTGGCCAGATGCTCTGGGGTCTTGTCTTCCTGGTGCATGGTCCTTACACTGGGTAGTCCAACATGTGGTTTGGACCTCTCGTTCATTTGGAAGAACCTGTGCATTTGTAAATTATTCTCCCATTTGTGGGTAGACCACCCAGGGGTATGGGGTTTGACTGTATCACAATTCTGCCCCTCCTACCCTTCTCCCTGTTGTTCCTTTGTATGTTTAGTTGAAGAAGATGATGCAAAAAGTTGTGATTTGGGTGTGCTCATAGTAGGAGGTGAGCTCAGGGTCTTTATGCTTAGCCAAATTGTACAGTTCTCCCTAGTACCTTTTAATTAAACAGATTTGTATAATAGCACATTATTTAGAAAAAGAACCTAATCCATAAGTTGCATAAAACAGGGTACTAATTCAGAAAGCAGTAACTAAGTCATTCTTTTCTCTATGTTGCCAGTTTAGTAAGAACTTTTCTTGGTGTTGTGAAAATTAGTTTACATTTCCAACATGAATGTGCAATTCAACTTGCTTAAATTATCATTTACAAAATATCCTGGCTTTTGCATTTTGGAATAAAACCTGTCACTTTTCCAAAGGTGTAAACTGAAAATTAGGATTTTTATGTATGTGAATCATACCTTAATAAAGTAGTTTTTTTAAAATAAAATGAAATATTAAAATAGTTGTATTTGATCAGCTGAAGTTTAAGCTCATAATGTGAATTTAGATAAATGTAGGATCTGTGCTGTAAGGTTTTTTCTTTTTCCTTTTTTATGTTTCTGTGATACATATTTCTATTAATGACTGCCTCTTTACCATTTCCTGAAAGACAAGTATGGAAAAGATGTGGACTTTTCCTGCTGTCCTTACACACAAGAGTTTTATCACTAATTTGGGAGATTCATGTAAATATATCAAATAATAAGTATTTTTAGGATTTGCGTTTCAGGACAGATTTAAGTCATCTACTTTTTTCATACCTCACAAAACATGAATGTTTGGGAACTTCAAGTATTTTGGCATGACTTAAGGCACTGAGGGAGTTAACAGACTACTGGAAAAAATAGAAGTATAATACTTTTATTTTTTTAATTTTTTCTATTTTTTATTATTATTTTTTGCGGTACGTGGGCCGCTCACTGTTGTGGCCTCCCCTGTTGCGGAGCACAGGCTCCGGACGCGCAGGCTCAGCAGCCATGGCTCACGGGCCCAGCCGCTCCGCGGCATGTGGGATCCTCCCGGACTGGGGCGCGAACCCGTGTCCCCTGCATCAGCAGGCGGACTCTGAACCACTGCGCCACCAGGGAAGCCCGTATAATACTTTTATAATATAAAGTCTCAGCCATTGTAAACTTTTGCTGCAGTTAAGAAATGGAGTTTTCGACAGGTTTTAAACAAGAGAATATTAAATTTGCAATATTCTTCCTGTTTAACATGCTCCATTTGTTGTTTACACACTTCCTAGAGGGATATTTCTAAAAATAGAAGATCAAGAAATGCTTTGGGCTTGAACTCAAAATTTTGAGTTCAGATGAGAATGGAGTTCAAAGGCACAGATTTGGGAAGCATTTTGGGGAATAAAGTCCACAAGCCACATTTGGTTGTCTTCCCAGTGGAGAGAGTGCTTTTAACAAATTCAGATGGCACAGCACAGGGTTACAGTGTCATTAGACCATCTAAGTAATTTTAATTTGTTAATAAACGATTTGTGGGTCTGGAATTGAGTGGTTTGGGCTGGAAGTTACAAGTTAGGGTAACAAAGTTGAGAGAAAGACCAAATGTACCTTGGAACTACAACTCAGAAGGGAGAAATGAGAGAAGAGGAGAAAAACTAAAAGAACAAGTGGTAATTTTGGTCAAGTTAGAATTTTTGGAACATCCGAGTCCCCATTATCCTGAAAAGATATAAAGTGAAAAGACATTAGCATAGCAAGTGACATTAATCTGAGCTGCTTAGTGAAGTAATTGTAGTAAAGACTGCCGTTCTAGGGGAAATACTATGAAATTGAGAGTGGTGTGGTCGGTTATGTCCAGAAATCCCCCTATGAGAGTATGTTGGTATTTGGTATATGCTAGAGAATTACCGTTTATTATGCACTTGTGGGTAATATTGTGTGCAAAGGACTTCCATGCATTTTCCCACCTGCCTCCCACAGTTCCTCTGAGGTAGAAACTATCTTCATCCTAACAAGGGACTAAGGGATGGAGGAGTAGAAACTCATTCTGGCTGTCTGAGTAAAGTGCTTTTGTCTCCCACAATAGCAAATTTGGAATTGCTAAATGTTTACAAGGCTTTTGTGTTTGAGGAGTCTTTTCATTATGCTGATTTTGAATTTGATACCCTATAACTAGGGTAACAATGTGTATTTTGTTTCAGTTAAGCTTTTTTAAATGTATTTTTGGCTGTGTTGGGTCGTTTCTGTGTGAGGGCTTTCTCTAGTTGTGGCAAGCGGGGGCCACTCTTCATTGCAGTGCGCGGGCCTCTCACTATCGCGGCCTCTCTTGTTGCTGAGCACAGGCTCCAGACGCGCAGGCTCAGTAGTTGTGGCTCACGGGCCTAGTTGCTCCGCGGCATGTGGGATCTTCCCAGACCAGGGCTCGAGCCCATGTCCCCTGCATTGGCAGGCAGATTCTCAACCACTGTGCTACCAGGGAGCTCCTCAGTAAAGTTTTTATTTTCACTTAATCGGAGATTGGAATGAAATTGTAAGAAAATAATGCAAAGAACCTATGTACCTTTACTCACGTCCCCTCAGTGGTAACATTCTACAAAACTACAGTGTAGGATCATATGCAAGATACTAACATTGATATGGCAAATATACAGAATATGTACTTCACCACATGGATCCGTTTTATATTAAAACCCACCTTCATTTTCTCCTTTACCTGTACTTGACCACTGGCAACATGGAATGTTCTCTATTTCTGTGATTTAGTAAATTTTAAGAATGTTTTACAAATGGAATCATAAAATAGGCCATATTTTGGGAAGGGCTTCTTTCACATGCTATAATTCCTGGAGATGTATCCCCGTTGTTGCTTATATCTGGATTTTTTTTTTTCTTTTTTCTTTTTTGCTTTTACTGGTGAGTAGCAGTCCATGGTATGGATGTACCACAATTTATTTAGCAATTCACCCATCAAAGAACTTTGTTTCCATATTGGGGCTGTTATGAATAAAGTCACTGTGTTTCATGTACAGGTGTTTGTGTGGATATACGTTTTTATTTTTCTGGGATCATGTTCAAGGGCAGTTACTAGGTTGTATAGTCTTTACACATTTAGTTAAAATTTTTTTCCCCAGAGTGACTACCATTTTACATTCCTGTACCTTTTGAGGAATTGTTCCATGTTTTACAAGTTAATTTTTTTCTACTTTCATTATTACCTTTTTAATGGTACAGGATGTATAGAGATATCCTGTCTAATTTATTGTTGGCGTGCTGTGATTTTGTGTGCATTGTCTTTGTAAATATTGCTAACTTTTATTTTTTAAGACCGCACAGTCTTTTCCATGAATTCCTTGAAATGAAACCCTTTTATAGGAACACTTTTGCAAAAGCATCAGAGTACACGCAGAACTGTCTGTAAATGACAAAGACTTAAAAATGACCACGGTTAAAGATTTGAGGAAAGTTCATAATAATGCAGTTGACAAGGAAATTTAGTTATTTCTGAGATACACACTTTAGTAACTAGAATTGTGACATAACATTATACCAGAACATATAAGATTTTTAGAAATTTCATGTAATGTCTGAAACATTTATATTAATGTATTTCCATAGAAATAACCTAAAGAAAGTTTAGTATTAGTTGCTTTGTTTTTTAATACTGCAGGTTCTTTTTTTTTTTTTTTTTTTCCCGATACGCGGGCCTCTCACTGCTGTGGCCTCCCCCGTTGCGGAGCACAGGCTCCAGACGCGCAGGCTCAGCGGCCATGGCCCACGGGCCCAGCCGCTCCGCGGCACGCGGGATCCTCCCGGACCGGGGCACGAACCCGCGTCCCCTGCATCGGCAGGCGGACCCTCAACCACTGCGCCACCAGGGAAGCCCTGCAGGTTCTTGTTAGTCATCAATTTTATACACATCAGTGTATACATGTCAATCCCAATCGCCCAATTCAGCACACCACCATCCCCAACCCATGTGGTTTTCCCCCCTTGGTGTCCATATGTTTGTTCTTTACATCTGTGTCTCACCTTCTGCCCTGCAAACCGGTTCATCTGTACCATTTTTTTAGGTTCCACATACATGCGTTAATATACGATCTTTGTTTTCCTGACTTACTTCACTGTATGACAGTCTCTAGATCCATCCACGTCTCAACAAATGACTCAATTTCGTTCCTTTTTATGGCTGAGTAATCTTCCATTGTATAAATGTACCACAACTTTATCCATTCGTCAGTCGTTGGGCATTTAGGTTGCTTCCATGACCTGGCTGTTGTAAATAGTGCTGCAATGAATATTGGGGTGCATGTGTCTTTTTGAATTACGTTTTTTTCGGGGTATATGCCCAGTAGTGGGATTGCTGGATCATATGGTAATTCTATTTTTAGTTTTTTAAGGAACCTCCATACTGTTCTCCATAGTGGCTGTATCAATTTACATTCCCACCAACGGTGCAAGAGGGCTCCCTTTTCTCCACGCCCTCTCCAGCATTTGTTGTTTGTAGATTTTCTGATGATGCCCATTCTAACTGATGTGAGGTGATACCTCATTGTAGTTTTGATTTGCATTTCTCTAATAATTAGCGATGTTGAGCGGTTTTTTATGTGCTTATTGGCCACCTGTATGTCTTCTTTGGAGAAATGTCTAGGTCTTTTGTCCATTTTTGGATTGGGTTGTTTGTTGCTTCAATATTGAGCTGCATGAGCTGTTTATATATTTTGGAGATTAATCCTTTGTCCGTTGATTCGTTTGCGAATATTTTATCCCATTCTGAGGATTGTCTTTTCGTCTTGTTTATACTTTCCTTTGCTGTGCAAAAGCTTTTAAGTTTGCTTAGGTCCCAATTGTTTATTTTTGTTTTTATTTCCATTACTCTAGGAGGTCCATCGAAAAAGATCTTGCTGTGATTCATGTCAAAGAATGTTTTTCCTGTGTTTTCCTCAAAGAGTTTTATAGTGTCTGGTCTTACATTTAGGTCTCGAATCGAATGCTTTTGATAGTATACTCATTTTCACAATACTGATTCTTCCAATCCAAGAACATGGTATATCTCTCCATCTGTTGGTATCATCTTTAATTTCTTTCATCAGTGTCTTAACAGTTTTCTGAATACAGGTCTTTTGTCTCCCTAGGTAGGCTTATTCCTAGGTATTATTTTATTCTTTTTGTTGCAATGGTAAATGGGAATGTTTCCATAATTTCTCTTTCAGATTTTTCATCATCAATATATAGGAATGCAAGAGATTTCTGTGCATTAATTTTGTATCCTGCAAGTTTACCAAATTCATTGATTAGCTCTAGTAGTTTTCTGTTGGCATTTTTAGGATTCTCTATGTATAGTATCATGTCATCTGCAAACAGTGACAGTTTTACTTCTTCTTTTCCAATTTGTATTCCTTTTATTTTTTTCTTCTGTGATTTGCCATGGCTCGGACTTCCAAAACTACGTTGAATATTAGTGGTGAGAGTGGACATCCTTGTCTTGTTCCTGTTCTTAGAAGAAATGCTTTCAGTTTTTCACCATTGAGAATGATGTTTGCTCTGGGTTTGTCGTATATGGCATTTAGTATGTTGAGGTAGGTTCCCTCTATGACCACTTTTTGGAGAGTTTTTATCATAAAACGGTGTTGAATTTTGTCAAAAGTTTTTTCTGCATCTATTGAGATGATCATATGGTTTTTATTCAATTTGTTAATATGGTGTATCACATTGATTGATTTGTGTATATCGAAGAGTCCTTGCATCGCTGGGATAAATCCCACTTGATCATGGTGTGTGATCCTTTTAATGTGTTGTTGGATTCTGTTTGCTAGTATTTTGTTGAGGATTTTTGCATCTATATTCATCAGTGATATTGGTCTGTAGTCTTCTGTTTTTGTAGTATCTTTGTCTGATTTTGGTATCGGGGTGATGGTGGCCTCATAGAATGAGTTTGGGAGTGTTCCTCCCTCTGCAATTTTTTGGAAGAGTTTGAGAAGGATGGGTGTTAGCTCTTCTCTAAATGTTTGCTAGAATTCACCTGTGAAGCCATCTGGTCCTGGACTTTGGTTTGTTGGAAGATTTTTAATCACAGTTTCAATTTCATTACTTGTGATTGGTCTGTTCCTATTTTCTGTTTTTTCCTGGTTCAATCTTGGAAGGTTATACCTTTCTAGGAATTTGTCCATTTCTTCCAGGTTGTCCATTTTATTGGCATAGAGTTACTTGTAGTAGTCTCTTAGGATGCTTTGTATTTCTGCCATGTCTGTTGTAACGTCTCCTTTTTCACTTACAATTTTATTGATTTGAGTCCTCTCCCTCTTCTTCTTGATGAGTCTGGCTAATGGTTTATCAATTTTGTTTATCTTCTCAAAGAACCAGCTTTTAGTTTTATTGATCTTTGCTATTGTTTTCTTTGTTTCTATTTCATTTATTTCTGCCCTGATCTTTATGGTTTCTTTCCTTCTGCCAAGTTTGGGTTTTGTTTGTTGTTCTTTCCCTGGTTCCTTTGGGTGTAAGTTTAGATTGCTTATTTGAGATTTTCCTTTTTTCTTGAGGTAGGCTTGTATAGCTATAAACTTCCCTCTTAGAACTGCTTTTGCTGCATCCCATAGGTTTTGGATCATTGTGTTTTCATCGTCATTTGTCTCTAGGTATTTTTTGATTTCCTCTTTGATTTCTTTAGTGATCTCTTGGTAATTTAGTAACGTATTGTTTAGCCTCCATGTGTTTGTGTTTTTTACATTTTTTTCCCTGTAGTTCTTTTCTAATCTCATAGCATTGTGGTCAGAAAAGATGCTTGATATGATTTCAGTTTTCTTAAGTTTACTGAGGCTTGATTTGTGACCCAAGATATGATCTGTCCTGGAGAATGTTCCGTGTGCATTTGAGAAGAAAGTGTAATCTGTTTTTGGATGGGATTTCCTATAAATATCAATTAAATCTATCTGGTGTATTGTGTCATTTAAAGCTTCTGTTTCCTTATTTATTTTCATTTTGGATGATCTGTCAGTGTAAATGAGGTGTTAAAAGTCCCCCACTATTATTGTGTTACTGTTAATTTCCTCTTTTATAGCTGTTAGCAGTTGCCTTATGTTTTGAGATGCTCCTGTGTTTGGTGTATATATATATTTATAATTGTTATATCTTCTTCTTGGATTGATCCCTTTATCATTATGTAGTGTCCTTCCTTGTCTCTTGTAACATTCTTTATTTTAAAGTCTGTTTTATCTGATATGAGTATAGCTACTCCAGCTTTCTTTTGATATCCATTTGTATGGAATATCATTTTCCATCCCCTCACTTTCAGTCTGTATGTGTCCCTAGGTCTGAAGTGGGTGTCTTGTAGACAGCATATATATGGGTCTTGTTTTTGTATCCATTCAGCAAACCTGTGTCTTTTGGTTGGAGCATTTAATCCATTCACGTTTAAGGTAATTATTGATATGTATGTTCCTGTGACCATTTTCTTAATTTTTTTTTTGTAGGTTCTTTTCTTCTCTTGTGTTTCCCACTTACAGTATTTCCTGTAGCATTTGTTGTAGAGCTGGTTTGGTGGTGCTGAATTCTCTTAGCTTTTGCTTGTATGTAAAGCTTTCTATTTCTCCATCAAATCTTAAAGAGATCCTTGCCGGGTACAGTAATCTTGGTTGTAAGTTCTTCCCTTTCATCACTTATGTATATCATGCCAGTCCCTTCTGGCTTGTAGAGTTTCTGCTGAGAAATCAGCTGTTAACCTTATGGGAATTCTGTTGTATGTTATTTGTCATTTGCTCCTTGCTGCTTTCAATAATTTCCCTTTGTCTTTAATTTTTGCCAATTTGATTACTATGTGTCTCGGCATGTTTCTCCTTGGGTTTATCCTGTATGGTACTCTCTGCACTTCCTGGACTTGGGTGGTTATTTCCTTTCCCATGTTAGTGAAGTTTTCAACTATAATCTCCTCAAATATTTTCTCTTGTCCTTTCTCTCTTTCTTCTCCTTCTGGGACCTCTATAATGCGAATGTTGTTGTGTATAATGTTGTCCCGGAGGTCTCTTAGGCTGTCTTCATTTCTTTTCATTCTTTTTTCTTTAGTCTGTTCCACAGCAGTGAATTCCACCATTCTGTCTTCCAGGTCACTTATCCGTTCTTCTGCCTCAGTTATTCTGCTATTGATTCCTTCTAGTGTAGTTTTCCTTTCAGTTATTGTATTGTTCATCTCTGTTTGTTTGTTCTTTAATTCTTCTAGGTGTTTGTGAAATATTTCTTGCATCTTCTCGATCTTTGCCTCCATTTTTTTCCCAAGGTCCTGGATCATTTTCACTATCATTCTTCTGAATTCTTTTTCTGTAAGGTTGCCTATAGCCACTTCATTTAGTTGTTTTTCTGGGGTTTTATCTTGTTCCTTCATCTAGTATATAGCTCTCTGCCTTTTCATGTTGTCTGTCTTTCTGTGAATGTGGTTTTTGTCCACAGTCTGCAGGATTGTAGTTCCAATAGGTTGTATTTTAATTCTCATTTAGTTCTATGTATTTTTATAAATGTCCTGTGAGATTTTGCTTTTTGACTTACGTATTACTTATAGGTGTGTTTACTTGCAAAGTGTTTGTTGATTTTTTTGATTATTGTTTCCTTTGCTAATGATTTCTACTTTGGTTCCATTTTGCTCAGAGAATGTGCTGTGTATCATTTAACTTCTTTTTAATTTGACATTTATGTTATGTCCCAGGAAAGTCTGTTTAATGGGTACTTGAAAAAATCATGTATTCTGCTGCTGATTGGAGTGTTCTGTATGTTTCAATTTGTTCATTTGGTGTGCTGGTTTAATTTGTTTTGTTTTATTTGTGGGGATATTGTGTTTAGTTTTCTGTATACTTGCTGTGTCATGAGTTTTGAAGTACTCAACAACAAATTTGGGTTTTGTATATTTTTTCTTTTAGTTCTATCCGATTTGTTTCATGTATTTTCAAACTCTTATTTACTCCCTAAACACTTCTGATCATAAGTTTTCTTGGTGAGTTGATCTTTATCATTATATAACATCTCCTTTTGCCTTTATTAATTTTCTTGGCTCTGAAGTCTAGTTTATCACATGTTAACAGAGCCACTCTTGAAAACTTTTTTTTTTTTTGGCATAGTGTATATTCCCCTCCACACACACTGTTTTCTTGTTTTGCTTTAAACTGAATCTAAGTCTGTGAATTTTATGGAAATTTATTTAAGCATCAGAGATTTGGGTTGTGTTTTTTAATCCACCCTGCCAAACTTTTGGTCTTGAATATGTAATGTATATTAACTGTCTACATTTCAGTTAGTATTGATATTTTACACTTTGAGATTGCCATTTTATAACGTTTTTAGGTTTTCTTGTTTCTCATACTGTAAATCTTTTCCTACCTCCTGTACATTATTTGAAAGTATTTTACCTTTCCATAGTGACCTAGTTAAGAGAATTTTGTATAGTCTTCTTAGGTGTTGCTTCAACTTTTACAACATGTATTTGAAACTTAACTCTGATCTTACTTGTGTCCACCTGTATTGAAGTGTGGAAACTTGTTTCCTTTTTCTTTTACACTTTTTAAATGGAAATTTTTATTAATTTTTATATACTGAGCATTACATGAGGTAGTATTATGGTTATATTCCAACTATAAAAATGCTTTAAGAAACTCAGAAGTTAGAATAATCTATTTTAGTCACCTGATTGTTACCCATATTTGGTGAACTACTTTCTCTGAAATTTCAATCCTTCTATTATAATTTCCTTTCTGTTTTGAGAACTTGATTTTGAAATTCTTTAAATATGTGTTTTGTAGCAAATAATATTCTGAGTTACTTTGTTCCAAAATGTTTTGTTCTTCCTTAATCTCTTCTTCTTCTTCTTCTTTTTAATTTATTTTGTCTGCACTGGGTGTTCATTGCCGTATGCAGACTTCTCTAGTTGCGACACGTGGGCTCCTCTCTAGTTGTGGCACATGGGCTTTTCAGTGTGTGGGCTTAGTTGCCCCACAGCATGTGGGATCTTAGTTCCCTAACCAGGGTTTAAACCTGTATCCCCTGCTTTGGAAGGCATATTCTTAACCATTGTACCACCAGGGATGTCCCCCTCCTTAATTTCTGAGGGATAATTTCACTAGCTATGCAATTCTGGATTGACATTGTTTTCTTTCAGTACATGAAAAATCCTGTGCCATTTCCTTCCAAACTCTTTTGTTTCAAAATAGAAATCCATTGTCATTCAGATTACTTGTTCCATAAATAATCCTTTTTGTGCCTCTGCTTTCAGTATTTTTTCATTGTCAGTTTTTAGAAGGTATTAATTATTATGTTTGGTGTGGATTACATTTTACCTATTTGAATTTCATTTAGCTTCTTCATTCGGTAGATATATGTCTTGGCTAAATTTGTGAAGTTTTGACCCTTATTTCTTTTTTAGTCGTTTTTCAGTCCCACTCCCATTTTCTGGTAGTTTGATGGATATTAGCACTGTGATATAATCCCACTGGTCCCTTCTACTCTCTTCTACTTGGCCTTGTTCAGCTTCGATATCCTGAAAATCTGCCTTTGTTCGTTGCATTTTTCTTGTCTCTTGCATTCTGTTACTGGGCCAAATCTTTTTTTTTTTATTTTGATTCATCTGTTTTTCAGTTCTATAATTTACATTTAGACTTTTTTGTTACCTTTTTTTGTTGAGATTTTCTATTCTTTGAAGAGATTTGTAATTGCTTTTTGAAGATTTATATGATAGCTTTTTTTAATGTTTATTGGAGATGTAATCAGTGAATCAGCTATATGCACACTTATATCCCTATATCTCCTCCCTATTGTGTCTTCCTCCCACCCTCCTTATCGCACCCTTCACAGGTGGTCACAAAGCACTGAACTGATCTCCCTGTGCTATGCAGCTGCTTCCCACTAGCTATTTGTTTTACATTTGGTAGTGTGTATGTCCATGCCGCTCTCTCACTTTGTCCCAGCTTACCCTTCCCCCACCCCGTGTCCTCACGTCCATTCTCTATGTCAGTGTCTTTATTCCTTTCCTACCCACAGGTTCATCAGAACCTTTTCTTTTCTTTTTTTTTTTTAGATTCCATATATATGTGTTAGCATATGGTATTTGTTTTTCTCTTTCTGACTTCACTCTGTATGACACTCTCTAGTTCCATCCATCTTGCTACAAATAACTCAATTTCGTTTCTTTTTATGGCTGAGTGATATTCCATTGTATTTATGTACCACATCATCTTTATCCATTCATCTGTCGATGGACCCTTAGGTTTCTTCCATGTCCTGGCTATTATAAATAGTGCTGCAGTGAACACTGTGGCACATGACTCTCTGAATTATGGTTTTCTCAGGGTATATGGCCAATAGTGGGATTGCTGGGTCATATGGTAGTTCTATTTTTAGTTTTTTAAGGAACCTCCATACTGTTCTCCATAGTGGCGGTATCAATTCACATTCCCACCAACAGTGCAGGAGAGTTCCCTTTTCTCCACACCCTCTCCAGCATTTATTGTTTCTAGATTTTTTGATTTTGACCATTCTGACTGGTGTGAGGTGATACCTTATTGTAGTGTTGATTTGCATTTCTCTAATGATTAGTGATGTTGAGCATCCTTTCATGTGTTTGTTGGCAATCTGTATATGTTCTTTGGAGAAATGTCTGTTTAGTTCTTCCACCCATATATGGATTGGGTTGTTTGCTTTTTAGATACTGAGCTGCCTGAGCTGCTTTTATTTTTTGGAGATTAATCCTTTGTCAGTTGCTTCATTTGCAAATATTTCTCCCGTTTTGAGGATTGTCTTTTTGTATTGTTTATTTTTCCTTTGCTGTGCGAAAGCTTTTAGATTTCATTAGGTCCCATTTGTTTATTTTTGTTTTTATTTTCACTTCTCTAGGATGTGGGTCAAAAAGGATCTTGCTGTGATTTATGTCAAAGAGTGTTTGGCCTGTGTTTTCCTCTAAGTTTTCTAGTGTCTGGCCTTACATTTAAGTCTTTAATCCATTTTGAATTTATTCTTGTGTATGGTGTTAGGAAGTGTTCTAATTTCATTCTTTTACATTTAGCTATCCAGTTTTCCCAGCACCACTTATTGAAGAGGATTTCTTTTCTCCATTGTATACTCTTGCCTCCTTCATCAAAGATAAGGTGACCATATGTGTGTGGGTTTATCTCTGGGTTTTCCTGTTCCATTGATCTATATTTCTGTTTTTGCACAAGTATCATACTGTCTTGATTACTGTAGCTTTGTAGTATAGTCTGAAGTCAGGGAACCTGATTCCTCCCACTCCATTTGTCTTTCTCAAGATTTTTTTGGCTATTCGGATCTTTTGTGTTTCCATACAAGTTGTGAAAATTTTTGTTCTAGTTCTGTGAAAAATGCCATTGGTGGTTTGATAGGGATTGCATTGAATCTGTAGATTGCTTTGGGTACTATAGTCATTTTGCAGTGTTGATTCTTCCAGTGCAAGAACATGGTATATCTCTCCATCTGTTTGTATCGTCTTTAATTTCTTTCATCAGCGTCTTTTCTGCATACAGGTCTTTTGTCTCCTTAGGTAGGTTTATTCCTAGGTATTTTATTCTTTTTGTTGCAGTGGTAAATGGGAGTGTTTCCTTAATTTCTCTTTCAGATTTTTCATCATTAGTATATAGGAATACAAGAGGATTCTGTGCATTAAATTTTTATCCTGCTACTCTACCAAATTCATTGATTAGCGCTAATAGTTTTCTGGTAGATTTTTATTATGGGTTTTAGGCATTCCTTTATAATTCTTTTCATCATCTCTCTGCTGAGACTCTAAGTCATATATATTTTCTGGATTTCCCTGAGGTAAAAATGTTTGATTTCATAACCTTCACGTCTTCCCAGCATCACTCTTTGGAATACTTCTCGTGTATCACTGTTCGTTTTCATTATAACTGCTTGACCACACTTACAGGAAAGAGATCCACAAAGAGCAGGTTCCTTTAGGTTTCCAACATCACCTCATTGTACAAGGCCCTCTGAGCATGGTCCAGGCATTCCCACCCCTCCTGAGAGAATTTGATGGCCCCATCTTTGAAAGTCAACTGTTCCCTCTGTCTTATGACCCTGACTCTGTGGTCTCCGCTTTCAGGTCCTTTGGAAATTCCCATGATAGCTTATTCAGTTGCTTCCAGTATCTAATTCGTCTTGGTGTTGATACCTATTGACTAAAATTTCATTCATTTTCTGATATTCTATGATATTTCTAAGACATTATTTTATATTGTATAGTAGAATTTGGGTATTGTACTGTGAGACTCTGGGTCTGTTTAATCATTTGAATGTATATGATTATCTTCCTCCTAGGTCCCTCTGACATCTAGGTACTAAGCCACCCCAAATTTAGAACCAGAGTTTTCTCACGGTGTTTAAACTCAACCTACCACGGTCTTTAAACTCTACCTATCTGTACCTCTATCATTTTTCTCTTTTTGCCATACAGTATGGCTTTTCTTCCTTTCTTTCCTTCCTTCTTTAAAGATTTCCTTATTTTTGGCATCACAAGATGTTCCAGTTTCATGTTATATTTTCCTCGCAAATATCACTCCACTCCTGAGTCAGCCATTTCCCCAGTGAATTCTGGAAACGTTATTACAGAATGACATTTAGAAACGAAGATTTCGGCTTGGATATGTTCATTTCTCCTAGAGTGTCATTTCTTTTAGATCCTCTTTAATAAATAGGGCCAAAGCAACAACAAGAATAACAAAAACCTGGTGTAAATTATCTATAACTTATTTTTTCAAGTCTGGAACACATACAAAGTAGTTTAAAACTGTATTTTATACCCACAGTAAAAGCAGAATACAGTAGTTTTTTTAAAAGGTTTTTTTTAAGCTTTAGCTTTACAGTATTCAAACTATTTACCAAAGTTAATAAGGATAGTTCCTTTTTTCCATATTCATTCAATGGGCTTGTTATTCATTTATAGTACATCTAGGCTCTTGTCTTAATTGTTTATATTCTGTTTTGGGTTCCTCTAAAGTCATAGTGTATTTTAACTTTATATTGGGGAAATAGGATATATGGGAAACATTCTTATGCTTCCAACAGTCATTGCAAGATAAGTGTCAGAGACGTGTCACTCTCTATTCAGCCCTACTACCTAATTATTCTTTCCATCTTTCTTCTTCCCTACCACTCTCTGAAATCAGCTGATTCCTTTAGACTCTCATTTACTTTTTCCTATATTTCTTTTGCACAAATGATCAGACACATGTATTTTCTTTCATCCCCTTCCTTACATGTAAGCATACTATGTGTCTTGTTCATTTAACACTATATACACTGGAAATCACTCCAAGTGAGCTATTTGAGACT
This sequence comes from Globicephala melas, assembly GCF_963455315.2. Taxonomy (NCBI): domain Eukaryota; kingdom Metazoa; phylum Chordata; class Mammalia; order Artiodactyla; family Delphinidae; genus Globicephala; species Globicephala melas. Next base: position 56,979 of record NC_083336.1, on the reverse strand, counting down.
TCTATGATTTTTTTTAACTGCACAGTACTCCATTGTGTGGAAGTGCAATTTTTCAAGCACTGTTCTGTTTAATCAAATTTAAAGGGTTTTTTATATTTTGCATTTATACAAATATTGCTCTTCTGTATATTCTGGCCATAATGTATTTTCTTAGTATTGCAGGTTTATGTTCAACATAAAATTTTAGTAGTGCAATTGCTGGGTCAGAAGGCAAGTTCATAGGTAGTATTATTGCCAGCTTGCCCTCTAGAACTCTTTTACCAATTTGAATTCCCACCATCAATTTAAGAGAGTTCCTGTTTGCCCATAGCCTCAGAGAATGTGCTGCCATACTCTTTAATTGTGTAAATTTAAGATGAGTAATATTCTTCTGGTGATGTTTCAATTTGAATTTCATAAATTTTATTTTGAATATTCTATATGTTTGACCGCCAATTTTGTTTAACCTCATTTTATGAATTTTTTGTTCACACAGTTTTTCCTTCAGCCAGGTTTTGCCCTTTGCCTTTCTAAATTTTTTTCACAAATCAGAGATATTAAATCTTCCTCTGTGTATATGTTTTGAATATTAACCCCAATTTGTTAATAGTGTTTTGACCTTGTTGAAAGTGTTGTTTTGCTTTGCAAACGTCTTTTCTTAATGTAGTCAAATTTATAAATCTTTTATTTCTTCTGAGTTTTGAGATGTGTGTCTTCTACAACTTAAGAGATACTGTCTTGTTTTTTTTTAGATACTGTCTTTTTAAGTAGTATGACTTTATCCAAGACAGGGTGTCTTTATATATATATGTATGACCTTATCCAAGACAGGGTGTCTTTATATTTGGTTTTCACAAATATGTGTTCTATATTTATTCTTCAGGCTTTGTAGTTTTCTTAAGTTTATACTCAATTCTTTCTCACTTTTTTTTTTTGGTGGGCATTTAAATGGGGTATTATTTTCCATCATGTTCTCCATTTCTCTGTTTACATCATGGAGATTGCTTTTAATATGTTGATTTTGTATTCTATTTTATCTAATTATTTTATATCTCTCAGATAATCCAGATAAATGATCGTGTCATCTGCAAATAGATTGTATTTACCCCCATTCTTATGTTTTAAATTGATTTTTTTTTTATCTCATTGCATTGTATGATACCACTAGTACAGTGTTTGGTAGTAGCACAGATATGGCTAGCATCACTCCTTATTACACTAGAAATATGCCTGATATTCTCTAAAAACATGAGTCTAGCTTTTAGACTGTCATATATTTATTATTGTGAAAAGTAACCCTAGAAACTTCCAGTTTGGTGAACACATAAAGTTTCAGGTAGGGTTTCATCCCCAGACAACAGGTATCTCTGGGCTCTTCCCGTATAACTTGCCTTATGCATCTCCTCCTTCCAACAGTTCCTGTGTTATAGTCTATATAATAAATTGCAAACACTCTTGGCATGCAAAGCCCAATGTTATCTTCTGGTGCAAGATAAGTTAAGGCCAAACCATCTGATAGTCACAATTTAATCCTGAAATAGGAAATTGCACTAGAAAAACCTGTATCATTGAAAATAATACTGCCAAGTTGAATATCAGCTTAGTGAGTAAAAGATAAAGTAGCATTAGAGAGCAGCAGCCTTCCAATGAAAATGTAGAAAACATGCATTCTCAGCACAATAAGGAATTTGAGATGCTGTGTGAGGAGTTGCAGGCCACTTTAAATGGTTTGTCCAAAATACAGGTGAAGGGGACTTCCCTGGTGAACCAGTGGTTAAGATTCCATGCTCCCAATGCAGAGGACCCAGGTTTGACCCCTGGTCAGGGAACTAGATTCTGCATGCGGCAACTAAGAGTCTGCATGCCACAGCTAAAAGATCCCGCATGCTGCAACTAAAAATCCCATGTGCTGCAACTAAAACCCAGTGCAACCAAAAAAAAAAAAAAAAAGAAAAGAAAATAGAAAAACTATCTCCCACTACAAAGAAAAGGTGAATTAGAAAATTACCATTAGGGGCAGGAGAAAAAATTCCCCCCACCCTCAATTTCACATATGACCCATATTCCAATTTTATTAGGTTTTCTGAAAGCTGTCTGATATGTACCTGACAGAGCTTGTCCTAAAGTGCACCATCATTGCAGAACTTGCACACACACTGGACCACAATCTCACACCTGTCAATGTAGTTGTACCAGCCCTCTCCATGGAGAGTGACAAAATGCTGCATCTGGATAGCATGTGGCCCAAAACAGCACCAAGCACTGTGACCTCGCAACATGATCCTGAGTGTAGCAGAAGTAAATGTAATTGAGATTAGACAATAGAAAAGATGAATAAAACTAAAAAAGGGTTGGGACTTCCCTGGTGGTGCAGTGGTTAAGAATCCGACTGCCAATGTGGAGGACACGGGTTCGAGCCCTGGTCCAGTAACATCCCACATGCTGTAGAGCAACTAAGCCCATTCACCACACATACTGAGCCTGCGCTCTAGAGCCTGCAAGCCACAACTACTGAACCCACGTGCCTACAACCCACGGTCCGAAACAAGAGGAGCCACTGCAATGAGAAGCCCATGCTCTGCAATGAAAAATAGCCCCCACTAGCCACAACTAGAGAAAGCCCCACGCGCAGCAACAAAGACCCAATGCAGCCAAAAATAAATTTATTTAAAAAAAAAAACTAATGAGTTGTTTTTCTGGGGAAAAAAATGAAAGTTTTTCTAACCTTAGCTACACTAACCAAGAAAGATAGGACCCAGAGTTGTGGAGAATATTACAAAATACATAAACAAATAACAAAGGGTCGTAAGAGACTACTATGAACAATTATACCCCAGCAAATTAACAAACTAGCAGAAATTGATAAATTCCTAGAAGCATACCATTTAGTAAGACTGAATCATGAAAAAGATCTTAACAGACCTATAACAAGTAAGGAGGTTGAATCAGTCTTCAAAAACCCAAGGAATTTTTGACAAAGATGCAAAGAATTTGCTAATATGTTGAAAAGACCATCTTCAGACCAAGCAATATTTGCAAACCACACATCCAACAAAGAAATAGCATACAGAATATATAAAGAACTCTCAAAACTCAACAGTAATTAAGGAATAATTCAACTAAAATATAGGAGGGAAATGGAGTTAATTTCCCTTCACTTGTGCAGGATTGGACTTTGTAACATAACGAAGAACAGAATATGGAAAGCCAATACATTACAGAAATTTGGCAGACTGTAAATCAAGTGGTGAGGGTTAACCACACTAGTGATAAATTGGGCATATCAGGTACCCATGATTTAATTCAGTCAGATAGACATCACCACTCTGTTTTTCTTCCCCCAAATCCACAGCCTCAATTTAATTATGAGAATGATATAGGGCGTTGGCAAAGCTGTTGGTGCATAGTACCTAATAAAAGCTTAATAAATATTTGCTGTTATTATTTAAATGTATTTTAGGGGACTTCCCTGGTTGCACAATGGTTAAGAATCCACGTGCCAGTGCAGGAGACACAGGTTCAAGCCCTGGTCCAGGAAGATCCCACATGCTGCAGAACAACTAAGCCCGTGTGCCACAACTACTGAGCCTGCGCTCTAGAGCCCAAGAGCCACAACTACTGAAGCCTGCATGCCTAGAGCCCGTACTCTGCAACAAGAGAAGCTACCACCATGAGAAGGCCGCGCACCCCAACGAAGAGTAGCCCCCGCTCGCTGCCACTAGAGAAGGCCCATGCACAGCAACAAAGACCCAACACAGACAAAAATAAATAAATGTGTTCTAGCCTACACTTTAGTTTAAGTGAATTTTAATGTTTGGAGAATCAATCTAATTAGGTATCTAGATCTCAAATCTAGATACAGTCTTCAGATATGGAAGAAAACATATTCAATCTTTTTTCTTGGAAATTGAGAAATCAGAACTTCTGCCTCCATACCTCTTTACTACTTCAAGTTTCAGAGGTGATGCGTGTCTCAAGGATGACCATCACCTTCAGAGGCTCCATGTTAACATGGAGATCTTGTTCTCAGAGACATGCTTCAAATTTTGCCACCTGCGAAAATGGAAATGATAATTTTAGATTTTTAAATCCTTAAATGTGACTAGAAATTTAGACCTTTATATGCAGTTTTCCAAAAATTTTTTTTTTGGCCCCACTGCAGCAGCATGTGGGATCTTCCCTGACCAGGTATCGAACCCATGTCCCCTACGGTGGGAGTGTGGAGTCTTAACAACTGGACCACTAGAGAAGTCCTCCTGATTATAAAAGGTTGGCAATTATTCAACTTTTTTAAATGTAGAGGGAGGGGTGACTTCAGCAAGATGGCAGAATAGCAAGGCTTAGGACCTCTTTCACCAATGTGAACACTGACCTAACAGTATATGGACCTTCCTGAAAACTCCAGAAAACAGTTGTTAACGTTTGCTGCACATTATGTCTTCTCGCAAAGGCACAAACTCCATCAAAGTAGATAGCAAAGTTTATTTTTTCCTTCCATAATTCCTTCCCCTTCATGGTATTGCCTGGCAACATAAGAGAAAACTCCCAACCCTAGCTTCATACTTAGGAGGGAAAGAAGAGTACAATGTGTGTCCATCATTTTGGCTTCCGGAGGAATGCCCAAGGGATTGGTTTCTAACTTGCTTTAATAACGGACTACAATGATAGTATACTTTGAACACAAGCATAGGGGAAATTGTGAACTAAGGCAAATGCTGGGACTATTATAGAATCAGAGAGACTGCAGTACAACAGAGGGACACCAGGGGGAACAAGATAATTGGGATCCTGAGAAACCAGGGACAAACGTTTTTAATGGGGAAATAACATGTTCTAGCCCAAATAAAATCCCCAGAAAAGGTTTCAAAGCTCGTAAGAATGCCTAGGCAGGCTGAATAATGAAAGCCTTCCTCTGTTCAAAGCCAACTCATATAGAATGGGAGGGGTGGTGGTTTCTTCAAATGCACAAATATCAATCCACAAAGTCCTAAGATCATAGGACTTAGAAAGAAACAGGGAGAGATGAATCAATCATAGAAACAAGAAATCTTCAGAAACCAACACCAAAAAACAAAGATCTATGAGTTACCTGACAATTCAAAATAACCTCCTTAAAAATGCTCAGTGACAAAGCACAACCACTGAACAAAATCTGAATATCAACAAAAGGATAGAAATAATATTCAAACAAATTATAGAACTCAAAAATACAATAACTGAATTGAAGTTTTTATTGAGTTTCAACAACAAAAATGTATTGGCCAATCAGAAAGAAAATCAGCAAACTTGAAGACAGGTCATTTTAAATTATTGAGACAGAGGAACAAAAAGAAATGTATGAAGAAAAGTGAAGAAAGTGTAAGGTACTTGTGGGATACCGCCAATTGGACCAATATCACATTTTGAGAGTCCCAGAAGAAAAGAAAGAGAAAGGAGCCTATTTGAGAAAATAATGTCCAGAAATCCTCAAAATTGAGGAAACAAATGAGCATACAAGCATAAGTTCAACAAACTCTAATTACAATAAACCCAGTACACCTCAAAACATTATCAAACTGTCAAAAGGAACAGACAAAGAGGATGTTGTAAGTAACAATAGAAAATTCACTTGTTATATGTATGATGCCCTCTATAAGATTATCACGATTTCTCAGCAGAAATCTTGCAAGCTATATGATATGTTGATACTCTACCAATAGAAAATATGTTGTCAACCAAGAACTCTATAGTTGGCACATCTGTCAAATATGAAGAAAAAATTATGTTTTTCACAGAGAAAGAAAAGCTGAGGGAGTTTATCACCACTAGAGCTGCCCTACAAAAAAATGCTAAAGGAAGTCCTTCAAGTTGAAACAAATGACAGCAAAATTAACCTATATGAAAATATAAAACTTTCTAGTAAGGGTAAATATACAAACACATAAGCCCATAGTATTGTGATGTTTGTGTGTTAGTTATTTTGAATTATGGCATAGAGTTTAAAGGACAAACACATAAAAATAACTATATATCTGCTAATGGATATACAGTGTTAAAAAGCTAACTGTGATGTCAGTAACATAAACAGAAGTGCAGATGTAAAGGAGTAGACTTTTTGTATGTGAATGAAGTTAGTGTTATCAGTTTAAATTGTTCCATGTTCATTATGTTTTATGTAATCTTCCTGGTAACTGCAAAGAAAATACTTATAGAAGATACCTAAAACAATGATATTAAGTTGAAGCATGAAATTACAAAAACAAAGCACAAAGTAAGGCAGAACAAGAAGAAAAGAGAGACGAAATACCTATATAACTGACAGAAAAAAAATTTAAATGGCAATACTAAGTTCTTTCCTATCAGTAATTAAGTGCAAATGTTTTAAACTCCTCAATCAAAAAACTGTTGCTGAGTAAATAAAACAGGATCTAACTATCTATAGTCTACAACAGGCCTCACCATCCCCTATTTGTCTTGTCACCACTTCTGTAATCAATCATATGTTAATTGCTCTCATAATTAAAAGAACTAGTTGGTTTTAGAAGCAACTCAATTATTTTCTTCTCATTGATTTACCACCAAGTCCTAAGGAAGTAATATAAAATAAGCAAAACTATACATACACAGAAGTGTCCACTTCAACATTCTATATAACACAAAAGGAATAAATGCAGCTATTAAAAATAATTATTGTAATGAACAGATTTTACTAGGTTATTCTGCATTAACAGATTACTCAATCAGTGAATTATCACGTTATTTCACATTAGCATTACCTATTATTTATATGTCAATGCAGCTCTGCTCAATATCTTATTTCAAGACTTCAATTGCATTCAGTCTATATGTTGGTCTCATTGTAGCAAGAAAAAAAGTCTAGGACAGAACAATGGGATAGCTCTTAGAGTTGCTTTTCAGGTGTGCAATATATCACTTCTGCTCACATTTCATTGGTCAATGGAAATCATTTGATCCAATTTGACAATAATGGGGCAGATCTGTATTACTCCTGCAGGGTGGCCCACCAGGAAAAGAGGAGGCAATTATTTCGAACTATAATAAAATCTATAACAATTATTAAAATTATGAAAAAAGGGTAAATATTTGATATAATGATAAGCGTTATAATCTACAAAGAAATTTTACGTACTATTGCAGTGAAAATTGCTGTCTGCCAGTCAAAATCCAATCTCGCCTTCCTTAACATATAAATTTAGGTATAGTCATATGACTGACTTTTAGACAATGAGATGTAAGTAGAGGGAGATGCTTTTTCCTAAACATAAAAAAACCCACTTCTGTGTTAAGGAATAAGTAATAGCCAAAGACATTTTGCGACTTTCATTTTTTAAATTATCATACAGTAAAATAGTCTTTTTTTCAGGTGTACAGTACTATGACTTTAACATATAAATATGTACCCATGACCACAATCAGAATACAGACAACTTCATCACTCCAAAATTCCCTCATACTATTCTCCCCAATCCTTAGCAACCAGTAGGTTTATCCTTCATTGTTATGGCTTTGTCTTTTTGAGAATGTTATGTGAATGTAATGTATATATTTTATGTAACCATTTGAGATTGGCTTCTTTCAATTAACCTTAATTAGGGTTTGAAATCCATCCAAGGTGTTGTATGCCTCAGTAGCTTGTTCCTCTTTAATGCTGAATTGTAGTTCATTGTATAATTTACTACAGATTATTTATCCATTCACTGATGAAGAGCATTTGTCTTGATTCTAGTGATTAGGACTAGAGCTGCTGTAAACAGTCTTTTTTTGTGTATGAACCTAATAAAATTTTACTTCATTAAGCTAACTATCCAGGAGTGGGATTTTTGACTCTTAGGGTGTATGTATATATATGAATCAAAACATTTAAGGAAGTACTCACTGTTAGGCATGTGCTAAGAGTAAGTTCCTTCTAAAAAATTATACTGTAATTGCCTCCCTTGCCTCTCCCAGCCTTGCTTTATTCTCTGACTTGTTAATGATGTCTTATCAGAGTATGAATATTTTCCTAATGGGTGTTGCAAATATTTTCATGTGCTTAGTTGCCATCTTAATATAATGTTCAGTTGAACAGTTGTTTTGACAAGTTGTGTTTTGAGAATCCTTTTATATTCTGGATACAACTCCTTTATCAGACATGGGGTTTTAAAGTATTTTCTCTCAGTCTATAGCCTTGTCTTTTTACTCTGTTAAGAGGGTCTTACAGAGCAATGATTTTTTGATGATGTTCAATTTATCAAAATTTTTCTTTCATGTGTCACATCTAAGAATATTAGTCTGATTCTGGGTCACGAAAATTTTATCATATGTATTCTTGTAAAAGCTGTATAGATTTTTGATCCGTTTTGAGATTTATTGTACAAGGTGGAAAGATAATATTAAGACTAATTTTTCTGTCTACAGAAGTTCAGTTGTGCCAAACCATCTGTTGAAAAGATTATCCTTTCCCAGTGAATTGCTTTGAATCTGTTAAAAATCAATTGGCTGTGTTTAATAAGTTAAACCTAGAATTATATGACTCGGCAATTCCATTCTTGGATATATACACTAAAGAATTTTAACAGGTATTCAAAAGTGGTATATTTTGTTTAAAAATTTTGTCAAAATATTTAATTTTTGAAGCCATTATAATTGGTAATTTTTTAAGGTTTGAGACCACTCATTGTACATTTTTATTATATAGAAATATGATTTATTTTTTATTTTTATGGTTGAACCTGTAGCCTGAGATTGCTAAATTCACCTATAGTTCTTGAAGTTTTCTGGTGGATTCCTTGGGATATTCTGGTAGAAAATTATGTCACCTACAAATAGGAATAGTTTTATTTCTATCTTACAGGTATATCTTTTCTATTCTTGGCTTATTGCACTGGCTAAGACTTCTATTACTATGTTGAATGGGAGTAGAGTGTGGGGCTTCCTTGACATTCAGAATCTTAAGGAAAAAAATTTAAATATGGTATTATTTGTAGATCTTTTGTATCTTTAACAAGCTGAGGAATATACTTTCTTTTGATTTATTTTGTTAAAATAATGATGACAGTAAAGAATGTTTCTTTTTAACCTGTGACCCCTACCCATTTCTCCCACTCCACACCCCTCACCTCTGGCAACCACTAATCTGGTCTCTGAATCCATGAGCTTGTTTTTTTTTGTTTTGTTTTGTTTTGGGGGTTCTTTTAGATTCCATATATAAGAGAGATCATATTTATAGTATTTATCTTTCTCTATCTAGTTTCTCTTTGTTTCTGACTTATTTCACTTAGCTTGATGCCTGCAAAGTCCATTCCTGTTGTCACAAATGACAAGATTTCACCTTTTATATGGCTGCCTAATATTTCATAATATACCACAATTTCCTTATCCATTCATCCATCTATGGACACTTAAGTTGTTTACATATCTTGACTACTGTAAATAGTACTGCAATGATGAGGGGAGATGCAGATACATTTTTGAGTTTAGTGTTTTTGTTTTCTTCAGATAAAAATACCAGAACTGCAATTGCTGGATCATATGGTGGTTCTATTTTTTTTTTTATTTTGAAGAAAGTCCTATTTTCCATGACAGCTGTACAAATTTACAATCCCACTAACTTTGTACAAAGGTTCCCTTTCTTCACATTCTGTCAACACTTGTTACCTCCTTGTTTTTTGATAATATCCATCCCAACAGGTGTGAGGTGAATTCTCATTGTGGTGTTTTTGTTTTGTTTTGTTTTGTTTTTTCCGTATGCGGGCCTCTCACTGTTGTGGCCTCCCCTGTTGTGGAGCCCAGGCTCCGGACGCGCAGGCTCAGCGGCCATGGCTCACAGGCCCAGCCGCTCCGCGGCATGTGGGATCCTCTCTGACCGGGGCACAAACCCGTGTCCCGTGCATCGGCAGGCGGACTCTCAACCACTGTGCCACCAGAGAAGCCCTCACTGTGGTTTTGATTTGCATTCCCCTAATTATTCATGATGTTCATAACCTTTCCCATGTCCTGTGCTTTTGTTGCAGTGAGACACTTGTTTTCTTATAGTAGTTTTACAATTTCAGGTCTCATAAACGTCTTTTTAAAAAATATTTATTTATTTATTTACTATTTTATTTATTTGGCTGAATCCGGTCTTGGTTGTGGCATGCAGGATCTTAGCTGCAGCATGTGCAATATTTCGTTGTGGTGCGTGAACTCTTCCTTGCGGTGCACAGGCCTTCTCTCTCTAGTTGTGCTGTACAGGCTCAGTGCTTGCAGCGTGCAGGTGCTCTAGTTGTGGTGTGCGGGCTCTAGAGCGTGTGGGCTTAGTTGCCCCACAGCACGTGGGATCTTAGCTTCCCAACCAGTGATCAAACCCTAGTTCCCTGCATCCGAAGGCAGATTCTTAACCACTGGACCACTAGGGAAGTCCCTCATAAAAGTCTTTAATCCATTTTTAGTCAATTTTTGGAGACTGGTATAAGATAGCAATACAAATTCATTTTTCTACGTATGATTATCTGGTTCTCCCAACACCACTTATTAAAGACACTAATCTTTCTGCATTGTGTGTTCTTGATACCCTTGTTAAAGATATGTTAACTATGTATGGGTGGTTTGTTCTTTTCTTTCTTTTTTCTTTTTATTTACTTTTGATTGCACCAGGTCTTAATTGCAGCAGGCGGGCTTCTTAGTTGTGGCTCACAGTCTCCGTAGTTGTGGCATGCAAACTCTTAGTTGCAGCATGCATGTGGGATCTCGTTACCGGACCAGGCATCAAACCCGCGTCCCCTACCTTGGAAGGTGGACTCTTAACCACTGTGCCATCAAGGAAGTCCCTGTTCTTTTTTGTTTTTTTTTTCTTAAATAGTAAACATTATGATCAGGTTGTTTACGAAGGAGGCAACCACACATACAAGTTCAACTATAAAAATATTTGCAAATCAAACTTCATGTGTTCTAAAAGGACCAAAGTTGACTCTTCAGTTTGTTACATTTTTTTATGTCTCTGTTTTTATTCCAGTACCGTACATTTTGTGCTACCACTAATTTTGAAATATCAAAATTGTTTTTTCTCAAAATTGCTTTAGGTATTTGGAGTCTTGTGTGGTTCCAAACAGATAATATAATTTCTCCTATTTCTTTTCTTTTCTTTTTTTTCAATTGGCTGTGCCACAGCTTGCAGGGTCTTAGTTCCACGACCAGGGATCAAACCCATGCTCCCTACAGTGGAAGCACGGAGTTCTAACCACTGGAACACCAAGGAATTCCCAGTTTCTCCTATTTCTGGTAAAAAAAAATGCCTTTGGAATTGTTATAAGGATTGCATTGATCTGTAGACCACTTTTGTAGGATAGAAAAGAAAGATGGAGTAGCAATACTCATATCACAGCAAAAAGACTTTAAAATAAAGACTATTACAAGAGACACAGAAGGACGCTACATAACGATCAAGGGATCAATCCAAGAAGAAGATATAACAATTGTAAATATTTATGCACCCAACATAGGAGCAGCTCAATACATAAGGCAAATACTAACAGCCATAAAAGGGGAAATCAACAGTAAAACAATCATAGTAGGGGACTTTAACACCCCACTTTCACCAATGGACAAATCATCCAAAATGAAAACAAATAAGGAAACACAAGCTTTAAATGATACATTAAATAAGATGGACTTAATTGATATTTATAGGACATTCCATCCAAAAACAACAAATTACACTTTCTACTCAAGTGCTCATGAAACATTCTCCAGGAAAGATCATATATTGGGTCACAAATCAAGCCTTAGTAAATTTAAGAAAATTGAATAATATCAAATATCTTTTCTGACCACAATGCAATAGACAAGATATCAATTACAGGAAAAATCTGTAAAAAATACAAACAAATGGAGGCTAAACAATACACTACTAAATAAACAAGAGAGCACTGAAGAAATCAAAGAGGAAATCAAAAAATACCTACAAACAAATGACAATGAAAACACGACAACCCAACCTTTCCTGGTGGTTTTCTAGTAATTTTTCTCACAACACAACAATTCCAAAGACAAGGATTTGGGAAAAAAAGCAATAAAATAATGGTATCTTGAATATCTCTTAAGAAGCTAGAGTCGTATATTTTTTACATCTTTATTGGAATATAATTGCTTTACAATGGTGTGTTAGTTTCTGCTTTATAACAAAGTGAATCAGCTATACATATACGTATGTCCCGATATCTCCTCCCTCTTGCATCTCCCTCCCACCCTCCCTATCCCACCCCTCTAGGTGGTCACAAAGCACCGAGTTGATCTCCCTGTGCTATGAGGCTGCCTCCCACTAGCTATCTATTCTAAGTTTGGTAGTGTATATATGTCCATGCCACTGTCTCACTTTGTAACAGCCTACACTTCCCCCTCCCCTGCTCACGGTGTCATCTTTCAGTATTGTTGACTACAGTTAGTTAGCTGCTCTCTTGTGGATATGATGGGGGCTTGGATCTGAATCTGCAGTCTGAGGTGAAAGCTTTCATTTCTGTATCTTTGCCACTTCACATTATATGGAAATCACTTGGGGGAATTGGCTTTGCTATTCTGTTTCCTAATCTGAAAGGAGATGCCCAAGGCCTTTCCTGTGGGCACACACATCCTAAAGAGAGTGGCACAGCAGGGCTGACATAAGCCACTGTCAGTTTGGCTGACACCACCATGGATGGGGGCACGCTGGTTTTTATTTTCAAAGTTCTCTGTCTCCCCATTGCATCCATTGCAGATTCTCTGACAGCATCCCTCACTCCAGCGACAGCCACCTGAGATCACATTCTTCCATCCTCCATCTCCTCCACGGAATGTCTTTGCTTTGCCTTATTCAGTAGTTCTCACACCCTAGTTGCACACTGGAGCCACCCTGGAGCTTTTAAAATGTCTGTTCCCTTGTCAACTTACCCCAAGCAACTGATGCAGTCCATAGTCTTGGAAAGGTACTTGCTGTGGCCAGAGTTGAGAAGTGCTTCCCCAATTTCTTCGTCTTCTTGGTTGCCCTTCCTTTTCTACGTGACTGTGCTTTCTCTCACATTACCCCTAAGTGGAGTTAAGACAATGGAATCTGAGGCTAGATGTCTTTCTGCACCACCTACTTCCTGTGTGACTTCAGGCCAGTTACACAACCTCTGTCCTGAGTGCTGCCACCTATAAAATGAGGATAAGAATACTGACTTGGTAAGGTTGTTTAGGGACTTAGATGAAGTAGATAAATAAAAATCCCATAAAAAAGTGGTTCTCAAAGTGAAACTTTTCCAGAGTGCCTACTGTTGGGGTTGGGGTCCACAAGGGCAAAACAATTTTGATGGTAAATACTAAAACGCTATGTGCCTCCTTCACTCTTACTCTCTCACAAGTGTACTATGGACTCTTCTAGAGGCTCCATGACATATGACGTCAAACAGCTGAATGCAGACGTGACTCCAGCTGCACTTTATTTTCAGCCTGACACTAAAGAAATTCACAGAACGTTATAAACAATGACCTCTAAATTTTGTTCTGGAAAATAATTACTTTTCATATAAATCCTTATGTTAATATATACTACTTTATTATATGAATTAATAATTTAAAATTTCTCACTTTTAATCTCTAATATGGTAAATATTGAAAGATGCAAACTGTATAAACAAAAACTCTTTGAGGTTCTCAATAATTTAATCTTTATTTTTCTTATTGTGGTAAATATATATAACATAAAATTGACCGTGTAACCATTTTTAACTGTATGACTCAGTGACATTAACTATCTTTTTATTATTGTGCAACTATTGCCACAATCCAAAATCCCCCTCCCCTTCCTGCTTCTCATTTAATGACTTCCTTACGCTCTTCCAGGAATTACCAGTTGACTGCTCACCTTCTCCCTCAGAGGCATTGTGACTTTCTTCTGTTCTGTTTGTCTCCCTGTTTTCAATTAACTGATTGCTTAACTTTTAAGAGTAATAGTTGTTTCAGGCAAAAGATTATAACTGTGGGAAAGGGGATGTTGTATGTGATGGGAATGCTGTCCCTCCAGCCTGTACTTCCCAGAGGCAGGAAATTTTAATCATGCTGTGCTCCCAGAAATTATCTTCATTATGCAAATATTTTTGAGTATTGATATATATTCTATTTATACATATATAAACATGAATATATACTTTTCTTAATTTTCACAGAAATAGGAACATATCTATACAAACTTTTCTGCAACTTAAATTTCTACTTTGCAAGGTATTTTGAATAGCTTTCCTTATAAGTACACAGTTCTCTCTCTCCCTTTCTCTCTCATGGAAACCACATGTGAATATTGAATAAATAGTGATGAAGGACCTACTGTGAAAAGGGCACTGCCCTTCTATTCCATACCCCGATTCCACTCAGAGACTGTCTTCAACGGTTTTAGGTGCTGTACTTATAGAAGTTTCTATGCATGTTCACACAGATATGGAAAAAGATAGGAGCATCTTTTCATATTTACACAAAGAAGACTTTGAAATACACTTTGTTACCACCAGTGATGGATTTTTCTAACTCAGTGTATGTACTCTGTGTGTATCTCCTCATCTCTAACCTGGATCATGAAGCTGCCTCACGGCTCTGGTCCCACTGTTGCCACTACAGGTGATTCTCGGCCATACTGCCTGCAACCCTGGAAAGCAGAAGTACTCCATCTCTTCTGTGCATGGGTCTCTTTAACTTCTAGTGAAGCCTATGGATCCCTTTCCAGAAAAGATAGTTTAAAATGCATTTTTTAAATGCCCAGGATTTAAATATTTGGAAATAGTTATCAAAACTGCTTTTAACATGTGCAGGTGTCATAATTAATATCACCACTTTTAATGCGTGTCTTCAGTCTTCCCTTCCTTCCAGCCCAGCTTGCATTCTGAGGTGCATTCCCACAACCACTCCCTTGCAAACTGCCCTCACCCTTCCCCTACTCTCCCTCCCTCTGAGAAGACCACCAAACCTGGCTACACATGTCATGTAAGTTCTTATCCCCCTGGGTTTTTCATCAAGAGGACTAGGGCCGGAATGCAAAGCTGTTCTGAATAATCTGCTGATTTGAATTGAGGACAAGGTGACTTCTCTGCTGGCACCAAAGGACTGCTTCAGGGGGAGCCTATGACTTTAACTTATTCATTAACTTTCATGTCATTCAAAGCATTAGTCTCATGAATGTACCATGCATGGTGTGTGGACTTGAATTGTCCTGGTGCAGCTAAGTGAGCCAACTTCTAAGTCTAAAAGCTGAGGCAGCATGCTGTCTCCTTAACATACTTGAATGTCCCTGTTTAACATGTTCAATTACCTTGAACATTTAAATTCTTATCTCAGCCCACATGCTGCAGCAACTAGTAGTCAGTTAAACTCATTCAACCCAACTGTTTGATTACTTCTGATGTGCCATTTAAATTATTTCTTCAAAATAATATGTTGAGGATTACTGGCCAAAAAGAACAATCTTTATAAATACAGCATTTGCCAGGAGTGCTCTGGCCATGAGAGGGGATCACTTACATCACTCTGGCAAAATCCCTCACCCTGTTCCTCTCTCCCACCTGGGATCTTCACCACAATAAAGTCGGGGCCCCTCAATATCCTCCATGAACTGGCTTTACTCTCTGCTCCTGCCTCACCCCTTATTCACTTCTATGCTGATATGGCTGTATGTGCCCCATACATTTTTTTCTCCAATTAAAGGAATATAGTTTTACCTTAAAATATAACAAAAATCACTAGTAATTCCAATAGTCAGATGCATCTCATTTTGTAACTTTCCAGCACGTTTCATCATGGGCAAAAAATAAGATCATACCCACATACTTAGTTTTGTTATCTGCATTTTAAATTCGACCCTCCATGGACATTTGCCTTCTACTTTTATATGTGCTAAATATTGTGGTGAATGCATAACTTTAATACCCATTAGTTATTATAGTGTGTTTATGTACCAGAATTATGTACCAGAATTCTCCATTGCTACACAACTCCAATGAGGTCATTTTTATTCTTATTTTTAAAAATCCTGCTCATGACAGAAATATCTGAAAATATTGAATAACTAGACCCCATTAAAAGAAATTACAATGTGAGGTCACAAACACAGTGAGTGAAAGAAGCCAGTCACAAAGAACAGCTACTGCATAATTCCAATTTTGAAAAACAGGCAGATTTGAACAAATGTTTGTGTGTGGGGGTGCATTCTGACGTGAAAAACTATAAGGACAGATAAGGAAGTGGTGATAATGTATATCTTCAACTGAGCAGTGGCTGTGTGGGTATGTGCTCCTGGATAATTAATTGAGTGCTACACTTAGATTATGCACACTTTCCTATATGAATCTGATTGTTCACAATACAAACAGCTTTCAAAGCTCATAACCCCTCTAACTCAGTTAAAAATATCTCTTAGTAACTCATCATATAGACTTCCAGTTTTATTCATATCCCTGATTATATTATACATACTAATTTGTAACACGCTGTTAGTACTTGATATATTGTGACCATCTTCCGCCTCTGGTCACATTTTGATTGAATGGCAACTAGAACGGCCATAATCAAAAAGACTAAACACACCAAAATGTTGGAGAAGATAGAAACTGTAACCTTCACACATTGCGGGTGGGGATGTAAAATGCTGCAGCCACATGGGGAAACAGTTTAGAACTTTCTAAAAAGGTAAACATACATTTGCAGTATGACCCACTAATCCCAGTCCTGGGTATCTACATGAGAGAAATGAGAACATATACCCATACCGAGTCTTCTATAGAAATGTTTATAGCAGCATTATTCATAAGAGCCAAAACTTGGAACCAATTAATATGTCTAAATACAGATGAATGAATAAACGAACTGTGGTACATCAACACACATGAATAAATGCTACTGTGCAATCAAAGCTGCCTGGTACTCATACATGCTGCAATATGGAGGTAACTTAAAAAGAGTCATACACAAAGTATCACACCTCATACGAGTCCAGTTATACTTTGAATGTTGGCACATATCTCCCTTGTATAGAACTGGCATTCATTATTTAACCAAGCCCTCTTTTTGGACTTGAAGTTGTTTCCCTTTTTTCAATTTTACAGACATGGCTGTGCTGACCATCTTTGTGACTGAATGTTTATGGCCAAGCTTATCTACAATTTTGGACAAAAACCCAGCAGTGGAACTGCCTGTTTGAAGGTTTGTGTATTTTGAACCTTTCAATAAATATTGCCAAACGCCCATCACAAATTTGGCCGGGTCTCCGCTCCCACCAGCATAGCGTGAGGGTCAAATGTTTCTGGTCTGATATAATAGGACTTGCCTTTCAAACACAGCACTGCTCATCAACATGGTGCAAATGTTGGGGAGTAGGGTGGTCCGGGAGTGGGATGGAAATGGACAGGTGAATGTGTTGTTCCAGCCCTAAATTTCCACTTTCATGGTGCCCTGTATTTGTTTGCAGTTCCCTTGGGTACACGGCCACCATACCGTTATTCATCAATAGTGCCAATCACCAAGTAGTAGGTTTTGTAGTTGCAACTATCAGATGGATCCTTGGCACCACTGCCATGAGCCTGGTGATGTGGCTAGTATGGTATATGGACAAAACCTCGCTCTTCCCCTCTGATCTAGCCTGCGTGGGAATGTGGAGAGTCTGCGTTTTCCTTCACACCAACAAAATCAGCAGAGTCACCACATGTCACCATTACAGCTACCATGATAATTACCTACCTCTGGGTATGTGTGTCGTGCAAAACCTCCTGCTGGTCGCCAGCATTCTAGGGCTCTGGGAGAAAGCCTCCATTATCTTTCCACTTAGGAATGTGTACATGGGAATTCTTCAGACGAATGCCTCCTGCAATCCATTTGTCACTTCAGGAATTCTCAACATAGCTGCTGGTCTCTGTATCTCGATTGGCGTCTTCTGGAATTACCACTCTGTGATGAATGAAGAGCATATTGCCTTCCCACCATCTTTCAATATGCCCTTCAAGCCAGATACTCAGCGAATTGGCAGTGCTTCTCTAGAGGTATGTTTGGCCGGCTTCATGATGTTGTTAAGTGGGTTGTTTTTCCTCTCTTACAAACTCCCCCTGGATAGCCAAGTGCGTCCTGAAGTTTCAGAAATGAAAAATTCCTGGTTCATTGACTTTGCAAATCCAAGATTACCAAGAGTTTGTAGGAAGTATTACCAGGATGCTCTATTAAATATTTCCAAGGACTCAAGATCATGGTAAATGAGTTTTGGGCAGAAAGTGGCAAACTGTTTGCTTTGGTTATATTATGAGTCTGAATTTTGTTCATTGATTCAATTAAGGAAATTTCATTTTAAAATATCTTGCCTACATGCCAGTTTTTAATTATTTTAATTATTGCCTAGTTAATAATACTATAAACCTAGTGTATGGAAATAAGAGTTTCTTAGATTCTCACATCTCTCTCTTAAACTTCTGCTAAAAACAACAGACTTATTTCCTATGGCACAGTCATTACATCTATTTATCATATAAAAATTTCCAAAATGTGCAAAAGTAGAGAAAATACTATAAGGAATTCTTCCATATCCATCACCAGATTCAAATATCAAAATTCTTCCATATTAGCTTTCTTGCCTTCTTTTAATCTTTTTCTTTTTCCAAAATATTAAGTGACATTATGTCCCCTCATCTTAACAAAAAAGACGTTTCCTTGCCTAACCATTAACCATTACCTTGCCTAACCATTAACCATTTCCTTGCCTAAAGAACGTTAACAGTTATTCCTTGCTATCATTTAATACTTAGAATTTTTAAATGCCTCAAAATAAATTCTTTGGATTTGTTTTTTCTACACAAGGTGCTCACAATGACTCTTAAGGCTAAAACTAAAGCATCTTCTCTACCACCATACCCCGTCTGCCCTTTAAAGAAAATTTAATTTTGCTAAATAAACTGAGTCAATTGGCTTGTCATGAAATGTGTTACTTCTTGAGGCTTAATTAGATTCTAGATCAGGTCTTTGTGGGAGAGTATTTCAGAAGTGGTGCCCTGTGTTTCATACTGAGTGCATTATACCAGATGGCATACAGTACTTTCCCTTTTTAATGATGCAAAGTTGATGGGTGGATCATGAGGGGAAAGCTCATACCCTCTTGTAAAGTTTACCAAACTTCCACCAAAATCTCATCATTGATGGTCCTTATTTAAATCAACTATTGCACTAAGAATTACAAGAGGTGACTTTAATGTGAACAGTCTTGCCAGATTTATTAGCTGGGATGATTTTGTAAAGAACTTTCTTTCATCAAGTATGCCTACTGGGTTACTCTAAAATTCAGCTCATACAAAAAGGTTAAGGTAATGCCTCTTTTTTCCCCCATATAATTGTTAAAGTTCTAGAGTAAGGAGGGTGAGTGCTGTAAATGTTGTATCTTTAATGTTGACCAATGTATTTTTTAAAAATTGTTTTTGCTACTCTGTTTTTCCTTTTGTTTTTGAATATCAACTCAACTTTTCAGTATAAACTCATAAGATTGCCCATGTTTTTACTATGGAAATTTTCAGTGCATTCAAAAGTTGATAGTGGAGAGGACATGTCAAGAATACATTTAACAACTACACATAGCAAATGTTAGACAAATATTGAAATTTAAACGTTAGTTTACCCTATATCTACATACTGCCCCCCTGCCACCCAATCACAGTTTTGCCCAGGTTCACAACTCTCTTGAAATCTATTCATGGATCTCATTTTCAAAATAAGTGACAGCTTCCAAAATTGATTTCTTTGTTGTTTCATGGACATGATGGAATCTTCACTTTCTCATAATTTTCAGCTTATTTTTAAAACAAATTAACTTCACTATTTAAAAACCTACCTAGAATATTAATAAGTACAGATGATAGGGACAGAGTAAAGGGACAAGGTGATTAAACAGTTAATCCCACTAGGGGATTATAAGTAAAGAAAAAAGTATGGGAGACCCTCTAAGTTAATGATCACTCAAGAAAGCAGGTTTCCTTAACCACAAAGCCAAGCAGGCTTATTATTAGCAACAAACTCATGCAATGGAAGCATGAGACATGCCCCAAAACAATAAAATAATGGTGGCTTGAGACCCACATCCTGCCCAGTGACCTCAATTAATAACCCCTATGACATGCTCTCTGCACACTTAAAAAATGATAATTTATGGACAGGTGACATTTCAAAGTGAAAGACCCTCATTGTATGGAGACCTGAAATAATTTTTCCACTGCACCATGACAGCCCCAATTTGACCATGTAGGGACAAGAAAACTCCCCTGCACAACCTGCAGGAGTAGCTGATGATGGAAGCGTGACATCTACCCAAGAATGAGGAGGAAGGTGGTCTTCTCTCCCTCCCTGCATTCCTTTGATTATAAAACTGCAGGCCTCTAAGTTCTCGGTGAGCAGCACCGTTTCATCCACCTGCTTGTGAACCTCACTAGTGTCCTATTCCGATAAATCACTTGCTATCTATCACTTTGCCTCTCATTGAATTCTTTCTTCTCTGAGACTCTCCTTTCTACTCTTTCCTCAGAGTCACCTGAAATGCGACCTAGCAGTTCCACAGATATATCCTGCTTAAAATTATTTTACTAAACAGTTATGACTGATGGTTTCTACATTTAAAATTTAAGAAAGAGGGACTTCCCTGTTGATGCAGTGGTTAAGAATCTGCCTGCCAATGCAGGGGACATGGGTTCAAGCCCTGGTCCCAGAAGATCCCATGAGCCATGGAGCAAAAAAGCCTGTACAACACAACTACTTAGCCTGCGCTCTAGAGCCCACAAGCCACAACTACTGAGCCTGTGCACCAGAATTACTGAAGCCCACACACCTAGAGCCCGTCCTCTGCAACAAGAGAAGCCACCACAGTGAGACGTCCGTGCACTGCAATGAAGAGCAGCCCCCACTCGCCACAACTAGAGAAAGCCCGCACACAGCAACGAAGACCCAATGCAACCAAAAATTAATTAATTAAAAAATTTAAAAAATAGGTGACTCTATGAAATTAATAATACTGTAAATGTGTCAAGGATTATCCATTAAAGCATGTTTCTACTTCATGTGTCTAGTGTATGACTTTCATCATTATGAGCATTCTTTTTGTTATATTACTATAGTTATTTCATTGGTTAATTCATTTATCATCAGATTAGTGGTTTATATTATAAGGTAAATTATACTTTGCCTCTACTATCTCGTCTCCAAAGGAATGAGTGTCTGGGGAGGAGAGTGGCTAGTTCAGCAGGCAATCCCTGCTGATATCTTCTGCTCTCTACGGCTGATCCTTACTATGAGCAGACGTAAACTCTCAGCCACACTGGGTGAGTCTGTTCTGCGAGTCCAATGTCCTCTCCTCAGCCTTCCACTAACACCGTGTTCCACCACCCACTGTCCGTATGCCCAGCATTCTCTGTTGCTAGGTCACGGATGCTATGACAGTGTCTCTCCTGCTGATTGTGGCACACATTTTCTTCATCTTGTCTCCTCTATCACATTTTTTTGTCCCCCCACCCGGAGGAAAGTATGTTTACTAATGGACCCTAAGAGTCCACTTTTAAGATCTATATGACTGTAGAACATGTACAGTAAACCATTTTATATTCTTATAATGGGACATTACACAGCAATTCCACATTATGAAGAATAATTAAGGAAAAAATTCCTAGTATTGCTAAATAAAAAGCTGATTTCAAAAATATGTCGTTAAAAATGTTGGAGAGGGTGTGGAGAAAAGGGAACCCTCTTGCACTGTTGGTGGGAATGTAAATTGGTGCAGCTGCTATGGAGAACAGTATGGAGGTTCCTCAGAAAACTAAAAATAGAGTTAACATATGATCCTGCAATCCCACTTCTCAACATATATCCAAAGAAAACTCTAATTCAAAAAGATACATGCACCCTGATGTTCACAGCAGCACTATTCACAATAGCCAAGATGTGGAAACTACCTAAATGTCCACTGACAGATGAATGGATAAAGAAGACATGGTACATATATACAAGGGAATACTAGAAAAGAATGAAAAATTTTAAAATGAAATAAAGAAGGAAATAATGCCATTTGCAGCAACACGGATGGACCTAGAGATGATCATAGTAAGTGAAGTAATTCAGAAAGAGAAAGACAAACACTGTATGATATCACTTATATGTGGAACCTAAAATATGGCACAAATGAACCTATGTACAAAACAGAAACAGACTCATAGACATAGAAAACAGACTTGTGATTGCCAAGGGGGAGGAGAAGAGGGAGAGAGGTAGATTGGGATTTTGGGGTAGATGCAAACTATTATATATAGGATGCACAAACAACAAAGTCCTACTGTATAGCACAGGGAACTATATCTTGTCTCCTGTGATAAACCATAATGGAAAAGAATATAAAAAAAGAATGTCTCTGTGTATAACTGAGTCACTTTGCTATACAGCAGAGACTGGCACAGCATTGTAAATCAACTCTACTTCAATAAAAACAAGAGAGACGATGATATACAGTTAGGAGTCTTGTTTCTTAAAAAAGGGGAAAAAGGAGAGATGGAGGGGAGGGATGACATATGTGAACACGTTACCCAGCATGGCAACATATCTCTCAAGAGCCTTGGCATCCTGACTTGTACAGGAAGGAAAAGAATCTCCTAGAGATGAAATGGGAGAGTGAGTATACGTTAAGGGCCTAACAGAACATCAGTTCACTTGAGGAATCCTGGTGATGCTGCTGGGGCAGCTGGCATGTCAAAGGGAGAGCTGTCAGGAGGGGACAAAGGATGTGGGGAGAGTGGGGCAGTCTCCAGAGAACTGTGGTCTGAAGCTGGCCAGGTCAGCATGGGTAGATGGGTCTTCATCAATATTAGAGGGTGGCAAACATGCATCTGGAGGGACTTTCCGGGAGGTCCAGTGGTTAAAACTCTGCACTTCCACAGCAGGGTTCACAGGTTCAATCCCTGGTCAGGGAACTAATATCCCCACATTGGTGTAACCAAAAAAAGAAAAAGTACCTGGAACACAAGTATTGATTTAATATAAATTGTTAGCTATGTTTACACACACATGTGTATTGTATACGTGTGTGTTTGCCTATTTTCTCTTATGCCAAAAGCTTATCTGGGTAAAAGTGTATACGAAAATCACATTTATAGACCAAGGTGTCATATGGAGATGACTTAGGATCCTCCACTCCACCTCAAGGGACTGCAGACCCTTAATATCCAACACCCAGAGTCCTGCATTGCTGCCCGGATTTGCCATCCTTGGAACTGTGCCTCTCAAGACATGCTGGTATTTTGAATGGCATTAAATGTTTAAACATGGGATAGAGGCAAACCAAGCACAAATATATTTGGGAAACCCAGAGCGGAAAGATAAATGGGGTTCTTTGGTGAAGGCTTTCTGGGAGTCATTCTACGCTCTGAGGGGCCCTAAAAGAGGAACACACGGCAGGGCAGCCTGTGCACCGGTTTTCGCGGAACCTTGAAAAACCGGCATCCCTCCCGGGCTGCTGCCCTCATGTCTCTGAGGTCTACTTCCTCGCTCACCTCAAGGTCGAGGGTAGTGACACTAGGCTTGCAGGTGCCCTCTCCCGGTGACCCCAACCCCACCCCTTCATCTCCAGGCCCTGGTGCATGAGAGGCTGAAGGGAGGAACCCAAAGGGTGAAGGTAGTGAAGTGAAGCTGGCGAGGTGCAAGCAATCCTCTGTTCCTTTTCCCCAGCAGGGAATTCTGGCTTCTGAGAACTGAGTGCTCAGCATTGGTGGCCTGTCCTGCAGGGCCCCGTCTGGCACCAGGGAGGGGAGGCCAGGCTGCCAACATGCACCCTTGGTGCCCGGCTGTGCTCTCTCACCCCATCACCTGTCTGCCTGCACTCACTCATCATGTCCACATCAACCACACACATGGACCAATACCAAGGGGACCATTACAGATAAGCACCCTCCTCCATACCAAGGGTTTAAATCAAGAATCTTCTGGAAATCCAGGAACTCCAGGCACTGCAGAGCAGGGCACAAAATGCCAGTGTACCTCACATTACACCAGGCAAGCCAGCACAGGGCAGCCTTCTGTTGTGAAAAACTATCAGAACTCCACTTTAAAGCTACCCTCCAGACACCACAGGTAAGCGCTAGAGGGTGAGGAGACACGGAAGGAAATCCTGCTTTAAAATTGTGGGGAAAAAACTGACCATCTTTTTGTTTTGAAAAATTTCTGACTTCCAAAAAAAAACCCATTACAAATAGCACCTCTCCACATATTCTTCACCCAAGACTTCCCAAGTGGAAACAACACCTCTCACCACAGCATGATGCTTGGAATCAAGAAATTCACATTGACCATTACTAATTATTAGAGCAATGCAAATCAAAACTACGATGAGGTACCACCTCACACGGGTCAGAATGGCCATCATTAAAATGTATACAAATAACAAATGCTGGAGAGGATGTGGAGAAAAGGGAGTCCTCCTACACTGCTGGTGGGAATATAAGTTAGTGTAGCCACTATGGAGAAGAGCATGGAGTTTCTTCAAAAAAACAGAGTTACCATATGATCCAGCAATCTCACTCCTGGGCATATATCCAGACAAAACTAAAATTTGAAAAAAATACACACACCCTAATGTTCATAGCAGCACTATTTACAGTAGCCAACACATGGAAACAACCTAAATGTCCATCAACAGAGGAGTGGATAAAGAGGATGTGGTCCATATATACAATGGAATATTACTCAGACATGAAAAAGAATGAAATAATGTCACTTGCAGCAACATGAACAGATTTAGAGATTATCACACTAAGAGAAGTAAGTCAGAGAAAGACAAATACCATATGATATCACTGATAAGTGGAATGTAAAATACAGCACAGATCAACATATCAATGAAAGAAAAACAGATTCACAGACATAGAGATCAGACTTGTTGCCAAGTGTGTGGGGAGGGAAAGATAGGGAAGTTGTGATTAGCAGATGCAAACTATTATATAT
The DNA here is from genome assembly GCF_963455315.2 of Globicephala melas. Classification (NCBI taxonomy): domain Eukaryota; kingdom Metazoa; phylum Chordata; class Mammalia; order Artiodactyla; family Delphinidae; genus Globicephala; species Globicephala melas. The sequence goes on along the minus strand of NC_083336.1, from coordinate 32,046 downwards.
AGGATGGATAAACAATAAGGTCCTACTGTAGAGCACAGGGAACTTTATTCAATATCCTGTGACAAAACATAATGGAAAAGAATATGAAACTATATATATATATATATATACACACACACACACACACACACACACACACACACACACATATATATATGTATGTATAACTGAGTCACTTTGCCATACAGAAAAAATTAACACAACATTGTAAATCAAGTATACTTCAATAAAATTAAAAACAAATTCAGGTAAACAACACGGTGACCTACGGACCTTATTCAAACCTCACCCTTCGCTGGGGTGCCATCCTATTTGTGCTGCAGAATCAGCCTAGGAACACGGGGCATCCCTGTGGTCAGGTGCCTTCATTCCCTCCAGTTTTGAGCTGCCCCTCTGGTGGTCTTTCATCACCTTGGCGGCTTTTAAGAGGACTAGTGAGTTTTATTTTTTTAAAAGCACTTCCCACACCTTAGGTTTGTCTGATGTATTTTCAGCGAGGTCACCTCAGAAGGGTGGAGGTGCCCTCCTCAGATTGCTTGATGTACAGCGTCCACGTGCCTCAGTCCCCGCGCCATCAACCATGTGGAGAACCGCTCTCCCCAGGGGTTTGGCCTGGTTGGATGTTGCTGTCTGGTATGCCTCATACTTGAATTTCATAAGCGAGTGTAAACTGGAAACAGGCTTATCTGGAGCTCCTAGAGCTGAAGCTGAAGTGTCTCATGCCAGTGTTGCCCTTCCAAGGTCAAGGATGTGGTGTGTGGGTTGCAGGGTAGGGGAGAGCCTCCAGCCACATGCTCACCAGGACTTAGGCTTGCTGAAATAAGAAAGAAGTGTTCATGGAAGCCAGTTAAATCTCTTTCCTCTCTGTCTTCCCCTCCAGCTGACTTCCTGGGCCACAGGTGGTACTGGGTCTCAGAAGAGGCATTTTGGGGATCTAGTGGAGAGGTGGTGGAGCGTGGTAACACAGGTAGGGTTTCGTGGAAAGCTTACCTGGCTCACTATGCCTAAATGAACACCTTATATCAGGAAACACACACACATGGTTCACTGTGACAAAATGCAGAACGAATACAAGCACAAACACACACACACAGCTCACTGTGACTCAATGTACAGCCTATACCAGCATACAGACAACCCCCCACACACACAGGGCTCACTGAGATTGAATGCACAGTGTATACCAACACACACACACATACACACAAACACAATAGGGCTCACTGTGACTCAGTGCACAGCCTATACCAAAACACACACACACATGCATGTCTCACTGTGACTCGATGCATAGCCTACATCAACACACACACAAAACACACACACACACCTCATTGTAATTCAATACACAGTCTACACAAGCACACAGACACACATACAAGCTCACTGTGACCCAATGCAGAGCCTATACCAACACACACACACACACAAACCCCTCAGTGTAACTTAGCACACAGTGTGTACCAGCACACACACACACACACGTGGATAAGTGTGATGCAATGCACAGCTTATACCAGCACAGAAACAGACACACACACACAGCTCACAGTGATTCAACGAACAGCCTATACCAGCACACACACAGACACACATGTCTCAATGTGAATCAATGCACAGCCCATATGATGACACACAAAAACACAGATGCACACTTACAGACGGCACCCTGGGATGCAATGTACAACATATACCAGCAGACACACACACATACATGGCTCACTGTGACTCAATGCACAGCTATATCAGCACACAAACACACACAGATACACATAGCTCAGTGAAAATCAATGCACAACCTATACTAGTACACAAACACACATACATGGCATATTGTGACTGAATGCACACTTGTAGCAGCACACAGACACACACACATGGCTCACTGTGAGTCAATGCACAGCCTATAAGAGTACATACACACACACACACGGCTTAATGTGGCTCAATGTACAGCCCATTCTAGCACATACACAAAGAGACACACAGGGATTCCATGGTGGCCAGAATTTGAGAGTCTGCGTGCCAATGCAGGGACATGGGTTTATGCCCCAGTGTGGGAAGATCCCACATGCTGCGGAGCAGCTGGGCCCATAAGCCATGACCACTGGTCCTGTGCGTCCAGAGCCTGTGCTCCACAATGGGAGAAGCCACATGGTGAGAGGCCTGCACCACATAAAAAAAAAAAAGAGACCCACAAACTTTCACACAGCTAACAGTTACTCAATGCACGGCCTGTACCAGCACACACACACACAAACATGGCTCACTGTGCCTCAATGCACATCCTATACCAGCACACAAACACACACGAGCCACTGTGATTCAATGCACTGCCTATACAAGAACACACAACACACACATACACACAAGCATGGCTCACAGTGACTCAAGGCACAGCCTATACCAGCACACACACAAACAAACACACACGAATGGCTCACTGTGACTCAATGCACACCCTATGCCAACACACAGACACACACCCACACTCACAAAAACACACAAGATACACAAGGACTCAATGCACACACAAACACGGCTCACTGTGACTCAAGGTACAGCCTATAGCAGCACACAGACATACAAACATGGCTCACTATGACTGAATGCACAACATATAAAAGCACACACACAGATGAATCAATGTGACTCAATGCTCAACATATAACTGCACACAGACAAAGACACATACACACAGGGCTCACAGTGAGTGAATGCATAGCATATACCAGCACACACACACACACACCACACTGCTCACTGTGACTGAATGCGCAGCCGATACCAGCACACACACACACACACACACACACACACAGTTAACTGTAACTAAATGCAGAACTATAACAGCATACAGACACACATACAAATCTCACTGTGTTGCACAGCCTGAAGCAGTACACACACATACACACATACACATGGCAAACTGTGACTCAATGCACAACCTATAGATGCTTGCACACACATACACAAACATGGATCAGTTTGACTCAATGCACAGCCTACATCATCACACGGACACACAGAGACACACACACACACGGCTCACTGTGACTCAATGCCCAGGTTATACAAGAACACACGACCACACACACATAGAAAAACACATGGCTCCCTATGACTCATTGCACAGCCTATAGCAGCACAAACATCCACACACACACCTGTCACTGTGACTCAATGCACATCCCGTACCAGCAAACACAATCACACACCCCAACAAATAAATGGCTCACTGTGATTTAATACAGCACCTAAGGCCACACACATATATAGACTACTCACTGTGACTGAATGCACAGCCTATAGTAGCACACACACACACACACACACACGCATCAATGTGACTCAATACATAGCCTATACCAGAACAGAGACACACAAAGACACACACACATGGCTCACAGTGTGTTAGAGCACAGCATATGCCAGCACACACACACAAGCACAAGCCTCTCTGTGACTCAATGCACAGCCAATATCCGCAAACACACACACACACACACACGGCTCAATATGACTAAATGCACAGCATGCAACAGCACACATACAGACACACGGCTCACTATGACTCAATGGACAGAGTGTAACAGTGCTCACATACACAAACACAGCTCAATGTGACTCAATGCACAGCCTATAGCAGCACACACACACACACACACACACACGGCTAACTGTAACTCAATGCAGAACTTATAACAACACACAGAGACACATACACTGCTCACTGTGAATGCATAACCTGTACCAGAACCACACACACACACACACACACACACACACACACACACATGGCTCACTGTGACTTTATGCACAGCATACACCAGCACACAGACAAAAAGGTAACACACAGACTCACGGATCAATTTGTCTCAATGCACAGCCTATATCAGCACCCAGAGACACACACAAACACAGCTCACGGTGAGTCAATGCAAAAACCATACCAGGACAGAGACACACACAAAGAGACTCACGGCTCATTGTAACTCAAATCACAGCCTATACCAGCACAAACAAACACACACATGGCTCACTGTGAGTCAATGCACATCCTATAACATACACAGAAACATGACTTAATGTGACTCAATGCACAGCCCATTGCAGCACACACACAAAGAGACACACAGGGCTTCCCTGGTGGCACAGTTGTTGTGAGTCCACTGCTGGTGCATGGGACATGGGTTTGTACCCCAGTCCGGGAGTATCCCACACGCTGTGGAGCAGCTAGGCCTGTGAGCCATGGACAGTGGGCCTGCGCATCCGGAGCCTGTGCTCTGCAACGGAAGAGGCCACAACAGTGAGAGGCACGAGTACCGCCAAAAAAACACCCCCCACACACACACACACAAAAAAAAACAGAAAGAGACCCACAAACTTTCATATGTCTAACAGTTACACAATGCACAGCCTATACCAGCACACAAACACACACACACACATACATATGGCTCACTGAGATTCAATGCACAGCCTGTACCAACACTCAAATACACACACACATATGGCTCACTGTGCCTCAATGCACACCCAATACCAGCACACAAACACACAGGGACCACTGTGATTCAATGCACAGCCTATACCAGAACACACACACACACACACACACACATATACACAAACATGTCTCACTATGACTCAAGGCACAGCCTATACCAGCACACACACACACACACACACAAATGTCTAACTGTGATAGAATGCACAGCCTATAGCAGCACACACACAGACACACATGGCTCACTATGACTGAATGCACAGCCTATAAAAGCACACACACACAGATGAATCAATGTGACTCAATGAACAGCCTATAACCACACACAGACAAAGACACATACACACAGGGCTCATAGTGAGTGAATGCACAGCTTATACAAACACACACACAACATACGGTTCACTGTGACACAATGAGCAACCTATACCAGAAAACACACACACACTCACAAGTATGGCTCAGTGTGACTCAATGCACATCCTGTTCCAGCATACAAACACACAACAACACACACACACACGGCTCACTGTGAGTGAGTGACCAGCGAATATCAGCACATGCACAGACACATATATACACATGGTTCACTGTAACTCAAAGCACAACTTATACCAACGCACATACACGGCTCACTGTGACTCAATGCACAGCCAATACCAGCACACACACACACACACACACACACGTACACACGGTTAACTGTAACTAAATGCAGAAGTATAACAGCACACAGACACACATACAACTCTCACTGTGAATGCACAGCCTGAACGAGTACACACACACACACACACACAGACACACACATGGAAAACTGTGACTCAATGCACAGATTATAGCCACACACACAAACAAATACACACACAAAAACGGATCAATTTGACTCAATGCACAGCCTATATCAGCACACAGACACACAGAGACACACACACAAATGGCTCACAGTGAGTGAATGCACAAACAATACTAGCACACAACCACACACAAACAGATGGCCTCCTCATTGTGATTCAAGGCATAGCTTATATCCGCACACACACACACACGGCTCACTGTGAGTCAATGCACAGGCAACAACAGCACACACAAACACACACACATGACTTAATGTGACTAAATGCACAGCCCATACCAGCACACACACAGACACACAACCTTTCACATGGGTCACTGTTACTCAATGCAAAGCTTATATGAGCATACAGACACATACCCACACACACAAAATCACACAAGGCTCACAAAGACTCAATGCACAGCGTATACCAGCACACACAAAAACACAGCTCATTGTGATTCAATGGAAAGCCTATACGAGCACACTCACAAACACACAAATAAAAGGCTCACTGTGACTGAATGCACAGACTATACCAGTACACACACACACACACACACACAATGTGACTCAATGAAGAGCGTATAGCAGCACAGGGACACACACAGACCCACAGACACATGGGATACAGGGTCTTAAAGTGAGCCTATAGCAGCACACAAACACACAGACACAAGAACGAATCAATGTGACACAATGCATAACCCATAGCAGCACACAGATAGACACTGACATGCACACATTGGTCAATATGACTGAATGCACAGCCTATACTAGAACACACACACAGAGCTGACTCTGACTCAATACACAACTTATACAAGATCACACACAAGTCTCACTGTAACTCAATGCACTGTCTATACCATCACACACACACACAGACACACACAAAAAGAGACCGTTAATGGTGACTCAATGCACAACATCTACCAGCACACAAAAACATATACACAAGGCTCACTGTGATTCAATGCGCAGCCTCTACCTCTACATACAAACACACACACGCACACATAAGGATCATTGTGACTCAAGGCACAGCCTATACCAGTGCAAACACACACCACAGTGTGACATAATGCTCAGCCTGTACAGCACACACACACCTCAACATGACTCAGTGCACAGCTTATTCCAGCACAAACACACACACACACGACTCATTGTGACTCAATTAACGGATTAGAGCAGCACACACGACCACACACTCAACAGAGACACACGGTCCCTGTGATTCAATCCACAGCCTGTACTAGCACACACACACACACACACACAAAATGGGATTCAGTGCACAACCCATGCCAGCACAGACAAACAAACACACACATGGCACACTGTGACACAATGCACAACCTATACCAGAACACACAAATGGCTCACTGGGACTCACTGCACAGTGTATACCAGCACACACACACACACAGAGACACTGCTCACTGTTACTCTTTTAGCACAGCCTATACAAGCACACACACACAAACACATATACATGCTCATGATGTCAAAATGCACAGCCTATACCAGCACACACACACACACACACACCAACACACACACGGCTCAGTGTGCCTCAAGGCACAGCCCATACAAACACATACACAAACACACACACATGGATCACTTTGAATCAATGCCCAGGCAATTACAGCACACACACACAGACACACACACACGCACACACACACAAGCACACACGGCTCAATATTACTCAATGCACAGCACATACCAGCACACACACAAGCACACACACACGGCTCACTGTGACTCAATTCACAGCCTATTACAGCACACAAACACACACACACACACGACTCTCTGTGACCCAATGCATAGCCTATACAAGCACACACACATAAATGGCTCAATGTGATTTAATGCATAGACTATAGCTGCACACACACACACACACAGTTCACTGTGACTGATTGCACAGCCTATAGTAGCACACATACACACACACACACGGATCAATGTGACTCAATGCACTGCATATAACAGCATGCAGACACACACACATGGCTCACAGTGAATCAAAGGACAGCCATACCAGCACACACATGCAAGTGAACGGATCTCTGTGACTCAATGCACAGCCTATACCAGCAAACACACACACACACACACACACAGATGGCTCACTGTGATTAATGGACAGCCTATAACGGCACACACACACACACAACAGCTAACTGGGACTCAATGTACAGCCAATACCAGCACACACACATAACACACATCTCAAAGTGACTGAATGCATAGCCTATATCAACAGACACACACACACGGTTCACTGTGACTCAACGCCCAGTCTAAACAAGCATACACGACCACACACACACTGAAAAACACACTTCTCCCTGTGACTCAATGCACAACCTATAGCAGCACAAACACACACACACAAGCACACACACACAGACACCTGTCACTGTGACTCAATGCACAGCCCACACCAGGAAACACAATCACACACACCAACAAATAAATGGCTCACTGTGATTTAATGCAAGCCCTACAGCTGCACACACATGTACACGGCTCACTGTGACTCAATGCATAGCCTACAGCAACATACACGCCCACACACACACAGAGACACATGGGTCCCTGGGTCTCAATCCACAGCCTGTACCAGCACACACACACAGACACACATACACACAAACATCTCACTGTGACTCAATGCACAGCCCATAGCAGCACACACATACACACACATGCACCTCACTGTGACTCAGTGCACAGCCCATACCAGCACAGACACACACAAACACTCACACAGCTCACTGTGACTCAAAGTACAGCCTATACTGGAACACACACATGACTCACTGTGTCTCATTTCACAGTGTATACCAGCACACACACATAGAAAGACAAGGATCACTGTCACTAAGTGCACAGCCCATACAAGCACACACACAAAAACACATACACATGGCTCACTGTGTCACAATGCACAGCCTATAACACCACACACACACACAGCTCACTGTGACTTAATGCACAGCCTATTCCAGTGAAATGCACACCTCACTGTGACTCAATGCTCAGCCAATACAGCGAACAGTCCCACACAGACACCTCATTGTGACTCAGTGCACAGCATATACCATCATACACACACACACACTATTCCCTGTGAATCAATGCACAGCATATACAAGCACACAGAGACAAACACACACACACACACATCTCTCACTGTTACTCAATCCGCAGACCATTCCAGCACACACATACACATCGACCTCACTGTGACTCAAATCACAACCTTATGAACACACACACACACACGTGTACCCACAGCTCAGTGAAAATCAATGCCAACCTATACAAATACACACACATAGACATGGCTTACTGTGACTGAATGCACAGCCTGTAGAAGCACACACAAAGAAACATACACAGCTCACTGTGATTCAATGCACAGACTTTACCACCACAGCAACACAAACACACACAAACTCACAAGCACAGCTCATTGTGACTCAATGTACAGATTAGAGTAGCACACACGACCACACACACAACAGAGACACACTACTATAGTAACATACCACACAGACATACACAGGGTACAACGTGACTAAATGCACAGTTTATACAAGCATACAGACACAAACCCACACTCATAAAAACACACACGGTGCACTGGGACTCAATGCACAGCATATAGCAGCACACACACATACATGGCTCACTGTGACTCATTGCACAGCTGATCCACCACACACACAAATACACACACACGGCTCACTATGACTCAATGCACATCTTATAACATCACACACACACACACACACGGCTCAATGTGACTTAATGCACAGCCCACATCAGCACACGCAGAGACAAACACATATACATACGGTTCACAGTAACTCAATGCACAGCCTATACCATTACACACACACAATCACACACACACACAGATCAATTTAACTCAGTGCACAGGCTATTAAGCACACAGACACACAGAGAAACACACTCACACCTCTCACAGTGAGTCAATGCACACACTATACCAGCACACACACACACACAAGCAGAAGCATGGCCCATTGAGACTCAAGGAACAGTCTATAGAGCACACACACACACGTGTGGCTTAATGTGAATCAGTGCATAGCCCATACAACCACACAAACAAACAGACACACAAACTTTCACATGGTTCACTGTTAATTCACTGCCTATACCAGCAGACAATCACACAGACACGCCTACACACATCTCACTGTGACTCAATGACTAGCCTAAAGCAGCACATACACACACACGGGAGACTCAATGCGCAGCCTATACAAGCACACAAACACACACACATGGCTCAATGTGACTGAATGCACAGCCTATGCCAGAACACTCACACAAAAAGACACCCACATGAATCAATGTGATTCCACACACAGTGAAAACAGCACACAGACACGGACACACACACACACACGGCTCATTATGACAGAATGCACAGCCTATACCAGAAAACACACACACACACACACATGGCTGACTGTAACTCAATACACAGCCTATACCATCCCACACACAAGTTTCACTGTAACTCAATGCATAGTCTATACCAACACACACACACACAAAGACACAGCTCATGATGAATCAATGCACTGCCTCTACCAGCACACACACACACTCACAAACACATGACTCAATGTAAGTGAAAGCGCAGTCCATATACACACACACACTGATACACACATAAACCAAGGGTACACTGTAACTCAAAGCACAACTGATACCAGTACACACACACATGCATGGCTCACTGTGAATGAATGCACAGCCTATAGCAGCACACAAACACACACAGATGGCTCACTGTGGTTGAATACACAGCCTATACCAGAACACACACACACACACACACAAGAATCAATGTGACTCATTGTAAAGTCTATAGCAGCACAGAGAAATATGGAGACACACAGACACATGGCTTACAGTGACTCAAAGCAGAGTCTATAGCAGCACACACACACACACAGGTTCACTATGAGTGAATGCACAGCCTATACAAGCACACACACACATGAATCAATGTGACTCAAAAAGCCTATAACAGCACACAGCCAGACACGGACACACACAGACAAGGCTCAGTATGACTGAATGAGCAGCCTATACTAGAACACACACACACACAGCTCACTGTGACTCTACACATAACCTTTACTGGCCCACCAAGAAGTCTCACTGAAACTCAATGCACAATCTATACCAGCACACACACACACACACACACAGACACACACACATGTAGATGGCTAATGGTGATCAATGCACAGCATCTACCAGCACACACAAGGAGACACATACACAAGGCTCACAGTGACTCAATGCGCAGCTTCCAGCAGCACTCACAAACACACACATGCACACACAAGACTCAAAGCACAACCTATACCTGTGCAAACAGACAACACAGTATGACATAATGCTCAGCTTATACAGCACACAAACACATACTGTGTCACTGTGTCTATGTGATACAGTGCACAGCCTATTCCAGAAAACACACACACACACACACACACGTGGCTTATTTTGACTCAATGCCAGCCTACAGCAGCACACACGCTCCCGCCCAACACACACAGACACACGGGTCCTTGTGATTCAATCAACAGCCTGTACCAGCACACACACACACACACACACACACACACACACACATAAAAGAGCCAGTTAACAGTGACTCAATGCACAAACTCTACCAGCACACACAAACAGACACATACACAAGACTCACTGTGATTCAATGTGTAGCCTATACCAGCACACCCAAACACACACACACTCACACAATGCTCAATGTGAATAAAGGGATGGCCTATACTAGTGGAAACACACACCACATTGTGACATAATGCTCAGTCTATACAGCACACACACACATACACACACATCTCTATGTGACTTAGTGCATAGCCTATTCCAGCACCCCCACACACACACGGCTCATTGTAACTCAATGCACAGCCTAGAGAAGCACACATGACCATACACACACAGTCACATGGCCCCTGGGATTCAATCCATAGCCTATACAAGCACACACACACACCCCACAATGGAACTCATTGCACAGCCCATACCAGCACAGACAAACACAAACACACACATTGCACATTGTGACACAATGCACAGCCTATAACAGAACACACAGATGGCTCACTGTGACTCACTGCAGAGTGTATACAAGCACACACACACACACACAGAGACATGGCTCACTGTTATCCAATGCACAGCCTATACAAGCACACAAACAAAAACACATACACAAGGCTCAATTTGATTCAATGCATAGCCCATACCAGCACAAATACAAAGAGACACACATGGCTCACTGTGACTCAATGCACAGCGTATTACAGCATGCACACATAAATCACTCAATGGGATTTAATGCATAGTCTATAGATGCACACACACACACACACACAGCTAAATGTGACTGATTGCACAGCCTACAGCAGCACACACACATACACACGGCTCACAGTGAATCAAAGCAGAGCCTTACCAGCACAGAGACGAAAGTGAATGAATCTCTGTGACTCAATGCACAGCCTATACAAGCAAACACACACACACACAAACACGAAAATGGCTGAAAGTGATTAATGGACACTCTATAGCCACACACACACACAAACAGCTAACAGGGACTCAATGAACAGACCTTACCAGCACACACACACACACACACACACACCCCTCAATGTGACTGAGTGTACAGCCTAATCAGCACACACACACACACACGGCTCACTGTGACTCAATGAACAGCTAAAACAAGCACACATGACCACACACACTCAGAAAAACACACGGGTCCCTGTGAATCAATGAACAGCCTATAGCAGCAAAAACACAAACACACAGCTGTCACTGTGACTCAATGCACAGCCCATAGTAGAAAACACAATCGCACACACCAACAAATAAATGGCTCAGTGTGATTTAATATAGAACCTATGACAGCACTCACATATACACAGCTTATTGTGACTGAATGCACAGCCTATAGTCCCCCCCACACACACAAACACACAGATCAATGTGACTCAATGCACAGCCTATACCAGCATACAGACACACAAAGACACACACACACACGGCTCACAGTGTGTTAAAGCACAGCCTATGCCTTTTCACAAACACAAGCACAAGGCTCTTTGTGACTCAATGTGCAGCGTATACCAGCAAACACACACGCACGGCTCAATGTGACTAAATGCACAACCCATAGCAGAAAACACACAAAACCACACACCTCTCACTGTGATTTAATGCACAGCCCATAGCAGCACACATGGACACACACACAACACACACACCCAGAAACATGTCAAACAATTTACAGCCTATTGCAGCATACACACAGACACACACACCTCTCTGTGACTCAATACACAGCCTATACCAGCACACACACACACAGACACATGGCTCACTGTGACTGAATGCACAGCCCATTCCAGCTCACACAAACACACACACATAACTGGCTCCCTGCAATTGAATGCAGAGCCTATAGCAGAACACAGACACAGACGCAAAGCTCACTGTGAGTGAATGCATAGCCTATACCAGCACTCATACACACAGACAAATACAGCACACTGTGAATCAATGCACAGCCTATAAATGGACACAAACACATACACGGCTCAATGTGATAAAATGCACAGCCCATATCAGCACACGCACAGACACAAACATACACACGGTTCACTGTAACTTAAAGCACAACTTATACCAGCATACACACACATACACAGCTGACTGTGACTCAATGCACAGCCTAAACCAGCACACACACAGCTAACTGTAACTCAATGCAGAATTTATAACAACACACAGATATGCATATACCACTCACTGTGAATGCAGAAACTGTATGAGGACCACACACACACACAAATGGCTCACTGTGACTCTATGAACAGTGTATACCAGCACACAGACAGAAACACAATGCCCAAACACACGGATCAATTTGACTCAATGAGCAGCCTATATCATCACACAGATAAACAGTGACACACACACACACGGCTCACAGTGTGTCAATGCAAAAACCATACCAGGACACAGACATATACAAAGAGATGCACAGCTCATTGTGACACAAGGCACAACCTATACAAATCGAAACAAACACACACATGGCTCACTGTGAGTCATTGTACAGCCTATAACAGAACACACACACAGACACATGTCTTAATGTGACTCAATGCAGAGCCCATTCCAGCACACACACAAAGAGACACACAGGGATTCCCTGGTGATGCAGTGGTTGAGAGTCCGCTTGCCAATGAAGGGGACATGGGTTCGTGCTCTGGTCCAGGAGTATACCACATGCCGTGGAGCAGCTAGGGCCGTGAGCCATGAACACTGGCCCTGCGCATCTGGAGGCTGTGCTCTGCAACGGGAGAGGCCACAACAGTGAGAAGCTTGTGTACCACAAAAAAAAAAAAACTAAAAAGAGACCCAAAATCTTTCACATGGATAACAGTTACTCAATGCACAGCCTATAGCAGCACACACACACACACACACATACACACGGCTCACTGAGATTCAATGCACAACCTATACCAACACTCAAATACACACACACATGTCTCACTGTGTCTCAATGCACAGCCTATACCAGCACACAAACACACATGGGCCACTGTGATTCAATGCACTGCCTATACCAAAACACACACTCACACACATACACACAAGCATGGCTCACTGTGAGTCAAGGCACAACCTATACCAGCACACACACATGCATGGCTCACTGTGACTCAATGCACAGCCTATACCAGCACACAGACACACACCCACACTCACAACAACACACAAGGATCAAAAGGACTCAATGCACACACAAACAAGCAAACATTGGTCACTGTGTTTCAACGCACAGTCTATACCAGCACACACACACACACACATAAAAATTGCTAATTGTGATTGAATGCATAGCCTATAGCAGCACACATACACACACAGAGCTCACTATGACTGAATGCACAGCCTATAAAAGCACACATACACACACGAATCAATGTGACTCAATGCACAGCCTATAACAGCACACAGACAGACCCAGGAACATAAAAACTGGGCTCAGAGTGAGTGAATGCACATCTTATACAATCACACACACACAGGAAGCACACAGCTCACTGTGACTCAATGAGCAGTCTATACACTAACACACAAACACACTCACATGCACGGCTCAGTGTGACTCAATGCACAGCCTGTTCCCACATACAAACACAGAGCCAAACACACGCACACTAGCAGGGATCACTGTGACTGAATGCCCAGCCCATATTAGCACACGCAGAAACAGAAACACAAATATACACATGGTTCACTGTAACCCAAAGCACAACTTATAGCAGCAAACACACATATACACGGCTCACTCTGAATCAATGCACAGCCTAAACCAGGACACACACACACACACACACACACTGAAAAACACACACACGTACTCTCGGCTAACTGTAAATGAATTCAGAACTATAACAGAACACGGACAGACATACAACTCTTACTGTGAATGAACAGCCTGAAACAGCACACACACACACACGGCAAACTGTGACTTAATGCACAGGATATAGCTACACACACACACATAAACACACACAAAAACATGGATCAATTTGACTCAATGCACAGCCAATATCAGCACACAGACAGGCAGACGCACACACTCGGCTCACAGTGAGTCAATGGTGAAACAATACTTGCACACACACACACACAAACAGATAGCCTGCACATTGTGATGCAAAGCAGAGTCTATATCAGCACACGCACACAGACGGCTCAGTGTGGGTCAATGCACAGTCAATGACAGCAAACAGACACACACACACACGACTTAATGTGACTAAATGCACTGCCCATACTGGCACACACACAGAAACACAACTTTTTTTTTTTAACATCTTTATTGGGGTATAATTGCTTTACAATGGTGTGTTAGTTTCTGCTTTATAACAAAGTGAATCAGTCATACATAAACATATGTTCCCATATGTCTTCCCTGTTGCGTCTCCCTCCCTCCCACCCTCCCCATCCCACCCCTCCAGGCTGTCACAATGCACCGAGCCAATATCCCTGTGCCATGCGGCTGCTTCCCACTAGCTATCTACCTTACTGCGAGAAACACAACTTTTACATGGCTCACTGTTTCTCAATGCACAGCCTATACCATCACAAATATACACACACATATACATGAATAAATAGGACAAAATACACTGTGAATACCAGCACACACACACACGGCTCAATTTGACTCAATGCACAGCACATATCAACACAAGCAGATACACACACATATACACATGGTTCACTGTAACCCAAACATAACCTATACCAGCACACACACACATAGAAGGTACTGTGATTTAAGGCAGAGCCTATACCAGCACACACACACACAATCACACACACACAGATCAATTTGACTCAGTGCACAGCCTATATGGGCACACAGACTCAAGGAGACACACACTCACATGACTCACAGTGAGTCAATGCACAAACCATACCAGCACACGTACACACAAAAGCAGACGCACAGTTCAATGTGACTAAAGGCACAGTCAGTATCAGCACACATACAAACACACACAGTTGCTTTAATGTGACTCAATGCACAGCCCATACAACCACAGAAACAGAGACACACACTTTCACATGGATCTCTGTTACTCATTTCACAGTCTCTACCAGCCAACAATCACACACACAGGCATACACACGGCTCACTGTGACTCAATGACTAGCTTAAAATAACACACACACACACACACACACGGCTCACTGATATTCAATGTGCAGCCTATACCAGCACACATATACACACACACGGCTCACTGTGCCTCAATGCACACCCTATACCAGCACACACACACACGGGTCACTGTGATAGAATGCACTGCCTATATCAGAAAACATACACACACACATATGCATAGCTCACTGTGCCTCAATGCACAGCCTATACGAGTATACAGACACACACTCACACACAAAAAAACACACAAGGCTCATAAGAACTCAATGCACAGCACATACCAGCATGAACACACACACAAACATGGCTCACTGTGATTCAATGAAAAGCCTATACCATCACACTCACAAACACACACATAAAAGGCTCACTGTGAATGAATGCACAGCCTATAGCAGTACACACACACACGGCTCACTGTGATTTAATGCCCAGCTTATATCAGAACACACACACACACACACACACGAATCAATGTGACTCAATTTACAGCCTATACCAGTACAGAGACACAAACAGACACACAGACACATGGTTCACAGTGAGTCAAAGCAGAGCCTATAGCAGCACACACACACAGACTTGGTTCACTATCAGTGAATTCACAACCTATACAAGCACACACACACACAGAGACGAATCAGTGTGACTCAATGCACAGCCTATAACAGCACACAGACACAGACACACTCCGACATGGCTCAGTATGACTGAATGCACAGCCTATACTAGAACATACATGCACACACACACACACACACGTTCACTGTGTCAATACTTAGCTTTTACTGGGCCACAAAGAAATCTCACTGAAACTCAATGCACAATCTATACCAGCACACACACACACAGACACACACACACACACACACAGACATGGAGACTGCTAACATTGACTCAATGCAAAGCCTCTGCCAGCACACACAAAGAGACACCTACAAAAGGTTCACGGTGATTCAATGCGCAGCCTCCAGCAGCACTCACAAGGCTCACTGTGACTCAAAGCACAGCCTATACCTGGGCAAACACACACCACAGTATGACATAATGCTCAGCTTATACAGCACACAAACACATACACACACACATCAATGTGAGTCTATTCCAGAACACACACATACACACACGCGTGCACCTCATTGTGACTCAATGTCAGCCCTCAGGAGCATACACGCCCCCCTCCCACACACAAACATAGACTCATGGGTCCTTGTGACTCAATCAACAGCCTGTACCAGCACACACACACACACACACATACACACACACACAAAATAGACAGTTAACTGACTCAATGCACAACCTCTACCAGCACACACAAACAGACACATACACAAGATTCACTGTGATTCAATGCACAGCCTCTACTAGCACACACAAACACACACACACTCACACAATGCTCACTGTGACTCAAGGCACAGCTTATACCAGTGCAAACACACACCACATTGTGACATAATGCTCAGCCTATACAGCACACACACACATAAACACACACCTTTATGTGACTTACTGCATAGCCTATTCCAGCACCCACACACACACACGGCTCATTGTGACTCAAAGCACAGCCTAGAGCAGCACACGAGACACCACACACACACACACACAGACACAAGGCCTCTGTGATTCAATCCACAGCCTATACCAGCACACATGCACACACACACACACCACAATGGAACTCAGTGCACAGCCCATAACAGCACAGAAAAACAAACACACATAACTACTTCACTGAGATTGAGCACAGAGCCTATAGCAGTACACAGACACAGACACAAGGCTCATTGTGTGTGAATGCATAGCATATACCAGCACTGAACTCACACACACACACGGCACAATGTGACTCAATGCACAGCCTATAACTGGACACACACAGACACAAACATACTCACGGTTCACTGTAACTTAAAGCACAATTTATACCAGCACACAAACACATACATGGCTAACTGTGACTCAATGCACAGCCAAAACAAGCACACACGTGGCTAAGTGTAACTCAATGCAGAAATTATAACAACACACAGAGACACATATACCACTCACTGTGAATGTACAACCTGTATCAGGACCACACACACACACACACACACACACACACTGCTCACTGTGACTCTATGCACAGTGATTACCAGCACACAGACACAAACACTATGCTCAAAGACACGGATCAATTTGACTCAATGCACAGCCTATATCAGCACACAGATAAACAGTGACACACACACACACACAGCTCACAGTGAGTCAATGCATAAACCATACCAGTACACAGACACACACAAAGAGATGGAAAGCTCATGGTGACTGAAGGCACAGCATATATTAGCCGAAACAAACACACACATAGCTCATTATGAGTCAATGCACAGCCTATAAGAGCAAACACACAGACACATGTCTTAATGTGACTCAATGCAGAGCCCATTCCAGCACACACACAAAAAGACTCACAGGGCTTCCCTGGTGGTGCAGTGGTTGAGAGTCTGCTTTCCGATGCAGGGGACATGGGTTTGTGCCCCAGTCCAGGAGTATCCCACATGCTGTGGAGCGGCTAGGCCCGTGAGCCATGGCCACTAGACCTGTGTGTATGGAAACTGTGCTCTGCAAAGAGAGAGGCCACAACAGTGAGAGACCCACGTACCACAGAAAAAAACAAAAACCAAAAAGAGACCCACAAACTTTCACTTGGCTAACAGTTATTCAATATACAGCCTATACCAGCACACAAACACACACACACACATACACATGGCTCACTGAGATTCAATGCACAGCCTATACCAACACTCAAATACACACACACATGACTCACTGAGTCTCAGTGCACACTCTATACCATCACACAAACACACGGGCCACTGTGATTCAATGCACAGCCTATACCAGAACACACACTCAGACAATACACAAAAGAACGGCTCACTGTGAGTCAAGGCACAAACTATACCAGCACATACACATGCATGGCTCACTGTGACTCAATGCACAGCCTATACCAGCACACAGATACACACACAAAAACACACAAGGATCACAAGGACTCAAAGCACACGCAAACAAGCAAATATTGGTCACTGTGATTCAACGCACAGCCCATACAAGCACACACACACACACACATATAAATGGATAATTGTGATTGAATGCATAGCCTAAAGTAGCATACACACACACACACACGTCTCACTATGACTGAATGCACAGCCTATAAAAGCACACACACGAATCAATGTGACTCAATGCACAGCCTATAAGAGCACACAGACACAGAAACATACACACAGGGCTCACAGTGAATGAATGCACAGCTTATACCAGCACACACACACAGGAAACACATGGCTTACTGTGACTCAATGCGCAGCCTATACCAGAACACACACTCACATGCACAGCTCAGTGGGATTCAATGCACAGCCTGTTCCCGCATACAAACACAGAACAAAACACACACACACACACACACACACACGGCTCACTGTGACTGAATTCCCAACTCATATCAGCACATGCACAAACAGAAACACACATATACACATGGTTCACTGTAACTCAAAGCAGAAGTTATAGCAGCAAACACACACATACACACCTCACTGGGTCTCAATGCACAGCCTAAACCAGGACACACACACACTCAAAAACACACAAACATACTCTCGGCTAACTGTATCTCAATGCAGAACTATAACAGAACACAGACAAACATACAACTCTCACTGTGATTGCACAACTTGGAACAGCACACACACACAAACAGCAAACTGTGACTAATGCACAGGCTGCAGCTGCACACACACACACGGATCAATTTGGCTCAACGCACAGCCAATATCAGCACACAGACAGACACACACACACTCACACGCAGCTCACAGTGAGTAAATGCTCAAGCAATATTCGCACACACACACACACACAAAGAGATGGCCTGCTCATTGCGATACAAAGCAGAGCCGATATCAGCACACACACACACACACACACACGGCTCAATGTGGGTTAATGCACAGCCAATAACAGCAAACAGAAACACACACACACACGACTTAATATGAATAAATGCACAGCCCATACCGGCACACACACAGAAACACAACGTTTCACATGGCTCTCTGTTGCTCAATGCACAACCTATACCATCACAAACACACACACACATACACATGATCAGTGTGACTCAATGCACAGCAAATACCAGCACACACACACACATGGTTCAATGTGACTCAATGCACAGACCATATCAGCACAAGCAGACACACACATATACACAAGGATCACTGTAACTCAAAGCACAAACTGTACCAGAACACACACATAGATGGTACTGTGATTCAATCCACAGCCTATACTAGCACACACACACAATCACACACACACCCACACACACACACAGAGATCAATTTGACTCAGTGCACAGCCTATATGGGCACACAGACCCAAGGAGACACACACTCACACGGTTCACAGTGAATCAATGCATAAACAATACCAGCACACACACACACACACACAAAAGCAGACACATGTCTCATTGCGACTCAAGGCACAGTCAATATCAGCACATATACACACACACACAGTTGGTTTAATGTGACCCAATGCACAGCCCATACAACCACAGAAACAAACAGAGAAACAAACTTTCACATGGCTCTCTGTCACTCAAATCACAGCCTCTACTAGCCCTCAATCACACATTCACATGGCTCACTGTTACTCAATGACTAGCGTAAAGCAGTAAATACAGACACACATATGGCTCACTGAGACTCAATGTGCAGCCTATACCAACACACACACACAGTCACACACACACAAGCACACAGATCAATTTGACTCAGTGCACAGCCTATATGGGCACACAGACCCAAGGAGACAAACACTCACACGGCTCACAGTGAGTCAATGCACAAACCATACCAGCACACACACACACAAAACTCATTGCAACTCAAGGCACAGTCAATATCATCACACACAAACACACAGTTTAATGTGACTCAGTGCACAGTCCATACAACCAGAGAAACAAACAGAGACACAGACTTTCACATGGCTGTCTGTTACTCAAATCACAGCCTCTATCAGCTGACAATCACACAGATATGCATACACATGGCTCACTGTGATTCAATGAATAGCCTAAAGCAGCAGAACACACACATAGCACACACTTAGACTCAATATGCAGCCTATACCAGCACACACACACACACACAGTTCACTGTGCCTCAATGCACACCTGATACCAGCACACACACACACAGGGGTGACTGTGATAGAATGCACTGCCTATACCAGAACACAAACACACAAACACACACACACACATATGCATAGCTCACTGTGACTCAATTCACAGCCTATATGAGTATAGAGACATGTACCCACACAAACAAAAACACACAAGGTTCACAAGACCTCAATGCACAGCATATACTAGTACACAGACACTCACGCACATGGCTCACCATGATTCAATGAAAAGCCAAAACCAGCACAATCACAAACACACACATAAAAGGCTCACTGTGAATGAATGCACAGCCTATAGCAGCACACAAATGCACACACACGGCTCACAGAGACTAAATGCACAGCCTATATCAGAAAACACACACAAACACACACACACACACGAATCAATGTGACTCAATGGACAACCTCTACCAGTATATAGACACACACAGAAACAGACACACATGGCTCACAGTGACTGAAAGCAGAGTGTATAGCAGCACACAGTCACACACATACAGTTCACTACTAGTGAATGCACAGCCTATACAGACACACATAGACACATACACAGATGAATCAATGTGACTCAATGCAAACCTATAACAGCACACATACAGACACGGACACACACTAAATGGCTTAGTTTGACTTATTTCACAGTCTATGCACGAACACACACACACTCAAAAACACACACACATGTACTCTCAGCTAAGTGTAACTCAATGCATCACTAAAGCAGAACACAGGCACACATTCAACTCTCACTTTGAATGCACAGCCTGAAACGGAACACACACACACACACACACACACACATTGCAAGCTGTGATTTAATGCACAGGCTATACCTGCACAAACACACAAAATCACACACACACATGGATCAGTTTGACTCAATGCACAGTCAATATCAGCGCACAGACAGACACAGAGGCACACACACATGGCTCACAGTGAGTCAATGCTTAAACAATACTCGCACACACACACACACACGCTCAGCTTAGTGTGGTTCAGTGCACAGCCAATAACATAAAACAGAAACACACACACACATGACTTAATGTGAATAAATGCACAGCCCATACAGGAGCACACACAGAAACACAACCTTTCACATGGCTCACTGTTACTCAATGCACAGCCTTTACCATCACAAAAACACAACCACACACATACACACGAATCAATGTGACTCAATGCACAGCAAATACCAGCACACACAGATGGCTCAATGTGACTCAATGCACAGCCCATATCAGCACAAGCAGAGACACACATATATACACATGATTCACTGTAACTCAACGCACAACCTATACCAGCACAAACACACATAAATGGTACTTTGATTCAATGCACAGCTTATACCAGCACACACACACAATCACACAGATCAATTTGACTCAGTGCACAGCCTATATGGGCACAGAGACCCAAGGAGACACACACTCACATGGCTCACAGTGAGTCAATGCACAAACCATACCAGCACACACACACACAAAAGCTCATTGCAACTCAAGGCACAGTCAATATCAGCACACACACACACAGTCCATTTAATGTGACTCAGTGCACAGTCCATACAACCAGAGAAACAAACAGAGACACAAACTTTCACATGGCTCTCTGTTACTCAAATCACAGCCTCTATCAGCCAACAATCACACACATACACATACACCCGGCCCACTGTGATTCAATGAATAGCTTAAAGCAGCAGCACAGACACTTACCACACACTTAGACTCAATATGCAGCCTATACCAGCACACACACACACACACACACACACACACACGGTTCACTGTGCCTCAATGCACACCCTATACCAGTGCACACACACTCACACGGGTCACTGTGATAGAACACACTGCCTATACCAGAACACACTCAATGCACAGCCTATAAGTGTATACAGACACACGTCCATACAACAAAAACACACAAGGCTCACAAGAACTCAATGCACATTGTATACCAGCACGCACACACACACAAACATGGCTCACTGTGATTAAATTAAAAGCCTATACGAGCACACTCACAAACACACATATAAAAGGCTCACTGTGAATGAATGCACAGCTTATAGCAGCACACGAACACACACACATGGCTCACTGTGACTAAATGTACAACCTATATCAGTACACACACACACACACACACACGAATCAATGTGACTCAGTGTACAGCCTATACAAGTACAGAGACACACACAGACACATGGCTCACAGTGACTCAAAGCACAGCCTAAAGCAGCACACACACACACACACATGGTTCACCATGAGTGAATGCACTGCCTATACAAGCACACACACACATACACCCAGACAAATCAATGTGACTCAGTGCACAGCATATAACAGCACACAGACCGACACAGACAAACACAGACACGGTTCAGGATGACTGAATGCACAGCCTATACTAGAACACACAGACACACACACAGCTCACTCTGACTCAATACGTAGCCTTTACTGGCCCACAAAGAAGTCTCACTGAAACTCAATGCACAATCTATATCAGCACACACACACACAAAAGAGACAGTTAAGAGTGACTCAATGCACAGCCTCTGCCAGCACACACAAACACACACACACTCACACAATTCTCACTGTGACTCAAGGTATGGCCTATACCAGTGCAAACACACACCACATTGTGACATAATGCTTAGTCTATACAGCACACACACATATACACACACACCTCTATGTGACTCAGTGCATAGCCTATTCCAGCACCCCTACACACACATGGCTCATTGTGACTCAGTGCACAGTCTAGAGTAGCACTCATGACCACACAGACACACAGCCCCTGTGATTTAATCCACAGCCTATACCAGCACACATGCACACACACACACACACATACACACACCACAATGGGACTCAGTTCACAGCTCATACCAGCACAGACAAACACAAACACACACATTGCGCACTGTGAAACAATGCACAGCCTATACCAGAACACACAGATGGCTCACTATGACTCACTGCACAGTGTATACAAGCACACACACACACACACAGACACGGCTCACTGTGACTCAATGCACAGCCTATTAAGACATGCACACATAAATCGCTCAAGGTGATTTAATGCATAGCCTATAGCTGCACACACACACACACACACCACTCACTGTGACTGAATGCAAATTCTATAGTAGCACACATACACACATGGATCAATGTGATTCAATGCACAGCCCATACCAGCACACACACACACACACACACAAACCTCTATGTGACTGAGGGCAAAGGCTAATTAGTACACACACAAAAACACATGGCTCACTGTGACTCAATGCCCAGCTTAAACAAGCACACACCACCACACACACACAGAAAAACACATGGTTCTCTGTGACTCAATGCAGAGATTATAGCAGCAAACACACACACACACCAACACACAGCTGTCACTGTGACTCAATTCAGAGCCCATAACAGCAAACACGATCATACACAGCAACAAATAAATGGGTCACTGTGATTTAATGCAGAGCCTATGGCCCCACTCACATATACACGGCACACTGTGACTGAATACACAGCCTATAGTAGCACGCACACACAGACACACACACAGATCAATGTGACTCAATGCCTAGCCTATACCAGCAAACACACATAGACAAACACACACACACACACACACATGGCTCGATGTGACTAAATGCACAGCATAGAATAGCACACATACACGCACAGACACACTGCTCACTGTGTCTCAATGGACAGCCTGTAACTGTGCTCACATACACAAACACAGCTCAGTGTGACTGAATGCACAGCCCATAGCAGAACACACACAAAACCACACACCACTCACTGTGACTTAATGTACAGCCCATAGCAGCACACATGCACACACACACAAAACACATACACCCAGAAACCTGTCAATTAATGCACAGCCTATACCAGCATACACACAGACACACACACCTCTCTGTGACTCAATACACAGCTTATAACAGCCCACACACACACAGACACATGGCACACTGTGACTTAATGCACAGGCTATAGCTGCACACACACAAACATGGATTAATTTATCTCAATGCACAGCCAATATCAGCACAGAAACAGAAAAACACACGTGGCTCACACTGAGTCAATGCTCAAACAATACTCACACACACATACACACAAACAGATGACCTGCTCACTGTGATGCAAGGCAGAGCCTACATGAGCACACACACACAGACACACACACACGGCTCAATGTGGGTCAATGTACAGCCAATAACAGCAAACAGAAGCACACACACACACGACTTTATGTGACTCTATGCACAGCCCATATCAACACAAGAAGAGACACACACATATACACATTGTTCTCTGTAACTCAAAGCTCAACCTATACCTGCACACACACACACACAGATGGTACTGTGATTCAATGCACAGCCTATACCAGCACACACACACAATCACACACAGGTCAATTTGACTCAGTGCACAGTCTATATGGGCACACAGACCCAAGGAGACACACACTCACAAGACTCAGTGAGTCAATGCACAAACCACACCAGCACACACACATACAAAAGCAGACACATGGCTCATTTCAACTCAAGGCACAGTCAATATCAGCACACATACACACACACAGAGTCAGTTTAATGTGACTCAGTGAACAGCCCATACAACCACAGAAACAGAGACACAAACTTTCACATGGCTCTCTGTTACTCAAATCTCAGTCTCTAGCAGCTGACAATCACACACACATGCATACACAAGGTTCGCTGTGTCTCAATGGCTAGCCTAAAGCAGCAGCACACACACACATGGCACACTGTGCCACAATGCACACCCTATACCAGCACACACACATGGGTCACTGTGATAGAATGCAGTGCCTGTACCAGAACACACACACACACACATATGCATAGCTCACTGTGACTCAATGCACAGCCTATACAAGTATACAGATACACATCCAAACACAAAAAACACACAAGGCTCACAAGAATTCAATGCACAGCATATAACAGCATGCACACACACAGCAACATAGCTCACTGTGATTCAATGAAAAGCCTATAGCAGCACAAACACACACATAAAAAGCTCACTGTAGATGAATACAAGCCTATTGCAGCACACAAACACACACACATGGCTCACTGTGACTAAATGCACAGCCTATATGAGAACATACACACATACACACACACACGAATCAATGTGACTCAATGTACAGCCTATACCAGTACAGAGACACACAGACACATGGCACACAGTGACTCAAAGCAGAGCATATAGCAGCACACACACACATACACGGTTCACTATGAGTGAATGCACAGCCTATACAAGCACACACACACACACCCAGACGAATCAATGTGACTCAATGCACAGCCTATAACAGCACACACACACACACAGACCCAGCTCAGTATGACAGAATGTACAGCCTATACTAGAACACACACACACACACACACAGCTCACTGTGACTCAATACATAGCCTTATCAGCCCACATATATGTCTCACTGAAACTCAATGCACATTCTATACCAGCACACACACACACACACACACACGGAGATGGCTAATGGTGAGTCAATGCACAGCCTCTACCAGCACACACAAACAGGCACATACACAAGGCTCTCAGTGATTCAATGCGCAGCCTCCAGCAGCACTCACAAACACACATATGAACACACAAGGCTCACTGTGACACAAAGCATAGCCTATACCTGCACAAACAGAAACCACAGTATGACATACTGCTCAGCCTATACAGCTTACATGCACATACACACACACCTCTATGTGATTCAGTGCATAGCCTATTCCAGCACCCTCCCACACACAGGACTCATTGTGACTCAATGCACAGCCTACAGCAGCACACACGACCACACACACACACACACACACACATGGCCCCTGTGATTCAATCCACAGCCTATACCAGCACACACGGATACACACACACACACACAACAATGTGACTCAGTGCACAGCCCATACCAGCACAGACAAACCCAAACACATCCATTGCGCACTGTGAAACAATGCACAGCCTATACCAGAACACACAGATGGCTCACTGTGACTCACTACACAGTGTATATAAGCACACACACACACACAGAGAAACACGGCTCCCCATGACCAAATGCACAGTCTATACAAGCACACACACAGAAACACATACACATGGCTCAGTGTGAGTCAATGCAGAAACCATACCAGCACACAGACAAACAGACACACACAACTCACTGTGACTCATTGCACAGTGTATTACAGAATGCACACATAAAACCCTCAATGTGATTTTAAGCATAACCTATAGCTGCACACCCACACACACAAAGCTCACTGTGACTGATTGCACAGCCTATAGTAGCACACACACACAAACATCAATGTGACTGAGTGCACAGGCTAATCAGCACACACACTCACACATGGCTCACTGTGACTCAATGTCCAGCTTAAACAAGCACACATGACCACACACACACAGAAAAAGACACAGCTCCCTGCGACTCAATGCACAGCCTATAGCAACACAAACACACACACACACACAAAGCTGTCATGGTGACTCAATGCACAGCCCATACCAGCAAACGCAATCACACACACCAAAAAATAAATGGCTCACTGTGATTTAATGCAGAGCCTATGGCCCCACTCACATATACACATCTCACTGTGAATGAATGCACAGCCTATACCAGCATATGGACACACTAAGACACACACAAACACATGGCTTACACTGCATTAAAACTCAGCCTATGCCATTAGACACACAGAAGCACAAGGCTCTGTGAATCAATGTCCAGCCTATACCAGCAAACACACGTACAGCTCAATGTGACTAAATGCAGAGCATACAACAGCACACATACACACACAGACACACGGTTCACTGTTTCTCAATGGACAGCCTGTAACTGTGCTCACATACACAAACACAGCTCAGTGTGACTCCATGCACAGGCCATAGCAGAACACACACAAAACAACACACCTCTCACTGTGACTTAATGCACAGCCCATAACAGCACACATGCACACACAAACAACACACACCCCAGGAAACCTGTCAATCAACGCACAGCCTATACCAGCATACACACAGACACACACACCTCTCTGTGACTCAATACACAGCCTATACCAGCACACACACACACAGATTCATGGATCACTGTGACTCAATGCCCAGGCCATTACAGAAAACACAAACACACACACACACACAACTGACTCACTGTGAGTGAATGCAGAACCTATAGCAGCACACAGACACAGACCCAAGGCTCACTGTGAATGAATGCATAGTCAATACCAGCACTCACACACATACACAGATATGGCACACTGTGGCTCAATGCACAGCCTATAACTGGACACATACACACACACGGCTCAATGTGACTCAATGCACAGCCCATACTAGCACACAGACAGGGAGACACACACACACAAACCTCAATGTGACTGAGTGCACAGGCTAATCAGCACACACCACACATGGTTCACTGTGACTCAATGCCCAGCTTAAGAAAGCACACATGACCACACACACACAGAAAAAAACACACTCCCTGTGATTCAATGCACAGCCTATAGCAGCACAAAACACACACATAAACACACACACACACAGTTTTCACAGTGACTCAATGCCCAGTCCATACCAGCAAACACAATCACACACACCAACAAATAAATGGCTCACTGTGATTTATTGCAGAGCCTATGACCGCTCTCACATACACATGGCTCACTGTGACTGAATGCACAACCTATAGTAGCACACACACACAGACACCCACATGGCTCAATGTGACTGAATGCACAGCCCATATCAGCATATGCACAGACACAAACATACACAGGGTTCAGTGTAAATCAAACCACAACTTATAGCAGCACACACAAACATATACTGCTGACTGTGACTCAATGCACAGCCTAAACCAGCACACACAAGGCTAAGTGTAACTCAGTGCAGAACTTATAACAACACACAGAGACACATATACCACTCACTGTGAATGCACTGACTGTACCAGGACCCACACACACACACACACACACACGGCTCACTGTGACTCTATGCACAGCATATACCAGCACAGAAACACAAACACAATGCCCACACACAAGGATCAATTTGACTCAATGCACAGCCTATATCAGCACACAGATAAACAGTGACACACACACACACATGGCTCAGAGTGAGGCAATGCAAAAACCATACCAGGACACAGGCACACACAAAGAGATGCACAGCTCATTGTGACTCAAGACACAGCCTATACCAGCCAAAAGAAAGAGACACAAGGCTCACTATGAGTCAATGCACAGCCTATAACAGCACACACACACAGACACACGTCTTAATGTGACTCAATGCAAAGCCCATTCCAACACACACACAAAGTGACACACAGGTCTTCCCTGGTGGCGCAGTGGTTGAGAGTCCACTTGCCAATGCAGGGGACATGGGTTTTTGCCCCTTTCTGGGAGTATCCCACATGCCCTGGAATGGCTAGGCCCGTTAGCCATGGCCGCTGGGCCTGCGTGTCTGGAGAGTGTGCTCTGCAATGGGAGAGACCACAATGGTGAGAGGCCTGCGTTTTGCAAAAGAAACAAAAAAGAGACCCGTAAACTTTCACATGGCTAACTGTTACTCAATGCACAGCATACACCAGCACACAAGCACACACACACACCTCACTGAGATTCAATGCACAGCCTATACCAACATTCAAATAAACAAACACGTGGCTCACTGTGTCACAATGCACACCCTATACCAGCACACAAACACACATGGCCACTGTGATTCAATGCACTGCCTATACCAGAACACACACTCATACACTTATATACAAGTATGGTTCCCTGTGAGTCAAGGCACAACCTAAACCAGCACACACACATGCATGGTTCAGTGTGACTCAGGGCACAGCCTATACCAGCACATAGACACACACCCACACTCACAAAAACCCAAAAGGATCACAAGGACTCAATGCACACACAAACATGCAAACATGGCTCTCTGTGATTCAATGCACAGCCTATACCAGCACACACAGATGCACACATATAAATGGCTAATTGTGTTTGAATGCATAGCCTATAGCAGCACACACACACACTCACAGCTCACTATGACTGAATGCACAGCCTATAAAAGCACATACACACACACATGAATCAATGTGACTCAATGCACAGCATATAACAGCTAACAGAGACAGAAACTTACAAAAAGGGCTCACAGTGAGTGAATGCACAGCTTATACCAGTGCACACACAACACACGGCTCACTGTGACTCAATGTGCAGCCTATACCAGAACACACACACTCACTCACATGCATGGCTCAGTGTTACTTAATGCACAGCCTGTTCCCGCATACAAACACAGAACCAAACACACACACACACACACACAGAAAAACACACACACATGTACTCTCGGCTAACTGTAACTCAATGCAGAACTACAACAGAACACAGACACACATACAACTCTCACTGTGAATGCACAGCCTGAAACAGCACACACACACACACACACACACTCACAGAGTAAACTGTGACTTAATGCACAGTCTATAGCTGCACAAACACACACACAAATATGGATCAATTTGACTCAATGCAAGCCAATATCAGCGCACAGACAGACATACACACACATGTGGCTCACAGTGAGTCAATGCTCAAACAATACTCTCACATGCACAGACAGAAACAGATGGCCTGCTCATTGTGATGCAAAGCAGAGCCTATATCAGCACACACACACACAAAAACACACCGCTCAGTGTGGGTCAATGCACAGCCAATAACAGCAAACAGAAACATACATACACACGACTTAATGTGAATAAATGCACAGCCGATACTGGCACACACACAGAAACACAACCTTTCACATGGCTCACTGTTGCTCAATGACCAGCCTATACCATCACAAAAACACACTCACATGCATACACACGAATCAATGTGACTCAATGCACAGCGAATACCAGCGCACACACACACACATGACTCAATGTGACTCAATGCACAGCCCATATCAGCACGAGCAGAGACACACACATATACACATGGTTCCCTGTAACTCAAAGCACAACCTATACCAGCACACGCACACATAGACGGTACTGTGATTCAATACACAACCTATACTAGCACACATACACAATCACACACATGCACAGACCAATTTGACTCAGTGCACAGCCTGTATCGGCACACAGACCCAAGGAGACACACACTCACACGGCTCACAGTGAGTCAATGCACAAACCATACCAATACACACACACACAAAAGCAGACGCATGGCTCATTGCAACTCAAGGCACAGTCAATATCAGCACACATACACACACACACAGTCAGTTTAATGTGTTCCCATGCACACCCCATACAACCAAAGGAACAAACAGAGACACAAACTTTCACATGGCTCTCTCTTACTCAAATCACAGCCTCTAC